>NC_139435.1:71111260-72457510 GCF_905368555.1 Meleagris gallopavo
AGTCATCTTCACTTCCTTTGTTTTTCTTCCAAAGAAGCCCTGAAATGTTCTGTTCTGTTTCAGATGTCATGCTGTGTCACACCAACGTAACTCCATTCTAAAATCTGCTTTGTAGGATTCCTGAAATGAAAAGGCACCACTTTGAACACCTCCTGGACAGATTAACTGTGCTTATCTCTGATACACCTGCCTTTTCAACAGCAGTTGCACATGGCTGGAGCTGTGCACAAACTTGCAGTACACCCTCCTCATTGCTGCAGAGCCTCAGGGCCCTTCTTCCCCTGATGGCTTTCTGCCCAAGATTCAGCTGTGAGCTCCTCATCCTGTGGCAGCTGAGAACAGGATTCTCTGCTCTCGAGCACCACGACACAAACTTCTTTCGTTTCATAGTGCAGAGTGTGAATGTGAGTATATTGATCAAGCAAGATGCCATACAAGTGCTGGGACCTTCAGTCATGTCAGCAGGTTTGGGGAGAAAGAGGCAACGCAGTGTTGGTGATCTCCACATCTTCCTGGCAGTGGAATGTATGTTTAATTTTCTGCAGGAAAACGCTTGTGCCAAATGACAAAGGCAAGAACAGTTCCTGTAGAATGTCTGTGAGAAAGCAGCTCGTTGTCAGCTGGAATCAGGAGTTATTTCAGCCCCCCATGGGCTGATCTGGAGAAAGGCTGTGCCAAGGTATTACAGATATCTTCTGATGTGTCTGAAGAATTTTTGGCCTGCGGAGTAGGGATAATTCTGCAGAGCTGGTGGTTTGCTTGATTAATCTGAAAGACAAGAAAGATCAATAAATGACAAA
The DNA here is from genome assembly GCF_905368555.1 of Meleagris gallopavo. Lineage (NCBI taxonomy): Eukaryota > Metazoa > Chordata > Aves > Galliformes > Phasianidae > Meleagris > Meleagris gallopavo. The sequence continues at coordinate 71,112,061 of NC_139435.1, forward strand.
AAAAAAAAAAAAAGCAAATATATTGACAGCTACATTATGTACTACACGATTCCTTTCAGCTATATATATATGTATATTAAATAAGAAAGTGTAGAGCTGCCTGTTCCCTTATCCATCCTTTCTAGCTCCAGGTTAAATAAGAAATGCTATTCCTGTCAACTGGAAGATGTATTCTGGGAAGAATGGATTTCAAACTATTTGCTTTTCTTTAAGACGTTTAGTTATGGAAAAAACAACAGCAACAACAACAAGAAAACAAGAAATAAACAAACAACAACGTCTACATTCTGAAAATGAAAACAAAACCCTCCTGACTTTCTCTTGACTGACTTAAGAGTCTAACACATTCAATGCGGATTTTTAAGGAACACCCAAAACACTGTCACAGGAAAGGAGGGAGTTGCTCTTTTACCTATCAAACCTTGCACATCTTTGAGTGTCTGCAACAACTGCAATGTATGAAGGCACCCTCAAGAAGTGGAGGGCAATGATGGCAGCATACTTACATGAATCCTTGATGAAATAGCTACAGTCCTGACAAAAACCTCCCAGCAGTATATACTGATCTGAAATTCTTGGGCAACTCTTTGCAAAAGGCACTTCATGCTTAGTATTTTTATTTCAGTACTTGCTTGCTGGTGTCACCTGTGGTAAGCTAGCTGGATAAACCTCGATTGGCAGTTCCTCAGGTGTGCTACTGGCTAATTTCTCACGGATCATTAGAAACAGAAAGTTAATTCTGCTGGGAATTTAGCCATCTTCTGCATCTCCTTCTTCTCCTGATCTCTGCCCTACCTCCGTTTGACACAGATACACATTCCAACTCTAATACTTTGACTCACATGAAAAGGAGAGCCAAAAGAAGGGCAAAATGATTGAAGTAGAGACACAAGTTACCCAGCTGTTACGTTGAAAAGGTCGAGTTTCCACCTTAGCAGCTCACCTGCTGCTGTTGTCACAACTGCATTGTCCACTTGAACTGCGGGCTTGGATGGGACCTTGTGAACAGCACTCTGTTGGCAGACTTGGGAGTGTTTTCCCACAGGTAGTTATCCCTGGTCAGTAGAAGAAGAACAGAATTCATACATGTATGCACATATTATAAATACAGTCATTATATAGTGACATAAATCACATAAATTGTATATAGTTATCTATTTTAAATACATGAAATAGACATGAATATAGACAAAAAATTAAAAATCCATAAATATTTCTGTGCATATTTAGATACAGGAATGCGTTCTAGTAGAGGCACTGATAAGCAGGCATTTAATGCACCTTGCTTTGGCTGTTTCAGCAGGTCTGCATCAGAATCCTGACTGTAAGTGACATCTGTGAGTGTCTTGAGAAGGATAGCTCAAATCTTGTATCATGCACGAGCATGGAGAAGCTGATTTCCTCTTGATTCACTCTTGATTTTTCAGTGCATAGTAGTCAGATGGAAGAGAAAATGGAGTCCAAATGTCCTGATTGGAGAACACAGCTGTTCTGGGTTCTAGAAAACGGAGAGAAAATGGAGAAACAGACACTCCCAGAACTCTTTTGTGAGCACTTGTCTCAGGAAGGATGTATCATAACAAGCCCAAAACTAATGGAAGAAGAAATAGGCTTTCTAGCTGTGTCTTCATCCTTGGCATAACTGATTCTGTCTTTAGACATGGTTTTGAAGCACTGACACATTTTACCAACAGATAAGTAGATAAGTGACCAAAATGTTGAATGTAAATGGAAAAAAAGTCATGTCAAAAAAAAAAAAAAAAAATTGAATAATAAAAACGTTTCAAAAGGTTAAAGATGTGGATTGAAAAAGTCTCAGCCAAAAATATTTCTGAGGAATGTTTAACTTTATTTATGTATTTCTTTTCCTTGCCAAGAAAGCACGATCTCACTTCTCCAGCAAAATTGATGTGTCCTTATCTTGCTGGAGAAAGGGCCTCTTACCATGGCACAAAGCTGCCAGAGTTTCCCAGGATGCATGAACAACATTTTCTCCACTTTTCCAGTCTTTCCACTTTAGCACTTTGGAGTTAATGCTTTGGGGTTTGGGCAGAACTCCTGGCTTACCCTAATGTACCCAGTTCAGCAAAGAGTGCATTTGAGAGATGCCTTCGTCATATACTTTGTGACACAGTCTGCAGATCTCTCTTTAGGACTGGATCTGTAGAACTATTGCTAGAGCTGCTTTGATAGAAAGCCCTGGGGATGGAGCACCAGGACTTGATAACTTAATCCCATAAGAAGAGATCAGCAAGGCAGTGAGAATGAGACTGCTGGAGAAACTAATACTGGTGTCAGAACATGGACAAAAGTGTTATGCTAGGGAGAAAAAATGGATTCATTACCATACTGTGGAGTATTTACCAGAGGTGACTTACTGAAGTGTCACCTTTTGAGAGATGGTAAACTTGCAGGGTGGAATGCAGTGAATAATCTGTGGTGTGAAAGTTCCCTACGAAACGTGACCTGCGGCCTCAGCTGTCAGTAAACAACAGGGGAGCTTGGTGTGCTGAGTCTGAGTAAAAAGCAGCATAGAATGGAATGGAGAGGGGGCTCTGTGGCCAGGGTCTGTGATAATGCCAGAGGGCTGTGGGCTTGGCGATGTTATGGCACTGATCATCTCCTTGCTGTTGCCCTGGGCCAGCTGTTTTCCACCTTGCTGTCGAGAACATGCTCTCTGACTAACTTGACAAAGCCAAGGTATGTTTGACTGGAGTGCTGGGATTCTACCTAGCAGTAAGAAAATAGTTACAAACGGCCTCAGGGAGGAGGAATGGCAGGGAGGACGTTGCTGTTAACTTCTGGACCAGTCAGCAGGCTGACCCTCTCCTTCCCCCCAGAGGCTTTCCTGGGAAACTCAGAACTCTCTGTAGAGCTGTTGCACGACTCGATGCAGTTGTGGTCAGCCCTATTGTTCACGTTCTTGGTTAACCTCGCGGGCTTTGCAGACAGTGCATTTTTTACCAGCCATCCCAAATGTTCTGTATTCCTGTTGCTTTAGTCTTGTAACCATTGATTAAGGAGCTGTGAGAGCTCTCAGTGGCTGCAGCCACATTCCTCAAGGGCAGTTGTGAAAGCTCGGTCAAACACAACTAGATGAATACAGGGCACTACTTGTGAATCCGTTATCACAGCAGTTCATATATTGAACGTGACTGGGCTGATAACCCCGAACTGGGCATCATTCAGAGTCTGCACTCAGCTGCTTGCGGCCCCTCTGGTACCCAGGGACAAGCCTGAATGCAAAGGGATTTGTTTCCTGCCAGACTTCTCCGTCCTTTTCTTGTGATAAACATACACTGCTTGATTCCATTGTAGCTACTAAAAATACCTGTGACAAAATCATCTGCACTTTCCACTTTTACACCCTCCTACATAAAATTGTTCAACTGTCCTTCGAGGCGTGCTTAACAACGTGTAGAGTGAGAGAGTGGAGATTTCTCAGGTAGCTTCAAATAACTGAGCATTCCTTTTGTGAGGGACAAACATTGCCAAAATCTCTACTTTTTTTTCTTTCTTTTTTTTTTTTTTCTGTATATACAGTGACTTTACATTTAGTTTCCTCCATAACGTGGCAGGAGAAAAGAGTTGGTCAACAGCAGTTTTCAGTTACTATTACTCATTTCCTTGTTGACATTAAAACCTATCGTAAATTAAAAGGAACAAAACCATTCAATCAACAATTATCATTTCCCCAAAGATTATGCATCAGATACATGTCAAAAATACACATACAAAAAAAAAAAAAAAGAAAGAAATCCCAATAAACAGAGTCAAATACGGTAGATTTTCTCTTATGTAGCTCTTCTTATTTCTCTCTAGAGACAGAATAGAGAGAGCATAGGCAGTCGTAATGCAGCCATGTTACAACATGCATTTTTCAGCCTTACTGACCATTTTGACATCAGTTATTCTTGAATACACGTGAGTTCAGGTGGCAGGAAATGTCAAGAGCTTGCTTTAAAGCTTCCTGGAAATTAAATATTGACTGTTGCACTCCAGATCTGCTCTTCAGCTTCTGCAGGCAATTGTACTTTTGGAAGAAAATTCATCTTCAGGAGGAATCTTTTGTGGGTTTCAGGTAGGCAAAGAGAAATCATTGCTAAAGGTTCTCAAAGTTCTAGATTGCACCCAACAATAAATTACTGCACTCAGTGCAGTCTATTAAAAATTATAGCAATGGAGAAAGATTGTTTCTTCACTGAACTGAAAGCTGCTTGTTTTATAGTGATCAGTAATCATGACTACTTTGTATTCGGGAAAGGAAAATACCTGTACAGATACACATAGGAAAATGCAAGTGATACAGCAGGAATTCGTTTTGAAAAGAACTGATAAAATTACCTAAAATTCTGAGCAGGATTTTTCAGTCAAGCAAAAATGTTTTTCTGACAAGGAAAATGGAAACCCAAATTAGAAGTAGATGTTAAGGATGACACAGCAACACACCATGCAAGACGTCTGCCGTCCATTTTCCAGAAGACACTGGCGTAAATTGGAATGTAATGCATGCTTTTCTCACAGGCAATAGAAAGGATTTCTGCCTCGTTTCCCCAGTTTATGGCTGCCTGAAAGATGGCAGCTGGCTGTCAGTGTTAGCACACATCTTGTGGCTAACTGCTCTAACTGGGAGTGCTCTGTTACGCCTCGCACAGTGCCCAGCTGCGACTGCGTCCTGTTCAGACAGTGCTTGGAGCCTCTTCATTTCATCACCATCAGGACTCGGCTCCAGGCACACTTGTGAGGAAGAAAAGAAAATAGAATTTAGATGCACGGGAAGAAGTGAACTGATATTTAGGTCTAAATTACTCTAATTACTTCTCTGAGGATACACTTGCAATATCAGGAAGAAACAAAACTGTGGAGTATTTCACCAGAGGGATCAAACTAGGCATGGTAAACTGCTCTCCTGAATTAATCTACTTTCACCGTGATCTCACTGTTAGCACTGGGCTCATCTTGGGTGCAGATCATTCATGGAAAGATGACACTTGGTAAGAAAGCAAAGATGCTAACTAGCCTTCCTCGTTGATTAGATGTTAAATCCAAGTGTTTCCCATGAACTGCAGTGTTGACAAAACATTATTCATACAAATTTCAGTATCATTTCAGATCACTGAATACGGCCGATTCATTCATTCATTCATTCATTCATTCATTCATTCATTCATTCATTCATTCACTCATTCACTCATTCATTCACTCACTCACTCATTCACTCATTCATTCATTCATTCATTCATTCACTCACTCACTCACTTATTCAGGTATCCATGTAAGTGTAGATGTCATTTCACTATTTTTCTACTCCTGTGATTAGTGATCCCTCTTTTTTTTTTTTTTTTTAAATCTATTTTACTATTCTAATCTATTTGGATTTATTGTTCCTCAGTGTGATTTAAATAACAAATTTAGCTGTTTTTGTTTCTTTGTTTGTTTGTTTGTTTGTTTTTCTAAGAATTTGATGAGTGGCCTGAAAATAGTTTGCCTAAAATAACCTTTAAAGACACAGTGGTAATCTGTGGATTCAACACCCAGTCATTTCCTCAATAAGCTGTGTTTTTAACTTGATAGAGCTAACAGTAGGAATCTGGCAGGTTTGAGTTACAGACAGCAAGGGTAACTACAGGTCCTATTGCATCATCATGAGCTGACACAGCAGCTGCATAAAGAAGAACCCAAACCAAGCAGATATTTTAAAACCCAGATCCTCCTTTCTCAGCCTCAGAGAAGCACAATCTAGAGACAAAAGTGAAGGACAGCTTTCAATTTTTCAGCTGAAATTTCAGTATTGCATTACATGTTGACAACCACGGGGGTACAGTACAGAGAGTGACAAGAAGAGAATTAATTTCTCCACCTCCGTGCTTCTACAACTTTAGGATTACAGTTACTCAGTTATATACCAAGTTTGCCAGATACCAAAGCTGGAATAACTTCTTGGTGTTGCGAAATTAAGGTTTGCAAAAAGAAATTACAAAATCCCATGGTTCTGTGATTCTGAATGCAGACCCTATAGCAAGGCCAATGTGATACTAGAAACTTGATCAGCAGCTGATTTTCTGTAAATAATTTCTTGACGAAAACGGGACCTGGTCAACTTAGGACGTGACCTTTAGGCTGGATAGCAACTCCCAGAGGAATCACACAACCACTGAGGACGCTTGGCAAGAACCCCATCTCCAAAGAGCTCATCTGTAATCAGTTTTTAATCGGTACAGCAGTTATTGGAACAGGCGCACGCTTCCTGAGATTGGAATGTTCACAAGTTGCTTGTCTAGAACCTGTGTGCTCCAGCTCTTCTGTGTGCATGCTAGGAGCAGTGATCCCCCCTGCACCCAGTGCTGCAATGAAGGCACGTCGGCTTTCTAACCAGTCATTTGGAGTGGCAAGTTTAAGTCATGGATTTTGCTGACAAAGTGAACATCCATAAGACCAGGTGGCTACGTAATGCAACACGCTCACTTCAGGCAACACCATTTCTTCACTTCAGATGCACTAGTAAAGGATTTCCAGATATGAGGCAATACTTCTGTTAAACAGTTATTTCCTTGGTATTTCTACTCAGCACCACAATATGCTGAGCTGCAAGGCATGCAGATAGATGGCTCTGTCAGCATTGTTAGTGCGGGATACTGTGACCAGATTTTATAATTTAAGTGACATACAGTTGTATAAAGCATTCCATTTTTTCTGTAACCTTTTTCATTTGTTTGTTTGTTTGTTTGTTTTCAAGCTTGTTTGCAGAGGTTTTCTGAAAGTGCTACTTATGAGAGCATAGTTTTGAATCACAGAATCACAGAATGGCCTGGGTTGAAAAGGACCACTTTCTCAATAATTTGTATGATGTCAAATTACTTACAACTTGCTGAACTGTTTTTCACTGTACAGAGTGCAAACCATTTAGTTGCAAACTGCTAGGCAGACTTCACATTTAAATGATGTCACATGTAACAATTCTGTTTGAATCAGACACTGGTGAAAACACTGGTAAAGTTAATTGGTGGAGTCCATTGAGTTTTATGATGAAATGCATGCACTTCTGCAGGTCTGAGGTATAGGACAGATTCCTGTGATGGGAGAACCACATTTTGGTGCTGTCTCCATTAAAGAATGAAGAGCTCTCATGCACTTAGACTTACCTTCTTTTCAGGTGTCTCTTAAGCCTAAAAATATTTAGACTGTTTAAAGCATATAAATTTGTCTTAATATAAGCTTATAAACTAGCAGATTTTAAAATACTCTCTAGAAGCCATAATAAATCATCTATTTGCGACACTATTAATAATTTTTTTTTTTTTTTTTTTTTTCCTGGCATAAGCTGATCTAAATTTCCCAGGTGTATGGGGCTGCTGAATCACAGCCTGAACCTCTGATTGATCACCTGAGGTGAGCAATGAGTCAGCCACGGGAGCACAGGTGAAGGCAAATCACCTGTGCTGCAGGAAGGGGTGGAGCCTGGCTGCACCTCTCCTAGAGCCATTTAAGAGCTGACTGCCAGTGGGGAAGGATCTCTCTGGAGATCTGCTCCATTGGAGTTCATCTCGCGAGCCCAGGACAGGGTGAGTGACTTTCTCTCATTATTCCAATATAAATTTTATTTGCCAAGCTCTTGGCATCTATATATCTATTGACTATGCACCATCTGTATATCCAGTGATTATTCACAGGAAAAGTACTTACTGACTTTTTTACTGCTCAGCTATCTGACAGAATTTATTCACAAGACAGTGATACTCTTCTTGTGTCTCAACAAACTGCTTGAGCTGCCATGGACTTCAGTTAAGATTGTTTTGTGGCTAAGAAGTAATTCTCTGGCTACACATCTAGGTTACTACTGGTAATTACAGGAATGCACAGCTGCGGGAAGACAAACTCACAGAACATCGCTGAGGATGGAGCGAGTCCAGAAAGGCATCAGCATTTTTGTATTGTCGCACAGAGTTGCGGATGCCCCATCCCTGGAGGCATTCAAGGCCAGGCTGGATGTGGCTCTGGGCAGCCTGGTCTGCTGGTTGGTGACCTTGCACACAGCAGGGGTTGGAACTGGATGAGCACTGCGGTCCTTTTCAATCCATATGGTATTTACTTTTGTATACTAAAGACTTAATGTGATTATTACCTGGTGTAGGGAACCTGCTTTGGCAGGGGGGTTGGTCTCGATGATCTCTAGAGGTCCCTTCCAACCCCTATAATTCTGTGATTATCATTATTACATTATAATACAGAGTGTTGAAAGAATGACCCCTGGAAAAGTTTTGAGGCTTTTTTTTTTTCTGTACTCAAAAGAATACTGTAGTTAGTAAGCTATATTAAGATTCATAAACACGTGGCTAAACTATGTCTAAGGTTTTGTTCATCTTTATAAAAATCTCCTAGGTTATTTATTTATTATGAGGAATAGGAAATGCAAGTGCATTTCAGAGTCTAATGCATGTGGTTTATGTTTATTTTGGCTTCCCCAAGAAAGTAGATTGTACAGACACACTTGTGAGTGCTCTCTCTTTTCCTGTATCACTCGCACCTGATAGATTTTGAATTCTTTTTCAGTAGGACCCCGTGGATAACCATAAGTTCCAACTGTGTGATGTTTGTGAATGTTTTGTTAAAGATGCCGTGCAGACTGGAGGAGAGGCCCGATCTGAGGAGGAAGGTTAATTGACTAAATATGGTGTCGGAGTACAAGATAACACAATATAATACAATGTAATTGGAATTGAGGCTAATAAATCCAATAAAGTGAGAGAGAGAGTGTCCAGCACCAAAGGTCTGACTCTGAGCTGAAGGCTCACACTGCTACACACACACACTGCCAGGCAGCGAGACACAGCGAGCCCCATCCCTTGGGGTCCCATTTTCCCCTCTGAATACAAAGTCCTCTGGGCTACATAGCTCTTCTCTTCTGAGAGCCAGATATCTGGAAAGTTGTCAGTCCACAGAACTGGAGTATTAACTCTTTAATTCCCCGTGCTTTATGTGATGTTATGGCGCGGAATACCGAGAACAAAATTACAAAACCATTCCAGTTCTGTGTGGAGCCGGAGGCTGAGCTTGATGATACCGTGGGTCCTTCAGCTTGGGATATTTTATGAGGCTACTTTACTGTAAAACATAAATAGAGAGTTTGTGTTAGGTCATGACAAGCACATATTTGAGCATGGAAAGGAACAGAAGTTTATCAGAACAACCCATTTCAGCTAACAGATCTGTTATCAAAACTAATAATTACTTAGCTCTAGAACTGAAACAGCTTCTTCTGTTTAAAAATAATTCAGTAGGTGATTATTATAAAACTCCTCTCTGGGGAGTACACCATTTATAATACTTCTTTACTGATATGCCCTCTTGGATTCCAGTTTACACTATTTACCCGTGTAACCATGAAACAATTCATACTGGCAAGGAGACCTTAGACAGCAATCTCAATAATATTCTGTTATTTAATGATGTTTTCTTAGCATTTTGCTACACTCTAGTAAACTATTGCAAAAATATTCCGTGTAATTATCATAAATGTGAAAGTAGAGGAACTGATCACTCCAGTTCTTCTTTAAGGATGTCATCTTGCTTTGGTTCATTTTATGGCAGAACAGACGATGTTTAAGGGAACCATTCTGCTCAAGACTGTTTATTTAGAACTATGTTGGTAAGACAACAGCAGGCAGACTAATAATGAGTACCATAGACAGTTATGTACTTGCTCATAAATTTGAGGCTGCTGCACGTCCCAGATTTCCATTCATTTGGTCTGTTTCCTATGTGGGGATTTGTGTGAGTGCAGAGGGGTAGAGAAGTGGGAGGCTTATTTTCAGAGCTTGAATCTGAATAGGGTGCTGAACATCTTCTGTTTGCATGAGAAGTGCAATGGTATGGCCCATCTGTTCTGCACAGTGATGCCAATCTGCTCAGGAGCAGGGAGACCTGTAGAGGTCAGATCATGCTAAATCACTAAGCATGTGCCATAGCAGTCCATGCAGCCTTCCTGAAGAGAAAGGTAGGATCCTCACGTGAGTTCAAGTATGCTTAGTATTTTAAGTCAGAAACCTCGTAAGGTTGGCCAACACTCTGACATAAAAGTAAATAGAACAAAACAAGGCCAGTTTGGAACGATACCTGCAGGCGCACAGTTGTTGCAAATAATCAGTGTGATGTTTGTGGAGCTACTAAACAGATGAGTGACATATAGACTGTTGCAATCAGCTTGAAAAGAAGCTACATAATTAAGACAAAATCACTGTGTAACTATAGTAGTGAACATCTGCATAATGATTCATTTATTAGTATATTTTGAAAAGCATGAAAAACACACAAACATTATATTTACTACAGCAGCATGACACAAATCGGTGCCTCTGAAAGCATTTAGTTCATAAAAGCAACTATTTTTCACCTTCAAAATTTCTACTTTTCTGTTCAAAGTTAATCACTTATAAGAATAAAGCAAACTGTTAGGTTTAAGTTCTCTTTTATCCAAAACGTCTCTTGGACACAGGAAATGAGAAAATAGACATGTCTGTTTCATTTTGCAAGCCCAGTTTTCAGTTAAAACAGCACACGAACCCACGAATGTCTCTCTGGGGACACTCAGAACCTACCCGGATGCTTTGTTGGGCAGCCCGCTGCAGGGAACCTGCTGTAGTGCGCAGTTGGGCTGGATGTTTCCCAGAGGTCCCTTCCAATCACAGTGATTCTGTGAGTTCCTATTTGATCATTTTTTCTTCTCTTTTCTCTGTTCCGATAGAATAAACTGGCAAGGCAAAAAGTTCCATTTCAGGAAGAGCTGCAGTTTGTACAGATGTCTAAGGTCCCTCAGGGCTGGAGGACAGCGGGGCAGGAGCTGTACAAACAGACTGCAAGAGAGGGCACAACTCTCCCAGCAAGGGGCAGTGCCTCAGCTCTGGGCAGGCTGTGGTGGATCTGTGGTGTGGGAGTCCTCCATTGGCAGGATTAGCAGTTAAGGAAAAAACCAGCCTTGCTCTAGAGGCCCGTGCAGGGACAGCTGGAATCATTATTCAGAGGTCGCAGCTTGCAGCTCATTACTGCATTAAATACAGACCTTGGTTTGTGTTAGAAACAGCAAGCTTTGCTTCCCACTGGTAGCAGTGGTGCTGCCTTTGTTGGCAGATTAGTCCATGTAACAGCTGACCCAAATGCTTGCAAATTCTAATCATTTTAAATGTTTCCCCAAGACATATTCCAGTCTGTGGGCTGATAGGCTTTTGTTTGTTTGCTTTTCTGGTTTTTTTTGTTGTTGTTTTTTCCCCCTCCAATCTCTGTAATTCATGAATAAATCCCAACTTTTGACTTCTTGGTATCATTATGAAAGAGTTATCCACTTACAGAAAAGGATGAATTTCATCCCTTCATTCAGAAGGTGCTGTTCTTCCTTCCTTTTTTTTTCTTATTTCCTCCAGTTTGTACACCTGTTGGCTTTTTTTTCTGTATTTCTTTGACATCATACATATTTACTGCCAAAACGTTAGCTGAGAAACTGTTGGCTTTCTTCTGCTCAAATCATAAGAAGTTTTTTATTTTACATTAAACATTAGTAGCAATAATTTAAACCATCTCCTATTGCAATCAGATCTCGCTACATTCTATCTTCTTTGAGTAGTAAGAGCTGCTTAAATAAAGAGCCTATAAAGTTGTTTTATTTGAAATAAGAGACATTTATTTTTAAACTTTCTATTCAAATATTATCATAGAGTGGGGGAAAACAAACACTAGTGTTATCATTCTAGAATGAACAGTAAATTCGTGTTGGCTCAAGTACACTTCTGTCGGAAGAGCTTTTAAGTAGAATTTTTACTTCTGCTCCGAGGCTTTAGAGAGTTCTACTGCTGTATTCCACCTGTGATGACAAAACCAGGAAATGCCTAACATTACATTGTCCTTCTTGCCCTTTCTGAAGGTTGATGTGACGCTGGCTGTCCTCCAGTCTTCAGGGACCTCTCCCATTCTCCGAGACCTTTCAAAGATAACAGAGAGTTATCAGCAATCGCTTCTGCCAGCTCCCTGAGCACGTGTAGCTGCTCCTCTTTGGGGCTCTCAGATGTGTGTGAGTTGATTTTGGCAAGATGCTCTCTGCTCAGATCCACCTTGACCAAGGGGAGGTCTTCCATTCCCCAGACTGTCTCCTAAACCCTCTCTTAGAGGGCTTGGGATTCTCAAGGGGCAATGTAGAGAGACTGAAGCAAAGACCTCATCAAGTATCTCTGCTTTTTTCCACCTCCTACCAGGGCACCCACCTAATTCAGTAGGTGACCCATGTTTTCCCTAGTCCTCCTTTTACTATTCGTATATTTAATAAAAGCCTTTCCTGTTATCCCTAGCCTCCAAATTTAATTCCAAGTAGGCCTTGGCCTTCCTCACTGCATCCCTGCAGGCCCTGACAACATTCCTATGTTCTTCCCAGGTGGACAGGCCCATTTTCCACATTTCATGGACCTTTCCCTTCGAATTTATCCATGAGCTCCTTGCTCATCCACGCAGGTCTCCTTCCACCTTTCCCTGCTTTCACACTCAGAGGGATGCATCGATCTTGAGTTTGGAAGAAGTGATGTTTAAGTGCTGACCAGCTCTTCTGGTACCCTTTCCCTTTCAATGTTCTAGCCCATAGGATACCCCTAAGTACGTCCTTGAAGAGGTCAAAGTTATCTCTTCTGAAGCCCAAGGTAGCAACTGTACCAATTGCTTTGCCTCTTCCACACAAGGTCCTGAATTCCACCATCTCATGATCACTGCATTCCAAGCTGCCCCCAACCCTCACATCCCCAGCCAGGCCTTCCTGGTTGGTTCAGCAGCACCTCTCCTTGTTGGCACCTCCTGCACCTGCATCAGAAAGTCATCTTCTGTGCACTGCAGGAACCTCCTCGACCTTGTGTGCCTGGCTTTGTTGCTTATCCAACAAATATGCAGCTTTTCTTAACAGTATTCTGTCTCCTAGCTATTAAAATGTTACTTTTATAGAACCAAGGTGTATAAGTGTGTTAATAAAAATGTTCCAGAGTAGTTTCTCAGGAAGGAATGAATGGAGAAACAAAATCAAGGTGGACAAACTTTGTTCAGGATCCTCCACTTTCCCCCCACCTATTACTGTAAAGAGAGTAGCATACATCTTCAGAACAATCTAGCTCTGCTCTCTCTAGCTTGCTCCAAAAGTAATGCCTTCTAATTATTTCCATGGAAAACAAAGCAGACAAACAGACTGCAACAACACTATTTGATAGAGAAAATTCTCACCTACAAAACAATACATTTTTCAACATAGTCACACCATTAGCTATATATTTTCACCAGCAATGAACAAGAGCCTTCATGTTGCGCTCGTCAAAATCTGCACCAGTGTAGGTGACTCTATTTCAAACTGCTATCATGGCATTGTTGCAAGGAAAATGTTGCCCATGCAGTACATCTTTCATCAGCCCAAACAGATGGAGGTCAGAATCCTGACTAGATGATGGGTGTGGAGGGACAGTCCATCCAACACTGGCAATGTACTCCATGATCTTCAAATTGGTAGGAGGCCGGGCATTATCGTGTTGCAAGAGAAAGACTGTATTCTTCTCATGGCTGACTCTGGACATTTTAGCCTTCAGCTTAGTCAGCATCATGATGTAGGGGTCAGAGCTGATCTGGGTTTCAAGAAATCCAGAAGGATTATTCCTTTTCTGTCCCAAAACACAGGGCACATCTGAGGGCTGCATCTTGAACCTCATAATAGTTCCATTGAGTCACATGTTGATGCTGTATAATATAGGCAATTTATTTTGCTATTTCTTTCTAATAAAGCCAAATACGTCTTCCTGCAGAAACACCAGTGCAGGTATCAGACTGTATATGAAAACAGAATTATCCTCTTTAAAAATAAATATTTTAACAACCAGGCCCATTAAGGAATCATTTCATAGTAGGAGTTCCTCTGCCAATGACTTCCCTCTAAACTTAAACAGTAAAGGTAAACGGAAATAGGCCAAAACGAAATGGATGTAAGACATTAAGTCTACACTAGTCATAAAATGCAGAGGAGGAAGGCAAAGAAAGGCAGACCCACAGTGCTCAAAAGTGGCTTGACGTTGAAATAAGATGCTCCAGCTATACTTCTCTCCTATTCAACAGTACAATGTGCCTCAAAAATCTGGCCTTAATTGTCTTCTGCGTGCTAATTTGTAACAAGTACAGGAGAAAAAATGTTTTGGAGAATGCTGTACTGGGTCTTTGATGTAAATTATGTCTCTTGACAACTGAATTTTGTCCAACTATTAATTTACGATTAAATTATGACTGAGATATAACTAAGTTCCTATTTCCCTCTTGCTCTTGGTACAGCAGTAAATTACATCAGATCTTTTACATCCAGCTTCACATTCACTGCAGGTCATTTGCACTGGTTCTTGTGCAGAGCGTACGTTGAATGGATCTACTCTTATTAACAAGGGAACAGTGATGTCACAGTAATAGAAATAACTTTTACAATGCCAACAACATTGGCATAACTCTGTTGAATCCTAACATAGTAGTCCATATAGCGTATATATTAAATTACCATTCCCTGAATAGCTGAAATAATTTTTCTGTATTGGTAAATACAATTGCCACTTAAATGGAATTTAAATAATCTTACATTATTATTTCTCATCTCATTTACTTTCAAACTGTCTTTCACTAATGTCTAATAGAGAGCACCAGAGCTCTGAAGTAAATTATTCAATTTCATTTTGACACAGTAAGAATACAGTACATATGTTCATTCACTATTGAACACAATGAAATATTTGCATTTCTTTTGTAAATGTATTGTGCAGTGCAAGATAAGCTAACCTCTAAATCACCTCCGGCATCCTAGGAGTCTGAATATTCAGAAGCGTTTGTAAATCTTACACAAGGCATTAACCTTCTAGGGGACTATTTCTGCTAAAAATAATGGTGCTGACAGCACCGCTGTTTTATTTTAATATTCAGTTAATGCAGTCCAGCTATTTCATAGGTTTCTGAGTGTCAAAGGGCAACTACATTCTAGAAAATCTGGAGAACTTGTGTCCTTAAGCTGGCATGCTCAAAAGGAGAAACTATAGTGAGATGCTGCATGAAATAGTTATTATTCGTTTTCTGACTATCAGATGTTAAATATAAAACCATCTTGACTCTGATATGCATTCACAGGCCTGACGAAAAGTCCTGACCTATCTTGGAAGGTATTACGCATTTTTTATGCTTTTATTGTATTTTCTCCCCCCACCCTTTGGAGGACGTTAGATAAGAGAATGGCGTCTTGGAGTACAGTTACTTACCAATGTAAAGCCACCACACCACCACAGCTCCTTCACAAAGCGGCAGACTGGTGATCTCAGACAGAGGCTCCACATTCTCCTTCGCATGCTGTACTCTTCTGCATGAACCGTCGTGCCATTATGCTCTGTGGAACATGGTGACATAGTGGTTTATTGCATCTGGCATTGAAAAATATCTGTACTTCATGCAACCTGAGAAAGGAAGCAGAAATTCCCTTGCAACAATTAAGATTACCGATACACAGCTCATTACTGGGCTATGTGGCCAATGTCATGAACTGTAATCATTTTTTACCTCACTTCAGGAAAGTTTGCAGCATCACTTCAAGCTAGAGAATTTTTGCTCCGTTGCTCAGCTATGGAGTTGAGTTACAAAGTGAATAAACTATTTAAGCTCTACTAGTCATTACATCAGTCCTGGCAGACTTCCTGTCACTAAGATGGGCAGGTATCTGCAATACTCTTGCCACGGAACAGTGAATTAAACAATCAACCTATTTCTTGTTTGCTAGGAAAATGTTAAAAATCCTTAAGGCAAATGGAAATCATGAGTCTTCCTGTGATTTTACTTGGCTTCAAAATAGGATAAACTTCCACAAAACAATCACAGAGATTTTGGTAAGGAGAAAAAAGGAAGCAAATTCAAGTTTTCTCCTGAAGGCAATTTGTCTGCTTTTACATTTATTCTTACTTTACTGACTGGATAGGGCAAAAGGGAGTTGCATCTCTTAAATATTTAAGGCTCTGCAGAAATGCCTACTGTCAGGAGTCAGTGCTATCACAGGTAAAACTCAGCAAACAATCATATTTCTCACATTTGCCTAATAAATTATTTTCTGCTCACCTCTGCTGCTCTCATCAGTGAGATATTTAAACTGAAAAACATTTAATTTATGTCAGAAACTTACTGGGAATAGGATAAAGGATGGCAATGTGCTTTTCAAATTTAATCATGGGAGGGCACTGCAGCTGCAGTTGTGCAATATGCTCAGTATTACTGTTTTCAGTATACAGTACAACAGCCTCTATAAATTAATTCAAGCAAGAAATCTGGCATATGAAACAAAGGGTGTGCCAGCAGTTTTATAAGTTAAACTACTTTGATTATAAAAATATTTTTGTGGAAGAAACATATACATGATTAGACATATTACATTTTTGTTAAGAGTTTGTCACGGCTAGTTTCCTTTGCATTTCTTTAAAACACAGCTATCACATCCTGCCTGTAAGAGAGGGGAAGGGCTGACCAGATTCTCAAACACCCCTGGTTAGATTAAGGTAAAACAGTAGACAGAAGTCTGCACGTAATTATCAATTTTAATGAGAATCTGCATTCTGCAGTTATCCCCCACATATTAGTACTCTAACACTTCCACTCTGTCATGAACTCTGCAGCTAATCTATACGACCTTCAGAGACCAAAAGAAGTCTTGCAGTTGCTTAAGAACTTTACAAGAAATAAAAGAACCAAAAGAGCAATGGAGAGAAAAGGACAAAAAATGAGATAGGCAGAGAGATGAAAAGAAAGAAAAAGAAGAAGATTGATCACCGCTCTGCGTCAAGGAGTTAAGTTCTAGCCCAAGGCCCAGCAGTGGATGGGGATGGGGGTGAGCGTGCTCACAGGTTGTAGTACAGAATCTCTGTACTACCTCAACAAAGAGCATTCCTATTACTGTGGGTTGGATCTTGATGATCCTGGGGGTCCCTTCCAACCCAAGCCATTCTATGATTCTGTGATTCTGTTATGACTCCAAGGTTTGCAGAGGCATCATCCCAAAGTCATCAGCCAGTGAGCCCGCAATAACAAGTTTCTCAGAAATATGTGTAGAATGAAAAACTTCTTGCGGGCAACGTAGGCCAGTCTGTTAGCAAAGCAAGACTATCCTGTTTTCACAGAATCCTGTACCTCACTGATAAGGGCCTCTGAATGATGAAACAACAGAAAGAGAAGCTAGCTAATTGGGTAACATCAAGTTTCTCCTAGGAGGCAATGGGAAGGAGAATGGGAGCGGGCAGCTTGAAGCTGAAAATCTGGGATACATTGCTAGGGAAAAGATCATTGACAAAGTGACTGGAAAAGAGGTACAAGGCCTCAGATTCTGAAGAGAGCTCATGTCAGGCACGAGGGAATGTACATATATTCCCTTCAAGGAGATGCTGTATGACACCCTGGCAAGCGGACCACCACAGAGAGGCATCCAGCACCCGAGGGAATTAGCTATGCTGGAGGTGAGATACAGTGACCTGAACAACAACTGAGTATGTAGAAACCCAGATGGAATCAAACGCATGAAACCTTTGTGGCAGAAGCTTTTATGGAACAGAGCTGACAGCAATGACTTGGAATTGATGGAGCAGGGCAAATGGTTGTGAATATGACAGGCTCGGATAACAGGAGATAAAGTGTGAAAAAGAGAATACACTCAGCTATATAGCAAAGTTTTTGCCCTTTCACATACCGGTGCTCGTTAAGCCTGGTGAAATTGTTGGCTATTGTTCTTTCTCTGTGATATATACTTGCATTCAGGAGCATGGTTTAACATTTTGCCCATCTTATGAATTAGTGAGATACACAGGGACTGCAGAGCAGTGAGAGACAAAAGAAAATAACCAGGTAACTCCTAGTTACTCTCCCTGGGATTCCTAGCTTATTTATCTCTTGGCTGAGAACTGTTCTGTATGCTTGTGCCAAACAGCCAAATAGGGCTTTTGTCTATAAAACGTTTGATTGCTTTCAAAGAACCACTGCACTGATCAACATTTTGTCTTACTTAAGGCCTCCTGACACACATCTACTTACAGTATGCAGCTAGAGTGAGCAACAGAGAACATCTGCATTTCTTTGGTGAGACCAAAGATCACAGGATGAATGCTTTCTCCATTTATACGTAGCAGACGCATGCTTTAAATTAGGTAAGGTTGGCTGGGGTCAAAATGCATCGTTTGACTGCAAGAAGTATTAGGAATATTCTTTCATTTCACAGGTAGAGCACAAGATCGTTTCTTAAAAAAACATCATGGGTTGCTAGAAAGACAAACTCTCAGACACCTCAAATTATTCTGATGGCATAAAAGAGAAAAATAAAGTTGTACATCACACTGCAAAGTATTTTACAATGTCTTGTTCCATTACAAGTTAAATACAGAACGTGCAAATGCCTGAGCTGAAAATATTTTTTCTTACTATTTTTGCTTGCAGTTTCTGGAAATTTCAGGAAATCATATGCTTAGGAGATTGTTAAAGCACTGCATATTTCAGTGCTCACAGCTTCTCTAAATCCAGGTTCCTGCCTGTGGCTTGATTATTTTATCTTACGTGTATGGCTTTAGGTAGCACATCTCCGTTCTCCAGTTCATCAGATATGGAAGACAAACCACTGTAATTCAAAGGCTTCATTCTTTTAGAAGCCCACAGATAAACACTTCTGAGGATTATTTCATCAAAGAAAAAGATATCTAGGAAGGAATTTAAGCAAAGTACACATTCTTTAAAAATCTTTTGATTAGGTAGGCTTGTTTCAGCTAAGTAAGTACATGGAAATCTTTTGTCAAAATTCAGGCTGTCAAGATTAATCTAGACCTCAGGACTCAATCTGCCTTTCAGTTATTTCATAGGAAGATAATCTGCATATTCCCTTTTCATTTTCCTTCTTTACTTTTCTGCCCATAATCCATATTAATCCCTGCCTATCTATGAGTGAAGTGAAAGCTTAATGGCGTTTTAATCTGTGATAATAAAAGTATCCCAGTAGCTTGACAGAGGCAATACAGCAAAAGTCACAGAAAGGTTCAGAATAAAGGGATGAAATTCTCAAGAGCTTGTTTATGAAAGCTAACGATGTAGATTGTTTTCATATGGTTCCCTGGTCTCTTGTTATTTGTAAAAGCCTTCTTTCTTTCTTTTTAATACCAATTTTAGTGTAATATTGTATCTGTATCCTCTTCATGGAAGCTACCTCTGGAACTTGTCCTGTGATGATCTCTTACCACCTCGCCAAAGCCAGGGAAAAGCTAGGGAAAGAGTCTGTGCTGATTTAAACCACAAAACATACTAAACAAGTACTCTTGTTGCACATGCTCAGTCAACCTCATTGAACCCACCAGAAAACACACTGCAAATTATGACAGGCAATAGGCAACAAATCACAAGTTGCGAGTTAGAGCAAAAAAAAATTCTCATAGCGAGCACAAGTTCTGAAGTATATTTGCTGCTGTATTACTGCACACGTGAAGCTTTTGGAAGTAGAAGTATATAGCATTCCCTTTCTTGAGCAAGCAATTGCTTTAAAAACGTTAGTGTAGAACTCTCTTGCCAATGAGTGGCTTCTGTCAGCTCAAGTCTTGTATAAGCTTTGTAGATTCCTTGAATGCAGGGCTATTTCTTGCACTAAAGGATGACTTCCCCTTGCTGCTGGACACCATGACACCAACACTGATATGGTTCATGATCTCTACAAGACAGTGAGCAAACCCACCTAAAAACAAAGCCATTCAGTGCAACATGCATTCAAACACCACGGGCTTTGACCCATGACAACTGTCTGTAACCCTGGAGAGAATCAACTGCAGTCACAAAACTGTCTTTCTTCTGGACTTTTATAAATTACTTCAAAATACACAGGGAGGAAAGGGCAGCTAATGGAATTGCAACCTGATGGACAACAGCAGCTTCTATTTCTTGAATGAAGAAACGTGAAGAAAATCCCTTCATTATATAGATGCCTACACAACTAGAGCTTTCATTAAAACAAACATTTTTTTTTCCCTGCTTTCCTTAGTGATACTGGACATTCATATTAAAACAAACATGCTTAGTGTAGCTGCAGGGAAAGAGCTGGAGCACAATTATTCTGAATATCGTGCTGTTTGCAGAACTCACGTAACAAAGCTTGACAGACTTGATCAGACTTAAGTCCTTTGTCACTGAGAATCTTGTCCCTGTCCACTGATAGTCCTGGTCTCCTTCTCCTCTGATAATCTTCAGATGAAGATTAGTTCAGACAGGAAAAAAAAAGCACCACAAATTAAAAAAATATATATATGCAAAAGAAGAATGCTTTTTAACACATTCATCTTTGGAAGTATCTATATTATTTAAGTATAAGGTTTTGCTGGTAGATAACTAAGGGCAAAAGAGGATGAACTGCATGAGATGAATTTCTCATTGTTATGACTGATGTCAGTAAAATTTCTTCTTTAGCATATAAAAATATGGACTTCTGCTACACTAACAGCAGAATATACTCATTTTTCAGTTGTCTTCCTTTCACTACTCATTTTTCAATTCTTTTTTTTTTTTTTTTTCAACTTAGCCTACTCTATTCTGCTCTTTTGCACATATGCTTGCCAAAATAGTTGAGAGTTAATAACTGGTGTAAAAAGCAGCTGGGCAGTTAACAGGACCACCTCCTACTTTCAAGACATCCCCTTTCTCTGGCAGCCATCCTACGAGAAATTATTTTTCCAAGATTGTTTTCTAAACATATTCACAGCCCGCTGAGTTTTCTGTGTCTCTGACATTGATGACCTGAGTATGGCAGTGGGAAATTCACATGAAACATAAGGACAGCCAGCTGTTCTCAGTTACATGAGAAACAGGAATCCGTATCATCATAGCTCTCCAATCTAATTCAAGTCATCTGCCTTTACTGACAAACAGTGCATTGAGCACCTGAACAAGAACCTAGAGCTTTAGGATTGTTCCAACCTAAGGCTTTCTTCTTCTGCACAGATATAAGAAAATCTGACAAGTTATCTAACAGGAATTAAAGCGTACTTGTTATGCTTTCTTACACTGTATCACAGGTTTCTTTCTGAGCTGACAAATCTTCTCTTTCCTTATCCAAACCTTAAAAATACATACATTTCTAGAACTCTTAAATTTTAACTACATTTCACTCATTTGACAAAAATGAGTCATTTAAGAAGCTAAAGTACCTGTTTTTTAAGATCACGTTCATTCCACTGTTACACTGCATAGCACCATACTTGATTTTGTCGTTGCTAATGTCATTTAGAAATAATAATGGGCTGGATTCAAGCCTAAAGTCTGATACGTAGATCTCTGCATTATTTTATTTAAAGTTACAGACATTCAGTGCTGCCAGAGTAAGATCTATGGGAGCACCATGGAAATTACACAGAACATGTTTACCTCGAATATACCCACGACAGCAAAAATTGGCCCTTAATCAAATGCAGAAAGGAAGGAAAGAAGGGGAGAAATTCACAAATAGACAACACGTGTAGAATCAATGATAAATCCTGCAAATGAATTTAACAAGACATTTGGAATAGTTATACATTTTACTCATGAAAACTCTGTAAGGTTTATGTGGAAAAAAAAAAACAATATTTCAGCATCTCATGCTAACTGCTAACTTACACAGGTTTATACTTTGGGGTAATTAATCTAAAATAGGATTATCAAAAGAATTCATCACCTCTTTTCATTATTTCAGCATATGAATTCCCAAATAATTAATTACTTTTTCCCCTTCTTTATGTTTTCTGTGTTGTTACCTTCAGTCTGATGAAAGTTAACAGGTACTTCTACAACCTACTGCTTACATGTTTGCTTCAGAAAATGGAACAGAAGAAGGTCTTTGAAAGCAAGATTAATTAACATACGTGAGGGCAGACGTCTTGAGCCACGTGATGATACTGGTGAGTTCTCAATTTCTCCATCCGTCCCCAGGAAGTTTGTATAAGAGAAGTGTAAGAGGCTAAAGCTCTGGCATACCCTGCCTACTCTCAGTACCTTGCCCAGACAGCTTCTGCGGAAGAACTGAGAAGGCAGACAGGTTTACAGTGAAAACAGTCCAATGACAACAACCTACAGCGGGCTGGGATATATCCTCACTCTCAGACCCTGTGAACAAGCTCTCTCCACCTGTCTTCTGCCACCACCATACTTATCTGGCCTGCGTGGAGGTGAGATCAAGAGATAAACTGGAAGGAAATCAAACCTATCATCAGCACTGAGTTACTTTCTGCTGGTTTAGCTTACTGAAATAGCTCAGCTGAATGCCACCAGCTGCAGAAAGAATTCAGCTCCCTGCACGCTCAGCCAGCCCTTCCTGCAGCTGGCATCTGAACCTGCACTCTGAGGAAGCAGTAAACTACAAAACATGCGGGACTGGCTCACTGCTGTAAGACTTCACTTGTGCAGCAGTGCTGCCAGCACGTCTCAGCGCAGTCTTTCTGACCCATCTGTGCCATCCCAAACCTTACCACACGCAGGCTCACCACTGCTGCCCTCCTCCTAGCCTAGCTACAGTTTCAAATCTCCCTCATCTTAAGCTGGAGAGTTTCAAAAATAAAGTAAATAAAGGAAAATGAAAAGTGGAGCATTAACAATTCCTTCATTTTTTTTTCTGTTTTCTATTTAAAATGACCATGTAAATCAAAGATATTATTTTCTGGAGAATTAGTGTTAGGTTTGACATTAAAACTGCGTTTGTAAGAAGTCATGAAAATCTCTTTCAGCTAATCAAAATGTTAAGCACAAGGTATTTAAAATGCTCTGATAGTAACATCCAATAACACACATATATGTAACATCCAAATCGCACACATGTATCACATAAATTCTAATAAATATGAAATGATCTGTGATGTAAGAGTCTGTGATTTTTTTCTGACATAACTTAGGACTTCATGTGACAATGAACTTGAGCAAGCTGTATCAGTTTCAAAATAATACTGAGATGTTCTTTCTACAGGGAAAAGAAATGTATCAAGGAAGAACTACAAAGCCTGGATCTGTGCACACACAGAAGCAAGGGGAAAATCTGCATCACTGCCACTCATACCTCTGATCAGTTCCAAGTCACTGCTGACTGAAAATGACAGCACGTATCACAGTGAATGACAGTGATGTGGAAATGATGAGAGGGAAAGCAGTCTGTTAAGGGAATTTTTTTCCCTTGCAGTACTAATTTCACATTTATTTGTATTTTTACGTGAGTTGGCATCCAAGCTCTCACTTCTTTTCTGATGTGTTTTGCATCACGTAAAACAAACAAACAACAAAACAAAACAGGAAAGAAACATGGGAGTGAAGGAAAAGTCTGGCTTTCTGCGATGACATTTGAAGTGTAGCACAGCATAGAACAAAGTGCTAGGAATTAATTTATGTTGAGACTCAGTGTTCTCCCAGAGACTTTTCCCCATTAAATCCTCCCAGCAGTGTGCCAATGAGCTCAGTGTTGCTGGTTCTGAGAAGTATCATTTAAACTCCCTTAAGGAGCTCAACACAGACAAGGTTTTCCATCCCATCTGTATCAGTACAGTGCTTGCTGTATTGCTCATAAAAGGCCTAACCAGAATTTTATATCTCTTTCAAAACAAAGGTATCCTTTAAAAAAATGGTTAACAAGTGTACTTTGAGCATCATAACATTGAGCTGTTTACAGAGAAATCAGGGATTGTAAAAATAGAGACCTCAGAAGAAAAACTGATGTCCATCTCATTCCCCCATCAACAAGTCGGAGGTAAAAGTACAGTAAGTTATTTAAGAGATGTAGGACCAGAGAGAAATACAGAAGAAGCAGTGCAGTAGTTCAGGCACTGAAGCAGTAGCAAGGGAGATTGGAAATGTCAGCTCTTTATTGGTCTTCTTTGTCAGACCAATCCTTTTTCTAATGAAACAGTAATGTATGAAGTTATCCTGTCCATTACAAAGCTTGTTATGGAAATCTATCAGCAAATCTTTCAATGATCACAAATATAAGAAAGTGTAATAACTCTTTACAAAAAAGAATTAAGAATTTGTTTTTCTAAGCGATAATTCTGTAATATTTGGGAGCCCCAGAAAACGCACGAGTGTTTTTACACATGTAGGCAGCAATGCATGACAGCATCCCTCAGAGAATTCGGGGCCTCCTCAGCTGTCTTTTTTAAAAGCTTAAGTTCAGAACACAGCGTATCCTTCCCCTGGAAGTTACTGTCCCTTTCCTACCTATTTTCACCGTGTTTAACAACAACAACAACAAGTCTACTTGCTTTTCCTAGTCCTTCCATTCTCTTTAATTATGAGCTTACTTTCACCGAAAAAGTTGAGCAGACTGCAGTCGAATTTGCACATCATTTTCACAGCAGCCTTCTCCCTTAAGCTTTCAGACCCAGCTGTCAGGAAAAAGGCAAACAAACATAAAGCACCTTGGGCACTAACTTGAATGAAAGGACCTAAGCTTTTGTATTGTTTTTGTTAACTGTACTTTGATTAAATATGGTTTTGTTTGTTTGCTTCTTTTTGAGCAACTGGAAACTAAGCATTGTTGTTGGACAGGAGTTTTCTAAGAGAATATGTGATCCTTTCTCTTTCAGCATAGAGCAACAAGTCGCCCAGGTTACACTGAACAGGTTGCCCAGGGAGGTGGTGAAAGCCCCATCCCTGGAGACATGCAAGGTCAGACAGGATCAGGCGCTGAGCATCTGGTGGAGCTGTAGATGTTCCTGTTGCCTGTAGAGGAGTTGGACTGGATGACCTTTAGTGGTCCCTTCCAACTCAAAGGATTCTAGGATTCTTTGTCATCAGACAAAGCAGCTGAAAGCCAACACGCACCCTGGACTGCTGTAATCTATTTCTCCAGCACATGTCAAGCAGCAGACACTGGTCAATGGTGGTAGAATTTTCAACAACAAAATTAATGTGCATTCCTATTTAGACCTCAATCAAAAGAAAATCTCCTTTCAATTCAAACAGAAGAATCTATGGATTTTGCACTGTCTGCTGTAAGTAAATTTCAATTCAGACCCAGCATGTATATATTTGTATGGTTTTGATACAGTAAACAGAAACTCACAAAAAGGGATTTCAGGGGAACCTCTATTGTAACTATAGGTAATCAATTCATGCCCTGTGGGAATAAGATACTATCCATGTGGCCAGCAGGGCAAGGGTGGTGATCCTGTCCTTTTACTCTGTGCTGGCAAGGCCTCCCCTGAAATACTGCATTTAGATATGGAGTCCTCAGTACAGGGGAGACATAGATCTGTTGGAGTATGTCCAGAGGAGGGCCACAAACGTGATCCAAGGGATGGAACACCTCTCCTATGAGGACAGGCTGGGAACTGGGGCTGTTCAGCCCCGTTTACCATTTACCATTATTTGTCACAGCTGAAACGAAACTGCAGGCTGGGCACTGGACTTTCTCCAAGTGATTCTCAGATCTAAAAAGCTCTTTCTCTCTCTCTATATGTATACATATGTATATGTTTGTACATTATACTTGTATTCCATTTGTAAGATAATTACAGTATCACAAAAAATATATTTACATTTTACAGTGATACAGTGGAAATACTGTGAAAGTTTACCTTCTCATGCTTGAAACATAAAAAGGGACCATGAGCTTCAAAAGATTTTAAAAAATAATGTGGACTTCTGGGCTAATTAGGAAGTTCAGGATCCATTCCACATCAGAATACATTTATGATAAATACTGAAGCGGTATATAAGAAGTGGTATATATTTTTCCCTCACTGTTTTCATAAAGATGTGATGAGATATATTTGCAAAGAGAAAAACAGTGTCTAGGACAAATAAGGAAAAAAATAGAAATACATGAGAATTTGTAAAAGAAGATAATTGCAGATGGTTTCAACAGTTTTACTCTAAGGTGAAAATGTGACAAAAGAGATTAGATATAAAATTAGGTTGTGATGTACAATTAGGCTGTTGTTTTATTAAAACAAAACAAAACAAAACAAACAAACAAACAAAAACACAACAGACAAATGAAGTCCTGAGCTAATGTTCACTAGTTAAAAGGAAATAGATCTTACAGAACTTGAGGATAAATAACTAATATTTTTATCAGCCAGGAGAAACAAGGTCAGCCTCAAAATGCCATAAACAACGTACAATCTCTAGCGCCATCTATTGGCAGTCCTGAGAATGTTTCTTAGCAATAAGCCTTAACCAAATACAGCTAAGATAAAAGTAGGAGAGAAATGTGGCATTTTGGCCCTAATGTGTCACTAACATCAGTGGCACCATTCACCCCTTTATTACACAGAATTATTACCTACATGGAGGGTTCGTTGAGATATGAGATACTGCAAAGGGGGAGAAGAAACCAGTGGCGCTAGTACTGGATACAGGTGAAACATTCTCACACAGAAGAGAAAAAAAAAGGCTAAAACACAGAATTGTAATTGCCTTTGCAGCTCTCTCCTTATAGCAGGGAAGATGGAAAAAGAAAGCATGCTTGAGAACTAACAGAGATGTGCTAGTGAATTGGAAAGTGGTCCAAGCTAAAATACATCACAGAGACTAGTGGCAGCAGCAAGTGTCTACCTGCAGATTTCTTTTTTTCAGCTAGACTGAAAGTGCCTCACTCTGTCCTGACAGATAGGACAGAGGTTGTAAAAAGTAAAGTAAATCTAAACTAAATTAGATTTTGGAGCCAGTGACTAGAAATTGTAAAACACTGGGCAATAAAAAGGAGAAGGCAGGCAGATAAATAGGATTATACTTATGTGGCAGTCTATCTTAATTCTATCTGTACTGCTTCTGGTAGTAGTCATGATTCTGGGCCGCTTTTGAGAGTCCCACAGATTACGAGACTTTGGTAGGGTCTTTTCAGTGCGTTACAGAATCAGCATCCTTACTGCAAAATCTCATGGGAGATGGCAGCTCTCCAACTTACTGCTCACTGAGTTTATCATGGCTCAGTGATGTTGTAAAAGAAGCCTAGGTCTTACAACTTTTTCTCATTGTTTTGTCTTTTCTTATTTAACCCATTAAATTTTATGTATTTTTTTTTTTAAATGGTGAAAAAATTAAATACAACAGTATTTTATCTTTGCCAGGAGGGGCAGCTGAGGGGTGAGACGCTCATGTGAAGTCACTGGTCCAATCAGTCCTCAGTACTTAAGCAATGTAGAGCAGTATCCAGAACACAGTGACACTGACAAAAGAGGCTGAGTAATTTATCCCAAAATAAGATCTAGTCTGGTGCTTTCAGTCCTACCTGAGTGGGCATAGGCAAGGGATAAAGACAGATCTTCCACACAGTGATCAGGTATCTTAATCCATAGAAGTTTTTTTTTCTCCTTGATTTATTTTCAGACTAATGCCTAAACATGGACCTCTCTTTTTTTGTTTTCCTTATTTTGCATTTGTTAAAATTTTCTCACTGCACTGCATTGTTTTTGGAATTACTGAAAATGTCCTTTGCATTGCAGAGGACATCTTACTACAATTGTTTTTTTTTCTGCAAGAGAAAATGGAGACTTAATCGTGACAGCTTAGAAAGAAATGAACTTCTCTACAGCCCCCAGTTTTTGGTTTGCCTTCACAGATCCATCCATGTAAACTGTCCCAGAGATCATATGAGTTATTAAACATTGTCTGCATACGTGAGATGGTTTGGATGATAAAGAAGTCTGGATGAGGGCATGCACTCTACATCCTTTCACCTTGCTGTTGAGAAGTACTATGCACAAATCAAATCCCTTTGTTCTCTTCCTTACCTGAAGCAGGACTGCATACAAATCAAAAAGAAAAAGGCTTGATTGTGTATGAAACTTGTTCATGCACTCTAATGACATTCAAAACTACTCTGATACACTTTCTTCTTTTGAGAAAATTTAACATTTTCAAATAGGTATATCCCAGTGACTAGGGCAATGAGGAGAAAGAAAATGAGACAGTGTTTAAGAGAAAGTGTAAAGTAAAATGCCATTCCCTAGACGTAAAAGCTATTCAGAAACATCATTTTTAAATACAAAAATGAGAAGGCATTAACAATAGGTCATGTGTGGAAAGAAGCCAGAAGGTCAGTAGAAGCAATAACCAAACACTTGTGTCTATAATGATGGACAACAGACTCTCTTTCTGCATTTGTTTCAGCAAGGAAATCCCCAGGCCTTTATATATTTTTAGGAGATAAAGTAAAAAATAATAAATGGATGGTTAACTGAACACATAGCAGGTCAGATACCACTAAATACAGTCACTGAGAGCTTGGCAATTACACAGCCACTGAATTTAACTTTTTTTGACAATACCACAATATTTTGCACTTTGTTAGAAACAGAAGTCCTGTTATCCTTAAATTACCTGTATGAAATAAGGAAAAAAATAAAAAATAAAAATAATGGGGTGTTCTAAACTATACTGGAGATTACTCTGGCATGCAAAAAGTGATAGTTTGCTCCACAGAAACAAGCTGCTATGAAAAGAGTTCAAGATCTTAATAAATAAATACATCACCTACAACCTTTATATCATTTCTACTGGAAGTTTCAGCAGGCTAAACACACACGCATGCACACAGAGGTTGCTCTGAAAATAACGCCTTCTATTTAGTTGTAGAAAAACTACAACAGATAAAAAGAATACAGTACTGCTGTTTGAAAGGGCAAATTCTCACTACAAAACACTATTTTTTAACATTGTCACCATCATTAGCTGTGCTTTTTTGCTAAGGACAAACGAGAGCCTGCATGCCTTGCTTGTAAGCATCTGTATGGCCATGCAGAACACGG
Organism: Meleagris gallopavo; assembly: GCF_905368555.1. NCBI lineage: Eukaryota > Metazoa > Chordata > Aves > Galliformes > Phasianidae > Meleagris > Meleagris gallopavo. Next base: position 71,140,851 of record NC_139435.1, read on the forward strand.
CTTATCTTGCATGTTGCTGTTACCACTGATGAAACACACAATCCACACCTCACTTTGCTGACATCCACCGTTTGGTCTCAATAAACATTCAGTAAGCATTAATGAATGTTCACTGGGGGAAATTTTTTCCTCATCTACAAAGATAGATCTATATACATGCATGTATATTAAACACACACACACACACATATCTTTAAAACAAACTGACCTCAAATATTAAAATCCAAAATCTCTACCTTAATTTCAGTTGGGATGGAATTGTTTTCTCCAGTGTCTGGTATGATGCTCTGTTTTGGCTGTAGGAGAAAAACAATGCTGGTAACACAGATGTTTACAGCTGCTGCTAAGCAGTGTTGTACAGAGCCAAGGTCATTCACAGCAAATGGCCCATGGAGCTGGGAGGGAACAGCATTGGACAGCTGACTGAAAGTGTCTGAAGGGATGTTTCACACTATATGATGTCATATGAAAAGAGTTCTGAAGGGGGTGGGAGTTCATCTCTGCTGCTGCTCAGGGGAAACTGGGCATCAGTCAGGGAGTGGCAAGCAATTACTTGTGCATCATTTGTTATATATATACATACGTCATAATTATTACTCTTATCTCTTTCTCTATCTTAGTCAATAGTTTTATCTCAACTCACAAGTTCAGCATTTTCTTCCTGATTCTCTCTCTCCCCCATCCCACTGGGAAGTGAGGAGTAAGCAAATGACTTCCATGGTACTGAGCCACTTGTTGGGTTAAGCCAAACAATCTCTCATGAGATTTTGGGTAGAACTGTTGAAACTGCACTCTGATACTATCATGATACTATAATGTGTTCTGCCCGTGTTTTTAAGAGGGAGTTTGAAAAAATACAGCCTTTTCTCCTTCCTGGAATTTTACACCTCTATAGGTATGCCAAAACTTTGCTCAAAAAATAGTGATTAGACAACACACAGCGGCAGCACGAGTTTATGAAAGGCTGGTTCTGCTTGACCAACCCAATCTCTATTTGTGACCAGATGATCCGTCTGGTGCACGAGGGAAAGGCTGTTGATGCAGTCTACCTAGACTTCAGCAAAGCCTTTGACGCTGTCTCCCACAGCATTTTCCTGCAGAAGCTGGCAGCCCGTGGCTTGGACAGGAACACCCTGTGCTGATAAAGAACTGGCCCAGAGAGTGGTGGTGAACAGAGCTAAATCCAGCTGGCGACCGGTCACCAGTGAAGTTCCGTGGCTGTGCAGAGTTGGGGGTTGGCTTCTTTTCCCAGGTAACCAGGATTTAAAAAAAAAAAAAAGAGAAAAAATTAGTATGGTCTTGGTCTTGGGAGTTTCGCCCTCTCATATTCTGTGACTGTTTCTGTAATATTTTCATGTACCACTAAAGAAAGAAATCCCAGGTTCATCACAGTCTGTTCAACATCCCAGATCAGCTCAGCAGGACGGATCAACAAATTCCTTTTTACCCAATTAAGATCCCCTACAGCATGTTCTCCAGCTTTATTTGAGACCCAGATGTAATGAATACTAGGGTTTTAAGAAGCGGGGTTATCCCTAGATGTAAGTCCGTGACAGGGGGGGCACAGCGCCGGGAAAAGGAAAAAAAACGAAGGGCTCGGAACGGTTTGCCGCGAGCCGGCCGGGAGAAGGGGGAGGGCAGAGAGCGAGCCGATAGTTTGAACCAAGAGAAAACACAACGGCAGCGATCTGAGCAGGAGCGGCAATTCACTGCACGAACCCAACCCAACCAAACGAGAGACACGAGAGGATCCAGAATGCCAGTCAAACCACGGCAGTGGGAGGGAAGCGCGTGCTGTGCTCCGCGGCGAGCTGAGACGGCTGAGCCGGGGCCAGAGGGAGAGAGAAAGGCAGCCGCTCGGGTCCTGTGCGCAGCTCCACCCCACTGCCTCTGCCCGCCAGGTCCTCCGGGGATGCCACCTCCCCTCCCCTCCCCTCCCCTCCCCTCCCCTCCCCTCCCCTCCCCTCCCTTCCCCTCCCCTCCCCTCCCCTCCCCTCCCCTCCCCTCCCCTCCCCTTCTCTCCCCTTTTTACCTTTTTCCCTCCTTCCCCCTTTCCCCCCCCCCCCCCCCCCCGACTTGTGAATCACTCTGACCCACATGCAGGCCTTGTTGAAGCTCGTGAGGTTGGCATTGGCTCATCTCTCAAGCCTGCCCAGGTCTCTCTGGTTGGCATCCTTTCCCTATAGTGTGTCAACTGCATTACTGAGCTTGGTGTCATCTGCAAACTTGCTGAGGGTGCACTTGATCCCATGTTGCCTACAAGGATGTTAAATGGCACTGGTGCCAGTACTGATTCCTGGGAAACACCACTTGTCACCGATCTCCACTTGGTCACTGAGCCATTGACCGCAACTCTGTGAGTGGGACCATCCAGCCAATTCCTTATCCAGCAAGTCCTCCATCCATCAGATCCATTTTTCTCCAGTTTGGTGACCAGGATGTCATATGGGACGGTGTCAAACGCTTTGCACAAGTTGAGATAGATAATATCAGTTGCTCTTGCTTTATCCACTGATGCTGTAACTCCATCATAAAAGGTCAGCAAGTTTGTCAGGCATAACTTGCACTTGGTGAAGCCATGTTGGTTACCACTAATCACCTCATCTTTATTTTAATGTGTCTTGGTAGGCCTTCAGAAGGATCTACTCCATGACCTTGGCAGGCACAGAGGTGAGACTGACTGGCCTGTATTTCCCTGGATCTTCTTTTTTTTCTCGTCTTGAAAATGGGGGTAATGTTTCCCCTTTTCCAGTTCCAGCAGGAACTTTGCCAAACTGCCACGTCCTTTCAAACATGATGGATAGTAGCTTGCCAACTGTATCTACCAGTTCCCTCAGAACCCGTGGATGGACCTTGTCAGGTCCAATGGACTTGTGCACCTTCAGATTCTTTAGATGGTCTTGAACTTACAGCAGGCAGATCTTCCTTCTCCCAGTTTTTACCTTTGCTTTCTGCCACTTGGGTGGTGTGGCTAGAGCCTATACTTTTGAAGTCTGAGATAAAGAAATCATTGAGCACCTCAGCTTTCTCCATATCCCTTATGAAGTGGTCTCCAGTTCTCTTGTGGAAAGGGTCTACATCTTCTTTCACCTTCCTTTATCACTGATATGCCTGTGGGAATACAAGAAAGACTATTCAGAGCAGAAGCTGTGGAGCAAAATAAAGAGCATGAGAAAACAACACAGAGAACAAAGGACATATCCAGAAGAAGAGAAAAACAAAGTCAAGTAAGCTGCATGATGGTTGCATGATGACAACTGATTGGAGGAAGAGCGTATGGCCAGGAATGACTCGTGGCTCTGATTGGGTAAGCACCTGTGTGCACAGTTAAGGAGTGTTTGCGGAATGTTTTGCTAACATGTAAAGGTGAGTGGGAAAGTTAAAAGAGAAAGCTTGTGAATGTATATAAGGGATGTTAGAACCCGTAACAAACGATTTGGAACATTCACATCTGAGCTGGCGCCTCAGACACTGCATGTATCTGTAGAATTTCTTCTTCTTCCCCTTTGTGTCTCTGACTAGATTTAATTCTATCCAAGTTTTATCTTTCTTAACCTGAATCCTGGCTGCCCAAACAGCTTTGTAGTCCTCCCAGGTAACTTGTTTCTGTTTCCACTCCCTATCAACTTTCTTTTTGTGCTGACGTCCAGGAGCACTTGATCCACAGAGGCCTCTTGGCATTCCTGCCTACCTTCCTCTTTCTCTGCTTCTGGGCTTGGATGATATGGTCCTTGAATACTGACCAGCTTTCTCCAGCCCCTATTCCATCCATGGCTTTATCATCTGAGCAAGCAGTTCCCTGAGGAGTTCAAAGTCTGCTCTCCTGAAATCCAGAGAAACAAGCTTGCACCCTCTTTGATACCCTAAGAATCTTGAGCTCCACTGTTTCATGGTCACTGCAGCCAAATCTGTCCTTGACATTCACGTTACTCACTGTCCCCTCCTTGTTGTTGAGGACAAGGTCCAGCATAGCACTTTTTCTCCTGGCTTCCTGTATCCCTTGAAAGAGGAAAATATCACCAACACATTTCAGGAACCTTTTCAATTTTTGGTGCGCTGCTGTGTTGTCCCTCCAACAGATATTGGGGTGGTTGAAGTCCCCCATGAGGACTATGTTTTGTAAATGTGAAGCTGCTCCTACCTGTTTATAGAGGGCCTCATCCATTTGGTCTTCCTTGCTGGGAGGCTTGAGGCAAACCCATGCTACAATGTCTCCTTCCTCTATCTTCCCTTTAACTCTAACTAAGGGTTAAATTCTCTGTCAGCTCCTCATCCATCCCCAGATGGAGCTCCATAGACTGCAATTGGTTGCTGATATAGAGGGCACGACCCCCCTCCCCTTTTCCCCTGCCTGTCCTTCCTGAAGAGCTTATATCCTTCTACTCCCACATTCCAGTTGTAAGAGCCATTCCACCATGTCTCAGTGATGCCAACTCTTCTTGCTTGTTCCCTATGCACTGCGCATTACTGTACAGGCATTTGAGTTGGGCTCTTATTGAGGCTGATTTATCATTTGATCCCTTATTCTCCACTTCAGGTGCTGTCTTCCTGGCCTGTGACCAACTCTGTGCCCAAGGCATCCATTACCATCATCAGCCTCAAAACGGAATGGGTTGACGATCCTCTCCCCTAGCGACTCTAATTTAAAGCCATCCTGACTAAATTGGAAAGCTTGCTGCCAAAGGTATTCCTCATCTGAGAGATGTCTGAGAGATGAACCCCATCCGTGCTGAGATGACCAGATTTCCCAAAACAAGTTTCATGGCATAAATGCATGAAGTCCCGTCGTTACACCACTCCCTTAAACATTTACTGATTTTCTTAATTCTGTCAGTCCTTTCTCTCCCCATTCTTCTAACCTGGTAGATTTCCAAGAAGACTACCTGTGGTCCTAAGTCCTTCACTGCTGCTCCCAGCTCCTTGTAAGTCTCTCAGTCAGCCGCCATATGAGGTCCTCCACCTGGGTACATCTCATGCAGGCAAGGCTGCTGCTCTTCCCTGCTCCAGGAGCAAGTTCCAGACACTTCCTGAAGAGCAGGATCTGCATGGATGCTTCAGCATCTCTGGGTGGAGGCACTGGTCATGTCGAAGGCATGTAGGTCATACCCCCTGCCAAAGCTGCAGCCTTCTGCTGGTGTTGAGTGTTCACTGCTCTGCCTCGAGAGTCAGTTGGAATGAGAAAAGAAAAAAAAAAAATTACTAAACAGTAAATGAAAGTGAATGAATTAATTAATTTAATGATATGAAGTGTAGTATACCTGTTTTAGTTTTTTTTTTTTTAGGATGAAAGAATTTGGTTTATGGCTTGAAATTTTTCTGCAATTACTTCATAGTAACTAGTGACAAAGATATGTCCTCGTTTTTTTGGTCCTTCCCTTCAGTATTTTCCACAATAAAGACATTGAAGTTGTTTTCCCAACAATAAAGTAAACAAATGTTTTGATTTTTTGTTTATGTTTTTTTGCCAGGATGAATCTTTATCACTTTCACCTTTTCATTGGTCCACTTCTGCACTGTCCTCTAAGCAAGGAATTTTGTTCTGGTACACAAATTGACCTTTCCAGCTTGAAATTAGTAGCAATAATCCCTTTTAATGTCATCAGCCTCTACTGAGGAATGTGCCTCAAGGATTTGTAACCTGTTCCTTGCCTCAGCTTTGCCTAACCCCTGCTCCTTCAGTCTCTTTTCGAAGGTGATGTATTGAAAATCAACTTTGAGATTTACCCCATGCCCCAGACCACAGTTCACGTCTTCTGTAGCGTCAGCCAATATTCTTAATATGGTGCTGTCCATAAAGTCAATGGGAGAGTCTTCCACCTCATTTCCCGGATCACTACTGAAAACGCTGAGCAGTACAGGCTCTGTCATGGACTCTGGCACTTGTAACTGGCTGCCAACCAGTCTGGTAATCACAGGACCGAGGATTATGACCAGCTGAGCCCAGCAGACAAGCTCCATTTCAGCCTACCATCAATCCATTTCACAATTCCCTGATTTCTCAGTTTTCAGATGAGAATGCTGTGGGACATGGGCTCAAAAGCCTTTCTAATGGTAACGTATGCCCTCCTGCCTGCATAACCAATCAGTGAAGGCAATCAGACTCGTCCAGTATGATGTGCTCTTAGTAAAACCTTGCCGAGTGCAGTTCCTGATTGCATTCTGGTCCTTTGCATGTCTGAATAAGTGTCATAATAAAGTGTAAGCTGTGATGCTCCTGTTGTCTGACTGACAAGCTCATAGCTACAGGTGCTTGATTCCTGATTTGATCGCCTGTCGTTGTTTTAATTGTGTTCAAATTCATTTCTCTAAATGGAAATCTGACGACAGCGACATTTATGGAGCAGTTTATTAAGAAGACACAAACCAGACATGGAATGGAAAGGGAGACGAACTGAAGAAAGTACTTGAGATCTACCTGCAAGAGAAGGAGCAACAGACACAAAGCCCTGAGTCACTTGACATAATGACAGATGACCAATGGCTGATCAGCTTCCCACTAGCTATGGTTGATACTTATTGGTTCTGTGTGCGAGATCGTTCTGTTGCTGAATTTTCTCATTGCCTTTGGTTATTTGTAAAAGTCCATAATCTCATCATTACTTTTAAGATTGCTTTTTCTTCTGAGTTCCTCAAACTTAACCAGATTGAGGAGTCACATTTACATTGTAAGTTCTGACTGATCATCACAAAGCTCAACACTGCACCTACTGCAAGCCTCTGCTCTGCTGCACCCTCCTTGCCACTTAGTGGCATGCAGGCTGCACTCTGCTTCTGTACCCTTGTGAGCAATCTGTACCTTAATTTCCAGTGAGCAGTGCTACACCTTCAGTAATTACTCCACAAGCAGAACGCGTACTTTAAATAGTAAGCTCTGTGTGCAGAAATCCCCATTTTTTTTAGAAATGTGCCTCTAAGGAACCTCTGTCCTCTCCTGTGTACTTCAGTAACTGTAAAAGTCTATGGCCAGCCTCAGGGCTTCTCCAAAGAGCTTTCGTCCACCTGTGGGGTGGTGGATTGGAGTAGGTGTATTACTGAAACGCAGACAGCAGTGACCCACTTCTCTTGCTTCGGTTTGCACACACCAATTTGTTTTAACCAGTTGGCCTTGGGTGTCTTCATCTTCCCTGTGTGGTTCACTTCACGTTTCCTACTGAGCTTCTTCAAGTGGGAACACTGAATCTGCTTCTAACAAGGGATGAAAAGGGCCTGATTAATCAGAACAAAGATATCACCAGGGTTCTTATCTCCTCATCAGATATCTGCACAGACCCATGGCTTACCTCGGAGACCAGTTCCTTTCTCACCTTTCTGCTCAAGCTTCTCCAGACCTATATAGGTAATGAAGTGTGTCCTGCTTTAACCCAGCAGGCAGCCAAGCCCCACTCAGCTACTTGCTCACAGCCCCAGCACAGTGGGACGAGGGAAAGGATTGGAAACAAAGTGAAGCTTGCGTGATGGTTTGATGAGTGAACAGGATGGTGTTAACTTTTACGTTGCTGGGCAAATAGTGCACTGGCAAACCGATCAGCTCACAGCTTTTCCCCTTATTTTTTACAGTTTCATACTCTGTAAAGAGGGATTTCATCTGGGTGTTCTGCAGTCTGAGGAGCAGCCCTTTTTATCTTCCTGGAAAGATGAATGTCCAGAGAGAGCTGGGCCAAACTTCAGGAGTTTAAACAAAGATTCTGAATATGTTGCATCTATTAAAACGACTGTGGTCTCTTCCCTCATTAAAAGAACTAACTGCCAATAAACGGACTAGAATACGATAGCTTTTCTCTTATGAAGCTCTACTTTTTAACTGCTCCTGAAAATAATAGCAGGTCCTTTCCTTCCTCAGTCTCTCTCTCTGTAAAGTGCAATGTAAAAATACATCCAGATGAATGAGATATTACAAGTCAAATCTTTGCCAATTGATTTATGGGTCCCTAGATTGCATGGACAGACAGCAGGACAAAAGAGGAGCATGCAGGCTGTTTGGTTCTTCTGCAGTTGACTCTTGTCTATCATACCAATGACTGGCCTTTATAACACTCTCATTATTTGACTTATTTGTGGATTCCATCAGTATTTCTTCACCTTTCCCCCCTCTCCTCCCCCCTCCCCTTGGCTCTCCTCTCCTATCTGTCAAAATAAGACAGAGGACCCATTCCAACTTTTCACAAAATTCTCATCATTTCACAAGAGCAAATAAACTGGAAATCTTTATAGACTAACAGGGAGGCCAGGGTTTGGGTCTGTCATATTTTCACTTTTACTTCTGTTATCACTGAAGCTACATAAGTCTCACGAATTACTCTTTTCAGTGCCCTTGCTTGTCTCATGCATCTTCTATAAAAAGATAATTTCAGTTTTTGGACAAGCTTTACTGAAGGCATTTTCAGACAAGTCTTAGCTAGCAAGTTCGTATTTACTTAAACTTGAAAAATTAAAAATGGAAAAAGAACAAATCCAGCAGAGGAGCAACTCTTGATGAACTGCAGCACAAATCTGGGTTGGAGAGGTTTTGCTGGCTGCTTCTCACAGTGAGCGTGTTGATGGAAAAAAGGTGATGATTGATTTCTACTGTCACAAAGGAAAAACCTGCATTGCTGAAAAAATGGAAAGGGTGAAATAGTGTATAAAGCATATGTAGGAAGATGACAGGAACAGCCACAAAAAGATTATTTTAGCTACTTTTTGGGACCCATTTAAAATATTTCATACTTGTTTCAGTTTGGTGAACAATTCAGAGTGTTGTTTTGCTGTTCCCAATCAACCTGGGTTAGTAAATGTACTGCAAAACAAGAATAAACAAATATTTATTCTATTTTAAACCAATTCTGTTCAGTGTTATTTAGAAGTAACTCTTTGTCAAGAATAAGCATTTCTTCTATTTGAAGAAGGTAGCTGTTCATGTATATCTCAGTTTCCTGCTTGATCATAAGCATATAATTAGAAATTAAATTACCTCTAATCCTAGCTGATTAGTTAAAATTATGAAACAAACTATACTGGAATGGTAAAGAATTATTACATGGTTCAGTAGAATGTAGCCATTTTTCAGCAGTTTATAAATAGTAAAAAACTGTAAATTCTGAAGATAGATAAACTTTTCTCTAAGGTTTAAATGAAGGCAAGTCTTCATGTTTCTTTTCCAATTTCTGTTACAGTCTTTAATCTTGTTTGTTGGTATTCTCTACGTTGCAGGCAGAGTAATGGACCGCCTTCTGCAGATTCATTGCTTGATCCTGAAGAATCCAGACTCTCAAATCCACATAGATCAAAGTCATGCCATGCCAGATCAGACCTAAACTCAGGAAATACAGGTGAGCTTAAGAATTACATCTTAACTAATAATCCCCAGGTCTCAACAGGGCTGTAAAAACGCCCCGTGTCTGGACTCAAACCAGATTACTTCTGACAGCTCAGTACTTCTGCTTTATGTTGCTGTGCACTTCTCAGGCTAGGTTAGAGCAGATGAAGCCCATCCTCCATGGAAGTCCTCACTGACACTGTGTTGCTGTCACTAGGCTTAGTAAATCTGCCTTTCTTATTTTATTTTGGAGGACTTCTCAGCATTCAAAATCAATCACAAAGAAGAATCATTTCAACTTGCCTTGAAGCCAAATTGTAACTCACCCATTTCTCTGCTGCTAATCTTTGTATTTCGTTTTTTTTTTCCAACCCTTCCTTCAACATCTCTTTTAACAACTCTTTTATACTGCATATGTGGCAAATTACCCACCAAAATGAATATGCTTTCCCACATCTGCATTCCCACGTTTGTCATGCAAGTTCACAATTATCGTCATTACTCTTTCCCACTGATTAAATTAATCCACATTTAAGGGCCCTCTCCTCATCTTTTAAGGAGTCAGAGATATTATTTTTCTATGGGCAGTATAGTTTTAAGGCATTTTTTATACTGGTACGTATAGGCTTGCTGACTGTGTCTGTGCAGCACAGACAGTACTTTGTAAGCTGAAGCTCAGCTGTGTTTTGTGAGCCTAAACAGACTGTACAACCCTATGGAGAGTGCCCTTCTGTATTTGTGCTGTGCTACTTGTTTTGCTGGAAGTGACACTTTACAATGGACATTTTCCTTCTGGCACTTCTATTTCATGCTGCACAATTTTATTTTCTTACAGAGCAGTGAGAGATACAAAGCATTCATATATTCAGATGCTGAGTTGGTTCAATACCATTAACCAAAGGATTCTCAGTTAAACACAGTTTTTCAGCAAATTAGCTCAGGAACAAGTTTTCTCTAGAGAACTGTTGGCATCTAATTTGGTACAAATCAGTGATGCTCTGACTTCAACATTTGTATTATATTTCCTTTATCTAATAGAGTTTCCTGGAACTGCAAAGATTTTGATATAGCACTGTTTTCCTCAGTACACTGGTACTGCACCAGTGTGATTAAATACCTTCAAATATTTAATAAAACAGAGATTTGACAACATTCATCATCTTCCTTTTTCTCTCCCTTTTGGAACTAGCTCTGTTGTCTTATCCCTGGTTATTGTGTTGCTTGCTACTCGAAGTCTAGGGGCTATATGTCCCTGTTTGTTTTGTTTGCACACTTTCCTGCGCCTCGTACACTGCTGTCACTTATCATGATGGCAGTGCTAGCAGAAGATGGCCTATTTCATTTTGATGTGTCACTGCACCTCAATTTAAATTCAGAGAATATAGCTCATTTTCTTTGGGAATATGGATTTTCCTATCAGATAAATGTAGCCTGAAAATCCAGAAAGATTTATGGAAACCCGGGCTTACTATAAATACACTTTCTAGGAAAAAAAAAAATAAATCAGATTAACTCATGTAAATCAGATTAAATCATGAGTAAAACAAAAACAAAAACAAAAACACAACCGAACTCTATCAGTTTAGCCCTGTGGATCGTTCTAGTTGCAAAGTGCATAATTCTCAGTAGCACTGAGAAGTACTCAAAGTACAATTTAGGATGAGTTGAGGCACAATCCTTTGTGTATTCATTATCTCTGTACTGATTTCAAATGCTCATTACATTAAAATACACTTAAAATAAAGGAAAATTGCTATATGCATTATTTCCAGTCTTCATTCCTCTTCCCAATCATACCCAGCTTGTGACATTTCTGTACAAGGAATGTCTGAGATTTAAATAGATTTTATCAGCATTTTTTTAATGTTAACTGATTTTATGCAACTTTGCTAAAGAAGTAGAGATAGGCAATGACATAAACTGATAAGGACGTTTTGACTGGAGAGATAGGTCATTTTCCATTGAATACTGTGTTGTTTTGATAGGGAGATGTGCAAATTTGGGAAAAGTACACTGGCATCACAAAGCTTTGCATCTTTTTGGCCTTTTTTTTTCTCATGGGACAAAAGCATTTGATTCACTTGCCAGAATTTTCTCTACTTACTACTACCGTTGAAACAAGTGACTTCAGTGAATAAAAGGAAGCTAGATACTAAAATTAATTAAAAATTACAAAACATTAATTAATTAAAAATATGAGTATTGGAAAAACCACTGTGACATTCTGCTAGTTTAACTTTCTTTGGGATGAACCATTCAAATTATAGTCACGTTGAAGCTTCAAAGGTTGGGATGTCGGTGCACTAGCAAAGCGGTTGTTTCCCCATTGGAGAAACCAGCAATTCTTGCTTCCCAACCTACCTGGCAAAGTAGCTGCCGCACACACAGCATCTCAGGTGTGTGAGCAGCAACACAATTGCGGCATTTGTGCAAATGTGACATTCTGAGGCCTCGACAGACCCCAGAAACTTCACAATTTTGGGCTCCTGCCCAATGACGGGTTTGGCTGATGGTGGTCAAGAGTTCAAAAAGCGAGGCATGCAGGTAGCTAACACAGTTCCATCAGCCTTTTCTCAGCAGGGAACCAGATATGATGACACATTCAGAGTGTAAAGCTCTACAGAAATAAGCGGTGTATTTACAGAACCAGTAGAAGCTGATTCTGTGAAAACTGACTTAAAACAACAGATGAGGATATATTTTATTTTTCTTCAGGCCTTCAGGAAAAAGTAATATCTATGCTTCCTTAAAGCTACCCAGATTTGTATGTCACTTATATGACATGACATTTATATGACTAGATTTGCATTTTTCTGAATTACTAGCAGTTGCTGTTCAATCTTTGGTCTTTGAGGTAGAGATTTAACAGATGGTTTGGATTTTTTCTAAGTAAGTTCTCATGGCTGGCTGCTATATGGAAAACTAACCAAAACCTGAAATACACATGCCTTGATGATAAACATAAAACATACAGTAAATTAATCTTGAACAAACGCCTGTTTGGCTTGGCTTGCTGAAAAGCACAGAAATAATAACAAAGGACCTTTGATTAGAAGGCCATGACCAGCCACCTGACTCACCTTAATGATGCCTTCAGACTGAACTCCTGTTTCCTTAAGAACTCTCTCTCTATTGCCCATCCTCTCACATTCTGGTAAATATATGTAGGTCACTCTCATAGTAGTGCCTCCTATTTATTTTCATGGAAACTACAACAAATACAAAGGGCAGCACAGTAATACTGATAGAGCATACTCTCAGATACAAATCAATATTTTTCAACGTAGTACCACCATTAGCTCTGCATTTTCACTAGGGATGAACAAGGGCCTGAATTCTGCTCTTGTAAAAATCTGCATGGCCATCTGCAGCATGGCTTGTCTTTCATGCTGCTGTTCACTTCTGCTGAAATGCACCACCCACCACCTCACCTTGCCTACATGCACTGTTTGGTCTCCATAATCATTCAGTTAGCACCAATGAATGTCAAGGGGTACAATTATTTTCTGAAGAGTTCATTTCCACGCCTTTGCTTCACACTGACTTCCATGACAGCTGCTGTTTTGTCAGACTGCACGTGGCAACAAAATGCAATGGAATATTGGTGGGAATCTTCAGCCACACCACCAACATCCACCTCTGATGTCATGGGCCAGCATAATAAAATAGGAAGCATTGCTTTTGGAGCTGCCTTTGTAGTATATCACCTAAAACCATGAGAGAAATTCAGAGCTCTCAGCAGGATGACTATCCTCATTTTCTTGATGATAGACAATATCCTAGGTGTGAAGACAAGACAGAACCAATGACATTGCTCCTGGTTCATTCCTGCTAAACAATACTTTTCAGAAGTGATATCGTTTAAGTCTGGAAAACAGCATTCTTCACTGAAGTACACTCCATTAAAAAATAAGAAAGAAAAAAATTCTCTTTCTAGTCCTTAACACGATAAAATGAATGGTATCATTATGAGTCGCAAACACTACTTCAACACAATTAAGAGTGTAAGCGAATGAACTTATCCACTGACCTGGATTGTAAGAAGCTGTACACTGCACAAAAATGAGTGTAGATGCAATGTTTCATCTCCTCACCATAAGAAACTACTGCGTTCTATAGATACCTCAACTTTCAGATGAACATTCTGCAGGAGAATTTGTGGTCACACAATCAAAAAAAAGGTGTTCTGACTGAGACTGTACTGTGACTACTGCTTAGTTGACAAAAGGCTGAAAAGCTACGAAGTTGCAGTGTCTGTTGTCAGCTCAGCTGCTGAATATTGACTACTGACATTCAGAATAAAGTGCATAACCTCTAACCAGTTCACCATTCAGAGCTGAAACAGGGATGCAAAATTTCCTTTCTTCCAACCATAATAGTTGATGTGCCAGGGAGAACCTCCACTATAACAACACAGAAAGAGAAGTCAGTAAGAACTCGTTCCAAAGCCTACTCACAAACTGGTGGAAAATGTGTGTATGAGGATGAACCATTCATCTTTTTACAAGCCTGATAGCTATCATATGATGAACCAGATTTATTTCTTTTTAGCATTCTGCTGATAACTTCTGCTGAAGCTACTGTGCTCTAGCATAGATACATATTTTTACTGCTCAGATTCCAAAAGAGGGATTATTTGATGGACATTTATTTCCGTATTTGCATCTTCAAATTTTTTAACATGAAAAGGAATGTCAGGCAAGTATTCAAAGTTGCATAAGTTAACTTGAAGCAACATTCAGCAACTGAAATCCACAAGGCATACCAGAACCTTACAGTGAGTTAACAGTACACAAACTACCCAGAAATACTCTATGGATGTATTAGTTTCAGATGGGAGGGAATTGTTTTTTTCAGTGTCTGGAATGATGCTGTGTTTTGGCTGTAGGAAAAAAACAATGTTGGTAACACCAATGTTTATAGCAGCTGCTAAGCAGTGTTGTGCAGGGCCAAAGCTGTTTGCAGTGAAGGGTCCACAGAGCTGGGAGGGAATGGAATTAGGATAGCTGACTTAAACTGTCAAAGAGATATTACATATGCTATGACATCAGGTGGAAGGAGTTTTGAGGAGGGTGGGAGTTCATTTCTTTCTCTTTTGCTGCTTGAGGAAGCTGGGCGTTAGCTGGGGGGTCACGGGCCCCTGCTTGTGCATCACTTATTATATACTTTCATATATGTATACAGACATAAGTGTTATCCTTTTCCTTTTCTGTATTTTAGCAACTAGTTTATCTCGACCCACGAATTCTACTTTGTTTTCTTGATTCTCTCCCCCATCCCACTGGGAGAGGAGGAGTGATGAGCGACCGCATGATGCTGAGCCACCTGCTGGGATAAACCACAACAATGAACAATTTCTTTCAGATACCTCAAAAACAGTATCACTATAACATATCTACCCATCTATCTATTCTTTTGAAGAGGCAGAGTAAGTGAGCAGCATGGTGGAGCTTAGCTGTCTAACAGTGTGAAACCACAGATAAATTAATGGTCACTCAAAATGCCAGTGTTTGGAATTCCTTGAAGATGACACATATACAGTGGTGCCGCATGACTGAAGGGCTTTTGAGTTCACTTGCAACAGCTGAGGTCAAATTACTTTTACAGCTGACAAAAAATAGTGAGCTCTTATTAGAAGAGTAAAGTAAGGGAACATTCAGTGACAAAAACCAACCAACCAAATGGCAAAACTAAAGCTAGAAAGCCGGAAGGGTTTTTCTTTATCATACTGTTTCCTACACCATTTTCATCTGAGTACCTTCAAAGCTTTCCTCATTTACTCTTAAGACAGGTAGATTTTGTACCTTCCAAATAGATATCTCTTCCTGAGCTGAACTGTGGTTTATAATATAATTCTATTTGCAGGTCAAGAAAACAGTAGTGATAAAAGCAACTGTCTTTCAAAATCAGTAATCCTGATTTCTATTTCTTGATATTCTCTTACTTGCCATGTAAAAACACAGCCTTAGAGTTATATTATAAAAATAATAAAACTCAATAATAATAAAATCTGGCATCTAGCTCTCATTGCAGGAAAGTTAAATACGAGATAGCAATTAGTATTGATTTATTTCTGAATAGTAATGGCAAAGCCATCTCCATAAATGAATTTCAATATATATTGCCTTCAGTATTTATATAGTCTGATTGAGCTGAAGCCAGCAGTCTAGTTACTGAAGAATACAAATATATTTAAGCCCAATGCCAAAATAAACAGAGTAATAATTACGTTTCTTTGTTTGTTTGTTTTCAGTTTTTTGGTGGTTTTTTTTGATATATATATATATATATTTGGAATTGAGGTTCGAGAAAAGTTCTCATTGTGTGAACATGCTTGTATTCCCCTCCTGCCTCATCACTGGCATTCTGAATGAAATTCATTCATTAGTTTTTCCCACTTGACCATACATCAGTGCTGCCTAAAGCAGCCTTCATAGTCTGTTCCTGAGTGCTGTCACTGCCCTTCCATTCAGTTTCTTCTTGTGTGCAAGGGCATTATATACAGAGTGTATGAAGGCATAACCTTTTATACTTGCCTTCATTTTAGACAGACTTATTTGTTCTTCTCAATCTACCTTCAGTGAAGGCTGTTAGCACACTGGCCCCAGTAATGTTACCCTGAACTAAAATAAAGCTCAAATTTTACTCAGTGGATGCGCAGTGATGGGTTTGAGCCTTCATGATTTTCATTTGAGTATTTATTTCCATAGGAGAAGCTGGGGAAAAAAAAAAAAAAAAAAAAAAAAAAAAAGGTGAACCAGAGATATAAGAGCTGTTTGCCTGCTTTCTGTGAAACTCCCATGCTCTGGGCAGTCAGCCCACCATAATTCCAGGTGCTCATTGCAGGTACGTATGACACGTATACTTTGAGAGAAGACTCGTCTTCATCAGCAGCAGTCTTCTCTGTTAATAATAATTTGTTTCTCAAAGTAAGACAACACTTATTGCACTGCACACACCCCAAGTGCTGGCTGAAGTAGCAGTTTGCCTTTTGAGAGCAGAATGAAGGTACTGGGTGGGACATTCCATGTAGTCTCTTTTTTTTTTTTTTCCAATGAG
Source organism: Meleagris gallopavo (assembly GCF_905368555.1). Lineage (NCBI taxonomy): Eukaryota > Metazoa > Chordata > Aves > Galliformes > Phasianidae > Meleagris > Meleagris gallopavo. The sequence continues at coordinate 71,157,205 of NC_139435.1, forward strand.
ATTCATTTTGTACGAAGAAAGGAAAAATAAAGCCAAGGTTTCTTCATCATGGACAGAGGCAAGGAGGTCTTTTCTTTGCCATAAAGAATGTCCATGTAGTTCTCAATATAAATAAGTTTTCAGGAGAGTGCCCTGATTTTCAATAAAATGTTTGAGTATAGGCAACCACTCCTTCCATCAGAATGTAGTGAGGCACCTGCAGGGCACTCCCTTGGCAAATGTTCATGATAATATGAACTCAGCTGATAAGAGAAGGATGTAAATGTAATCAGCGTCCAAGAACTGGATGCTCAAAACCAAGTCTGCCAAATGGGAAAACAGCCAGATGATAAAGAGACTGCAGGCACAAAGGAGCCAACCTGAAAAGAAGTATAAGAGAAGCACGAAAGTTGACAACCGAAAGGAGAGCTTGGGAAGAGCAGTCAAGAAAACCACACCTGGTCCTTTCACGGCCTTTGCCACAGCAGAGCAACATGTAGATGCATGTGGCACATTCTCTGCAGCTGTGTGTTAGCAGACAGCAGAAGCAGGTAGGTGTGCTTTCACCTGGGGCACCCACAACTCCCACAGAGTTTTTTCCCGTCCATGGATTCTGCTCACCCTCTGTACAAAAATATCTGTGAATAAAGTATTTCTGTTGGATTACTCCTCATTGTCTGTTCTTGTTTCTGTGTTCTCAGTCTGAAACATCAATCTTCCATATAATGTATTTATACACTAAGATGTATTTCTCAAGCAAGGGAGGTCTCTCTCTATATTAAAGGTGTTCCATAAATGCTGTCTGGGTTGAAACCAGGGCATGGTGACAGCACAGTGCAGTGTTAACTGAAAATACAGCAAATACATTTATGCATTTTGATACATTGGCTAAACACAGTCCTGTGAGCAGCAAAAATATACAGCCTTGCTTTATGCTTTGATACGGGAACTTGAGAACAGGTTTCAAGATTGCTGAAAAAATCATCAATTTTATGGTATATCTGCTACTCCATTTTCCATTGACATAAATACATTACATGAGAATTTTCAAATAGAATGTATGAAATTGCAATAGGATGTGCAACTCAACACTGTGATCACATCTCACTACCAAACTTTTATGAACCCTCTGTTAACAGAGAGAAATATCCCTCACTTCATAGCCATGCCTTATTCAAGCCATTGCTTTTTGGCAGTATGCACTGTGAACAACTGTTTTCAAGGATGAAGCACAGGAAGAGTAAAATATCCAAAATCTCTGACACTTTGGGAGCTTATTAACAATTGCAACCACTGCCATCGAACCAGCCTGATGCACTAGTTTCAAAAAAGCGAGGTCAAATATCCCATTAGTTCAGATTTGTTTCTTATTTAATCCTAAATATTAAAGTAAGTTTTGTTACATACACAGGCAAACTATACCATATATTTTATAAGGGCTGCTCTTAAAGTAATGACTCCTATTTTGTTATGTTGGCCCATGATGTCAGAGGCAAAAGTTGGTGGTATGGCAGTAGAGGTGGAAACTCTCTCAGAGTATCCCACTCCATGTTGTTGCCATGCTGCAAATGGCAGCAGAGGGGAGGGGCAGTCTGACAAAATGATATCTGATATTGAAGTGAACACGAACCAAAGGTTTAGCATTGAATTCCTCTATATGGAAAAAATGACGTGCGTTGACATTCATCAATGCTTGGAGCATGTTAATGGTGACCAAATAGCAGATGTCAGCACAGTGAGGTGATGGGTGGTGTGTTTCAGCAGTGGCAACAGAGGCAGTGGTCACCTCCACTGGTGCAGATGTTTTTGATCACAGCATGCAGGCTCTTATTCGTTGCTGGCAAACATGCATAACTAATGGTGGTGGTCATGTTCATAGAATTAGAATAAGAGAATGGCTTGGGTTGGAAGGGATCTCAAAGGTCATCTAGTTCCAACTTGTGCCCCAGACAGGGTCATTGTTACTGAAAAATAGTGTTTTGTAGCTGAGAATATGTTCTATTAAATGGTGTCATTGTGCTTTTTATATTGGTTGTAGTTTCCATGGAAATAAATAGCAAACATTACTTTTGGTGCAAGCTACATATATGCAACCCAAGACAATCCCTCTTCACTCAGTGCAGCCCAGGCAAGTCAAAAGGTTGGACACCATGAACTAAGACTTACACTCTTTATGCATAATCATCAGGTATCAGAAGATTATGTGTTCCAGTAGCAAAACAGGTTATTCCTTAATTTGGAAGTGCATACAACTGTGATGCTTGAAAATACATTCAATATTCAGTTTCAGTCCAGATGCTGTAGGACTTACGTTAGGGCTGTGTTTAACTGTTATGGGCACAATACTTGTCCCTGTAGAGCCTCTTCCCTTCCGAACTCTTTTCCTCCCCACTTCTTATATACATTTGAGAGCATAAGAATGTCCTCTGAATACCTGGACAGAATCACTCACATTGTCTGCGCAGGAAATGAAATTAATTGTAGTGATTTGCTTGTAGCAATAAAAATATCACACATCATATGAGACATCTACTCTACAATAGCCTTTTTTACAAAGATTAAGACATGGAAAGCAGAGACCTTGCAGCAAACTTAAACCAGATATTTTGTGGTAATTTCCAAAGAAATTTTTCATTTGTGAAGACACAAATCAATATTAGTATTAACAACAGACCTAAAAAAACAATACTGGTGCTTTGGGACTCACCTAGCTGCCATTATTCTCCTGTGCTTTTTCAAGGCTAAGACCTTTTGTGGTTTAGGGCTACGAAAGTCTGTGGGGAAAAAAATAGTTTTAAGTCCACTTAAGCAAGTAAGTTCTCAGTATCCATTATACTTAATTTATAGAATTTTGCAGTACTTTCATGATACCAGCATTTTGCCATTATAGGAAAAGTAAAATGTTCTCTATGTGTTCAAAAAATAAATTTTCATTTTTTGTTACATTTGCCAGCTACAACATTTTAGCTGTGCTTTATCATTGCTGCAAATGTCTTTGAGTGGTTTGAGTATGTCATTAGCTCACTAACCACATTCCTCCAAAAAGCATCATTATCACTGAAATAACTGTTATGGATTCAGAGGAATAAAAATCACAGAATCACAGAATCACAGAATCACAGAATTGTAGGGGTTGGAAGGGACCTCTAGAGATCATCGAGACCAACCCCCCTGCCAAAGCAGGTTCCCTACACCAGGTCGCACAGGTAGGCGTCCAGGCGAGACTTGAATATCTCCAGAGAAGGAGACTCCACAACCTCCCTGGGCAGCCTGTTCCAGTGCTCCGTCACCCTCACCGTGAAGAAGTTCTTACGCACATTCGTGCGAAACTTCCTATGCTGCAGCTGATGTCCGTTTCCCCTCGTCCTATCTCCACGTACCACTGAAAAGAGACTGGCCTCACCGCTATGGCCGCCACACCTCAGGTATTTATAAACCTGGATCAGGTCCCCTCTCAGTCTTCTTTTCTCAAGGCTAAACAGACCCAGTTTACTTAGCCTTTCTTCATAGGGGAGATGCTCCAGGCCCTTCACCATCTTTGTGGCCCTCCGCTGGACTCTTTCCAAGAGATCCCTGTCTTTTTTGTACTGGGGAGCCCAGAACTGGACACAGTACTCCAGATGAGGCCTTACCAGGGCAGAGTAGAGGGGGAGGATCACCTCCCTCCACCTGCTGGACACGCTCTTCTTAATGCACCCCAGAATGCCATTGGCCTTTTTGGCCACGAGGGCACACTGCTGGCTCATGGCCAACCTGTCGTCCACCAGGACGCCCAGGTCCCTCTCTGCAGAGCTCCTCTCCAGCAGCTCATCCCCCAGCCTGTATTGGTGCATGCAATTATTCCTCCCTAGGTGTAAGACCCTACACTTGCTTGTGTTGAACCTCATCTGGTTCCTTACTGCCCACCTCTCCAGCCTGTCCAGGTCTCGCTGAATGGCAGCACAGCCTTCAGGCATGTCAGCCAATCCTCCCAACTTCGGATCATCAGCAAACTTGCTGAGGGTGGCCACTATCCCCTCATCAAGGTCATTGATGAAGATGTTGAACAAGACCGGACCCAGCACAGACCCCTGGGAGACACCACTGGTTACAGGTCTCCAGCCAGACTCTGCACCACCAACGACGACCCTCTGCGCTCTGCCAGTCAGCCAGTTCTCAACCCACCTCACTGTCCACTCGTCTATCCCACACTTCCTCAGCTTTGTTATAAGGATGTCGTGGGAGACAGTATCAAACGCCTTTCTAAAATCAAGGTAGATTACATCTACCGCTCTTCCCCCATCCACCCAGCATGTGACAGCATCATAGAAGGCCACCAAGTTGGTCGAGCACGACCTCCCCTTGGTGAACCCATGCTGACTACTCCTGATAACCTCCTTTTCTCCCAGTTGTCTGGAGATGGTATCCAGCACAAGCTGTTCCATCACCTTTGCAGGGACAGAGGTGAGGCTGACAGGCCTATAATTACCTGGATCTTCCTTCTTGCCCTTTTTGAAGGCCAGAGTGACACTGGCTATCCTCCAGTCTTCAGGGACCTCCCCTGTTGTCCAAGACCTCTCAAAAATGATGGAGAGCGGTTCGGCAATGACCTCCACCAGCTCCCTCAGCACACGTGGATGCACCCCATCAGGTCCCATGGACTTGTGGACCTTAGTACTGCCTAGGCGCTCACGCACGTCCTCTTTCCTAACTAAAGGGAAGTCTCCCATTCCCCAGACCCTCTCACTAACCTCCAGGGTGTGGGATTCCTGCAGGGGAGCCTTTTCACTGAAGACAGAAGTAAAGAAGGCATTCAGTATCTCTGCCTTCTCAGCATCCCCCGTTACGAGGACCCCCCCCTCACTTAGTAAGGGGCCCACATTCTCCCTAGTTTTCCTTTTGCTATTAACATACTTGAAGAAGCCTTTTTTATTATCCTTCTAAAAAAATCTAAGGACTCAATGCTTCTTGGTTATACTGAGACTCTTAATTCTAATTGATGTTAAGCATATTCAGTCTTCAGATTATTGCAATTCATACACAAACACTCTCTAAGAAGTACTTATCTTTGGAATTGCAGTATGATCAAGTTCCAGTAAAAATCACTGGCTATATTTCCAGATTGGATATTGGAAGTAGACAAAAAAAAAAATCTTTGTATAACCTAAAGGAATATTGTTGTAACGTTTATGCTCCACAACATTATTGATTCATTAATGCTGCCTGAGGAGTGCTCCTGACTGCAGTATGTATCATGTCTAATGCTTGATTCCAGTACTTGTTGTCATTCAGCAAGATATTAAACAAAATGAATTGCTCATGGCAGTATGATAATGAAGATAAATGTCAAAACTGCTTAATTCAAAACTAAAAAACCCAGCATCTAAACATGCAAACTCTGTGCCAGCAATCTTAATGCGGCTCTGATATCATGTTATCTAAAACTTCCCAACATTAGAGCTGTATTTTTCAGCTTTACATAGATATAAATATATGTGTATGCAGCAAGATTAATTATCAGCCTGGGTACTGGGTCTGGCTGAGGTGGAATTAACATTCCTCAGAACTCGCATAGTACTTCAGACTTTTGAGTAGAAGAGTATCAGAGTGGAGGTATCAGCTACAACCCAGCAGTGCTGGCACAGCATCAAGGCTGTGACTCCCTCTGCATCCATGCATGGCCTTGGTTTTTCTCTCATTAAACTACATTTTCTCCTCCTATTTTGCCTAGGATGGGGGAGAGAAATATCTTGCTGAGCATCTGGTAGGCAACCTAAGTAAGCCCACAGCATTAGTAGCATTGTGTTGTGGTGGCCAGCTCAAAAAGGTGAAGAATATAATTTGAAATGATTGAGCAAATAAAACTTAGTTTGGTTTAAGAAGAAAATTAAAGAGCAAACGAATAAATAATACCAAAACCAACCAACCAACCAAATAAAACTGACAGAAAAAGTGAGAGAGAAAATCTAGGATCTGATTAATACCCAAACAGACAAGAACGTCTGTGGATTAGTAGCTGGTCCAAGTGACCTTTGTATCTGAGAAACAGATAACATCTCAGAGAATGAAATATTTCTATTTATTTGTATCACAGAATTAAAAGAGGATTCCACATACCAAAATAAATGGTAATTGGTAAATTCAGAACATTTTAATCCACCATAGGTGAAATTTCAAAATTCAAAATAATAAAAAGTACTTTCCTCTGGTAAACTGATTGCTTCTGTGAAGATGGAGCAGTACACGAACACACAGCAGGATAACAGCAGATGCTGGCTCTAGTCTTTTTTTCTGGTAGGTTTCTCCCTACATCCATGCAAAAACACACTTTTTATCAAAGACAAGGACCCAGAGAGTACAAGAACAGAATATATTTCCTCTGCCACTCATAAATTTGAAAACTCCCCATGTCTTTTAGGTTTCTGCCTGGAGCCCCAGTTTTCTTTCCCTAGAGACATCATTAAGTTGTACTTCCTGTTTCAATCCAAATTTAAATATCATCCATGAAGGACTACAGCGATGACCATTTTATACTAATGAGACTCTGAAAAGTCTCTGCTGAGATTTTTTTTTGCACAGAAATACAATTAAATTACATCTTCTGACTAAATACATATGTCTCTATCTCTGCTTTGTCAATAGGATTCCTCCAAGAAGAAAAAATATAACAGTTTCTAGGATGGGTTCTAGAAAGAAGACTTATTAAATATTAATGCAGGCAAGTAGAGAGGATAATAATAGTATTTGTTCAAATGCAATGTGTAATGATTATGAGAATTTGTAAAGTTGATATGTTCTATTGCTCTCAGTAGACATTTTCTTTGTAGCATCTGTGTAGTTTCAGCAAGGCAATTAGTTGTGGCAAATATGACAATAGGGCATTTGAGTGCTTTAGTAAGGAAAATAGGATTTTTTTGCTGCCTCTTACAGAAGTCTGGTATAAGACAGATTGCCCGTTGCTCTCACTGTTCATGCTTACTGAATCTCTCCATAAATTACTAAATTATTTCAAGTATGACCATTCAATATTAGCCATAACTCATTTCAGCAACCTTCTTGAATCACGAGGTTTACTGACAGTTTTCATGTCTTACATTAAAGTAGGATTCATCTCAGTTTAATATTGAATGTCTAATCTAAATCATTCACACTAGTGGAAGGAGCTACACTTAAAAGAGAATTCTAACTCTCACATAGTACATCTCAAGTAATATTTGGAAAACATTTATTGTCAGCCATTTTTGTACTTACATTTCACCAACATCGTGAGATCATGCTAGGAATTAGCCAGGCTTGTTCTTTCTTAATTCAGGACCAATCTTACATCTGACCACATAAACATTAATTACTCATTTTGCTGTTGACTAGAACAAAAGGACAGTGAAGAGGACAGAAGGTCTTCTTCTTAATTAAAGTAAATCCTTTCGCATTAAGCTGGCAACAGAAAGTAGAATTAAAGTGGGAGCAAATTATCGCTGCACTCAGAGCAGGGCATACATGCTTATTTTCACCCTTCCAGATATCCAGATTAAGTAGAAGTGATAACCAAGTCCCAAGCAATTACTTTTTTTCTGTCCTTTGTAATGATTTTGTCCACACAGATAATCATCTACTCTCCTATGTACATAGGCTCAGCACAAATGAATTAAAGTAAATCCAGACAGCGTGTCTGAACAGTTCCTTGCTTGCCTGCATGACAGACTGCTATGATCTCAGATCTTTGAGCAGATTCATCAATACTTGATGTTTCCAAATTTCACTTTCTTGTAAACTTTTCCACAGAATTTTGATTATAGCTTATATATATTTTATAAGATCTGACAACCAAATATTTTCTGCTTAATTCACCCTGTATCACCAGGTAGCTTCTTCAGTAATATTCATGTGTGCCATAATGAATACTGCACAGATCTCTGAAATCCTGACAAGAACATTGGAAGAGTAACTTTCACGTTTACTCTTGGGCTTTCACTCACCTCCCTTTACCATGTTGCTTGCTCCCAATTGATGACTGTAATATTATTATTCAAATCTGCAGCCTGATATTCCATTTGACAGCTTTCTTCCACTGTCACCCCCATAGGATGGTCACGTAGATCAGACCTCTGTGAAACAAACTTTCCTAAATCTTTCCTGACAGACGACTGTATGCTTAAAGACCTCTAAGGATGAAGATTATAAAGCCTCCAGTTCTTTCTGTTTTAAGCTCTCTCCTCATATCCAGCTTGAGCAGGTTCTTGGTGCCATTTAACAGTAGTCGTGCTCAGTTCCACGGCGACGGTGATTCCATTAGACTGAACTATTTGTCTTCACGGAATATGTTGGTAATGACTACTGAAGGAAGGTAGGCAGAAAGAAGAGGCAGGGGAGAGGAGAGGTGTGTGTTATGTAATGGAAATCCTTGACTGACCCAGTGTGAAATCAAGCAGGAATATGTGAAGATGCTCATGGTCCTTCTGATGCTGCAATAGATGTTTGCAACAGACCACCTGGCCAAGATGATGATGGTTCTGGGGCTAGGCATTTTTCATCTGAGGATATTAAACATCTGGACATTTGCTATTGCTTAAAAAGTCTCTGGCAGGGTCTGGAGGGCAGTGATGATGATTTTCACAGAATCACAGAATCACAGAATTGTAGGGGTTGGAAGGGACCTCAAGAGATCATCGAGACCAACCCCCCTGCCAAAGCAGGTTCCCTACACCAGGTCGCACAGGTAGGCGTCCAGGCGAGACTTGAATATCTCCAGAGAAGGAGACTCCACAACCTCCCTGGGCAGCCTGTTCCAGTGCTCCGTCACCCTCACCGTGAAGAAGTTCTTACGCACATTCGTGCAAAACTTCCTGTGCTGCAGCTGATGTCCGTTTCCCCTCGTCCTGTCTCCACGTACCACTGAAAAGAGACTGGCCTCACCGCTATGGCCGCCACACCTCAGATATTTATAAACCTGGATCAGGTCCCCTCTCAGTCTTCTTTTCTCAAGGCTAAACAGACCCAGTTTACTTAGCCTTTCTTCATAGGGGAGATGCTCCAGGCCCTTCACCATCTTTGTGGCCCTCCGCTGGACTCTGTCCAAGAGATCCCTGTCTTTTTTGAACTGGGGAGCCCAGAACTGGACACAGTACTCCAGATGAGGCCTTACCAGGGCAGAGTAGAGGGGGAGGATCACCTCCCTCGACCTGCTGGACACGCTCTTCTTAATGCACCCCAGAATGCCATTGGCCTTTTTGGCCACGAGGGCACACTGCTGGCTCATGGCCAACCTGTCGTCCACCAGGACGCCCAGGTCCCTCTCTGCAGAGCTCCTCTCCAGCAGCTCATCCCCCAGCCTGTATTGGTGCATGCAATTATTCCTCCCTAGGTGTAAGACCTACACTTGCTTTTGTTGAACCTCATCCGGTTTCTTACTGCCCAGCTCTCCAGCCTGTCCAGGTCTCGCTGAATGGCAGCACAGCCTTCAGGCGTGTCAGCCAATCCTCCCAACTTTGTATCATCAGCAAACTTGCTGAGGGTGGCCACTATCCCCTCATCAAGGTCATTGATGAAGATGTTGAACAAGACCGGACCCAGCACAGACCCCTGGGGGACACCACTGGTTACAGGTCTCCAGCCAGACTCTGCACCACCAACGACGACCCTCTGCGCTCTGCCACTCAGCCAGTTCTCAACCCACCTCACTGTCCACTTGTCTATCCCACACTTCCTCAGCTTTGTTATAAGGATGTCGTGGGAGACAGTATCAAAGGCCTTTCTAAAATCAAGGTAGATTACATCTACCGCTCTTCCCCCATTCACCCAGCATGTGACAGCATCATAGAAGGCCACCAAGTTGGTCGAGCACGACCTCCCCTTGGTGAACCCATGCTGACTACTCCTGATAACCTCCTTTTCTCCCAGTTGTCTGGAGATGGTATCCAGCACAAGCTGTTCCATCACCTTTCCAGGGACGGAGGTGAGGCTGACAGGCCTATAATTACCCAGATCTTCTTTCTTGCCCTTTTTGAAGACTGGAGTGACATTGGCTATCCTCCAGTCTTCAGGGACCTCCCCTGTTGTTCAAGACCTCTCAAAAATGATGGAGAGCGGTTCGGCAATGACCTCCGCGAGCTCTCTCAGCACACGTGGATGCACCCCATCAGGTCCCATGGACTTGTGGACCTTAGTACTGCCTAGGACCTTAGTACTGCCTAGAGTTTTTCTAAGTTTAGAGGAGTCCATCAGGAAATCATTCTACTACATCTGTTCAATGAGAGGTAGAAATGGTAGTGAATGTGATCACAGATGGTAGCTTGGAATGCACTGACCACAAGACTGAGACTGAGATTTGGAGGAAGGCTGAGGAAGTCAGCTGTAGACTCTGGACACCAGGCTTCAGGATAACAGATGGCGGCTTATTTGGAATGTTGCTGGGGGAAGATCTTCTCAGAGTATTCTACCAGGGTGCACGGAAGAGCTAGCTAATTTTGAAAGAAAACTTAGTTGGAGGTAAGGATCAAGCAGGAATAAAGGCCATTTAAATCAATGGCCACCATAAGTAAGCAGACAACCTGAAGAAATGCTAGAATATATCACACAAGAAGCGAGAACAAGGGCAGGAGACAAAGAAAAACTCTTAAAGTATTGCTCAGACAGCTGAGGATGAACATCGCAAAGACTAAAAAACATTTAGAACTAAAACTAGGTAGGGATAGAAAGTGTTAACAAGTAGATTCTCACAAGTATGTCAGCATCAAAAGGAAGCACAAAGAAAATAAAAGCTACTGAATAGGAAAGACAGTTGACTCACATACAGAAAACATGGATTTATTTATTTATTTTTCACGTTAGTCTTCACAGGCAAAACTTTTTAACTTCTGCATCTACCAGTCTGGTTTTGAATGGAGATAGAAAAGAAAGCAACAAGTTAGGTACAACTTAAAGAAGTTGTAACTGTTCCAGGATGGAAAATCATGTCATACCACCTGAAGTTGTTGGAGGAGCTGGATGCAATTACTGCACTGCCACATTTCATCATCTGTAAACATCTCCATAAATCAAACAGGTCCTCAGCAAATAGAAAAAGACAACCATTACATCAATGTAGAAAAGAAAGAGAGATTAAAGGAACTCTGAACTAGGCAGCCTCACCTTAGACACCAAAAAGATCACAGATGATGTTCAGCTGGAATTACATTCCAAGCACTTGGAAGACCAAACAGTGACCAGGAGCAATACACACAGATTTACCAATAGCAAATCATCATCCACCAGCCTAAACAATTTCCACAGTGACGCATAATATCAGTACTGGTTTCATATTCAACATCATAGGATACTGAATGAAAATACACAATGCAAACAACATACTTCTGGACAACACTTCACTAAAAGGATTTAAAATTCAAGTGGGATTCTAGGAAATGTACGGAGTGACCAAGAGAAACTGCATGAATTTTAGCAAGCACAAGGACCAGTCTCTGTAAGTGAAGGGGAATAGCTGTGGCTGATGCAGACTGCCTGGCCCAGCGGGCAGGAAGGTCTGGGCTCTGAGAGTTGATGGTGAATGCAAGCCAGTAGCATCCTCTTTCTTGCCTGCTGCTGGAGGAACTTTGCACAGTGCTCAGCAGAAGTCTATCCCATGGTAAGGGATGTGAAGTGGTGGATGAGAAGGGGATGGATGAGATGCGATTTTCAGTCTAGCAAAGTTAAAGCTAAAGGCCATATTTGAAGTGCAGTTATAAAAATAGCAGAGCTAGGCTCTTTGCAGCAATAGCAGACTGCTACGACATGTAGAAGACTATGCCGAGATGCTGACCTTGAACTGTGAGTTGGGTAGATCAAGCTGGATGTACGAAAAATTTCTTCACTGTGTGGGCAGTGCAGTACAGGGCTGTGATTCACATTGGAGGTGTGGGCACTTCATTTGGGGGAACTGTGAAGACAAAATTGAGCTTGATCTGCCATTCAGTTAGTGATCTCACCTCCAAAGGGAAACTGAAACTTTCATACTGAAATCCTTTTCAACTAGCATTTTTATCACCCCTCAGACTCTCTGTGGACATAGTTATGTTGACTTGCATGCCCCCTCCTCTTCTCAGAAAAATGTTTCAAGGGTTGAAGGCAGAATGACATACAATTTATCTATAGTCATTTATTAATTTGCATTTATGTAAGCCTCAGTTTCAAGAACCTAACAATGAGTTTGACGTTCCCACTGCCCTTCTCGATGTCCCAATTTAGTTCTTTTAGTTATGTGAGCCTCCCAAAGCATTTTCAAATCATTTATGACTGCACCTTTCAAAAACAAATGGAATTTCACAACTTTTTTTTTTCTTACTTTTATAAGGATTTCACTTTTGCCCCTCTACATTTTAACACTGTTTATTTCTTCTCCCCTCTGTACACTAAAAGAAAAAAGTGGATACACTTAAAATCTTAATTAGGACAGTAACAAAAGCTAATGTCCTCTCCACAGTGAGAAAAGTCAAAATTATCCAGAATAAGAACAGATTAGTTATGTAGTGGTGTTCCCCCTTCATTTCAATTCCATCCTAGTCTAATAATCACCTTGTTCATTTCAAATATACCCACAACCAGGTATGTGGAAACACTTCTAATTCATTCCCCTGGTGCTATACATCAGCTGTTATTTTTTTCTTAGGAAACTGTTTAAATTGACTACAGCAAATTTTCAGCACCTTTTCTTTGTCTTTCCAAAGAAATACAAAGAATTTACTTCTCCATGAAATAAAATTTTTACAAGCTACATTAAAGCTAGCCCATTAGAATAAAACCAGAATGCAATATCTGCTTCTCAAAGAAAGGGACAGAACATATGGTCAGCAGGTAGCAAATTGCTAGCTGATGAGTTCAGTTAGTTTTATAATGTCAGAGATGACAACTGCAGTTCGAAAAGAAAGAACAAACTAGAGGCTTCCATTAGCAATATGAAAAGAGATAGCCTTACACAGGAACGAGAAAAAAAAAAACAAACATTTTTTCTAAAGATAGATGAAAGACAGTTTTAATGCCAACTATAATGTCTTATTTCAAAAGTAGCACAACTGCAACAGTGACACACAGAAGTACTCAATATTACACTCATTAAATTATAATAAATAAATCTGATTTGTATAGTTTCTCAGCTACAAAAGTTAAGAAAAAGTCTTTGGAAAAAATTATTTTTATTACTTACAATCAATTACTAATGGGAAATCTCTCTAAATTGAGTAAAATAATAAGCGGTCAATGCAATTCAGTTGCATTACACACCGGTTAAACTTTACATTCTTTTGTCTTTTGGGAATAATTAAAAAAATTAAAGTGCATGAGTAAAGCTTACACTGTAAGGAACATATTATTTTTCTCAGCTGCTCGTAGCTAGAAATGCTTCTTCATGATATCCTTCATTACTGAGCCAGAAGAAGAATCATTTCATGTATTAGCTCCTGATGACTGCTTTCCCTCTGCTTCACACAGCCTCTCCTGAATCCCACAGACTGAGCAGATGCAATGCAAGGTGCTAAGTGACAGATTTCTATGCTTTCACTCCACATTACTTAAACAGTTCCTTCTTTCTCTTGATCCTGCAAACAGCCGACTTTGCTTGGTGCCCAGAAGCGTTCGACCTCTGATACTTGATTATCACTGTGACTCACTCTTCGAAGCTCCTTGTGTTTGATTACACTTTTTTAGGTGAGGATAAAATTGATTACATTTTTTCCAGGTGAGGGTAAAAACTGCACAAGATATTAAAAAGTTAAAATATCATGGCCAAGCATATACCTATAGATTGATGTAGTTGTGCTCGCTTCTTTTCTTTGTTGCTTTCCTAATAATTTTCAACTGTTTGCCTGTGTTTTCTGAAATCTTGTTAAGAACAGCACTAACATTTTCATTAAAAAAATAATTGCAAAATACAAATTTAAGAGAAACATGTTAAATTAATACATTTTTCATATAGATCACTTTTTACGTGTACCTTCGCTGAACTTCAATTGCCATTTTAATAACCTGACATTTAGACCACTCATACTTACCACGTTTAATAACTTAGTATGATCAGCAAATTTATGAAATAATTATTAGACTGACAGCTTATCCACATGCTCAAAAACATTTTGAAAAGCATGGATCCCAGTACATGTTCCATGTAATATCATTGGTGGCCTTTTTCCACTGTGAAAACTCATCCTTTCTTCTCCTATTATTTATTGTTTTTATCATTTTTTATGATTGCGGAAATCTCCTCTCAGTCAGCATCACTGTTTTCTCAGGAGTGTTTGGCAGATTTTGGTGTTGCTGAAAACCTTCTAGTTCTTCAAATAATGTATTACTACAGTTTCTATTGATTTGCCCAGAGCAGACTTTTTGGTCCGTATCCTTCCCTCATCTTCCCTCAAATTCACCTTAAAATTGGCACCATTATTTGCAGTCTCACATCTCTACAGCTCTCAAATTTTTAAACAATTAACTTTACCACACTTACCATTTTAATTATTTCACCTGAGTACTTTCAAAATCTGTGAGTAGATACCACCTATTTATGAAATTTCCTTCATGGTGTTCTGTACCACCTCCTAACAGCGCAAAATGAGTTTCCTCATAGCGAAACATTTCTGTTCAGCAGTTTCCCCAAACTCTTCCACCGTGAGAGCAAAACTAAAATATGAAAACAATTTTGCTGCAATAATTTCTTCTAAATGTTTCTGTTTTCCTTCATTATCTTTTGAGATTACATACTCTCTGCCAGACTTTCTGCTGCTTGTAATTGAGGGAGAGGGTTTCTTGACCTCTGTATTTCTCAAAACTGTTAACAAAAACAGATCTTTTATGCATCTTGCAATTACTTTGATGTGCCTTGCTGTGGATATTATTTTCATATTTACAGTCCTTCACATTTTCTTCGTAAGTCCCCAGCTCTCCGAAGAACACTTTTTTGCTTCAACAGCCTCTGACAGCATGCTGCCTAGACACAGTAGCTCCTTTCTGCCCTTTCTCAATCCTTTCTCACTAAGCAGGATTTATTTCTTCTGTGCCCTCAATTCAGTATTTTAAACTGCCCCATCTGTCCCATCTGCCATGACATAACTGTCAGTGAATCCTTCCAGATTCTTCCTTAGCAGGAATTCCCATTTCGATACATAACTCTGCTTTCCAAAGTTACCCACAAGTACTGGGAGATTTACTGGCTTCTGCAGTCCCATGAAGATACTGAATCTAGTTAGAGAGTCAGCTAAAGTACGCTGCACCACATCCACCTACCTTCTGCTCCTTCTTTCACCGGATCCTCAACCATCCAGTCCATAACAAAATCAATAATGCAGTCTCTGCAGCTCTCCAAGAATTGTTATTTTTTTTTCCTTTTCCTTGTTTAGAGCACTCTGTTTGTTATTCTCTGCAGACTTTTTTTTCTCTATATGAGTCAATCTTGTCCTTCCAACTTGTCCCTACAGTTTCTCCCCGATACACGTATCAGCTCCAACAGCATGCTCCACTTCATCTGTTGCTGTTTTTCCACTCTTAGACTCACTTGCGATTTTGGTTTAAAAGTCAGTCCTTCTTTACAGCCTCCTGCATTCCCGAGGTCCCTTTAGTTTCTTTTATAAGGATGAACCTCATCCTTATACCATTTTTGCCTTTACAGAAGAAAATATTCCCTCTCAGCTGCTCTGTACATCAGAGACAGTCACTGAAGAGATCCTGGGCTGCTGCACCCATGTTGTCAAACACCTGCTGTTAAATAAATCACTGTTAAACTTACAAAAGAACAATGGTAAATCAGCCAACATAAACTGTCATTTCTTCTCTCATCCACTCCATAATTTCAGTCACGTTAAGGAAGAGACTTGAACTTACTACGTCTTCCCAACATCCTTTAAATTTTCCCTTGGGCAAAAGCTCTTGCCTCCTGTCCTTGTGCCACTGGAACTCAGTGAACCCTTCTCCCCTCACTCCTCCTCACTGTGGCAGGTATGCTCCTGTACAGTCATCCCAGGCTGCCCCTGGGTCTGCCAGGTGCCTTCTGCCTTCATCCTACAGCTGCCATCCTTCCCTCCCCAGGTACCAGGGCTGCCACAGTTACCCTGAGGCACAACATCACTGGAGAGCTTCAGTGAGGATGAAACACATTTCCTCTATAGTAAAAAAATCCGTTTCCTGGTGGTATGCATGCCATGTGACATCTGGGGAGACTGCTTCGATGGGGAGGATACTTCTGTAACATCCCATCCAGCACCAGATTTATACAGTCCTTGGTTTCTGCTTTACAAAATGGTTATTTATACACAAACTTCTGTCTTTCTCATTAAGAAAAAGGAATTGATGATGGTTCTTGTGTTTAAAATAATTCAGCTGCTGAAAGAATTAGATGATCTTACTGTCATTATGAAAAAGGCCCTCAGTGGTAGCCATTTGCAAAAGCCTTCTGAAATACTGGTAGCATTTTATTTTCCTCTTTTGAACTATTGTCTCAGGGGAGCTTCTGCATAGCATGCAGGCATCGGCTCCATGTATGTCACAATACTGAAGGCTTTGTAATTTAATTTGCAAAGATCAAGAAATCTGGATTTGCCCCAGCACAACTGATAGCAAAATAAAGACATAATATGTACATGTGCATGTGCAAATGTGCTAAAAATTACTCTCCAGTAGGAAGGAGCTGAAAAGTACAACATGAGATTGATGAAAAGCACCATTTGCAGCATCTAACTGTATCTGTTTCTCAAACTGGGCCTCCATTCTCTTCTATATACACTACTTTTGCAATACATTGTGTAAAAGCTTTCCTGGGACAAGGCCACTGTTTTTCATATTTGATGCATTTTTCTGAAGAAAGTTTCAGGTGAATTTTGTACAGTGAGATTTTCACACAGGCGCTGGTCTAGAATTCAGCAGAGCAGAAAAATATTAGCGAGTAGTTATTAATTATTTCATAACATTTTTATTGGATTATTTTCAAATATGGATGAATGCATTCTGTTCAAAAAAAGGAAAAAACAAAAAATAACCAAACCAAAAAGCAGCTTTTCCAAATATTACTAGACAATAATGGAAGTGCTCAGTTCTGTCCCTTCATTAAGATATTCAGTATTAGTCTGAAAAACAAGATACCACCACCATTCTTCAACGAATACAAAGGCTGCATTTATCAACTGTACTGGTGGGAATTGACCGCTTGATTTCTTTATAAAAAGGATTCTTTAAAAACATGAGAAGAACCCAAGTTTTGCGAAATGAGACAGGCTACTATCTCCTCAATTTTTACATTTGATGATTTCAAGACCCTTCCTAAAAGCAATCTATGGCTTCATAGTCACAAAAAGAGTCTTTCTCAAATACATATAATAAAATGAGCATCTCTTGCATTAAAAGGACTGTGGGCACTTACTTCAGGAAAGCTGGCATTCATCAAAAGGCAGTTCTGTGAAAACATGCACACAAAGACACACACCTGTACACTACATATCACAGCAGAGCAATATATTTTAAAAATATTTGCCCATTACTAGTTTAAACAATGGGCCGTAAAATGGCTTGGCTATTCCATTGTTTTTTGTTCTTGAAAAGACAGCTTTCTCTTAATGAGCACTTAACAGGTTCAAATGAGCAATGGCAGTAAAGAAAACTTATTAGGACAGCTTTATGAATCAGTTACTGGATTGAAGGTGAATGTTTGAAGTGAACTGGGAACAACGTGCTTTACTGTGCTCTGAAAATCACACACAAGCTAACAGACTAAGAAAAAGGAAAATATGTACTTTTATTCAAAACAGCTCTAGCACTGAAATGTTCAATAACTTCATAGCAAAAGACCACAGTACACGGAAACAATGACAGATAACTGTGAACTGCAGATTGTTCTAAAGAACAGCCTCGTATGCCGCAACTACTTAAACTGATTAAGTGGTGTGGCCTTGCCAACGTGCTAAAACAAACGAAGAAACAAACCAAATAAAACCTAACAAAATCAAAAAACATGACAACTAAAAGCAGTTTCTGGATAAGGTGAGACGCTGGATAAAAGCTCTCTCTGTAATTTGAGAGGCCACGCTCACTAGACTACATTTCTTTCATTTTTAAACACCCAAATCTTCACTCGCGGAAACTTACTGATAATAAAAAATCTATCCCATCATATATCTATATTTCTTCGCGTGGATATTAAAATAAACTATGTTCTGAAATTAAGAGTTAAAATTCCTCCTTTTGTTTTCCATACATATTTGCCTGTATAAATATACTTCGTCATTTTACAAATTACAATATTTATATTAAAGCTTTCGGTCAGCAAACCATCACAGCTTCACATGAACAAACAATTTCTGTGTTTTGGTTCTGCCTTTACATCATTTTTGGAGATAATGAAAACCAGCCCAAATGAGTGACTGCTAACAATATAAACAACACATTTATTTAGAAAAATAAACCGAAAATGCTGCTTGTCTGTTAGAGTTCTCCATGAAGTATAGACAAATGGCTAGAAAATCTGTATGCCAAATACGTATTACAAATGACTTTGTCTCTTTAACAGTAACTGGAACAACAATGTCAGTGTTCAACAGGAACAGATAGGATGTATAATTGAATAGATTAAACTCCTTGCAACAATATGATAAAAAAAAAGGATGCTATTAAAAAAGATTATATCCCCGTTGTAGACACACCTTATCACGTTGATGATTTTTCATATATATACATATATATATGTATGTATATGTATTTATTTAAACCTAAGAAAGGACCATAGTCCTTCCAGTGAAGAGATCCCCATAGTGAAAGATCGCACAAATGTTTTTCTTCAGTTCTAACTTTTATATTCCACCTTTTGGAGCCCCGGCAAAGTACAGCTCGTTGTGGTCAAAAAGCTCCTGGGGCTGTCTGTGCAAATGGTGGCACACACCATTACCCTGATGGAAGTGACAGTGCAAAAACTTGAAGTGCATTGAGATGCAATCTTTGACACCTGAACTTTTTCAAAGTTGGGTGGAGGACAGGAGACAGCATCCTTTGAAGCAGTTTAATGTCACCGATGCCCTGTTCCTGTATGGCTTTCAATATGTACAAGGAATGACAGAGGTCTTCTTTCGCTGTAGACAACAAATTCCCCTGTTACAGTAAATGCATTTATATCCCATTATCACCTACGTGCTTCATTTCTCCTTTTGGCTACATATAGAAATATTTTTGGATGCTGGCTTGAGCCGTGAAAAGCTCATCAATTGTTACTCTGGTTGCTCAGCACAGAACTCAAATGCCAGGTTCAGAGAGCTGTTTCTGAACTGGGGTGAGATCGTTAGTCCTCTATTCTTTGCTCCCACCAAGTGGAAATTTAAGGCTGTGGCTCTTGCCGGGACTCCGCTTGCAGCTATCTGATCTGAGACAGAGGACTCAATGCAAATTTCACCCACGACTCATTGTGCTCTGACTTGAAGGGCTTTCCCATGCTCCATGGAGGGGTGGGTTCCTGGTTACTTTTCAGATCTGGCCTGCAAGAAGTCACAATGATGAATCTAATATGCAAGAAATTAGCGGACGTGCCTCCAGATATAGATATTCCTTCAAGCCTGAAGGTGCTGTGAAAAAGAAGACAAGGACAAAGTTATAAAACCACGACTTTAAAATATAAAGTTAGTAGAAAACAAAATAGTTTTGAATGATTTTTCCACTTTCCAGGAGTTCAAAGTACTGTAATATTCTGGAACTTGACCTCTTACAGTTTATTACTGATACAGGCCTTATTTCTCTGCAGCAGTCAACGGGTTTAACTTCATAACTTTATTTAGAATAACATTAATTTATAGAACCTGAGAAAACGATCATTACGGTCTTGCGTCCTGGACTATATGTGGGTGTTAAAGTGATGAATTTTTGATTATTACCTTTCTTAATCTAGCTAACCCAACAATTCAATTTAACAGTATGCCTAAGAGCTTAAAACCGAACCAGAACTACTGAGATTTTAATATACGAGGAACAAAATATCATGCATTTGAGGAACTTTTAAGACTTCAAATCTAATTTAGCCTATGAATCTGGATTCTATTTTCCATTCTCAAATTAAATAGAAAGTGAAATTCAGCAGGAGGTTATAACCTGACAGATAAGTTTCCTAATCACTAAAATACTATTCAGCATTTTGATTCAGGTCTTTCACCATCTCTTTTTCGGAAATGGCTTTAATTTATATAATGCACTAAAATGATCCTTGAGAAAGAGAATAATACTTCAATCTAATGCTGAGGCTCAGTGTATTTACTTACCAGACAACATAAAGCACTGCAAAAAAGTGGGGCCGTGGGATGCTTACCAGCTGATAGATAAGGCAGAAATTTGGATTATTTTATGAACTCACGTTGTCTGAGGGAAAGAATGAGAAATTCCTCTTCCACCTGTCGTGATTTACAGCTAGAGCTACCCTACTGTGAGGGGAATGAAAATTATTTCTTTACCATTACAAATGGATTTTATAAACCTAGCCTTTCACTCACATCTCCTCTTCTTTCATATCGACTGGACTGCTTTGTTTTGATAAGGATGGGAAAAGAGGTGAGGCAAGACAAGGTGAAGCAAGGCAAGAAAGAAAAGAAAGGAAATAAAATGCGAAGTTGGCATAAATTGAGGCTTTTTTTCCCAACAGTTGAAGCAGTTAGTCAGAAATACTGTCTGGATTGCTGCACCAGCCCAACAATCTAACGGCCACGGTATAATAAATCTATGAGAAAACTGGCTTGGGGTGGCAGAATTTTTTTCTTAATCAACTACACTTTGGCTCACATCATTAATCAAAAAGATGAATATCTTATGTATCCGCTAGCAGTGTATTTTTAAACGAAGGACTCTTCATATCAATGGAAACATATCTATCTTCAGCTATCACAATTTCTTTCTGTAATTGTATCTTGGTCGAATGATTTGTGTATGTTAAAACCTCATAAAAATCACAAAGATAATGGTATCGCCCTAGAATTCAGTTTAACATGAAACAGGATGGATACTGTACAAAAAAGCATGCATGAAAAAGCAATATTAATAATCAAAAGAAATCAATACTGCAAATATTTCTTGTTCTCTGTCAGAAGACAGTTCTTCCTCAAACTTATTTGGAACACAACACAATGCTGAGTAGTTGTAGGTGTAAAGCAATATGTATCTTTTTGCTTCTCTGGGTTGCAGTTCATGAAATTACTTAGTAACATACCCACAAAGACTGAATATTATAGCAGACGTACCTCGATTCCCGTAGGAACTTTCTAATTCAGTCGCCAAATCACATCATTCATTCCCAGTTGTACAACCGTATGACATCCACCTAAATCTCATCAATAGTCTACCAAAGAAGAAAAGTTTGCCTTTTGTTTTTTAATGGTATCTTTGCTAAACTGAACAAACGGCACTGCTAAGAAAAATGTGATGTGTGTCTTTACACAACATAAATAATATATCCAAATTAGAAGATTAAGTGAAGAATTCAGAAGCTGGGCAATGCCCGCATTAAAAATAGAAAAAGCAGTTCCTCTTGCCACCTCAGATGGATGAATGATAAATTAATTAATTAATTGTTGCCCACCATCGTGCAGATGAAGAAGCAAGGCACAGAGAAAATAGGTCAGTTATTGAAGAAATATGTTCTGTTTTTTATTGCTATAGTTTTTACTATTTCGATAGGAGGCTCTATATTCGAACACCCACATTTAATTCGTCATTACAAAATGCCTTCAGCCTTATCAGTATCCTCATGATGCAAACTACCTGACTTTACAAAAGAGCAAGGGCAGAGACAGCCTACAGGAGACTGCTTTCTCACTTGTACCCATTCTTCATCCCTTTCTTTGGCTTGTCAGTCTTAGCCTTGCATCTGCAGCTCCAATATGCAGTTCCAAAAACAGGAACTGAAAGAAATCACTGTAATTGTTTTCCTCACTTAAAACCAGATACTCATACTTCTCAAGTTTACTTTAATTCTATGCCAGTGTTACTCAAATAGTCTTTCAGTCTTCCATTGTTTGTCAGTATCCACTGTTTTTCAGTTTTCTTGAAAACTAAAAAATCACAGATGAAAATTCAGTCAAGAATTTATTCAATTTAAATTCAAGTTCAAATGAAATCCAAATAAGGTACTCAATTTTAACAGAAGAAACAACTTCAAAGTAGAAAGATAATCAAGCTCAATTTATAATATTAACGATTAATAAATGTGCTTTGATTTCGTAGTGGCAGGACAGAAATATGCCAAACAAGTGATAGAGAAGTTATTTATCAAATTTTAATTGACAAGTGCATTGGTGACTGCCAATGATGGCAGAAACTGATACTGTAAATGTGAACTTCTGTGCTATGTCTAGCCCCTTTTATTAAGAAGAAGAGAAAAGATTAGGAATCAGCTTCAAATTCAGTCGAGAGAGAGACTTAATACTAAGTTATATAAACCTCGAATCATTCTCATCTGGACTAATTAAAATCTCCATGATGTGAGCCAAACTTGCACTGACAGCATGAACTGAACATATGCTGTTACCTTGCATAAGCGTGCTGGCGCTCAGAGCACCAGCCAGTCTATGAGCTTCACTCACGTGTTGACAAGTGTGAGAAAAAGCAATCACAGAGCTACAAACCCTCCTGAGTTGCATGTATTTTCTGGATACTGGTAAGCAGTAGCAGCATCTGGTTCAGCTTCTCAGTTACACCTAAAAGATATGGAAATATTTACGTCCAGATATGGAATGTCTGATCTGTTTACATTCAGTTTTTGTTTCAGGTCAGGTGGATTACTGTGCCAATTCCTTCAAAAGAAGGAAGAATTATTGAGAGGGAACAGAATGCTTTTGTAGGCCCTTTCTTGGCTGCCCTCCATGTCCAAAACATATATTCTGTGACCTTCAGAGTATTATTTGAGGTACAAATTGAAGCAATGCATTTCAGAAGACACACATTTTCAGTCACAAGCCAGATAAAAGTGTCTGTGTTTTGTGATTACAGGAACTCTCCAAATGCCAGAACAATGTTTTCACCAGGTGTTTGCTCCTCCATCAACATTTTAACCATATAAGCCACTGTTAGTGTTTTGTTTGTTGGTTTGTTTCTTGCCTGTTTTATAGCACTCTGGAGACATCCATGACAGTAAAGTCTTTAAAACATAAAAAATGCAGAATTTCAACAACTACACCACAACACTTCTTTGTAATCCTTCCGATTTCTTTTTTTTCCCCAAAGCTTCAGAATCTGTGTGACAGAGTTATCCTCCTACCATTTCAGCCTCTAAATAATTTATTTGTCAAACAGAAAACACGAATTCCTAATTGCTGATTGGATTTCTTTTTCTCTCAAAGATTTTAAGAAGATTGTGAATGGCACGCATGCAAATGTAAAACATCTGCAATTATTCATTTCCAGTTTTTTTTCCCTAGCAAAACAGTTTTGTCCATGTTCTGACACCAGTATTAGTTTCTCCAGCAGTCTCATTCTCACTGCCTTGCTGATCTTTTCTTATGGGATTAAGTTATCAAGTCCTGGTGCTCCATCCCCAGGGCTTTCTATCAAAGCAGCTCTAGCAATAGTTCTACAGATCCAGTCCTAAAGACAGATCTGCAGACTGTGTCACAAAGTATATGACGAAGGCATCTCTTAAATGCACTCTTTGCTGAACTGAACACACACTGCTTCAGTCAAGTGTTAATGAAAGTTGGCTGTCTTTGTGTGTTTGCACAACAAAATGGCCATCAGAATATTGGCTTTGAGAGCTGCTGCTACTCAGCTACACATGTATATAACACAGGAGGGCTGCTCCAAAAGTAACGCCTCCTCTTTTACGATGCAGGCCCATGCTATCAGAGGTGACTGCTGGTGAGATGGCAGCAGAGGCTGAACCTTCCTACAAACATTCCATTGCATTTTGTTGGCAGGCCAGCAGATGGCAGCAGAGCTGCAGTTTCCATCGAAATCAGTAGCAGGCCACTGAAAAATCCATGGAAAAAGCACCATGCAAGGAATGCAAGGAGCATTGTCTTTGCCAACTACTGAACAAAACATTGCAGTGTTTTTCTCAGTAATGTCCCAGACATTTCAGATTGGAGAGAAGGAATTTGGGGGACTGACAGTGGCAAATTAAGCCTCTTTTTTTCATCCTCCACAGAGCTAAAATCGGGGTACATTAGGGTAAGCCAGGAGTTCTGCCCAAACCCCAAAGCATTAACTCCAAAGTGCTAAAGTGGAAAGACTGGAAAAGTGGAGAAACTGTTGTTCATGCATCCTGGGAAACTCTAGCAGCTTTGTGCCATGGTAAGAGGCCCTTTCTCCAGCAAGATAAGGACACATCAATTTTGCTAGAGAAGTGAGATCGTGCTTTCTTGGGAAGGAAAAGAAAAACATAAATAAAGTTAAACATTCCTCAGAAATATTTTTGGCTGAGACTTTTTCAATTCACATCTTTAACCTTTTGAAACGTTTTTATTATTTGATTTTTTTTTTTTTTTACATGACTTTTTTTCCATTTACATTCAACATTTTGGTCACTTATCTACTTATCTGTTGGTAAAATGTGTCACTGCTTCAAAACCACGTCTAAAGACAGAATCAGTTATGCCAAGGATGAAGACACAGCTAGAAAGCCTATTTCTTCTTCCATTAGTTTTGGGCTTGTTATGATACAGCCTTCCTGAGACAAGTGCTCACAAAAGAGTTCTGGGAGTGTCTGTTTCTCCATTTTCTCTCCGTTTTCTAGAACTCAGAACAGCTGTGTTCTCAAATCAGGACATTTGGACTCCATTTTCTCTTCCGTCTGACTACTATGCACTGAAAAATCAAGAGTGAATCAAGAGGAAATCAGCTTCTCCATGCTTGTGCATGATACAAGATTTGAGCTATCCTTCTCAAGACACTCACAGATGTCACTTACAGTCAGGATTCTGATGCAGACCTGCTGAAACAGCCAAAGCAAGGTGCATTAAATGCCTGCTTATCAATGCCTCTAGTAGAACGCATTCCTATATCTAAATATGCACAGAAACGTTTATGGACTTTTAATTTTTTGTATATATTCATGTATATTCCATGTATTTAAAATAGATAATTATATATGATTTATGCGATTTATATCATTATATAATTAATGTATTTATAATATGTGCATACATGTATGAATTCTGTTCTTCTTCTACTGACCAGGGTTAACCAAATGCTGGAAAACACTCCCAAGTCTGCCAACAGAGTGCTGTTCACAAGGTCCCATCCAACCCCACAGTTCAAGTGGACAATGCAGTTGTGACAACAGCAGCAGGTGAGCTGCTAAGGTGGAAACTCAACCTTTTCAATGTAACAGCTGGGTAACTTGTGTCTCTATTTTAATCATTTTGCCCTTCTTTTGGCTCTCCTTTTCATGTGAGTCAAAGTATTAGAGTTGGAATGTGTATCTGTGTCAAACGGAGGTAGAGCAGAGATCAGAAGAAGAAAGAGATGCAGAAGATGGCTAAATTCCCAGCAGAATTAACTTTCTGTTTCTAATGATCAGTGAGAAATTAGCCAGTAGCACACCTGAGGAACTGCCAATCGAGGTTTATCCAGCTAGCTTAACACAGGTGACACCAGCAAGCAAGTACTGCAATAAAAATACTAAGCATGAAGTGCCTTTTGCAAAGAGTTGCCCAAGAATTTCAGATCAGTATATACTGCTGGGAGGTTTTTGTCAGGCCTGTAGCTATTTCATCAAGGATTCATGTAAGTATGCTGCCATCATTGCCCTCCACTTCTTGAGGGTGCCTTCATACATTGCAGTTGTTGCAGACACTCAAAGATGTGCAAGGTTTGATAGGTAAAAGAGCAACTCCCTCCTTTTCTGTGACAGTGTTTTGGGTGTTCCTTAAAAAGTCACATTTAATGTGTTAGACTCTTAAGTCAGTCAAGAGAAAGTCAGGAGGGTTTTGTTTTCATTTTCAGAATGTAGATGTTGTTGGTTGTTTTCTTGTTGTTGTTGTTTTTTTTTTTTGCAAAACTAAACGTCTTAAAGAAATACAAATAGTTTGAAAACCATTCTTCCCAGAATACATCTTCCAGTTGACAGGAATAGCATTTCTTATTTAACCTGGAGCTAGAAAGGATGGATAAGGGAACAGGCAGCTCTACATTTTCTTATTTAAAAAAATATATATATGTAGCTGAAAGGAATCGTGTAGTACATAATGTAGCTGTCAATATATCTGGTTTTTTTTTTGTTGTTTTTTGGTCATTTATTGATCTTTCTTGTCTTTCAGATTAATCAAGCAAACCACCAGCTCTGCAGAATTATCCCTACTCTGCAAGCCAAAAATTCTTCAGACACATCAGAAGATATCTGTAATACCTTGGCACAGCCTTTCTCCAGATCAGCCCATGGAGGGCTGAAAAAACTCCTGATTCCAGCTGACAACGAGCTGCTTTCTCACAGACATTCTACAGGAACTGTTCTTGCCTTTGTCATTTGGCACAAGCGTTTTCCTGCAGAAAATTAAACATACATTCCACTGCCAGGAAGATGTGGAGATCACCAACACTGCGTTGCCTCTTTCTCCCCAAACCTGCTGACATGACTGAAGGTCCCAGCACTTGTATGGCATCTTGCTTGACCAATATACTCACATTCACACTCTGCACTATAAAACGAAAGAAGTTTGTGTCGTGGTGCTCGAGAGCAGAGAATCCTGTTCTCAGCTGCCACAGGATGAGGAGCTCACAGCTGAATCTTGGGCAGAAAGCCATCAGGGGAAGAAGGGCCCTGAGGCTCTGCAGCAATGAGGAGGGTGTACTGCAAGTTTGTGCACAGCTCCAGCCATGTGCAACTGCTGTTGAAAAGGCAGGTGTATCAGAGATAAGCACAGTTAATCTGTCCAGGAGGTGTTCAAAGTGGTGCCTTTTCATTTCAGGAATCCTACAAAGCAGATTTTAGAATGGAGTTACGTTGGTGTGACACAGCATGACATCTGAAACAGAACAGAACATTTCAGGGCTTCTTTGGAAGAAAAACAAAGGAAGTGAAGATGACTTCACTGTTTTTACAGGTCTTCTATGGATCACAGAATAGAATCATAGAATCTTAGAATCACTCAGCTTGGAAAAGACCTTAAAGATCATCGAATCCAAGCACGACCCAACCATCCTACCCTAACTCTAACAGCCCTCTGCTAAACCATGTCCTGAGCACCACATCCAAAGGGCTTTTAAGCACAGCCAGGGATGGTGACTCAACCACCTCCCTGTGCAGCCCATTGCAGTGCTTAGCAGCCCTTTCTGTAGAGAAGTGTCTCCTGATATCCAGCCTAACCCTCCCCTGGCACAACTCGAGGCCATTTTCCCTCGTCCTGTCACCTGTCACTGCCCGTAAGTCCAGACTTGAATGAAGCAATGTTTTTTGACAAACTTCATGATAACTTTTTTTCTAATTCATATCTCATGGCGTACAGTGTCACACACAACCAGGTGGGACAGTCAAACACAAGATGAGCAACAAGGCTTATCTCTGCTTAGCCTTTGAGGAACTTTATTTCTCTCAGTCGTCACCTAAGAAATCCCTGATAAGCTTCAGCAGGAAGAGGGGATTGTTTCACAGGCAAGAGACTACCTGAGTTTCTGATCTCGGATCATAAGAAAAATTCAAAATCCTAAAGCATCTCAGTATTAAAACCTTCATCATATCTATCAAATATGCTCAAAGTCTCGGCTCACAAGCATTTGAATCATGTGATTTAGACAAAACTCTACTGGCCATCGACAGGCCATGACCACGTATCAGCAGTTGAGAGGATAATCTCACTTGTGTTGAGTTGGCCTTCAGGAGTAAGGAAATCATCCAACGCACACAGCACTGCTGCATTAAACAGAAACGTGTCCCCTGTTAAGGACTCTGACAACACAATAGACTTGGGAGCAAAGAGAAAGTACAGCCCACCGAATCCATAATTTGGATAATCCCCTTGCAAATAGCTGACAATCAACGTTGTCCAATCACAACAGATTCTTTTTGTTGGTGCTCTGGACTGCTGGAAAGGTGAGGTACATGATTTGGAATTCTTGTCTGGTTAAAATAACAATGAAAAATACAATGGATTTCATTGCCTTTGCAAAGCCAAAAGGAACTGCTTTGGCAAGATGAAACTATTTTCTAAAGATAATGCTGAGAAACCTACTCATCCTTCATATAATTTCTACTTTATTTGAAGTTATTTAGAAGCCTTTTAACTCTTAACGCTAAAGAGGAATCAAGAGGAATGCAAAAGTTTTCAAGTGAAGAAAACTGGAATAGATTTCTTTTATTTCTTGCTTGTATTTACATTTCATGCAAAAAGTTTCCTGGGCAATTAGGTGATAATAACGCCATGACAATTTCTCCAGTAATCGGCTGAAGTAGAATTCCAACCGCCCACTGAATGATCTCTGGGGTGGCCCCTTCCAACCTTCTGTGGTTGTGTCTGCTGCTGTTGTCTCACGACCTGTTGCTCATGGGGAAGATCTGCATGTTGTGCTACCAGGATCGCACAACATTGGCTGGAATGAGGGCAGGTGCAGTGCATGAAGCGTGCCTGCATTGGAGCGCTTGGGCTTTGCCTGAGGAGGTCGCTTGTTGCACCTGTGAACCAACTGTGAAAGGGGTCCTGTGGATTTCAGATCCAACTCTGAGCCTGTGGGCATCATCCAGGAGTTGGTGTAGGGGATGAGGCAAGGGAACTCGGGGTAAGAAATTTAGAAAGCAGCCTGGTAGTATTTCTCCATCAGCAGAGGGGTGGCCAGCAGGGACAGGGAGGTGTTTCTCCCATCTCCTCCTTTATTTCCTTACAGGTGAAATAGATATGTGCTGTACCCTGCCCTTGAATTAAAAAACAAGGACTCTAGTATGGATTTTATGTAGGCCCTGCCCTGCAACGTATGCTGCAGGGAGGAAATGTCCATCCGCCCGAGAGTAGGAAGGCCCTCCAGAGGGACGGACTGAGGCCAGTTGTAGGAGGCTCAACAAGAGCAAGCGCCAGGTCCTGCGCTTTGGACACGACAACCCCGTGCCAGCTTCTCCAGGATTCGGCTGAGGTAGAATTCCAACCGCCCACTGATTCTAGAACGTTGGGGTGGGGGGTTGGAATCTTCTGGACCTGTGACCAGTGCTCTTGCCTCCCCACCCTGTCCGTCATGGTGGAGCAGCCTGGTGGCCCCTATGATGTCATAAGCGGCTGGAATGAGGGGAGGAGCAGTGCGTGCTGCGTCCCTTCATTGGAGCGCTTGAGCTCTGCCTGAGTAGCTCGCTTGTTGCACTTGTGCACCAACTGAGTACCTTTGTTTTTGCATCCTCTTGTGCAGCATCTTGTAGGTAAGCTGAGACAGTGTGGGAGAGACGGGTGGGCAGTGAGGGCTTGAGAAGTGCTGGCTGGCGGAGCTCATAGTATCGTATTGCTTACTCTGGTCCATCAGATGTAATTTTCACCCAGTCCATGCATTCCAAAACAATCCATAAAGGTGGCATTTGTCCCATGGATTTTCCCTCGTCGCCTTTGCTAAATTGTGCAAGCTCACTGACTGCCTGTTTCTCTCTCCTCTCCCCCCTCTGCCTGCTGGTTTGGTGCAGCTTTTGCTCGTGGAAGATCAGAGCAAAGTGACAAGGAACGGCTGCGGATTCAAGGAATTTATCTACCTCGTTCTGATCTCTTGCCAGGTATGTGCCATGTTTTGTCCCCCCACATGCTTTAGCAGCCTGTCGCCCCGTGTTTAGTAACACAGCCTCATCGCCCCGTGTTTAGTAACACAGCCTCATCCAGCTTTGATGGGACATGGGTCCCGTGTGGGTTTTTTGCCCTTCCCCTCCAGCTCAGCCCTCAGAAGGATGCTGTCTGTGGTGCTGTGACCAGCTGGGCTTAAGGAAAGCAATCCCTTAGGCAAAGAGTCCTAGCCCCAGTGCAGCCTTGTGCAGAGCTGCACAACGTGATCCAGGGCCACAAGCATGCGTGCTTCGGCTGTGTGAGTGTGCTGCCCGACAGCTGTGGGGAGCACAGCAGAGATGCAAGCAGAGGAAATCCACGTGCAGGGCTGCGGTGGGTGCTGGTGGTTGGGAGATGAGGGCTGGGGAGCAGATCCACCTCCAGCAATGATTCCTCTCACTGCCCTGCTACTGCGCTGTCACAGTGCCCTGGGCAAATGCACCTGCTGCTTTGTGCCAGAGTCCCCATCTGCTAGCAGAGGGATAGCACTTGGTAAAATGCTGCCTAATGGGCTGCCACGTTTGACTTGACTGAACAAAGTGGTTGTTTCTAGAACATCTGCCTATGCCAGTGGGTGACTGAGGGTAGTTCTGAAGAAGACTCTCAACACTGTGGTGTGTGAGCAGAGAAAATACAAGTGTGTTTCTTTTCAGTTCCAGCTTGTTGTGCCTGCTGGGATGGGCGTCGCGTGCAGCGAGATCAGCCGTGGGCCTGACGTGGCATAGATGGAGGTAGAGTATGAAGCTAAGGTTGCTCTTTGTTCCCTGACTTGAGCCAGCAGAGTGAGCTGTAGATGAGCTGTCCTGCTTTTCAAGAGAGAGAGAATCCTTGCGACTCTATTGGTGTCACTGAAAAGCTGCCCTCAAAGCTTTCTTTCCTGGCTACGGGCATCTAGATGGCCATGAAAGTCATAGTAGCAACAGAACCAGATCTGGCGTAACAAACATGCAGGAGCATTGTCCCCATCCTGCCTGGATTTTGTCACCCAAAGACACAGTGCTGTTCCCATTTTCACCAAGTTAAAGGAAGGTGGCACTGCTAGTGAGCCAAGGACTGGGTCGGTGGACCAGCTCCTGTGTCCAGTCCATGGCTGAGGTCTCCAGGCAATGGGTTACAGGAAGTGAGCAGACTCTTATGCTCCTCTTTGGCTTGCTTTGTGCTTGCAGTGGCACTGTTTGCACCTTGTGAACTGCAGCCGTAGCTTTGGTTTCCCTCTGAACGGTCTCCTGGCATCTTAAACAATCGACCTTCCTGGACAAAGAGCGCAGGAAAGGATGGGGCAAAATGGGCAAGGCCACCTGTCTGGGTCAGTGCCATTGCTGATCAGTCTGGGTAGGGAGAGATGCATCTTGGCATTGCCTGGCGAGCGCCTGCTGCACACCAGGAAGAGAAACAACTGTTCCTAGACTTGCCGTTCCTTCCTATGTGCCCATGATAAGGACCGAGTGCATTTCCTGCAGCTTTCTCTGCAGATGTGCTCCTCAGCCTGAAATCCTCCTCGTTTGTCCTCAGCTCCTCACCGTGGCCTGTGCTCTCTGTTGCAGACTGAGACCAAGGGGAAGCCCGTGCTGGTCCATGACGAGTCATCTGTGAATACTCCAGCTATTGCTGCTGCCCATGCCATTAAAAGATATGTCGCCCAGGCACCGGATGAACTCTCCTTTGAGGTAAGCAGTTCAAGGCGTTCCTTGATGCCATGTACAGAAGAGCATCAGGTGTGAAGGCATCAGCAATATTCTCTGACACCTTCAGAATGATTGGTGAGATGAAGCCCAGAAGATTTGGTTCCAGATTAGACTTGCAGTGGGTTGGATGCAGGGAGGAGTTCAGCCATCTCTGAAATATGGCTTTATTTGGCATTTGAATCTTCTGATCAAACAGATACTGCCCAGTATTGTAGCCTGGTCCCTGAGCAACAGCAGACCAGTGTATGGAGTGTGTAGATCTGTTCAGGAAGCCCTGCAAACTTATGTCTGCGGTTTAATTGGAACTCTTCCATACCCTGCTGCTTTAGAGAACCATTTTGTACTGAACAGCTGTATTCTGTGTGTTGTGTAAGGTAGTGACTCTCCTACCTCCACGTTCAGTTGTACAACGGTAAATGCTTTGAGAGCTGCACTGGTGCAATTGCTCTCCAGCTTGACAGCATTTGGCAGTGCAGGAGAATGCAGTCATTTGAGCTGTGCTTCCTCTCAGCCGTGCTGAAGCTGGGATTGACGTTGCAATCTCTTGCAGGTGGGTGACATCGTGTGCATTATTGATATGCCAGCAAAGGAGCTGACCCCCTGGTGGAGAGGCAAGCACGGCTTCCAGGTAGGCACGAGCTTCAGATTTGAGCATGCAACTTCAGTAAAGGCAGGAATCTCAGCTTAGAGCTGCTCTGCCTGCACAGGATGGCTTCTGCACGTCAAAGGTTTCCCTGTGTCAGTGCCAGAGGACCTTGCCTTTGGCTGCAAATGTTGAAAAATTATTATTACCTTTATGCAGGCCATTGTCTGCTGGGTAGTCTTACAGAGCAAGACTATCAGGCAAGCACGTTCCAAGGAAAATGTTGTGTTGCTTTTGGTTTAACAGTTCAGACCTGGGAAATGCTGCATGCAATAGTTGGCCTCTCTTTCTGTTCTTGTTACAGGTTGGATTTTTCCCTGGCGAGTGTGTGGAACTGATTACTAACAAAGTTCCTGAGGCTCTCGTCAACTCAGTGCCAAAGCCAGGTACGGATGTTACATTTGATGGTGCAGGGAAGCAAAGGGGAGTCTTTTTTGGGGTGTGTTCTGTGTGTAATACCTCCCTTATCCATCCCACGTTATCCTCTGTGTTGATGATCCTTCGTGCATACCACGGGGTGTATGGCAGCTGTTTTGTAGGCAGTGAGAATGAGGGAGGGCAAAGGCAGTTCTCCTGCAAGTCAGGATGAGGCTGAGAACAGCCAGCGTCCCTGGTGGACAGATAGAGGTTTGGCTGTGCTAGTGATCCACTTGATCAGAACGTGGCTTTTCAAGACGATCCTTAATCCCCAAGTAGAGCAAGCTAAGCAAGAGGAGTGCATTAAGCTCCATTGGAACGCGCAGACAGGTGGCCCAATCCTCCCGTGTTTATGACTGGACTTGGGGAAATCCTAGAAACCTCGTAGAATGTCTTGGGATGGAAGGGAATTTAAGAATCATCAAGCTCCAACCCCCCTTCCTCAGGGTGGGCTGCCAGCATCCACATTTAATGTGAGACTAGACCAGGCTGCCCAGGGCCGCGTCCAACCTGGCCTTTGGCTCCTCCAGGGATGGGGGATGGGGAAAACCCGTTTTTGTATGTACTTGTTGGTAATGTTCTTCCCGTTTTGACGTGTCGGATGTGTTGTGCTCGGCCTCGTCCAACTGAGCCAAACCTGGAATGACCTGGTTTCTCCATTTTGTTGTGCAGCGCCAAAGAAACGCGGCAAGCTCATCACCTTCCTTCGTTCCTTGGTGAAGGCCCGCCCAAAGAAGCCGAAGGAGCGGGAGGTGGAGAAGGAAGGGGTGTTTGGCTGTGACCTGGGAGAGCATCTTCTCCGCTCTGGTCGCGATGGTAAGGAACAGCCCATTGCTGAGATCTTCCTCTGCTGGGAGTCTAAAGATGAAAGGGAGATCATATCTAGCAGGGGGCAGGTTGATACCAGTGGAGAAACGAGTGGTGGGAGTTGATGGCTGAAGGATAAAGTGAGGCGAATGCTCCTAAGAGACAAGCACATTTGTATTGGCTTCACCCAAGCCTGGCTGGGCTTAGTGGATGGGACGTGACGGGAGCACAGGCTGAAGCAGGACTTGACTCAGGAGCTCCACTAAGCGCTGGCACGTGTTCTTTAGTCCCCCAGGTCCTCCAGAGCTGCGCCGAGTTCCTTGAGCAGCATGGCGTGGTGCAGGGGATATACCGCCTGTCCGGCGTCGCGTCCAACGTCCAGCGCCTCCGGTAAGAGTGCTGCGACTGACACAGCTGGACTGCAGGTGGGCTGGCTTTTACTTGCTTTCCTCTTTCTCACCCATTTTGTGTCCTCCTCTCCAGCCATGAATTTGAGACTGAGCAGATTCCTGAGCTGACCGTCCGTGACATTCACAGCGTGAGCTCCCTCTGCAAGATGTACTTCAGGGAGCTCCCGAACCCTCTGCTCACCCACCAGCTGTACGACAAGTTCTCGGTAAGCACAAGGCAACGTCTTCCCTTGACCTCTTCCCTGGGCCTCTTGGGAGATGGCTGCAGCAGTGCCCCAGCTCTGAGGCCCTTTTTCTGTTAGCCCCATCAGGTTGACTCGCATGTCTTTGCCACGTCCTGCATCGTACTGATGCCACTTTTGGTGGTCCCAGGAGGTGGTTATTTCCACATTCACACTGCTTGCGAGAATTCCCACGTGGTTTTTTTTTTTTGCTATTCCCCATCTATTTATAGAACAGGAATGGGATGAATAGCAAAGTGTACTTGGAGATGAATGCCCACTGCGAGGAGCTGAGCTGCCCACCCAGGCTGTAAAGCGGCCCAGTGCTTGGACTCCTTGGCCTCGGTGGCACCAGCTGCGTGCCGCTATGTTCCCCAGATGTCTCTTGGGAGGCATAAAATGTGCCTTGGTGCTGCCCAACAGCACACTGTCCCCATATTTCCCCACCCTGTGGCAGGTTTCTAGCCTGATTTGTCTAACTCCCTTTCTGTACTCTTCCAGGGTGCTGTTTGTGCCGCTACAGATGAGGAGCGGCTGGTGAGAATGCAGGACGTCATCCAGCAGCTGCCCGCTCCTCACTACAGGTCAGTGCTGCCCTCAGCCTGCTGAGCTCAGCCCTGCTGCACTTCAGAGGGCACTGGTGCCATTCCAGGCTTTGTGTCACGCTGCAACACGATGCCTGTGTGTGCTGAAGCGGTTGAAGGCTACACGGGGTGAATTTATTGGCTCAGTTCCTGGGCACGGGGGCACGCTTGGTGCAGCTGATGGCTGCGGCTGTGCTGTGCTGGGCCTTGGTGCTGCAGCGTGGCACTTAGTCAAGTTGGATCTACTTGGTCTTCAGTGACAGTAGCAATAACAACAACCAGCATGAATTGAGGTTTGCTTTGTGAATGGCAGCACGGCGTGCTCCTTGGTGCTGAACATTGCCTCTCTTGTTTTCCAGGACACTGGAGTACCTGATGAGACACTTGGCTCATCTAGCTGGGAGCTCCTCCATTACCAACATGCATGCTAAGAACTTAGCCATTGTGTGGGCTCCAAACCTCTTAAGGTAAACTTCTGGTTCTGTTTCAACACAACGCTTCCATCTGTTCTTCAGTTAAGAAAAGCAGTCCTCCCTTTCTCTCTGTTAAATGTGCTCTTCTCCTGTAAAATCTGTAGTAAGTGGCTGACAGCAGAGCAGGAGCCTGGACTGTTCTCCAAGCCCACGGGCACAATTTCTAGATGACCATTCCTGCTCTCTTGCTTAGATGGGACTGGTGTGTCCTTGATCAGCCAGGAGAATCTCTTCAGTGGCATCACTGCTTGCCCACTGCGGAAGTCTCCAGAGCCCACTTTGACAGCTTAGGGCTGCAGGAATTCAGTCTTAGGAAAATGATCTTGGAGAAATGACTTCTAAAAGCTGCCTTTTCTACAGATCACAGCGGAATGAGTCTGCCTGCCCCAGCGGAAGAGCTGCCTGCATGGAACTGCAGACAGAGTCGGCTGTGGTGGAATTTATCATCAACCACACTGACATCCTCTTCTGCTCCAAATCCAGCTCAGACATGGCAGATGGAGCAGGTGAGTGTCTTCCTGCATGAGCTTTATCTTGATCTGACACCCTGACCAAATGCAGGTCTTCTCCAACATTTTTGAAATATGCTTTTACTATTGAGGGGACAGCAGACTTCTGGGCTTAGATTAGAATATGGCATCCAGTTGCTGGATACTGAGAATGCGCAAACCCAACCTTGACAAGAAGAAAACCATCACTGTCATTATGTTTTGCACGCAGGAGAAGCTTGATGAAAGTGTGGCAGCGAAGCTCTCTCAGTTCCCTGCCCCCATTTTCTAGGGATTTTGTTTGCCTGTTTTGATACAGTCAGCTGCTCTTCATTATGACTGCGTCCTTTGCCATAAACACACCTCTGACCGCATGGTTATTTTGAGCTCCTCTTCTTCCAGTGGCTCGGATAAGCAAGTCTGAGAAAAATTCAGCACCTCCCCCAGCACTGTGATGGCTGTGCTGCTGCTTTCTGATCCTCGCTCTTACCTGTGCTTTTCCCTTACAGGGCATGGTTCTCTCTCAGGGCCCAAGTCTGTCTCTTCTGCTGCCACAAAGCTGCTCAGCCTGGAGGAGGCACAGGCACAGAGGCGAGGCCACAGCAGCTCTGCCATTGTGCCAGAGAGCGGGGACATAGAAGTGGAAGAAGGCCCTGCAGCTGTACAGGGCAAATTCCACACAGTCATCAGCTTTCCATCTGAAAGGTAAAGAGGACTTCCTTTTCCAGCACCTGTCATCATTGTTTGGGTGGGTTTTTATGTTTTTTTTTTTCACCATTATTTCTAGTGGCCAAACTTGCTGAAACTAAGTTACGCTAATGGTGAGGTTTTCCAGATTTCAGGGCCAGGTGCCTGACTTCAGGCTGAGCTATAGGAATGGAGCTATCCTCAACTGTTGGACACAGAGAGAGTTCCTAAGTTGTGTTTCTGCAGGAACCAGGCAGTGCTAGGAACAAACAACTGCTGCCAAGAGCTCAGTGCAGCTCTTCCCTCACCCTGTACCACGCACGACTCACAGCATTCGCTCTTTTCTCTCTCCAGACAAAATGCAGCCAGCACGAGGAAGGAATCACCAGCTGGCTGTTGGTGTTGCTGCTTCAGGCGCAGAAAACCATCCTCTGGGACCAAACGCCACCTGCAGCACAATGCCAGGGAGCCCTCAGAAACAGAAGTCGCAGTCCTGGCAGGTAAGGGTGCAAATCCAGCTTTCAAAACCCTGCTTTTCAGGAACACAGAATTCAAGCTTGCAGTGCGCTTGTATCTCCTTCTAGCGTTCAAGCCCCTGCCTAACAGCTTCAGTTCACCCCTGACCAAGAACCACTGTCATAATTCAGCTTGTGAAAGTTTGACACTAATCCTTGTGTATCCTTTCTAGGTGAATCGAGCCCTTGCCAACCCACAAGATCCAGGGCAAGTAGCATTGATGCACTGTGTGCTTCCATCAGTGGAGAGCTCCTAGGAAGCACGAATCACTGCAGTTCCAACGGCAGTCTTCTATGTAACATCAGTGATGGACAGAAGGAGCTCATCCATGTTCATGTTCTGATTTCTCCCGGCTCAGCTGAGGATGCTGACCTGAGCCTGCCAGACACCACAGTCACCAGCCTGGCTTGTAACCCAGTGCCTCTGCAAGGCAGCCCATCCCAAACAGAGGCTGAGAGCAGCCAGGAGCAGGTCAGCATCAGTGAGGAGGAGCAGAGCCTCTTGGAGGGGGACTTACCATCAGCCCTCCAGTCCCAGGCACCGGACAGCAGCACTGAGAGCTCTGAGTCGCTCTCTCCATGACAAGAGAGGATGAGTCCCATCTTTATTCTGGACCTCTCACGCCCTCCTGTCTTTTACATAATAATAAAAACACACTTATGCTCAATCATCGCCTTGACTGCCTGTGGAGTCTTCATTCACACAGATTGGGATGAATGCAACAAACAACAAGGCACCTCAGCTTGCAACGCTGAGGCTGTGGGGTGCATGAAGCAGAGCTCCAGGTTTCTTCCCATTTTGTCTGGCTTTGGGATGTCTGCAGCGAGTGCTCCGCTACCATTTGGTCTGGGAGCAAATAATCTCTAGCATCCTGGATGCTGCTCATGATAATCCCAAGCTTCCTGGCTGTGGCTTTGTGATGCTTTCCGGGCCTTCTGATGCATTTTGATGCTTTAACACCTCTCTCCTCCCACCGTGTCCATTCCTGGTTCCCAACCTACGAGCTGGCCATGCAAATCATCTCCAGACCTGTCATCTTCAGAACGCAGCAGGAGGAGCTCAACCTGACCAACATCTGCCCCTCCCCGGCTTCTCACTGCTCAGTGGCTTGTACATATATATGTATTGTATGTATATGTATGGAGGTCTCAGGGTGGAAAAGGTGTCCAAAAGAACTCACCTGAGACAGTCTCCTCTCCTCTAGGCTGAACAAACTTAGAGATTTTGCTCTCTATTCTCTTCACTATCTTTCGCACACTGTTAACTCAGATTCAATTTGCCATCAAACAGAAGCCCCAGATCCATTTCAGCAGGATGAAATCATGTGATTTAAAAAAAAAAGTTTGGTGGTTTCTTTTTTTTTCATTTGTATTTGCAAATCTCACAAGTCTTTGCAAATCTCACAAGACTCACAACTCAGTCCTGGCTGGCTAGTCCTGAGTCTGTGCTCATCTGGAGTGATTTGGTTAACAAAACAGATACTTCAGACAGTAACAGAAGCTCAAAATTCAAGTACATACCATTAAGCTCTGCTGATAATTCTGCTGAGGCAAAGGTTACTAGCAAATGTGCTGTGCAGCACTTTGCACGTTAAGCACAGGCCTCAAATACACTGCTTGCATGGCCAGTGAAACACCACCAACTACAAGGCCAGTGATTCTTTGAGCAGGTCACAAAAGGGGTTTGTCATTCTGATGGGCTGCCTTGATGTTGAAGCCAAGAATAAAGCTGGATCTACGTATCTCAGTCATATATACAAATGTCTGTTGCAAAAGTGTGATTTCAATCCAGGGTGGGAATGGGCTCTACAGATTGGAACTGTGTTTGAAGTATTGAACCTGCTGTGTGCCCACTGAGTTGGCTGAGTACCTCTCCAATGCTGTTTTCCAAGCCACAGTCCAAACCAGGGCAGCTTGCAGCACTGGAAAATGAGTTACAAATTTGAAGCATTTGAGGCCATTTGAAGCATCTCTTCAAGCACTTCTTCATCTGCCCAGAACAGAAGGCCAGAATCAGTGTTAATTCTTTTTCAGGCAGCATGGGATTTCTACCTGCCTCGGTATGCAGCAAAGACACTTGGCTTTGGTTTTATATTTAATGCATCCAGAAATGGCCTCCTCTCACTGAACCAGTCAAAATTATTCTAAGTACTTCATGTTAATAAGGATTTTCTAATCTTTCAAAGTCTCTGCTTAACAAAGTTATATATAAAAAATCCAAAACAAAACAAAACAAACTAACTAAACAAAATGTTTTCAAAATATATTTGTAAAATAGACTTTTTTTTCTACATTTTTTTTCTTTAATATTTACTATCTTTCCTATGGTTTAAAATCTATCCCTTAAGCCTTCCTTATGATTTTGTAGCATGCAGGTTATGCATTTGAAACAAAGCACATTTTCACTTGCATCATCCCAAAGGCTAATGTCAACCTGTTTGCAGCCACGATCTTGCATGGAGATGATCTCTACTCATAAGGGTCACTGGAAATCACAGCAGGAGCTGTGGGAGGTGTTTGTGTGTCCCCACTGCCTTCCATTACTCTTTTAAAGTAACGAAGAGCTAAGAAGGATAAGAGTGAGCATCAGTGCAACAAATAAAACTGAAAAAGTCCAAAGACCTCCAGAAGCTCTGTTGGCCCCTTGCATCAGAGCTAAAAAGAGTCTGGAAGACAGTAAACTGTTACCTATGCACGAGAAAGAGAAATAAAACAGCCCAGAAGAGTAGACTCTTTTGGCTATTCAGATTTATATTCTTTCTCTGCATTCCTTCTTGTCTCTTAATGCTAAAACTTTCAATAAATAAGCACTAATCTTAACTTAGACAAAACTCTACTGGCCATCGACAGGCCATGACCACGTATCAGCAATTCAGAGGATAATCTCACTTGTGTTGAGTTGGCCTTCAGGAGTAAGGAAATCATCCAACGCACACGGCACTGCTGCATTAAACAGAAACGTGTCCCCTGTTAAGGACTCTGACAACACAATAGACTTGGGAGCAAAGAGAAAGTACAGCCCACCGAATCCATAATTTGGATAATCCCCTTGCAAATAGTTGACAATCAACGTTGTCCACTCACAACACACTTCTGTGTTGATGCTTTTTTCTGGACTGCTGGAAAGGTGAGGTACTTGATTTGGAATTCTTGTCTGGTTAAAATAACAATGAAAAATACAATGGATTTCATTGCCTTTGCAAAGCCAGAAGGAGCTGCTTTGGCAAGATGAAACTATTTTCTAAAGATAATGCTGAGAAACGTACTCATCCTTCATATAATTTCTGCTTTATGTGAAGTTATTTAGGAGCCTTTTAACTCTGAATGCCTAAAGAGAAATCAAGAGGAATCCAAAAGTTTTCAAGTGAAGAAAACTGGAATAGATTGCTTTTATTTCTTGCTTTTATTTCAATTTCATATGCAAAGATGTCTTCTGGGACAATAAATAGGGATAATAAATGGAATAATTTGTATCAGTAATTAAACGTACTTGCTTACTGCTTACAAAGAAATACATAACTTATAAAGTACATTCGCTAGATGAAAAACAAGGCATCAACCCATATGCATTACTAGAAGCAAATATATTGCACTTGTAAGCCATTTTACCTGTCACACAGTGATTTTCCAATAAGAAAACAAAGAAAGAAGTATAAAAAGCTCCTTGTGCTGTTGGTATGTGATTTGCCAAAGCAATTACAATTGAAGATGAGTATGGTGAAAGCTCACTGCTGATGTCCTGATGACATGGAAGCAAGATGGGAGAAGATGGACAGAATCAAAGACTGCGGCCCTGCATGGGAACAGAAAAGCTAACTTCCAGTGCAGGACACAAGAAAAAAGGACAGAATTTGGAGATTTCTGCTTTCCATTTGGTGTTCAAATTAGAAAATAAGTGTTCAAATGCTGGCACAAAGCAGGACCAAAGTGTATGGTCATGCTTGCCGAAGCAGCAGCTCACTGCCAGGGACCCTGACAAAGAAGTTTTGGGAGGAGGCTTCGGATGTGATGCCCCCAATCACAGAGTGCCTGCAGCAGAGTCTTTGTAAATGTCAGGCAAGCTGAAGAGGGCACATGTTTTGTGGAGGCTGCAGAGAAGGAGTTCAGACTATGCTTCAGGCATAGGATGGGGTGGATGAAATAAGAATACTGTCTTCTCAGTGTGCTACTTTTTGCTTTTCCCAAACTGAAAAGAAATCCGCAGCACACCC
Source organism: Meleagris gallopavo (assembly GCF_905368555.1). Classification (NCBI taxonomy): domain Eukaryota; kingdom Metazoa; phylum Chordata; class Aves; order Galliformes; family Phasianidae; genus Meleagris; species Meleagris gallopavo. Next base: position 71,197,988 of record NC_139435.1, read on the forward strand.
TCCTCTCTGGGAACACCTTCATCTACCACAGTTTTGAGGAAGCTAGGGGTACAGCCATGAGCAGAAACAGGACATGCTTCATTCTCAAGGAAATCACAGAATCATGGAATCATTAATGTTGGAAAAGACCAAGTGCAACCATCAGCCCATCACAAGCACGTTTACTAACCACAACCCTCAGTGCCATACCCACATGTCCCTTGAGCACCTCCAGGCACAATGACTCCACCACCTCCCTGGCAGCCCACTCCAGCACCTCACTACTCTTTCTTAGAATTTTTCTCCTAATATCTAATCTGACTGTGTGGGTTCAAAATGCCCCAGGCAGAGGAAGAACTTAATTTGGATTCCTCTTACATTTAGTAGAAGAGGGCAAAGGAAAGGCAGTCTACAGACACTATCTCCTCCAGCAATTTGTAGATCTAGCACATCTGTCCCATGCTTTATTTATGAGTGAATGAAATAGAACATTTGGACTTGTGTCAGCTAGAGGAGCTGACTGCTGAACTGAATGGAAGATTTCAGTTTTTCATTTTAGCCACAGAGATAAGCAATCATGTCTTAATTTCAGTCTGAGTCAGAACACGCTGGTCTTCTTTTCAGAGTTACAATTAAACAATTTGGGCCCTGATGACTTCAACTGTTGAAAATAGTGCAGCCTAGTCAACTCCATGGATGGTGACAGCAGTAGAAATGTGAAATTACTACCTTCCCTTTTCTATTTAACGATTTAGACTCTAAGGTTAGTGTTGCTAGCTAGATTTGTCATGTTTCTAATTTTATTAGAAATGTAGCAGCAGAGCTCCACAGATAGCAACCAAAAGATGTGAATCTTCTATCTTGTATGTGGGCTGAATTCTTAACTGTACACTTTTTAATAAAGAAGATTATTTTGTATGCAAGGATTTTCTACAATAGAGATTAGTGATGTATAATACTTTCCACGTATCATCTTTCCTCCGTTATCACACGAATTGCTCCCCTAAACAGGGAGGTTTGATAAAGGCAAACTAAGAGTTATACCTGAAAGCTACAGTAACTGATAAGAACACATGAGCTGAACTGAAATGTGATTTCTCTTCTAGAGGTTTTATTTCAAATACAAGTATTCTGCTATTCAGATAGAAATTCCTTAATAAGTCTCTATGTAGAAGCAATTAGCAATGGCTCCATTTTACTGCTGCTATCAAATCACATAAATACAAAAACTGAGAAGGTAATGTCTTAGATTTTTTTTCCTTTAAAAAGACAAACAGTTGAACTAAATACAAATAACTGCAAGTGAAGGAGATATAATATTTAAGCCAGCATTTAGTGAAGAAATGCTTAAGGAATTTAAATTTAATTATTTTAAAGTTATTATCTATACTCCCAACTGGACTATTGAAATTCATACAATAAGATTTGCGGTACTTTCAAGAGGTATATTTTCTTTATCCTCCTACGTATTTATCACTTTATTATGATTTCAATAAAATCAGCTGAATGCACAATTTAAAGTTATACTGATTATTTTGAAGCCTTTGTGGAGTGACAACATCAGTGGGCATTGGGCAACTGCTGTGGTCTACCTGTACTTGTGGAAGGCTTTTGATATGTTCCCACACTGCATCCTTATCTCTAAAGTGGAGAGAGATGGATTTGAAAGCTGAATCATTCTGTGGATAAATAACTGGTTTGATGGTCATAGTCAGAGGGTTGTTATCAACGGTTCTGAGTCATGAGTGGTGTCCCCTAAAGGTCCATCTTGGGACTGGTGCTCTTCAACATCTTCATCAATGACACAGACAGTGGAAACAACACACAGAGGGTGGTGACGCACTGGAACAGGTTGCCCAAGGAGGCTGTGGATGCCCCAGCTCTGGAGCGTTCAAGGCCAGGCTGGATGTGGCTCTGAGCAGCCTGGTCTGGTGGTTGGTGACCCTATACACAGCAGGGGGCTGGAACTACATGATCACTGTGGTCCTTTTCAACCCATTCCATGGGTTCTGTGATTTCATGATACAAGTACCCTCAGCAAATTTGCTGATGATACCAAGCTAGGTGGTATAGTTGGCAGAATAGAAGGGAGGGATGCGATCCAGAGGGACCAGGCCACACTTGAAAAGTAGGTACATGAGAATCTAATTAGGTTTAACATGGCCAAGTGCAAGGTGTTGCACTTGGTTGGAGGCAATCCCAAAGATGAGTACAGACTAGGAGAAGAACTCATTGAGAGCAGCCATGCCAGGAAGGACTTGAGAATCCTGATGGACCAAAAGCTGGGCAAGAGCCAGCAGTGAGCTCTTGCAGACCAGAAGGGCAACTATATTCTGGGTGGCCAACAGGGCGAGGGAGGTGATTGTCCTGTACTCTGCCATTCTGGATTGAGGCCCAATCTGGAATACTGTGTCCAGGGCTGAGGCACCCAGTACAGGGGCAATGCAGAGCTGTTGTAGCAGATTCAGAGGAGTGACACAGGTCAAAGGGCTGGAGCATCTCTCCAATGAAGAAAGGCTGAGGAAGTTGGGCTTGCTTAGCTTGCCAGAAGAGAAGAGTCTGGGGAGACCCTGTTGCAGTCTTCCAGTACTTAAAGGGAGCTTACAGGCCAAACACAGATTGACTCCTTATACAGACTGATAGTGATAGGACAAGGAGGAATGGCTTAAAACTAAAAAGGGAGAGATTAGGTTAGATGTTTGGAAGGATTTTTTAATTTAGATAGCCAGGCTGGATAGGATCCTGGGCAACTTGAGACAACAGTTGGCAACCCTATGGCAGAGGAGCTGGAACTCGATGGTCTTTAAGGTCTCTTCTCACCTGAGCCATTCTATGATTTTGTGATGATGGTAGGGTAATACGAAGACAACATAAGACTTTCCAAATCAGACAGTAAAATGAGTATACGAGGGCTGCTCCAGAACTAATGCCTCCTATTTTATTATTTTGGCCCATGATATCAAAGGTGGACGTCGGGTTATAGCAGCAAAGGTTGAACCTTTAAACCAATATTGTTACATTTTGCTGCCATGTGACAGATGGCAGTCTGAGAAATGATGCCTGGCATCTAAGTGCATATGATGCAAAGGCGTGTCACTGAATTCCTTCATGCAGGAAGAAAAGACTTTCACTGATGCTTGCTGAATGTTTATAGAGACCAAACATTGCATGCCAGCACAGTTGAGGTGGTGGGTGGTGCACTCCAGCAGTGACAACAGTAACATGAAAAGCAACCCACATTCTGGATGGCCACACAGATATTTACAAGCATGGAATGCAGGCTCTTTTCCATTGGTAAGGAAAATGGATGGCTAATGGTGGTGACTATCTTGAAAAATATATAAGATTTTGCTCTACCAAATAGTGTTACTGTGTTCTTTAATCTGTTGCAGTTTGCATGGAAAGAAATAGGGGGCATTACTTTGAGCAGCCTACTTAAGTCCTTTCCCTTCACTCTATCAAAATAGCTGCTAGTCACCTTGCCTAGTTAGATTTATATTTATAGATATATTTATAGATTTATATTTAGATATTACGTCTTTCATTTTGAGTGCAACTGTAAATTTCAAGTAGATAAAGTGCCAGCAACCTGTCTGAAGATAAGAATTTCCATATTTGTTCTATTATAAAGATTACATGTACATATTAACGACTGTATTCCACTGTAAATGCAATAACTTGTGAGACCAGCAGCACAGCAATGATGAAAATTTCTGTATTAATGTTCCATCATTTATGCTTTAATAAGAAGGATTTCCTTATACAGTTCTTCTTAACTAAAATTCATAGAATTCATACAACTTGTACAATTTACAGAATTGATAAAATTCTGATCATATCAAGAGGGCTTAAGTTGGTTTGTACTTACAGTAATTCCCTGCATTTTATACAGGAATTGTGTTCACACCAGCTTCTCTTTTAGAGATGCTATGCAATACAAGTAAAGAATTTCCTCTGTCTGTATTTGAGGCACATGCAGGACAGGTAGCACCTCTCTTGTAGCTTGCTTCAAGATGAAAAGAAATAATTTACAACTATGCTCTCTGTAATTAAAAGCCTGGAATAGTTTTGTCTTACCACCTTATCTATAAGAACTCAAAATCACGGACTATCTGAAGTTCTTATTTCCTAGAATTAATTCACTTTCACCATTCAGCTTTACTCTTAAAGTGATTCTCATTAGAACCCCAAACCACTGCTTTTACTGTTTTCCACCTGACCCTGCCCATTTCCATGGGAGCAAAAGCCTATGTGCTATAGCCACTCCTACTGGTGACCCTGAAATGAGAAAACTGCTGAATTATTTACCATAGATCGGATGTGTAAGCAGGATGGAGCCATAATTTGGCCACGACACTCGTTAAAGATAATGATCCTCACCTAAGCACCATTCTTGTCTAAGCTCAGTACTTGTTGTAGGCTCAGTACTTGTTGTACTCGTGAGCCAGACCAGCAGAGATGTAATGAGATGAACACAACAATGGAAGTTGTCTCCAATACAGTGGAATTGAATGCACTTTAAAAAGCATACAGCATACAGCAAAATCGTGTTATGCTGGAGAGGGAAATGTCTAACAGTAGGGAAATGAAAATATAACAGAATATAAGATGAGAAAAACCCTGATGGGAGAAATCTTATTTTGTATTGCTTTACAACCCATTAAGACTGAACATATATTGATTATACAGATATACTGAACGTACAGATTTTGCCCAATCAAAATGAGTATTACCAAATTCCAAATGTTGAATGACAATTCATAATGATGAATAATTTCTAAAAAACCAGATTCTTTACATACTCACCATAAATTCCCAAAATGCAAGACAGTATATAAAAATAAAATGATGCATCATTATGTTGTTCTAATTTTTTATAGCCATCAACCGCCTGGAAGATATCTCTGCAATTCATGATCCATGACAACTCATTTAAACCACACTGATAAATGTTCAAGAAAAAATAACCACTTTTTCACTAAAACAGAGCAGTGAGGAGCTCTGCTCTGTCAAGATGAAGAATAGCAAGAAGGAGAACAAGAAATATTTGACTTTTTTTTTTTTTTTTTTTAATTCCTAGATGTAGTCTAGGTTTTCCAAAGTTTTATAAAATTTCTGGTCTGAATAAGGTACAGAATTACGAGTTTATCTTAGAAGGGTCCTTCAGAATTCATCTACTCATATCTTATGAACTACAGTAAAATACAGTTGCAGAAGTGACAAGAACACAACACAAAATTTAAAATTACTATCCTGAAAATCCATGTGCTCAGTAGTGAATACAGGAGATGCCTTTTTAAAAGGTGCATCTTGCAATCTATATGTTCTGGTGCATTTTTTTTTTAATTATTTTTATTTTTTTTCAGATACACAAAAGCATTTGGCCTGACATTCAGAATTGACTGGGATTCAGCAACAAACGTTTTCCCATTGGATTCCCTTGTGAGCACACCTTCTCCTAGTCATGATTGATCAGGTCGGGTCCACCTCCCAGAAAAGAAGGCAGGTAGAAGAAAGAGGGAGGAAAGAGAAAAGAAAAAGATGGAAAAATATTTTAAAATACCAATCTGCTAGTGAGAAATGCAATGTGCGTTTCCCTTTTGTGACTGGCCTTGAACTCCAGTCTTCTACTTAGAAGTGCACTATGATTACCAATCACAAATCACTCTTTAGCATGGGATTTTGCCTACTTGTTTTGCTGAATCTGTAACTTTTGGAGAAAATAACACATGAGTCATTGGAGAAGAAGGAGCATGACCGCAGCTAATGACTCACTGCAGGTGATGGAAGGATTCTGATGAAAAAGGATTATAAACAAAGAAATAAACATTGTACTAAAAGTGAATTTGCTCATTTTTATCATGATACTGTGCTACTCAAGAAGACTTTGACAGCCACCCGAGGGCACTAAGCACACAAATTATAAGCAAAAATGCTCCAGCAGGATCTGAAATAGGATGAATTTTCCAAGTGTATCTGAAAGCCTCTTCCTTATACTTAGTATACTTCAAATGCCACAAGGTCTTTGAATTTTTAAAAAGAAAATTTCAATATGACACCTGGAATAAGGTAACATATGGAAAAAGCCAAGTTGTGTGAAGGGATAAAAATGAAAATGGGTTTGAATAAATACCTTCTTCTGTGCCCCTCCAGGCTTGTTCTGCATGCGGTCTTTCTGGTGGCTTTCAAGAATTCAACAACTTTCAAAAAGCAACTTTTTTTTTTTTTTTTTTTTTTAAAACACTTGCTCCTTGGAGATCACCAGAGCAACACAGCTCTGGTGTTTTCTGCTTATTACAAGTTTTCTACCCACATAACTCAGATGTCTTGCTCTGCAATGCCCTTCACTCTTGTCCTTGGAGGCACAATCTTTACTCACTCTCTTATATTTGCAGTACCTACACAGTACCCAAAAGTAAAATAAAAATGGACAGACAGAATAACTATACTAGCTTTTACATAGATACACACAGTGCCCTAGCTCAATCACTGTAATTTATCCCATGAAAATACACAGAACAACTCTGCAGGCTCATTACAGACTTAAGTCCAAATAATTCATAGCATTGCCTCCTCATTTTGTATTCTTCTTGACTGCTTTGATTGGTAATTTCTTCAGCATTTGTAAGATACATGGAAGGTAAGCAGTTCTTGTAACCCTCAATAGGTCGTTGATTATAGTGATGCAAGACAGCAAATAATCCTATCCCTCTGGATCCTCTTCCTGAATTGATTGAACCATGAATAACTAAACAGATAGATCCATACTATATCTATAGATGCAAGCAATAGAAAATACGAGATATTCTTTGCCTCTGGTGGCTCCTTTGGATAAGTCTTCCAAGTAACTGAAACCTTGAAAAAAGATTCTGGCTTGAGGAAGCAATCAGAAAAGAGATTTCATGTCAATCAAATGCCAGTACAACGTTAGGGAATCAAGACTTGAGACTTCACAACATTTCCATCTATTTCTGTTCATCTGTATGTGTAAAGAGCCTGAGCAGCTGACCCTCGTTATTTAATCATCACAATTCACCACCTTTCACCTAATCTGAACATTTTGTGATCTGGCTTTGGAATTACCTTATGCACTTGTGCTTTTCATTCTCTGCAAGGCTAACCAGAATGAAAAGTAAATGAATAATTTCATGAAAAATTATCCTAAAGGATCTGCCATTACTTCAGAAATAAAATTACAATGATTTTGATCTGTAAAAAGAACAGATAGCATCTCCATGCTGCTCTTTTGCCTGTGGTACTCAAGACAGCAGTATCTGCTGGTGGTACTGGAATGTAGAGTTAATATACACACAGTAATTGTAAGTGTCCAGCATTTTGGAAAAATGCTGACTTGCTATAGAAAAAAAATGGACTCAAAATCACCAGCTAGAATGTGATGTTATGTGGCCACAAGTTTCCAATAAGGGCAGATACAGAGAACCCTTTTTTTTTTTAATCTGACATGATATTTTACTCAAGCCTTGAATGCTGCTGTGACAAAAGAATGCTCTTTGAAAATTTTATTGGTAATCAGAAAAAAGGAAATGTTTCTCATAAAAATATTCTGCTATAAAAGCATCTTTTTTTTGATCATGCAACTTCTTAAGTAGTAGCCATTTTTCAAAAGCCACATCTAATCAGTAACTCATCACATTACTGATGCTATGAATTCAGTGTTACAGTATGCTGTTAATTAATCCTGGAGCAACAGAATTCACATATGTAAGCTTATGCACTAAGAAATGCAAAGAAAGGCATGACTGCGCTCAGAGATATTATTATGTGAAAGCTCAAGGAATATTAAATTATAACACTGTAATTAAAACTAATGAAAATTCTGGTGGATATACTCCCTGCTCAAACTATAAACAGTGACATATGGCACAAATTACAGAGACATAAATGATAGCAGCATAGTGCTTTCATTTCAACTGACAAAAAAACAGAAGATTAGGAATGTATGCAGTGATGGGAGGACTGAAACAGGTATGAAACTAATTCAGTGAAGGGATAGACTCATACACTTAAAAGTAGTTATCCTTACAGCAGGAAAAAGAATTCTGCTAAACGTGACTTCGAACAACACTCAATGTTAAGAAAGACTGAAATAGCTTGCAAGTTTATTTTTATGAGGGAAACTCAGGCTCATAGGAAAATACACAACTTAACTTGTCACCTTTCAAGCCACTTGAGAAAGTGAAGACCACACAATCCAGATCCACTGCACACAAGGGAAGACTAATGTAGGTTTCTCCTGGTAGCCAAATCTGAAACAGCTTATGGCTTACATATGCATCAATAACTACTATTCACAGTATGCTAATCTCTGAGCATTAAAAAATAATTTACAGCAGAAGTAATGTGTTTCTATGAAAAAATGCTAAAGGTTGTTTTCATGTACTCTGCTACTACTTTTCTTCTGAAAAACAAGAAAAAAAAAAGGAAGGTGAAAGTTTGAATGTTTGTACAACACTACTGATCTAACTGATCTCATGGGTGTAACTCCCATTTTCCTCAGGTTTCCACAGATTACAAGATTGTTCTCCTTTAGATAGATGGGAAAATGTATTGATAAAGGAGCTTAATAGAAACACTGCTTTTCCTTTTGTTCGTGATAGGAAGCAACTGTTTATTTGGTGACTTCTCTGTCAATGTTAAAATGTTTGTACGAGTTACGATTGCACTTAGATTTTACCTGGCAGCACAGTGAATTGAAACACACGACATCAGTCCTTCATTTAGCTCATGCCTCTTTTCCACCTGCCCTCCATGATTTGTCAAACCATGGCTCACTGTGCTATCTACCTTCCTCATTATTTAAAACTTCTCCTGCCTTAGGTAATGGATTTAAACATCATTAGATAGTTCAGGCCTAGGGGGAAAAAAAGCAAAACAACCAACCAAAACGAAACATCCACAAGCAGAAGAAATCATTGCAAACAATACAGCACAAACATGGTTTCTTCACGATACTGCAATATTTCCTAGCTGTTCATATGCAACTTCGAGTAGAAATGAAGATTTCTGCAAAATTCACACAAGAATACAAGGAAAGAAATCTGATTAGAGAAATGTACCTTGGAAGAATTTAGTAAATGCTGAAAAATAAATAATAAATTAACTGTGAAATGCAGAATTATTTCTGGGATTTTTCAGTATTGGTGTTTGGCACAGGAAGGATTCTAGATCCCATTAACATGTTCAGCTTCAGGGATTCTTTGCAAAACAAAGCCAGTGAGTGCAATTACGCTCCTGAAATTTATACAATGCATTTTTTTCACTTTTGATACGTGTATTTATATTCAGGTCTGTGTTTTGATTATAAAGATTTTAATATATTTTTTAAAATGCCTGCCTGCTGGAAATTTTTCAGAGGATATATATGAATTTTACGTGTGAAATGGAATTAACTAAAAAACATCTACTGGTATGCATAGCAAGAAAGTAGCAGCCTGTTGTGGTGCACTGGGGCAGAAGCTCAGAGCACACAGATGGTCACCAATTCGTGAGATGAGGGAGAGGACTGGGGACAAAACAGAATGCATGGGCTGAGATAGCACCTATTTACTGAGATGGAAAGGGAAATCGAAATAAATAAGCAATAGAAACTATATAAATGTATACATACTACACAAGTATGTGGATACCAACATCTGATAAGTCATTGCATTTTTGAAGAGAACCAATGACAGAATTGCCAGAATACTTCTGGTCAGGAAAGAGCAGCAGGTAACTTTATGCAATAGATGTCAGGAGCCAGAGCCAAGCAGAGCTCACCTGCACTTCCCAATCACTTTATGGTGAAATACAGACATGCCACACTCTGAACACGGTTTCATGAGGTGCTTGCAAACTTCTGTTTCACATACAGGAACTACACTGCAGGCTTTAAGTTTTCTCCAAATAGGAAAAGATCACTCCCTTTGACAGCTCTGCCTAGGGAATCTTTCCATTAAAACAGACAACATAGTAAAAATTTAAAATTTGGACTTCAAATGTTCTGAAAGCATTTTGAAATATGTTACTTGAATGCAGCTAGTTTCAATTAATATTTATAATTAAAAATATTTATAAAAATATAATTATATTTAAAATATTTTATACCTTACCATCCTCTTCCTCAGCTGCAGAGTTTGGTCCCCTTTTCCTAATTACTATGTAAGCTCTTCCAGACAAGTCTATAAGAAACGTGTGCATTTTCAAGAGACAACTGAGTAACTGTTCTTAGCTAATGTGAGTCAACCTTCTTTAAATCTATGACTCCTTACAGTCCTACTTACTCTTTCTTCTTCCAGTGCTGGATTTGCAGGTTTAAAGTAAAAAGGTTGCCCTGAGCTACAGCTGTAACTATCTAACATGAAGACAACAGCTTGAAACCTAAAGCAGACTCTATAGCAGAAAGCATCTTCATGATGAAAGACAGTCGTTAACCTCTCTGTTCAAAGGGTGATTTAAAACAGCAGGGCATGAGGCTTCAAACTCTGGGCACCACTTACAGCAGAGCAGAGTGAATATTACATGTTCAGGCACATAGAGCAGTGTGTGAATTTGAAGTTGTGACTGTTATAAAATCAAACTATATTTTTAGAATGATTCGTGGTGGTTCAACTGTAATTTCATTACTGTTGCACATTTAACTGAAGTGTGCAATGTTTCAAGGGGAGAAAACAAACAAACAAACAAAAAAAACCCCACAAAATTCTGGATTTATTTATCACTTCCAGTCTAGCCCATTGCTTTCATGAAAAAAAAGAAAATTCCTCTTCAATCAATTAAACTTAAAGCAGATAATAACTTCATAAATTTTTCATCTGATTTATTTTACATAATGCTTCATCTATGTTTAAAATATAGAATTTGTCAATTCATATGAATGTCTACTACAAGCAGGAATCCATCACACAAAATGAAATATTAATACTCTTCATATTCCTTTCTCAAGAGCTATTTTTTATGAAAACACATAAAGGCAGTCTCAGAATGCACTTCCAAATAAAGGTTTCTCTTTTTGGGAAGAGACACAAACAATGGTAACAGTCTATGCCTAAAGCTCATAGGTGAGGAGGACCAGTTTTCTTCCACCTTATCAGTGTCAGGGTAGCATGTTGGAAAAGCAACACAAATGATGCACACACAGAACATCTGGCATTTTTGGCTTTATTTCCTCTGGATGTGAAAAAGCAGCAGGCTTTCACTCCCAGCGTATTCATAGCTTTGAGGAATTCAAATCATGCATACTATTACACTGCATGTTGTCAGTTGTGCTATCTTAATGATCAAAATGTAATTTTCCTTGCCTAATGAAAAGTAGAAATATCAGCTCAGTCAGATTACATTCTTGGTTATCTGATTGTGGTCAGTGGTAGTAGTTTCAAATGCTTGTTAAGAAAGAGTGACTTGAAATATTGTACAGCTGTCTAGGTTTCACCTTGTCAGGGATCTGTGGTCCTAATTTATACACAGACTGACCTCTCACAGAGTTTATACCCGTGATACATGTGGTACATTCATCCATCTGGTCACTGACACTACAAAAGAATCCTCATTCCCTACAGAAAATGTCTGATGTATTTCTATGACTGCTTGTCCTTCTGCTTACAATACGAATTAAGTAGTAAGAAATTTGGATACCGTTTTAAGTCTAGAGCCAGCTGCAAATTTGAAGCATTATCTAAAACAAAACAAAACAAAACAAAACAAACAAACAAAAGAAACAAACCAAAAAAACATTTCACACGTTCTCACCTGTCTTAGTTTCAGCTGGGTCAAAATTGTTTTCTTCAGGGTGTCTGGTATGATGCTATGTTTTGGTTCTAGGAGAAAACCAATGTCGATAACACACTGATGTTTATAGTTATTGCTAAGCAGTGTTGTACAGAGCCAAGGCCATTCCAGTTTCTTAGATCTTACCAGTGAAGGGCTGCGGTGACACAAACAGCTGAATTAGGGCAGCTGACTTAAACTGGTTACAGGGATGTTCCATACCATATGACATTAAGCAAAAGGAGTTTTGAAGGGCTTGGAGTGCAATCTTCCACTGCTCAGGATGTGAGCTGAGCATTGGTTGGGGGGTAGTGAGCAATTGCTTGTGCATCACTAGTTATATGCATCATATAGATGTATTTGTCATAACTGTTATCCATTTCCTTTTCACTGCCTTAGTAAATGACTTCTATTTTGCTTTTTTTAAATTCTCTCCCCTGTCCCTCTGGAAAAGGGAGAGAGAGTGAATGACTGTGTGGTGCACAGCCACCTGCTGGGTCGTACCACAGGATCACCATAAGCAGTATATAGTCTCAAATATATTTCAAAATTTCAACATTTGACATTTCGATTTATTTAAAAAAGTGATTATTTATCCAAAATGTGCCAACATCAGCAGTCAGAGAAGAAAGTCATTTTAATAAATAAAAAAGAATGAGGAATTTGCACTGGTGTAACAGGTGACCAGTAGCTACTGATCTAATCCTGGTGACAACTAATCAAGAGCTATTGGCAACAGTGACATCTGTCTATACTGGCCTTGCTACCAAAGGATAAGCTATTGCAAGCATTGAGTGTAATGATTATGAGCAGTATCACTTATATGCACGTTAGCATGAAAGAAAGCCCTTAAACCAATGTTATATAAGAAATATACTTTCCTTATATAAGAAATTTCTGAACAAGTCCCTATATCTTACTATCAAACCTCAAAATAGAACAGTAATTGAATGGACAATAAGGTCACTTAACCTTGCTTCTAGAAATACTGGTATCACAGAAACATGGAATCACAGAAGTTGGAAGGGACCTCTGGAGTTCATCTAGTCCAACACACTGCTAAAGCAGGTTACCTAGAGTAGGTTACACAGGAAAGCATCCAGGCAGGTTTTGAATACGTCCAGAGAAGGAGACTCTACAACCCCTCTGGGCAGCCTTTTCCAATGCTCTATCCCCTTTAAAGTGGAAGTGTTTATTCTTATGTCCAGATGGAACTGCCTGTATTACAGTTTGAGACTCTTGCCCCTTGTCACATAGTGAGCACCACTATTAAGAGCTTGGCCTCATCCACTTCATATAAATTTCTAAGTATTGATAAGTTATCCTCTCAGTCTTTTCTGCAGGCTGAACAGTCTCAGATATCTCAACTTTTCCTGATAAGGGAAATGCTCTGCGCCTCTCATCATCTTTGTGATCCTCTGCTGGACTCTATCTAGAAGATCTGTCTTTCTTGAACCAAGGAGGCCAGAACTGGACATGGTACTCCAGGTATTGCCTCACAAGAGCAGAGTAGAGGAGGTGAATAAAGTTCCTTGACCTGCTTGCCACACTCTTTTTAATGCACCCCAGAACCTCACTGGCCTTGCTCACAAGGACACACAACTGGTGACAATCTCCTGTCTGCCAGGACACCTAAGCCCTTTGCTGCTCAGCTACTTAGATCATCCCCTAACTTGTACTGACGTGTGTGGTTATTCTTCCCCAGGTGTAGGACTCTGCAATTACCCTTGTTGAACCTCACAAGGTTCCTCTCTGCCCAACTCTTCGGCCTATCCAGGTCTTGCCAAATGGCAGCACAGTCTTCTGGTGCATCAGCCACTCTCCCTAGCTTTTTATCACCAGCAAACTTGCAGATGGTGGACTCTATCCCTTCATCCAGGTCATTGATGAAGATGCTGAACAAGACAGAGACCAATGTTGTGTAGGGAACACCACTAGCTCCAGGCCTCCAGATATACTCTCTGCTGACCACAAGCCTCTGAGCTCTGACAATTATCCAGTTCTCAATCCACCTCGTTGTCTGCTCATTTATTCAACACTTTCCAAGCTTTCTTATGACGATGTTACGGGAGTCAGCGTCAAAAGCCTGGCTGAAGTCAAGGTACAGAAAATCCACTACTCTCCTCTCATCTATCCAGTCATGAAGGCTACCAGATTGATCAAGCAGGATTTCCCCTTGGTGAATCCATGCTGGCTGCTCCCAGTAACATTCTTTTCTTCCATATGCTTGGAGACGACATTCAGGATAAGATTTTCCACCACCCTCCTAGGGATGGAGGTGACGCTGACTGGCCTGTAGTTTCCCTAGTCCTCCTTTTTGCCCTTTCTGAAGACTGGAGCGGCTTCCTTCCACTCTTCAGGCAACTCTCTTATTTTCCATGGCCTTTCATTAATGATAGACAATCGTTCAGCAATCACTTCTGCCACAACCCTCAGCAGGCATGGATGCATCTCACCGAGGCCCATGGATTTGTGTATGCTGAGTTTGTCTAGACAATCTCTGACCAAGGAGAAGTGTTCCTTTTTCCAGACTCTCCCTGTTAGTTTGCAGTTCCCAAGGTCACTGTTAGTAGTAAAGACTGAAGCAAAGACAGTAATTTCAGTAATACTACGTTCTCAGTTTGCCCAGTGCCAGGGCACCCATCTCATTCAGCAGGAGGCATACATTTTCCACGATCTTCCTTTTGCTCTTAACATACTTAAAGGTGCCTTTCTTGCTGTCTTTGATCTCCCTTGGCAGATTTAATTCCAAGTGGGCAGTGGCCTTCCTCTTTGTATCCCTGCATGTCCTAAATTCCTTTGAGTGGCCAGACCCCTTTTTCATTTCCATTTAAAAATTTTTCATTTCCCTATCTGTTCTTTAAAATCTACTATAAATCTCTGCAGCTTCTGAGCACTCAGCACCGATTCCCACTCAAGAAACTCCTCCATTCTCTTTTAAGGTACACACGTGCTTTTTATGTACAGACATACCAGCATGTGTGCCTGCATCTATGTGTAGGATCTCTTCTAGTAAGGATCCTCCCAACACATTTTTTCAGATTGCCTGTGGGAAGTTCCACATTACTAAGTCTTGCGTTTGACTCCTACCTACGACTCAAAAGCTGGACACCTGTCTGTACCATTCATCTCATTACCAGACCTGTTGTAACAACTATCAATATGAAATGCATTATTTACTCTAGCAATTGGTAAGTGCACTTTAGAAATAATCCTATAACCTGCCTCTCAACACTGAAAACTTACTTGGGCTCAGTACACTATCTAAACACTTAGATTCCCTGAAGTCCTGTAAGCACAGTCCTCTTCAAGCTGAAGTTACAATAAGTAAACTTAATAAACTGGCACATATTCAGTGCTGGAATTGCTGTAATTCAATTGACACACAAAGCAAGACTGTAAGAAAAATTAATAAATGGGTTTCAACTCTGGCAATTCACAGCTCAGCAGGGCAGTGAATAGGAGGAACTATAAGAGACACTTGACTTCACATGCATACATCTTTTTCATCTGAAGAAGCTACTAAGAGATACCAAATCTCTCTCTTTCCCCACTCCCCCGTTGCACTGCTTCTCGTCCCCTTGTGTTCATTATCAACTGCTTTGCCCAGTAGCTACTTCATAAATGCATGCTTCTAAAAATGCTTTCTGACATCTGTTTCCAATTCATCTTTTTTCAAGCCCTTTTCAAACTCCATATCCTATCATAAGAACAGCGGGCCAGATTCATCCCTGATATAACCAATATAGCCACTAGCTCTATGAAGAGTTTTGGCCTTGTCTATTCAGAAGGTTAATGTCTGTCATTCCGAAAATTACATTTCAATGCAATTTTCTCTTAAATGTCATGTTCTACATGATGCATAAGTATTTATCCTGAAATTTGTGTTTTCTCTCAGGACTACCTCTGTGGATTTTAAAATAGGTTACCTATTTCATGCTGCACTTCCTTTATTTGAAGCAATGCTTCTAGATTATGTTAGTCAGAAAAGTTCAGAAGAAAAACTTCCTGACCAGCTACCTCAACCCACAGGCACTGTAGGCCTCCAAACATTAAAGAACAACCAAACCCATAAAACCACAACCAAACCAAAGGAAAAAAAAAAAAAAAAGCCACCAAGTAACAAACAAACAAACAAAGCTAGTGGCATGCACATCTAGATGCAGAACTAGAGCAAATGATGTGTGTTCAAAAGAAAAACAACATACAATAAATACTTGATAATCTTATACACAAAGTAGCCTTCCAGAAAGAAGTGCTGCAAAGAAAACACGTATGAATCACCTATAAAACTAGCCCAAACTGGGATCTCAGGCAGTGATTATGCAATTAGACTACCTTCTTGCTGAGCCTGCCACTTCTTCAAACTCTCTTTGTTCTTCACTTCTACTGCAGACTCCATTTTTTCCTTTGCACTGGCATTTCTTCCCTTCATGGCTTCTTGCTCCTACCTCTCCAGAGTTATCCACTTTTCAGCCCTGCAAACTCATGGCTTGAATTTAACAATGGTCATTTGGCTGTCATGACATCTGGATCTTTCACTCTTTTTCTGTGCTGTAAATCAAGTTTTGAAGCTTTTGGAAGGGCTTCTCTTGTCTGATTTGGCACTTTGTTGCAGTGAGCAGCCCCTCAACAGCTCTAATGCTTGGCAATGCCTTAAGCCCAGACAACTGGCATTTAATAACCTCTGACACGTATTAAAGAGAGTCAAATAATAATTATACAGTAAGGTCTTCTGTCTTAATAAAAGTAAAAAATAACAGCAAAAACTTGAACTTTCTTGCTCTGCACCTTTGTGTATAGATATGCACAGAAAGAAGTGCCTATAAATGTGATTATTTTAAATTTTTAATGTCTGAAACAGTAACAAGCTCTTCTATTCAAGTTGAAGCCTTGGCTTTTATAAATGAATTATTGAAGTGGCATTCTAAAATGCTGGAGAAAACAGAGGCATGCCATAATAGCTAGGGAAAAGAAAACACATTTATAATTTCAATACTGTGCCAAAATACTTGCTACTGTACATGTTGAGGAAAGCTTCTAATGTAAAATGAATGTGGCACCTGCACTGTGGAGGCTGCCAAAACACTCTCTGACAGTAAGCAAAGATGACGAATCGTGAGTAGGCAAAAATTCTTATTTTTTGATAACTCAAGTCACTTTAAACTCTTGGGCTTAGAAAGATATGAATAAATAATGAGAAATGACCAAAAAGTTCTCCAAAGAAGACAAACAAACTTTTCAATATTGTACACCACATGAAACAGATGGTTAGAGATAAACAAGTTACTGCAATAAGTGGCTCCAAACTAAGAAACCAAGCTGTAAAGTGCCCAGTTCTAGCCTGCAGCACATGAGCTGCTGTGTACTCCCAATAGCTGAGATCCTGTCTTTTTCAGGACCCTGCTGGGAGCAGGACATGACATAAGTTCTTGTCCTCACCCACTCACACTGTCATTTACCACCAGACTTTGAAAAAACAGCCAGGAAGGCTATATTCATTGTTAATTCATGCACCCAAATATTAAGTCTTAACTAATTAGCTGCAGCAACAATATAATACTGTTCATAAACTCTGTTTCTACTGTAGCATCTTTTGCAGTGCGTAACAACTGCATTTGTCTGATCTCAGTTTTACTTTGCTTGCACTTGGGAATTCCTCTGTAGATATTAAAAGAGAGCAACGACAACAACAAAAACCCTGTACAACAAAATTAAAAAAAGCAAGTTTGACCTCAGATCCCTTTTTCTGAAAGGAAAGAAGCAGCTCTAATTTGGAAAAGCCTCTGTTACTGTACCGTAAATAAAACTGTATATTTAATTTCATAATCAAGCTAGAATTAGGTTGAAAGTTTCTGAAAAAAAAAATTTCCTTTATGCCTTCTACTTAGTCCTTTAAACAGCATTAACTGAAAAGTATAACTGTGTGAAATTAAAACATGAATAAACAGCTTGTTTGATTTCACTTATAGTATATTTGAAAACAGACCCAGTATGAGCTGTTTCCCTGATCAATAGGAAATTATCCTACCAGGATAAGGGCTTGATGTTAATTTCTCCCTCATTCTGATGGAAGCATATCAGATTTACCAAAAGAAAACAAAAACAAACAACTGGAATCAGAAGTGGTCTGAAAACAGTACTAAGCATGGAATGTAGCCTGCTAGAATAGAATGCATTCACATATCAAGCACTGCCAGTGCTGATGAGATTTTGTTCCTGGTTCTACTTTGTCTATTCTAATTGCCATTCAGCTTTCATTCGTTGGAACAGGCCCAGAAAGCTCTATTTTCCTTAGATTTAGTGGTATTTAAAGAAGGAAATGTTATGTAATGCAAGAACAGTTGAAAGCACAGGTTCTACTGTGGTTACTCAATCTAAGTGTGGGGGTCTAGATGCACTCAGGGTTCACTAAACTTTGTTCCAACAGTGCCAAACCTGGGCAAAGGCCAAGAGCAAAGCAATGCAACTCCTCCTTCCATTCCTGTGCACCAGTTACACAGTGCAAGTGTTGGGTGTGTGGCTCACAGCTAACCACGAGAGAAGTCAGTGACACAGCTGTGAGACCATCTCTCACAGGAAGGCACAAACCCATAACTCTAATCTGAGGGATCAGATTGCTTTCAAGCATAGACAGTGGGATCAGATGTATTGTTCGTACTCTTTCCCATCAGTATTGACAATGTAGAGTGAGACAAGATTGGTTTATCTAATACACAATTCCCCCTTGAACACAGAATCAGTACAACAACTTCCTACCCATAATACTTTTATTTTGTATTCCAGAACCTTCTGGCAGCATTTATAATAATCTCTGCTTTTTATTTCATTTTAAGTCTTCCACACAGAGATGAGATTCTCTTTGAAAATATGTCATACAAAATGCAGTTGCTGAAAACTCATGAAGTATTCACTTGAACAAGATTTAAGACTCACTCCATGTCTGAGAGAGAAATAATTAATCTCCTGCATGTAAGGTTAATGAAAGCGATACAAACCTGTTAAAAGAGGTGCTACTATATACAAATTATTTTCTAATATTTTCCCTGCCTCAGCCTGCATGTTCACATTGTTAGACCATCACTGAAGCTTGTTAGGATGGCATTATTCTTTCCAGAAGTCAGTGAGTCATTTGTAATTTCTTTACAACTTTAATTACTGTTTCCCCAGCCTTAAAAGAAGTGACTGAAAAATATGTCTTTGTACAGCTGCAGCCAAGTATCAGTATAAAGAAGAGGGATAAAATGAACAATGCTGGTAAAATGCATTAACACTACGAAATTTATAAGTTGAGCTTTAAGTTCATATGAAGTTTTGCTTTTAAGATCTACTGTTCAGCTTTAACTTTTGCCTTGTTTAATACATCAGCACAATTCAGACTCTACAAGCTGTTTCCTGCAAGAAGAAATGGCAAACAGCTTTAATAGATTTACTCTCAAGTGTGAATGTGATCAAAATTGATCTCAGATTGGGCTGGATTCTAACTACTCGGAACAGCTGCTTTCTGTATTTTGCTCTCAGTGCTGGTATAATGGGCTTGCTGTAACTTAAAACTAAATGATAATAAAGCAAAATGTAAATATATGTTTTTTAAGTTGAAGTCAATATTAACTATTGGCATTCAGATGTAGATGCTGCATTCATATTTTTCTGGTGGCATCTCATCTCATCTGCTAGGACACAATACCATTCTCCTCTGACATTTTCATGAAAATGCATGTCGTTCAACATAATCTAGTTAAATATTTTTCCTAATGAAAATACTGCTTTGTAATATTGTAAGGAAATGGTCCTGTTAGTAAGATTGTTTCTGTAAAATCCAGTTTCAGATAGTTTTCAAACAGTACAGAGCTCATCTCCAAACAGTGTGTTATTGCAAGTCTGCAAGTTAAATGTATTGTTGAAATACTACTATTGTATTTAAAAATCAGCTCACCTCAGGGATAAAGATAAATGATCGGTCTCTAAGGTATTCAGAATCATGATTCAGCTGCTTACTCAGATTTTAAATTTATACATTAAAAACTATGAATCAGCAAATCTGATATTCACATGTTTATCACTAGGAGGTGTAACTACTGAAGAGTTTTAGAGAAATCTTTCACAGAGTGGTATTTTAATTTCTCAGCAACACATTACGACCGAGGCTGCAAAAAGTTAAAGTTTGGAAATGAATGCAACATCAGTGTTTGATGTGAGATAGCCTTAGATGTCAGCATTTAATTAAAGGGATCATTAGGTCTGTGTTTAATTTAACGTGGATGTAATCTTAGTGCCTAAAAGGAAAGGAAAAAAAAATCTTTCTCCAGTTGTCCCATTCCTGTCCATATATCCACACCCTACATTGCACCACCAGACTTGTGAAAAAACATTTTTCATGCACCCTTTGTCTCCCATATGCTTCAATGCCTCATCACCAAAATGTTTGTGGTTGATTCATTGTAGGGGCTGGCACAAGAATGAGTAGTGAAGGCAAGTTTGGACTGTTCTTATGAAACAATGCTGGGTCAAATGCATAAGCCACATCAGCAAAGGGAATTGAGGAGCATCTGTCTACGTTCACATCCACAGGCTGATTTCAAGCCCAATTCCAATGCAGCTGAATAGCACTTCTGGCTGCCAAAAGTCACTACAGTTGATATCCACTGCAGGTTTTACACAGATATCAGAAAGATGATTGGTTCTGAAGTAGCCATTCCAAAAGGTAGAGGGGATATCCATGAAGGGCATGCAACTCCTTCATTTCAAGTCACTGCACAGGTAGAAGCAATTCATTAACAATGCACTGAGTTCTGCCTGTGTTTATAATCCAAATATTCCATTGCTTCTTGCAAGCTCAACTGCATTTTTTTCATCTCTCTTGCCAACAACAAGATTGCATTGCTGTAAACATCACAAAATTACATTTTTATCTGTCTTTTAATAAAAAGCGTACCTGATTTTTTAATGGCTAACAGGGAGCATTTAAATTTCAATCTCTCTCACAAATGTATATCTCAGACATGGTGTGACTGCTTATAATAGAAGTCAAATTTTAATTTTTAAACTTCATAGTGTGAATTAACTATGTTTCTTCATAGGTTGCTCCACAGCTACATGCCTCACTGTAAAGAATGCGTAATCTGATTTGTTAACTTGGACAACAGTACCTGGATTTTTTTTATTAGACTAATGGGCCCTCTGTTGTTGGAAACCTTATTTCCATTAAGTTACTGAGACTCTTTCTAATATCTTACACTTATATTAAAAAGATTTTAATGTCCAGGAAAGTTACAAGAATACAAAACTCCCACTTCAGCTTTTTTTTTTTTTTTCCATGAGTTTTTTTTAATTACTTTTTCTGAAAATCAACTATAAGGACATCCTCCAGTAACAGCCTTGTCAGATCTTGGCACTCTCAGACACAACTTTTGCTTTTCAACTTGTTCACTATCACGTAAGTCTCTAGGAATCACTGCTTCAGTAAACAGCCATTAACGTGACCACATCTTAGCCAAAAGGCCAGGCCATATTAAATTCCAGTTCTCTGTTGAGTGAATCTTTCTCTATACTGAAACAGAACAGTTCTCTGCTGAATACATACGTTGCTTGGAAAGCAATGCTTCCTATTTATTTCCATGGAAACTACAAGGGATACAAAGAGCACAATAATGGTATTTGATAGAGCAAATTCTCATCTACAAAACATTATTTCTCAACATTGTCACCATGACTAGCTATGCATTTTTGCTAGCGATGAACAAGGGCCTGCATGACATGCATGTAACCATCCGCACAGCTGTCTGGAACGTGGCTTGTCTTTCACACCGCTGTTGCCACTGCTGAAACCACCCACGGCCTCACTGCGCTGACATCTACTGTTTGACCTCCATAAACGTTCAGAAAGTATCAATGAATGTCAATGGAAAGTAACTGAATATTGGTGGGATGGTTCAACCTTTACTACCATACTACCAACAACTGCCTATGTCACTGTGGGCTGGCATAATAAAATAGAGGGCATTACTTTCAGAGCAGCCCTTGTACTTTCTTTGATAGGCAGTAACAGAGAATGATTGCCAAATGCAAATGTTTAGTAAGCATCTACTGTAGTTACCACTCAGCATACTATTTCTAGTTTTGCTTGAAAGCCCGCAACGCTTCGATGCACATCTAGAATACTCTTATCCCTATCTTCATCTAACTCTGGTATTGTGACGTTTGCACTGCGTTAATAACTTTCTCCTAGAAGTACGTTTTGAACTAGTGAAGATGATAGAAGATTGGAGATGTTTGCAAACCAAAAGAAGTAGCTCTTCACTCATCTAAAACAGCAACATTACCAGCTACAGTAGTGCCACTCTGCAAGGACATAGCTGTGCATGTATCATGACTCTAAAAGGCCAGGCCCGTTCTGACAAGAGCCTACTTGAAAAGAAACTCTCTCTTCCCCTCTGGCATTCAAGGGATGATGTCAGAATCTTTATTTTGATACATATTTCAGGATGAAAAGCACTGGTCACACTGGCGTGAATATTTTCTTCTGTGACAGAAACATCAAGCAAGCCTTCAAAATGGTAAGATGCAACATGGATTTGATCTATGACCATTTCAATTTGTGACAACCACAAATATCTGGTTTTAATCATGTGCACAGAATTAAACTTGTTAACAGCTCAGTCAATGCATGCTAAGAAGAAGAAGATAAATTGTTTGCTCCCTTGTTCAGCTTTGACTTTTTGATCAGAAGTGTTTTCAGCTAAAATTGAGAGTATCTGGATAATAATTAGGACATACCTAATAAATTTAGCAATATTGATCAGCACTGCATTAAGAGAGGTCGACATTATCCTCGTGCTGCTATGCATTTGTGGAGAAAAAAGATGAAAGAAGAAAATGAAAAGTACAAAAGCCAAACCTTCAGATTACCTAAACACTTTGTAATCCTGTTAGAATTGAACCCGAGGCTAAGCAAACTGCAAGGTTTGTGTCTTGTAGTAAACTCAGACACTGATCTCTTATTACGCAGATCTGCAGACCCATCTGGATATACAAAGGATACTGAAATATAATGGCTCATGACTGAGACGTGTTTCTATTGTTTTGCAGTCCATTCTTCCACAAGACAGGATTTAAAGCACGTTACCACATTTGTCTCTATTTGCTATGTATTATTATATCTCATGTTTTCCATGCATTCATTGCCGAGTTCTAAATTCATTCTGCAGCTCGTAACAACTACAGCTAATTGTAAAAGTTCCATTACAGGCCACTTCACTGTTTGTGTTCTTTCTCTACCTTCAGCCCTAGCCCAGGAACAGACTTTTAATAAGGGTACCACCCTTACTGCTCACCCACGTCCTGAACAGCAAACTGACTTCTAATGCTTTCTTTGGACTGTGAGATAAACAGAGATGAATCATTTCAAACACTTTCTTTTCTAGATAATTTATCAGCAGATTTACTTATGAACATTTCAAAAAAAATGCTGTACTTTGAAACTTCTGGAAAAAAGGAACAAATGTTCAAATAGAGGTCAGCTGTGCCATTTCCAGCTTCCAAAGAACTGCCTGGCTCTGTTATTTCCAATTCTATTCGCGCTTTACTCAGCGTTCCCACTGTGCTAGGCTCAAGGACGTACATATCTCCACGTTACAGATAGACAGATAGATCTGTCAGCTTCTTACAGCTTACTTCTGTTACTTAAAAGCCCATAATGATTTGGATTTTTTTTTTTTTTTTTTAAGAACAAAGTAAATAAAAAATGCATCGAAAGAATGTAAAGCAAAATTAGTCTTTCCAATAATTGATTCAGCTGGACTGGCTTAACAGCACGGTATGAGGAAGCTGGTTCACACAGACATAGATAAACTTGGAAGCTGCGACCACTTCATCTCCTTCGTACATTTCATCACTACAAATCTATGTACTGAAAATGGGAAACAAATGTATTTTCTGCAGCAGCAATTACTAAGTAGCTGCATATATGTGCCACTTTGTATGACTTTTTATGCAATATTTTTAAAGTCCTGTTCTGTAGTTTTCTCATATGAGTAAATAATTGCTATTGTGGGAATTCGTGAGGTATTTCCTAACAGATACTTGCAAATGTAGTGTTTACCAAGGTGGATGTCACTGTGGACTGTTTTTTTTTCTTTCACACAAAGCAGAAGGAAACAGGAACATACTTACAGTGTACATAGAGCTTTTTGTGTAGTACCAGAAGACCCTGTGATGACTTCTTTTTGTTTTTCTTCAGAGGTAATGTACAAAGAGGTAATATGCAAAGAAAACAATAACAGGAGTAAACATTCGTTAGTTCTTAATGACTGCTGAACTAAGTGTTTTAACTCATGTGGGTTGGAGGCCCAAAAATAACTACACAAATCGGAACCAGGTGATCACATAGAAACTGTGAATCCAAGAGAAAACAATCATCCATTAAAATTTTAGCATATGATAGTAACTGCTTGGTAACAGAAGACAATGTAATTTGGTACTCCAATACAAAACCATACATTGTATTTGAAAAAATAGAACAAAAATAAAAAACTTGAAAGCGATAGAGATTGATGAAGAAGATATTAGATATTATTAAAACTGGAAAGGAAATAAACAACTCTATGAAAAGTCCAATCGGTGCCTGAATTTTTCTTTCTGATGATTAAAATGGTTCAAAATTGCATTTCAAGTAATAATAACCACACTTAAAAACAAACTCTGGGATTGGTGCAGTCATCGTCATGCGGACACAGCTGAAGAATGTACTTAAACATCCTTCCTTTTCTGTTCATAATTTGCATTTTATTTTTTCCTTCATATGTTAATTGCTTTTCTCCTTTTATCGCTTGTAAGATTGCAAAAGAGGTCATCCACAAATGCAGGTAAACAGCATCAAGGGATAGATCTGAGATCAGAAAACTCTTATAAAAATATAATTTCATATTATGAACATAATTCACAGCCAACTGTGAAACAGACTGTGCTCTGTTCCTTTGAGAGTCTTAGTATATGAATATTTCAGGATAACAAAAAAAAAAGAAAAAATCCATCCCTCAGCAAAGGACAACAGACAGCAATTTCTGGAACCCTTGCACCATCAGCTCTGCTCTTTGTTTTTCCCCAGTGAGGCAGCAGAAGTGTTTCTGTGAAGCACTGTTGTTGAGTGGGTGCTGGGTGTAGTTCATGACATTGAATTTCTTAGTGGATCAGACCTGATGTCTCTCCACATCTTTCTCACTACATGTCCAGCAGGAGCAGGGAAGTGACTGTCCCTCTGTACCTGGCACTGGTGAGGCTGCACCCAAGCACTGTGTTCAGGTTTGTGCCCCTCACCACACGAAATAGATTGAGGGTCTCGAGAGCGTCCAGAGCAGGGCAATGAAGCTGTGAAGGGATTGGGATTGTTCAGTCTGGAGCAGAGGAAGCTCAGGGAAGATCTCATTGCTCCCCGTAATCCCCTAAAAAAAGGCTTTGATGAGGTAGGGGTCAGCCTCTTCTCCTGGATAACAGCAATAGAACGAGAAGTAGCAGCCTCAATCTGCACCAGGTGAGGTTCAAGTAGGATATTAGGAAAAATTTCTTCTCAGAAATAATAGCAAACTCAGGCACTGGAACAGAAAGTTCCCATGGAAGTGGTGGGGTCACTGCCCTTGGAGGTTTCAAAGAAATATGGAGATGTAGCACTGAGGTTTAATAGGCATGTTTGTGATGGGTTGGCGGTCAGACTTAATCCTAGAGGTCTTTTCCAACCACAATGATTCTGTGAAAACACAGAGCAAACTAGCACAGCCACAGCCACAGCTGCTAACAAAACTAGGATAACACAGCCCAAATGACAGCTGTGTGTGTGATGCAGGTTCCTCACAAAATCTGACAGGCCCCACAGCACTGGGACTGCCACTCATGAACAACTGTGGAAACACAAAGGGAGCTGCAGAGCTGCAGAGGCTGATGTGAGCAGCAGGACATTTGGCCATTTACCCCAGCAGCTTCTGCATCAGATAACAAAATAACTAACCATATATCAAATCCCTTCAGATCAGGAACGTCAGCAACTTGCACAATCTTTGCTGAGCTCCCCCCAGATGGATTGGTGCAGGTCTCACGTACCCAATCTTACCTCATTCTAAGCTTGATGCTTTAATTATTACTACTAGTTTCAAATGTAGAAATACAACTCCAAACTATACCAGTGTTTGTTTTACCAGTGGTTAAATATTTTTCATAGGCTCTCCAACCAAGTGTGGAACACAACATGAAGAAAAGCTGGGGATGAGAAATGCAGCCTCTGAAAAAATATGTGCACAACATTCATGGCTACTTTAAAAGTATATCAGCAGAGAGAGGCAGAAATCACAGCATGGCCATATCTCCGCATGTTAAATTACTGTTTGTAGTTTCACTGAAATAAAAGCCATCATTAGAGCATGGTAACAAGGAGATCTCAGGAGGTCTAGAGGGCAAACACAACTCTCTCTGGTAATTAAAGAATTCACACTGTAATCTGCTTGCTTCAGAACCAATAATCAAGTCATGTGAAGGAAGTAACAAGAGCTGTACTCTACTGCATGTAACATTTCAACTAAAATACTGATTTTATCACCAGGAAAGGAGATTGAAACCTTGGAGGTGTTTCTTGTTTCTGTGGACAATGGACAATGATCAGCAAATCTGTGATGGAGGGGGCAACAACTCCAAAAGACAGAGAAAAGACAGAAATGTTTATAAAGTAATAAAAAGATCAGCAGTCTTTTTTAAGAGTCTTACCTGAGAGCCTTAAAATGGATTGTGTCCTTAACTTTAGTGCCCTGATGTTCCCTTCTTCCTGAGCATCCCTGTGCTAGCTGCTTGTTAATAAATGCTATTATTACAAATTAAGCCATTTACATTGCTCATTTCCATCTTTCTAAGCTTGCCACCTCAATTAAATTAATAGAAAACACTTCCTCACTCTGCCCCTGAGATACCTAAAACCAGACAATTCAGAGTTCAAAATACCACCGGGGAATCAAAGCAGAGCAGAACACTGAAATGGTGGTAAACATGGCATTAAAGATCTGAATACTGTTACTGGATTTTCAGTTCTTCAGTACATAAAGCATAAATTTCAGTACAGAAATACAAGCTACTACCATCTCTGCCGAACATTAAATATCACCCCAAAGATATTGCCTTTAAGTTTCTAAGACACGTAACTGCTGTCTGGCTCTGGTTGGTTTATTGTGTTTCTCTCAAGAGTGAAACACGGTGTGTTAGAGGTGTTTAAAGATGGTTCACAGAGATTACATTCCTAATTTAAATGCGGAAACCACTTCTAGATGAATGAAGTATTGCATTATTTCTTAAACTGTTTTAATTGGAGTTTTCCAGACAGTGCTGCGTAAGTTAAACGTTGATGCCCACGCTTTGCAAGTTTACCTGCTATAGCCTGAATTTTATTCTGCCACGTTAATGTGTTCAAATTGTTCTGCTGATAAAAATACTTCACAGTAGGACAAAGGCCAGAGATGTTCTCATTAGAACATAAGAATTGGTTCATCTCTGGCAACATGATGAACAGAAAACAGGCAACATGTTGGTTCATTAAAGAAAGACTGGATTAGTAAACATTGCAGAAAAAAACACTTTTTTTTTTTTTCCCCCCCCCTGGCCACAAGCAGCATTGCATTTGAAAAGCTGCATACTGTGTTTAGCACAGTACTCTTTTTTTTTTTTCTGTTAAAATGCACAAATAAGGGTCGTAGTTTGCAAAAGGGTACGAAGGCTGCTTGGTGAAATAGAGAACAAAGAAGGGACAAGGTGAGAGATGGAACATGCAGGAGACCAAAACTAAGCATGGAATATTTCAATCTAACCAGCAGAAAACAAAACCCAGTGCTGAAAATTAAATATCACTTAAGATTTCCTTACCTGAGGAGTGTAATCAAAACAATGCAATGAAACAGACACTTGGATGTACATCAAAGCATAGCCATACAGCACAGTACCAAATCTGGAGATACCAGAATGTTGTTTCTGATGAGCACAGGACATATCTCAGAGCAGAAATACTTGCATGGCCATCAGAGACCAGTCCATACTGTGAAACACTGAGACAAGTGAGGTAGGATGTGCAACTTACTGCCTCTCCTACGACTATTCTGTTATTTTCCCAAATTTAACATGATACAAATATTTTATATTAAATATGGAATGCTTGACTGGAATTATCCAATAAATTCTTGTATGAGATAGTTATTTTAAGAGGGAAAAAGTTATTAAACTACTTAAAAGATTTGGCATATGCTCCCCACAGGAGTGATAAAGGCATCGCAACAGCCAAAGTTTTCTTTTCAGAATAGAAACCGTAGCTCTGCGATGTAGGTACGTGGATGAGTCCCCACACTGTTCTGATGACTTCAAATGCAATATTCCAATGGGCCAGGGAAGGCATGAGCTGAATCCATGCAGCAGAACCCTCACCCAGGCAGTACAGGTCTCAAGCACACACTACAACTAGTTGCTGCTTTCTCCTGCCTGGGCTCTAGTTGGTAGCAGCTCCCGTAAGATAAAATGTTGTCAAACAATGCAGAGTGCAAAGTGCATCATGAAAAGCATGTGGGGAGCACTTGGTGAATTCATGACTAGGCACTTGCAATGATGTCCTTGTTCTGCCACTTCTATACAAATAAGGTATAGTGTCAGATCCTAGATGAGTATCCACACAACACAGAATCCTTGATCACTGTAGAAGTTTTCAAGAGGTTTCAATATGTTAACGTTTTTGTTCTGATTATTCCTATTATTCTGGCTTAAATACTGTAAAAATACTACCATCTGCACACAAGGAAACTATGCATAGCTTGATGATGGGCTTTTAGTTTAAATTCTTATTCTTTATTACCTTAAATTCTTATTACTGCATTCAAATAGAAATTTTAATTGAAAAAAAAAAAAGAAAAAAACTGTTTTCTTTCATAAGACCTTAGAGAAGCCAACCTGGATGAAGCCATAGAATATGTTTTATAATTCAATGGAAAAAAAAACATAGTGCTTTTATACAGCATCTGCTGCCAGGCCATTTGAGAGCTTAATTAGGCACAATTTTTGTACATAACAGATTTATAATCACATCTTCTTCACTGATCAGACGGGTTTTAACTTCAGGTACCAACTATTCTCTTTGTGAGAACAAAAGAATGTCCTTTCATAAAATAATTTAAAACACTGAGGAATTTTTTTTCATCTAGTAAGGATATTAATTGAGTTCACCATCAAAATGTGATGGCATGTAAAATATCTTGTTTTGCATGTTAATGCTTTGTAATTGGTATAGAGCTTTTCAACTTCAAAGCTCTTTAAACGAATTAAGTGGATGTCTCTGAAGACCTTAGGCAAAATTTTCTTTGCCTTCAAAAAGAGATTTGCACCAGACAAAAGCTTTGTAAAAAATGCAGGACACGAGCGAGATAAAATATTACGATTGCTTTGCAGATGGAAGCAGAGGAAGCACAGGGGAACTGAATGGGACAGGGACTCCTGCTCTCCTGAAAGCTCTGTCTTTCTCCTGGTTGTGGCACACTGAGCAAGTGAGAAACACAGTGCAAGATGATTTTGCTCTGCAAAGACATATCGACATACCTTTCAATTACTTCTTTACTCCCTCATCAAAGGTCAAGCTGCCTGAAATTCCGGTGATTGCTTCCTATTGAATGGCTCCACACACAATGCCTTCACTCAAGCAATGAGGCAGAGGAGAATGTCTTTGCTAGAATTCAGTCAAAAGTGTTATCTGCCACTCCACTTTGTTTTGTCAAATGGCATTTTAAAGCACAGTGGCTGGAAACAGAAAGCTTCCCAGAATTCAGCAGCAATGCTTACTCCACTAAGCTGGACAGACGAAAATCTAACAGGAATCAGCACTCTGTACTTTCAAACTGATCTTTCTTTCCACTTCCTTTTAAACGATGCTGCAGATAGGAAACTGCAACAGAAGTTTACAACCCGTCAGCTAAATCATGTGTATTTTTCAGCATCCTTTTCAGCCATAAAGGCATTTTATGGTGACCAAAAGAAAATTCTTCTCTTTACTTACCGTGTGATTTTTATGCCACTTCACTGGATACACTGGGAGTAATACACTGGGTCTTTTTATTGCTCAAGTAGAAAGTGCTTGTTACCTATCTATACATACAAAAAAAAACAAAGTTTTTTTCAAGTGGCATACATCACACTGTTGTAGTGGTCGACTTCCTCAAGATGGTCTTCTGGGGTTTTGCTGCAGTTTGTGGAGGCACAGTAACAGGTCTCGGAGGAGGAAAGCTGTTACTGGAACTTATCCCCAGCCCTCCATTTTCTAGAGGAAACGGAGGCAGCGGAGGCGGTGGGGGTGGCAGAGGAGGGCACTGATGAGGCAGCGCTCTCAGAAGATGGGCAGGCTCGCTGTGCAAGTGCACCTCCCTGTTTTTAATGTTATATCGAACGTCACAGTCTGGGCAATAGCCGTGATACTGCACTTTTTCACTAAATCGTACCCGTTCCCTCGCTCCTGCCTGAGGACACCGCTCTTTCTCAGGTCTGTGCATTAGAGGTGGAATCGCGACACTGTCCAAATTACTGTTTGGTATACAGCACAAATCCCCATTTGGGATATGGCTGGGTCCATTTCGTGGCAGGGTACCATTAGTCTTGACAGGGTTGGCCGAAGGGGGTGGCCTCAGAGGCTTTTCACACTTGACAGGTGTCAGTCGTGGAGGGGGGGGAGGCGGATTTGGCTTCCGCAGCACGGTGAGGATAGCAGAGGAATGCACAGGCGGCTTGATGAGTGGAGTACTGCCCCGCACCTTCACCTTCTCCAGGCTGGAGGCTGTTGTGCTGCTGGAGCTGCTGTTGAGTGTGTCTGTTTTGGAACTGTCTGTCATCTCATCCTCCAGCTGCAGGTCAGATGTCAACGTGTCGATCTGGTCAACCACCTACACAACAATCAGAGCAAAAACAGTGAGAAAAGTATGCCCCAGCAAAGGCACAGAAATACAGAAGCAGCCTCTGCTGCTTCTTTTTGTCCTTCCCAGATCCCAAGTAACACATTTTTTAAGCTGTTTTTATTTATTTTTTTTTCTACACATCATAACAATAATAATAAGGAGGGGTACTTTGCTAGCTCAACAACTGAATACGGAAGAAAGAAATCCTGAAACAGTCTGGAGTGAAATTCCATTTCTTTCCCTCTAGGGTTTACTTAGCAATACCGCTGCTCATGAAACGTAAACCTTCCAGTGCAAAAGAAGATTGAACGATTTAACTTCAGCTTATACATGGTGCCTTCTGAAATGAATCTGCTGCAGAGTATTTTTTTTAGCTCCAGCCTTTCTCACAATCTAGGTGTTTGCATATGCATCCCTATCTCATTGGTATTATGCAGCTACAATGTAAGGCTTGGTTAACTGTTTCCGGAATATTTTTTTTAACATAAATAAGGTAATGAGATGCAACTATCCTCCCGTATAAGATTGTGTTATCTGCTCTTATGAATTTTACTTAAAACCTGTTATGCTCTGAAGTAATCCTGAAATAGCATTTACTGCAGAAGAAAGGAAAAGTAGCTTTGTTTTCTAAGTTACAAGCATTTATTAACTCGTATGTTTTATTCTATAACCTCCTTTTACCACTAATTTTTGCACTTTGTTCACTTCTACAATGCGTATCTCTCATAGTCTTCCAAATTCCTTCTTCCACTCACTTTTATATAGGACATGCAATATAGGTAACCAAAATTTGTCAAGTGACAGTCAAAAGCCCTTCCTGAAAACTGATTTTAACTCAAAAGTTGAGTTAAAATTAAGTTGAGTGACCAGTTTTAATCTGAAGATAACTAAGGAACAGCACAAGAACTAAGTATTTCCTCAAATGATATAAATAACATAATCACAGGCGCAGAAGTGTTATTAGTTAACTCCATTTCAGTAACAAAAAGCTCACGCCATTGATCGGGGTCCCCATGGTGCATCTGTGGTGTTCTGGAGGGAGGGCCTAAGGCCTCCCACCATCCTCCTCATCCCTTTCAGTTTTTCATTTTGACTTCTTGCTATCATTAATTTTCTCATAATACTCTTGATTTCAAATTAAGCCTATTTCTGGGGAATACAGCCATACTGTAGACTAAAAAATGGCAAAAATTATTACTGGAGGCAGGAACTCCACTAGCTCAGGTCTGTATTAAGTTCTGTGCTCACATCAAAACTGTAAATAATTAATATAAAAACTCAACAGAATGAAGGACCCTTCCAGATTCCTGGCTTTATGCTGTAACTACAAGTTGGATATTTTTAAATCCGTAAAAATTTATATGCAGCAACTCACTCACTTTATAGAAAGAAGTGCACTCTTTCTTCCCATAGAGAGCAAAAACGTCTTTGAAAAAAATTCCCATTTCTATCCAAGAGACAGAATTCATTTATACAAAATTCAGAGCCCAATACCTTGTTTCATTTCATTTTCTATTTTAGCCAGATATGTAATTCACCAGATAATTAGGATTTAAAATGTTTGTCTAGAAGATGCAAAACATGGTGGAATTCTGGCTACGATCACATATCAAACACATCCTCCAGGGTATACTATGTAACTCCTTTCAGAAATTTCAAAACAAGGGCAGATAAACTAAGTCTGTGCTAAGGCAATGTAAGAATCATAGGAAGAAAGAGAGCTTAGAGGAGAAAGAACTCATCACGTTGCGTGGTATATGTAAACAAGGCATAGATAACTTTTCAAAATGAAAGGGAAAACAACAGAAAACTCATTTACTGGGCAAAAAATTCAAGCAAGTTTCTTCAAGTTTAGTATGGATCTTTGTCAGTATTATGATCTGTCTGATCTGTCTATGATATAGCCGTACATGGCTAAGTATCCTACTGAATTTTATCCTGGAGTAGGTGTGGCTTTTTCTCTTGAGAATGAGTTGATGCAATATAATCCCAAGAAAATCACTGGAAAGGAAAGAAATAAAAAAGAATCACCAAAAAGCTGTAGGAAAAGAGAGAAAGGAGAGACATACCTGTAAGGATGCTCACTAAGGAGCATTTTAAGGCTTTTACATGGGACCACAGATTGGCCTATATTACAGTATCAGATTATAAAACGTGCTAATATCTGGATTTCTTTTGCAATTAGTTATTCCAATAGAACTTTTTTCCCTCTAATTTCTGTAATGATACTTCCCTCAGAGTATGAGATTATAACCATACAGAATCACAGAAAAAAAAATTACTTATGTGAAGAAAAAGACAGCCATGGGCTGCTGATGTGGTTGATGCAATTTTAGCTTTAGATATTTCACAGAAATTATCTGGATAACAAAAAGACTCTATACTGGCTTCATGCACGATTTCCAAAATTAAATTCTCAATAAAGAAGAAAACAAAATATGAGAATTTATTTTAATTATATTTTAACAACAAATTTTTTTAATTATATTTTAACAACATTCTAATCATTTTATTTCCTGTATGCCTGTAGAACGGGTCACAAACAACAGCCTCTTTGCTTTAGAGCCTCACGTGTGCAACACTGCACAAAATAAATGCACTCCATGCAATGTAGCTCTAGAGAAATAGAAGTTAGTATTTATTATTTTGAAAAGGAGACAGTGAAGTTGCATTCCACGGTCGCTATGAGGATAGAGATTATACATCACATTTATGTGATAATAAAATGGTATAAAATGGCAGATCCCAGTGATGAGAACATTTGCATTCAAACTACTCTTCTGACAATGCAAAAAATTTTCTCAGGAGTAAGACGATAGTCTGGCCTTATGAACCATTTGTAGATTTAAATAACTGCAGACTTTATCCCCTGCCCTCTGGGCAACAGTGTAGTAGACCACAGAAATTTTCTGTCACCTATTCTTTGCAAAACATAAGAACAGCACAAAATGGCTCTGACATGATGACACAGTTTACCTGTCCAAATTATTTACCACCACAGGTTGTGATTCTGTTTACTGTTATTTCCCTTCCTTCTTCCTTCCTTCCTTCCTTCCTTCCTTCCTTCCTTCCTTCCTTCCTTCCTTCCTTCCTTCCTTCCTTCCTTCCTTCCTTCCTTCCTTCCTTCCTTCCTTTCTTCCTTCCTTCCTTCCTTCCTTCCTTCCTCCCTCCCTCCCTCCCTCCCTCCCTCCCTCCCTTCCTTCCTTCCTTCCTTCCTTCTTTCCCTTCTTCCTTCCTTCCTTCCTTCCCTCCTTCCTTCCCTTCTTCCTTCCCTCCTTCCTTCCTTCCCTCCTTCCTTCCCTCCTTCCTTCCTTCCTTCCTTCCTTCCTTCCTTCCTTCCTTCCTTCCTTCCTTCCTTCCTTCCTTTCCTTCCTCCCTTTCTTTCTTTTTCTTTCTTTCTTACTTTTTTTTTTTCTTTTTTTCTTTCTTTCTTTCTTTCTTTCTTCTTCTTTCTTTTCTTTCTTTTTCTTTCCTTTCTTCTTTCTTTCTTTCTTTCTTTCTTTCTTTCTTCTTCTTTCTTTCTTCTTCCTTCCTTTCTTCCTTCCTTCCTTCCTTCCTTCCTTCCTTCCTTCCTTCCTTCCTTCCTTCCTTCCTTTCTTCCTTCCTTCCTTCCTTTCTTTCTTTTCATCCCAGAAGGAAAATTCAAATAAGAGGAAAAAGTAACGGATGTCATATAAAACTGCAAGCTGAAAGAAAAATAGTTTCCATTTCACAACACACTTCCTATGGGAATCAGAGAGAAAATATTTAGGGAAAAAAAAAAAAAAAAGCTGCTCCAGTTGTGCAGAATCTGTTTTTCATTCTGTGATAAAACAGAACTTGATTCAGCTGTGGAAGCATGGGGAGCCATCCTTTTCTACCCGGAGGGTCTCCTCAGCCTTTAAGTGGATTTGATGCCTACGCTTGCCCTGCTGGTATTATCCTGTGGTCTCAAGCTTTGTAGGATCCCAAACTTCTGAATAAACAAGAACATCAGCTCAATCCTACTCACTTTATGTGTTTTTATTGGACAGAATTACATACTCAGTAGCATTTGAATTGGATTTCTAACTAGCTAACTCTACAAAATTGATTATTGATTATTATTGAATGGCACCAAAATATTTCACCCGAAATCTAAACTTTTAAACATGTCAAAGTCTGCTTAACAGCACCGCCTTAGAAATAGATGAGGAGTTTCTGGATATTTTTTTTCCCCATGTTTATATCTTTACCATATAATCAGCAGAAAGATCAATTGTTTGGGTGAAGCAAATTAAGGAAGATTTATCACGGAACTGCAGATTGATTTGGTTTGGAAGATTCCTCAAGGTCCATGCAGTTCCAAATCCTGTCATGGACAAGGCCACCTTACACTAGACCAGGTTGCCCAAAGCCACACCCAGCATGGCCTTGCACGCTTTTAGTTTCTCTGGGCAACCTTTTCCAGTGCTTTACTGTCCTCATTACAAAAGGTATCTTCCAGCTATCCAACCCAAATCACTGCTTTCAGCTTAAGATCACTGCACTTTGTCCTCTCACTACACACCTTAATGGTCTCTCTCCATTATTTTTATAAGCTCCCTCTAAATCTTGAAAGGTCACAATGAGGTCTCCTCAGAGCATTCTCTTCTCCAAACTGAACAAGCCAGGTCCTACAGCCTTTCTTTGTAAGAGAGGTGTTCACATTCATCTTTGTGTCCCTCTTCTAGTCCTGCTCTAACCTTCATCATCTCCTTCATCTCTAGTTTCCTGGCCATAAATTAATTTACAATAGCCACTGAGAACCAGCACTGCCTAACAGCAATTAAAAATTCACATGTTAACAAGAAAAAAACAACACCTGAGGTTTTAAGCAGATGTGGTGTAACAATCTAATTAGGAAACAGTCAAGTGCATTGATGTACCTGTGTTCCTAGTACACTTAACTTTGACGAGTAGACTAACATTTCTTTCAGGAAGGCTCTTTGCTGAATGCCTAACGAGAAGAACAGTTCCACTGTTATGGAAAATTCAGAGTTGTACAACTACAGCAAGATCATAAACCTTTGCTAAAGCAATTGGATAAAACCTCTGTTGAACTGCTTATCAGTGTATTAACTTCAAATATTTTAAAATATATTTTTAAACTTCTAAAAATACACTTTTTTAAAAGGTTGTTTTCAGAAAACCAAGCTAACAATTTGCATGCGAAAGAGTGTAGAAAAGCAATTTAAAAGATAGTAGGGTAATTTGGGGTATCATCATGATATCAACAGAAGACACTAAAGATGCTTGAGATGTTTCACAACGCAAAATACAACATTTCTTTGCTTTCAGGTTTGGATTAGATACAGAGAACTAAAGAATGAGAATTAAATGAAGCCAAAAGGAAAATAACAGACTGTGGTTGGATATGAAATTTATGCTTAATTTTACTGGAAGACTTTAGAGCCAAACATCTGCTAAGTAAATGCTATTAGTAGTATTAATTAATGATGAAAACCAAAAGAAATTTGTTAGAAGTTGATCAAAGAGGCTGTGCAGAAATTAACATGGCACTCCATAGAGGACACGAATAAAATAAATACCTGTGTAGGAACTGACAAGCAAGTATTGGGAAGAAGAAAAGCAAACACTGCTTTATACTAACAGCTTGCCAGGTGGTAGTTACTAAGAGCAGGATTATTAGATTTAAAGACAGCAATACAAAGTAAAATAATGATTGCACCATGGAAGCATTTCAGAAATACAGAACGCAACTTGAATAAGGTGCAATTAACCAGTGGGTGAATGCTGTAGATAAGAACTCTGAGTGAACCAACAGCATAAAGAAGGCCAAAGGAAGAAGAGACAGTCATTGGAAAGTTTATGTCACAAGGAGCTGCCATAAAACACTTCAGTTAATGGCCAAAGTTTTAGGGACGTTTGTGAGAAACACTGCACAAAATGCTCACGCTCGTAATTTTTACAGTTTGTACCATAGATAAAATCTATAGTAAAATAACACGATTTTATATTCCCACTTCAGTAGAATTAAATGTGAGTATGACTCATGTGACTCTTATAACACAGAATGGGACTGCAGATTACCACTTAGTGAAAACTTTCCTTCCTGCTGTCTCCCTCTTGGAGGATCTAGAATTTTAAACTACTTAGAGACTGTGCAGCAAACATCATTATATGGAGGACATACCAGTCCTATGCATGTAACTTTCACTGAAATGTTAAAACGACAAACTCCCCATCACCAAAAAATATAAGGAAAAAGAAAACCAAAACACTGAAATCACAAGGAATTTGTAGTGAAAAAATATCCAGCAGTGAACTCCCACCTGTTAAAGTTATTGAACATTTATATTAAATTGCTTTAAAATATAGAAAGCACAAAGCATAAGTTTCCCACTGAGCTAAATTGCATCCACCATTTAAAGCAACTGAAAATCTCATTCAAGAAATTGTCTTCAGATTACCAAAGCAGCCAAAGCAGCTGTTCTGGCCCAACATTTCCACTGCACAAGTTTTGTTTGGCTTTTAACTCTTATAAGTGCTAAGGAACTGAATATCCTAACTTGACTGGACCAACACTCAAAACTCTGAACTTCTTACTCAGTGCCAGTGAATTAAGGAAAGTAAGAAAGGTAAAAAGTTATGTGCCTTCATGAGGTGTTGAATTGTCAGCTGCAGATTTGACCTTGCTATGCCAGGTTCTCCCTGCTGATAATAGATGCTTTTCTACAGCCTTAGACAATTAGTGAGGACAGAAGGTCTCCTGTTCTCCAAATAATGTCGTTAGCTATCCTATCTCTGGAGTGCAAGGTAGCAGGTTTGGACAGTACGACTACAAATTAATGAAGAAGCAGCAGATTGGTGAATGGAGTTGTGGTCGATGAGACGACCAGCCAGAGCCAGCCAAGAGTCCTCCAACTCTAGTCCAAGAAAGCAACACGATGACCTTCATCAGAAAGACCACCAAGAGCTACACATGTGTAAAAGAGCTGAGACTTGGGGCGAAGGGCAGATGTCAATCATTTTGGGGATTCACTGTAATAACCCAGCCTTTTCTTGGACATCTAATGCATATGTAAGCAGCTTGCTCTTTTAAGTGTGTGCTTTTCTTGCCATCCAATATGCAGGCTAGGTGGGAATATGTCCCCTGCATCCGGCGTATGTGCAGAGCTGATGAAACATACCTGCTTTATGACTACTCTGTGGTTATATTTTCATTTCTGTACGTCAATATTCCCATTGTAAGAATCAAACTAGTTAATAAGAATAAAACACGACAGAAGACGCGTATGGTTTCATTTAATTCCTAACCTTGTATTAGAAAAGTGTATCTTCAATTAGTTACAAACTCTTTTTGCAGTGCTTCTCTCTGTGTGATTATGCAGCATGCATGCACAAATGTATATTTATCTACTCAGAACTTTATTATCTCCTCACAATAAATGTTCCACTGGGTTTGTTTGTCCTCTGATTTAAAGGCAGTTGAATGTTCAATGAATACATAAACCACAGCTGAATTCAATCCACCACTGAAAATTATTTTACTATTTTTCAACTCTTGGAAACTGCAAACTGCTTTTCAGAAAGGAAATACACCCTTAAAGATTCATAAGATCACAGAACTTCAAAATTACAGTTTTTTATAAGGCATCGAGTCTCCATTTTCACTTTTTTTGGTATATTCTTCGATGCTTCATGTGAATTTATGAGTAAGATTTCTTTTTTTAAAGATGACTTGCATGCTTACAAGCTAGAACCTAAAAAAGAAGCTGCATAAGCAAAATGGGAACGGTACTTACCTATGATATTACTTCTGAGATGGAAGAGTTGTAATCCACATATTACTATTTAATACTACACTACAGCAATATACAGCTATGATATTTAACATTTCACCATTTTCAACATTTTCGTGTTTTTAACATTTTAAAGTCTTGCAGAAAAATGAATAATTACAGATGGATACTGGTCTGGATTATAAACCAGTGCAAGACATGTTAGATCATTAGTCTAGCATAAGTTTTTATTTGCTTTCTTTGAACTAAAGGAAGATACTGGTAAACAGATCAAAATTTGGTGATATTCTTCAATTACAAACAAGTATAATCAAGATGTTTTAATTTTTATTTTTAATAACAGTGAGAGCATCAATATTTCCCTCTACTGTTTTAGCTGTGTAACATCAGAAGAACACTTCTCTGAAGTATTTGTAATTCCAGCTTCAGCCATCCATGTTCACATCTTTTGCACTTGCCACAACTAATGCCTGCCATCACCCCTAGTGAATGCAACTTCAAGCCCAAGGGGAAACTGAACCAAAATTAGAATGGAAATATATTTATGAAGTTGCATAGCAAAATAATTACAAATAGAAACTAGAAGAAGAGCCATACATGCAGAGAATGGCCTACTTAGTACAATACTTTGAAAAAATGAAAAAAAAGGAGATGTCTAGCCAAGACTACAGGAATAGAAAGTCACACAGATACATTTTTTGCAAGACCTTATCCTAGCCTTAAATTAACTTCAGTCTCAAGGAAGTCTTAACAGATTTTGCATTTGATAGATCCTGACATATTTATCTGCCATGAACACGCCTATCTGTGCTTGATCCATGTAAGCTCTTAGCATGCACAATATCCTGCAGACTTCCACCTTGATTAAAGGGACATTTCACCTATTCCTCTTTCTGCTTGAGGAAAACGCAGAGGCTTTACAGACAGTGTGCTTCATGGACTTGCATAATACTTAAACTGCATCTGTTTTGTACAAAAATCCAAAAAACAGATATGCAGGACTTCTGAATCCTAATTATTTTTTTTTCTCACGTACTAAATACTTGACAAAAACGTATCTAACACCAAACAACATAGCAAACATCTTCAGAACAAAGAGTGACAACCTTATACAAGGAAAAATAGATTCAATCAGCTGTATTCATCCAACAGTACTTCTTCAACCACTACAATATGTTATACATGAAAAGTCTTCCAGTGTATCCAGTACTTCCAGAAGTATCATAGTATCTGAAGCAGTACTAATAAATAACTGTGCTGGTTTATACTAAGATATTCTAGCATATTGCTTGGAATTAGCCTAATATTTGAGCTAATTCACACTTTTGGGAAGACTGCAGCTCCAGCTTTCAGGGGACAAGTCTTAACAGCAGCA
Source organism: Meleagris gallopavo (assembly GCF_905368555.1). Classification (NCBI taxonomy): domain Eukaryota; kingdom Metazoa; phylum Chordata; class Aves; order Galliformes; family Phasianidae; genus Meleagris; species Meleagris gallopavo. The sequence goes on from NC_139435.1 coordinate 71,237,812, forward strand.
TCACAGGTACTACCACGCCTCCACTGCAGCACCAGCGAAGGGCACAGTTAGCATCACAGTCATGTTGAATATTTATCTAAAAGACCCATACCCCTCTAAGCAAACTTATATGCATCCCACCTCTACAAATAACAAAAACATTAATAATTATTTACTAAGACAGAAAAGGAGATGGAAATAGTAGCAGTGATAATTTACGTAGATACATTTACAAAATAAGTGATGCACAACACAACTGCTCACTTCCCACTAACCAGCACCCAATCAGTCACCAGGCAGCAGCTACTCTCTCTCCAGACACAGTTTTATAGTTTTCATATGATGTCATAGGTTATGGGGTATCCCTTTGACCAGTTTGAGTCAGCTGCCCCAGTTCTGCCACTGGCAGAAATAGTGTGAGAAGCTGGATCTGTGCAGTACTGCTCAGTAATAACCAAAACATCAGTGTGCCATCAACACTGTTTTTCTTCTTGAGGCAAAGCATAGCATCATACCAAGCTAGGTAGCAGTGTTAAACACAGTTTTTGAAGATCAAGTTCCAAAAGCAGCAAGTCAATCCGGCACAGCTTGCTCTGAACATCCTAATTGGATCTTCTAACTGGAAAAAAAAGGGCTTTTAAGTACTTGAGAAAGGAAACGACAGCTACGCAACAAAATAAATAAATAAATAAATAAATAAATAAATAAATAAATAAATAAATAAATATTCACAGAATCAGAGAATCACAGAATTGTAGGGGTTGGAAGGGACCTCAAGAGATCATCGAGACCAACCCCCCTGCCAAAGCAGGTTCCCTACACCAGGTCGCACAGGTAGGCGTCCAGGCGAGACTTGAATATCTCCAGAGAAGGAGACTCCACAACCTCCCTGGGCAGCCTGTTCCAGTGCTCCGTCACCTCACCGTGAAGAAGTTCTTACGCACATTCGTGCAAAACTTCCTATGCTGCAGCTGATGTCCGTTTCCCCTCGTCCTGTCTCCACGTACCACTGAAAAGAGACTGGCCTCACCGCTATGGCCGCCACACCTCAGGTATTTATAAACCTGGATCAGGTCCCCTCTCAGTCTTCTTTTCTCAAGGCTAAACAGACCCAGTTTACTCAGCCTTTCTTCATAGGGGAGATGCTCCAGGCCCTTCACCATCTTTGTGGCCCTCCGCTGGACTCTTTCCAAGAGATCCCTGTCTTTTTTGAACTGGGGAGCCCAGAACTGGACACAGTACTCCAGATGAGGCCTTACCAGGGCAGAGTAGAGGGGGAGGATCACCTCCCTCGACCTGCTGGACACGCTCTTCTTAATGCACCCCAGAATGCCATTGGCCTTTTTGGCCACGAGGGCACACTGCTGGCTCATGGCCAACCTGTCGTCCACCAGGACGCCCAGGTCCCTCTCTGCAGAGCTCCTCTCCAGCAGCTCATCCCCCAGCCTGTATTGGTGCATGCAATTATTCCTCCCTAGGTGTAAGACCCTACACTTGCTTGTGTTGAACCTCATCTGGTTTTTTACTGCCCAGCTCTCCAGCCTGTCCAGGTCTCGCTGAATGGCAGCACAGCCTTCAGGCGTGTCAGCCAATCCTCCCAACTTCGTATCATCAGCAAACTTGCTGAGGGTGGCCACTGTCCCCTCATCAAGGTCATTGATGAAGATGTTGAACAAGACCGGACCCAGCACAGACCCCTGGGGGACACCACTGGTTACAGGTCTCCAGCCAGACTCTGCACCACCAACGACGACCCTCTGCGCTCTGCCAGTCAGCCAGTTCTCAACCCACCTCACTGTCCACTCGTCTATCCCACACTTCCTCAGCTTTGTTATAAGGATGTCGTGGGAGACAGTATCAAAGGCCTTTCTAAAATCAAGGTAGATTACATCTACCGCTCTTCCCCCATCCACCCAGCATGTGACAGCATCATAGAAGGCCACCAAGTTGGTCGAGCACGACCTCCCCTTGGTGAACCCATGCTGACTACTCCTGATAACCTCCTTTTCTCCCAGTTGTCTGGAGATGGTATCCAGCACAAGCTGTTCCATCACCTTTCCAGGGACGGAGGTGAGGCTGACAGGCCTATAATTACCCGGGTCTTTCTTCTTGCCTTTTTGAAGGCCGGAGTGACATTGGCTATCCTCCAGTCTTCAGGGACCTCCCCTGTTGTCCAAGACCTCTCAAAAATGATGGAGAGCGGTTCGGCAATGACCTCCGCCAGCTCCCTCAGCACACGTGGATGCACCCCATCAGGTCCCATGGACTTGTGGACCTATTAAATTCATATGACTCACAATGAAAACTGCAAGTTAATGGAAAATCAGTAATTTTCTCTATATTGTTGTCCTGATGCTTTTTTTTTACTCTTCAAGCTTGGGGTTGACAGCACAGATAGCCTGCAAGACTATTTAAGCTCATGAAACAATGCTCTTTTTCATTCTGAGAACACAAAAATCTACCATATATTTTATCTCTAAAAATGGCTAACACAAAACCATGATAAGGAGAGTGTCAAACTACTTTAATATTTGGTTTGAGTACATTTTTTCCCTGAATTGGTGGAATTATAAATTACATTCTTAGAAAAAAAAGGATTTCATGCCTCTATTTTTACTCTCTTGAGGAAGAAAAAAAAAAAAAAAGGATGAAGCTGGATAAAATTACATACTTCACAGTGAACGTCTCCTGTTTAATATAAAGGATGCATAGGATACCAGAGCTTTAAGATTTCAGTGTGTCCTCTGAATTAAAATCATCTTTCTAAGTCAAAGTTTAGAAGGTGCTACTTACTACTTACTAATTCTCTCTAAAAACAGGCAGCAATTAAAAATGGCTAAGCGTTAACAAAAACTAAGGAATGTTTGGTCTGCACATCTGCATTACTGCTAATGTTTTCTAAATAAAAGTTTCTAAAACAGCTGGTAATGTAGCACTACAAAATATCAGAGATTTTAGTCCCTATGTAACAATCTTTGCTGTAAACATTGGTACACACTAATTACAAATACAGTGATTTGTCTACCATACATCACCCTAATTTAAATGAATGCTAAGTATTTCTTGAAGCTCATAATACTTCTCTGATCTCATGCTGCTTCTCAAAGCATGAAGCTCCTTAAATTACAAGCATTCCCAGGCTCTTAATGCTCACCATGGAGACTGAAAGGTCCTCTGTATGATTAGAAAAATGTGTCCAATAGAACACATACAACAGTTTCCTAGGTACACTATTCAGAGACTCTAATAACAGCTACTCAAACCACACTAAACAAAAACAAGCACAAAAACTTTCAGTACTACATCTACAATAAAATAATTCCAAACTTTGCCAGCTTTAAAAACCCAACAACTTACTGCCACCACCTCACCAGAAATAAATATCAAACATCCTCTTGTTCTAAAAATGAAAAAGAGGTTCCCCAAGAACAGCCTCTGTATCTTCTTGGAGAACATGTGTTAGACTCGTGGATTTTTTTGATTAAAGGATTTTATGAGCATTTTTATGAAAAACTGCTCTGAGCCTAGATGGCCTCCCTACTATAATATTTCACCAGAATTTCTGTGACAATTCCAAAGCCACACTTAAGAACAAATGCAATGTGTCATGAATTTACATTAATCTGGAAGCACTAATTCTAATCCTGTTGTACACTTATTAAAATACAGTTTCAACAGAGCTGAACAGAACTGGCAGATTCAGCTCAGTAGACGTATTTCCCACCAGTTCTTTTGGCTTAAACACTACCCAAAATTTCACAATCCAGTAAGTTCCATTCTAATTGAAAATTTGGACACATTCAAAGTTCAAAGATAATTTTAGATGAAATGACACCATCTGCTTTTTACAATGGGAGAAAAACAAAACAAAAAAAAAACCTAAAGCAGGAAGTTGAAACACTCTGTCATGTGTTACAGCAACAGAAACAGTTCCTGCTCAAGCAATAGGTTGAAGCACCTGACATGACAAAAGTAATATTACTGATGGTGATGGTGATTACTAAGAAGCTGCATAACTACAGCAGCTGAACTGTCTTGAATTGTCAAGTGGATAAGCTAGTTTTCTTTTCTTGCTTTCCCGGTGATCTACTGGCACATCTGGAATTAAATGTCTGCAGATGTTGTTCCAAGAATGAGAGAACAAGAGATATTTTAATATAGGTCCTAGTGGAGCCTTCTTGGTTCAATGGACTTTTTTTCATTTGGATGTACTAAACAGCAGGAGACTGCCCATGCTTAGCTTATGATGCTAGTAAGTAATAGCAACAGATTGGCTGAACTCTGCTACTAGCACTTGCTATAAACCACGTAGGTGTGGAATGAATACTTGGTTGCCTTTGAATTATTATTTCTTTTAAGTTAAACGATTTCTGCCAATACTGCATGTTGTGATTTAACCTGGCAGGTGCTGAGCACCACACCATCATTTGCTCCCTCCCTCTCTTCCCAGTGGGACGGGGGAGGGAATTGGAAAAAAAAAAATCCACAGTGTAGAACTCGTGGGTTGAGATAAAACTATTTACTAAAATAGAGAAAACGAAATTGTTATGAGCATGTATATATATAAATGTATATAACAGGTGATGCACAAGCAATTCTGCACCACCCCAAGACCAATACCCAGCTTGCCCCCAAGCCGTGGTGCACAAAGCGAGATGCATGCACACTCCCTTCAAAACTCCTTCTGCTTGATGGCATGGAACATCCCTCTGGTGATGGGAGGGGAAATCCCCAAGAAATCTGTAGCTTAGGCTGAAGGAGATAATTGCTTCAGTGTGCCTGCCAAATCACAATACTATGGATGCTTTTTATAGGACATGACTAATACGCTTTTGTCCATACAAGACCATTAGCTCATGTTCTTGGCTCTATTACTTGGTGTTGCAGTTCTATTTCTGGTTGAATGTCAGGTAGGTTATCACACAGAAAAACAGAAGCATTCTGCTTTTGCACAGTCTGGGAAGAAGAAAGCTCTGACAAAAGCAAGGAGTCAAATCCAGACTTACTTGACCTGTTTAAATATGAAGGGACTCCAGACAACTTCACTTTCACAAGGATTTTATGCTGTAAATTATTATAACGTTAGTAAATTCAAGTTCTGAGCAGCTGCTCCTATTGGGATGGAAGCATAGACTAAGACACACCTACATTCAAAACACTCAGAAAACAAAGATGCCATTTAACTGCTTGAAATATCTCAAATATTAAGAAGACACCAGGGCCTGTGTTATAAGAAACTCATGCTCTAAGCGGTGCTGAGCAAATAAACAAGACTTTGGCTTTTAAACATTCTCACCATTGAGGCATCACTCATTTGCTTGGCTGTTGCTCCCAGAAACACTATGCTGTTTTCACTGGTCATGCCCCTCTCTTGCATGCTTGATTCAGATGCCTCTGCATTTGAGGCACAGGGTTCCCTTGGGGGTAGACACTTTTGCTGGTTTGAATGAAAAAGAAGTGCTGCTTATTGGATATATTCATTAAAGGCTGAAGGTGAACAGGTCTGCATCCTTCTGCAGGTGAGTAGTTTCACTGCAGAGAGCTGCAGTAGTGAACTGTACTGATAAATAAAGCAGAACACCACTGCCAAGCAGATTTGACACAGTGAGTGTGCTTTGGGCTAGGGAACAACCTCTGTCCCAGACATGCAGGACAGCAAGCTGCCATCAAGATTCAGTCCAACTAATGCAGATTTCCAACAAGGATAAGGTCAGTGATGCATATCTTGGCACAGTCTTATACTTAGCCTTCGAAGACTCATTCTGTTTCTTGGCTTCTCTGCTCAGCATTTCCAGTTGAGTTAGCATATTAGTGGGTAAGCTACAGAAGATGTATCTTAAAATTATGGATAGTAATTACTTTTGCAGTGACTATCGCAATACAAGGAAAATTTTAACCAAACCTCACCGAGAAGAAAATCAAAAAGCAACTTCACTTTTCCCGTATCCTCTTTTCACATTATTTCAGGACAAATAGTTTTCCTTTTTCTCTCACTCTTTTTTAATACATAATATGCAAGTAGAACAACGATGACTCAAGTTAATTAAGCAACCCCTCAAGTACTAAATAATTTGATTGCCACCCACATTACTAATCAGTTTTGAAGAGTCCTTATGTCCAGCCTCTACGATTTCCCATTCCTTTCTGGTAATTGTAGCACTTGCAGAAAGAGGAATGAAATGTTTTGTACCTATTATGCTGAAGTGGTCCTTACATGTAAAGAGTGAGATTGTTCCAGTGCTGCTGGCAGGATACGAAAACAAGCATTAGGAAGACTGATTAAATGCTTTTTTTTTGCCACTACTCACAAAGGTCACATTGGTTTGGCTTGATTTCAAATAAAAATGGTGTCCTATTATTGAAAAGAACATGACTGGGAAGGCTGAGAAGATGTCACATACAACAGAACTTTGGTACCTGTATAAAACTCATTTGCTGTTGCTGTATGTACATAACCAGACAGCACTGAGCAAATCAGCAACTTGTTTTCTGAATTATTAGTGAAAAATTACACGAATATCCATAAGCTTTATGGCTACTATTATTATTTGACCTTGACACAGAATCTTAGTGCCCAGGTTTGCCCCTTTAGCTATGCAAATATAAGATGCAAAAGTATTCATTTGGGATTTAGTCTCAGGCTTGCATACTATGGAGTATGTGTATATAGATGTAGATATGTTCTTAATATATGTAATATAAGAAAGTGTTACAAACTCTGAAAAACACACCATCAGTACTTGAAAAATAAAGCAACCTAGAAATGGTGAAAGAAAAACTAAGTTCTGCAAATATCTCTAAATATTTAATTAAATGAGAGTTGCTGGTGTTCCTGGAATGTCAAGACAGCACTCTTGCAAACACTGATCAGCATATGGCACTTCTTAGGGTCTTATACCTTGCTGAAATTCAAGCACTGCTCATATCTGCTTAAATATTCAGGAATTGATTTAAATCACATGTCCTGCATACCAGATTTCATTAGGAAAGTGACAAGACGCATAGAGTCTAGATTGCTGTGACCCTCTGAAGCCATCACATCTCCATACCCACTTCACTGTCTATTTGCAAGGTTACTTACACTATCCACTACGAATTCTCCAGTCCTGTATGCCCTAGCTTAATTTATCTGCTGGTTCCTCTATCTCAAAAGATCCCGAGCCTTCTCTGGTAGTCGTAACAAAAGGTAAGAAAAACAAAGATCTCTTGACAAAAAATTCTTCACAAATTCTCCATAAAGTAAACTTCTTAAATTTTTATTTCCAAACCAATGTAATCTCACCTACCTGAGAATCACAGAATCACGGAATCGCAAGGTTGGAAACGACCTGCAAGATCACCTAGTCCACAAGCCTCTAAACCATAAATCACACAGCTCTTTCCAGAACTGACATCATTTAACTTCTGACACTGAGTTTCAAGATGCATGAAGATCTGCATACTCACTGGCTGCACAGCACACTGGAATCTGTGTCTAGAACTCAATTGGCTGTTTTTAAGTCATTATCGCACAATGGACTACCAGCATTTTTTCTGGTGTATGAAAATAAGGAACAGCATGGTATCTCAGTGACTAGTAGAAACAAAAATAAACTGCACAAGCGTGCCTTCATTTAAATACGGATAATGCACTGAAATAAATAAAAAATACACACCTGTTGCATCCATGGACACAACCACAGTAGAGAGATAACAAAGAAAGTGCAGCACGAGCTCAGCTTATTCCAAAGCTCACATAAGTGTGAGTTGCCCTACGAAATTCAAAAATCTAAACTTCTTGGGACAGTTTAAGAAAAACATCGGAGTGCTACTTACATTTTCTGTTATATTAAATATTAAAAAGCAATCGATAACTGGGCACTAAAAAGCATTAATTGTCACGTACTTCACTTATAAGTAGATGGATTTCATTACAGAAAGTAAAAAAAAAAATTACACTTTTGATATGGAAATGATTGAAAAAAAGGTTGGAAAGTGTCCCACTAATGGAATCACTACCACTTGAAAAGATAACAATTACACATGTGTGAGTATATGACTGATAGAAGATTATACTGTGGATCTAGACACAGTAGCATTAAAGAAGCAGTAAGACAGTTTTTGGCGATTTTTTTTTGTCCCCTTGCCACCTCTTTTTAGATAAAAAAAAGTCAGTAGTAAGGATATTCCTACTGTAGTGAGTCAGTCAATATTCAAGTTGCAGTTATGCACAGACTATCTAATTGCAGTTTATAAGCTTCCTAGAAAATTAGGATAAATTGGCCGGTACCATAGAGACGTGACAGCTAAAATATTAAATCTGTTAGCACTGCAACTCTAATATGATTTCTTTAAAAAAAAAATAAATAAAGATATGCGCATTACAGATGGTGAAATATGGACTTTGTTTTCTTCTTAACAATATCAATGTGTTTTGTTTTTTTTTCAGTTAGAACCTGATTCCACATAAAAAAAAAACTAGGATTCTCACAGCCAACAAATACAATCTGAAATGCTAGCACAGTTACCTCAAAAAAATGAAGAAAATACGGAAAACACGATGGTGGTATATAAAAAAATGCAGTAAGAATGGGAATTTAGAAGCCAAGATGTGGAGATACACAACATGCTCATTCATGCCAGTGGTTTTTACTGGTGGAGCATGAGGAGGGAACTTCAGAGCAAAAGGATTTACTTTTTTTCCCAGTGTTGTAGTCAAGGATGAAGTGTAATTGGAAGCAAACAAACAAACAAACAAAACAAAAACAAAACAACCCAGTAATACAGTTCTTCCATTCTCTTTAACTACGGTGGTAGAGCGACCTTTCATCCCTATCTAAATTCTGCTCTATGAAAACGAGAATGCACGAACATATAAACTCATAAATCCAGGCTGTGGAAATGAACCTCCTGAAAAAAAAGAATTGAAGACAAGCTGCTGTAATTAGATTCATATTTTAACCAGGAGAGTCTACTGGTTGCTGAACATACAGATGTTTGTGTGTGTGACATGATGGTGAAAATGCACAGCTAATGGTGGTGACTGTTGAAAAACAGAGTTCTGTAGCTGAGAATTTGCTCTACCAAACAGTGTTATTGTGATCCTTGTATATGATGCAGTTTCCATGGAAATAAATAGGAGGAATTGCTTTCAGAGTGACCTACACATATTTAAAAAAGAAAGTTTTACTTCTGTCCAGATTTCTGCATGGCTCAGCTCTTCCATTTGCTCAACTCTTCCTCTCATTAAAATGAAAGCATTGAAAAAAAAATACAAACAGAAAAGAGGAAAAAAGAACAGACTGGATCTTCTAAACTCTTTGCTAAACCCAGACATTATACCCCACCTTCCAATTCTACCCATTCTAACAAAAGAGGAGGTAAAAATTAGTTTTGATATTTGCAATATCAAAAGCTAGAAGAGAAATAATTTTCCTTATGAAAAATGAAGACATACAGTCTTCTCTTCATGAGCTATGAAATATTTTGATGAAAGGAGCAACATTCAATGAAAATCAAATTAAATTCTATTTTCTGCTGACCCACACTGCCTTGCCAGATCTTTTGTAATATATTACTTGCAGATACTGCAAGCCTCCATTGTACTTTTATCGCACAATTTTTAAAACCTTACTTTGTTTTGATTGACGTGTGAACAAAATTAAGCCCATATACCACGATCTCAGTTATCTGATATTTCACACAACTATTTGTTTTTCAGATCTTTCGCTGTTATCTTAGGCCAACCAATTTCTCTGCAGTTAGGGGACTACTACAAAATATTTAACATTTGAGTCAGAACAAAAGTAATACTGCATTAGTTCAAAGCATGTCTGACATTTTCATTGGCCAGCCTTTGAAACAGCTATGCTGGTTAAAAATCACTTCATGAATATACTATAATAAAAATACATTTTTCCCTTGAGCCATCATACCATTAGCTGGCACAATCTAGCGTGTTTGTAAACCATGGACACTTGCTGTTAGCTACCATTGCCAGGACATCAATATTCCAGGTCACACCACTGAGAGGTACCAAAGAAATTGCACCAATCATATTAAACTATCCATCTAAATTTTCATATTCAGTAGCACCACGCATGTGCATCATTCACATTTCCCAAAGCTTAGTAACCACTTGTTGTAAAAAACTCAAAGAAATAGGCTGTCTGTGTTTCACAACAAGGTACACAACAGACACGACCTTCAAAGTAGTCAGGGTATCATGAAATGGTAGATATTTCTTTTGCTTTCCACTGGACAGTAAGAAGCATATACATAAATGCATCCTTTTATCAGAGTGCAATATACCTCGTTGTCTTGGATGTCTGATGCCTAGGAACGCTGAAATACACAGCATGATTAGAGAAAAATGATGTACAGTTATCATAATAGTCTGAAATTAATGATACTATACATATCAGCCAGTCAACAATAAATCCATATAATTTCTTTCTTACTATTGCAAGCATATTACCAAAAGGATGATGGAGAGGAGACTTAGAACAACAAAACTCTGTGACATGTTCACCTTCAAATAAAACTTAAAAACAAAAACAAACAAAAAACAATCCTCTTCAGGTTTTTAGGAATCACAGAATGGTTTGGTTGGAAGGGATCTTTAAGATCACCAAGTTCCAATCCCCTTCTATAGGCAGGGATACTTCCCTCTATACCAGTTTGCTCACAGCCCCATTGTGTCTGGCCTTGAATGTTCTAGGTAGGGGGAATCCACAGCCTTGAATCCATTACTGTTAGAAATGTAAAGAACTGTTCACTGCCTGAAGGCAAAATGACTGCAAAATGTACTGTGCATCCCTCACAGACCAAAACCTCCACCTCACCACACTCACCTGCACCTCTACCAGCACTACATACGTCAGCCAAGTAACAGTCTGGGGAAGAATATGGCAGCCATGTCTGAGTGCCAACCCCACGCACCCTAGGGCTAATGTGGCAACATCAGACACTGAGTTTCAGACCAGTTGCATGGATCAACAGCCTGATGTAGAATTTTTTTCTGGCCTGAGCGCATTACCCAAGCCATGACCTCTTCTGCCACCCAGGCCATGAGTTAGAAGTGCTGTGCCAATTGTGCCAATGAAAGAGAAATCTTGTGGTTCCCACTCTTCTCCACAGCTAGCTTCTCTATTGAGTAAAGCTGCCACTGTACTAGCAAATCCCTTGCAGCCACTAAGACAACAGTCATAGGGAAAGCACGAAACTTTATTATAGCTTTGGAGGAACTTCAAGAAGTCATGCGTGTGAAATGACACGTAAGGCAAAATTTGCAGTCTTGCAGTTGTTGCAAACCCCGTGATGTGAGGAATACCACAGAGACCAACACTGCTCCCGCCGGAGGGAATTTTAAATACTAAAACAGAAAACTCTTCTAGCATGCCAAGCGTTTCACAACGCTCCTTTTCTTGTTCTCCAAAGCAAGTTTTAAGCCCATGCTCTGGCCACCATCCTTCACGTTCCATCAATTTTCTTTGTATATTCAGGAGGTACCAAACTGGTACCTCACTGTACTTTCTCTTGCACTGTAAATCTATCAGTTTTGGGGGACATAGCAATGCTTTTTACATCTCCATAGCTCAAGCTTAAGATTTGTTCTGAGTGAGAACTCTGTAATGGCATTTTTTACAGACTTTTGAAACCTTTAGAAAAGAATTCAGCTGCCTAAAATGAGAGAAGCATTCACTTATGGGAAAGAAAACTTCTAAAAACATGGTCTGTATTGAAGAGTAACAAGCAGATCGACTGTTTTTTTTTTGTTGTTTTTTTTTTTAATGACCTAAAAATTACTTTATTTCTAGATATACATATATATAATTACACAATTTTTATGACTAGTCATCCAAGAAATTGTACAAATTACAGCTTTGTTTTAATCTGTTTATCATATGAAATAATTTTCCCCATGAGAAGAACAGATGTATTTCCATTATCTTGGTTTACTGGGTTTAGATTCAAGATTGCTTCTGATTTTTCTGCATCTTTGTTCTAAATGCTACTTCTGATATAATTTTGTTTTGATTGACTACATGAACTTCACAGAAAGAAAAAAAAAGATGACTTCATGCTGATCATTGCTTGTAATTCTTCCTCCTGCTGCATAACTTTATTTTCAAATTTACGTCAACTTTAATGAAAATTAGTTATAATGTAACTGAAAGTGAAGTGCAAATGCATTTAAGGGAGATTTTCTGTAGACAAAAAAGACAATTCTAGAAAGTTGCATTTGGGCTTAGACTATTTTTATTCACACTCAAGAAGTGATTCCACTGCCTATAAAAGAGTCACAGATTTATGCAAGTGAAAATATTTCTATAGTCAATCTAAGCGTTTGCCCAGGCACTTTTCTTAGAGAACGACAGAAAAATGAACACCAGAATATAATACGTCTGCTTATAGAAGTGACTGCCTAATGCTATATTTGAAAATATTACAATCTAGATTTATGTCTCTGCAACGCTTCTTATCCTTCAGAGAAGTTTTACATGAAGACTAAAGAGTGCTCAGAACTATAAGGAGGGATGTTCAAACACTAATTAATTTTTTAATACACATCAATGGTCATATGGGATCTGGGATGTGGCTGAAAATGAAGCAGATTATCCCATTCACACAAAATACTACAAAAATACGTTCACTATTCATGTTTGGATTATCCAAATAGATAAAAAGAACTGGCAGCTGAGGGAAAAAAAAAAAAAAAAAAAAAAAAAACCAGTTGTTAAAAAAATAAATAAATAAGGCTTTATGCTGAGTCTTGAAATTCACAATTTCTGAAGGATCAAATACACCTAAGTATCATCTTTTATATACATATATATATTCCAAATCGGATTGCAAAATCTGCTCTATGAGGATAAGGCAGCTGAATGAATTCAAGGAGATAATCAGCAGCTTCAGAGGGAACAAGCTTGTGAGCGGGGACCCAGTAAAGGCTGCTCCAATGGATGCTCTGCAAATGAACCCGCGTCTTCACAGACACTGCCTGAACCACCAGAAGGCCTCTGAGCACTCACTGTAGTAGACAACGACCACAAACCTAAACAATCACCAGAAATCCCAAAATCCAATTCAAATATTAACAGAAGGGAAGGAAGTATGGTGGTTACTGTGACAAAATGAGAAGATTTCGGATGGCTCCAGCGCCAGAAACTGGGAAAGAGGCTTGGAAAGAGGAATGGAAGGGTCTGGGCTCTACACAGGAGCTAGAACTTTTTCAATGTTTGTCTATGTGCATCCCATCATAAAGAAAACATGGAAATGTATGCTGTGAGGTTAGCCAAGGAGAATGTAAAAAGCACTGGAAATAGGAGTTGTTTACAAAATAAGCCTGATAAAGCATTAAAAAAATCTTATGCAGTAAAGTGCATGAACATTGTGATGCAGGAACATCACAAATGACTTAAAAAAAATCTGATTTTCATAGGCTGAGGAGATAGTTCAGTGTTGATTTTTACACGATTACTTATAGCAGTATAAATTACTGCAATTTGCATGTTTAGATCAACATACTGAATTCACAAACAGGCATTTATTCATTTATAAATACTTGTGATTATATGTTACATATTTACCCATGAAAGTTCATGGAAAGAAAATTCAACAAGTTAATCTGTAGAAATGCAAAGACTATTAGTACATAATCTCTCTTGAACACTCAAGTTGCAAACGCCAGACAAAATTTCTCTGTCACTCATAGGCAATATCTGATTATTGCTCACCATGGGAAAAATAACTCAGTCTTCTTTTATTAGTTCTTGGTATTATTAGCCTTTTCAAGCTAGAATAGCAGGCTGCAACACCACCGTGTTAGAAAACAGCCAACTTCTCCACTCAGACATATCCCCATATACAACTGCAAAGCGTGTTGTGTCAGATTTCCCTGGCAGAAACTTATTGCAGGAGTAATCTTTAAAAGTTCTCTTTAAAATCTGCCTTTTTTTTCCCCCCCCAACATGCTTTTTCTCTAATCTTACATATTATAGAGAACATTACACTTTGTGAATCTTCAGTACATCAAGCTGAAATGTACACATTTACCCATTTACACTTTTCCTTTCTTCTTCCTTCTTCCTCTGCCAATGAAAAGGAGATGTTAGAAGTCCAGAGGGAGGCTTCCTCCACAGGATGAGCAAATCTCCAATCCTAATATGCTACTAAGGTAGCTTACTCCTGCTTCTTCCGAAAAGAACTAGACAAAATGAAGAAGTTCAGCAGCAAGATGAATCCAACTACTGGCAAGAGGAGACCACTGAATGAACTCCAAGTGTGCTGGGTTAATGTGCACATTTCTGGTCCTTCACTCCAAATAACACAACGGAACTAGGAGAGGTAAACAGGTAATAAACACAAAATGAACCCTTTGCACGTACACACACACACAAAAAGAAGAACAAAACCCTTGAACAGACTAAAAGATTCTTCATCTGGGAAAAGCTGAAGGAAGACACAATCACATGAAACTGCTGTTCCCCAGCACCTTTTTATGAGTGACAAATCATTTTCCTATTCATGATCACCAAAGATGAGTCATGTGCATAACACAAAATGTGAGGAACATGAAATCAGACTATTAAGACGCAATTTCAAGACACAGCATACCTGGAACTTTTGTTTTGACTAAATCATTCGTTGTTATATATGTGTTCAGCATGTTCTCCACTTTCACTAAAGAAGTCTCAGGAAAAAATAAAAAGTGACATGTAGGATGCTACAATTAAACTGTTAGCTTACCCTGTTCATTCCTGACAATCTATCATCCTCTCACCCCTCTATCCAGAAAGGAAGAATCCTGAGTTATCGAACAAAGCTTGGTTTTCAGGGTAATAATGAAGGAAATATAACCCAATGCTTGACCTGGTAGTGGGAGTCATTTCAATATGAATAAATGTAAAATCATGCAAGGGTAGGAATGAATAGCCAAAACATGAGAAGAGATGCAATTGGGACAAATGGAAGATAAGAGTATCTTCTCCAGATGACACCTCTTTGATCTCATTCACAGAAATCTAAAAAAAAAAAAAATTATTGTCAAGAGATGATAGAATGTCAGAACACTTACTGATTGAATTGATGTGTCCAGCTGCCCCTATCAACAGCACTCCTTTAGCACACGCAACCTAGAGACAGATGGCCATTAGCTTACAGGGAAAGGCATGTTTGGTTATAAATTTAAATTGTTAAAGCTGAAGAATAAAACATACTTGCATGAAATTAAAAATTACCAACTGATTCTCTGCTTCTGTTGGACATAAGACATAAGCAGCTCTTCAAGAAGAAAGTGTCATTTCAATTCATCTGCAGTATAAAGCACATTCAGAAAAAAAATCTTACTCTATGAATACTGGAACAGGCATTCAGGGCCAGGCTGGATGTGGTGCTGGGCAGCCTGGTCTGGAGGTTGGAGACCCTGCACATAGCAGGGGGTTGAAAGTAGATGATCACTGTGGTCCTTTTCAACCAAGGCCATTCTATGAGTCTATGATTCTACGAATACTCCAAAAATACTATTCAGATGCAAGAGGAAAACTACTCATAGTACACTGCTTTATTATTGTGCCTTTCATTCATACAGATTAAGTCCTGTCCTAAGGGAATGCAATTATCCTGGGTTGACACAGAGAAGTGAACATATGTTTATTTTTTTCACACACTTCCGATTGGCTGCCATCAGAATTAAGTGATCTCCTTGCACAAAACAGCTTGCCCTACTAGTTTTTTTTTTTTTCTTTCCTTAATTAAAAAGAGGAAGTTGAATGAATAAAATGGTGAAAGAGGTATTATATTCAAGTAAACCATTAAGCTGTTTAATACTAAATGCTGCACTTTGGAAGATACACTTCTGTACATGCTCCACTCATAATGTATGTGATAAGTTACTTGAATCCCTATGGCCTTTCCTTTCAGGTTTCTATCTTTTTCCCTCCAAAGGAAATTTTTTTATACAGAAAAGGGCTTGGAAATAACTGAACACTGGAAATCTAAAACCAAGTTACCATGCTCATCTCACTTACATGGTACTTATTTAAAGAAGGAAAATATTTAATAATAAAATGTCCTTACTGAACTAAGACAAATGAATCTAATTTGAGAAGCTTTAACTCTGCATAGCATACCCTTTGCCTGAAGTTCCCAGAGAAAATACGATACAGAGACTATTCTGTGCAATGCTGTCCTTTGTCCCAAGGCAATGCATACATAGAACCTTCTACCTCTGAAGATTCTTGTCTCTGTGCAACTGCCACCCCAACATTAATCTCAAACAGGGAAGCATCAGCACATTTAACAAGAAAGAGGTCCCTCCCTGTTTCTATTTAAGAAATATGAAATTACTTCTTTCTCCATAAAGAATTAAAATAACAACTGCAAGTGTGTTACAGGCTATTGCTGTTACAAGGATAGGCAACAGCTATGTGCCATTTCCCTTGTGGATTCAGTTCCAAGAAACAATTCTCTGGTACTGTTCCCTTAGTAATAACATTATTTTCGATGGAGCTCATGCACATAAAGCAATAAGGCAGAGGCCTCAGCTTTTGTTTGAAACAAATGTCAAGCTATAGCAGTTGAACCAAGGAAAAAGATTACTTAGAAATATCAAAAGGCGATGTTATATTATGGATGACTTTAAAAAGAAAACATAGGCAAAATTGTATACAAATCCACTTTTATGAATCCGCACTTTTCCTCATTTTGCACTTCCTATACCTGAAAATACATGCAGAAATACAGAAAGTATAAGAAAATATCTTGGGATTTTTAATTTGCAATCAAAAGCCATAGATACCAAGCTCCACAAATTTTCCTGAGTATAAATTCTTATATATATTGTATCGTTTTCCCCAAATCAGTATTGTTTCCCATTTAACTGATAGTAACTGCAACAGAGGGCTAGTTTCAGCTATCTAAGGGAAAGCTGAAAGGTCAGATATGCCTTTTTCTGCCTTCTCACACTAAACTCAACAGCACACCTGCCACAATGGAGCTTATAAAATGGTTTCATCAGAGAAGAGCAAAAATTTCCTCATAACCTTTTCATTTAGAATTTGTGACAGAAAGAACGTTGGTGCTCTAATTACCTACTTCCTAATGCAGCAAATGAAAATGCAAATGAAAAACAGCAGTGCTTAATAACAATGATGAGATGTCTAGGAAAGAGCATGGGAGCCTGCATACCAGTTCACTCCTCTATTTTAAAATACTAACTGAAGTTACAGGAACTGAAGTTACAAGTCCTCAGGGATCCGTCCTGTGACCAATGATCTTAAACACCTTTATCAATGACAAAGACAGTGGGACTGAGTGCACCCTCAGCAAGTTTTCTGATGGCACGAAGCTGAGTGATGTAAGAAGGGATGCCATCCAGTGGGACCTGGACACAATCAACTGGGGCCCTGAGCAGCCTGATTCAGTGCTTGGCAGCCCTGCTCCTGGCAGAGGGTTGGAATTGGATGGGCCTTGAGGTCCCTTCCAATGCAAGCCATTCTATTATTCTGTGAATGGAGGAACAGTTTGCACAGCTAAATGTGGCCTGGGATAATGCGAGACTTCTGAAACATGGCTAGAAATCTGGCATTCTATATAAAACGGTGAAACACAAGATGATGACGTGAAGAGATAAATACACTCTGAGTCTGAATTAGGTTTAATTTCCTCTCCTCGGTGTCTCTCACATTTTCTGGAAAAGCAGTAATATCAGGCCTTCATCTTACATTTGGTAAGCTTCAAGCTACTCTCTCAGTTGAACAGCAGTAGTTCTATGAACACAATTGCTGTATTTTTTCCCACTTCCCCATTGTGCAGCAGTGTGTAAGGAAAGCATTCCTTCTGAAACTTTTATTACGCATCCTTAGCAAGAGGAAAAAAAGAGAATTAGTAGTCTACTTAACGAAGCCTCTGAGTAATTCCCCTCGGCTAAGCGTAACAATTATTTTTACAATAATATGTTATTCCTTTTTTTGATGTTTCAGTTCAGTTTCAGTTCAGTTCAGCTGAGTAAATCAACTTCTAAGAGAAAATTATTCACCTGCATTTTAAATATCACAATTTAGTAATGCTATCTTATGGGTGACTTTTATGGAAAAGGAGGAACAGAGTGCCTTGTACAAATTCTCCCTGGAGATAATTCAGATTACAAACCAAATGAAAAAACATATTAGCTATGTAGTTCATTGGTATCTTACGTTGAATTAAAAACCTTTACAGTACTGTATTTTGATGCTTCTCTAGCTTGTAGTTCCCTTCACTTTTAGTTAACGTGCAGTGAGTTCCATCAATATCCCAACTATAGTTGGAAAAAAAAGCAAATACCATAGTAATTTGATGAAAAGAAACACATCTTACTCACCCGGAGACAGACATTTTGACCATTTTCATCTGTGGTAGGAAAAGCATGACATTTCCAATCATATGACGATCACTAAAGTACTCAAATCAAACAGATAAATTCAAACTGTAAAGTCTTGCTCAAATGAACTGATGATCATAAGCATCTTAGTCCTTATTCATGTGATACTGAAGGCAAGATAACAAAAGTGCTGTCTTCCAGGCTGAGAACTCCTCAGAAATACCTGCTCTTTCTATTATCCCAGTTTGCCTGTAGCGTTGCTTTCCTCAACTCTTGTGAGAAAGCAACATCTTTTTTCTCTAATCTTTTAAAAAGAATGCCCTCGAACTTGAGTTTCTAAAATAACAGATAGGATCTGGGTCTTCTCAGCCTGGGGAAAAGAAGACTGAGAGGGTATCCCTCCTTTTAGGGAGGTGGGAGGCAAATGGATGAGGCCAGGTTCATCTCGGTGGTAGCAACAGAATGAGGAGTAATGGCCTAAAACTTGAACATAGGGAATTCTGTACTAACATGTGGAATAACTTATCTATCATAAAAGTGACAGAGCACTGGAATACGTTGCTCAGAGAGGTTGTGGAGCCTCTTGCTATGGAGATATTCAAGACCTGTCTGGACATCTACCTGTGTGACCTACTGTAGGGAACCTACTTTAGCAGAGGGGTTGGATTCTCATCTCTTGGAATGGAGCTCCACTCCAACTTCTGCAATCTTGTGATTTTCTGAAGCTAGGCTAAAGAGCTTCTCAGGACTGTTGTCTCCTTTCAGAGGTTGCCTATGAATACAGAAATATGGCTATCCACATAAAGGACTATCAGACTAAACAGGAATGCAAAAATTGATAGTAAAAACTTCAGCTATATTAAGCACTGTAACTACAAAGGCCAGAAGTTTTTAGCTTGCACTAGAATCAACAATCTTTATATGCCATTGTAAAATTACCCAATTAATTTTTCATGCGCGGAAATAAAATGCCCCATGACTCTTTACTGAAAAGACATTTTTAATTTAAAAATTTCAAGTGATGTAAGTGAACACATATATTTATAAATGAGGGCTGAAGGCAATTATCATCCTTGATACGATTTATCATTTAGTATTATGTATTATTTGACCTCCACAGAGAAGTTAGCTATTCCAGTTTCTGGAATTAAAGGCATGACCTTCTAATCAAATAACATTAAACAACTTCAGTTTCTCCTCATAGCTGCAGGCTATTCTAACAAATGGATTTAGAAGACTAGCAACTAATTTCTGCCAGATGCCAGAGGAAAACAGGCTGTAATATAAATTCAGATTATTTACTATTTGCTCATGTTTACGTTTACATGAACAGGGAAGCATATTTTCAAGACACAGTAGATCTCCCTGCATCACATAGCCACTATACTGGGGCTGAATATCACTTTTTCTTCTGTTTCAGCTGATGAAATGACACAAACTTTGCCTCTCCCTCTGCTGGCTTTTGGCTTGTTGTGCAGCACTATCCACTTGAGATAGTCTCTCAATGCGTAAGTATACGCTCTGAGACTTACGCAGCAGTGTAAATACATGGACTAGAAAAGCACAGGACCAAAATGTAATTTCTTATCTCTGGTCCTATCTGTCCTGAAGTACGTTTACAGAAGGAGTTTGATACTTCCAAGCAGCCCGTGTCTTCCTATTCTTCTGGCTATTCTGCATAACTTATCTTGCAAATGAAGTCTTTCTTTCTGTTCTCTCTTCCCCACTTTGTTCTGTAGTCCATGTTCTTACGTTTCCCCCCACAAAAATGATGGAGCTCCTGTCCTCTTACTTCTACTTTTAAGAGAAATTCCTCTCATCCAATTATCTTCTACATTATTCTTCTTGGATGGGAGATTTTACATTTGAAAACCTGCTTTGCCAGCACCAGTAGTCAACACTGTGCAGCACTTCTAGCTGCACAGAAAATAAATTAAAATTAGCAGCTTTTTGTGAAAACTATAAAATTTAACACATCTAACCAAAGGCCACAGACTGACAGATGGAAAAAGTACTGAAATTGTAATGTAAACAAATGTTGCAAATATGCATTCATAATTATTAAAAAACAAAACAAACAAACAAAAAAACACCCACAAGGAAAAAAATGCAGTTAAATAGCAAAGGTAAGGAGAGAGATTTCAAGTATAAGACCTCAAACATACCCTTCACCTTTCTTCAGACTAGTATGAATTTCCAGCTCCAATCCCAGCCATTTAGGAGCCAGAGACAACAGGGAAGTTTTACCTTCAAAGTGCCTGCTAAAGACATGCACTGGTGGGCCATCTGTGCTGCGAGGTCACAGAGCCGGGGGGAAAGCAGCTCAGCAGAGGATGAATTGGAGGTTATAATGGACACCAACGTGGGCACAAACCAGCAGCATGTCCTTACATCAAAGAAATCCAGCACCTTCTGGGCTGCATGAGCTGGTGCTGCGAGCAAGTCTGGGGAGGAAATCCCTCCCCTCAGCTCAGAGTTGATACATGTGGATCCAGTGCTGGGCATTCAGTACAAAACAGCAGGTCTTGCTGTGATTTTGGCTTGATTTTTTCCTTCCTTTCTTTTTTTTTTTTTTTCCCCTGTTCCTGCAAAGTATTCTCATCAACGTGGCAGGAAATGCTGCCTGGTTGAACAGCAACTTGAAAGATGAAATTCTAAGCACTTCTTCTGCAAGAACCGAAGGATTTCAAACTAATTCTCCTAAGTGCTTTATTCTTCTAAATATAGTTTTAATGCTGTTATTAGTACTAAGTGTTCAAGAAGCAACACTGTCAAATGTAAGCCTTTCCATGTAAGTTTTGACTGAAAATACTGTGCTGTTATACTGCTAGGAGCAATGTGTCCCATGCCATTAGAGGCACAGGCTCCCTTTACATACACTGTAGTAGGCTGGAAGTGACCTAGATGCACTGTTTCACACATGGCCTTAATCAACTATGATAACCACGAGAGGATACCCCATAAACAGGGCTGGGAACAAAGTTGTGTTTTTTTTACACTGCAGAACAAGACAGGTAGAATCAGAAAACATTGAGAAGTTAAGGCATGGCTGGCAAAAAAAAAAAAATCATGCTAAATTCTAATGGTGCCACCCAACAACAGCACAAAGGCAGTGGCTATTAATTAGATATTCACTATTAACTGCCACTGGAGGCAGGTTCTTGAACTACATATGATCTTACCCACCGTACCTGTTCTTACGTAACTTACAATATATCAAATTTGAATAACATTAGAGTTGGAGAAAATTCATTAAATGCCAGCCATCTCAACAAGAACCCATGCTCTTCCACTTCATATCACATCCTCTAGATAAAAAAAATGTTAATGTTAATCTGAAAGGCACCACTGATGTGCTCTACTACTCAGCATTTTAGATTAGTCATAAATTTAATTTTCTCTAACCAACCTGAACTGACAAAATGCCTTCTGACTTACTGAAAGAAGTATTTTCCAAGGATTAGCATTGCCTAGAATCTTTTTGATACTGGACTATATGTTTATAAGACCTAATCTGACTCCTGACCTTGTTTCTTAATTTTTTAAAATAATGCTGTGTGCAGTCATCTTCACCACAAGAGAAAATTATTTTCATTTAATACTACTTTGCAGAATTCAATAGACAATCAACCTATAGTGGGACATAGAAATACTAGAAGGAGACTAAATTCTTCCAAAAAGCTGACTATTCAACCAACCTAGTTGGTTGAATAAAGGAAAATAAAAACAACAGAAACTTGAAATTTCTCTAACATCAGTGCTATTCCATTTAGCTTAAAGATAAGACACTGTATGCGACATCTAGGGATCAGACTTTATGTCTTCATTTATTCTTACTTATTTGGCCCAGCACAAAATGTGATGTAGCCTTTAAGTACAATTAAGCATTAATATGAATCTGATAATTTATTTCTCAGCTATGTATATAGAAATTCCATGTACGTGTTCAGATTTAGAGATATGGGAGTGTTATGATAGACACATTTTAGGATGATTAAAGCATCATCTTCAGCAGTATGCTTGTATTGCTATCCCTCAAAATGATCACAGTTTCTCAGTATTGAAATTTAACTCTTTACCATTTCATTTCAACAGCACAGGAACTCCTGTAGGCTGAGATATACCTGTGAGTTCTTAACACATAACCAATAGCTCTATTAGCAGATGACATGAAAATACCGTTTGGGCATACTTTCTTCCTTTCCACGTGGTCTAATTTTTTCCTTACCAGAGATCATTCAACTGACTTCCAATGTGCTTGCTTTGAAAGATCATCTTGATAATCCTGTATGAAATTCTACAGCCACTGGAAAATAATCCATCCTGATTCAAAATTACTGGACCCATCCTACTGGAAATAAAGAAGAGGTGTTCCATGAGCTGAATTAAATATCCTCAAAAAAACTATTTCCTCATGAAAATGTAAAAAAGACACAAGAGCACAGAACCAAAAAGCGGTATTGGCCCCTAAGTGTAACAGCACAGGTACAGGAAGATTTTACTGGAACTATCTTTGTTAAAGATCTTCATCGAGAATCAATTAAAAATAAATTCTGAGTAAATTTTGTTTTACGGTTATTACTTGCTTGAGATTGATTGCGATATTCCTCAGATGTTTATCACTCTAATAATTGGAGGCTTCTTTAATATGTAAATATCTCTTGCTCTCCATGTCCCTGCTCTGGTGCAGTTGCTCCAGTCCTTCCTTGTATCACATCACCTTCTGGGCCGTGCCCATTTTTTCAGTGTCTTTATCATGCTGGGATACTCAGAACTGGACACAGAAATTCCAGATGTGCTCTCGTACATGCTGCAGCACTATGACCCATTTCTAGCTTTAAGGGTGCTTCTTCATACTGATCAAAGATGCGCTTCCCTTCAGATATCTGTCTGTGACTGGAACCCAACGTTAAGTTTAAAAACAGAACTAATATGTATTACTAGGAGTAATTTGACAGAGCGAGAGAGGAGACTGGGAATTATGCCAGCTGTTGATTCTGAGAAAAATAAATCATGTCTATAGAGGAGTGATAAATACGAAGACTCTTCCTCAAGCATGCCTGCCAAACGGTATTTATCAAAGTAGGTTTGTCAAGGGAAAAAAAAAAAAAAAGAGAGAATAACAGCAGTATACACCGAGTGTTGTAGAACCGCTGTGATTTACAGAGGCAGACAGCATTACCCCTCCTCAGAAATCAAAGGCAACTGCGAGAGTACTGCTCTTATGGCTGCAAATTATTTTTGGGAGCAGAGGCCTCAAAGAGCACTGTTGACCAAACAAAAGAGCTTCAGAGGCATTATGAGCCAGCAAGTTTTTCTAACACTCTGTTAAGGTTTTTTGTCAGCAATCCACATCATAACATCACACAGTGCACCAGGAGTTAAAGAGTAAATGCTGCAGTTCCATGGATTGTTGATATTTCTGGTCTCTTGGTTCCAGAAGACTTCATTTTTCCATTTCCATTTTCCAGTAGGAGGGAAAGATAGAACTGACCGGGAGTCATGGGACTGTTCTCTTTGCTCCTTGGCCAGCTTGCCTACAGCATTAGGGTGAGGACTTTGGTTTCACAAACTCTCGTTTTATTTATAAACTTGAATTCTAATCATATTATGTTGATTATGTTGTATTATCTCACATTCTCCTACAGTATTTAGTAAATTAAGTTTTCCCTAAGGTTGTTGCTGCTGTTTTTCTCATCCAGTCCCATCTCTTTAACTTCCCCCCCTGCTTCCCAGGGTCCACGGGTCCCTTTACCCTCCTGGTCATGGAACGAGGCTAAACTATGACACACTCAGCAGCTTTCATGGTTTTTTGAAAGTGTTTTGCCATTGTTTGGTATGTATGACACGAAGGTCGCTTAGCTAAGAATCTCTGTAACTGTTAAGTACTATCATGTTCTTTCAAGGTTATGTGCTGAGTACGGTTGAGCATATGACAGCTCTGTTACAAGGGGCAGAGTTCAGGTACTGTTTTAAGAAATGCTGCAGATGGCAAAGACTTAATGGTGAGGTCTGCTATCCAGCAAGAAATCACAAGAAAAACAGAGCATCTCTGCAAAGGCACAACACAAAGGGATAATTCTCTCAGAGAGCTGTAAGTAGAGACACAAATCGTTTTCAAGAGGAGAAATTCCTGGGTAGCAATGGCACATTGACACAGTGATTTTTTAGGAATACTGTTTTTCATTTTTGAAAATATCTATTTTAATACTATGTTTTTCTGGGTTCTATATGTTCTGGAAGCATTCAGAAATTGAACTGTTCACAATTCACATCAGTAATACATCGATTATTTAAAAATATATTGTTAGTAGACTGTGTCATGTTCTGTAATTTACAGTACTTTTTGCAAGAGCAGTTGATTTGTTATTGGAATTTCAAGTACAGTTCTGTGCAGTGATGGACAAAGTACTTATAACAGCATAACAATATCCATCTGTTCTTCTTTTAGCGTCTAAAAATGTTCTTGAGGATAGAAAGAAATTTTTTTCAAGAAACTAGACCTTGGTAAGTGCCATCTCTATTGGAGATTTTAAAACATTTAGTGCTGATCAACTTTACAGCAATGACAACGTTAAGCTGTTGGCATTAAAAAAAGGAGTGACAACTTGGTGGAATAATCTTTTTTCTACATTTCAAATAGGAGTGCATGCAAGTCACTGGCACCTCTTCCATTTATGAGCACTGAGATTTAAAAATAATGAAGCAACAACAACAACAACAACAACAACAACAACAACAAACAAAACACCATACCATATTCCAGCATCTTTCATTATCTGCAAATTCAGTTTTATGCATTTAATTTTCACTTTAGTCCATTTAATATTTACACTGTTGTCATGGTTTCATGATTTTTCATTATCGGTATTCCACATCATAACATCATGCAATGCACTGGGGGTTTGACTGCTCAAGTTCCGGGTGCCTGTCCAGAGGAGAAGAGCAGCTACGTTTCCCCAGGGGGCTTTGCGGTCAGCGAGGAGATATAACTCCCGGCAAGGTCACCTGATGCTCTCTCTTCTCTGCCTGCGCTTCTCGCCTGCGCTTCTCTGCCTGCGCTTCTCATCTCAGCGTTGTGGTAAGGCCGATCCACTATCAATTTCACATTCTCTCTCCTTATAAAATTCTGTTGATACCATATTTAGTAAATTACTTTGTTTTACCTCAGATTGTTGCCACTGTTTTCAATTATTTCGGGGTCCCTTATTTTCTTTTTTTTTCCCGGGGGCGCGGATCCGCGGATCCCTCCGCCCTTCTAGTCACGGAACCGGGCCGAACCAGCCCGTAAACCGTTGACATTCTTGGTGGAGAATGCGGGCAACAGTTGCTTTTTAGCTTTTTGAACAAATCTCTCTCTCCGCTCTCAGACAGCTTCATTGGGAAAGTTTATCTGTTTCACCAGTACTGTCTGAAAGCGTGACCTTGAAAAGTCCAGGCGGACGGCCAATACTCTAGGATATTTGTAAACTTTGAGCCTTGCTATCTTGTTTCTGTAAAAGAAAAAAAATGCTTTCTCTACTGAAACTGCCTTTTAAGGGGCTGCATGCCACTGTCTCTTCTTTCTTAATGCTAAAAACATACTGGGCCTTAATTAAGTTCACCACTTTGCTCTATGGAGCAATAGGTATATATAGCCAATTGAAAACATGGATGGAAATAACTATGTGGCATCTGCATATTATGTGGCATACCATTCCAGAGGGAGCTGCTAATTTTACAGGGTTGGGGATTTTTAAGCAGGTTTCCAGCCTCTCCTTTGAATTCTTTATGCGGATTTTCAATGCTCACCTGATCACGTTATTAATCTCCGTGAATGTACTGCTCACCATTTCACTTATTATTAGTATTTATTATATTTTGAGGAAGTCTGCCCCAAAACCAGTAAATACTGAGTGGCAGGGAATGTGGAGAGGCCTGGGTGAGACTTTAGAGAGATGGAAATCTTCGGTGTCATGGAACTTTACTCCAGAACACCTGAAAGACCCTGAAAATTTAAACAGATATTTGAGACAGGAATGTCATGGCTCAGGAAGATCTGAGGAGGCCCAAATTGTTTGGGGCCTGGCTAATGCTTACCGGGCCTTATTCAATACTATCCTGGAGAGGGAGAGAGTTTGTGAAATTGAAAAGGAGAGTCTCAGGGAAACAGTGCAAAATGAGCGAGAGAGTATCCTGGTCGAGAGAAACAGCCTCCAATCTGAGAGAGATGCCCTCCGAATTGAGAGAGACTCCCTGCAATCCAAACTCAACAGTCTTCAATCTCAACAAGACACCCTCCAATCTGAGCTAGATACTCTCATAATCGAACGAGACAGGCTCCGAGCTGAACTGGAGGATGAGAGCATTGGAACTGACCAACCTGATCAACTACAGGAAGCACCACAATTGATGTCACTTGCCCCTGTAAGAGGACGGAAAATGAAACGAATCTCGACTCAGTTAGAAGAGAAGAAAGAAGAGGAGAGAGGTCCAGAGGAGTGGCTCCAAGATCCACAAGAAGCACCCCTAAGTCCAGGGGAGGGGCCCTCAGTAAGACCACGGTCACCGGCGCCAATGAGGGCAACAAGAAGTCCCGAAAGAGTAAGAGGTGAGCAAGATATCGTTACCATTGTTGATCGATCTCTGAAAATGAATGAAATTCGAAGTCTGAGAAAAGACTTTTCACGTCACCCAAATGAGCCTATTGCCACTTGGTTACTTCGATGTTGGGACAATGGGGCCAACAGTGTGTGGCTGGATAGTAGAGAAGCTCGCCAACTGGGTGGCGTTGCTAGGGACTCAGCCATTGACAGAGGTATTAGTACATGCCAGAACCAGGCCTTTACCCTCTGGAAGCGGATGTTGTTAGCTGTAAAAGAAAGATACCCCTTCAAAGATGATCTGATGCCTGAGAAAAAGAAATGGGCTGATATGGAAGAAGGCATCTGTTATTTAAGAGAATATGCTGTGGTGGAAATGCTACATAGCCCCGATTTCATTCCTGACGAGCCAGACCAAGAGCATGATCCCGAGAGAGTCAGGTGTACACCAAACATGTGGCGTACATTCACAAAGACCGCACCAGAAAGGTACGCCAGCACATTTGCAGCAATGTATGGCAGAGGGGAAAGAAGACCCCTTATAAGTGAATTGGTTAATAAACTTCAAGACTTTGAGTTACATTTAAGCCCTCTGCGAGCTTGTGTTTCAGCCATTACAAAGGTAGCTGAAAAGCTGGACAGAATGGAAAACAAACAAGAAGATATAATAGACAAACTATCAACCGTGCCTGAAGCTGATAAATCCATGGAGGTAACGGATACATCAAATGGGGACCAGAATCCCCAAAACAGCCTATTGGAGGGGCTGATCAACTTGATTTCCTCCCAGCCGGTGGCATCTAATGTCTCAGCTATCAAAAGAAGACGTTCTCCTGCTCGAGCAAGTGACAACAGTAAGACCACATCACGTTTTGCCTTGTGGCATTACCTACGTGACCATGGAGAAGATATGAAGGAGTGGCATAAACAACCTACTCCTGTACTTCAAGCACGGGTAAGAGAGTTACAAGACAAATCAACCACCAAGGTGAACTTCTCTAAAAAGGTGATTGCTCCAGTTGCTGCAGACAGTGAAGGTAACAAATAGAGGGGCCCTGCCCCCAGCCAGGGGGGGGAAAGGGATAATAGAGTTTATTGGACTGTGTGGATTAGATGGCCTGGCACATCAGAATCACGAAAATATAAGGCCCTGGTGGATACTGGTGCACAGTGCACTCTAATGCCCTCGAGTCACCAAGGGACAAAATCAATTTATATTCATGGGGTGACTGGAGGTTCCCAAGAGCTGACTATGTTGGAGGCCGAAATCAGCCTCACTGGTAAAGACTGGCAGAAACACCCTATTGTGACTGGCCCAGGGGCTCCATGCATACTTGGTATTGATTACCTCAGAAGGGGATATTTTAAGGATCCCAAAGGGTATCGATGGGCCTTTGGAATAGCTGCTGTAGACACAGAAGGTGTTAAGCAGTTGTCTATTTTGCCTGGCCTGTCAGAAGATCCATCTGCCGTGGGGTTGCTACGAGTGAAAGAGCAACAAGTACCGATTGCTACAAAAACGGTGCACAGACGGCAGTACCGCACCAACAGGGATTCCTTGCTCCCCATTCAGAAGCTGATTCACCAACTAGAGAATCAGGGAGTGATTAGCAAGACTCACTCACCTTTTAACAGCCCCATATGGCCAGTGCGTAAAGCCAGTGGAGAATGGAGGCTGACGGTGGACTACCGTGGCCTGAATGAAGTCACACCCCCATTGAGTGCTGCTGTGCCAGATATGTTAGAACTCCAATATGAATTGGAGTCAAAGGCAGCCAAATGGTACGCCACCATTGATATTGCTAACGCCTTTTTCTCCATTCCTTTGACCAAAGAATCTAGGCCACAGTTTGCTTTCACCTGGAGGGGCATTCAGTATACCTGGAATCGTTTGCCCCAGGGGTGGAAACATAGCCCAACCATTTGCCATGGGTTGATCCAAGCTGCACTGGAACAGGGAGGTGCTCCTGAGCACTTACAGTATATTGATGACATCATCGTGTGGGGCAACACAGCAAAGGAAGTTTTTGAGAAAGGAGAGCAAATAATCCAGATCCTTCTGCGTGCTGGTTTCGCTATTAAGCGAAGCAAAGTGAAAGGGCCTGCCCAGGAAATTCAGTTCCTAGGTATAAAGTGGCAAGATGGCCGTCGTCACATCCCAACAGATGTGATCAACAAAATCAGTGCCATGTCTCCACCCACTAATAAGAAAGAGACACAATCGTTCCTGGGTGTAGTGGGTTTTTGGAGAATGCATGTTCCAAACTACAGCCTCATTGTAAGCCCCCTTTATCAGGTGACACGGAAGAAGAATGATTTTATGTGGGGTCCTGAGCAGCAGCAGGCTTTTGAGCAGATTAAACAAGAGATAGCCCGTGCCGTGGCCCTGGGGCCAGTACGGATGGAACAGGATGCGAAGAACATCCTCTACACTGCTGCTGGAGAGAAAGGTCCCACTTGGAGTTTGTGGCAAAGAGCCTCAGGAGAGACCCGAGGCCGACCCCTGGGATTCTGGAGTCGGGCGTACAGAGGGTCTGAAGAGTGCTACACTCCAACTGAGAAGGAGATCTTAGCCGCGTATGAGGGGGTTCGGGCTGCTTCCGAAGTAATCGGTACAGAAACACAGCTCCTTCTGGCACCTCGACTGCCAGTGCTGAACTGGATGTTCAAGGGAAAGGGTCCCTCCACCCATCATGCTACTGATGCCACTTGGAGTAAGTGGATTGCGCTGATTACGCAGCGAGCGCGGATGGGGAATCTCAACCGTCCAGGAATCCTAGAGGTGATCATGGACTGGCCTGAAGGCAAAAAGTTTGGAACACCGCCAGCAGAAGAGATATCACGTGCTAAAGAGGCCCCACCATATAATGAACTACCCGAAAATGAGAAGACATATGCCCTATTCACAGATGGATCGTGTTGTATTGTGGGGAAACACCGCAGATGGAAAGCCGCTGTGTGGAGCCCCACACGACAAGTTGCAGAGGCCACTGAAGGAAAAGGAGAATCGAGCCAATTTGCAGAGGTAAAGGCTGTCCAACTGGCCTTGGATGTTGCTGAACGGGAGAGGTGGCCAATGCTTTATGTTTACACTGACTCGTGGATGGTGGCAAATGCTCTATGGGGGTGGTTACAGCAGTGGGAGCAAAACAACTGGCAAAGAAAGGGTAAACCTATTTGGGCTGCTGACCTGTGGAAAGATATTGCTGCCCGAATAAAGAATATGGTTATAAAGGTGCGTCACGTAGATGCCCATGTGCCCAAGAATAGGGCTACTGAAGAGCAGCAAAATAACCATCAGGTAGACAGAGCTGCCAGAATTGAGGTGGCCCAAACAGATCTGGACTGGCAGAACAAGGGTGAATTATTTCTAGCCCGATGGGCCCATGAGACCTCAGGCCATCAAGGGAGAGATGCGACATATAAGTGGGCTAGAGACCGAGGGGTGGATTTAACTATGGATGCTATTGCGCAAATCATTCACGACTGTGACACGTGTGCCACAATTAAACAAGCCAAGAGAATGAAACCTCTCTGGGAGGAAGGGCGATGGCAAAAGTACAAATATGGGGAGGCATGGCAGGTTGATTATATCACCTTGCCACGATCTCGTAATGGTAAGCGTTATGTGCTCACCATGGTGGAGGCAACAACTGGGTGGCTTGAAACCTATGCAGTACCCCACGCTACCGCCCGAAATACCATACTAGGTCTTGAGACACAAGTCCTGTGGCGACATGGTACCCCAGAAAGAATTGAGTCAGATAATGGGACTCATTTTAAAAATTCTCTTGTAGGTACCTGGGCTAAAGGTCATGGTATTGAGTGGATTTACCATATTCCCTACCATGCACCGGCCTCAGGTAAGATTGAACGATACAATGGGTTGTTAAAAACTATGCTGAAAGCAATGGGAGGCGGTACATTTAAGCACTGGGAGAAGCATTTGGCAGAAGCCACCTGGTTAGTCAATACCAGAGGATCTATCAATCGTGGTGGTCCAACCCAGTCCAGCTCCCTACATACCGTAGAGGGAGATAAAGTCCCTGTTGTACATGTAAAGAATATGTTGGGAAAGGCAGTTTGGGTTATTCCAGCCTCTGAGAAGGACAAACCTCTTCGTGGAACTGTTTTTGCCCAGGGACCTGGGTCCACTTGGTGGGTGATGCAGGAAAACGGGGATGTTCAATGTGTACCGCAAGGGAACTTGATGTTGAGGGAGTGCAGTCAGTAATTCCTAGTGCGTGTGTTTATATTTTGTTTGTATATATTAAGCATGATGTAGTGATGTGGAATAAGGGGTGGAATGTCATGGTTTCATGATTTTTCATTATCGGTATTCCACATCATAACATCATGCAATGCACTGGGGGTTTGACTGCTCAAGTTCCGGGTGCCTGTCCAGAGGAGAAGAGCAGCTACGTTTCCCCAGGGGGCTTTGCGGTCAGCGAGGAGATATAACTCCCGGCAAGGTCACCTGATGCTCTCTCTTCTTTGCCTGCGCTGCTTCGCTTGCGCTTCTCTGCCTGCGCTGCTTCGCTTGCGCTTCTCTGCCTGCGCTTCTCGCCTGCGCTTCTCTGCCTGCGCTTCTCATCTCAGCGTTGTGGTAAGGCCGATCCACTATCAATTTCACATTCTCTCTCCTTATAAAATTCTGTTGATACCATATTTAGTAAATTACTTTGTTTTACCTCAGATTGTTGCCACTGTTTTCAATTATTTCGGGGTCCCTTATTTTCTTTTTTTTCCCGGGGGCGCGGATCCGCGGATCCCTCCGCCCTTCTAGTCACGGAACCGGGCCGAACCAGCCCGTAAACCGTTGACAACTGTATTAGTTTTAATGTTTCAAGTAGTACATTAGCTTCAATGTGTCCCATGAGAGCTAGACTGACAATCAGGAAAAAGAAATTCAGACACATTTTATAAGGTCTCTAGCCATTTATATTTGCAGAAAGATCATATGAAGCACAACATACGGTTTTTCAGATGAGTTCTATTAATGTAGCTTCACAGGATGCTGATAGCCAGCACGAAATTGGCTAGTTTCAATAAGAACTATAATGCAGCATGTCAACAATAATTTCTGTGTTAAAAATAAAAAATAAATAAAACTCAAGCTAATATTGCCATATAAAATCGGTGTGGATGAGATAGGAGGCAAAACCCCAAGGTTTTAATTTGATTTACTTCCATTTTGCACTAGAAACATGCATGGTCCCTTTTTTATTTAGTCAAAGTCTCTCATAATGCTCTGATTCTGCCATGCCAATGTGATTCCCTAATTCGGTATCTCACCTCCTGAAAAGCACATCCTTCGTTTGCAACTGATGTAAGCCACAATGTGAAATGCACAGCTTTCCATCTAATTAGGCTTCCAAACTTCAGACTGTTATGGCGACTGAAATATTACCCCATTTCAGCCTTTGAAAGCCTGTCCTGGAAGATGTTAATTTAGGGGGAGAAAGTTTTTAACTGCTTTGGCACATTTATGGCTCAGCACCTCTGATTTATCCTTTTCTCACATTCTGAGTTTACTGACGTGGAAGCACTAAAGAAAAAGTCTTATGTCACATTCGCATAAAACCTGTAGGCCAGAATCCCAGAAATTAATTTCAGAGGTATTGAACAATCTGGCATCTCCACTTCTACCTTCAGCCCTGCAGTCCTCACCATTAAACCTATCACCCAGAGCCATCAGGCATGATCATACCGAAGTTTGAAATTATGTTTTAGGATTTTTAAGAAAACACATACTGTCAGATTTTAAGCGAAGTTTTGTCATGTTTCCCATAGATGCTGGTTAACTAGCAATGACAGAAAGGAAAATAACAAAGAGAACATACAGGAATCTCTGAGGAAGGCCTAGAGCTACCAGTCCTTAACTTCAAAGATAATATTTAAGAGTAAATATTTGAGAGCAAAGCTTTTTATTAACTGAACTTCGATAAGGAAACACAACTGCTACTTCTGCCTTCTGTTCCTGAAATAAATTGTGTTTTCAAAGGCAGCATCTCAGAAACTTAAAAACTATTTATCTAATCATTTGGAAGATGATTCAGTGTTACTGTCACATTGTGTTTGTTTTCTTTTAAATCTCCTCCAACATTATCCTTATATTAATATTTCAAACGAGTAAAATAAATCCTTTTAAAATAAGTATATTTTATTCCCGTTCTGCTTCCTGCTTCCTGTTTCACAGGAAATTGAGAGTCACAACAGCAAAATCCTTAACGCTGGTCTCACAAAAGCTTCAGTAAGTCAGAACAGAAGAGCTCACTCTGTAAAAACCCATGACAAACCATCTACCACACCTTCACAATTCATCCCGTTGGTACGGGAAAGTATCAAGAGACCTTAGGCTTTCCTCCACCACGAGGAGATCTAGAGCAAACAGTGTTTGTGCATTTCATTAATGACATTTTTTATCTCATACTCAAGGCTCTTTTGCCACGTAAGAGAATCCATACATTTGAAAGCCAATTTAGTTCTTGTGCGTTTCTGATAGTATGATTTGTATAATAACATCAGCTAACTTGAATAACGTTGACACATCAAAACTCAGGGTTCTGAGATAGACTTTTTCAGATATGAGAGGTGTTTTATTTTTAAGTGTTACCAACTGCCTTGTATAAGCATGCCTGCCCCATTTACACTTGGGCTAAAATGTGACTCTTTTAGAGCAGCCTGGTTAGCTGATTCTAACACATGAAGAAACTCTCTGCCTGTTTTCCCTACCCCAAGCACTTAATCTCTTTCTTCTTATATCAGTAGATCCACTGGTACAATGCAAATACAGTTTTAATGTACTGTTGGATGCAAAGCTGTTTTATAGTAACAGCCCTCCTAGGTCAGACGTGCCCTATTTTACTGAAACAGCGTTTCATTAGAAGGTTTTCAGAGAATGGTAGTTTAAACAATATGCTTTATTACTCTAGGGCACTCTCTTTAATGGCCATACTCATTTAGGAAAGAAAATTCTGGTAAAATGTGAAAAAGGAAGAGAACCAAGCAAATGGAAGGCAGAGATATCGTGGAACAAAAAATAATTCAGAAATTCCATATAGGGGAAGGAGATCTAAGTCTCATCACGTGTATGAAATCCTGGTTATGGGCAGGATGGCTGAGGAGAGACAGAATACACATGCTGGGAGTTTGTTACTAGCACAAAGAAAATGAAATACATGATATATATTATATATGCAATTAATAAACAATTTTAAAAACAGACATACATACAAAAAAAAAGAAAAAAGGAAAAAAAAAAAAAAGGAAAACAGATCCCTTGTAAGGATTACATCCAAGTACATTCCAAAACAAGCCATTCTTTGATTCTGTGCTATTGGTTTACAAAATTATTAAACCAAAGTTATACTACATTAACTTAGTGTAAGAAGCTTACAAAATTTCTTAACTACCCAGTACGAATTTTGTGTTCAATCCTCTCCCACCTCTAATCTCTTCTTTCCAAGGCTTCTCCCTCTGCACAGAGGCATAACAGCATCTGTACACTTCAGTATATAATGAGAAGTTAAGCCTACAATTACATAAGGCATGTTTAGGATTATTTAGCCTAGAGACCTACTAATTTAATTTTAGTTTAACATACTTATGAAAATACTGTAGCTGAAAATAAGTAAGAAAAATAATGTAAGTAAGATTTTAGATGTTGGAAGTCAGCATGAATGAAGATAAAAACATAAACTCATCATCAGTATTTTTAATCCCTGTAGGGTTGGGCTCATTTTCAGTTTCAGACAAACTAAAGCATTAAAAAAAAAAAAAAAAGAAATTTCACCAAGTCATAAGAATCATAAAGTCATAAAATAGCTTGAGTTGAAAACAACTTTAAAGGGCATCCACATCCAACCCCCCTGCCATGGGTTGGTTGCCCCCCACCAGCTCAGGCTGCCCAGGACCCCATAAAGCCTGGTCTTGAACACCTCCAGGGATGGGGCACCCACAGCTCTGGGCTGCTGTGCCAGCTTTTACTCTGAGTAAAGAACTTCCTCTTAATATCTAATCTAAATCTCTCCTCTTTGACTTTAAAACCATTCCCCCTTGACCTATTAAGCTTGAATTAAAAGAATATATAAATGCAATCTTCAGCTGTGGTTTGTAGCATTAGGATATCCAAATTCTTCACTTCTAAGGTCCAGCACAAGGTCTATGACTTGGTTTGCATAACTGCTAGCCTTTTCTGAATCTTCTCCTAAGCTAGCTTGGAAGCTAGCGACCTACTCCCCATTCCCTCCTGTCTGGCTTTTAAGCATTTCTAGATTCTCTCTGTTCAGTTTTTTTATTCTTCATTGTGTTTTTGTCTTTCTGCCCTACCTTGGAGCCAATATTAATAAGGGTTTTTTATATCTACTTCTTTTTACATCAAACATGCTTCTATATTCCTGTTTAATAAAAATAACACAACTTTAGTGATTCACATCTGTTGTGTCTACTGTCTTTGAAGCTGGGTTGCAAACTGGAAATTGCAAAGAGCCTTTTCTTATTACCCTACATCTACCACATTATTCAATCTCTTCACGTTTGGCTTTCATACTAATTCAGAACTTCTCCAGCAGCTAAGAATTCTTTATCACTGTCACACAACAAATTACTCATCATATGAAATATGCATTGCACATGCTTTGTATTGTTGCTCTGTAGCCCTCATGACTGCAGTACTGCCACTGTTAGTCACTGACTTTGATTCTGAAAGGCCCTAGGACTTTGCCTGAGTAAACACTGGCTTGTCTCAGGTGATTTGACTCTGAGAGCAATTTTTTTTTTGCATTGCCTAAATGCCTGCCATCTATTTTGTTTTATTTTTAATAACCTCTGCATAATAATGTAGTACAACCATAATTCTTATACAGCTATATGGAAGTAAATACTTATGACCCTGACATAACAATGTCACATATAAATAAAAAAAGAAGAAAGGAAAGTGCCTTGAAAATGCAGACACAGGATAAAATACTGAAGAGCATTGGTACTAAATGGTTAAGGGGGGGGGCACAGAATGACAGTGGAAATTGCATGGCCTAGCAATCAGCTATTGGCATTGCAAACCTGGGAACCAGGTAAAACTTTTTTTGAGAAATAACAGCAGGAAGAAAGATCAGCTACCTAGAATGTGTGAAATCCACAACAGACAGCAAATGAAGATGTACGATGAAGTTACAGATGAGTGAGAATAAGGCTGGCATTGAGGGTACTGGAAGAATCCCTTAGACCTCACCAATACCATATTTCCTGTAGTAGAAGGGAAGAACAAAACTCAGTATCCAATGTCAAACTTCTCCTAGCACAGCGTGAGGGTGCTGTCATATTGCTGCACCCTCACCATCCAGCCAGAACTGACCTTAGGAATCACCAACCCCTCATTAGCGGGTGAGCATCAAAGAGACAGGCAGGAGAAAGGGTGTCTGTAAAAATTTTAACAGCATTATTGATTGTGTTGGCCTGCTACAGAATTCAGTATTATTTCTTCAACTGAATACTTTGTTTTCCTTTTTTTAAATAGGCTAAAATAACTGCTTTTAAGACTTCGTGTGAAGTCGTTCTCTTGCTATCAGGTTCCCAAATCTTTAAACTAGGGAAGAGATTGGTACTATTTCTGAAGGATGGAAATTCCCTAGACTTTGAATAAAAATAGCA
Organism: Meleagris gallopavo; assembly: GCF_905368555.1. Classification (NCBI taxonomy): domain Eukaryota; kingdom Metazoa; phylum Chordata; class Aves; order Galliformes; family Phasianidae; genus Meleagris; species Meleagris gallopavo. The sequence continues at coordinate 71,274,364 of NC_139435.1, forward strand.
GCCATAATGGTAAGCTACTATATAAAATTTAACCACAATTCATATTGTCAGTTGCAAAAGTTAGAGTGAAAACAGTGTAAGATCTCAGCCAATATTGCTAAAATTATCCCAAATTGTTGCACTTTGTGGCAAAAACGAGGGCCTGAATGAAAATGAATGTTGAGGATGTTGATCACAGTACTAACTGCTAGCTTGTCAATGCCAAGTTTAAGGCTATCTTCTGTAAAAGGGTTTCACAAGTCATCTGACAGCTCAACAACTGAGGAGGAGGCCCTTTGACAGCTAAGAACAGCTCTGCAGCTACAGTCTAAACACAGGTGTGACCCTTGGGAAAGGAAAAGCTTATATAAAAATGCATGGTCTGGCAAACTGGCACTCCTATACTTTCCTATTCTAAGTTACAGCACAGCATGGAAAAGGTGGCAAGACTGTTTACTACTAAACAACATGGAATCCCAGAATTGTTTGGGTTCAAATGGACCTTGAAGATCATCTAATTCCAACCCCTTACCATGGGCAAAGCTGCCACCCACCAGATCAGGCTGCTCATGGACCCATCCAACCCAACCTTGAGCACCTCATGAGATAGAACATCAACAGCTTCTCTGTGTCAGAGGCTTGTCCAATTAGAACCCAACATCTAACCTAAATCTCTCCTATTTTAGTTTAAAAACAATTCTTCCTTGTCCTACCACAGACATTCAACCCTGCTCCCCCTTCCCTACCCCCTGCCCCAACTGAGAAACTCCCCTAAAGTACTGGAATTCCACCCCTGAGTCTTCTCCAGGCTGAACAAGCCCAGCTGCCTTCACAAGTGGTGTGCTCAAGACCTGTGAGCATCTTTGTGGCTCTCTTTGGATTTATTCCAACAGCTCCAAATCCTTCTCATGCTGGGGACACCAGACCTGGATGCGGCACTTCAGATGGGACTTCTAGGGCAGAGCAGATCACCCTCCTGCCCAGGATACCTCTGTCAATAAAGCTGTCCTTCTGCATGTGCACATTGCTGGCTCACACCAAGCTTTTTGGTCCACAAAACGCACAGCACATATGAATCAGTAATGAACAGAAGACTCATCCACTATCACTAATACCCAAGCAAACTTCACACAGTCCTACAGAATGAATACTCCCAAGCATGGCCTGGGATAGATAGGATAGGTAGAAGATAGAATAATCATCTCAAGGGAGCAGCTGAGGACCCAAACCCTCTAGTTGATGGCTCCAAAGCAGTCTGCAAACACATCAAAACACAGCTGAGGTCATCTCCCTTTCACGTCATACAATGTCTGGCAGTGATTAGATCTTCTGTTCTCCAGTTTCCAATAGTGCCTTTTAGATGTCTCTAAAAGGTTGTCAAGAGTTGGCAGACAATACTTGTCAGGATATTTAAAGCAGATAGAGCTGCTTTAAAGACCATCCAAGAAAGGTAGAAGTCACAATCCCTTAATGCAGAAGGAATCACCCCTTTCCAAGGATCCTTTCCAAGGATCAGGCTCATCAAACAGTCCAAAGGAGGCAACCTCCAAGTAGAGATGCTTCCCTTGTGGCTGCCAGCCCTTACATGAGGTTAGGGACAGATGGACCCTGGGTCCACCCCTCCTGGTCACAGAGGTGAATTGCTTCCATATGTGCTTCTAGGACTGGCTGTGCCCCTTCAGCAGGCACACCATCACTGGTTCAGGCTGTGAACTAACCATTCCCATACAATATCATATACAAAACATGCAAACTTACCCTCAGTATTCTACTACAGGCTATCTAAGACAGCTTTCCCTTTAAGACATAAAGAATAGTCCTACTGAAAAGGCTGGAAGTATCCCCAGGAGAGTTAAAATAGGTCACTTTCATCCCTGTATACATTTTGGCTGTAATTCAGAACAGTTCTTGGGCAGGAGTATGCTGCCTGTAAACATATGTATGACCACTGTCAGTCGTCAAATCATGTTCTACCAAGGATGGGGTGGGAATGTTAAAACACAATGCAGTAAGAATTATTTTTCATTACCATAGCTGCAGGACTCCAGGTATGTACAGGAAGCTGTGTTGCATTAAAAAGACCCAGAGGCAGAAGCAGCAGCTTGTCACCAAGAGTGGAACATGTTCACATGAAATTCCATAATTTATGGAAATACTGTTACAAGATACTTTCCACCAACATCAGCAAGAACAGATGCTAAGTGCTTTTATCACTGTCTGTTAAGCTGCTGGACAAAACTGCACTTAAGAATAATGAAAATGATAAATTCCCTCATCACTCCTTTGGGGTCTTCTTCCCTGCAGTTACTACTGCAGCTCACATGGATGTAGCCAATTCAGCTTCAAAGTAAAGTTGCTCACAAGGTCTCCATGGTAACACACAGCTTAGTTTTTGCTAACCATCTCCCATGTTAATAAGTCAGTTATATAAAACTTGGGTGGCTTTTGCACCTGCACTGTTCTGTGTGCTGGTATGGCTCCATTGTTTGCAGAACACAGACTAAAAGAAGTACAAGCCAAAAAGGTTATTAGACATTTACCAGTCTAGAACAAAGAAAAAATAGATGCTGTCTCACTTTAAACCACAATTAAGCAATTCATTAATGTCTTGCACAGTGTTTTTTGATGACACCTTGTAGCTCTGCTGTCCTGTGAAACAGGATCTGGACAGGCTGATTGCTGAGCTGAGGCTGATGGGATGAACAGTTGGTCTAGCTGATCTTGGAGGTCTTTTCCAACCTTGGCAATTCTATGATTCTATGGAACTAGTGGGGATGCAGATTCAGTGGAGGAGGATTACCACACTGCATGCTTTTCCACTGCTTGCAGATTTTATCAGAAATCAATCTGAAATTGGTCTATGCCTTCAAGTTATTCAACTTGTTATTTCCAGAAAAAAAGTTCTTTATTCTGTAGCGTAAATGCAGTAACCAGATGCTGCTGATGACTCAAACCTCATGTGCTATCAAACCACACTGTTATCTGCTTGCAGCTCCTGCAGCTTTGGCACTTACAAGATCTTCCAGTCTCCCTTGTACACTCCAGAAACCATTCACTCCCAGTACAGTATTTCAGCTTCATCTGGAGAATAAGGCCACATAAAAAGAAACTACGACATTTCACTGTCTACAGCTGTGCTACACTTGAAGGATAAAGGATGTATTTGCTCGTCTGCAGGCTTGCCATTGCAGTGGTTCCTCTCTGACTGTGTCATCTGCTAAACATTCGTACTTCTCACATCAGCCAACATATCAGTCTCTCGTAGAGGCTGGAAAAGTATAAATGATAAGCATTCAAGAATACTGATAAATATCACTTTCTGATATTTTGTACAGACAGAGGTCCTCTAGTAGAAGAGAATTTCTTAATCTACATGCAACAAGCTGCTTAATGTTAATTCAAATATTGCTTTAGATCATAGCATCTTTCAGAAGAACTGCAAAAGTTACACTGAAAGAACAACTTAAAAATCCTGAAGAATCCCCTGAAGGGAAATTTGAAGGCTGAAAAGGAGAATAAAAACAGTGATCAAATTTAACAGTCTGCCTAGCTATATCTGTTTTGTTTTGTTTTGTTTTAATTATAGTAATTGTTTTGTACAGTAAGCAGTACTCATTATTTTAGCTTCAATATTTGCTGTCAGCAATAGTACTTAGTTTTAGAGCTGGATGGGTGAAATCTAGATTTTTCTCTTTTTAAAAAGTCAAATGCCATTTTGAAAAAGTCATTACAGGAGAAAACTTTAACAGTTCCTCCTGGTTGCTTTAAAATTAATTTATATATATTTTTGGTAAGACTACCAGGTCATTTTATTTCTACTGTTCAAATGCAAGATAATAAAGGCACAAAGCTGAAAAACTGGAGCCAGACCTCTTAAATACCTGGCTGAGAGCCTAGAAACTCTTCCACTTAATTGTAGGCTTTCAGATATGAACATAAGAGTCCGCAGACTACGAATGCAAGCTGTGCCACAGCAGAGGTTACCAGGCAGCTCTTTTCAGGTACTGCCATCAACATCATGTTTGTAAATGCGCCAGCTTCCATTCTGTGCTAAAATAACTTTCGAAACACCATGCATCTATTTGGATATGAACATATTAGTCCTACAGAAAGCTATTTTCCACCTGGAAAACCTACAGTCTATTTCTCTGGTTATATTTTCATTTCAGGAGTGAAACAGTCACATGTAAACTAAGGAAACAAGAAGGAAGAACAGTATGACATCATTTCACACTACCACACTGCTGGACAGAACAGAAGAACCAGTGCTGTCCCAGCATTGCCTTGCAGTAAGCCCATCAAGTGGGGAACTGTCATACTAAAGCTTCTTCTTGAGCCACAAATAGGACATTGTGAACTGTGGGACCCAGCTTTGATCATTTATCATCCTTCTTAAAAAAAAATGTGTAAATGTGCAAGGGTTTGGCAGCATCTTCCTATCTTCCCAGTAAATTCTGAAACAAAAGATTACAAGAAATCAAATCAAAACAAACAAACAAAGAAAGGAGCAAGACTTCCTTTGCTAGATTTATTTGTGAATAAAAAGAAAGAACTTATCAAAATGCAAAAGGCTAATCGTGCCATACAGAACAGCTTATTCTTAGGAATAGAAATAATATGATCTGGCAAACCTGACTGAACTTTGAAATCAGTTCTGATTAAAGCAGGTCAGACTCAATAACCTCCCCTTTTTGTCTCCCCCTGGAGAGTAAAACATAAAGACAGTTACCTTCAGCAAACAAACTTCTATAGTCTCAAAGGACTGATAAGCAGGATCTGATGGGGTGAATGAATGAAGGAAAAAAAAAAAAATCTTTGTTTCCTAAATAACATAAAAAGTACAAGCATGTGAGTTCAAGGGAACTAATTATGAAGGCACATCAAATGAACTAGAACTCTTCCCTTATTCAGGTGGAACTCAAAAAGGAATTATTAAAGAATGAACAATAATTTAAGTGATCACGTAAGTATGTAAACAATGGCAATGGAGTTGTATATACCAAATCACAAGGGCCAAAGATTAAAAAAAAAAAAAAATCCATAATTGACAGATAGGATACAGTAAATAGAACAAAGAAAAATCTTAAAAACACTAGCATATGGAAAATCAAGGAAATAGTTGATCCATTGGCCAACAGCAAAACTTTAAAAAATGTGTAAGCTGAGAAACGTAATAAGCTTCATTCTTAACCAATGAAACAAACAATTAAAACAACGAAGAAATAAGAAGCCACTAAATATTAGCTAGTGTCTGGAATCTTCTCTGCTTATCTGCCGCTCATCAAGTTACCCAGGCCCGACGAAATATCATATTAGAACATCCAGGGAATTTCCTGCACTAATGAGGTAGACTTTTAAGAACTGTTTTGAAACCTCCCAGTGCACGGGAAAGAAAGAGATGAGTAGAACGCCTACTGTATAACTGTACAGAACTGCAAAGTAGGAAATTACTGGAAACACTTCCTTAAGACTGCTGGAAGAAACAGTCAAACCAAAGAGTTGCCAATACAGAAAGAAAACATCAGGGATATGAATAATATCCAAGGCTGACTTGTCAAGAACAATTCAAGTCAAAACAAATCTAGTTTGCTTTTGCGTCAGGGCACAAGGTATAATGGATGGGTAAGGCATAAGGATGTAATAACTCCTGGCTTTTACCTCGTACATCATCCTCCTAAGCTAGTTAGGAAAACACAATCTGGAGCAGATACAGCTAAATTTTATAATGCTTTTCTGCACATTTGCTTATTTGAGACTAAACTAGCTAGTAAAGGAACTTATTTTGCATGGCACTGTCACATTTTGCAATGGATCCAGTGGTGTGTTTACTAGGACTTGCTGGATTCTGCTTCTGTAAGCCCCAGAGTCACACTTATGCTCTTCTTCTCATCTTCCCAGGATGTTTTCACTGCAGGGCTCCCATGGCAGAAGCAGGAGACCGAAGCAAACAGTACAAGATGTCATAGAAGCTTAATGCCAGAAATACCTCTGCAATTCTAGTGCTTTCCCAAATTCTTTCTTCTGAATCCAGCTGTCCTTCAGGCTGAGGACAGAGCCTGAATACCAGACAGATAAAGCACAATACAACCTGCCACCACTTTTGAAGCATACAACCAAAGAGAGGCTTGCCTGCAGATGAAGTCATCCCAGTACGCAGTGACAGATATTTTCACCAGATATACTGTATCAAATAAAGATTTTTTTCCATGTACATTCACTGTTTATGATACTTGATAAATCAGCCTAACTGGAATAGTTCCCTTGGGTTCTGTGATACTCTCAGACTTTTGCCAAAATTACCCTACCCTGGTGGACAGATTAAAGACTTAAATTAAGATTTAATTTCTGTATTAATTGTAGGAAAGCTTTGCTTCCACACAGGATCAACTTACTTGTTGGAAATTTCAAGCCCCTATCTGACTTGGTGCCGTACAAATTTTCATAATTATATTTTTTCCTTCAATAGAAGACTTTGGAAGACTTTCAAAACATAAAAATAAAAAAAAATAATTAAAAAAAAAATCAAAACAATCTAGAAATGGCTGTCTGAATTTGGAGACCATAAGAGATGGTGCAGGAGATGTGAAGTTGGACAGACGGATAAAAAGAGCTTACTTAGGGGGTGAGAGGATGTACAAGATCAGAGCAAGGACAGACAAAAAAAAAGTACAAAAAGAAAGGATGGAAGAGCAAAACAAAGTTGCTGTTGTTGTTGCTGTTTTTCATTTGGCAGCTGTTGTTTCAATTTAAAACAGAAGATGGGAGCCTCCCTTCAAGCATGGGAGGTTCATGGGCTGCATTTTAGCCAGCTCACTCCCACCAGACAGATGGACCCCCTCAGTTCTGCTCTGTGGGACCCCCCACCCTGAGCTGATGGACTGCCCTGGATTTGTTCTGTGGGTTGAATTATTCACAGAACAGTGGCATAGCTTACATTCACTTAAAGGATTTAAAAAATTGATATACAATTTTTCTTCCTCAAACAGTCAATGCATTTGATAACCATATGCTGTCGTCAGATTAATCCATTTACTGTGAATCATTATTCCTCGTGACTGTTTTTTTAATTAACGAGATGCCAGAAGTGGTGAAATCTGAAGAGGTTTGATCCTTTCATGCACTCTAATCAGTTCTAAACATTTTGCTGCGTAAACCTGCTAGCAATTTTTTGTTTGTTTCTTTTACATCATAGAAAAATGGAACTAGCAGGGGGTGGGAAGGGTTGAAATGAAAGATCTATTAAAGATTTAGAAACACTGTCAATCAGTGATACTCTAACTGCAACAAGGAAGAAAAAAATTGTTACTCCAGATTAGAAAATCTTATAAGGCACTCCTGACACACTAGTAACATTTCAAAACTGAAATAGGATTGATTCAGAAGAGTCTCTCTTAAATTTCACTGCCTCTGTAAGACTAAGTATCAACTTTCTGCCTGATACAAGACCAACACCATCTGAAGATATGCCCTAGAAATTTCACTGCCGAAGTACTTCAACTCTTAACTGTAGAGAGGCTAATTCAGTTATTGCACTGAATTTTTTGGTCTTCATTGAAATTGCTAAACAATTTATTTTTTCCAAAAAAACGGCAAATTCTCAGATATAGCCACTAGCTCACAAGAAATTAAAAAAAAACAACAACAAAACAACAAAAAAAAAACAAGATTCATCTGGAGGTCATCCAAACTGAAATCCATGGTGGGATGAATATCAGCCAGCAATGAAAGTGAATGGGATCCTGGAATGCATCAAAAGAAGTGTGGCCAGCAGGGTGAGGGACCCTCTGCTCTGTGCTGATGAGACCTCAGCTGGAGCACTGCATCCAGATGTGGAGTCCTCAGTACAGGAGAGACATGGAGCTGTTGGAGTGCATCCAGAGCAGGGCCAGAAAAATGATCCCAGGGATGGAACACCTCTCCTACAAGGACAGGCTGAGAGCTGGGGATGTGCAGCATGAAGAAGAGAAGGCTGCAGGAGATCTGAAAGCAGCCCGTCGGTATCTAAAGGGGGGCTATAAGAAAGAAGGGGACAGATGCTTTAGCAGGGTCTGTGGTGATAGGACAAGGGGAAATGGTTTCAAAGTAAAGGAGAGGAGATTTAGATTGGATATGAGGAAGGTTTTTCTGATCAAGGTGGTGAGGTAGTGGCATGGGCTGACCAGAGATATGGTTGGATTCCCCATCCCTGGAGACATTCAAGGTCAGGATGGATGGGGCTCTGAGCACCTGATGGAGCTGTATGTGTCCTTGCTCACTGCAGGGAAGTTGGACTAGGTAAACTTTAAGGGCTCCTTCCAACTCAAATGATTCTATGATTTAAACTACCAATAAGTTATGCACAATGATCAATCACTAAATTTAATAAAATTACAATGTCTATCTCACCATCTTCTTTTTCTGCTGCCTACTTTTCTTTTCTACAGTTCTGTTTCTTATCAGAATTGTACACTGCCTAGTGCAGTAACACTGAAAAAGTCAAAGAGAGACTGGAATATTTGAAAACAGTTTTCAAAATTTTCTGCAAGGTGTCCCTGCAAAGATAACTGACTGGGCTGATCCAGTGCTCTACACGTTGAAGAAGTGGAGAGAGTAATCAGCTTAAACTACTGCAATGAAAACTCCATTAAGAAAATCTTTGTTAACAGTACAGACAACAAAAGATTATACCAACCAACAGAGAATTTTGTATAATCAAGATCATTTGAGATCTTTGTAGAGAACATAATTTCTATCCAGACTTTCAACACAAAATTGGCAAAGGGCATCTATTAAATTTCCTTTCTGTTTTCAGAATACAAAAGCTATATTACTTAGTTACCTGGGAAGAATGGATCTCCAAAAAATCATTTTCGAGTAGCAAAAGTTTGTTGTTGGTAGTTTTTTCCCCATTCTTTGTTATTGGTTTTTATAAAGATGACTTGGTTTGACTTCTTCCTAGAAGCTGGTATGGTTCTGTAGTTTGGATTTAGGATGACGCTGATAACATTCTGATGTTTTAGTTATTGCTGAGCAGAGCTGCACAGAGCCAAAGAGAGGGAGGCTAGAGGGCACAAGGAGCTTGGAGGGGACAGAGTCAGGACAGCTGACCTAAGCTGGGCAGAGGGCTGTTCCATACCATACAGCAAAGCAAGATGGCCAGAGGGTGTTGGCCATTGCTCAAGGACTGTCTGGGCATCAGTTTCCCAGGTATATGAGCAATTGCATTGTGCATCATTTGATTTATTCTTTTTCTTGATGTTGCTGATAGTTTTTCTCTTTTTTTTTTTTTTTTAACTTTCTTATTAACTTTCTTACTCTTTAACAGTATAAAACATGCTTTAGCATTTCAACATCCCTTAACTTCAGCAGGCCTACAACTCACTCAAGTTGCATACATTACTAACAGATACTATCTTGTAAATCAAATTTTTAAGCATTCTCCAGTTTGATTCTTTCAGACACTAATCCATAAAAGATGGAATAGACTGGATAGGTGTTTAGGTGGATAGCTGTCACCTTGTTACATTCATACATTCATAAGTAACTATATCATTCATAAGTAAGTACTAAGTAATGCAGATTATTCTCAACTGCATCCTATAATCCTCCAGACAGGAGGACATATTTGCTCATGTACCACAATTTTCCATCTATTCTCTTTCCAGTATTTCCAATAATCCTATCCTTAATCCCACTGTCTCTGGGGTTTTTGCACTGTATGCTGCTCAGCAGCCTCCCAGCATTGGTTGGCAAACCTCCCAGCTCAGTGGCCAGTGACAGTGACAATTTCAACGAGGAAAGACACAACTCTCTGCTAAGGCATTCTACATCAAGCATGAATGCAAGCAGTCATTAAAAATTACCTCCAGTAAGTGAGTGGGAAGACCAAATGGAGGCTGCTGAAGCCTGCTAAGCTTTCCCTTGGCTGCAGCCTATCCATTCTTTCATCCTTTTGTTGTGTTCCAAAATACTTGTAAAGCCTCCCACCAGCAGAAAGCAATTATCACTGTTATTTTTAGATAAAAACCTCCCATACACTTCCTGACGTTTTCTGAAAAAAAGAGATGCCTCTTCTGTTTATGAGAGGAAGCACTCATACTAGGAAGGAGTTGGACATCCAACCTGTGATCGGAGACAGGATTTAAATACATGCAGTATCAGAAGCATTTTCACTTCACCCATTTATCTCCCTTTGTCCTGAGTGCAAGCTGTTGCAATCCCTACCTAGATATTCCTCATTATCCCACAAAGAGCATGAGGACTCACAGCTACAGCTTCCTATTTGCTTTGTGTAGGAGAGCAGATCACGGAGATCCTGAGACTCCATGCACACATACAAGCCCTGATCCATCACTTGGCATGACAATAGCTAAGATAAAATTCACTTCAGCTAGATGAACACAAGTAAATTACCTCTAATGCTCATAGAGCATATGTACTGCACATGAGTCTCTTCATCTGTGATATCTTTGTTGGCTCTGTCCTTACCTACTGAAATTGTATTACACATCTGTGAAGGCAATGGCCTCCAGGAACAAAACATCTTGAGAGACAATAAAATGAAAAAACAACTTAAAGGTTCCATTCAAAATGAAAGACGTGAAGTTTGTTAGATGGACTTACCACCCAATAGCTCGCTCAATTTTCTGCAAAAGATTATGAAGCCAGTGGTCAATAACAAACTCACTGTGACAATAAACTGCGTCAACTTTTCACACCAGGGTCTGCAAAATCTTTTTTCCTCACCTTTATTAGTCAAACAATGCATACTACCAGTGTTCTTTAAACAGAATCAGACTAATCCAAAGCACTGAAGAAAAACAAGAAAAATCATGACTCAGTGGATGCAGAGTACTAAAAAGAGAGAGAAATATAGATCAGTGCATGTAAATCTCTTCCCCTCCTTCTGTCAAACTGGGAATCTCAAAATATTTATTTTGAAGGATAGACATCAAATATTAAGCAGCATCTTCCATCTAAAACTAAACAAAGCAAAACATAAGTAATATTTTCCCTGCAACACTTAAAGTAATAAAATCTGACTCAGCTTAATCACTGGTGTTATTTTTACAAGAGAGCAAACATTTTTAATTTCTCACCTTTAAATCTTATTCAGTAAAGGCAAGTAGGATGCTACTAACTGCTTAAGAGACCAGTCAGGGAAAGTTGCTCAATCAGGTAGAAGTGAAGCAGTGACAGACAGCAATTTTCCCTCTTGGGATAAAAATAAAGAGCAGAACTCTCCATGCCCAGCTTGAGCAAACAGCTTTTCTCCTCAGCACACTTTCCTTCTCAGCCAAATTTCCCTTCAGCTGTTTCAACATCCTTTAGTTGTCTAGCAGGAAGGGTAAATACCTCTGCTGGTACAGATAACTAAATTGGCAATCCATACAGGCTCAGGTAAAGCCACTTCCTCAGATGCATGCATTCACCAAATGCACTTATTTTCGTAAGTGCTCTAGGAAAAGCTTCAACAAGCAACAGTAAATGTTTTGGTGCTTACATTCTCCTTTCCCTCTTGCATTTGCTCTTCATAATTTATACTCTTACATACGCTGTACCTAAATACGCTGACTAGAAAAAACTGGCAAGAAAGGATTAAAAAAAAACATGTTCTGAAAATGGTTGCAAAACACAATTTGATCACTTATTCCAAAAGCTGTGCCTCTGTCACACTCCAGCAACTGATAAACATTAGGAGTTATCTAATTATTGTCTCTGTGAAAATTTCTGTTTTATTTTCTGGGGGTAGAGGGAAAGGGAAAGCATTCAATATTTTTTCAAGTATAAAACATAGATTTTCCAGAAAATGCAAGAAGAATAAAAAAAAGATTCTATTTCAACCATCATGAGTCCCAAGAGAAAGGGCATGTCTTTCTATTACACAAATGGTGGAAAAGCTTTTGCTTCAATCATAATAAAGTTCAAAATACGAAACAGATGGCATGATATTCCAGCACAGACTCGATTTAGCTATATATCTTGGCCATTCACTGGCAAAAGCGACACCTCAAAAATCAAGACTAAATAAGATAACCCAGTTTAAGAAGAAGAAAAAAAAAAAAAAAGCCCAAGAAAACAGATTTCCAACTTGCTGATCCAATTCACGATTTACTTTTTTATCACCTCCTCCACACCACAGCTATGTCTGCCTGTCCTTTGATGCTGTCCTGTTTTCATCTCTCAGTTCACGAGCTCTGTATTCTGCCCTTGTTTCCCTAAACCCAGGCTTGTTCCTATGGGGCCAATGGGGCTGCAGTTCCCCTGATTCTCTTCTAGGGATAAAGGATTGGCATGACTGCTCATAGAAGTTGTGGATACCTCCTCCTTGAAGACATTCAAAGCCAGGTTGGATGGGGCTTTGATCAACCTGATCTAGTATTAAATGTGGAGCATTGCACAGTGGGATTGGAGCTTGATGATCCTTTGGGTGCCTTCTAACCCAAGCCATTCTGTGATTCTATGACACTGGTTTGGTCAGTGACTCACATAATGGATCTGCACTCATTTTGCTCCTCTACAGGGAAGAGATTCCATGTAAGTGAGGGCTCACATCGTTTCATAAGATCTTTTCAATTTTATTACATAGAGTAATTATTTACTCTGTATAGAAAGAGCAGTCCCCAATTTCATTGGTAAGCTGCATTTTATATCTACAGGAAAAGCAAGAACTTAATCACATTTTCATATTTTTCTCACATATGCTTTTCCAATTCCATACTAACGTTTTTCACGTCATAGCAAACCTTCACTCATTTTCCACCTAGATTGCTTAAAAAGCTGAATACTGTTCTACAAATGTCACGTAATTTACTGTGATTTCAACAGGAATTCTTCATAGGAATGATTTGAAAGATAGAACTAATTAAGATTAGAAGATGTATCTATCTTTGAAACTCTAACTAGCTGAAGAATCAGACTATTCTGATTAGTAATTCTGATTACTAATCTTAGTTCAACATTCGTAATTCATTGCTAAAATACCACATGTTTATCTATTATTGAAAAACACTTAAATGTTGTACAGATATATATATACACAAGTAGAAACGTAACATGAAGAAATGACTGGAAATACAAACAATGCAGCTGACCTCCTACCAACTGTCTCCCAAATATATTAGAGTACATAAAATATAACACTCAAACTGCTTGGTTGTGGTATCAGTATATCATTTTTCAAATTCCAAATTACTCTCATCCAGGCACTATGACACCATACTCTTTTATTCCACCATATCAAATAAATATGTAAATAAATAAGTCCATCGACTCACAGTCTCCTAGGAATAGGAATAGGACTGGCAGAATTAACTAAATTGATTGCTTCTACTTTTAATGCCATCTGTAGCTGTACTAAAAGTATTGAATTGCCTTGAGAAAGCAACAAACAAAAACAATCTATATTAAACTAGTTCTTTTCTCAAAACAGCAGATCAGGCTTTCATCACTTTAAATAACAATTTTACATGTCTTATATAAATTGAAGTCTGCAAAAACAAGTTAAGGGTTTTTGTTTTATAATTTACACATCATTTGTCTTAAACATCATCAACAAAGTTAGCCTTCTCTCAAAGCAAACTTCCCTTTCTTTGATAAATCAAAGGGACAGTTTTATTCAGCTGGTGAATAATTAGGTGCCCCTCAAAAACAACTTTCTACTTTGAACATTATGATCTTAAATATACAATATGCCAACTTTCAGCTTGTTCTCCCTGAAGCTGCAAAGATTAGTCTGTCTTTTATTCACAGAATGCGAGAGCAGATAAACCAATCATCACTGTCAGCGAGTTTGTGGAGTAAAACACAACCTGAAACCTTAGCCCACCTTAGAAAACTCCCTAAACTTCTCCACTGAACAAAATGCTACAATGATGTTAGCTCTCACTTGTTGACGCTCCATAACTTTCAGCTTCTTGCCCACCAACTGAGAGAATGAAATATAACGGCCTTCCCCTAAATTACAGCACTGCATCATCCCTCTCTAGTGTGAGTTGTATCTGATTTCTGAATAAGTCACCAAGCATTCTGTTATCACATAACAGGGATTCTATCAGCCTTTTAAACTACCTAAATTATGAAGCATAAATAACTAGTTTCTCCTTTCAGAAGAACGTCTTATTTTGAACTGATGGAGCTTGACATCAGGTTTCAATCTGGTCAAAAAGAATCATACCCTAATTCTAGCAGCAACCTTATTTTGTGAAGCCCACCCTTTTCTAAAGTTTCATTAAAATGCAGAGTAGGCTATGGCTATTGGTCTCTAATCCAGTTCAGCAGAACTCAGTTGGAGCAAAATCCATTATTTGAAAACTTCCTCCCACAAACTGTTTTACCTGGCTTTTTCTGTCTGTACGGCTATGACCTGTTGTAGTTTAACCTGGTGACCTAAGAACAAGCTAAGATTAAGACCTAGAACTGGTTGTTTTTGTGTCGCCATCACAAAACATGATCAAAAGGGGAAGGGCATTCATGGCTACTCAGATGCATATTTCCCAGCTAAGATTAAAATCTTGAACCAGCTAGGTTGCACATAGAGATTGCTGAACTTTTGGAAGAAGTGCAGTACTCTAAAACCAGCTGTAGAGCTAAAAATTTCAGGTCCTGAGCCTTATTTTGTTTTATATTTTAGACATGTTTCATATCCTACAAACATCCAGACTCCTGAAATCAGGAAAAGAGTGAGTTTGTGTTTGGTGTTCATGAATTTTATTTCTGCTAACCGCTTTCCAATTATGCTCATCACCTATTTGCTGGCAGTGACCAATCTGAAAGTGCAATCTAGACGGATATAAACAGCAGTCAGCTAACACAGTATTGCATTACACGCTCTAAATCTTCTGCGAGTGATATTTGCCAGTTAGGAAACCCCTAAATCATCAACTTCCTTGCTTCTGAGAAGTATGACATCTGCTAGAGCATCTGTTCATACCAGGGCTCTAGTAGCTAAGCCTGTGTAAGCTGAGAAGGTTCTCAAAGCAATGTTTGCATGCTGCTTAACAGTTTCTCCTGGGAATTCAATCAGTTTTCTTATTGAAAATGAATTTTTTTAAGGTGAAATAATGAAGTTCATGATTAAGGAAGTAGAGGTGGAATTAAATTACTGTAGTCTTATACATGCTTTTTCAGCCCTTTATATTTTACCTAGACATGCTAGCTTTGTTACAACTTCACTAGATTCTGAGTTGAACAGGGAAGTGGAGTCATCAAACAGAGATAGGACAAAGCAGAATGGTTTTATGCTCAAGGAGGGAAGATTTAGATTAGCTGTCAGGGGGAAGTTCTTCACAGACAGAATGGTGAGTTGCTGAACAGGCTGCCCAGAGAAGCTGTAGATGCCCCGTCCATCCCTGGAGGTGTTCAAGGCTAGGTTGGATGGGGTCTAGTACCAGATCTGGAGGTTGGTGGCCCTGCATGTGGCAGAGAGGTTGGAGCTTCATGATCCTTGGGGTCCCTTCCAACCTAGGCCATTGTACAATTCAGTGATTCTCTAATTTTGTTTAGGTCTCCAGAAAAAAATAAGAACTGTCTAATGACTTCACTCAGGCCCTGCTCAGTCAACTTATTTCTTGAACACCAACGTATAGGTAAGAATTTCATAAAATAGAAGTCTCTATTGAAATACATAAAGTAGTATAGACAAAAGTATTTAAAAATCATATTGTTTAGGCATGTAAGTGAATGTTGTTCCTAATGCTGATCCATAGCAAAACTCGTGAACAACCAGATAGAGACAAAAAGGCAACTCTACACCACATAAGAAAACTCACAGATGTTTTTAAAGGCACCTGAAGAAACTGAGATCCTGAGGTACTATGAAGTCACATAACATCAGCAGAACAAAAGCAGTCCACAGTTTTGCCTTTTATGACTTCATATGATGGTATATAAACCACTCAAATGCCTACCTCCAGTTCATAATTTATATTAAACAACTTCCTACTTACCCATAACTAGTGAATATATTACTAGCTTTAGTCAAAACCTCCCACTATATATTCTCTAAATCTTTTTGTCTATTATATCAAACCATTTTTTAGGCTTTACTGGCTGTGACTGATGCACTTCAAATTTCAGGCATTAAGTTTCTGGTTTTATGAGGATGACAAAACAAAAATCTCCTCAAAGTACATGAAAAAGATAAGCTCACAAAGAGCTTTTTCATAAATCCATTTGATTTTAAGAATTTGTTTTTATTAACTGCCCAAGGAACTCAAATCTTAAGATTGAAAATGTCTAAGAATTGTCTTTAAAGGCCATGTATACTAGTGCAAGTTAAACATTCTCATAATAACTCAGCAACTACCTCAAACTGTAGCATTCAGTGCAAACAATATTTTAAATATCTTTTGAATTATGCATATGTAAGAGATGATGAGAACAAGTATCAGCATTTAGGTTTTTTCCCAAATAACACCTACAATCAGATTCATAGAGCTGATATATTACCTATCTTAGCTGTGTGCTCTGGTAATTACAGGAGCATATGCTACATTTACATAGTTTACATTCAAACTCATTTAAACTAGGTGATTTAGCACCTTGATTCTATAAGGTTACAGGGATTACAAATATCAACATAAATAAAGTTAAAACTTCCACACAGCCTTTCCCTCACTTTGTTTTGCTTAGCTACTGCAACTGTCTGAGATTATCTTAATAGGTGTTTGCTAATTATTTGTCATTCCTTTAATGAATTTAAAAGCTCTATTGCAAAAGAGACTGTGATTGAATTTCTTAATAGATCATGTGCGGCTACTTAACGGTTATGAAATACCACACAGACAATTAAGCTATGGTTTTGTTTGTTTGTTTGTTTTCAATTTGGTTACAGGCGACATCTTTTCAGTCATTCTGTACCTTTTCTCCATGGATGCAGGACGACATCTTAGCAGGATTTGACTAAGTAAAATCCATCTGCAGACTACTAACATGATGGTTCACCTGTCAACATCCTTCTGAAGTACTAAGGCCTGAACAGCAGCCTTCAAGTTGCTCCCTAGATGAATCTCACAACCCAGCATTATAAATCATCGCTACATGATCATTAGTGTAATAGGTGTATGATCATTAGAGAAATATGCCTCTTGAGCATAAACATCTCATTAGCAAGAGATGCAGCTTAGATAAAGCATTATGAGAATGTATTATGTATTCACCTTTCCTTGTTTAGAAGCATGGTGTCAAGGCCTACTAGGACACAAACTTCCTTGGTTCCTCCTGGAGCCCTGTCCAGTCTGGAGGCAGCATCCAAAGAGAGAATGTAACCAGATTTTTCTGCCTAATTGTCAAATAAATTTGTTTATACAATGACATAAAAGCTGGACCCTGTTGTAATGACTCTGGAGCCCTCACCTACAAGTGGATGCACTGCATAGGAGCTCCCAATTGCCAGGAAAGGCTCTCAAACATTCACTGCATCTGGGGCTCCCCAGTGACTGTGGATCTGGATAACGTTGAAGTATGGAGGGCAACTGGTAATGTGTCTTAATCACTGTTGCTGTCCTCGTGTAGTAATGGTTAGGTGCACTGCCTTGCTCTGTATTACTCTTGCTGTATCATTTCATTTATTATCTCATTGCTTTCAAGTTAAGTAAAGATTCTTTAACCCTGTGTCTATGAGCTTTGTGCTGACTCCATCCACCGCCAACACCAACAAGCATTGCCAGGGACTCTAAAATACAAAGACTGATGAGGCAGTTTGTGTCAATTCATACTTATGATATCAGCTTGTGCCAATTGCTTTAATCAGGATCACCAACAAAAAAAGCACTGGAGTTCCAAAATACTACTATGTTTCACTTTCCAAATGAAACATTTTCATAAACAGTAATAAAGCAGCATGATACGAAAGCACTTAATACAACACTGTCCTCTGAAACTGAGTATAGATGGTCCACGTGAAATGCCATTGCATTAATATGTATAATAAATAATTTTAGGATACAGTGAGCTTTTTTTAATGTTAAGTGATAACAGGCATGGAAATAACTCAGTTGAAGCATTTTCCAATTTACAGAAAATAATTTTATCTTTTACTACAGTAAAAGAGCAAACAATGACAACAATACAACAAATACACACACACACACAAAAACAGTTCTTGATTTAAGTACAGTAAGTTTAAAAATACGGAAATAATTACATAGTCTCTTAAAGCAATGCTCCCTACTTATATCCACAGAAACTATAAAAGTAGAATGCACAATAATACTATTTGGTTGAGCAAACTGTCAGCTACAGAACACTAGTTTTCAACACAGTCATCACTATTAGCTATGCATTTTCACCAGCAATGAAAAAGAGCCTACATGCCAAACTCGTAAAAATCTGCTCCAGTAGAGGTGACTGTTTCACAGCTGCTATGACAGCAGTCCATCTTTCATCATCCCAAACAGATGGAAGTCAGAAGAGGCCAAATCCCAAATAAACAGTGGGTGTGGTAGGACAGTGCTGCCAACACTGGCAATGTGCCACATTGTCTTCAAAGTGGTATGGGGCTTGGTGTTATCATGTTGCAGGAGAAAAGTCATCTTCTTCTCTGTTCTGACTCTGGAAGTTTTGAGTCTTCAGCTTAGTCAGTCGTGACGCAGCAGTCAAAGCTGATGGTTTGAGTGGGTTCCAGGAAAATACAGAAGGATCACCACTTTCCTGTTGAGGCACTGGCACAGCTTTCCAGAGAAGCTGTGAGTCCTATCCCTGGAAGTGCTCAAGGCCAGATTGAATGGGGGCTCTGGGCAGCCTCATCTAGTGGATGGCAACCCTGTCTGCAGCACAGGGATTGAAAATACATGATCTTTATGGTCCTTGTCAACCTAAGCCACTCTGATTCTATGACTCCTATCCCAGAAGACAGTGCACATAACTTTACCTGCTGAGAGCTGCATCTTAAACTTTTCATCTAATGGGGAATTCACGTCAGCACTCCATGGACTGCAGTTCTGACACCAGCTGTAACAGTGACACCATAACTCATTACTAGTAATGATGCAATCCAGAGAATTGTTACTTTCAGTCTCACAGTGGTTCGATAGGTCCTTACAAACCTGTATACAATGTTCTATCCATTCTTTGTGACCAGTCATATGATGCACCTAGCACATACTTTGCAATATTCCAATGCTGCCAACACTATTTCTAACATATTGAAGATTGTATTCAGCTCTATACACAGTTCTCCGATCACAATCCACCAATTCATGCAGATGAGCTGATTGAGACACTCCATGGTGCAAAAGCTGTGCGTGGCCAACCGGAAAATGGCTTTATCCCAAATGGAGCCTCTCTCCCTTTGCTGTACATAAAGCATTTCCTTTTCTCTATTATTTGAGACACACTGACCTCAGAGTTGACTCCTGTGACCCCATGATGCTTACCCATTTCTAAGGGATGCTCATGTCCATTACTTTGGTCGTCTTTATGGGCCTACTACTGAGGTGGTCAGATTTTTCTGAAAAGGTTGATTTTCTCAGACCATTTGAGACCAGCATGACCCTTTTGGGATCAGTTTGATGCCTTTGTTAGAGGTGATTTTATGAATATGTATGTATATACATATAAGTAGTATGTCCTAGTATTGATAAACTTAATAAATTTAATAAGTATAACCTATCATAAATGTACATGTCATAGCATTGATAAGTTTGTAATTCACAGTACGTTTATTTACTGCAACAGGATTATTGATAAGGTTTTCGAACCTATAAATATCAATATTTTCAACTACTTTAGAACTGAGTATTATATCCTCCTGAACACCAAAAGACTTCAGAGACTGTTATGGAAATGGTGATCTTGAGAATTTAAGATACATGATTTTCACTATGATATTTTTTTCTTAACAAATAGAAATGCAGTGCTGGTAAATGACATACAGCATTTATTTGAATCCATTGCTTTGAGAAGCTGAAAAGTAAATATTCAGCACACCACTAGGAAAGACTTCATTTCAGCAACAGCTTAGATATGAAGCCAGAACTAGTGGATGGTGAAAACTTGGTGTATGCACAGGAGGATGGCCAGAACATCAACTCCTACAAAAGAATGTTACTATTCAGCACTTACTAGAATATCTTTAATACTCTGCCCATTTGGGGGATTCTTAATGTGAAAGAAACATCAACAAACAAGAGCAGGCTCAGCAGAAAGCCCTGAGGTGACTGGGGCTGGAGTAATTGACCAGGATCTGCTGGGCCTCGTGAAGAGGCATCACTGGGAGAACCTATGAACATCCCCAGTGCTTCCGCAGGGCTGCTTTGAAGCTGAAGCCAGGACCTTCTCTGCAGGGCACAGCCAGAGGGTTGGAGCTAGCACAGGGAAGCCTTTCCCCCGAAGCAGAGGTGAACAGAGGATGTGCAGGCTCCTTCTTGTCTGCACAACCAGATCCAACCCCAGGGCTGGTCCTGTCAGCAGCAGCTCTGGGCACCAAGCCTCTCTCCAGCTGCATTCCACAGGAGTTATCCTACAAAAGGCAGCCAGACTGGTAACCAGTTCAAGCACTTGGTCACAGGCAAAGGCTGCAGCAGTGAGAGGCAGTACACAGAATTACCTTAGACTTAGCAGCTCTGAAAAACTTGGAAGAGCCCAGGAAGAGCTTTCCCTGGCAAGCCTACCATATCACCACTACAAGACACACGACTTAATGATGACCCAATAGTAAAAAACTACATTTCTGCTTTCACTTTTACAAGAAGTTACAGTGCTTATAGCACTACCTCTCTAAATTGCATTGTGCTCACCATGCTTGATTGCAGTATTTTATATGATACTCTGCTCTCAGACAAAGGCTTTGAAGACAAACAGAAGAGGAAACTTGTGTCCTTATAACACCTCAAGCACTTCAAGATCCCCCCAGAGTCCTCAGTTTATGACACAAATTATAGAAATTGAAAAACCAAGTTGTTCAACAGCTAGTCACACAGGTTAATTACAGTAATAACAAAACAGTCATAATAAAAACTGCATCCTAGTGACCAGCTGCAGCAGAAGCTGCTACATAACAGGAATGCGCATAAATAACTCTATCCTGTAATAATTTCACTGCTTTAGACAACAAAATAAATAGGAGCCGTTCATTTTCATAGGCATATAAAATCTGAATGTTTTATCCAAATCCTGATTATGTCTTTTTCATTTGCTTGTAATCTTCACTTTCACATGCGGTAAATCACACCATGCAAAAACCATCCTAATCTGTTTTACCAGATCCTATTAAGTCTGCTAATGTTTTCTCTTTGAAAAGCAACCTAAAATCAGACACAGTGTTCCAAAGGAATAATTTCTAACATATTCCTTTCATATGTTAGTTTCAAACCACCTCTTATGCATCTAAGAATTCTACTTGCATTGTCAGCTCCTGTTGCTGTGTGTAGTTAATGCTCAGATCAAGCTGTGATGTTTTCACTGCAGGAAAGAGTGTTGCTGCAAAGTACCGCAATTAAAACACTGGTATCATAGAATCACAGAATCACAGAATCCTAGAATGGCCTGGGTTGAAAAGGACCACAATGATCACGTAGTCTCAACCCCCTGCTATGTGCAGGGTCGCCAACCAGCAGACCAGGCTGCCCAGAGCCACATCCAGCCTGGCCTTGAATGCCTTTTAGGGATGGGGCATCCACAGCCTCCTTGGGCAACCTGTTCCAGTGCTTCACCACCCTCTGGGTGAAAATCATCACAGAGAACAATCCATGCCCAGATGTGGAGATGAACACATAAACACCTTTGCTGCAGAGGCAGGCTGTTTGTATTTTACCCATTTTATAAAACCTTATCACTGTGGCATTGAAATAACACTCCGGTATACTAAATAGTGTATCACCTCTGAAAACACAATTCCACAGATTTTAAATTAAAAAGAAAACAAAGAACAAACAAACAAACAAAAAATCACAACATTGGTAGGAGGGCATGAAACACTTTCAGATTTTGTACATCTATGACTACACAGATACTTGTTTGGGCTGAAGATTTCTCTTCTGCTCTTCACCTGAGGGCTTGTAGCTATTAATCTCCCTGCTACCTCAGAAGTCTCTGCACTGCACTTCTCTTTACAACACAATCTGCCAGCATCACTACAGACCCAACTATATCCCATTTCTCTCTCCGAATCAGTACTGCTTACTTACACCTCAGATTACGCCCAGTATACCTCAACATGCTCCACTCTTTGAAAAAAGAAAAAAAAAAGGTTCTTACAGTTGTATTGACTGCAATGCTTAAGACATATTACATTAGTGCTGAGACAATTTATAGAAAGCCTTTGTAGATGAGTGGAAGATAAAAAAATATATAAGTCTGAGGGGAACGCTACAAAGAGGACTGATCTATTTTAAGTAATCCACTAAAAATATCTTCAGAATGGCTGCTGACTACATGAAAGTCATTAAGTATTCAGAAGAACATAATACAGCAGTTAGAAAGGAAATATACAGTCAGTTGAATTATGATTTCCTCTGGCATGATGTTAATTAATTATCAAATAAACATCAGCACAACAGTTTGCCTTTCTTATATATTTTTTTAAAGATCAGCTTTCAAAGCTTATGACTTTTTACAAGGCATCTTCCCTAACCTTCCACTTTTAACACCAGCTTTCATCCCTTTCGAGCTCAGGTTTTTAAAGGTCACAATTCCCTATTATCAAAAATAAATAGAACTGTTATACTTTGCACAGCAAAAAGATAGGGGAGCTGGCACTGGCGTGCTGGTAATCCTCAAAATATTTCACTTTTAAATACCTTCCTTTGTATCTAGCCTAAGCACAGATAGGTTGACAGTGACCTCCCGCCTTTCAGCTAAACTGAGATCAGTACTTTACAAATTCTGTCACTCCTAACTGTCGGCTTTCCTTCTGTTTTTGTTGTTGTTGTTGTTGTTTTCTAAGTGAAAAACAAGTGACAGAGCAAGCACTTTATTCACTCTTCTCAGACACTTGCATAAACGTGCGTGACAGAAATGCACTGTCTGATTCAACTTTGAGACCCTCAAGGTTTTCACTCATGCAGAACATTCTAAAACAACCACTCAACAGGTGTCAGTATCTTGAACATCACATGCTGTGTGATATGCTTTCTTTTTCATGATGAGTTTAAGGTGCTTATGTTCTGCACAGTAAACTCAGTTATGTGCTTCAATGTAATTATTAACAAAGTATTTTTACAAGTTCCATTATAACAAAAACTTGGAAACTAACAAGCTTTGGAAATACAATGATTTCAGGCAGAACTTAGTACCTCACATATAAGTGTGCACATGTGATTGTATGATATTAGTAGATTTTACCTGAATGAGTTTCATATAGATGATTTTACACAAATGTAAATTTGTTATTAAGTTTGTAAATTTGTAATTAAAATGTAATTAATCTGATAAAACATTTAGGCAGTCCAAGAGTTTCTGTAATTATTTTGTTTGTGTAATGTCTTTGAGAGAGTCTTATAAATATGTACCAATTAATTTGTAGATCAATACTATGTCTAATCATGGGGAGTAATGATATAAAGTAGATATTCCATACACTTTACATGGACAATTCTTTTCACTGGGGCTTACTTTATGATTATTTTGTCATAATAAATGCAATTCATACTTTGCAGTGTTGAGAGTAAACATGGAAAAATAATCAACACCATAACTTGAGAACTCTGCTATTAGTAAATAAGGAAATTGCTCTGTAGTTTATAGTTGTAAATACATCCGTGCTTGGTTGTGTAACTGCAGAGCTACCGTGAGTGTCACCACTGCTGTCCGAGATATGAACAGATGTATTTGCAAATGGATAGAAACTTTCCCACCATTTTATTGAACACATAAAACATAAGCCATTAGTGTAAGAAAGAGCATTTTTTTTAAGATATGAAATGAAATACTGTTTCATATCCTTAAGAAATCAAGAAAAGGTGTGGTATATATATTAATATTCCTCCAAATTGACATTTGTTTTACAAAAGTATCACTTAAAGCACCTATTTTAGGAATTATTTTAGTAAATCAAAATCAAAACAAAATAGTGGGTGAAGCAGCTCATATAAATCCATAGTATATTTTTTAGGCTTGCCTGACATGACCCACTTTCTGTTCCTAAATCAATTTCATGCTCAAGCTGTGACACGGGTAATCCATTCAGATATCATCTACATAGCCAAAAGGTATAAAGGAATCACTTGGGAAAAAAAATCACCAGGAAAACTTTAGCATGTGGTTTGCTGCTGAACAGGCTCATAGCAGACAAGCCTAGTTTAAGCATAAAGACCTAATCTTTCTTTTTAATTTTTTTTGATCCACTGTGGGCTTGAACATCCTCATGGGTTAAGGCTCTGAAATTCATTGAATTCTTAGCACAATTTGTACACGTTGGGATGTGCAAGTTTTCCAGTTACCCCCTCACTTCCTTTCCCCTTTGTTTTATTTAAGATAAAAAGAAATACACTAGAAAACAGGACTGTGAGGTCTGATGGTATTCAGTCCCAACTTAGAAGTAAACAACAGCAAAAAAACCTGGATAAAAAGACTTTAAAGATAAGTTTCACATCAACAGAAATGACATCTATCATGGTGCAACTCTAGTTTGTCAGCTTTGAATGCATTTTATGTTATCTAATTTTAGCTTTGCAACAGTCAGTCTTTTAACTTCAAGAGGCACTCACATGTTGGAAAACAAATTAAGTTATGCTTGTTTGCCAAGCTTCCCACTGTCTTGCCTTATAAAAAACAAATGGGACTGAATATGTAAAAGGCTAGATACCTTACTGTTTCAGAGACACTCCAAAAATGCTTTTGCTTACAAGATTTTTCTACAGAGTGTAACATGGCAAGCAAGACATAAGTATGAACGGCACAGCTGATACACTGGAGGGAAGGTCCATCCAAAGAGACCTGGACCGGCTGGAGAAGTGGGCACATGAGAACCTAATGAGGTTCAATAAGGCCATGTGCAAGGTGTTGCACTTGGGTCACTGCAATCCCAGATATTTATACAAACTGGGGGAAGAACCGCTTGAGAGCAGCCCTCTGGAAAAGGACTTGGGAGTCCTGGTGGATGAGAAGCTGGACATGAGCCATCAGAGTGCACTTGCATCCTGAAGGCCAACTGTGTTCTGGGCTGCATTAAAAAAGGGGTGGCCTTTTTTGGGAGGGATTGATTTGGGAAGGGAGGTGATTGTCCCTCTCTACTCCGCTCTTGTGAGGCCCCATCTGCAGTACTGTGTCCAGGCTTGGAGATAATAAATACTGAAATCTATCAGCAAAGTTTGTTCTGGAACAGACCCTGAAAATAAAGTATTGAAATATTTTGTAAGTTGAATTTTGTTTTTCCCATTTATACTACCAAACCACCAAACCAAAACCACACAGTCTTTCCAGATGAAATAAATAGTACTTCCCTTATTCACAGATCTCATACTCTATTAAAAAGAAAAAAAAAAGAAGAAGAAAGAAAGAAAATTAAGAAGCCTGCACCCCTTTTAGAGACAGGATAGAAAAACTGTAGCTAAACAATCAAATTAGAAAATGAAATAAGCAAGTTTCAACACTGCATTATACTTATGGTTGCCTCTTAATGAGAAAACGTAAGGTCCTATCATTTTCTAAAAATATTTCCAAATAATTTCCAGTTTGCAAAAACAGCAACAACAAAAGACCAACCAAACAATCAAACAAAAGAAACTCTTCTCTTCCTTCTAATAGATAGAGAATAATGGTGCCACCAAAATCCAGGAATTAAACTTGCCAACTTGCAAACAGGTTAGAAAGTTGACATTACTTTACTGCAGCGCTGAATGCATGTTGGATTTGTCCTCCTGGCATACACACACAGGAGTTGGAGCACACAGATTACATACAATCAGTTTGTGAATATTCATACAGTTTGCACAAAGTGGCCACCTAGATTCTAATGTTACGCATGTGCTCTGTTAATACAGAGTTCTTGCAAAGGGGGGCTTTTGTGGTCATGAGGCTCCACCAGGAGGTACTATCCATGCAAAATATTGTGTGCTAAATAGGCCCATATTTAGTCAAGAACTTATTTATTTACAAAAAATTGATCCCTGAATAAGTTTCTAATTAGGATGTGATCTTGTTGTGATGCCTGTATTATCAGCCCAAGCACGGTACAGTGTTCCTCCTCCAGGCTTGTGGGATGCTGAAACTCTGCTTTCAGGCTCAGACATCCTGCTTATCTAGGATAAACAAACCTCCCCTAGACAGAATGTTATTTTCTTGAAGGCTGTGAATTAATTGCTGAAAGCTCTGTGTTTTTTGCCAGGTATCAATGGAAGGGGCAATAATGCATTTCTTGGTGGTGCTGAATGAATGGCACCTGTTGCCACAGATCTCCTCCAGGGCTTCCTATAAAACGTGACCTGCAAAACTCCTTGGGATCCTGTAGTCTGTGCAGTGCAAAGTGCCACCTTAAAAATTCACTCTCAACTTTCACACACAATGCAGTTGTGGGTTTGCTGTATCTTAGGACACCTTGTGCTAGATCAAACTGAAATCCAAAAGTGGCTCGATTCTATCCATATCTATATTTTGTATGACAGAAGAAACAAGGGTCATCAAGGCTCATCAAACAAAGATCTGAGAGTGCACAGACCACCCTGGCATGTGTGCAGTGGTGAAACGGTGAGCAAATAAATAGAAGGGAATAAAGTAATAGCAAAGGGAAGGACTGACATTTAATTTATCCAGGTTCCTTAGCTTTATATCTTTTGATAATCTGTTTTTATTTTTGTTGTTTTTGTTTTTTTTTAAGTCAGGTTTTTCTTACAAAATTATGACAACAAAGATGATTCATAGACAACTCACTGAAAGAAATCTCAAATTTCTCAATTAGTTCCTCACAATAAAACCCACGCAGCAATCAAGCATTAGCCCTAAATATTTATTACTCTCAAGAAAAATAATTTCTTCTAAAAAATTATCATTAATAGTTCTATATCAGAAGCATGTATACGTGCATCAAAAAAGGAAATCAAATGATGCATGAGAAATACTAAATGCCTCCCTAGAGCTTAATAGGTAGCTGAAGATACTTACCATCCCTGAGAAAAGGTCAAAAGGGAAGGAAATGAGGAAATACAAGTAATGTTAGGAAAATAAATATATTTTAATTATTGTTGCTATCCTTTTCTTCTCTTTCTTAAAGTAGCACTGAACATCTCCGAGTAAGACATGCTAAGGAATACATGGCTACAGATAGGTGTCCTTCAATTTGTATCTGCTATTCTGCCTCTAGTAATATTTCTTCTACATAAATACATGTGTAAACACATTTTCCTTCACTACCATCTCACCCATATGTATCCTACATCAATGAATTATCAATATCATCTTGGATCTTTGTCATTTTTATTCTACTTCATTCTCTCCTTCGCTGAGAAAGCAGTGGGCATGGCACAGCTGCCTAGGGCAGAGCTAAATGAGCATTTGGGCAATGCTCTAAGACTTAGGGTTTGGATTTTGGCTGGTCCTGCGTGGATCCAGAAGTTGGACTCCATGATCCTTATGGGTCCCTTCAGGATATTCTATGGTACTGAAGAAAAAAAAAAAAAGAAAAAAAAAAAATACCATGCAAGAACCCAGCACTCCACACTGCTAAGACAACATGCTACTTCAGGATCCATATGGACACCTACCTGTATCACCTACTGTAAGGAACCTCCTTTAGCAGTGGAGGTCCCTTCCAACCCCTGCAATTCTGTGATTCTTCATTTGTGGCATTTCAATAGAGCTGAGGAGGAGGCAGTTTTCAGCTAATTAAAACAAAACTGTCATCATCACCTTCTAACCCCTTTCTGCACTGGACAGAACTATGACCTTTTGAAATTTTTCAGGAAAATGCAAAGTGCAGGATACTCAAAGAGGAAACAGAAGGGGCAGAACGTTTCCATTGAGACCCTCCAGTCAGGCCTACTTCAAGTATGGAGTCCATTTTCCTAACACTTCAGTCAAAGGATTAAAAAATTACCCTGTGCTGTACACAAGTACCACGATCAATAAATTATTCTGAATTTTGCATAATTACAAGGTATTCCACCTCAGACATAATCACATTTCTTGAAGGAGTGTCGAAATTTGTTTATTATTCTCAAATGTGTTTTCAGAGGGCAGAAGTTTTAGAGGGTGGGAAAAAAAAATAAAAAAAAAATAAAGAAAACCCAAAAGAATTCAAATTCATAGCTCCAAGGTGATATCCTTTCACCAAGATTATGTGACCACCAGAGAAGTTGCCTTAATGCTTCCCCTGTCTGAGATAGCATCTACTTCTAGTTTCATTCAAAAATGAAGAAGGAAACAATTTTTCTGACAGTTCTTTCTCCGACAGTAATGATCCAAACCCCTGCACTCATGCAACTTCTGAGCCAGAAATTGGGTCACTGTACCTCCTTGAACCAAGTATTTCTGTGATTTAAAAGTGGCTTATTTCTGTGTTTTCAAAAATTCTGATTCTTCTTTCCAGGTAGTATCAGAAAAGCATCCATTCAAAAATAAACAAACGAACAAACATTAAAAAACAACTCTCTTTTGCTTACAAATTAGAACACGTTTGAAGAAACACCTTGGTGTTTTCCTTATTTTCTTCCTCTCAAATAACACTCTCCTTTTGTTTTAACTACTCACCTACCTCATATAAGTTTGGAAATATTTCACCTGTAGTACTTAAAAAGAACACTTGCATAAGGATGTTTGCCTCAAGATAACCAATTTAACTGCAGTCATAATTTGTTGGTTTTCTTTTTCTTTTTTTTTCTTTAAAAAAAAAAAAAGAGAAGTAGAAAGTTTTTTAACCTTTAATTTTTTAAATATATTTAGATTAAATTTAGTTCAAAGAAAACGCCAACCATATCATTATCAAAAAAGAGCAATGAAGTACCTCAACATGCCAGAGGAGGAATTGTCTGTCTCTTAAAGAAAAAAATAAATGTGACCTAGAACTGTCAGTTACGTAAATAATAATAATAAATGCATGGAAGAGATTTGTTAAGTGCTCCCAAGAGATAGTATATTTCCTAAATCATCCTGGATTGATATGAAGGCAAGAAAGAAAACCCGAATGGAAATGGGGAAGCGCCAAACATAAGACAGTGGTTTAAATTACTAAGGTCAATGGCATCTGAGACTATTTAGCCACACTGTCTGACAATAAATGGCAAACTTGCAGATGGTGCCTAAATTGAAGCTTCGAACACCACTTACAACACTATCATCATTTCCAAACCACTCCAGAAAGCTGAAAAATATTTCAGAAATGAATGTTTCTTCTACAATTGCAAGCTGGACAGGAAATGGGAGGAAAAGAAATGTAAGCCACATGCTAACACATATTAACTCTAGACAAGTAGTGAGAGGTTTATGTCTCCAAAATCATCTGGGCCAGTGAGGCCACCAAAGTTGTTTGCAAAGCTGTGTTTGCACTTTAATCATGTTCTTCCTTTTCCCGTTTTTGTTTATCCCCACCTCAAGCTAGATGAAACCTTTGAGGGGGTGGAAAAAAAAGCCATTTTCCACAATATACTCTGCACAGAACCAAACCACGATCTGGAAAAGAACAATTGCATTTCAAAATAGTTGAAAAGCAAGTATTTCTAGATGACATATTTTTATTGGTTTATGCCATTAATAGAGTTCTTAAAGGTATTTTTTCTTCAGGAGTCACCCTGAGATGCCAGCGAGCGCTCAGAAAGGAACAAGTTCATCAGGGTGAAGAGTACCTGCCTGGATTTTCTGAGCGGACAACTACAAACAAACAGCAACACGAGCAAAATAAAACATATCATCCAGCTTCAAAAATGACAAAAATTGACTGTAATACTGAAAATGAAACAAAGCAGTGGGGTTTTTCTATTTATTTAATTTTTTAAGTATGATCTGATAACACACTCAATGCGAGACTCCTCTCCGGGCTTCTAATAAACAAGAAAATTCACTCACACAACATCAGCATGCTATTTGTTTTGCTTCCTCAACTCCAAAATTGTTGTAAATAATGTTTTTTCGTACGTAAATTTGTGTTAGGATAATTTTCCATGTCATTATACACGATAGCCTAAACTTCAGCCAAAATGCATCCTATTCTACTTATGCGGTCCGGTTAGATTTCAGGAGCTGACATGCAGCACCTGCAGTATGTAAGCCAAAGGACAGCAGTCTAAAAGCTATTCTTAGTGTCACTAAGTCCAATTAAAGCTTCAAGTCAACCCTTAGACATTTATAGCTACAGCTCCTTAAAAATGACAAGTAGCTAGAAGCTGTCACTATCAGAAAATATGGTTACAAAACAGGTAGCACTTTTTCACTATGAATCATAGGCCTTTATGTGAAGCTCACTTCAAGTTATTTCAGAAAGGAATATAAAATAGTATTAAGCCGAATGGTTTTAATTCCCTTAACTAGTAAATGACACATTTGAATTACAGCACAGAATGGAAACTGAATTGAAACATTCTTTAATATAGTCTCTTCTGGTAAGCTATGTTGTAAGTTTCCTGCTCTTCGGCCTCTAAATGAATGATATATAATAAATTTTATAAGGCTTATACACTATATCACAAAGTTTACAATTAGATAACATTGGAGAATGCTATAACAAAGACATTTTTCTTTCAATTCATACTATTAAAGTTCAAGCACAAGATTTTATTAAAATATACTCACACATACAAAAAAAAAAAAAAAAGAAACAAAATTTCCCTTCAAATGATAATAAATTTATAAGGGATGACAGAATGGCTGAGGTTGGCTGAGACTTCTGGATCAACCTCATCCTGTCCAGAATCACTGCATGTTGGCCACACCGCACAGCTTGGTGCCATCCCCAAACTCGCTGAGTGTGCACTCCTCCCCACTGTCAGTGTCACTGATAAAGATATTGAAGAGCACTGATCCCAGCACTGGCCCTGAGGGATACCACTGGTTGCTGATCTCCATCCAGACACTGAGCCAGATTTACACTACATCACTCTGTGCCTCTTTTGCAGCAGTTTGAATTTCCACTGGTAGATTTGGAGACTCAGGATTTTCTCTACATTCTCTTCTCAATCCTGAACTGACAGTATCTTGCTAAAATAACATAGTATTCACTTTAAAGAGCTGCTATCAGCGTATGTTAGTGGTCCCTAAAAATACAAGAATGTCACATTAGTTCTCTAATTTGAATGTGAAGTCAAAATAGAAACTGAGAAAAATTATATTGAGAACTAAGGCACAGGCTTTGTGCAGAAACATGAAAATAGATTTTGTTGATTATTACTGCATTAAAATTCCTCTCCATAAACACACTGATGCATTACAATAACTTCAGAAATGTCTCCAATTTAATTCCACAACTCATTCTTATCAAATGAAAAAAGGTACTAGGCTGTAGTTAGTAGTCCTTACATCATTGTTTTCTCACCTTGCCATATAAGTTCTTAACCAGCCTCAGTAAGACATCAATGCTCCTCAGTGTATTTACACATATAATGCTCAAATGCCTCTATTCAGATATGGAGAACATTCAGATCTGTGCACCGTTTTTGACTTTCATAAGTATTTATTAGTTGGAAAAGAAGAGCCATAAGAGCGGAAACATAGAAAAGGAGTTATTAAAAATTAGCATAACTTACCACTGACACTATGGCAGAATTCAAAATCTGTAATGTTCAGCTATTTTACTAATTACTGCCCTCCTCCAATATTAGGAGTCTAGTGACAAAAGAAAAAAGAGAGGGAGAAGGAAAGGGAAGAGAGAGATGAAGAGTCAGAGAATGCAACATACTCTTTTATTTTTTTTCCCAGATCATTAGAAAGCCGCCTTCAAATCCAGGACCTTATTGTAACAGTTACTACTTGCCAAGTTTCTATGAACCACTCTCTTTAAGTGGAAAGGGAATAAGGAGGAAGAAAGAAACCATTCTTAGAAGTATGCTCTACCCTTTAACACAGGTCTTCTTGACATTAGCTGCCAGGAACTTGCTTTTGTTTCCTCAGCTTTTTACAAATAACAAGTTATGTCATGATAAATCATATCAGCCTGCATCAGTCATTCAGTAAATGCACTGAAAATCTGAAAAAGACTTTTGCCCTTAAACCTATGATCAGAGAAGTAAAGAATTCAAAACACATTTCGCAGTAAGCAAAATTAAAAATGAAAATGAAAATCACACCTGCTTTGTCCTGGAAAAAAAAAAAAAAATCTACTGCATTATCGACCAAATTAATTCCTGGGATAATTTTGGTTATTTACTAGTGCAGAGCATAATTCGTGATGATTGTCCAAGAAGGAAATTTCAATGTTTTTCTTCTTCTTTTTAGTCTTCTGATAAGGAGGAAGTGCCTCAAAACTCGTCTACAAAAGCAATAGATTTCATCAACCAATCAGTGCACAGATAGAAAGAAAACATATTGTTCTGTGTACTACATGCTCTAAAACATTCTTCCCACCAGCTTTCTAATTAACACCCCACTACAACCTACTCTAAGAGTATTGCTTTCAAAGCTTAACTAGAAACTTTGCCTAAAAAACCTGGCATGCCATTGGCATAAAAGATACATTTCAGCTTGGAGAACCATAAACAGGAGCAGCTTTAGAATAGATAAGAGTGTAATAACATCTTTAGGATCTACACCTGGAAAGGGAGAAGGCAAGGCTAACTAAACTAAGCTCTCATCACC
The DNA here is from genome assembly GCF_905368555.1 of Meleagris gallopavo. Taxonomy (NCBI): domain Eukaryota; kingdom Metazoa; phylum Chordata; class Aves; order Galliformes; family Phasianidae; genus Meleagris; species Meleagris gallopavo. The sequence goes on from NC_139435.1 coordinate 71,306,977, forward strand.
AGAATCTTCAGATACTTCCTATGAGACATGATATGATCACAGGTCCACATTCTTCTCTTGACAGATCTCATGAGGTCAACTCTGACAACTTCATCCAGATGACACTGCTTTAAAACTCTTAATCCTGACAGATGCTCTTAAGTTCACCTTCCTCCATGAAAACTCAATGCAAGCACTTGGAATTATTTATTTGCAAGGCAGGGGGGCATGAGAGATCAGTACCCAAAATACTCAGTGTGGTACTAAATTAGAAGAGGGACTGAGAAGACTACTGCAAAAATTTGCTACCTGTTCTAACATATGGGATGTCACAGGGGAGTTCTGGTAAGCACATAACAAATAAGGAGCTCAAATAAATCCTTCAAACCAAGAAACCAGGCTCCCAAAAGTCACAGTACCTTAAATATTAGTTTGATTGTTAGTTTTCTGCTCTTTATGCCATTCTAAGTATTGCTCAGTTAGACAGTAGAGAGACTGCTATTGCAGTTTAACTCAGCAGGCAGAGCTGGGTTAACACCACAGAGCTACAATAATTCATGGGATGATACAAGGACAGCTTAATAAGAAAGGCAGGGGGGAAAAAAAAAGGAAAAAGAAAACAAAACCACCAACAAAAATAACAATAAGAATAAATCAATCAAGTGATGCACAATGCAATTGCTCATATACCCACTGACTGATACCCAACTAGTCCCCAAGCAATGGGTAACAGACCCCTCTCTGGCCAGCTCCCTATTGTTTATTGCTCAGCTGTGCCATATAGACCATCCCTTTGGCCAATGTGGGTCAGTTGTCCTGGGTCTGTGCCCTCCCAGCTTCTTGTGCACCCTCAGCTCCCATGCTGATGGGACAGTACATGAAGAAAAAACAGTCCTTGGCTCTGTGCAGCCCTGCTCAGCAACAGCTAAAACACTGGTGTGTTACCAGTGTTATTCTGTATCTGAAACACAGAAGGATACCTGCTACTAGAAAGAAAATTAACTCTATCCTAGCTGAAATCAGGAGAGCTGCTTATAAGAAGGTTCTGTAGTTTATAGTATTTTGGTAGGTACATAATAGGGGAAAAAAGGAAAGATAGATGGGTGTCACCTGTCCGCTAAGATTTCTGGCTTTGCTGGAGAAGGCTGTAATTAAACAGAAGGAGGTGAGCCTTCAGTACCATTTCTAACGTAGAGTTCTTGTCATGTTGCAATCACTTGTACTCAGAGGCACATTTTGCTGCCACTGACAAATACTGGTTTCCACTTTTCAAGACGAAACGATCAATGATGGAGAAAGGGCCACAGTACAAGAAGGTAGCTACTGCATACTTTGTGTGTTTCACTCTGAAAGTAATGCCTTTTATTTCCATGGAAACTGTAACAAAGTGCACAGTAAGCAAATTCTCAGCTATGAAACACCGTTTTTCAACTTAGTTACCGCCCTTAGGCAGAGATGAAAGAAAGCCTGCATGCCATGCTCATAGAAATCTGCATGGCCATCTGGGACAGGGCTTGTCTTTCCCGTTGCTGTTACCACAGATGGAACGCACCACCCACTGCACCACTGTGCTCATGTCCACCGTTTGGTTTCCATAAACCTTCAGCAAGTGTCAATGAATGTCAGTGCATACTATTTTTTCTGCGTGGAGAAATTCAATCCCACACCTTGCTCCATATGCACTTCCATGCCAGACACCATTCTGTCAAACTGCCCCTCTGCTGCTGTCTGTCACACAGCATGGAATGGAATGCTGACAGGAAGGTTGAACTTCTGCTGTCACACCACAAACATCTGCCTCTGACATCACAGAACAACATAATAAAACTGGAGGCACCAATTTTGCAGAAGCCCTTGTGTAGCATTTGTTCACTGTGCAGTGCACTCTGAGTCTCACATCCTACTGAGCAGTTTTCATAATCACTATAGACAAAAAAAAAAAAAAAAAAACTGTTATGTTCTGAATGTAGAAAACTTGTGAAAGACACTGCTGACTGCAAGGGGTGAAGACAGTTAACAGCAGCTGTACATAATATTACAAACATCCTTTTCTGAGTCATTGAAGAGGAAAAACTTGCCTCATCTAGGATTTTCCAAAGTACTGTTGCAAAGAATTCTCATCTGCCACGTCTTTTCAAAAGAGGTTCCTCTTTGTATGCCTCCACTGGAATTGCTTTTTCAAGTAGCACTTCTTTTATGTTCCCATCTAAGTCAACCACTGACTAATTTCAGTTAGGAAGTCCTGGAAGCAGGAGTGGCAATAGCAAGGTTTCTGTAATTAACTTAAAAGAGTATATTTACAAGTAAGAATTTATAGGCTTTCTACAATTATATCTCACAAACATAGAGTTCTAATTAAAGTCATTCTCTTCCTACTGTCTCCTGCAAAATATGTGAAAGGCTGAACTAATCATGTGGAGTAAAACTGTTTTCTTGTGCTTCCAATTAATACTCACCCATTGACACTGGTCTTAACCTGATACTCACAGGCCACTGGGGAACGTTCTGCAGTACCTGGTGCAATATGGTCCAAAGAAAAGATTGAATAATACAAGTCATTTTGGATCACAAAGTATTTCTGGGAGTAGCCTGTAAATTTCTTTATCTGGTTACTGAGAGAGTCTATTCCACTTTCCAGCCTGATTTTTTTTTTTTTTTAAGTAGAAATGCAAATACTTGCACGAAATCTAGAAAGACTATGGTTGTTCCTGATGCAAAACTAGGCAGCTGTGCACAGACTCTCAGCTGTTGTTTACAGTTTTGTTCTTCTTTCTCAACTAAAATATTTTGCATAAAGAGCTTAACCAGGTGGAGTCAGGTTCAGTTCTCACCCCCATGCCATTCAGTCCCTGCAGTACTCCAGGTCAGCACTTCCCCTGAGAACACACACTGTATCATTCCCCTCACCACAATATAAGGAATTCAGTGAATGCAAAAACAAAACAGTGTATTTGTTCAAAATAAAATACTTTGTGTGTATTTCTCAAGTGAATGGGGCTCAAGGACTTTCATATTAAGGTTTGTAATTATAATTGCTTAACTATTTCTGAACTTTCATTATCATGCTCTGACTTTGCCTTAGCTGTAGCATCTCCCCTTTTCCATTACCCTAGGAATTTGTCTCTTACAATGATGATTTTAGGTCTTTAAGATCAGTGCACTATCAAATTCGCACCAGGTAAAAAAATAATAATAATTAAAAATAATTTTTAAGAAGTAATACGCCATCTTGGAAACAAGCATGACATTACTGCTCTTCTACCTTTTATTTTCAGCTCTTTTCCTGTTAAGACTTTGAATATAATATCATTAAGGAGGTTCATATTGAGAGCTTTTTATGTTCAGCCTGGTTGAAAGAGTAATTTTGTACTAATCACTACAATCTTCCATCTCTGCAGATTTCATTACGTCTCAGGAGAGTGAGAATAAACTTCACGATCCAGTAAAATCTCTTGGCTCCCAGGGTAAATGCCATCACAATACACTGGCAACTCAGCGACCTTACTGAGTATAAAAAAAAACGAAGAAGTGTTGCAGGAAAGTTTGAGTTGTCCTTCTGAAGCTGCACCAAAGCACTTACCCAAATCTACCCCTTACAATGGCAAATTAAAACCAAATCCCTCTTGAACCCAGCATAACTCAATAATAATAATAATAATAATAATAATAATAATAATAATAATTTTTAAAAAGCACTTTGCATTAAAAGAAGTAAAATTCATAGCACTGCTAACTTTTTAATTAAAAAAATCATTTGCTCACTATGTAAAACTTCAAGAAAAATTATTGATGGAACAATTATCCTGTTAGCGAATGCCAACGTAAAGACAGGAGGCAGCAGAAAAACACATGAATCTCACAAAAAAGAAAAATGTCAAGTATCAGCCCGATTAAGTATTGAACCTGTGCAATTCAGCTACTCACTCAGTACAATTTTCATTAGAAATGAAAAGCAAAGGAAATATCCCGTGGTCTCTATTTTGCTTTGGACTGGATTTAAAATATATTCCATTAATGCTAACAAAGAAGCGCCTCTTTCATAAGATATTTGATATTTTTTACACATAAGGAGAATCCTTTCCCCTCCAAGCAAAGAAATAAACAAATAAACAACAACAAAACCCAGCTTTATCTATTCTGAAGTCATCCAGGAGATCTAAGTACCTGAATATGGTTACAGGTTTCCTTGGACAGGACAAGGACTTTGCACTACACCTTGCTCCCTGTTGTTCTCTACATGTCTCATTGTTTCCATGGAAATCAATTGGAGGTATTACTTTCAGAGTGACCCACATAGTTGAAAATAAGGTAAAACTTTACAATTTACTAAATGCAAGTTTACCTTTACACTAATTAATTAATTTATTTTTTTTTTAAAAAAAGGAGAATGTAGTTCCTCTATCAGTAGGAATCAAGTCAATTCTAGCAGTAGATTTAAACTCTTTCTTCAGCCATTCCTTTGCTGGTTGGATCTATCAGCTTCTGTAGATTTAGATTTAGGAAGCTGTGCCAAATACTGAAACATACCCCGTGTCCTTACTTTAATTTTGTCCATGCAATTCCGCAGAACAAACTGCAGCACTTCATACTTGAAATGAATAATTTCTCCTAAGAGCCATAAGCCATTTCATAACTTAATTTGAATTATGAATGAACTGCCTTTGAAACCAGCCCTAAACGAATTACACTGTGTGGGCCGTGGTGTAGAATTAAGACCCTTCCGCACATTTGCTTTAGAACAGAATCATGCTTTCCACACAAAATCCTTTGTTTTCTAATGGCAAGTATAATATCTTAAGTAACTGTGAAGAGAATTTCCTGACGTACTCTGCTCCTACACTGCAGAGGTAGGAGCATTACAGCAACACCGGCAGATCTCATCACATGCAAGAGGTAGGCTCCGACATTTAATGAAGGCTATGAAGCAAGAACTTAAAACTGAAAGAAGTGACTTGGACTGCATCAAACTTCCAACAACTACCATGCACTCAGGATTTTGTTCTGAAAAATGAACAACATGTATCAGCTTTCTGCAGTATTTTCTTAATGAATGAGCAGTTACAACCACGGGAGGGGGTTGAGGACAATCTCATTACTGCCACTTGCTACAGCCATTTAACCCACTAGCCAGAAATTAATGGGAGTGACGGATTAAACTGTTAGATGTCTAGAGACATACAAAAAGAACCGTGCATTGTCCTCACTGCTGGTCAAATTTATTGCATCTAACTGTTCTGATAGTTGTTGGCTGCCTCCTCCTCTATTTCTTTTTTATGTACCCAGTCTCAGAAAATGATACTTTTTCGATTTAAATCTCTTCCCAACAGTTTTGTACAGGCCTTCTGTTTCAATCACCTCTAGCAGTTTCTACAAGTAGAAGACCAGACAACTAGGTTACGCCTAACACTGAAGTTAACTTCACACAGATGATATTTTTGTCATCCTCCATCTACTCCAACTATTAAGAGAGTTCTTTCTAGAGAAGCTCCTTTCTCCCAGTGCTGCTCCTGCTTTCTCTCATCCGTTTGTGCTTGTAGCAATTACCACGAAACATGAACAGTGACACATTTTAATACAAGCTCATTGAAGCACCACTTTGGAAAAGAGCTCAGAAGGTGCAGCAGACCTATTTTGTTTAAAATCTGGGAGAACAAGATTTTTTCATCTGGAGTAAAGCAGTCACAGAGCAGCCATTTTAAGCCATTTGGAGTATGTTGGGTAGGTTTGTAACTCTGACTTCCCAGTCTCCAAGCGGGAAAGACCGTTGGAAAGAAATGGCTTAGGAAGGAAAGGAAATTCTGGCAAGGGGAAAAGTCTTTTGTTTAGTTTTTTGCTTGTTTGTTTTTTCTGCATTGAAAAGCATAAACAAAGGAAGAAAGAAGTAGTAGGGAGCAATTAATGCAAGCCAACTGAATGGCTCTAGAGAATTCAATAATCATGAACTACATTGTAAATACATTATCCTTATGTACACAAATACTAAAAAGATCTTTTTAATGGGTTCTCTAAGTGACCGTCACTTCAACCTAGTTTAGCAACTGCATATGTTTAAAGTACGTTTTAAATTGAAAGTCAGTTTTCTAACTGTGTAATTATCATTTTATATCATGATGTAATTCGTAATTTCAGGTAAACGGGTTCAAATTATTATATCTAATACAACATTAAGAACAAAATCCTTATGTATAATACTTTAAATGCAAACATTCTCCCCCTGCCGCTCTTTTTTTCCTTATGGTTAAATACTTACTCCAGGAAACACTTTAAGAACAAACTCAACAAAAAAAATTTTGTCCAAATTCTGGCAATCTTTTACACAGGACCAGATTTGCCAGAGGAGTGTTTTCGAGCAAAAAGCAGGACAAAAGGGAATGTAGGGGTCACACATCCCCAGAGATCAGTCTCCAAAAAGGGACTGCCTGGGAGAGATTGCTCCTGCTTGCCCACCAGAACACCCTTGCTTTTCCACGTATCTGTTATCTTACGGACAATTTCATTCAGTATCAGTATGTAATCACCATGATCCCTTGCCCTTTTTTAAGCTGTACCAGCGTTCAGCCCAACTCTACTGGCACAGAAGACACAGCGTATTGGCTTATGAAATGTTATTAACAGTGTTACTTTAAAATCACAGTGAACTGTTGCTCCCTCTTGACAGGAATGTGGTATAAGGTGATGCCAACCTTGTTTCAGCCCAACTGCAATGACGCATTCATCTTTTAAAATGATTTAAATTTTATCACCTTACACAGATTTCATCCTTATTGCTCCTGTTCATACATCAATGTTTTCTTTTTCAGCACAACACGACTACTAAATTAGAGAATGAGAAACTGAAAAAGTAAATCCTGGCAGCCTTTTGCAATCAACACTAGCAATTCTAGTGCCTTAAATCCTAGTATTCCTGCATATTTATTCAGCACAGTCACCAGGCTTCATTTCAGTAGCTCAGAGTACAGCGGACAATCCCAACAGATATGTCAGATATGTAACACGTTGTAGAAGCAAGACACATTTGAATACAGCAAAGCAATTTGTTAATGTATTATTTGTAGAAACTACCCACTCACTGAGAATACCGTTTAAATGGCACCATTTAAAAAGCAGACAGTGATTTTATTTGGTAGCTTCCCACCATCTTGTTGTAATGCAACCATCTATTTGGAAGACAGATCTGATAGATGTTCTGAGTTTAAGATTTCAAGCTCCTGAAAAGGAAAAAAAAAAAAATTGCAATAATTACACGTAAAAGCATAGGGAATTTTTTTTTTTCCATTGGTTCTATTAAAATGTAATTAGTGCCTGTGCAACCGCCAAAAAAACAGCAATTAGCATTGTCGTGTAAGAGACCACTGGCACTTAATCTGGTTCATGAAAACCTCCGATGCACTGCTGCTATCGGCCTGTCTACCTACCTGAGGAACTCCATTAACACAATACATAGGCATTTTACCATCTTCAGGGCAATTATTTTTAAAACACCCTGGTGAGTTCATGGAACAAATGCACAGATGAGGAGCTAAGGTTAGGCTATAATGTTAGACAGCATTTCATTTTCCAAATTCTTTGTAAGGAGGTATTTCCAGATGCACTACATTTTTAATAAAACCTACAACTAGGTCAACCAAGAAAAAATAATTAACTTCTGGGTTTCTTTTCCAGAATTAAACCCATTTTACACATCAAAATGGTTTTCAAAAAATACCTATTACAGTCATAAAGGCTGAACCAAGGCTTGTTTTGGAATGCTTGCTCCAAAAATTCCCACTTACAGTTGTATGTAAAACTAATTCTCCTTCAGCTATTACAACTTCATAGACTGTCTTTTTAACACCTGAACAGACTCAATAGGACGGCAAAGGTGGAAAAAGAAAGTAGAAAAATTGATGGTGAGCACATCAAAGAGTGCCACAATGCTTATCTACAGGTGACTGGAAGCTCAGAAAGAAACCATATTAAAAAAGAAAAGCCAGTAAGACAGAACATCTGTATTTGTGCGTGGTTGTGTAGAGGAAGAAGAGAGAGCAATTCACTCAAGTCATTATTATGCCAAATGCTGTTTTGCTTTTAGAAGTCTAAAGTTGAACCACTTTTGCGATGCAAAATAAACAAAAAACTGGTATAAACTTTTTCAGTTTCAACTACTGACTACGGAATAATCATGACCCGGTGATAAGTGGCACAGAGTCTAGACAGAAGCCAAGATAGTCATTAGCAGTCTACTCCAGGAGTCAGCGTGGTGTGTTTGACATTTCCATTAACAATCCAGAAGATGGGGCAGAGTGTATCCTTTCCAAGACTGCAAATGACACAAAAGCAGAAATAGCTGACGCACCAGAGGGGCTCACTGCCATCCAGAAGGACCTGGAAGGCTGGGGAAACAGGCCTGCTTTTGAGGAAAAAGAGCCCCAGGCTCTTCTCTTCCACCAGCTTATCATGGTAGCAGCTCTTGGTGCCTTGTTCTTGCAGCCACTGCTTGTGTTCCATGAGGCCTGCCTAGCTCAGGCACCTGGGGACCCTGCAGGCCACGCTCACAGCAGTAGAAGTCAGCAATGGGGGGACATGTCCTCCTGGGATGACTGTAGGGCAAGAACTGGACCTTGAAGAGCCGCCAGGGCTGTGGCCACAGCCTGGCCCTGTGTTGGCATGGAGCACAAGTCAGCCCAGCCACAGAGCTGGGAGTGCTCATCACTGAGGGACTGGGGTGTTTCTTCAGCCCCTTGTTCCACCAGCAAAAGATTGTGGCTGATCTCTATCTTCCAGTGTGTGACACGCTTTTCCAGTTGAAGCCTCAGCACAGGAGAGCAGCTCCTCACTGTCAGCTCCCCAGGCCTCCACGTTGCTCACTGTTCATGGCCAAGCCATCAGATGGAAGTTGTCTCATTTGCAATGACACCTGGGGTGGCTTGCCCATTGCCTTAACATGTCACAATCAGTTCTGTTTTGAATGTCTGATCCTGTGGGTATCAGGTTCCACCACCTTCCCAGGGATGCTGGTGAGGCTGAATGGCCTGCAGTTGCTCAGGTCCTGCTTCTTGTCCTTTTTGAAGTATGGAGTGATAATGGCTTTCCTCCAGTTTTCAAGAACTTCTCCTGTACTCTATGATCATAGATGACAGACAGTGGTTTGGCAAATACTTATGCCCACTCTCAGCACTCTCAGATGAAACTTGCTGGTGCCCATGGATTCATGGGCATTGGTTTTGGTTAGACAGTCTCTGACCAGGCTCCTTCTCAACCATGTGGAAGTCATCCATTCTCCAGACTGTCCATTTTAACCTTCAAGGCCTGGGACTTTCAGGAGGTACTCTTATCAATAAAGACTGAAGCAAAGGCGGCATTCAACAAGTCTGCCTTCTAAGTGTTTTCTGTTACCAAGGGCACTCACCTCATTCAGCAGTGGGCTCACATTCTCCCTGGTGTTCCTTTTGCTTGATACACTTAAAGAATCTCTTTTTATTGTTAACCTCCTTTATCAGATTTAATTCCAAAAGGGCTTTAGCTTTCCATGTAGTCCCCTACCATGCTCTGACAATGTTTCTATATTCCTCCCAAGCGGCCAGACCCTTTTTCCACATTCCAGAAACCTACTTCTTCCATTTGAGTTTTCCATGAGTTTCTAGCTTGTCCATGCAGGTCTCCTGATGTTTTTGGTTAGTTTCTTGTTCTCAGGTATGCACCAATCTCAAACTTGTAGAAAATGGCACTTCAGTGTTAACCAGTGCTCTTGGGCCCCCTTACCTTCTAATGCTTGAAGGACAAAGTTGGCTCTCCTGAAGTGTGTGCCTAGCAGTGCTGCTTTCCCAACAAATATTAGGGTGGTTGAAATGCTCTATGAGAACCAGTGCCTGTGAGGCTACTTATAGCTGTGTGTTAGAAGGCTTCATCAACTTTCCCCACCTGATCAGGAAGCCTGTAGCAAATACCCAATACTGTCATTCTCATTGGCCTGCCCTTTAATTCTCATCCAAAAGCTCTCCGCTCATTCATCACTCATTCCTAGGTAGAGCTCAATACATTCCAGTTGTTGTCTCCCAAAAAGAGCACTCCACTGCCTTGCCTTGCTGTCCTACCCTGTCCTGCCTTTCCTAAATTGTATATAGCCATCTATGACAGCATTCCAGTCATGTGAGCTGCCCCATCACATTTCCAAGATGACAAGAAGATCATGGCCTTGCAACTGTACACAGATAGCTATTTTTTTTTTAATTTCTCATACTGGGTATGTTGGTACATAGGCACTTCAGAGAAGAAAATGGAGCAGAAGATGCAGGCTTCCCTAGAGGGATGCAAGGGGAACCCCTATAGCAATACACACCCTTGAGGCGTCTGGCCTTCTGTCTCTTGCCATGGAGGGCAGCTAAGGAACATTTACCACTGTTCTGGTTGGCCTGGATAATTTCCCAGTCATTTGCAATGGCATGAGCATGGCCACTGTGGACCCTGCCCTCAAGCCCCTCAGTTTAAAGCTTGTCTGGCAGCTCCTGACAGCTCGCCCTGTGGTCTCTGATTTCAGGATCTCTCTCACACATCCCCCACATGCCGCAAAACACACCTGCACTGGAGCTAAGCACCTCAGAATGAGAGAGAACAATATCCTTGATGGCTTTACTTAATTTAAATTCCAGTGAAAAAATATAACCAGTCTGTTTTCAAAATGTTTTCAAAACCCTTTCTTATGAAATGTCTACAGTGTGCCCAGGATCAACCACAATGAGGGAATAAAAGATTTACTTTGAGTGTCAGAGTACCTTAAAAAGCTATCATTGATCAAAGTTAACATTGGAAAAAGACTGCAAATTTCTTCAAGAGCATGACTAATTTTTTTAGTGGAAAGAATTTAGATTATCTTTGAGCAATAAGATAAAAAAAAGGATTGAGATTTAAGCATCATCTCAACAGTACAAATCAGTTGATTTAGACCATTTAAAATTGATGTTCACAGCAACTTTAATCGATCATAATTGAAAATAAACTCATTAGATTCCACATACTCTGAAATACCTTTAAATAATTAGCTGCATATATCTGATGCCTTTGTGATCAGAGAGCATTATGTGAGCACTGGAAGATCCTTCTACAAAAGATAGTGCAGAATGAATTATGTGAACATAGAATAATGAAAATACAATGTCAAAATAACTTCCTGGATATACAGTCAGCTTTTTGGTGATATTTTCTCCTTCGATGCATGCAGATTATGACCGTGGTTCAACTGAAAACAGTTTACAGACACACACTGTTCCACTTCCCCACAACTCAGATGGTTAATTTTAGCTAGCTGTTGATTCATTTTGGAATCACAGAATCCTTAGGGTTGTCCAGCTCTCCTACAATAAGCAGGGACACCTACAGGTAGATCAGGTGCTCAGAGCCCAATCCAGCCTCACCCTGAGTGTCTCCAGGGATGGCGCATCCACCACATACCTGGGCAACCTATGCCAGTGCCTCACCGCCCTCACTGTGGAAGACTTTTACCTTACATCAAACCTAAATCTATCCTCCTTAGATCTGAAACCATTTCCCCATGTCCTATCAAAACAAACCCTGCTAAAGAGTCTGTCCACTTCTTTCTTACACGCTCCCCTGTAGACACTGTGGCCGCTGTCAGGACTCTCAGAGCTTTCTCTTCTCCAAAGTGTACAGCCCAGCTCCTTCAGCTTGTCCTCATAAGGGAGCTGTTCCAATAGGTCTGTGTCACTCCTGTACTGAGGATACCACATCTGGACACAGTACTCCAGGTTAGGTTTCACAGAGCAAAGTGGCAGGATCACTTCCCTCACCCTGCTGGCATTCGACCCCACAGTTGACGTCATGTGCAAAGATTTTAGAGAATCGGTCCCCGCACTGACCCCTGGGATACAGCACTTCTCACTGATCTCCGTCCAGATATTGAGAAATTTTACACAAAGCATCTCAGAACATATCATTTTAATACCCTATTTCAGGGATTCCTTTCCAGATGTTGGTTTCAATACAAATTATGCAGTTCTCTTGGACAAACTAATGTAAAGGTTCCAGCTCTTTAGTGTTCTTTCCACCAAAAACTACCACTTAAAACTTCAAGTTGAAACCATTCCAGTTTTGGTTGGAACTCCTAGAACATACGCCTTATAGTCCAGGTCTGGATGGCACAGTACTTCCAACGTAATCCCCACCTTAAGAGAGAAAGAAGAACAGTAAGAAGATCCGGTAGCTAATTCAATGGAAGAGTTTCAAAAATAATCTGGCTCTCTACCTGTGCCTCTAACACATAGTCTCATGATACTGTATGAAATCTGTAGTATCAGAACTGTATCTGTCTTGCAGCTGTGTATTCCTTAATTTTCTGGAATCTGACTTGAAACGCTCTTGAATATCTTACGTGCCAAAGACAAAGCAATTACAGCTTTAGTCAGTACTCTTAAAAATGAGGTCAGTAGTATTTCACATTTGGTGCCTTTCAGTCTTTTATTTGTGAACTGGAGGTATTGCCCACTTTAACAATGTGTTGTGAAAATAAATTTGTTAAATACATATGATAATGATGCTTATTATCTGTTAACCCAACAGGAACTTAATCCTCCAATCAAAAAGCCCTGAACATCATGCAGTGCAGAAGGCAGGGGCAACTACACTACTACACCAAGTAATTATAATGACACTGTATCACACAGCCACATATAACAAGCATGAACTATCATTAAGCACTGTCACTAAGGCAGGGTCTCACAGTAAGGGAATGCAATTGAAAACTGCATCAACTCCAATAAAGAGGCCATTTTGAAGATAAATTCCTTTTTTTTTTTTTTTAATGTGTTTTATCTCCTAGTTTAAAAGCAAACCAAAAGGGAAAAGATAAATAAGATAAATCTCATTTGAGACCTTCCTGATAGCTGAGTCACGCAGATCAATATAAGACTGCCAATAGACCAGGGGACAAGAAAAATGACAGCCATAATATGTAGGATCTTACACAGCAGTTGGATCCTTTACTAGAGGGTTTTGCACATTCATGTATAGAGAGACGCTAAGATCCCAGGAGCCTTTTCACTCTGTGGTCAAAGAAAAGAGACCTTAATACACGATTCTACACAAATATCTCCAATTTGATACCATCCTTCCAGACCCCTCAAACATGCACCTGGCTGGTCATAGCCTTGTCAGGCTCTCCGTTTTTCATTCATGGCCATTTTCCCATTCCCCCATGCCAAGCTTTCCTTTACACATTAAAAGAAAGTCTGCTTATGTGCACTGTAGCATCCTCACCTCAGATTACTCTCAACCTGCTGGCAAACCTTCTCCTTTCAATTTAGGTGTGTGCATTTCTGCCAACTTACCTCAACAGAGTATCATTACTTATCTGTGAGTGGGAAAAAGAAAAAACGTCTCTGACTTACAAACATGAGTCATAAACTCAGACTTGTTACTGCAAATCAGAGGGGGCACTTACATGCCCTGGTCATGTCATCCAGGCTTCCATGATTAAAAACATAGGATACAATTCTTAACAAATACATGAAAGGTCAAAATAACTTTCAAGCATGACCAAAACAATGATTTTTTTCCCTATGCTTATTCATCTGAACAATATAAACCACTTAGTCTAAAATAAAGTTTGAAAAAAATACCAGCATGATGCAGAACTCAGCAAAGAACATTTCTCTCTGAACTATTTGGCAATAACAAAAAAGTTACAACCAACCAAAGATGGTATTTTATAATAGGAAGCACCTGGAAATCTAGTAATATATTACACTATCTCAAATGAAGACAAATTAAAAATAATTCATCAAACCAAGTAAATTATTTAAAATACCATCTTATACCCTTGAGAAAGTATCCAGACATTTTAAATAGTGCTCCTTTCACATAAATATATGCCATAGCAAATCAGTCCTTCAGACATTATCTTACTTCACTAACAGAGTATGTAATAGCATGCAAAGACAAACATTTAATGTTACTTCCTCTCACTTAAATCACTAGCTTGACCTACTAGCCCTCTTGCTTTTGTCTTAGTATAACATTCCTCAGAGCTTGAAGAACATTACCATAAGTCTACTGTCAGAAGAGAGGAGAAAGAAAAAAATCTGCAGGAGATAACATCCCAAGTCAGCCAAGGTGTTACTCTAGCTGTAATTTCTCAACAGATGAAACCTAACATTTTCTAGTCAAGAAAGACAAGAAACATTAAGATAGTTATCTCCTCTGCTGAGGGAAATATATATCTGCCATAAGACAAACTAGGCCAGGGCACCTAACATTAATTAAATAGGAGCATCACTCTGTTTTAAAACAAAAGGAGAATGTAAGTGATGTAAACAGCTTCTGTTTCCTTTACAATATGATAACACAGGAAAAAAAAAAAGGAAAAGATCTTTTGAAATATGGTTTTGCAAAATAATTAAGTTCTCAGAAAACAGTCAGAAAATGTAGATCTAAAGAATATGAAAGATAAGAAAGACTAATTTCAATCAAAACAGGGATAGGAAGGTTATATTTCCTCAAAAGAAGGAAGAGTCTAAATTGATAAACAAATCTAATCCATGTTATTGATGTACAAAATAAGTTCATGCAGAAGAAGAGATATTCAAGAACTATTTCTGATGAATGATGATGCCAGGGAAAAAAAAAAGTATGAAAGAAAAAGATAAAACAGGTGGGAAAAAAAAAAAAAGGATTATTAGGTATTACATCAAGTTTTATAAAATCACCTTCCAATGGGAAGAGTAATAAGAAAAAAAAAAAAAAAAGCTACAAGAGCTGCTCCAAACGTAATGCCTCCAGTTTTATTATGTTAGCCCACTTCAGGTGTGGATGCTGGTGGTATGGCAGTAGAGATTGAATCTTCAGCTGATATACCATTCCATGTTGTTGCCACGTGACAGATGGCAGCAGAGGGGTAGTCTGACAGAATGGAGTCAGAATGGAAGTGCATGCAAAACAAAGGTGTGGAATTGAATTTCTCCATGTGGAAAATATGGCACCCACTGACACTCATGGGTGCTTGGTGACTGAACTGTTGAGGTGAGTGCAGTGAGGCAGTGGGTGGTGCATTTCGGCAGAGGTGACGGTGATGTGAAAGACAAGCCACATTCCAGATGGCCATGAACAGCTGTCACATTATGAAACAAAGAGAGTCTCAATCAAGATGTAGATCTCAGCTTGTAAAGTGATGTACACTGTCTTTTGGGATAGGAAAGGGGTGATCCTTTTGGGTTCCCTGGAGCCCACACAAACCATCAACTCTGACCACTGCAATGAGACACTGTGAAGCTGAAGGCTCCAGCTTCCAGTGTCAGAACGGAGAAGAACAGTTTTCTCCTGCAACACGGTAACACCAGGCCTGTACCAGTATGAAGGCCAGGGGGCACACTGCCAATGTTGGCTCACTGTCCTACCACACCCACTGTTTAGCTGGAATTTATCCCCTTCTGACTTCCATCTGTTTGGGATGCTGCTGCTTCTGTCAAATTGTGATCACCTCCACTCGTGCAGATTTTCAGGAGCGTGGCATGCAGGCCGGTGAAAATGCAGAGTTACTGCTGGTACAGGTATTGAAAAACAAGTGCTATGCAGCTGGCAACCTGCTTTATCAAATAGCATTATTGTGCTCTTTGTATCTGTTGTAGTTTCCATAGAAAAAAATTGGGGACATTAATTTCAGAGCAACCTACATAGATCTACTTAAAATGGAGTTAGATAAACCTTAAGAAACACTATGTGATCTGCCTGCAACAGAATGATCCTATATTCAGAAACTGTTCTTAAAAAATATATATAGAACAGCATGGAAAGTCATGACATTTTAGATAACATGATAAACTGAGTTTACGGCTCCAACTTCATCTCACCATTCTAACTGGAAAAAACAGTCAATAATGCCTTTTTTTTCCCTCATCTACCTTCTTTGCTGTCAGCATCCCTCTCTTTTCTGCCTTTCATTCTTTCTACATTTTATGAGTCCTTCATTCTAGCTCAGCAGTTCAAGCATCTCAGACAGTTAGACGAAGAAGGAACAAAACTCACAAATAATTCTTATTCCTACTCCTTATAGATATGGTAATTTTCACTACAAATGTGCAGGAGTAAATCTTGGTAAGCGAAGCAAGCACGAGCCGCAGAGCCCCAAAAGCAGACTGCAAATCAAGCTGATAATACTGTGTCAACATGCATTCAGACATATTTGTAGAACACTGCAAAACTTAATAGAACTGTTAAAATCTTGCTGAACTTAAAGCAAATGTTAGCCTTCTCATTTGGGAAGTGGACAACTCACTTTCAAAATTTCTTCCCCAAAAATGTACAGATTGCAATTTCTTTTCCAATAGCATGCATAACGCAATGATTCAGCAGACCACACAACTTGTCTTGCAAATACTTTCACTTAGCCTGTGACTCTCTACGGAGCTTTTACAGAGTCGTTATCCCTCAGATATGGTTCAGAAATAACTAAGATAATTTGTTCTCTTTGATGTCCTTAAAAACAATCATTCTTTCAAAGAAATCTCTTTCTGTGGAAACAGAACCAGGATGTGCTGTCTTAAAAAAAGGAATTTTTTTAGGAAAACACCTTGTGTATTATCTGCAGCCGCTTTACCAGAGGATGTACATGCATGAACAGAGAAAATTATGTATAGCACATGCTCAGCTCACAACAGTAAAGTTTTGTAAGTAGTTGAAACAGAATATCACAGTGCTCTGTGTATGTTAATTTCTCATACACATAGAATCATAGAATTGTTTGAGTTGGAAGGCACTTCAAAGGTCATCTAGTCCAACCTCCATCCAATGAAGAGGGTACTCAGAGCCCAATCCAGGCTGACCTTGAATGCCAGGGATGGTGCATCAACCACATCCCTGGACAACCTGTGCCAGTGCCTCACCATCCTTTAGATACTGACAGGCTGTTCTCAGGACAACTCACAGCCTTCTCTTCTCCAGACTGCACAGCCCCAGCCCTCACAGCCTGTCCTTGTAGGAGAGGTGTTCCATCCCTGGGATCATTTCTGTGGCCCTCCGCTGAACATGTTCCGACAGCTTCATGTCTCTTCTGTACTGAGGACTTCCCATGCAATACACCAGGTGAGGTCTCACTAGTGCAGAATAGAGGGGCAGGATCACCTCCCTTGCCCTGCTGGCCACATTTCTTTTAATGCAGCCCAGGATATGGTTGGCTTACTGGACCACAGTTTGGTGTCATCTGCAGGTGTACTGAGGGTGCACTTGGTCAATAGGAATGCAATAGGGTGCACTCTGCCAAACAGGAATGTCAAATGCAACACAATAATCAGAAACAGAAATAAAAAAAAGGGTACAGCCAAAGGGAAAGGATTTTGTTATAAATCTCCTTAAATCTCCTATAAATCTCCTATAAATCTCTTATAAATCTCTGCTATTACTAAAATTTTAGCAAAATTTTATTGTCATTGTTTGTTTGCCTATTTGAGGATTTTTATCCAGACTAAATAGTTCAAATTCACAAAAAAACACTGTTCTGTTGCTTCCTAAATCTGTATTGCATTGCAGACTACAAAAACATCACCTTCATTGGAAGAAAACTTTAAAGGTCACACATTAGCTACTAATCTATATTAGAAGAAAGTAAGATGCTAATAAGGTCTTGTCCTCATGCTACGTGCAAAGTATAAAACAAAGTTCTTCCAAGAACAATTACTTCATGGCATTTTGCTGGACTGTAGTTACTCTACAGAAACCCAGTTAGCAAATAATTCTATTGGAAACAGACATTTAAGACATTTAGTTACTGTAAAATCCAGTGGTTATTTCCATTTGATCAAGATGTAATCGGAGTAAATCAGCATTCCAGTAATTTGCTTTTTATGCCTAAGAAACCATACATAGAAGGAAAGCATATCAGATCTGTAATTCGCACTGATAACAATGATGCCTTATTTTACATTAATTTAAATAAATTAAGCTGAGAATTATTGAGCTACTGAAGTATTGAAGTACTGAGGCATCGAAGTACTGAATTATTGAAGTACTTTTCCCAAGCGTGAACCTGGGAGAAGTATTTTGCCTGTAAGAACAAACTAGTTATTAAAATAAGAATTTGATTTTTAGAAAGTTAAGTCTCACTCCCAATTCCCTATAAGCCTTGCCACTTTTACAAGGGGTAGCTATAAAAGAAATCAAAATCATTTGAGAATGGCTGTCACAAACTACTATGATATTAATACCGTACCAAGAGAAGTTACTGTCAGAAGTGGTGAAAACTAAACAGAAGCATGCTTCATGTTTACCAAATGAACCACAAGATCTTCAAAAACATTTTTTAAAAAGGCAAAATCCGTAAGTTTATTATAACTACACCTAACCTCAAAGCACAAAGTATCAAGAGGGTTGTTTATATATTTGCTGAAGAAAGAATTTTTCCAAGGGGTTATTTATTAGCTTTTGCTGTTAGTACTCTTCACTGTCTAACATTTGTTAAACAATCAATCTCCAGAATAACTCTTATTCTAATGCAATTGTAGGTTTGCAGCAGACTACCAAATTATGGAGGAAGTAACTTTCCATGCATGCTACACATTCTGTTGAACTATTAAAAAAGTGGTATTCTTTCTTTCTTTTTTATTATTTTTAAGAAACTTGAAGTAAAGATTCAAGATATTAGATAAGTTGCAGCTCCTAAAAATGGTACTCTGCAGCCATTCTTAAGATGCAGGTTTACCATTAGGTTTCTTATTCTTATAGACTTAGAATCTTGCAACTGATACTAGTCAACAGAAGAATCCAGAAGACCTTTTAAAGCTTTTTTAGGTTTTAAGGGACTGATTTTCTTGAAGATTTTGAAAAACGTTTCCATATGCTACCCAGCATGTAAATGTAAAATTACTACCTGTGTAGTTTTACACTACAATTCCTTGGTGAATGAAGAATTTCAGCCTTAGATAAAAGACCTGTAACCTTGCAATACTTACGGATTATTATCCTTACAAGTACTATGGTTTTACCTTCTCCTGACATAAAGAACATTCTGAACCCTTGAATCAAACACCAACTTCTCACACATACACTTGGAAACCCCCAGAATGACTGGCACTAGTTAAGGACAAAAGGCTAGTGACTGAGTTAATACGAGGTGGCACAGCTTTATTAAGATCTAATTAACTTTACTCAGTATAGACCACCTTAGGGACAGTGAAAAAAAAAGTTCCTCAAGACAATCTGAAAAAAAGAGGCAGTGTATGTACAGTCTGTTTTAAGTAAAAAGCTCTCACAGTGCACTTTGCATAGTTTTTTTTCTAGCTTAACCTCCTCAGCACCTAAACTATTCTGATTTTTACTGCAGAAAGTATCCATCCATCCAATTCTACTTTAAAGATTGCTCTGTGTAATAATATAGCTTGGGGTTTTTTGCATGTGTAATTTTTACTGTGAGTTTTATTTTTATTTGTTTTCCTTTGTGCAGCTGTATTGTCTCATAAACTTTTCATTTACACTTTATTTTATATTACACTAATCACGCTAAGTTAACATCACAGCTCAGACAACTACGCAGTATCACACCACAGAAGATTCTGCTTTTAGATTTATGATAGCTAATGAAACTAATTATTTACTGATGTATTTTCACATGATTTGAAGTGCTTGCAATCCAACCATAAAAAAATGTATGAAATTTGCTATCATCTAAGCACTATCTGAAAAATAAGTGAATCCAAATCACTTGTCAGCAGGTAAAAACAAAAATTAGTAATCCCAAATTCCTCATTCTCTTGCCTCAACATAGTCTGGTCCAATCCAGACTCCCAGTCTGGTCAAACCATCCATTTTCTGTAAGCCTTACAGGACCATAATACCATTTGCACTTGAATTTCAAGAAACAGAAATTACTTCATTGGCTAAGGTAAATAAGTTCGTATAGTTTCCTACGCTAAATAAAAGATACGAGCTACCAGACACCATGATCACGCACAGGACATTTCTTTATCCAAATGCCACTGCTTCAATAAACCTCTAACTTCCCATAAAATGATTGTCCTTCAAGCAATCCAAGTCCAATAAGACTTGATTGTACCAATGGTACAGATAGTATTACAGATAAAGCTCAATAGCACTATAGTAGACTATAAGCTCTTGTAAACTTAGCCCAGTCAAATTGCCTCTGAAACTACCAGGAAAAACATCAGGACCATATTCTAGTTGGAAACTGAAAATCATTTATTACACAAAATAGCACTACAGTGTTTTGAGGAAGGATGTGGTGAATTTTAAATATTCTGGATGCTGAACTAGGAAGCTGGAAAACTATTAGCTGAGACTAACATTCACTTCAAATTAGAAGTTTTTTGCTTGTAGTAACAATCTAACAGCAGAGCTTTCTGTTGCTATACTTTATTGGAAATTGAGTCAAAAGTAGGACTAACACCTCTTTGAAGTCCTGCACAGGACAATCTCCTACTAGCATGCAAAGGATGCATGAGGAGAACCATCTTGTTAGTATGTTAAAGAATCATCTGAAGTTTTTAAGACCATCGTTAGGATTTCAATATTCCTGAGCCTGTTTTCAAGAACAGACAGACCAGCATGCTCATTTTTGACAGCCTACACGTGTCACGTCCTTCCTGTAAAGAACTAACATGTCATTTTGATAGCTGATGACAGTGACATGGATAAAGGGCAGAAGTTGCAGCAACGCCAGAAACTGCAATGATGGAAAAGCGAAAAGGGGCTAATTAAAGAAAAGGAAGAGTTCTGTGGAAATGGAAGAACTAGTATGATGCACAGAATTTGAGAAAT
The DNA here is from genome assembly GCF_905368555.1 of Meleagris gallopavo. Taxonomy (NCBI): domain Eukaryota; kingdom Metazoa; phylum Chordata; class Aves; order Galliformes; family Phasianidae; genus Meleagris; species Meleagris gallopavo. The sequence continues at coordinate 71,327,707 of NC_139435.1, forward strand.
CAAAGCAAAAATTCACATATGCAGAAGCTGGAGAAGAGGAACAACAATAACCTGGATGGTTCACATCATTTGAGTAATTACACTGGGTTTTCCAGGACAATCTAATCTGGAGGTGGGGAAAGGGACATATCATAGTCTCATGCAAGGATTTGACAGATTAGTATTCTTGTAAGAGCTGCAGCCCTTACTTCCTTTCACAAATGCCCAATGATATACATAGCAGCCACAAAATCATTAAAGTTCAAAAATCATCAAGTCCAACCCTCAGCCCACCAAACCCCATTAAACCATATACCTCAGTGCCACATCTCCGTGTTTCTTGAACACCTCCAGGGATGGTGACTCTATCACTTCACTAGGCAGCCTATTCCAGTGCTCCACCACTCTTCATATAATTTTTCCTAGTATCCAACCTGAATCTCCCCTGGCGCAGATTGAGGCCATTCCCTCTCATTCTATTGCTAGTTACCTGGGAGAAAAGGTTGATCCCCACCTCACTACAGCCTCCTTTCAAGTAGTTGTAGAAAGCAGCAAGGTCACCTCTGACCTCCTCTTCTCGAGACTAAACAGTCCCAGTTCTCTCAGCTGTTCTCCGTAACATCTGTGCTCCAGACCCTTCACCAATTTCATTGCCCATTTCTTGACACACTCCAAGTCCTCAAATGTCTCGTAGCGATAAGCCCTGAACACAGTACTGGAAGTCTCACCAATGCTAGGGACGATCACTTCCCTAGTTCTTCTGCACTAGTTCTGCTACAATAGTTCTGATCACACTATTTCTGATACAAGCCAAGATGCCTCAGCTCAGCAATCAGCCTATCCAGATCCCTCTGTAGGGCCTTCGTACCTTCAAGCAGATCAATACTTCCTTCCAACCTAGTGTCATCTGCAAACTTATTGAGGGTGCACTCAATGCCCTCATTCAGATCATCAGTAAAGATAATAAATAGGGATAACCCCAATACCGACCCCAGGGAGAACACCACTAGAGACCATCTGCCCGCTGGTTTTAATTTCATTCACCACCATTCTCTGGGCCCGAACATACAGTGAAGAATAAACCTGCCCAAGCCATGCGCTGCTGGCTTCTCCAGGAGAATACTGTGGGAGGCAGATTTAAAGTCTTTGTTAAAGTCCAGATAGATTTCCTTCATCCACCAGGCAGGTCACTTCGTCATAGAAGATGATCGCATTAGTCTCTTGGTGTCTGCATCCACTGTATCCATACATGGACTCACACTGCAAATTTGTTATTTATTGTTGGTTTTGAAAGCAAGTAAAATGCAGATTCAAATCACAGACAATGATAAGTGAATAATCTTTTACTACTGCAATTTAAATGAAGAAACATAGTATGTATATCACCTTATCACCTTACTTTATATTTTCACATTAAGAAATGTTTATTAAGGGAAGCTAATGTTAACATAGCACTTTAATTCAATATATATCTGAGTATTTGACACCACATTTGGAGTACAAGATAGATATGAACTCACTAAAACAAAAAGGAAAACACTGGGAAGATGATCAAGAGACTGGCGCATCCAACCTGAGGCTTATTTCAATGTATATAATTCTTATTTCAGTGTATATAAACAGTTGATAGGAGGAAGCAAGAAGACAAAGACTGACTCCTCCTCTAAATGAGAGAAGAACAGGCAACAGGCACATCTTGAAACACACTGTTCCTGTGAAGGTGATTCAACACAAGCACAGGTTGCCCAGAGAGTTCCATTCATGGCAATATTCAACAGTTAACCAAAAAAGATCTCAAGCAATCTGCTCTAGTTGTCTCTAGACTGGCTTGGATGATTTCCAGAGGTCCTCTTTCAACATCAACACTCTCCAATAAGTAGTGAACTGTATTATTTTAGATGGACAATTACTATTCCATTAGTATATGCACTTATAAGAAATTAGAGAATTAATGCTGTGAACATATTATTTTCACCCATTTCTAACAAAACAGAAGAATCTCAATGAGAAAACATGCAAAAAAAGAATTATTCTTTGTTTTTCTTATGCCACAGTAAAGAAATAAATATACTGATTTTGATTTTTCATAATAATTGATACAGGCGGGACAGTGAATGACACGAGTGCACACCAATCACCTGTTATAGAGATGCAAGCTCAACATGTTTTATTAATGTTTTCAGTTTGGGTTTATTTCCTTAAGTTGCCTGTTTTAATACACTTTCCATTAAAGTAATTTACAAAAACAGGGTAAGATGTTATTAGATATCAAAACATGACTTCAAGCATAATACTTCAAGCTCACTTTCTGTAGTTCACTGGAAAGGATAAACCTTCCTCCTCATTGGGAAGGCTTTGTCTCCCCATATAGGTTCTAGAACCCTGTGCAGATAGTCGCACTTTAACCAAATGATCAACTTCTGTCTTTGTTCTAGGAAGTACAAAAATTGTCTTACTTACAACAAAAACCACTACAGTGAAAGTAAGGATGTCCTACTCTGCGTCCACCTTGGAGCAATTCACTGAAAGATCTGTGGACACTCTGTGGCTGAGAAGAGTATAATACCATCACAGATGAAAGACTAGGATTGCACTGCATTGCTATCAAAAAAGTTTTGCAGGAGAAAAAAAAAAAAAAGAAAGGCGTTTCAACAATGGATGATTTTTCAGATTACTGAGAAAAAAAAAACTACAATGAAATCTGGAAGGGATTCAACACCAGTGCCCTCAGTCTTCATGATGCGATGTGGCACATGCTGCATGAAACAATGGATGGATGAGTTTGTTAACCTTTAAAGACATATGAACATACCATTATTTTTGCAAAAGCAGCAACTGACAGTACTGCTTCTATAATTTCTTGTCACCACTGCAATCAGTTGTAGTACAGGAATTTCAGATCAACAGGAATGCCGACGGCTCAGCCACCCACCCGCCCCACTCCAAGCATCCAACATGAGCACAGCAGCCAGAAAGATGCTGCAGGATTTTCTCAACCCTTTCACAAGTAGCAGAATAAAACAAAGACTCATGTAGGTACAGTGTCATGGTTCTATGAATTTGTTATCAGTATTCCACACCGTAACATCATGTAGAGCACTGGGAGTTAAAGAGTTTATTCACCAGTCACACGGACTGCTGATTTTCTGGGTACCTGGTTCTCAGAAAAGAAGAACTACATATCCCAGAGAACTTTTCACTCTTTCCATCTTCTGTTCAGAGGGAAATATTGAACTGCTCACAAGTCACAAGATGTTCCTCTCTCCTTTTGCTGCTTGCCTGTAGTGCATGCTCCCTAGCCATCTTGCCCTCAGCATTAGAGTAAGGCCTTTGGTTTTGGACACTCTCTCTCTCATCTTAGTTGATTTATGAGCCTCAATTCCAATTATATTCTATTATATCGTGTTATCTTGCATTTCTGTATCTTCTTTAGTAAATTAGTTTTCCTTCTCAGATCATTGCCACTGTTTTGTTTTTAGGCCCATCTCCCTATCGACTTTTCCCCTTTTTCCCCTTCTCCCTTTCCTGGGGTGTGGGTCCATGGATCCCCACACCCCATTAGTCATAGAACTAGGCCAAACTGGCCTGCAAACTGTTGACATACACATAAGATAGCTGGTATTATCTTGACGTTACCTGCTGCTGCTGCAGTTTATTTGACAAGAACAGCAGCACATGTGCAAAATAGACACATTTGCTCTTCCTGTCTGACTACAATAATCCCCTTGAATATTTCAGTATGGCAACACCCAAACACGATATGCATGAGTTACTTGTGAGGCTTCTCAGCATTCACTTCGCTGTCCTTCCAAAGAACAGGGCTAGCAAGAACTATAAGCCACCAACATTTTGCAGTTCTAAATGAGATGAAAACTAGAAGAGGACAGTGATGCAGTTCACAAAGATACTACGAATTAGGCACCAAGGGAAAGTACTCCTTAAACTCAAGGACATGCGCATTTCTCTCCCACTTCCCCCATAAGGAGAATACATTTGTTGAGTACGAAGTGACTGGAAGAAGTAACTTGGCTATAACCTCCTGACTCAGAAGTGGGAAGAGTGTTCCAGAACTTGTTCCAAAATGTGAGTAATGGGAACAGAAGTATTGTTTAATTTTCAGAGGCAAATGGCAAAAGTCTGCAAAATGTCAATGACAGTACTCAACGAAAACACTGTTTTTGCGTGACACTTATAAATAAATAAATATATATATATGGCAGCAACTGATTCTTCTGAATTCTGAACTTTTAATAAAAATGAAGAAGACTGAAATTAAATTCTGCTTCCCCAAGACTTGTTTTTGTTCCCACTGAAGTCAGTCTCAAAAGCCTGGCTGCAACAGACCAGACTTCCTGCCTTACTACTTATGTTTTCTGTATCATGGTCAGTAGTGCCCAGATTGGGTGAAGTTCATATTTCAGCACAAAGATACACGTTTTCACTGTGGTACTGTTTTTATTTGAAAACTGGATTTATATATGCTCTATTTAGCTCATGGTTGCACAATACCCATTACTATCAGGAGCTTAGTATTGCATAAAGGGAACGAAGTAGCTGACATGAGTGTTTAGGAAAACAAAACAGCTAGCACAAATTGACAGCATGCCCTCTGTCAAGCCTCTTGATATTAATAAGTGCTCTATATTTATGCTGGTTATTCCTTTCATTGTGGTACACAAAAGCTTATTGGTACCTTTGATTACAGACACAAAGCAATTTCACAAAGTACCAAATCATCTAGTCAGGTTCTGGCAAGCTTAAAACACTTTTAAAGTTAGATAGTTACCTTTTAGCGCTATTAACTTTATTGACACTGTTTACAAAATAATCTTACATAAAAACAGCCTGCTTTCCTCTATTTTGTGTAACTGCAGAAATGGTTCACAGAGCACAAGAAATGAAAGGAAGGGAAAATTATGATTCATTTACCTGCAGTGAGTATTTATGGCCCTGTATGGACCCCTGGGCAGATCACAACAAAGCTGTGTGCAGTGCTTTCTTTACATAATGAATCTTACTCTGTACTTACAATAAACATCCAGCTAGGATTCGTGGCTGCATCAGTCACCAAAGACTGCAATGAGAAATCAGAAAAAGAGTCTGATGCTGAAAAGAAAAGCAAGGTTTGGATTAGGCAATGCCAAATGACAGAAGGTGCCTTGGTCCTGGTCTATGAACTGGACCATAACTCCAGCTACAGGCATGGAAATACTAAGAGAGCTTCAGTGTCTCCCATAGATACTGCCCCATACAGAGCATGTGTCTACCGGAGGAGGGCACACTCCATTTAAGAGTGCTGGCATCCAGAAGCTGTATTTAAGAAGGGCATTTTCTGGATTCCTAACAGTAGGAAGAAACACGCTTAACAACCTCTGCCTTCAGCTACCAGCAAAAGAAGCTGTAGCACCATGACAAAACATAAACAGCTGTTTACAAGGATGGATAGTGACAGGACCAGGGGGAATGGTTTTAAACTGAGACAGGGGAGGTTTAGGTTAGATATCAGGAGGAAGTTTTTCACCCAGAGGGTGGTGAGGCACTGGAACAGGTTGCCCAAGGAGGTTGTGGATGCCCCATCCCTGGAGGCATTCAAGGCCAGGCTGGATGTGGCTCTGGGCAGCCTGGTCTGCTGGTTGGCGACCCTGCACATAGCAGGGGTTGGAACTAGATGAGCATTGAGGTCCTCTTCAACCCAGGCCATTCTAGGAGTCTACAATTCTACGACATCTGTAGAGATTCCAAAGAAGAGATGAAGCAGGGATGAGCCTCAAAAGAAGGAAGGGATTGAAGTGTTTTGCCACTGCTCTGCCTACCCCCAGGCATCTATGCAGTATGTTCCCTACCTATGGGTAACCCCTCCCACTTCATGCTGCAATACGAATCCAACACCTTTTTCATAACACTGCTTATATTTCTGCCTGTGGATCAGAGATACTGGGACAGCATTGACTGTCACTGCTCTAACCCTCTTGCAGCTTTCTAGATTCCCAAAAAACATGCAACAACCTGAACTGCCTTACTGCCATTTGGATCATAAGCTAAGACTAGAAAGGAATGGAAAACACTGGTTTAACATGCTCAATATAGACGAGATGTAGTACTGCAGATCTTGCTGGAAGTGGATATTACCAACGCCTCCAAACACCTAAAACCATTATAACTGGCCTGATTATAGAAACAGGTCATCTACCCCTGTAACAAACTTTGTGTGTCTTTCTGGTTTTGTTTTTCATCTGTTAGTTCCATCGTCATTTGGAAAACACTGTCTGTTAAGTCACGCTCAAGTTTTATATATCACATATTTATGGCAAATAAAAGCAGCAGTAAAGCGAGGGAGGATTATTCATTCATTCCTTCAGCAAGACATTTTGGAAGGATTTAGAGCTGAGGAGGTAGCCTAAGAGAGACTGGAAATTTACTGATGCGTGTGCAATGCCTTCTGCTTCTCCCGAAACTCCATTTTGGATTATCCTAAACATTGTCAATAGCTACACAGCTGCTACCCTTTGATAAAAGACTGGAGGAGCACATTTAGCCACTTAAAAGCTATGCAAATGTTTCACACATAACTTCCAGAAATTTGCTTTGCATGATGAGTTTTTACTACAATTAGAAGTATTTATCACATTATTTAGGAAATACTTCATTAATGTAAACAAACAAGTACAAGGCTTCAGAAATGTCTGACATTATCCAACGTGAAAGCAGCGAAGACTTAAAAATGTGGATCTCCGTGCCCCACCATCCAAGTACACAAGCACACCCTTATGCACAATGCTTCTCAAGTCAGTCAAGAGAACTAGAGCTTCCCTGAGCATTCTGCATTCAAAATACTTCAGACTAGCCCAGTCCTCCAGTTTCCCATAGAGCTCATCACCTCATTACAGAGTAGTTGATGGATAAATTTTACTTGCGAACACTTAGTAACAATCATCTTCCTAAACCCACTGCAGAGAAAAAAGGTCTTTTATTCAATACCCTGGGGAAGGTTTCACAATTTAATTATGCAATAGCCTGGACTAAAGAAATATTCAGAGTTACTCAATCTTTTGGCACTCCTTTGATTTTTCTTTGGAATATTCATCAAATAATGGCTACTCAAATCCATTTGGAATAGTAATCCCTTCCAGCACAAAGCCAGGTACACACACTTCTAGCAAGAAGACACAAGTGGCTGAGCCTCTTCCTACTGCACCCTAGCAAAGGCCATAGGTGAACTCAAAGTCTGCACTTGGATCACCCCACCCAACATGCCTCCCAGTCACTCCTTCTCCAGCCCCAATCCCTGTGCTCCTGTTGGACCTAAGCAGACGAAAAATAAGGAGAGAAGGAGGAGATGTTCTGCTTCCAAGAGATATGGAGCTCCTGGCACGTGCGTGTTTTAATACACATGGTTTTGTCGTGTTTTTGCAGAAAATGTACAAAATGGATTTAACAGCCCATCTTCTCCCTAATTTCTTACCGATTGCCTGTTTAAACCAAAAAGCTGTTACAGCATCCATTAAAAGAGGCTTTGGAACAAAGGACAGACACAAAAACATTCCTGTAAGTAAACAATAGAAAGTTAAATGTAAGAACATTTAGCATTTAACGTATCTGATAAGCCAAACCATTAAAAAACTGTCTACTTAGAAGCAAGGAAACAACAATATTTGATAGTATTTTTAATATAAAACTTTACAAAGGGATGCTGAAGGATACTATGAGAAAACATCCAGTCTGCCCCAATACTTAAACTGCTATAATAAATACTATGTAATAAATAATTACTGGTAATTAAGAGTAACAAGGAGGTGGACACAAACAGAGAAAAAAAAAAAGCAACATTCTATAAGTGACAAATTTTCAGTACTGTGAGTAAACATTACCACAACTGAGCAAAAAAAAAAAAAAAAAAAAAAAGACAAGGAAAAAAATAACCCTCATAACCTTCCACTAATGCAGAATGTAAGTCTTATTTATCGTAACAGTGATATAAACAGAGTGTTTTCAGAATGCTTTACACTCAAAGCAGGGGGAAAAAAAAAAAAAAGAACAAACGTAGGAACAACAGAAAAGGGAGCACAAAAGCCTGAATGCAGCAAACAGACAGCGAAGATAAAGAGTTGTCAAAACATTTTTGGAAAAACACAATCTGCAGTGAAACAGGGAAATGCAAACTTACATCCGCTGGTTTAACACCTGGCATGGTCCTGCAAGAAGGAAGCACTGACCAAGGACAGATACACTTCTGAGCATAATACACCAAAACTGACCTGTTGGACCAGAGTCCTCCGTGCTTTAATGAAACACCTGCCCGTGCATCCTATCGCCCATAAGAAAGCATAATTATTAATTTATAAGATCAATTATCTCACTTTGACATTAAAAAGTATACACTGCAGATGCATCAAGAGGCCTTGTACAGATTTTAGTCCTACTATAAAAGGCAAACAACCTGAGGTGCTCATATGGCAGTCTTCTGTCAACTTTTCAAAATGAATGCCGTGCAAAGCATTTAACACAACTATAATGCTGTAAAAAAGCAGGTAACTGCATATCAACCCTCACTTGTCAGAGTATCAGAGATATCATCTTTGTAAGATATTTAAAGAAAAACATTATTCAGGAACTCATGTGTGATTATGAATAAGAGTTCACTACCCTTTTTAGATATATGCATATGTATTTTCTCTCAAAAGAGGTGTTTTTGCAATCCTATCACCTTTCAACGCACACACCACACTTCATAAGTGAAGTTACAGGACCATTCTCCTACAACTTTCTTTTTACATTTCACTTCTGTTTGGGAAAATAAGTTCTACACAAGCAAGAGGTAAATCCCATTCTCTTTGACAAACGCAGTCAGACAGAATAGACCTGTTTGCTTAGATAAAACATGCCACAGTAAATGATGACACATGACCTCCACCAACAGAGATCTTGTTTGCTAACTGGAGGAAAGCTGGGAGTATGCTGTGCAGAGAATGATTTACATTCACAGGACATCCTTTCCAGGTCCTGAAAAATGTGCTTCTGCACCAACAGGAGCCCGTTTGCTCTATCAGTCTGTGAACATTTGCCGAGCAGTCCTACAGACAGTGTTTGCTTACACTTTAAAATATCCAAACTAAAGCTAAAGAAGCACAGACAGTTGCATTTTAAGGAAAAGAGAAACTGTTTTCTTAAAATCTGGGAGTTGTGAGTGAGATGCCCAGCAGCTATGAGCAGTGTGTTGATGCACACATCAACCTCATACAAAGCACTGGGTGAATTTCAGACTGCCTATGATGGCCAAAGCCCGTTGTATAAAACTTGTTGACAATGTTATTAAAATAGAAAACTAATATTTAATAGCAAAAGACACAGCCTCTTAAAAATGTCAAATCCAGGATTATACAGCAATGCACTGAGATCCTGGATTTGAACTCGGAGCATAATCCAACCATCTGTCGACCAGTTGTGTTGCAAAATCAAGATAACAAACAGGAGTTTTTCTTCAGCTAGAACATTTCCCAGCTCCCGCAGTCACCGCGCTCCGCCTGCAGATTAATGGAACAGAGGTGACACTCGCCACCGGCAATAGGAAGACAGCGAGGGAAATCCTGCCCGGCCTCGGTACAGGCTGGAGAGGCAGGTAGGCAGATTCCGTCCGTCGCGCTGCTGCGCCAAGCCGACAAGGGACGAGCGTCCGGACTGCGGGACCCTCGGCCCTTACCAACACTGGAGGGAGCGAGAGGCGGGGAGCCCCGACAGCCGCCCGGCCGCCGAACCGCAGGGCGAACCCCTCGGCGCCGCCGCGCTCCATCCGCGTCGCCCGTCCCGGAGCGCTGCGCGCCGCAGGCAGACGCAGTCCCCCCTGCCTCGGGGCACGGGCCACCAGTTGCTGGGACCACCGCCCCGAAGTGGTGGAAGAGCGGAGGCGGCAGCGGAGCCCCGATGGGAGCGGGACACCCAGCCTACGGGCGGGGATGCTCGACCCCGGGGGGCAGACCGAGGACCGGCCACGAAGCTCTCCGCTCCTGGCGCTTCTCACCTCCTTAAGTTCCTTGGCCACGTCTTTCAGGTCCCCCAGGACTAATTCCAAATCCTCCACGATTATCTTGATCTGCTCCTTCACCTTCGTTTTAGAGGCTGCCGGCGGCCCCTCGGACGGCGACGAGGAAGAGGATGCGGTCCCCTTGGACTGGGCGGACATCCTTCGGGACAGCCCGGCGCAGCCAGGATGGAGGGGCACGCAGGTCAGGCGAGCCGCCCGGCCGCGTCCCTCCGCTTCCCAGAGCTGCCGCAGCCGCCGCCGCCGCCGCCGCCCGCCCGCCCGCGCATCGCGCTCCGCCGGGGGCGCCGCGTTGCGCCGCGCTCCGCCGGGCGGCCGCGCTGTGCAGCTGCCATCGGCTCCCGGGAGCGGCGCGGGGCTCAGCTGCAACACGCCGCGCCTGCGCCTCGCCCCTCCCGCACCGCCTCCCGGCCCCGGCCCCGCTCGCTCCGCTCCGAGTCCGGAGAGGGAGCGGGGGAGGAGCGCCCGCCGCCGCGTCACCCCCGCCGCGTCTCCCCCGCCGCGCTCCCGGAGCGGGAGAGGCTGCCGGCTGCTCCGGAAGAGGCGCTCCTTCCCCCGTCGCTGCCCGGAGTGCGCGACGCTGCATCAGCCGGCGCACGCGGGGCGCGGGGTGCGCGTTCCGGTACCACTGGACAGAAACGCCTGTCCGGAGCAGCGCTCCGCGGGGAAGCGCTCCTCACGGCATCGTTCTCGTCCGAGGGGACGGCGGTAGTGCCGAGTTTTGGTGCGGAAAGTCAGCGCTTGGCGCTACCGGCCACGCTACACTGCCGTGGGAGGAGGCCGCGCTGGCTCCTGCTTGGTTGGACGGTGCTGCCGTGAGGACCCTGTGAGGAGAGTGTTCGTACATGCCACCCATTGGTAAAAGTTTCTCACTAGTCTGTTCCGACCGCTGCTTGCTGCCTAGCAAACACACGGGAGATTATATCTTAATCGAGAAGTAAAAGTTCTTCATTTGATCTGATTGACGCTAAAAAAATGCACGTGTGCCAGAAGTGTTTGGTGGGATGCTGCCCAACTCTGCCTGGCTCTGAAGTGGGAGCCCGTGCTGAGTATGAGCACGCATTCTTTCCAGCAGCATTCTGAGATGAGTCTGTGGGGTACGAGAAAACAGCTGCCAGAAATCCCTCACCCGGTGGCTTTTCTTGTGACTGTGAACAGGTGGCACATTCGGGTGGTAGGACCTGTGCTGGGTACCTCTACCTCCCACTGGCTGCGAGCTGCACGGGGAGGGCACACAGCCAAACACAGCTCCAGGACTGCCTGCCTGGCTGCAACTGACTGGTGCTGTGAATACTCTGAGGGTTTTGGCAACCTATGATGTTTCAAGATAGATAAAGCAGGGCAGGGGAAGCAGAAACCTCGCCCGGAGCCGTGTGTCTGTATGTGGTATAAAGTCTCATGTAGTGGTGAACAGTTTGCTCCTGGAGAGGGTGTGGGACTGGGATATGAATAGACAGGCTGACAGCATGCTTTTTCTTGTCTTGATTTACGTGTAGTTATCTGTGCACTTTTTACCTCTACAAAACCTGCAGTGTTCGGCTGAAATCATTTGCTAGTGCGCATATACATATATATATTTTTTATGTGGCATCTCTCAGAACTTTCAAACAATTTCAAGGAAGCCATTTTCCAGAAGAGCCCATGTCCTTCCTCTTGACTTTCCTCACATCTCTTGACATGTTATTTTCATCTCACTAAAGCAGAAGCTCTCCTAACAATGATGTTTAAAAGCATCCCTGCTGGTGATTTTTGCTTAGCAGTTTCTGTATGAGCAGCGGCATCATATGATTTTTGAAGATGGCAAAGTAATGCAGAATCTCCAGGCGAGTCACCACCAAACAAGGAAGAAAGAAATACAGAAGTTGTTGAATAAGTTTAAAGTTAATAATGTGTTCAGCTGCTGTTCATCAATGACGTTATTTGAACAGCTATAAATAAAATAGATGAATAGTTACAATAAGCTATTAGTGAAATTATTCATGTAGAACCCTGCATGTACCCAATTTAAAATTATGAAAGCAGTCTGTTTTCTGACAGAAATGAAGGATACTGCGTAACAGAATGCTGCATACACCTTGACATAGCATAGCTCAAATACTTACGGGATGATTTCTAATATGTTTCTGAGGAAATCATCAACATTGTCGCAAAATTACTGCTAGATTTCCTACAAGCCCTCTAACTATTTTTAATCAAGTCATGATTAGCCCTACTTTTCTAACAGCGACCTACTGGTTATCTTCTAGGTGTAAAGTCCTGGCACCTCCTACTGCTAATAATTTCATGAGAAAAAATTGATTCAACTAATGAGATGTCATTAGTTGAAGTCATGACAAGGCTTTACCCATATGTCTTAGTTTCAGCTGGGATGGAATCATGTACTCTAATGCCATCAAGTTATAAAGGGCCAAAAGCCATTTGCATTTCTGCAGTGATAGGGATCCAAAGACTTAAGTGCTTTGGAGACTGAAGTGAGCCTTACCAGAGTTGAGTGACAAAAGCACCGCATTGCAAACAGCCTTGAGACCTCAGTGTAGATTATCTCTGGAAAGGGTACTTCAAGGGCCCTCTCTCACAGGACCCTTCTGTTGTGGAATTTTGAAGAATAAAAGGACAGCAGGAGGCAACTGCTACTACACTGGTGCACCAGCAGCAGTATCACACCATCAAGGACTCCCTAATTCCCATGCACCAGCTGATTCACCAACTGGAAAACCATGGAGTAATCAGAAAGACACACTCACCCTTCAATAGTCCCATATGACAAGTGCAAAAGTCCAATGGAGAGTGGGGGATAACAGTGGCCTGAATAAAGTCACACCACTGCTAAGCATTGCTGTGCCAGACGTGCTAGAACTTCAGTAGGAACTGAGTCAATGGCAGCCAAGTGATATGCCACAACTGGCATCACCAATGCATTTTTCTCAGTTCCTCTGGCAGCAGAGTGCAGGACACAGTTTGCTTGTACTTGGGAGGCATCCAATGCACCTGGAATAGACTGCTCCAGGGGTGGAAACACAGCCCTGTCATTTGTCATGGGCTGATCTGGGGTGAGCTGCAACAGTGGGGAGCTCCTGAACACCTGCAATACATGGATGGCATCATCGTGTGGGCAACACAGCAAAAGAAGTTTTTGAGAAAGGCAGGATTGCCTTTTAGTGGCATCCCACTAAAAATCCATTTTGCCATAAGGTAAGGTAGTTGCTTGTATGCACAATGGCCAAAAACTCAGTAATGTCCCTTTAGTGCTACTGACCCATTTTCAAAAGGTCCATTCCATTTTGCAGCAGGTTAATTTACATGTTCCTTAGCATGTATGTATGTGGTGCTGAGAGATCCAAAAGGATGTCCTGCTGCATTACAGTTCCAGCCTTTACCAGTATCACTTTTTTCTCTGCACCACCTACACCTCCAAGCCCCAGCATGGAGTTCCCAGCAATACATACCTCCAGCTTCAGGGAACAGAGTGTTTGTGTAGGAACAAAAATTAGGAAATCCTTCCCCTATATAAAATGATATTATTAATTTATAATAAGTGCGGTTTCCTGTCTCATAGCTCATTGTATGATAAACTCAAGTGCAATTGCTAGTCCCAACATAGATACCACCTGGCTGAGTTTGATTCAGACAATACATTTCCTAGTGGGATATTGGTTTAGCCATGGAGACATATTCTTATCTTCCCAGTCGGTGCTGCAACCAATTCTGCTGTAATTACTTGCCCACCACTTGGGAGCAACCAAGGCCAGGTTTTAATCCCATAGGTCTTCCACAGACCCTGTAGTTTCTTAGGTTATAAATGTTTGCTACTTGCTCAGCCATTTGGATAAAAGAGTTCTTTATACCACTCCCTTCATTCCCAAATTCTTGAAGGAGATAACTGATAGTTCCAAGTATTGTGACCCATGGATTACACCAAAACAACAAAATTGACATTTTACTCTACAAACCCAGCCTAAATTTTTGAATGTTACAAAGATAATAAACGAAATATAAATGATTAAAATCAACTGTCTGCCTTTCTGCATTCAATCAGGGTCACATAGAGGTCTTCTGTAAAATAAAAGCAGACACTGAGTTGCCCTCTTTGGGCTTCATCTGTGTGGTTAAAACAAGGGATCAATCCAGCAAGTGTTGATTTTATATTCTTTTTCCTCAACATCCTTAGCCTTCCAAGTATATTTATTCAGGGATTCCATTAAAGTTAGAGAGACAGACTTCACATTAGGCAAGTCGACCAATACAGGCTGGCCAGAGATATTAGAGGGTTTCTCCAGCTCATCTGCATCTGGATTGAGAGTAATGGGCAAGAGTGATGGGGCCTTGGGACAGAAAGCATGAAATCAGAGACAACCATTAATTCCCCAGCAATCACTGATTCTTTTGACCACATCAGTGACATGGGTGGCCCAATTGGATTTTCCCAGTTTCAGAAATTTCTTAAGGAGGCCATTGGCTCATTCCACAATGCCTGTTAGCCTGACCTCGGTGCCAGGGAAGATTACGGAGCAGATTGTCTTGAAGGAGATCACACGGCATGTGCAGGACAACCAGGGGATCAGGCCTAGCCAGCATGGGTTGATGAAGGGCAGGTCCTGCTTCACCAAGCTGATCTCCTTCTATGATCTAGTGACCCACCTGGTAGACAAAGAAAAGGCTGTTGATGTAGTCTGCCTAGACTTCAGCAAAGCCTTTGACACTCTGTCTCCCACTTCTCCTGCAGAAACTGGCAGCCCATGGCTTGGACAGGTGCACTCCTTGGATGAGGCTGGAGGGCTGGGCATAGACGGTGGTGAATGGAGCTAAATCCAGCTGGTGACATGTCACAAGTGGTGTTCCCCAGGGGTCGGTGCTGGAGCCTGTCCTCTTCAATATCTTTATTGATGACCTGGATGAGGGCATTGAATGCACTCTCAGTAAGTTTGCGGATGACACCAAGTTGGCTGGAAGTGTGGATCTGTCTGGGCCCTACAGAGGGATCTGGACAGGCTGCAAAGCTGGGCTGGAGCCAATGGGATGAGGTTCAGCAAGGCCAAATGCTGGGTCCTGCACTTTGGCCACAACAACCCCAGCCAACACTACAGGCTTGGGGCTGAGTGGCTGGAAGACTGCATAGAGGAAATGGACCTGGGGGTATTGATTGATGCTCGGCTGAACATAAGCCAGCAGTGTGCCCAGGTGGCCAAGAAGGCCAATGGCATCCTGGCTTGCATCAGAAACAGTGTTGCCAGCAGAACAGGGAACTAATTGTCCCCCTGTACCCAGCTCTGATGAGGCCGCACCTCGAGTACGGTGTCCAGTTTTGGGCCTCTCACTGCAAGAAAGACATTGAGGCCGTGGAGCGTGTTCAAAGAAGGGCAACAAAGCTGGTGAGGGGTCTGGAGCACAGGCCTTATGAGGAGTGGCTGAGGGAGTTGGGATTGTTCAGCCTGGAGAAGACGAGGCTCAGGGGAGACCTCATTGCTCTCTCTAACTACCTGAAGGGAGGTTGTAGTGGAAATACTACTTCTCTGAAAGAGAGGTCAGGCACTGCAATGGGCTGCCCAGGGAGGTGGTGGAGTCACCGACCCTGAAGGTGTTCAAGCAACATTTGGATATTGTATTGAGGGATATGGTTCAATGAGAACTGTTGATAATAGTATGATGGTTGGACTGGATGGTCTTGTAGGTCTTTTCCAACCTTGGTGTTTCTGTGATTCCGTGATTCTGTGATTCCTGTTACCTATTGAAGGTATTTGTTTTGTGTTTTGTTCCAGTTATCAAATGTAGTAATAGAAAAAACTGCCAAGCAAAACATATATTCTGATTTATTTAAAACATTTTCACATTTTCCAAACAAAATTAGAGGGCTTAGCAGACATAAAGCTACTTTGCAGAATTAATGAGCTTTGAAAACAATTAAATGAAACCTTGATTTATTTTATATCCTCCTTCTGAGTTTGTCTGCAAAGGAAATACTCCGTGTAAATGACAAGAGAGCACTGAAATATTAAACCTGTATTTTTTTTCCTAAATGGAATTATAAAAGAAAGCTTCAATTGCCACCAGCTATCATTCTGGACAGGTACTAACTAAAATATTCATTGAAAAATTCTGAATTAGTCATGCATTAGTGTGACAGGTCATACTACCCTATAATAAAAAGCTGCAGTACAAAGCCACTGACTTCCACTCCAAGCCCTTGTTAACCATAGTTTTTGATCTGTTATCTTTTCTGTCCTAGAAGAGTAGTGAGCTAGAGGGCTAATCTTTCCCCAAAATGGGAAAATGGTACCCTATTTAGCTTTATGCCTCCTATTTGTTTGTTTTCGTACACAATCCTTTTACTGTTACGCTGAAGAGTGGCTGTTTTACATTCCTGATCATAATAGTTCATCTGAGTAGAGGCTGAAAGGCTGCCTTCAGTTAAAGAATAAAAATTAAGTATGCTTTCCTGAAACAGAAAATCCGGATCACAAAAAAAAAAAAAAAAAAAAAAAAAAAAAAGTGCACAGTTCTGAGTTTAACTGTATTACTTACAAATAATAAATAGCAAATATAATAGAAATCAGGATAAAAGTAGAGTGCACCACTTTCTTGCCTTACTCCTCTAACTCTTCTCTTTTTAATATTGATTAAAAGTAGATGAGCCATGTGTATAGCCTGAAACTTGTTGTCCTGTGCTTTTAGTCAAGTGCTCAACCCACATATATTTCAAATTATGGTTTTCCGTATTTTTAAAAACGTTATAGCTCTGATTATTTATAGTAGAGAACTGTAAGATGGAGCTAAGTGCTTAAGAAGCAAAATGGACATCTTAGAGTGTGTGCTTCTCATTTGAAGGTAAATGGCATACAAATTTATGTTGTTTGCAGTGTGTATGGGTGGCAACACAAGTTACTTTCTTATCTGGCAAGTCCATTGTTGAGTGATGTGGTGGCAAAAACTGCAGAAGTATTTTGAACCAGCATAAGGAATTATATGCAAGAGCTTCTCTAGTAAATCTGAACAAAATGTCTCCCATGCATGACTCATGTTTGGTTCCATCAATTTGCTCAGGATGGAGTGTCACATTACTTAACAAAGTCCAAAGAGAAACCTGTATAAATGTCTCTGGACCAGAATATCAGCTCCCAAAATTTATTACCTCTTTGCGAGGAAGTAAGAAATATTACCCTGCTGGAAGATAAACTTCCTGAAACCAGTGCTCTTTGAGGTGGTAGTGTTCCATCAGGCCTCTTGAAAAGCTGTAAAACAATGACAGCAAGTGAACCATCCTTTGTCTGGAACATTCCCCAATACTACACTGCACTGGGCTTTGTTCAGCCAAACTTCAGCTATTGATGTTTCTCTGAAAATGTGAAAAACTATGAAAAGTATGCCAAAGAAGAGTTATGAATAGCTTGGTTCCTGAAAATTTGTCTTTCTGTACCTAGATGTAGATGATCTTATTTTAAAAATATGTCTCAGTTGTATCTGTGAGTTTTTTTAATTCAACGAAGATCCATTTTTCAAAGTGAATCTCATCCAATTAATTTATATGGAGTTGGTAAAACATGATAATAAACCCAAATTCAGTTGGATTATGGTACCTATGTGACAGTATGAGCTTGGTTTGACAATAAGCCAGAGGATAGGCAGAGACAAAATAAAAATACTATTAGTTTAATCTGGGGGAATAAGACATCAAAAGCCAACATGTCAGCATGTCTTTGAAGAATGCAGACATGTATTTTTGTTCTCACAATAAATGCTCAGTTCAATATCCACTTTTTTGGTGGAGAGAATTATCAAAAATGTCTGACTTAATGTGACTCAGTACAGTGTTAAATGTGACAAAATATGAATACGAAATAGGTCAGGAGAAGGAAAACATGATTATACCATCTTTCTTGCACATATACACCCCAATGTTTTTTAAAGTATAAGAAAAATGGTGATTTTTTTCCTTTGTTGAACACATTCTGTATAACTTTTTGGAAAGAGTAGAATTTTCTTTTTTTTTCTCTGTTAAAAACAGAAACTCAGGTTGTAAGACTAAAAGTAGAACTGTGGCTGAATATGTCTTAGCAACAATCCAGCAATCCTAGAGCAATATTTTATGTTAGTCATTTATTGTACTTGTTCTTCGAAATCAGTTACTGGAAGTTTTGTCCTTACTCTGATTTTACCAAGATGTTTTTGTTTGTGTTTGTTTCTTCTTACTAGCTAACTGTCAGTTGACAAATCTGTAACTTCTTCTCCCCTAGAGACACACTGGTTGGTGTCAGATGCAAAGTATTTCCTGTTCGAGCAGTGTCCCTTTATTGCTGGCATTCAGCTCAGTAGTATGTTATTGCAAACATCTGGAGCATGCAAAAAAACGCTGTCTGGCTTCTTTCCTAAAGTGCCTCCATCAGAATAGTCCAAGCAAGACAAATGGCAGATTAAATGAATAACTCAAACACAGAAAAGCAAGTAGCAAGAATACAAAAGAAAAAAATTGAAATTCTTTACTTGGCAAGCCAACAGAGGATATACACCACCTCTGTCTCAAAGGCAACTCTAGCTACTGCGATTAAAAAACTATAATATTTTTTATTTCATATGCAGCAAAACAAGCATTCAGGTTTTCATTTTAGATTGATCTTTTGGCTGGCAGTGAATCTATATCAATTCCTCCCCTACTCTCCAGATTCAAATTATATTAAAAACCGTACTACCAGCTAGGAGAGGAAAGCCAGCAATGTAAATGGTAAGGCTCCATTACTGTGGTGAGCATAAGACTGGATTATGTGAGTGCCACGTTGTCCCATGAGGTAGTGACACGCTGCTTCTGCCTGTGCCTGACTGAACAGGCACATAACATGACAACTTCACACACCAAGGGGCACCACCCCAAATTTTTCATGCTATTGAGAGATATTCCTGTATTCTACTTCTTAATTCAGACAGTTACAAATGAAGAGATGTCATGTTTTCACTATTTGTTCTCTAATTATTACATAATGTTATTGTTATCTGTTATTAATGTGTCCATTTATGCTTTTCCACTATGCTTTTTTTTTTTTTTTTTTTTTTTTTTTTCATTTTAAACAATGCTTTCTATAAAAGAATTGCCTTGCAAAGTCCTATAGTCAGTTTCTCTGGAATCAGTCAGATCATTACTAGCAGTCTGTTGGATCCTATGTCCTATCTTTAAAATATAAATTACAGACTGATGCATCCTAGTATATACAATTTCTCAAATATTTCTTTACAAAGCAAGACCAGTTGTTTTGAAAGAATTTTTCAATATTTACAACAGTTATCCAAAAGTCTCATTCACTAGTCATTCAAAGTGGCCATACTTGCCTACCTCAGCTCTGAATCAGTTCCAGAGAGCTTGCAAATCTTTGTGGCTGTGTTAGGAAGACTCAGAACTCCCCTTCGCCCTATGTATATCTGTTCCTAGGATAAACTTTTAGAGTCAAGTCCCATGAGTGCATTATGTTACAACTGTCACTACCATTTTTAGCTACAGGTTCCCAAAAATAAAGATTCTATAGCCTATGTGCCCTTATTTCAAATCCCAGCTGAAAGACACAGGAGCAACACAGCTTTAACTTTTTCATAACCAAGAATCTTCTTTTTTGCAAGAAACGGGAGAAATGGGAAATGAAACAGCAGAAAGCATTTCTACATTACACACATATGTATGTATATATGTATATTTATGTATATATGTATGTTTACGTATATTTGTGCTTATGAGTTTGTATTTGTGAACACTTCCGTGCCATCAGTAGCTGTACCTAAATTTCTCTCACTGCAGATGTCAAGTGAGTTGCTATATAAATCACTCATACTGCTTTTTTTTTTTTTTTTCACTGAAAAATGCAAAGTTTGATTAGTATTGATTTCTGGCTCTGAAAGATCTCGCACATAATAAATCTACTAAGAAAAAGCTTTCAAAAGTGTACGTGAAAAAAATAAAAAGAAATTGCCTCATATCATTTACAGTGTAAGAGATAGAAAACATGCCACAGTTTAATCAAAATGTGTATTGTTTGTGTATAGAAACAGCAAAGCTGGGCTGTTCTGGTATCAAGGGATTAGTTAAAGAAAGCACTCTTGCCACAGGTCAAGTATTTGAAATCCAAAGATACCTAATTTACGTTATCAGCATAACTTCTCAGTTTCTTACACTAATTCAGACTTCACCTAGACATGAAATAATATAGATTAGAAGACTTGATGGAAACATGTTCATCTATGCCTGATGATTTCTCTTCTTTATTCTTCACTTTAAATCATTGCATCAGTAGTCAGCCTGACACAATAAACCCCATTTAACATAAATTACCTTGTTTTTTTTGGAATTTGACAAGCTTATAAATATTTCAATTAAAAAAGGAACATAAAAACAAAACAACAAAACAGAACTACAGAGGACGCCAGGAACAGCTTATTAAAATTCTGCTCAATTCTGCTGTTTAGGTCAAAAGGTTGATTAAAATTTGCATAAATATCTCAGAGTGATGACCTTCTATTTTGCTTTAACAGTCCTAAACCTGTGTCATCTGATAAAGTAACATTTCAGTGAAACACTTCATCCAGTTTATATCTAACTTTCCTGGCTCAGCCTACTGTTGAATGCATCTCTTCTTTCTCTTTGACATTCAAATGAGATTTAATTAGAATCTAAAATCCAGTTCTTAAATTTTGTGGGATCATACCTTTCCTAAATTCACAGTTAGACTGACTTCTTGTATGTGCAACTTTGGGATCCAAACTTCTAATGGTTTCTTAGTAGTTTGCTGCTGCATAAAGCAAATAACCCAGGTACAAAAGAGAGATTCTTTTAAAAATGTGCTTTGTTTTAGGATCCAAAGTGTTATCAGAACTCCCAGAGTTCACAGAATCACACACAGAATCACAGAATGGCCCGAGGTGGAAGGGACCTCAAGGATCATGAATCTCCAACCCCCCACCACTGGCAGGGCCACCAACCTCCATATTTAATACTAGACCCAGATGTATGGATGGAGCATACTCAAATACTGCTTTGTTCTCACTGGGCATCCTCACCTGAAGATAGAAATATTTCTGTTGTTGCCCAAGTTGCACAATGGGCTTAATCCAAGTAATTTGGGGCTGTAGAGTGAGAAACAGAGATTTGTAATGCTTGCATTGCTTAACGTTTTTGACATTGACTTCTTGCCATTGGAAAGGTGTAATTATTGAGTATGATCACTCAAGAACTGAGGGAAAACGCATGCCCATTTCCAGAACTCTATCCAATGATCGTTTATGGAATGTTGAAATTTTTATCAAACCTCTTCTTTTATGTGATGCCTTTTGAAGCTGGTAGACTTTCTGACTACTTAAAGTCTGCTGTTGCTACACAGTGGTTATTGTATTTGAAATGCTTTTTGCATGTCAGAGATTCTAATTCATTGCACTCTCTTAGCTAAGAAGTAGATGAGCATAAGCTATACTTAGACTATGTAGTAATGCTAATATGTACTGTATATTTCTATATATATTATATATCATACTTAGCTATATACCCAATATCAGAGATAAATGCAAAAAAAACCCACCCTGCTTTGTTTATCTTTCCCTTATGCAATACATTATACAAAAGAAGATAACCACGTCAAGAATCTCGAGGAATGGCACAAAAGGGATCTGTGCAGAATTCATTTATGTGTCCTTTTTGTGTATCCTTTAGAGTGAGTCAGCTTTGTTTTCCCACCGCACTCTGTGGGGTAGGCAGTTCAGTGCCTGCTTACTTTTTTATTTTAGGGCAGACACATGATAAGCCATGTGATTCACATTTTTAAGTTCTTGTATTTACTGTTGCTTTTACTTAGTAGTTGCTAAAAATACTTACTATCACAACTATGTTTTAAACATTAGATTCCTCCCTGTTCCTATGACACTCAGACACCAGAGAAGAGATTGATACCTGTCCGTAAATTCAATTCAGGGCTTTCAGCAATTAGTTCAAATGCCTCAGCTGAACAATTCCCTTGGGATTATTATTATTATTTTTTTTTTTTCCCACTAGATAAATCTGTTATCTGGAGCCTAAAAAGCAGATACTCAACATTCTCAGTTCAGAGTAGGAGGTAAATGGTACCCTGCTCGGGCTGGCAATATGAGACATAACAGGGTAGGAGTGCCAATTAAAAACCTAGTCAACAGCCCAATTTTGCATAAGTAAGTTTCTAATCCTATGTGGGACCTGGTTTACGTAACATGCAGCCTTTTGCCCAGATACGACCACCAAAGTCTCCCTAACCAGAACCCCAAGATCAGAGCCCAGATTTTGCCCCTGTTAAGAAAACCCTGAGTTATAGGATCAAACTCACACAAGCTCTCAGTGATGATTTCGCTGATATTTGCAAACTGCAATTTGATACTTCCATTTTCAAGAGTGCTCGAATGCCTCCCCAACCCCCCTAGCCCCCAAGGTACTGAAAATAACCCTATGGTCTAGTTAATGTGCCTTATCATACAAGCCAGTGCCACACAGTAGTAAATCCAGTGGGACAGAAATGAGGATCAACTCTAGCACTCTTACTGTTGTTTAAAACCAACAGTGGAAGGAAGGGGTACTCCTTTATTGGTAAGTGTATGATGATACACAGATATAATGTTTTTTGGGTTTTTTTTGGTCATTTGTTAAGACTTTCAGATGCTATTATCACACTGATAGGTTTGAAAGATGAGTGAAATAGTCTCTAACATGAGAAAAAAGTCTGTCAACCCAATCAACATTCTGAAAAATTTGGGTCACACTCTTAATAGTAAGTAGTAGGAATCATGTGAGGACTTAAACAAATACACATCACTCATTATCTTTTGGCAAAGTCCAGACTCGTTTCCCTTCTGGTACTTCTTTTTCTTTACAGAATGGTGGCTTTAGGGGAAGAATTGTCGGCTCACCTGTGTGACGTGATGGGGTACTTGGAGCTTTCCATATCCTGGCAGGTAACTCTTTCAAAGGTGTTGAAAGTACTTATGTACATTCAACTAATATAACTTAATTCCTGCCGCAGTCAAGACGTAAGAAGGTTTACTCAGTATGCATACAAAGCATCACACACAGTCATGTGTTTTTTAGCTTTGACGTGAGTGGCTCCCAAACTTGTTTTATTAATCCATTTTTGTTTGACTCAACTCTTATTCAGATGGAATTTTCTTCCGTTATGGAGTTCAATAAACCTTGAAGTTGTGTAATAATCATTTTTGACACTTCTGGACATTAACTTTAGTTGAAATCAGATAATGTATGAAGAAAAAATTAAGATTGATCACAGGTATAAATTTTAATCTATGATAAAAATTGAATTCATACACCCACAATGACTAAACTGTAATCTTTAACAGCTTTACTGAATAAAATTATACACATTAAATCAAAATTACAGGCAATTTATGAAAATACTATTTCAAATATTGAATAATATTCAGATATAGTCTTTTGACAAAGAGAAGTAGGCCATTCCCTTACTCTTCAGGCTATAAAATCACCTTATATAAAACCACCTCATTATGAATCTTGTATCCTATGACACTCCCTTTTTCTCTAATTTTCTAGGAAATATGAGGAAAAACATAAGTATCTGAATTTAGTTAGGAAGATGTTGGGGTCTCCAACATGCTGAGTTCTCTGATCACTCATAGCCAAAACGTGCAGTGGCTCACCGCCTGAAACAATTCAGTTCTAATAATCCTGTGTTGCTCTTGTGAAGTGGCACAATGGAATGACTTCTGGTTGTTCATCCATCATTTCTCCAGAAAATAGAACTCAACTTGTTTTTTCTTAGACAAACCTTAGATTACCAGGTAGAATGGGATTTAAGCCTGATCCTTACTATTTCCTTTGGATTAGTCCTAAACAGTTCTCTGGGTAGTGTGCTCTGTTTATTTGTGTGCTTTTTCTCTGTGCACACAAGAGAGCCCTCCCCACACCTCACAGTGACTTCTGGCCTCCCTGGAAGGTCAAGTACCTTGGAGACATCAACACAGTGCTCAAACAGAGCCAACAACATTTTTGCTCCTTAACTTCTCATCCTGTCCTGCTGATGAGGAGGGCAGATGGGGCTGGAAGAGGACAGCTGACCTAAGCTGGACAAAGGAATATCCCTTACCACATGGCATCCATGCAGAAAGAAAGCTTACAAACAGGGGGAGTTCATTGGGTGGCCTGCCATCTTGGGGGCATCGGTAGGCAAGTGGTGAGCAGTTGCTTCTGCATCCCTTGTTTCATACCCTATGTATATTTTTTTCTCTTCTTTTTCTCTATCTTAGCGAATATTTTTTGCTCTCAACCAATGAATTCTACTTTGTAATGATCTCACCTCTCAGCATCTTCTTCTCTGGACCAAACAACCCTAGTGTCCTCAGCCACTCTTCCCTCGACACACCTCCCAATCCTGCCACTAGCTTTGTCACACTCCTCTGGACACTTCCAAGTCCTTTAATATTCCTTCTGAATTTTGGAGCCCAGAATTGCACTAGGTATTGGAGGTGATATGGTATCCATGTTGTGTTTAAGTAGCCCTAGGTGCTGCTTGGGCTCCTGGCCGCCAGGGCACACTGAGCCTGCTGCCACCAGCACTGCCAGGCCCCTTTCTGCAGGGCTGCCCCCCAGCTGCTCATCTGTAGCTGTGTCCATCACTACTTCATCCCAGGTTAATTCTTAAATTACTGAGGCAAAGTCCTTTATATTTGAAAACCACCAGTTGTTTCCTTCAGTTAAAATGTTTGATGCTGTATTATGTGACATTTATTTTATTTGAAATGATCTTCAACGTACTGAATATATTCCTTGTAAACATCTATTACCAGTGCAAATATTTAAACAAACAAGAACTTTATTCTCTTCTTACAAAACAGCGGGTTCCAAGAACTCCATCTTTCCTAAATCACACTTACTATGATTGAAACTATCTAATTTGGACAAAAGAGCAATGGAAAATTAACTTAAGAACACATTTGGCTTAACATATGTTTGCAATAAAACTTTTGTTTTAGATGACTTAATTAGAACTGTTTTCCATACTTACTGGAAACTGGCACAATAGCATCATCATTGCCACCAGTAAAGTCAGGAAGGGAGTGAAAGGATTGGGAGTGGAAGGAGGAGAGCAAGCATTTTTATATTCTCTGGAAGCTTAACAGTACCAGAAAACTAAAATCTCAGTTCTCAGCTCCAGTCACACACCTCTGTGTGATCACACATGTTTTTTTCTCTTCTTTATCTTAGCAAATATTTTTTAATCTCAACCAATGAATTCTGCTTTGTAACAATCTCACCTCTCAGCCTCTTCTTCTCTGGACCAGACAACCCCTGGTTGTAATTGCAAGGGGAGCCTTGCAATTACGTTTTCTGTAACATGTTTCATTCTTACTGTGTTCCCAAAGTCTAGCTTACACTGTTCTACATATCTCCTAGTGACAGCACACAGAACAAAGGGAAACTAAAGGCTGACACTGACTTTGTTTTTCGTCCACAGGATTTTCCACTTAGCAGCTTTAGTTACTGAATGCGTTCCTCAGAAATTCTTCTTATACATCATGGAAGGAAGGCTGATGGAACATCATGGTGCAGCAACCATCAGTAGAGACACTGAGCAGAAGTTTCTTGGATGAAAATTCATTTATTTTGATATCTTCTGATGTCGCCAGGGAAGGTTTCTCCTTCTATCCCTGAGCTCTCAATCCCTGCTCCACCTGCAAGCTCTTTGTTCACTAAGACAATGACTGTAAAAGCTTGCCAGGCATAATTTTCTTTACACACAAGCTTTATTCTAATGCTTCATGTCATCTATTCCTGCTCCAGGTAAATTTCCATTGTATCAGCATTGATCTGGCAACACCACAGAGCTCAGCTTCTTCAGGCAACCCCATTTAAATTTACTCTTTGCATTACAGCTCTATCTTCTCCTTTAAAGTAACTCTAGAATGTGAATATTACTTGACTCAACTTGTGAACAAGAAAAATACATTAGCCTTCTCCTTGCTTTTGGGTAGAGCAAAGGGGTACCTTTCACCAGCTCATACTCCGGCAGTAGCAGCTGCCACCCTTCTAGATCATTATTAATGGCTTCTGTCAAGACTGTTCACTTCAAACGCTGTCACATATGCAGCATCCCATACTATTTTTGTAATGTTTTTTGTCATAGTTCTTTGTGTTCCACAGAAATCTAATACTGTGAACTGAATTTGGGAATTTAATCACTCTGATAAGAGAGAGCCAAATAAAGCACGGCACTTCCAGGTCTTCTAAACATAAGGGAAAATTCATGGTAACATCTACTATTGGGACTGTTTTAAAACATATCTAGATATTTTAGAAGTATATTTATGTCTCAAGAGATGTTAACATATATTGGGAAAACTAATTAACACTGCAGTAAACAAAAAATTAGAAGTGAAAGTATCTTAAAGTTTCTAGAAGCACTCAGTGTGACTGAAAAATGGGAAATCTTCCTGTTATAAGTTTCATTAAAAAAAAAAAAAAAAAAACACAAAAACAAAAGCTGGCAAGAAAAAAGAAATGGAAGCCACAAATTTCATTGTTGTTTTCCCAAACTGTCTCTTCAATACCACAAATTAAAAGCAGATTCTACCTCTTTCACCCTTTTCAGTTTCATTATCTTCCAAGTTCATCAGCTTGTCTGAGGACCGTCGCAGTGTTTCAGCAATTCATTGGGTAGCAGATCGACAGCTGGGAAAAATCAGACTTGGTTATCAGTTAGAACAAATCCTGCATGCTTTCCTTGCTGCTAGGTACATAGATGGAGAAAAAGGGTGAAAAATTTCTTGTTAAGGCCTTGATTAAAAATGAGCAAAAAATTCACGTTCAGATGCAAGCTGTTTCCATTATGCACTGGTGATGGTAAATTTCATGTTTTGGGGCATGATAAATCATAGAATCATAGAATCATAGTACGGCCTGGGTTGAGAAGGACCTTAAAGATCACCTAGTTTCAAACCTCTGCTGTGGGCAGGGTCACCTACTAGACCAGGCTGTTCTGGTCTAAGAGCTTAAGTTTGGTTTTAAGCTTATAAAGCTTAGTTTTATCTTCTAATTACAGGTTATGCAAGTTTTCTGTATCATCAAAACCACTGCAATTCATAATTTGATTTGATTTTCCCTCTGAGTGTATCTTCAAGAATATGCAGTAATATATGAAAGTTATAGCAATGTTTAGCCACGCGTATTATTGTCATTAGTGTAGTCCACATCCTTGAAATGAAATAGAAAAAAATGCATTTGGAAGGGAAGAGCCAATATCAGCCTCAGTCTGCTGGCCCTGTCTCCATGCTTTGTACAATACATTAAAACATATGAAGTGCTTTTTGCACACTCCTTAGAAGGAGCAATAAGTTTGAATCACAGATGGAGTGAAACAGAGAGCTCTTGTCTCTGTCTTACTTACATATGTCTTTGCTCAATAAGAAATTATGGTTACCAAGCCTGTAGTGTGGCTTTTTCTTTCTCATCAGTAGTCTTTAGAATTAAGCTCTTACGTGCTGTTGCACTATTCCTTTCTTTCATTTCCTTTTTAGCCTAAATTCCATTAAAAAATCTTTCTAATGCTTTGGTTTCTACAACCTCTAGAGAGAAGAGGAATTATACTAGAATTTAAGCGATGGAGAGCACCAATAAGATTAAATCTTATCCAAAAGGAGGACGCTCAGGAGAAAAATGCTTACAAGGTAACAACGACAACAGTGACAACAATAAAGGTGC
This sequence comes from Meleagris gallopavo, assembly GCF_905368555.1. Taxonomy (NCBI): domain Eukaryota; kingdom Metazoa; phylum Chordata; class Aves; order Galliformes; family Phasianidae; genus Meleagris; species Meleagris gallopavo. The sequence goes on from NC_139435.1 coordinate 71,355,435, forward strand.
TCAAATTTTCAGGATAAGTTTTGAATTCTTGCAAGGGAATGCCCATTTTTTTTTTGTCTTTAAGGAATGTGTTCTGCCAAATGAATTATTTGTTTCTGCTTTGGAGCAGAAAACACAATTCACTGTTTGATGGCTGAGTATGAAAAGGCAAACAGCAGCAGCCCCTTGCAGAGAGATGATGTCAAACCTGGGCCTGAGTAATAGGGAAATTATAGAATGAGGAAGAAAAATAAACTTGTTCACCTGTCAGCAGGTTGTATAATCTGTTATAGTTATTTTTCTTAACAAATGTACTCATGTTGTTCCAAGTATCCCAAGCAATGGCACTGGTAAAACACAACATGTTATGAAGATGCAATTATATTCTGTTCAATGTGCGTTTCAAGTTTATGAATCTTTGGCAAGACATTAGCTGGCAGGACACTCAGCAAATAGTCCAGCAGGATTAGTGAATAATTGTGTCAATAAGGACTATTTGTACAATTAGAGATTAGATGGGCTGTTCTGATCCCCATTATCGCATGCCAATATTGTAGTCTTTCCAAGTCTTTTATTTTTCACTTGATGCTGACCTAAGAGACATTGTATTAGCATGCTGTTTTTGCATATAAGCTAGGCAAGTTTCAGCAGTACTCTATTCCCACGAAACCTTAACTCTATCTCCATGAAACAGATGAGATTTCACTCACTGATCTGAAGGACTTTGGTCCTTTCTCCTGGATTAGTATGCTTTCAGACTCAGAGTTGCTAGAAAGGCAGAAGCATGATGTGATACTAACATTTTAGGTTTATGGCTAGCAGAATAATAAAAGTAACATGAATTTTTTTTTTCCCCTGGAGTGATGGCAGTTTGGCACAGGACATACTTAAAGCTGTAGATAGATTTCTAGTCACCTAAAACACAAAATAATATTTTTAAATTATTATGCAACAATATATTTACTGAGGACTCCGACATCCAGTTCTCTTATTATTGCTTGCTATAAAATTGTTGAAATTTAAATTGAAATTTAGTAGGAAATACATCTTTTTGCTGAATAATAATTATTTAGAATGGAAGAATCATAGTGTAACAAAATGGCTTGTGTTGGAAGGGACTCAAAGATCATGAAGCTCCAATCCCCCCACTGCAGGCAGGGCCACCAGCCTCCCCATTTAATACTATACCAGGCTGCCCAGAGCCCCATCCAATCTGGCCTTGAACACCTCCAGGGACGGGACATCCACAACCTCTCTGAACAGCATGTTCCAGCTAGAGATTAGTAGGAGTCTTTTACTGAAAGGATACAAAAGATTTTTTTGGCAAAACATTACTGCAATGTAGAAATCAGATAGGCCATGGAGTATTTATATCTTCTCAGAATGGGCTCTGAGTAGTTTATCACTGGCTTTTAGAGAGGAAGTTCAGGGCCTCTGAAAGAGTGCTCTAGGTGTCTCTTGAAGGAATGGATGATGAGCTCCAAGTCACTTCTGACTGAGCACTGAAAAAGGAAAAACTCAGCTAATCATGATCATATGCTATGCCTTCAAAAATACACATAGCATCTCGGTCTGACAAGAGAACAAATTAGGGTCAAATATTCTACTGATGACTGAAGACTTTGTAGTAGAGATGTGGTAGTAGATTAGTTAATGATTATGTATGGATAGTTTTTTTTAACTATTTTATTTTCAGAGAAGACAAAAAAAAGCAAAAAGGGGAGGATATATATATAAATGAAGCTATGTTGGACAGATGCCACAGCTATCCAGAACAAAATGTTTTGAGGATCTTGGAGAGATGTAAATAATTTTGGAGAAGAGTTAGATTTATAGGCTTTTTCTAGCCTGCTAGATGTTGTTGAATTTTGCCTACAAAAAAAGCAGATAAGTAGCTGTAAAAGTAAATCAAATTTTGTTTTCCTGATAATAGAATATTAGAGATGTACTTTCCAGGCACTTCTCACATTAAGAAACACTGTTCAGGAAACGGTACTTTACGCTAAGAACTAGCCAGACTTCATTACCACAATTACTGGTGAAACTGTATTTTAACAGTGAAAAAGAATGGTAATTAAGCTGCCATCCAATTATTTTTTTCTGATGCATATAGGAAGAAGTAACCTATGTTCTCCAAACTACAGTGCAACTGCTATCAAGAAAATGACTCTATTTAGCTTGCATCTTCTTGCATCTCCTGGATGGGAAATTTTAGTCTTTGTTGCCCACAGAATGTGAATATGAAATATTTCAGTTCTGCAGTGAATCATATTCAGCACCTGTCTTCATCACTGATGATATGTTTCAGTTCAGATGATGGACTTATGGTTAGCAGCACCAGCACCATGCAGAAGTTTCTTTGAAGGATGGGATAAAACCAACCAACAACTGCAGGCCGAAGATGTTATTATAGACAATACGCTGATGAAGGTTTTGCAAATTGTAAAATCCTATTGGACTATTAGTGCCTGGCACTATCTTTCAGATAACATTGGAAGATCTCCTATGAAGGATATCTTTTTCTTCTGGTGGAAAATGCTTGCTTTGTTGAAAACAATATTTTTCACACTAACAGCATACCTATGTTTGAAACTGTATAACATTTGGAGAAAAAAAAAAACCCACATTGTATGGCTTTCTCCCTTACACTGTATGAAGCCACTGCCAAATGATTAATAACTGATCACGTATGGCAGCAGAGTCCTACCATCTTAGATATGATAATGCATTATTTTAGGGGTATTCAAATCAAGCATGAGGGAGAGCTAATAAACAGAAAGGGATGGTGAAAGGTATAGTGGTAGTTTCCCTCAGGTCAGACATGCAATTTGGCTTCATGTGGTACTGAAGATATCAAGATAAAAGTAAAAATGTGGTATTGGAGCTTTTACCAACCAATCATTTGAGTATAACCACAGAGACATGAGTCAATTTGTCTCATTTTATTCCCAGAAGAAATCAAAGGAATCTACATCATGGGAAAAACACTTTATTATCGACTGATATATCATCAAGTCCTCTGAACAGTTGCAATCTCACATGTTTAGCTGCATCCCTTCACAAGTTATGTTTAAACTTGCAGAAATCATGCAGCTGGATGTGTATGCTGCGTGAGCACTATGGTGTGCACTAGCTCACAGTGCTGCAGAGGAACCACAGTTGGGTTATTCCCCATTTTAAACACATTGAACCAGATTGTGATTAAGCCTCAATTCTGTAAACTCGCCATAAAATAATATATCACAGATTTAAAGTATCTTCAGATTAGACAACGCAAGCACTCATAAACAATCACCCTCATCAAACAGGATTAGCTTGCCTTCCAGGCTGCAGAGCAGAAAGGAGAGCACAGTGCAAAATTCTGGTCCAGGGCACAGAACTGCACTGCTGTTCCTGTGAACTGCATTCTCAAGACCTATTTTCCTGATGTATTTTGATGGTTATGTCTGCTTTCTACTGTTAGCACAAGTTTCATTTCCTTATAGAGGAATAGCATTAGAGAATCCTTATCAATCAGCTGACTTTATTTACTAGATTTTTCTTTAAAAGATCTAGATGGTGAAAACATAAAAACAACTGTTTTTAATTGTTACTTTAAAAAAGATCATTCTGTAAATAAAGTATGATTCAGTCTAATAAACGAAATGGTTTATAGTTATCTATATTTGGAATTAGGAGGTTAGTGTAGACTTAATTTCAAAGTCTCTCCTGTGGGTTATATGAAGTATCACATAGTATAGTAAACTCAGACAAGGCATGGTTGTAGGGTTCTTTGGGAAACTTCCAAGTACTTTTTAAAGGGATCAAAAAGCCATCAAAGAGGATGTTTACAGGAAAAAAAAAAAAAAAAAAAAAAGGATTTCAGCTGCCAGACTAAAAGAAGGGAAAATGAGAATATGAAATAACAATTTATATTTAGTAATATTGAAAAAAAATAGACTTGGAAAGATTTATGTTCTGCATAGGATTAGAAATGGCTTTTGATGGCCATCTTTGTTCTTTTATAATACAAAATTCAGTCAGCTGCAATAAAGGTAAATGAAGCAGGTAAATGCACTCCTATTTGTTTTCCACAAAAATGTATAGAGCTCAATGAGTTTTACTGAATGGCATTATCTCAGATGCGTGTCATGGGAAAGGTGTGTGTGAGAGGTATGTGCCCCAATATCTTTGGTCATCAGAGTCATTAAATAAACAAATGACAAAATCAGCTTCCAGTTTCTAGGACCTACCAGTGAACCACTTACGAATAAACAATTATTTCAATCACACTGTTTGAGCATTGAGAAATTTCAGGGGTACTCACTTTCATAAAACCTTGAAAACTGAAAATGGAAGGAAGGCTTAATCTGGAATACACATTTGTTGAATGAATTCACAGGCCTCAATTTCCAGGGTTTGCAGGATCAGAAAAACATCTTGCTCTGTACTGGGAAAGGTTCACAGAATCACAGAATTGTTTGAGTTGGAAGAGACCCTAAAAGGTCGTCCTGTCCAACTCCCCTACAATGAGCAGAGGCACCTACAGCTCCAGCAGCTGCTCAGGATCTGGACCAGCCGACTTTGAATGTCTCCAGGTACTGGGAATCATCCTCTTCTCGGGGCAGCCTGTTCCAGGCCTTCTCCACTCTTATTGGAAAAACTTTCTTCCTTATACCCAACATAAATCTCCCCTCCTTTAATTTGATACCATTTCCTCTTGTCCTGTCACCACAGACCCTGCTGAAGTGTCTGTCCTCTTCCTTCTCATTGCCCCCTGTAGATATTGAAAGGCTGCTCTCAGGTCACCTCGCAGCCTTCTCTCTGCTGGACTGCACAGCCTCAGCTCTCTCAGCCTGTCATCTTAGGGGATATGTTCCATCCCTGGGATCACCTTTGTGGCCCTCCTCTGGTTGCACTCCAACAGCTCCCTGTACTGAAGACCCCCATGCAATACTCCAGGTGAGTCTCACCAGCACAGAGCAGAAGGGTAGGATCATCTCCCTCGTCCTGCTTCTTTTGATGCAGCCCAAGGTACTGTTGGCTTTCTGGGCTGCAAGGGCACATCCCTGCCAAAAAGGAGTTGGAGGTACTGGTGGATAGCAGGCTGGACATGAGTCAGCTTCCCACAGGGAGGCAGCACGCTTCCCTACAGGTAGGGTCTGGCTGACACACGGGGCTCTGTGCTCCTTTCAGAAGGGAGTAACCCACAGTGATCCTCAAGTATGAGGGGATTTGCCAGGAAATGTCTACAGTCCTCTGGTACAATCCTCAGAGACAGGCAGTCTCAGATACATCTGCCAAGAAGAACTCTGCTCATATATAATTCAGAGGTTGAGAAGATCTTGTAATAATAAGGATCCTATTCCTTAAGTTTTAACGTTGTAAAATGTTTTCCTTAGCATCTCTATTCATCAGTTGTGCAGATCAGCCATTAATTTTGTCTGTTGGCTTCATCCTCTCCTTTGTGAAACAAAACAATCTTATCAAATCTGCCAGTTTCTTCAGCACTTCTGTTGGATTTTCCATAGTTATTAGCTGTTCTGCTAGTCACAGAATCACAGAAACACCAAGGTTGGAAAAAATCATCCAGTCCAACCATCCACCTATCACCAATAGTTCTCACTAAACCATGTCCCTCAACACAAAATCCAACCATTCCTTGAACACCTCCAGGGTCAGTGACTCCACCACCTCCGTGGGTAAGACATTCCAGTGCCCTGACCACTCTTTCAAAGAAGTAATATTTCCTAACACCCAGCTTAAATCTCCCTTGGTGCACTTGAAGCCATTCCCTCTAGTCCTAGTCTTTTTTTTTAAAAAACTTTCCTACCTGCTTCATTTTTCTTCCACTCACACAAAATGCGTTTTAATCAAAGAAATCTTTATCAGTTGTATCTCCTGTAATTCTGTACTCACCCTATACTCTATTTGGCCTTCTATCTTTTAACTATCTTATGACTCACAGTGTTTTTCCTGCCTTGATTGCATTACTTAAAGGCCTTCTACTTATTGCTTATACTAATTTTTTTATATCCTCCTAACCACATGACTTCTGTTTCCCCTTTTCCTTTTAAGTTTGAAAACAATCAGTTTCCATTATTGCCTGTCCAGTTTTTTTTTTTTCTGTGTTTTCCCAGTGGTCTGGTGAGGGCTGAACAAACAGTAAAAGACTTGTGCTCTTGTTGTGAAAAACACAATAATATATTCAAATAGAATTCACCTGGTGAATTTATCACCTTCAAGGTAAAGCATCCTGAGTATTTCGTACATAAAGTGGATTTCACTTCAGCTCAGATGCCAAGGAGAGGACATTTTCACTAGACTCCTGTGCAAATCCTTAAGCAACAGAAGCCCACTGCTATGGGCCGTATCCCCACCTTTATTGTATAGCTTGACAGCACATGGTATGGGTCATCCCTATGGCTAGTTTATGTCAGGTGTCCTGGCCCCTTCCCAGCAGCTTGTGCCCCCTCAATCCCCTTGAACACTGGACAGTGTGAGAAGGTGAAAAACTGGAATCTCCTTGGCTTGGTGCAGCACTGTTCAGCAACAGCTAAAACATCAGTGTGTTGTCAACACTGTTTATCTCCTAAAGCCAAAAGACAGCACCATAACAGATACTATGGAGTAAAAATTCAGCTGTCTCAGCTGAAACCAGGACATCAAGGAGTCAGTGTTGGAGAGTGAAGATCATCCAGTAATGGTGAAACTCTATATCTTCAGACATCTCTCTTCTTGAGATGTCTGCATGTAATTCTGTAAATTCACTACAAATAATATTAATCTGCTTTGTATTTTGAGAACACCATTTCAACATATCGGAATAATGTCAATATTAACAAAGCTGGGGCTTTAGACCCTACTTTTTGTCATATAAATTTAATATTCTGCTGTGGAATAAATGGCAAAGTCTCTTCCTTTTTCTCCTGTTTGTCAACACCTGGTTGGAACATTTTCTGAACATCCTTTCTCTGATAGCACTGGCATGTACCGATGAGAAAAAAAGGGGAAAAAAATCATCTGTTTAAAAAGGAATCCTCTCTGCCAGTGTCTGAATAGTTGGTAAATTGAAGACTGGTAGAACTGTATTTCCCAGAGGATGAATCTCACACATCACAAAAAAAGTTGGGAGTTTAAATAGAAGTTTCTAGTTAAGAGCAGCTTCCTTATTGATCAAAACCATCTCCCTGTCTCATTAAACCTGTTGGGCTTGAAAAGCTCAACAGTCCTCTGTTTTACAAGTAACATCTGATTTTTTTGTTAAAAGAGCTGTCAGAAACAACCACAATCCTTAATTTGCAAAAATGTGCTCATCCACACAGATTTCTGTTCTTACACCCTGGGGTCAATTACATGAGTATACTCTTAATATCAGGATGAAAACAAAAAACAAAGCAAGAATTCCCTATTTATTAAAAGCTGTATGTATCTTTTTCTTTCCTGCAAACAAGATATCACAAGCCAAAGACAAAGAATCAGATATTGTATTTGTTTCAGAGTTTTTATGTCAATCTGGCAGTTGACAGAGATGAATAAGATAAAAATATTTGTAAGGCATACACACTAAAGAGCCATTTCTTGGTATAAGAATAATTATTTATAAAATATATTTTTCTTGAAGAAAACAACAAGATTTTCATCACATCTCTGCTCCCCCTCTGCTCTGCCCCCGTGAGGCCCCATCCACAGCACTGCATCCAGGCTTGGGATCCCCAGCACAGGAAGGATGCAGAGCTGTTGCTGTGGGCCCAAAGTAGGGTGATGAGGATGATCAGAGTGCTGAAGCACCTCTTCTATGGAGAAAGGCTGAGGGAGCTGGGCTTGTTCAGATTGGAGAAGAGCAGGCTCCCAGGAAACTTCACTGCAGCTTTCCAGTACTCATGGGGAGAAAGCCACACATTCTTCAGTAGTACTCACAACAGTTATGGTGTCATTCTTATCCAATAATGAGAATCTGAGAGGAAGAAGATTAAAAAAAAACCTAATTCTAATGCATATCTGTACTATGTATATCAAAGGCTAGGCTTGTGTAGCTGTAAGAGTACTGTGAATTACCCATTGAATATCACCTGTAAATCTATTTGCTATAGTAGTTAGCATGTACTTTCAAAACTCTTGAGAACTTATACCATTTGGAGCTTAGAGAAATCTGGAGACATTTCAAGAGTCAGACATGTGATCCCATTCAGATCTTTTTCCTTTCTTCATCTGTCTTCAAAAAAGACAGATAATAATGCTTCCAGACTTATAAACTTAATACCAGTATAAAATTTTCTTTTGTATAATCTCTAGCCTCTAGCCCGAATCTCAGTAGACATATAATATCAGACCTAACTAAATAAATTCTACATCAAGGAAAATGTTATAAATCAGGTAGCAAAGTTAGAATAGTTCAATCTAAGGATTAGTTCAGCATGTCTCATTCCAAGATGTAGGGAAACAAAAAGAGGTTCAGTGTGCAGTGATGGATTTCATTGAAGTGCCATAGCTAGATATGATGAAATACTAGTGATCAGAACAGCCACAATCAAGATGAGGCTGGATCAGGCTCTGGGCAACCTGATTTAGCTGTGCATGTCCCTGTTTTTTGCAGGGGAGTTGGAGCTGATGACCTTTAAAGTTCCACTCCAACTTTAAGGATTCTATGATTCCATATTATGATTGTATAATATTATGACTCAGTGACCAGATACAGCATCTCCCTGTTTCTATTTCAGAATGGATTTCCACTAGGGCCAAAATCAACAGCTGACAGAGTAATTGAATTAGACAAACTAGATAATTTAGTTTTCCATCCACTTGGCAAGACCCTTAAATCAAATTTTAATTCAAAGCTATTTTGACAATTCTTATCTAATTCAAAATTCTGATTTTTAAACTCTTTGCTGATTAAGTATTCTTCAGTAAAGAAGAGTAACAGTTGGAATACTTTAACAGTCTTAAGAAGCATTCCCAAAGATTTTATCTCTACACTGTTTTATGAGATTTTATTCTTTAGATAACTGGCTAACTTCCAACATTATCTCAGGAACCTCATGAGGTTCAATAAATACAAGTGCAAGATCTTGCACATGGGCTTTGGCAATTCCTGTTATCAGTACAAGATGGGGGTGTAAGGTGAGAACACAGCTCTGCCAAAAAGGAGTTGGGTGTACTGGTGGATGGAAAGCTGGATATGAGCATGCAATGAGCCCTTGAAGCCCAGAAAGCCAACAGTACCTTGGGCTGCATCAAAAGAAGTGTGGCCAGCAGGGTGAGGGAGGTGATCCTGCCCCTCTGCTCTGTGCTGGTGAGACTCACCTGGAGTATTGCATGGGGGTCTTCAGTACAGGGAGCTGTTGGAGTGCAACCAGAGGAGGGCCACAAAGGTGATCCCAGGGATGGAACATATCCCCTAAGATGACAGGCTGAGAGAGCTGAGGCTGTGCAGTCCAGCAGAGAGAAGGCTGCGAGGTGACCTGAGAGCAGCCTTTCAATATCTACAGGGGGCAATGAGAAGGAAGAGGACAGACACTTCAGCAGGGTCTGTGGTGACAGGACAAGAGGAAATGGTATCAAATTAAAGGAGGGGAGATTTATGTTGGGTATAAGGAAGAAAGTTTTTCCAATAAGAGTGGAGAAGGCCTGGAACAGGCTGCCCCGAGAAGAGGATGATTCCCAGTACCTGGAGACTTTCAAAGTCGGCTGGTCCAGATCCTGAGCAGCTGCTGGAGCTGTAGGTGCCTCTGCTCATTGTAAGGGAGTTGGACAGGACAACCTTTTAGGGTCTTTTTCAGCTCAAAAAATTCTATGATTCTAAAAGTCTGAAACATATATAAGACTTCTTTTTTTTATTATTTTTGTTTTTTTTTGTTTTGTTTTGTTTTGTATACCAAACAAAAGGCTCGTAGCTAGAGAGAACTAGAAACTGAACTTCAAATCTAAACTGGACCAAATTAACAGTGCAGCAATGCGGAGGATAACAAGTCTTAAAAAAAAAAAAGAGAAGAAAAAAAAGAAAAACATGAATTGTTTACATTCAGGAGACTACAGATAGCAATGATGCTGTGGCTCACAATAAGAAATAATGGCAGCTGCCAATAACATATTGATGTATTTTATAGGATCATGAAAGAAAGCTTTCAGGAAAAAGGGAAGGTCTCTGACCAGCTCACTCATACTTTGCAAGGGTTCCATAGAGTCTACATGATTGTTTAGCAGAAAGATAGACAGGGATGTTGCTTAATGTCATTTTCTCAGTGAAGACATGCACCTCCAGTGAGAAGCACTCACCTGACCAGCAGAGCCCTGTAGGGTCTGTATTGATCCTAAAGCCAACATTCTTAATTACCTGTGTGTAACAAACTTATCTGATTGGCAATGCGTACGTATAAAAGAAGAATACACTGGCAAATACTTCAAAATTTCTCATTTTTGACTTGCACTTAAACACATTTTTTAAACTGCACTGGTTTTACAAATACAGTTAGATACTTTGAGCTACAGAATAGAGCCAGAGTGATCTAATTAAATACAATCTTTCACTTGCAAATGCTTCAAAGTCAAGACAGAAGTATCAGTAATGTAATGTTCTTGGAACTGAATAGTGAGTGAAAAGCCAAACAATGTACTATATTATGAAGGTTGATATTTTGAATTCATAAATATTCAGATGTTCTCGGAGTTATTTTTTTCCTTAGCTATATCACTGTAACCTGTTAATTTGAATTGGGACTTAGTGTAGTGAAACAGGAGAGGTTCATTTACATAAAAAACAGTCAACTAGAGAGAGAGAATGCATTTTATCTCAAAACAGGTAAGTATTTGAAAAAAAAAAAAATCTGGAAGAAAAAATGCTAATGCTCACAAAAGTAGTCTTCATAATATTCTTTTAAACAATATTGTTATGCATGCTGTTTGTACGATGGTAATACTGCAGAAGTTTCAAACATTATTTTGTGAGTATCATAAAATATTTACTTGTTATTTTGAGAGTAAAGCACAGTTTTAGGCAGGGCTAATTGGACGGCTTTTTTTTTTTTTTTTTTTTTTTCTCCACTAAGCATGATTCTGAAGGGTATATTTAAAGAGAAGAAGAGGAAAACAGAGATATGCCAGAAGAAGGGATGAGAGGATCTGATATTATGGGCTAAGTGGAATAAAGACCTGATGAAAGTGATAGTTAATGAAAATGGAAATAGAAAATGGGAATAGAAAGTGGGAATTGCAGATACTGGAGCTCAGAAATGAAGGCAAGTAGATTACAGAGGTTGAATAGGTACGACAGATATTACAGGGTGAAAATGAAAGGCTAAGAAACTGATTCTTGTAGGAGAATTCTGAGTCATATGAGCAAAGCTGCCAAAAAGGGTGCTGCAGCAACTGAAATATAATATGATAAAAGCCTGGAGGAGAAAGATTTAGCCATATGGCTTCTCGGGAAAGAAATAACCGTCACACCCACACCATAAGGTATTATTCACAAAAGCAACAGAATTTTAGATGTATTTAGGATCAGGAAATTTAGAAATTGAAGAGGAATATCACAACCACGTTATAGATTTGAGTGATAGGCTGAATGGCAGTACTGTTAATATCAATCAAGAAATACAGAGAGAAAGGGAGATAGGCAAACAGAGGTTTTAGATAAGATAAGAAAGGAGAGGAAAAGCAAGGCTGATCTGCAAGTTGTTGTCATAGAAATCAGGCTTATGATTTAATTTAGAGAGAAAAATTAAGAGAGTTGCCTAAAGAGCCATTAAAATTACCTTCTGATACTGCACATGTAAAAGGAAAAGCTACAGAGATTGAAGAAGGATCAGCAGGTGACAGAGTAGTGTCAAGATAATAAAATACAAATCATATCAGGAGGAGTGTAAATGATTTTCAATGAAGATTAGCAAAGGAAAAAATGTTTGGAAACATGAAAAAAAGTGATTAATGAGAACCAAGCCAGGAGATGTCAAAAAAACACTGGGAGATAAATAGAAGTTCTACAATGGAGATGAGAATCTTGAAAAATATACCAGAGAGGGTTTAAAATCATCTGGCAGTTTATATCAAATATATGCATTAAGTGAAAGAAAGTAAAGACACAGTATGTCTTGACAATGGTTTCTTAGTTAATAACCCACCTGAACGATGTGTACAAAAGATGCTATTTTCTAAGATCCTGTACGTTGATACATCTCTGAAAAATGTTATTACGTGTTTGGCAGCAGACAAGTGTACACAAAATATTGCACATTACTGCATAAGATATGGAGAAAAAGATGGAGAACAATGTTGTACACCTAAAGAAGACCTCGCTGCACCAACATTTTAACTGCTGTTCTGATTTCTAAATCTCAAGAAGGACACTGGTCATTGAGAAAATGAGAGAGAGAGAGAAGCAAAATGATCACAGAATAGAGCAGTCACAATTTGGAACTGAAAATCCTGGTATTCTTCGTTTGAAGAGGGGAGTGAAGTGTAATATGTTCAACATTTATGGAATCATGGAGGGGGTACATCTGTTTACAAAGGTGGATAGTGATAAGACAAGGAGGTATAGTCTTAAACTGAGACAGGGGAGGTTTAGGTTAGATATTAGGAAGAAGTTTTTCACTTGTAGAGTGGTGAGGCATTGGAACAGGTTGCCCAAGGAGGTTGTGGATGCCCCATCCCTAAAAGGCATTCAAGGCTAGGCTGGATGTGGCTCTGGGCAGCCTGGTCTGCTGGTTGGTGACCCTGCACATAGCAGGGGGTTGGAACTAGATGATCATTGTGGTCCTTTTCAACCCAGGTCATTCTAGGATTCCGTGATTCTATAATTATGAAAGTAGAAGAAATGATGAATAACGTTCACTGAATTTTAGGAAACCCAAAGTTTAACCACTGAAATTCAAAGCAGATCGTTTTGAAGCAGTTAAAGAAAGTACTTTTTTTAACAGAACCTAACTAACTTCCAGTATTTGTTTCTAAACAAAATTGTAGAGGAAGTATCACTGTATTCAAGCACACATTAGACCAGCACTTGGAAAATAAGTCTGTAAGATATACGCAGAGTTATGCACTATGACATCTATAATGCAATAACTGTGGATTCTGGCCAAGACAAGGACTATGGCCCATGGAAATTGGCTTGGGTTGAGAGCTCTTGCGAAGAAACATCTCCCACTGTCACTGAAGCCCAGAGGTATTTCTAATGCTCTCATGTTTAAACAGAATTTTCTTATAAACTTTTTAATTTGCTCTCGTCAAATTAAACACACACAGATGGTATCACTGAAATCTACAAACTGACAAATTTTTCTACTGCCAGCTGAGTGTTCTTACAACTCCAGTGTCTTTTCTTTCTGACGTGGAGGAAACTAGACACATCCAAACCTATTCATCTGGCTTTTCTGATTAATACCAACATTAGTATTAGTATAATCTAACTCCTTTTTTTTTTTTTTTTTTTTTTTTTTCCCTTTTCTAACATTGTCTTCTTCCTCTTGACTTGATTTCTTGTGGTACAATTTATGGTAGGTGTATGCAAAGTGACATTAGCAGAATAAGCCTTTGTTTAGCTGACTCTCTGTTACAAACTCATTCTGCAGCTCTTACTGCACAGAAATGTTACCATCAGCACTGCTTAGAAATTCCACACCATTTCTGTTTATTACACAGTTCTTTTAGTAAACAAGAATGGAGGCAAGCATTCCTGAAATATTTTGAATCCAAACTATTGAATACACACAAAGAATATTCTGCTCCTGCTGGGAGTAGGTCTGTTTGCTTTGTTGTTTTTTCAGAACAATTATTATTATTATTATTATTATTATTATTATTATTATTATTATTTCAGACCATATTTCTGCCTGGTTTAGTTAGGTTTTTTGTTTAGCCAGCTGGAAAACAGAACATGGTTTGAATCCTTGTTAAAAAGAATTTTCTCCTAACACCTGTCTATTCTCCCTATTTCATTCCTGATAATTTTTGTCTAGAATTTAAATAAGCCAGTTTGCAGTACTTCTCTCTCCAGCAGTTTGGAAATCACAATGCACAAGCTCTATAAATGAGCCCATACATTGTACTGATTCTACAGTTTAACATCTTTATATATCCATATACAAATAGCAATAGTTTGTTTTTAAAAATTGTGCAATAAATAAAACTTTCACATTTGACATCTGTAACTGCACACTGAAATTTTTTGTTCTGTCATTAGTGGCTCCACTCACCTTAATCTGACAGAAAAAGAGGGAATGAATTTAGCTAACTGGCCTTGATATGATGTGCTAAAGTTTGAAAAGCTTTAAAACAAACAAATAAAAAAAAAAATCTATGTTTAAATCTTTAAATGACATTATATCGCATACAGCACTCTCTACTTGATTCTGGTGTTGTGCATGTGACAGTTTGATGATTCTCCATAGAGATCAGAAAAAATACATAAACATGCATGGAGGAAATATTTCTATCTTTCTCAATTTTAGAGCAAATGCCGTCTAGACTAATTTGTGGATCCAGCAGCAGTACTTTGTTTGAATTCAATAGTCAGGGGAAAGTCTGAGTGGGACTATGTTTATGAAGAAAAGAGCTATTTACTTCCCACAAATTTGCATACTTCAAGAATACTCTAGTGTTTTTTAGGAGATTCTCTTCAGTGGGTTACAGCCAATAGTGCGATACAAAACATTTTCACAGCGTTTATATCACTGAAAGTTAAGTATTATCTGTAAACAAATAATACATATCCATTTGGCTGCTGGTTTCAGGCACAGAGAACAGTTCAGTGCTCTTGGCTGTGCAAATTTCATTACCTGTTTATCACATGTATGTGAGCATATTTTGGCTTTGCTTGGATGCTGTTACAATCCCTTTAAAATATTGCTTTTTACAGACTGTCCTTACTAATCTTTACACCACAGCCTGAATTTTCTAAACAAAGTATGAAGTCAAAGCTTTCTGGATCCTGGGAAACAGCTATCCTCTTCTTATCACCATCTGCTGATTTTGGACACAGTGCATCACGTAATTATGGCTTCAGTTGGAAGGGAATTTAAAACCACTTAGCTCCAACCCCCTGCCATGGACAGATCTGCCAACCACCAGATCAACTTTGTTCAGTGCTGAGCCTTGAGCTCCTACAGGGATGGGGCACCCAGAGCTTCACTGAGCAGCATATGCCAGCACCTCACCATTTTCTGAGTAAAGAATTTCCTCTTAATATCTATCCTACATCTTCCCTCTTTCAGTTTAAAATTTTTCCCCTTGCCCTATCACTATCAGATCATGTACAAGGTCATTCTTCCTCCTTTTTATAAGCTTCCTGGAAGATCATAAAGAAGTCTCTCTGGATCCTTCTCCGGGCTGAACAGGCCCAAGAGGAAGGAGCACCAGCCCTTTGATAATTTTGTCTCACATCTGCTTTAACGTGTCTTCCCGGAGGGTCAGTTCCACGATTCCATGAAGGCACACAGGTGAGGCTTACTAGTCTGTAGTTCCCTGGGTCCTCTTACCTCTCTTCCTTAAAAATGGAGTGATGTTTCCCTTTTTCCAATCATCAGGGACTTCACTTGACAACCATGACTTTCGGAGTATGGTGCAGAGGGGCTTGGCAACTACATCAGTCAGTTCCTACACAACCGTGGGATGGATGTTATCTGATCCTATAGACTTGCACACATTCAGTCTCATCAGGTGGTCTTGAACTTGCTCTTCTCTTACAGTGGGAGGATTTTGCTCCTCCAACTCACATTTAGATTTTCAGGGATATGAGAGATATGGGAAGCCCGACTGCAAGTTAGGACTAAGGAAAAGAGTTCATTGACTACTTCAGTCTTCTCCATGTCTATTGAAACTACTTTTCCCTTCTCATTTACAAGGGAGGGTACACTCTCCTTGGCCTTTATATTCTCACTAGTATATGTTTAGAATCCTTTCTTGTTCTTTTTCACACTCCTTGAAAAGTTAAGTTTCAGATGCACAGGCTTTCACAATCCTTAACCTCCTTAATGAGTTCTTCTGCATTGATGAGCACCCTGTTCAGTAATGGTTCTCTTCTGGTTGTTTTGTCTAATTCACGGTGGAATAGAATTTGTCCACCATGGACTCCAGAATTCTCCTGGATTTCTTAAGCCTTCCCTATTGCTGTTCCAGCATACATCCAGTTGGCTGAAATCTCTTATCAGGATGAGAATCTGCAAGCATGATGCCTCTTGTGGTTGAAGCAAGAAGGCCGTGTCAATGGGTTCCCCTTGATTTTGGGACACTGGCCATCAGATGTCCTTTATCAGTTCAGCCTCTAGTTTTAACTCAGAAGTGCTCAGCCTGATTATAGCTGATTTTTAGAGGCAGCTCTTCACAATCCAACGACTTCTTGATACAGTGAGCATCTCATCTGCCTTTCCATCCCCTCCCCTCCCTGTTGCCTATCCCTTTTGAAAAGCTTTTAGCCTTCAGTCATAATGTTCTAGTTGTGTGATGCATCCCAACACATTTCTATGAGAGTTTTCTTATTGCCATGCTTCTCCTGTTCATTTCTCATGCTGTGTACTTTGGTGTAGAGGCACTTTGGGCTACTAGATATCTTCTTCTGGAACCCTCCCAGATATATCTGGGATAGATCCGAAGTTTTCCCCTGCTGTTTCCTAACAAGACAGTACTTTCTAGAACGTTCTTGCCCCTTCTAGCCAGTTGCATTCCATCCTACATCAGCAGGCCCAGTTTCTCAAAGTGCCTGTCCAAGATCATAGTAACCATAACCTTGAGCACAACACCATGCACACAGCAATTCACATCATCCATTTTCCTCCTTCCTGAGTCCCAGCCTTCAAATGGGAGGATAGAGGAGAACACTACCCATACACCCAACTCATTCAATAGCCTCCCAAGGGACATAAAGCCACTTTTAATGTCATGCAGTTTCCTTCTTGCAGCCTCATGTGATCCAACGTGAATGAGTAAGAGTGGATACTACCAGCAAGTCACGTGTGCTTCCACTAACAATCCTGAGCATACTAAATTGTTCCTACAGTTCTATCTAATGAAACATCCAAAGATACAGGTATATTTGTTGTCTTTGTTTAATATAATTATTAGTTACATTTTTTTAAAAAAACAAATGGGAATATTCAGATGAACAGCTTATTGTGGCATTAGTTTTGATTGTTTCTAATATGTAAAATATTGTGATGATTGAAAGGAAAAAAAAAGAAAGCTCATTTCTTTTAAAAGAAAAATAGTCTGAATAATTCAGATAAGATGCAGTTTCTTGCTGGTTATTTCTTATGCAAAAAATGAATCTTGGCTACTTACAAATATGAATCAAACAAAATACATTGTTACTTTTCTTCTTTGCCAATTGGAAAAGATCATACTTAGCAGAAGTCACTAAAACTAGATTTTCATTAACAATGTAAATAGCAGCAATGCCCAGAGGAGAACTAAAAAACTTATATGCATGGATCTCACTATGATCTTGTTCTTAAGTCAGATAACAAATTCTGATCTTAATTACTGCAAAGAAGCAAATGAAATCAGATTTCACATGTTGCAATTGGAGTTTTACTCACATTGTGCCATGAATAGCAGTAGCTGATCCAAAATGGAAGATTGGTAACACAAAGACAATGCTTTTGAAGGTATTTAGTGGTTTGCTATGTCCGTGGGCACCTAAATATCTTTAAAAGTCTGTATTCCATCACATTTTATTGCTGTAGAACTGATTTAATTGACTCCTCGATTCCAGTCAGTAATAAAACTTGACAAGGCTCCTGGAAAGGCTTTGACAAACTACACATTTCATTAGCTGTTTCATGTGGGAATGTAAACTTTTTTTTACTGAAAATTAAAATGAATTGCTGCAAGACCAATTTTAGAGATTGCTTGGGAGTGAAAAGATGCACTTTAAACATGTACTCAGAAAGTAGCCATCTATGAGGTCTGCACTCAAAGTAATGCCTCCTATATTATTATGTTGACCCACGATGTCAGATGCAGATGTTATACCTTCCCACCAATATTCCATTCCTTTTGTTGCCAGGTGACAGATTGCAGCAGAGGGGCAGTCTGACAAAATGGCATCTGACATGGAAGTGCATATGGAGCAAAGTTATATGACTGAATTCCTTAATGTGGAAAAAATTGCACCCATCAACATTCATCAGTGCTTGCTGAATGTTGATGAAGACCAGATAGTGGATGTCAGCACAGTGAGGCAGTGGGTGGTGTTTCAGGAAAGGTGATGGCACTGTGGAAGACAAGCCATGTTCCAGATGGCCATGCACAGCTGATGCACCACAAAATGTAGAGTATCTCAATCAGCTCATCTGTCTGAACTGGCTAATAGTGATGACCATGTTGAAAAATAGGAATTCCCAGGAGAAAAGACTGGAGTAAGAAAGACTTACTATCAGTGGTGTAGGAGTAGGTTAGGTAAAGTTTAAGTAAATATGACATTTGATATATAATATATACATATAGTGTTTAAGTAAGTTTGACCAGGACCTGGTCAGCTGCACCCACAAGTGCTGGCAAAATGGTCAGTGTACTTCAGAGGCAATTCTCAAAAAAAAACAAAGGACAGGAAATAGCAGGGATTTATGAAAAAGAAATTTTCCTTAACCAGCCTGATAAATTATGTTTTGGAATGACTAGCTGAGTGCACGATGGAGAACTGTGGATTTTTATCTTGACTTTAGCAACTCTTTAAACACAGTTTTGTTTGTTTAGCACTCATAAACACAGTATTAATGTCTGCATAAGTTGGCAGTGAAGTGGACTGAAAATTGACTGAACTGCCAGACTCTAAGGATGGTGATCTGTGGCAGTGTACCTCTAGCTGTAGGCTAGTCCTTAATGGTGTACTCCAGGGACTGATACTGGAGCCAACATTGCTGAACATTCATAATGATGCTGATTATGGGACTGCACGAACCCTCAGCAAGTCTGTTGACAATATGAAGCAGAAAAGATTGGCTGATAGTCTTTTAACTGTAAAGTTTGTCATTTAGAGAGACTCCTACAGGCTGGAGGGATGAGCACAGAGGTGTCTGACTAAGGACAAAAATGGCATAAGAAACCATACTGGATAAGTACAAAAAAGGATCAAAAATGTGACTATGAGCTTTGATTGTCTGGCACAGGTCAGAGAAAGAGGACTCAATTGTAACTGTTCAGCAGGGAGAAGAAATGGTGTAGGGATCTTAAAAATGTTAACAACTATGTAGGAGGTAGAAGTAAAGATGAAGCCAGACTCTACTCAGTGGCACCCAGTGAAGCAAAACAAGTGAAATGAAATACATGAAATTATGTTCAAACATAAGAAACATACTCCCACCCCTTCACCCCCATTCCCACCCTTTTTTTTTTTTAATATTATGAAGGTTGTAAAATACTGAATTGGCTACCCAGGGAGGATGTGGAATTTCTACCCTTGGATATATATAAAATCAGGTTTCATCTCTATGTAGCTGATTCTACTTGAGCAGAGGGGACTGGAGATTCCACTTTTTCAAATTCTGGCCTTGAGCATATGAAATAATTATTGAAATGATAAAAGCACTCTCCAATTTTGTAAAAAATAAAAATGAAAATAAAAAATAGCATAACTGTATCATCAAAATAAATCAAACCATAGGTTTGATTGATAGGATATTGTAACTAATGCAAAAAATACTTGTGCAACTTTCATTCTGCTGTTACACATCAAAGCCATACTCTGAAGGATGTAAAAGTCTCTTAGGAAAAAGAAGGGTTGTGGATCAATAAAAAAAGATCATCAAGGACCATTTCTTTTGATTGGATATCCACGGAGAGGTACAAGCACAAAATGAAACATCCATATTGACCACTTACAAAAGGAAACTGGAGTCAGTAGCCATTGATAACATCTTGCTGTTATTCATGAAGCTGTACAGTGTACTTCAATCACTCATTTGCCAACATGTGCCTATCTTTGAGCATTACGATCTTCAACAAATTTTGGTTAGATCAATTGTTTGGTTAATTTCCCCCATGTTGGACTGTATTAATGGTAAGCCCACTTCCTCTTCAAGAGCATTTATTTGCAGGAGGTAGCTTAAGGTAACTGCTGCCACATTATGGAAAGAAAGGCAGCCATGCATCCTAAAATGAGGCATTTGACAAGAGATTCTCCTGAGAAGCCTCTTGTTGATCCGCCGGGTTCATCAGCAGTGTCTAAACTGAGATTTATTATAATCTCTGAACAACTGAAATACTAATCAATGCAACAACAGGAATCTTGCAGCTGATGCACAGAGGCACTAATTCTTCCTCTACAGTAAAGCAGCATTAGTTATGATATGAATAATAGAGTTCCCCTCAGACTTCTGGTGGTAATCATGACAAGGCCCTAATTAAAAGATGAAACTTTCATCTACTTCTGTAATTTGCACAGTAACATGTTAAACAGAAGAGAGAAAACAGGAAGATCTTAGTCATAAAAAAAACTATCTAGGGCCTGGACTCTAATGATGCAATTTATATTGCAATACGAATGTTTGTATTGTTCATTTTTACAAGGTTCTATTCCAGAATTTCTGCTTTTGTGTGCCAGACAGCTTTGTATCCCAGGATAGACAATTCATAAATATCCCAATTCACATCCTATGTCTTTGCTTTGCTTTGTCTTGTTGTAGCAACTTGAGACCATTTCCAACGATGCACACAAAATAATAATAATAAAAATATAATTATATATTTGCAGAATGCCTAACATAAACTGGCATAATGTCCTGACATTCAAAAACCAGCAATTTTTTCACTGGTGAAATGTTGTTATATAGTGGCATACAGTGTGCGTTCCACAGAGCTGAAAACAGGTTTTGTTCATGAATTTACTAAGATATTTCACATCACGAAAGGACTGAAGGTTTGGTTACTTTTAAATGTTGTTTCTAGACATGCGTTCTTCCTGTTCCAGTTCTGGCCTTAACCACCAAAAGCAATCACTTTCTGTTTTCAGTGGGCATTCCACTTCGAAACATTAAGTACTCTGAATAAAGCTCACAGTAATGAACAGCTCCTGTAGAAAGATCAGTATATTCAACATCAATTAAGCTGGCAGTTCTTGTTTATCTTTTACTTTTGCTTTTATTTCTACTTTTTCTTCTATTTCTATTTACAAACTGAATTCTGACTGGATCTTCTTGGCTGGATTATTTATTTACCCTTTCACAGGCGAGTTTAAGTTAAAAAAAACCCTATATTTATATTATAGGATATATTCATCCTATGACTTTTCATACATTTGGTAGGACAAACAAACTGATAGAATGCGTCAAGAATCAAGAATGCCAATCATTTTCCAAGACTTGCTGGATTTGAAATACTGTTCAACATAATCTTGTACCTAGTCAGAAACTGCAAGGGATTTGTAATTTTTTCTAAGGCGTATAAAATATATCACTTTCATCACAACACTCAAGTTATCAGATGATGAGGGAATAAGTTTTAATTCTAAAATCAGACTCCTTCTCTTGAGCATATTGACATATACATTTTAAATTACTCATAGGGTAAAGACTGAAATTTTAAAGAACGCAGATAAAAACAATGAAGTAAACAAAAGAAAAAAGAAAGTAAGTACTACTAGTAGGAATTGAAATTTACTGGGTAGCTTATGTGTAATGTTTTACAGTAAACACCATGGGCCCACGTTCAATGAAACGCGTGGAAGACCTGCAAGACAAAATGAAATCGGAAGCACATTGCAGTTGCTTATTTGTGTGCAATAATCATTTACTCCCTTATGCTGGAATTCTTTGTTTGAAGCGCTGTTTTATATTGTTTATGTTTGTAGTATTTTTATGTGGTGAGGTATGTGGGGCAGCAGGAGGGCCAGCTAGCTGCTGCCCTTTTGGAGATCCACACTGGAGCCTTTTCTCGTCATATTTTCTCCCATTGTTCTTCTGTGTGAAAGAGCAGTGTGGTGATGCTTGGCTGCCAGTCAGTACGAAACCACATTGTTCCATGAAATAAACCAGATGATTTTACAGAGACAAATTAATTAGCAATTAAAACGTTAGCGTGAAATAATACCATCTAAAAGACTCTGATCCCTCATTAGCAGACCCAACACTCCGTTACAGCACAGATAGTCCTCGTTCCTCACTTGATTGATTAACTCTTCAATAGAGTCTGACTCCAAGTGAGTAAGATTTGTGTATTTGACCCTGTTGCTTGGATGGAAAGAGGGCTAATAAAATATAAGATAGTTCAGTATTTTAAACATAAATTTGTTGACCTAACATAGTCACTTCAGTGAGAAGATAATATAGTAATTTCAGTGAGCTAGAATTCTCCATCACTTATGTTCTTTTCATCCACATTCTGGTACAGGAATCAGGAAAGTTAAAATAAAGGGGAAAAATCACCTTGAGCACCACTGGAAATAGATAGTTTAAAAAGACTGAAGAAACAAAAGAAAGAACAATAAATAAGGAATAAAGGAAGGATTCTTACAGTTCTTTGTTTTCAGAGAGCATACACTGTAAGGTGCATGGAAGTGAAGCTTTCAGTGGTGTGCTCCATTGTGGAGATCACCATTTGATTGTATTGACCCCTTACAGAGCATCAGACGGTGAACATGGAGAATTCCTTAATGATATCAGCAGATATCAATATTTTAAACAACCTTAAAGAGTACCATTTTATTATGTGAAGACAACCCATGTCAAAGCTTCCTCCTTTACCAAATAACAGAAACATTTTCATTCTCATGAACTTTGGGTACCCGTATGCAAAATGCCCTTCATTCCATCCACACAGATTCAGAACAAACCATCTTCCCACTGTGGACTTTGCACTTGTATCCCATTACTTTTTTTTTTTTTTTTTCCCCTCCTGGAAATCCTGTGGGATTTATTCTTTTCCTTCCACAGATTGATTAATTCTTTCTAGGAATTAATATTTTTGAACTCATGAAGGAAGAATCACTTACTTAATTATTTATTAATGACAAAGTAAAGCAGTGTTTGAGGGGGGTGCAGAATGACCTTACTTTCCCGGGGCTGAACCTCTTTCACTGCAAAATCACCTTGGGAGAAATAAAATATCTGTTTCCTTAACAGAGAAACAAAGTGCAAAACTCTGTCTGAGGCTTTCAGAATTGATGGCGGCTCTTACCTGGTGTAGGGAACCTGCTTTGGCAGGGGGTTGGTCTCGATGATCTCTAGAGGTCCCTTCCAACCCCTACAATTCTGTGATTCTGTGATTCTATCTGCTAGTAATATTCTTCAATCATTAGTTAAACCTGACATGTAGGAAACACAGACTCTGTGGATCCCTGTATGCATCTAAATATGTTTTTCCAGCAAGTATGAAGCTATGAATTCATCTTACACAGGCCATGATTTGTCTGTGCGTTATAAAAGAAAGTGAATGTTATCTGGCATCCACAATGCAGTCATCCTCTGAGGATACTTCTTTCCACCTGCATGCTAACTACCCACTCTTAACTCGTTAATAACCACAGGACAGATTATGTCTGCAGGAGCAGTGCGGCCAACAGCTGCATAATTGTAATCATCACAGAAACAACCAGAAGGATAAATTCTAGTAAAAATTTGAGGGAAATTGACAGTTTGGTTCTTTGTAGCAATGAGAGTAGCAGGAATACATAGATTTCCAAGGGGGCATTTTTTAAGAGTCTGGAGCACGATTGGAAAAATGTATTTGTTGAATACTGAAAGCACATAATGGAAGAAGTATCACACTACATATCCCCACGTTTTAATATTCTGAACTAAGGAGTAAGTGATTGTCAGAGAAACAATACACGAATAGGCAGATTTTCGTAAGGATTGAAAGACTTCCTTCTGCTCCTAGATAGGGCAATCATATCTTGGTAGCATATTAGATATGAGGCACAGTTGAAATTTACTTTACACTGCTCAGTTTGAATGATGTGCCCAGCCAGTGGTCACCGATGTGGAACCAAATTCTAAACTGAACAAGCATGTAAGGCTGAGTGCTTTCCTGCATGCAGCCTTTACAGACTGCAGTCAGCTTTGACTTTATTTTGAATGCAGCTGCTATGAGCTGTTTGCAAGAGATCACAGCCCTGGTGGAAAAAAATCTCTCAGGGTCAGTTCAACAGAAAAAAATGTCCAGCTTTATTTTGTGTTTACATAGATATTTACAGATTGTTCCTGCCCTTAAAATGTGTATACAGTCTATACAGCTGTCTTATAAGGCCCATTTTGAATGCAAAGCAGAGCAAAAGAGTAATAGTTACTTAAAGCCAAGAGTAAATGAACACACACAGACTATTCTCAATGCTTTGATGACTTCTATAGCCAAATTCTGTTTTCAACTACAATAACATACGCTTAAATAATAGTTAGCTTTACTGTATATTTACTGCAGGTGTTTACCCATGGAATGCTGCATACTCACATCACAGATTTTGCTTAAATTCATTCAACTTCAGACTAGTTTCTGTGATGCTTCCTTACTTATTGAAATGCAGTGAAATCATTTCTATTCTTAGGAATGAGAATACTAATTCAGACTACTGATTTTTTCTTACATAATGCAAAGATAAGGCGTGATCCACAAAGATAAGAAAACGTATTTTCATTTGATCATCATCTAAGAAGGGGAAAATTATAGGATTGCATTTTATACTACAAAAATTCAAAACTGAAGTGTCCTTCAGTTACCACAGATCTGGTTAGGAAGAGTAGAAAGATCAGGTGATATTTTTTATACTGGAAAAGTCAAAAAGTTTATCCATCCAGGCCCTTCTGAGGTCTCTAACGAATTATGTTTTTCAAATGTTTCTAAAGGGTAGAAAAAGCAGGATGAGGCAAATTAGAAGGGTACCATTCAAAATACAGCAGAACAGACATTCTACATACCCTAAGTTAGGCATATAGTAGAACTCTGATGAAAATGATTTGATGAATGTACTCACCAAGGGCATCTACTTATCTGGAAGCCCAAATACTTTCCTGAAAAGCTCAGCCAGAACTTCCTCGGAGAAATGTACTTGGCAGGACTTTGTTGGGTGCAAAACAAATTATAAAACCAGCTGTCCTTCTGGGAAAGCAGGTATCAGCAAGGACTCAACAGTTCTGTGGCCATTTGTGCATCTACACCAGAATGGTTTAAAAATGATCTCCCTATCTGTCCGAAATGAACTCCTCTATTAGAGCTTCTTCACTTGAGATCTCCTGGACAGGCCAGACCCTCTTAGGGGACACTAGGCCCACTCCAGATTCTGTAGCAAAGAGCATCTACGAAGACAGGCTTTTCCACTGTCAGTTAGCCCCACTCCTGGAAGTGATTTGGTCATCCTCATACCAAGCAACAATTCAATAATATATATAGGTGTGCATAAGTATATATACTTGATTTACTAATGGGAACAATGTAGTAACTTGTAGAACGTATTTGTTTCGCTAGTAGCTCTTTGTAGTAATTTATGGTAGAGAAATTCATGTATACCAAGCCCTCACATCTTTGTGTATTTATAATCTAAGGAAAAATTGCTGTGCCCTCTACGCATCTTCAGGTCAGGTAACCCTCATAATGTCATGTCTAGAGCAGCACATATACTGCATTTTTGTAAATAGCTGAAGCTTACGTCCATCTACTGTTGTCATATTTTGTGCTTAGCTCTTGGTAGTAACATCATGCCTGTCTAAGAGAAACCCTATTGGACTGTGTGACACAAATATTCTTCCACAGTTTTACTACATTTCTTTAAGTGATGATCAGTCCTTGTCATGCTACCTGATCTTCATACCAGATATTAAAAAATTTAGAATATTATTTTATCTTTTTTTCTTTTTCTTTTTAAAAATAGTCTATACTTCTGTGTTTCATAATGTTTGACACTTTTTACATCAATTGGTACTGTCTTACAATGGAGGTAAAGAAAAGAACTGATTTATCATCTACTGAATGAAAAGAGTAAAAGAAACATAATTCTTTGTCTTAATAAAGTAATGGTGCTCCATTTTTGTGAAAGACCACAAGAATTAATGCAAAATTCACCTCTTCTTAAATTTCATTTTTTTAATAGTTCCATTTTCCTACCTGTAAACAGAATAATGTTCTACTTAATTAACATGATCTTCTATGACAATATCACTACCTCAGTAGATAAAGGAGAGGCTGCAGATGTTGTTTACTTGGATTTTAGCAAACTGTTTAACACTGACTCCCACACTGTTTTGTCAGAGAAAATGGCTGCTCATGGCTTGTATACAAGTGTATAATTTTCTGGGTGAAGTACTGGCTGGATGACCAGACTCAGACAGTCCTAGTGAATGGAATTCAGTTTAGTTGGCAGCTGGTCGCTAGTGTTGTCCCACAGGGCTCAGCCTTGTGGACAATTTTGTTTGACATTATCAATAATCTGGATGACAGGATTGCATGCACCCTTAGTAAGTCTGCAGAAGATATCAAGTTAGGCAGGGTTGTTGATATGCTTGAGGGTATGGAGGCTTTGTCAAGGGTTTTGAGAAGGCTGGATCACTTGATTGGCCTCATCCAATCAAGTGATATTCTACAAAGCTAAGTATCAGGTCCTGTATCTGGATCATAAAAGCCCCATGCAGAGATACAGAATTGGCAAAGTGTGACTGGAATGGTGCCCAGCAGAAAAGGATCTGAAGGAACTAGTTGAAAGACAATGAACATGAGCCTACAGTGTGCCCAGGTGACTGAGAATGGCACTCTTGCCTTTATCAGTAGCAGTGATGTGAAAGGACTAGGGAAGTGATCATCTCCCAGTATGTGATACTGGTGAGACCACACTTCAAATACTGTGTTCAATTTCAGGCCCCTCACTACAAGACAGATAATGAGTTGCTTGAGCATATGCTGCAAAGAGCAGTGAAGCTAGTGAAGGTACAGAAAAAAATCATGAGAGGTAAATGAGGGAACTGGGGTTGTTTCATCTGGAGGGGGCTAAAGGCTGATGTTATTGCTCTCTGTGATTTCCTGAAAAGAAGCTGCAGTGGATTGGGTCTCTTTTCTCAGGTGACATTTCTCACAAGGAGAAGTCCTCAGCTTGCACAAGAAGAAGTTTAGATTGGATATCAAGATGATTTTCTTTACAGGGAGTGCTCAAGCTGCTCAAGGAACTGGTGACCTCCTCACTCCTGGAGACATTTAAGATACCTGTGGACTTGGCACTAAAAGATACAGTTTAATGATAGCATGTGATAAATCAAGTTGACGGCTGGACATGATGACCTCAAATCCTTCCAACCTGAAGGATTCAATAATACTAAGAATTTATTAATTCAAGCTCTCTTTCTGAGCATCAGGCCACATTAATTCTAAAAGTCACTGACACTGACCAAACAGATTAAGCAAAGATTTGTTTGAGCTTATCTAGGATGTCAGGGAAGAAAATGAAAGGTTTTATGAGCAGTGAAGAACAATTTTGAGATTTTTTTTAGTTAGGAAAACTCCTTGTGCTATCCCCACACACATAAATATAATACCAATGCAAAGATAGCAGGTCAAAATAGGACTATGCATACATGCAGAAAAAGTCATGAATTTCAGTGTTATATTATCTTAAAGTCATGATGAAATTAAGGCGAGAATACTGCACATTTGAATAAAAAATATTACTTTTTAAATGATTATAAACTGCATTTCAAGGAAATCAATAGGAGGTTATTACAGAATCATAGAACATACCACGGTGGAAGGGACCCATAACGATCATCAAGTTCAATAATTCCCACTGTGCCTTACCAAAAAACAAATGGAGAGAGTATACTTTGTGTACACATTTATAACTGAATGACAAACATAAATAAACATTAAAAAAATATGTTTGGGTGTACAAGTTTTATCCTGACAGAACCTTGAGTAGGAGTGTTTACAATACAAAGTTAAAGAAAAGCCCTTTATCAGCCTGCTTTTTCTATTTAGTTGAGGAGCTTTCACACTGCTTCATAACCAATATGTTGCTGAACAAACATGAAAGAAGAGCGAAGGACAGAATTTTATGTTCTTTTCCTGGTTGTGATAAAGATTCTAACTTTTGACGGGCTAAATCCATAATATTCAGAATTAGTATGGTTTCCCAAACTGTACTAAACACCCCTCTTTTAGTTTAAAACCATTCCCCTTGTCCTACCAAATCACACTGTGTAAAAAGTAGGTCTCCGTCCTGATTATAAACTCCTTTCATTCACAGGAAGACCACAATGAGGTTTCCCCTGAGCCTTCTCTTCTCCAAGCTAAACAAACCGTATTCCCTCAACCTTTCATTGTGAAAGAGATGCTCCATGCCTCTCATCATCTTCCTGGCCCTCCTCAGGACCAGATTCAACTGAACTGCATCTTTCTATTGCTGAGGGCCCCCAGCCTGAACTCAGTATTTCAGGTGGAGCCTCACAAAGCTAGAGCAGAGAGGAACAATTACCTCCCTTACCTTGTTGGCCACCCTTCTGTACCCTTCTGTAGTTGCAGCCCAGGATACAGTTGACCTTCCAGACTGCAAGGAACATGGCTGGCTGATGTCCAGCTTTTCATCCACCAGAACCTCTTGCTGAACCTCATTAGGTTCACATTAACCCACTTCTCAAGTCTGTACAGGTCTCTTTGAATGACATTCCTTCCTTCTGTTGTGTCAACTGCCGCACACAACTCAGTGTGGTCAGCAAACTTGCTGAGTGTGCACTCGATCCCACTGTCTATGTCACTGATAAAGATGTTGAAGAGTGCCAGTCCCAAGACAGATCCCTGGGCACACCAGTTATTGCTGACCTCCACCTGAATCATAGAATCGCAGAATCACAGAATGGCCAGGGTTGGCAGGGACCTCAAGGATCATGAATCTCCAACCCCCTTGCCACATGCAGGGCCACCAACCTCCACATTTAATACCAGACCAGGCTGCCCAGGGCCCCATCCAACCTGGCCTTGAACACCTCCAGGGATGGACGGGGCATCCACAGCCTCTTTGGGCAGCTGTTCCAGCACCTCACCACTCTCTCTGTAAAGAACTTCCCACTGACATCCAACCTAAATCTTCCCTCCCTCAACTTAAAACCATTTCCCCTTGTCCTGCTATTACCTACCCTTTCAAAGACAGTAGATGTACATAGATCTGCTTGCCACAACCCCCTGATTATAACCATCCATACAATTTTTTGTCCACCACTTCTAGATAACTAAAGAATTAGGACAGAGAGTGTCATTATTTTTTTCTGATGCAGTCAACTTTATCATGAGTCATGTGAGCTGAAAGGGAAGATAATCCTTAGATAAGCCTACCATTTTCACAGAATCACAGAATCAGAGAATCACAGAATTGTAGGGGTTGGAAGGGACCTCTAGAGATCATCGAGACCAACCCCCCTGCCAAAGCAGGTTCCCTACACCACATCGCACAGGTAGGCGTCCAGGCGAGACTTGAATATCTCCAGAGAAGGAGACTCCACAACCTCCCTGGGCAGCCTGTTCCAGTGCTCCGTCACCCTCACCGTGAAGAAGTTCTTACACACATTCGTGCGAAACTTCCTATGCTGCAGCTGATGTCCGTTTCCCCTCGTCCTGTCTCCACGTACCACTGAAAAGAGACTGGCCTCACCGCTATGGCCGCCACACCTCAGATATTTATAAACCTGGATCAGGTCCCCTCTCAGTCTTCTTTTCTCAAGGCTAAACAGACCCAGTTCACTCAGCCTTTCTTCATAGGGGAGATGCTCCAGGCCCTTCACCATCTTTGTGGCCCTCCGCTGGACTCTTTCCAAGAGATCCCTGTCTTTTTTGAACTGGGGAGCCCAGAACTGGACATAGTACTCCAGATGAGGCCTTACCAGGGCAGAGTAGAGGGGGAGGATCACCTCCCTCGACCTGCTGGACACGCTCTTCTTAATGCACTCCAGAATGCCATTGGCCTTTTTGGCCACGAGGGCACACTGCTGGCTCATGGCCAACCTGTCGTCCACCAGGACGCCCAGGTCCCTCTCTGCAGAGCTCCTCTCCAGCAGCTCATCCCCCAGCCTGTAATGGTGCATGCAATTATTCCTCCCTAGGTGTAAGACCCTACGCTTGCTTGTGTTGAACTTCATCCTGTTTCTTACTGCCCAGCTTTCCAGCCTGTCCAGGTCTCGCTGAATGGCAGCACAGCCTTCAGGCGTGTCAGCCAATCCTCCCAACTTCGTATCATCAGCAAACTTGCTGAGGGTGGCCACTATCCCCTCATCAAGGTCATTGATGAAGATGTTGAACAAGACCGGACCAGCACAGGTGACCCCCGGGGGACACCACTGGTTACAGGTCTCCAGCCAGACTCTGTACCACCAACGATGACCCTCTGCGCTCTGCCAGTCAGCCAGTTCTCAACCCACCTCACTGTCCACTCGTCTATCCCACACTTCCTCAGCTTTGTTATAAGGATGTCGTGGGAGACAGTATCAAATGCCTTTCTAAAATCAAGGTAGATTACATCTACCGCTCTTCCCCCATCCACCCAGCATGTGACAGCATCATAGAAGGCCACCAAGTTGGTCGAGCACGACTTCCCCTTGGTGAACCCATGCTGACTACTCCTGATAACCTCCTTTTCTCCCAGTTGTCTGGAGATGGTATCCAGCACAAGCTGTTCCATCACCTTTCCAGGGACGGAGGTGAGGCTGACAGGCCTATAATTACCCGGATCTTCCTTCTTGCCCTTTTTGAAGACCGGAGTGACACTGGCTATCCTCCAGTCTTCAGGGACCTCCCCTGTTGTCCAAGACCTCTCAAAAATGATGGAGAGCGGTTCGGCAATGACCTCCGCCAGCTCCCTCAGCACACGTGGATGCACCCCATCAGGTCCCATGGACTTGTGGACCTTAGTACTGCCTAGGCGCTCACGCACGTCCTCTTTCCTGACTAAAGGGAAGTCTCCCATTCCCCAGACCCTCTCACTAACTTCCAGGGTGTGGGATACCTGCGGGAGAGCCTTTTCACTGAAGACGGAAGTAAAGAAGGCATTCAGTATCTCTTCTCAGCATCCCCCGTTACCAGAACCCCCCCTCACTTAGTAAGGGACCCACATTCTCTCTAGTTTTCCTTTTGCTGTTAACATACTTGAAGAAGCCTTTTTTATTATCCTTTATCACTTTAGCTAGATTCAATTCTAGACGGGCTTTAGCCTTCCTCGTTGCATCCCTGCAAGCCCTGACTACATTCCTATATTCTTCCCAAGTGGTCAGACCCTTTTTCCACATTTCATGGACCTTCTTCTTTCCTTTGAGCTTGCACATGAGCTCCTTGCTCATCCACAAACGTCTCCTGCCACCTTTTCCTGATTTCTTGCTCACAGGGACGCACCGATCCTGAGCTTGGAAGAAGAGCTGTTTAAATGCTGACCAGCTCTCAGAGGCCCCCTTACCTTCTAACACCCAAGCCCACGGGATAGCTCCAAGTAGGTCCCAGAAGAGATCGAAGTTGGCTCTCCTAAAGTCCAGGGTAGCAATCCTACTTTTTGCTTTGTTTCTTCCACTCAGGATCTTGAACTCCAAATTTTACCATTCAAGATTTTGTTGTTGTTTTGTTTGTTTGTTTTTAATGCAGGAGAAAAATTGTCACAAGGATATTAAGTTTCAGAATTAATATTATGGTTCCAGTTCTGTTATAGTGAATTCTGTGAGGAATCAAAACAGAAAAACTTGAAAATGATCTGCAAACCCTAATTCTTACTTTTAATCTTTGTAGACTTTCAAAAACATTTTACCTTCAGACTAATTTTGTACAGTGATTACAGGAACACCACCTACCTCTGATTCTTCTCTAGTTTTACAGGCTGTAAGAGCAGAGATTTTGTTTGACTTATGTGAAGGAGACTTCTCTGATATCACTTCCCTGAGAGATACTGAAAATATAATATAGTACAGAAGAAGCAATGTGGAAGGTTTCTAGAGTGTGTGGAAGATATTTTCCTGATGTAGCTGGTAAGTGAGCCTACCAGGGGAAATGGCTTGCTAGACCTGCAGCTCACAGAGAAGCACTGGTATGAGATGTCGAGGCTGGGAGCTGTCTTGGGCAGTGATTATGAAATGGTAGAGTTTTTAATTCTTGGTGAAGCTGGGAGGGGGGCAGCAAAACAGCTGCCCTGGATTTCCAGAGGGTGGACTTTGAACTGTTCACAACCCTGCTAGGAAGAGTCCCTTGGGATTCATTCCTGAAAGGTAAAAGGAAAGCTGGTCACTTCTCTAGAAGAAAGCTGTAGAAGTGTAGATGCATGCTGTCCATATGTACCATAAGATGAGCAGTTCAGGATGTAGACTGGCATGGGTGAAAAGGGAAATTTTTTTGATGCTCCAGGAGAAAAAGAGCATCTACATCCTGTGGAAGAAGGAATGGGGAGCTCAGGGAGTTGTTAGCAAATGTAGGGAGAAAAGGAGAAAGGCAAAAGCCAAGCTTGAAGTCAACCTAGCCATTGGAGTAGAAGAGAACAAAAAAAAATTTTTTTTTTTACAAATATATTAATAAGAGAATCTTCGGCTTTTACTGAATTCATGGGGGAACATGGCACAGTATTCTCCTGGGGAGGCTAACAGAATATGTCCTGAACAGGAACAAGCTTTGCTGGGTAAAGAACTTGCTGGAGGACTGGGCCCAGATTGTGGGTGTGAATGGAGTCACATCCAGATGCTGACTGGTCTCCATTGTTGTTCCCCGGGGTCGGTACTGGCGCCCGTTCTGTTCAATGTCTTTACTGACAAAATGGACAAGAGTACTGAATGAACCCTCAAGTGCATACAGTTCCTGTCTCAACACCCCCATGCATCACTACAGGCTTGGGGCAGAGTGGCTGGAACACTGTGTGGAATCATAGAATGGCTTGCATTGAAAGGGACCTCAAAGACCACCTAGCCTCAACCTCTCTGTCATGAGCAGGGTTGATCACCACCAGAACTGCACAGGAACCCTGCGCTTCAGCCTGGCTCTGAAGTGTGTCCAGGGATGGAGCATCCATAACTTCTCTGTATAGCCTGTTCCAGTGCCTTGCCATTTTCTGATTGAAGAATTTCTTCCTAATATCTAACTAAAATCTTCCCTCTTTCAGTTTTAATCCATTCCCCCTGTCCCATCCTTATTTACCTGCATGAAAAGTTGGTTGTCCTCCTACTTCTAGGCTCCTTTTGTGTACTGGAAGATTGCATTGAGATCTCCCACACACCTTGTATTCCCCAAGCTAAACAATCCCAGCTGTCTCAATCTTTCATCATAGGAGAGGTGCTCCTGTCCTGTGATCATCTTTCTGGCCCTCCTCTAGACCCACTCCAACAGCTCCACATCCTTGTTGTGCTGGAAGCCTCAGGCCTGGACACACTACTTTAAATGGGATCTCAAAAGGGCAGAGTAGAGGGCGATCATCAGAGTAGAAGAGGACAGTGGAAGAAATAGACTCAGGGTTGGTGGGCAATGCTTGGCTGAACATGAGCTGACAGTGTGCCCAGGTAGTCAAGCGGGCTAATGGCCTCCTGGCTTGTATCAGAAATACTGTTGTCAGCAAGAGGAGGAGGAATCATTCCCCTGAACTCAGCTCTGGTGAGGACACACCTCGAGTGTCCAGTTTTGGGCCACACTCTGTAAGAAAAACTTCGAGGCCTTGGAACATGTCCAGAGAAGGACAGTGAAGATGGTGAGGGTTCTGAAGCACAGATATTATAAGGAACAGCTGAGGGAACTGAAATTGTTTAGTCTGAAGAAGAAGAGGCTCAAGGGAGACCTTACAGACTTTTACAACTCCCTGCAATGAAGTTGTGGTGAGGTGGGGATTGGCTTCTTCAGGGTAACCAACAATAGGACTAGAAGGAATGGCCTCAAGTTATGCTCAAGGAGATACAGTTTGGATATTATGAAAAAAATACTTCTCAGAAAGAATGATCAGGCACTGGAACAGGCTGCTCAGGGATGTGGTGGAGTCACTGTCCCTGGAGGTGTTCAAGAAATATGTAGATGTTTTACTCAGGAATATGGTTTAGTGGGGAAACATTTATGGTAGGTGTATGGTTGGACTGGATGATCTTGGAGTTCTTTTCCAATCTTGTTGATTCTATGATTCTGTGAACAAAATATGGTATACAATAGAATTGGTCAGGCTTCATATTTAAAGTAGCATTTTCATTCATTGCTCACAAAATTTAATCCTTATTGGTTTTTGCCTTTGTTGTGTATGTAATAATTGACAGTGCAGAGTCAGGGATCAGCAGAAAGCATTGCAAACTAATTAGAAAAACTCCATGGGAATATTTTCAGCTATATTCAATGTTATCACTATAATTACAAAATAATAATTTTGAAGAGGAAGTTGTTTTTATAGTATGGTCTGTTAAGCTGATAATACACTGAGTATTTTTCTTGTAAGTGGCTTATTTTATGGTACAGTGATTTGATTAAGAAGGCTTAATGTTGACCCAAAATTAATCATGTTGAGACAACTGCAGGGTTACAAATCTGACATTATTAATTAAAATGAAGTATTTTATTTACTTGCAAGTTTGCTAACATTGGCCTGAGGTCCTACCTCCTTTTCCCAGCTGGACGGCTAAAAAATATTTTCATTTGTTATCTTGTAGTCTGATTTAAATCAGAATTCTGTAATTCATTTAAAATAAAAGGAACTAAATGTAAAGCCGAAAATTCTGTTTATTTTAAACAGTCCTCTACAAAGAAAAGCATATTTCTTTGATCCTTACGTAGTATCTGTGTGTTCACTGCTAATTTGAACTCTGTACAGGGAACCTTGCTGATGATAATTTAGGAGCTGATTAATACTGGGCATTGAATGCTCCTATTCAGAGTATTAGCTCAGTGTGTTTAATCGTTTTTATTTCACCCTACAAGTTCTACATTTTTTTCAGTTCTTTCCCCTATCCCAGTGGGAGGAGGA
The DNA here is from genome assembly GCF_905368555.1 of Meleagris gallopavo. Lineage (NCBI taxonomy): Eukaryota > Metazoa > Chordata > Aves > Galliformes > Phasianidae > Meleagris > Meleagris gallopavo. The sequence goes on from NC_139435.1 coordinate 71,390,233, forward strand.
GGAGAAAGCAAAAGACTGTGTAGTGATTAGCTATTTGCCAGGTTAAAGCACACATCCTTTATAAAAATATTTAATGCAGAAAAAGAAAAGCCATATGTTTTGGAGGTGGGAAATCTCCAGTTCTGTAGACTGTACTGTCAAGGAAAGTTTGGTGATGGTTGTTTGGGTTAATGGAATCAAGAATGGATCTATACTCAAAAGCAATAAACTAGAAAAGAACAAAGAAAAGAATACTTAAGTACTGCTTTTCTGTCCAAATATTATGTTATGCAATTCATTACAGACAAATAAATGCATGGAAAAGACCAGTCAATTTGTCCATGTACAAGGGATCTTTAGAACAGGATAGTTCAATTGGAAGGGACCTACAAATATCTTCAAATCCTACTTCTCAACCGCTTCAGGGTCAACCAGATGTTAAACCGTATTAATTAAGTATTTTGCAGATGCTTCCTGAACACTAATAGTCTTGGGCATTAATCAATTTGGTAGGAAGGGTTGATGATTGCCCAATGCTCCCTGTAGCCTCTCTCACTACAGACCTATGTTCTCTACCATTCAGCCAGGTCATCAGGCAGTATAGCATGAACCTGTTTATTTCACACCTGGACAATTTGTCCACAACAGTGCCATGAGGGACAACATTAAAAGCCTTACTGAAACCTAGCAAGACCATATCCATTGCCTTCTGATAAGTGGATGGTTGGACTGGATGATCTTGTAGGTCTTTTCCAACCTTGGTGTTTCTGTGATTCTGTAATTCCGTGATTCTTTTCAACTACTAGGCAGATGACATGCTAACAGCACCACCCGAAGGAGAGCCAGACTGTCATCCTCAGCAGAGGAGGCAACCAGTTCAGACCTCTGGCTGTGTAGAGTGCATGAGCCTCTCCTTGGTTTCATGGGGTGCAGTCAGAACAGCTGTGTGAGGTGTGAGCAGGTAGATATCTGCTCTGCCTTGTGGCCAGGCTACAGGATGAAATACATCAACTAAAAAGTGTCACTGGGGACAAAAAGAAGGAGCAGGGAAACTACAGTCCACCCATGCACAAATAGATTATTTCAAAGGAAAAAAAGCTAACCTAAGGCAGCCTGTATCACATCGGGTTGAGGAAAAGAATTGCAAGGCTGGAGGCAAGAACACAAAGGAACAGAGTAGATGGAGGCAAGTCTGTTCTTGGAGCTACAAATGAAAAACCTCGTTGCCTGCTCCACTCCCCCCCCCCAGGTGCCTCTCTGCAGTAGGTATGAGGCCCTGGAGTAGAAGGCCCATCTGACGGTGGTAACTGCCCACTCAATCCTGACGTGCTAACAAAACCACACCAGGAAAAGTCATCCTCCAACACCAAGGCTACTTCATTGAAGAAGAGACGAGTGTTGGTCATCAGTGATTCCTCCCTACTGAAGTCTACTGAATTCCTGGGGCTTGGGTGAGGGACATCACCAGGAAACTAGCTAGCCTGGCATGGACAACAGACCACAGCCCCTTGGCCATACAGGGAGAGAAGATGCAGCTACATGTGGGTCAAGGGCATAGCTAGATTAGAGAGACAGGGTACTGGGTGGGAGCCTTGAAGGACCCACTGCCTTGAGAGGTGCTGGCAAGACTGCAGCACATGCAAAACACTATGAAGATGAGGCAGTGACTGCTGGAGTAACAGAAGTCAATGGGGAAAATCAAGGGCCTAAAAGGAATGAAGGAGTTATGCTTTAAGGAGGTGACAAGACCAGCTGCCCAGCTGAAGTGCCTGTACACCAATGCACGCAGATTGAGAAACAAACAGGAAGATCTGGAAGCTACTGTGATGCTTGAAAATCACAATACAGTTGTCATCTCCGAAACCTGGTGGGATGATTCCCACTACAGGAGTGTGGATATTGATGGCTACAGGCTGTTTAGAAGGGACAGGTGAAGAATGAGGCAAGGGCAGGCTGGTAAGAACTGATAAGAAGACTGAGGTGCTTAACAACATCTTGCCTTGGTCTTCTCTGATAAATGCTCACCACACAGCCCTCAAATGTTTTGTTTAGTAGGAAGGGATTGAAGAAGCAATGTCCCTCCCACTGTAAACAAAGATCAGGTTCATGACCACCTCAGAAACCTTAACATCCACAAGTCTGTGTGTCCCAATGAGATGCATCCCACAGTCCTAATGGAATTGGCTGATAGAGTTGCCAAGCAACTCTCTATGATATTTTAAAATCATTCATGTCGTGGCAATCAGGTGAAGTGCCTGGTGACTGGGAAAAAGGAAATATCTCACCCGTTCTTAAAAAGGATAAACAGGATCACCCTGGGAACAACTGATCTGTCAGTCTCACCTCTCTGCTGGGGAAGATCATGGAAAACATCCTTCTGGAAGCGATGCTAAGGCACATGGAAGACAGGGAGCAGATACAAGAGAAACAGTGTGGCTTCACCAAGAGCAAATCCTGTTTAACCAACCTAGAGGCATTCTATGATGAGTTCCCTGCATCAACGAACAAGGGAAGAGCTACTGATGTCATTTATCTGGACTCTGTAAGGGCTCTGACATGGGACTCCACAGCATCCTTTTCCCCAAGTTGGAAAGAGATGGATTTGATGGGTGGGCTGTTTGATAGATGAAGAACTGGCTGCAGGATCAAGTCCAGAGAGTGATGGTCAATGGCTCAGTGTCTGTATGGAGATCAGTGATGAGTGGAGTCTGTATGAGTTGGTGCCAGGGCTGATATTCTTTATCTTCATGAGTGACATTGGCAGTGGGGTCGAGTGCAGCCTCAGCAAGTTTGTTGATGACACCAAGCTGTGGGGTTGGGTGATACACCAGAGGGTATGGCCTCCATCCATGGGATCCAGAGGGAACTAGACAGGCTTGAGTAGTGAGCCCAGGAGAATTTCATGAGGTTCTATAAATCCAAGTGCAAGATCTTGTACTTGGGTTGTGGCAGCCCCCATTACCAATACAGGCTGGAGGATGAAAGGAATGAGTGCAACCCTGCTGAAAAAGACCTGGTGGTGCTGGTGGATGGGAAGCCAGATATGAGCCAGCTCTGTGCCCTTGCAGACCAAAAAGCCAACCATACCCTGGGATGCATCAAAAGAAGCATGGCTAACAGGGCAAGGGCAGTGATCCTGACCCTGTGCTCTGTGCTGTTGAACTCTCACCTGGAGTCCTCAGCAAAGGAGGGACATAGAATTATTGGAGTGCATCCAGAGAAGAGCCACAAAAATGAAAATTTGCCAGAAAGTAGTTTCACCAGTTTCAGTAAGTGTAGTTTACAGTTACAAAATAAGTGAGTTGAATTCATGCAAGTGAGGAACAAAATGGAAGTAGTGATACCCCAACACACCTAATATACTTCTGGAAAAAATAAAAACTAGAAGAAAAACTCCTTCTTCTATGTAAAGATTTCTTCTGAATATCTGTGTGCTGCTTTTACTGATTTGTCAGAAAAATAAAAAAAGGATAATGTTAATTTATTCATGAGCTGGAATTTATATAATAAATCAAGCTTGGAGCAAAGAATTTATTGAATGTTATCAGTTGTCAAAATTGGAGGGGCCCTGAAAAAGAAATCTATATTACCACATAGTGGCATGAAACAGTCATCTGTGTTTTACACACTGTACATCTGGAAGTCATGGGCCAGGGTACTACTTTATCCAGCTATATTTTTCTTATGAAATGTATTACTGATTACTGTTAGAAAGTGAAGCAAAATCGTATTAAGTCCAAATAATGTGGTTAAAATTGAATACCTCTTTTGGATTAATAAAAAAAAAAAAAGATGTGAAAAATTTTTCAAGATAGATTGGACTTTCTTCTTGGTCTTGTGTTCTCTTTCTGCTCTTTTTATTTCTCCCCATTCTACTGAGGCAGCTTAAGAAGATCTCAAATTTCATAGATATTATCAATATACATGCACTCTGTCCAAGAGAGGGATTGTAGAACTATAATCATAAACAAGATATGACTTACTGTAGTTTGGTAGACACTGTTTGTGTTGCTGAGGCTTCCAGGAGTGAGGAGGAGGAAGACTACACACCTTTTACAACCATTAGCTGAGAGTTAGGTCCCTCTTAGGCTTAAAAATAATTATTGTTTTCTCGTTGTGCTCAGATGTCCTGTTCAAAAATCAGATCTCAGCAGAAATAGAAGGATGAAAATTCTTCATATAAGTAGGATACACAACTAAAAGAGCAAGCTAATAATCCTCAGAAAAGAAATAGACGTTCACATCATTTCTAGAAACTAAAAATGTTAATCAGTACTACCAATACCCTCAAGCAAAGAAGATTTTAAGGGGAAGAAAAAGTGTACTATTATCTTTACTATAATTGAAAACTACTTGTAATGGTGTCCGTGGTAGTTGGAGGCACACTTTTAGAAAGGTGTTTCTTGAAAGTTCTAAGGAATATGTGAAACACCGAGCAAGTATTTTGCAAAAATACTATGAAAAATGAGGATGTATCTTTTATTAGTTTAGTGTCTTCCAGAGAATAATTTGGATAGCTCTTAATGCCATTATATTTCATTTTTTTCTGATGGCATTCCAAAGGATATAATAGAATAATACCTGATTTATAGTTTATAAGAGATAGTTATTACATGGCATATAGTTCCCAGTGCTTTAAATGCATGGGAGTGAAGCTGAAGCCAAACTCATGTGAAGGAAACACTGCATAAAGCCCTTTCTTTCCATGCCAGAATTGTGAATGATCTCCTTGAAAGGTGACACAGAGCTCAAGGAATTCATTGTCTCTGTTGAGTATCTCTGGATACTGCCCCTGGATAGGGGCAAGGAGAAAAGGAGGAAGGAGCAACAGCCAGGGAGAAATTCTGTGGTAAAAAATAAACATTATTTTTAATAATAACACTCTAAAATAATGTGATAATTTGCTTGTCAAAATATTAACACTAACTAAATATGCAGTAGATCCTGATGAAATTAATTAGGCCATTCTAGTTAAAAACTCATTTTCCAGTATGACTATGCACATCACAGCCTTGTCAACCAGATGCTGAGTCCATAATTAGAAAGTCTATGTTAAGATCTTGCAAAGTCTGTCTCAAAGTTGACAACACAGAAGACAAAAATTAAAACATTTTTACTGATACTCTGATAAACTCATCATATAAAAATAATATAATAACAACAACTAGAATATAATATCTAGGACATAAACTTCATGGGAAACTTCAGTATTTGAGTAAAAGGAAGATCTGCCAGTGGTTTAGTGTGTCCTTAAACTAGAGAGAAAATGAAGATAGTCTATTGTTTAATAAACATTGAGAGTATCAACCCATTAAATCAAGAATTCCTCAGAAAAAAAAGGCAAAAAATAATCACATTTACCTAAGATCCACCCAGTGACATCAAATGGTATATGTGATACATCAACAGTATAAATTAAAGGACACAGGAGCATGGATGGAACAGATACTGTCAGGACCTGCATCTGAATTATTTTTAACTATTGGTATAGATGGAAAGAAAGCTTTCTGTTCAACAACCAAATCCAGTCAAAGAAGGAACACAGAGGGAGAAGATCTATGAGTTCAACTTAGCAAACAATGTTACTGAAAAAAGAAATACTTTGAATTGTTAACTAGTCATTTGTAGTGATAAAGATCAAATCACTGGCATAGTCTGTAAAACTTCCCTTGTCACTTTTAAAAAGATATTACTCAATGAGCTCAAGCATTCTTAAAAAAAAAAAAAGAAAAAGAACATCTATTTTCTCATACAGTTTTTCAAGCAGAACACCAATCTCCAATTCAAATTTAGGCATACATGATATCACCCTTCCTTGACTAAGTCAAGAAGGCAATCAAAATGTGAAATTTTGATCTCAATATCATCATGCTGCTCACCAATAAAACAAAGAGCTTGCTCTAGATACATTTTTCATAATGTGGAAATAAGAAGTGTTGAAACTATTGGAAGATTTTTAGGCAAATGGGAGGTCTTCTGTAGCAAAAACTTACAGGTAAAAGTACAGTAAAAGAATGCCAGTCACTAATTATTGGCCTTAGATATCTTTATTGTAAATAGGCATGAAGTCATTATGAACCTGAAAAAATCTGATGTAATAGATAAGCTTTCACCAGGCAAAGTTTTAACAGTGCCATTCAGAAAATATCAAATACTTTGGTCAGCTTAAAGATGTATCAGATGACACCTTTTTGTACCAGGGCCGCAGAATGCACCACATTTTTTGATCAGATTGACAGGAAGAGCTGGGAAACAGCAAAGCCGAAAATATCAGACTAAAGAAAATATCTACATAGTGGCAGCAATATCCATTTTGCTATATCAGTGTGAAACATTGCCCTGCTGTAGATAACATATACATCTTCTAGATGGATTTCAGTCTGCACCATCTGTGTGCCATGTTGTGCATGATAAAGCAGAATAACACTTTTACCAACAAACTTTTGGAACACACTTGTCTTCAAGGGAATAAAACAACAGTCATCACAGAATAGCTGCACTGTGCTGATCATCCAACTAGAGTGGAAAGAAAACAAAAAATGCTGAATGGTGAGCCATAGGAGTAGGTGTGGTGGAGAAGCAACACAGAGGTTCAGGAGCGCAGCCTGGGCAATGTGAATTTTATGTCAGGTGTAATCATTTGTGGTCAGTACACAAATCATATCAACATATGTTGGCCCGAGTTTGAGTGTCTCAGTTTGAGAAGCTCCACACACAAAAAAATTCAGTTTCCAAAGCAGGAATGTGTGCAACAAGGTGTGCCAGTGTAGGTAGGGGAGGCTTCATCTCACATTCCTTCATCAAGCTTTCTGTTAAAGCACATATGCAGAAGGCACTGCTCTTAAAACCTAAGTGAAGATTACTTTACAGGGATGATGAGGTTCAATATGAACCACAACAAATTACTCCCACTTCTAATCATTTTTGGTGGGAATTACAATCTCTAAGCACATAGTGAGTTTCAAGTCTTTAATGACTGAAGGTCTTATTTTCTATGTATTACAAGTGTACCAAAGGTAGCCATAAGCCTTTTAAAATAAGTGCTTCAACAAGATCTGAAGACTGTCAAAGAGCAAGAGTAATTACTGAATGTAAATCACTTATTTCAGCCTTAAAGGATATAAGATATTTTAATAAAGTCCTACAAGTTATAGGAAGCATGCAGTCTCAAAAGGAAGGCATCATTAAACACAGGCTTTTTCTAACCTTATCATAGTTTTATGTGGGTTAATTTGAAAACAGATTGGCAGAGAAGCTGGAGTCTTTGACTGATCATGCTTTCCTCTCAATAAATTATGATCTCAACTGAACACTCCATTTATTACGCAGTCCTTCTGAGTGCCAGATCACTAACTCATTGTAAATTAGAAGATTTAATTTTTTACAGACCACTAGTAGTGCTGGTTGAAGTCTCACTTGATGTAATTTGGAAAAATAGAGCCTGAAACTGCTACTGTGAGATCGTTATCTGAACAAAAATGGAATCATGGCAGAGAGAGACCTCTTGCAAAATTCTTTTGATCTGAAACTGAAAGTATCTAGCAAAATTCTATGTTCCCTGAAGAGAAGGTCACAGCATACTGTCGTCAAAGACATTACATTGCTGACTGATCCAATCTGTTTTAACAGTGATCATCTGGACAAAGAAAACAACCTCTGTCAAGACTTACTAAATTAATACACAGAGGCCTAAAATTTAGGAACTCTTACCAAGTGGGGACAGTGATGTCTAGAAGTGAACCCTTCACCAAGCTCACAAATCCATTTGCAAGTATATGGTGAGAATATTTATCTTCAAAATGAAAACTTAGATTCTAATTTCATTTCTGGATTTCTTACCTAAGTATTCCTGGTGAATAACGTATTTTTGCAATATCTATGAATTTTTCTGAACTCCAAGTTTCATGTTCTTTTAATAAAGAGGTACATATTAATGTTCTATATGTCCTCACCAAGAAGAGAAAATTATTTTCTCTGCATTAAGAAAGTAAAAGATTAGCTCTTTTATAACACCTGTGATAATACTAATAAAATTTGAATATTCGGCATGTTAAACGTTTAAGTCCTTTACACAGGTTTGTGTTTGTCAAATTTCAAGTCACCATTTTAGAAAGAAAACCAAGCAATGAAAAAAAATGCTATTATGAATTCTCCAAGCAAGCTAAATTAGTTTCCATGGCAAAAATGAATCTAGTGATGATTGGTACAACACTAATGAGGTTATTACAGTGTAAAGTAGAACATGCTGGTTTCAAAAAGCTTTTATAATTCCCTTGATAATGCAACATAACATGCAAATAACCACTACTCCAGCACAAGTTAATCACTGCAATGCAAAAGGTTCAGATCGAAAATTCTGGAAATCCTTGTAGCTGCCTTAAAGTCATTTGTTTATCACAACTTTCAGAAGCTGTCAGCCACTTTCTCAAATGTTGATCTCTTTCCTCTCTCATGAATTGTACCTAAAAACTATCCAGTTCAGAAAAGCCACTTCTCTTCTGCACAGTTGTTGGTTGTTTGTTTTTTTTTTTAATAGGATCAGCTTCAAAAAGAGAATTGTAACTGAAATTTTCAAAGACTAAAGAAGCTCAAGCATTTCTTACTCTTGTTTGTTTAGAAGATATATTCCTTTGTTTGTTTCTTAGCTACACTTTTTACTTTCTATTACATGGGATTTTGTTTAGAAATAACAAGTTTGATACTTTTCAGCACATAGGCATTATTTCAAAGGAAAATATAAAGGGAAGATGACAGATCACCTATTGGTCCGTGTACTTTGCAGACAGTACTACTTTCATTTAATGTAACTCTAGTCTGTGGGACAGCCAAATCACAAAGAATATTTTGCAGATTCCTTGATAGAGTGCACTCATCTGTACAGCAAGCCTATGCTTTCTGAGGTGCTGACTTCTTCTCAAGTGATCTTAATTTACTTGTTAGTAACTGCAGATCAGCCAGTCTTAACAATTTCACCCCAAACAAGGCCAATTTCGAGAACTTAAATACAGAAGCTGAAGAATTTGGAGCATAAAAGACGAAACTCCTCTCCTCTGTAATGTTCTAAAGAAATCACTATCAGCAGCATTATTTTTTTGTTGCCTTCTAGTGTTACTCATACTTGCCACAGAGGTAAAGTATGTATACAAAACACGGTAAACAAATAGTAACACATTTAAGAAGATGTTTTTTCAACAGACAACAGAGTCTTGTTTCTAAGATAATTCTCCTCAGTATCAGATCCTAGAGGAGTACTGGATCCTGCTGTTGTTCAGTTAAACTATGCTTCTGCCTGACCACACAGACCTTATGGGATCTGAAGACCTTTCTAATGTCTTCAATTACCAGCTGGACGAAAGACCATGGCTCATGCAGTTGATCATGAGCCAGTAGTGATGTGTGCTTGTGGCCAAGAAAGCCATTGGTATCCTGGGGTGCATGAAAAAGTGTGGCAGCAGGTTGAAGGAGGTGATCTTCTCCCTCTACTCTGCCCTGCTGAGGCCACCTTTAGAATACAGTGTCCAGTTCTGAGCTCCCCAGAACAAAAACACATGGATTCCCTAGAAGGAGTCAAGCAGAGGGTCACAAAGATGATGAAGGTCCTGGAGCATCTTGCTTATGAGGAAAGGCTGAGAGACCTGGGTCTGTTCAGCCTGGAGAAATGAAGACTGAGGGGGGATCTGATAGATGTTTATAACTCTCTAAAGGGAGATGGGGGGCAAATGGATGAGGCCAGGCTCAGGAAAACATCATGGCTTTGAAAGAATCTTCTGGTCAAACTGAGGAAAGATACAGGCAGCAGAAAAAGGAATGAGTAGCCTGGGAAGAGCCCAGGGATGCTGTCTGGACATGCCAAGATGGGATCAGAAAGCCAAGGTGCTGACAGAATTCAGCTTGGTGAGGGATGTGAAAAAATATAAGAAGGGATTCAATAGTACACTGGTCAGAAGAGACAGACAAAGGAGAGTGGTGCTCCCTTTGATAAATGAGAAGGGAGAACTGGCTTCAGCAGACACAGAGAAGGTGGATGTACTTGAGGAGTTCTTTCCCTCCGTCTCCTAGATGGTCTTTAAGGTCCTTTCCAAACCATCTATGATTCTATGATTCTATAAAATGACTTAGAGAATTAAACTATGTCTTACTGCAAAATATTATCTATCTCAATTCAAATACGAAATTTCTCATCTGGAAATCCTCTCAAACATTCTAAGTCAAAAGTCTTATCTTATGTAGCAGAGCAGAGCACAATCTGGCCTTAATTACATAGTGTATTTTGCAAGCTAAATCTTAGACCACAGTTTAATGTAGCACAAGCTGTGGATTACATGGGTTTTTCCGGAAGCAATACTTTCTATTTATTTCCATGAAAACAACAACGTATACAAAGAGCATAATAAAACTGTTTAATAGTGCATATTCCCAGGTTAAAAAAGAAGTTTTTCAACATGCTCATTGCAATTAGCTATGTATTTTCATCAGCCATGCAAGCTCGGCTTGTAAAAATCTGCACCAGCAGAGGTGATGCATTATTTCACAGTTACTATGATTATCATAGTCTAGGGATAGTCATCTACTATGATTATCATTTCTAGGGAAATGTTACCTATGCAGACCAACTTTTGCTATGCTCACATCAACTGTATGGTCTCCATGAATGTTCAGCAAGAATCAATGAATGTCAATGCGTGCATTTTTTCCACATGGGGGAATTCAGTTCCACACCTTTGTTTTGTATACACCTCCATGTAAGACGTCATTTTGTCAGACTGTCCCCTTGTTGCCATCTGTTGCACAGCAACAAAACATAATGAAATACTGGTGGGAAGGTTCAACCTCTACTCCCATACCACCACTACTGCCTCATGTTGTGGGTTAATTTAGGAGGCATTACTTTATAAAATGCATTAATCTTAACCAGAAATCTAAAGCTTATATGAACATTTGAGTTTCATAAAGCCCTTATAACATCTCAGAAATCTTTTATCTGGAAAGATCTAAGTGTGATATTAACTCTACATTTTAACCTGGATTTACACTAAAAGGTTCCTTCTCAGGTAATTTGTTCTGTAATTGAACGATTCAGTGGTAGATATCCACTTGTAGATTGTAGCAGGATATAAACTAAGCAACTAGTGTTGAAAAGCAAGTTTACACTTGGCTAGTTGTTTATATTTGATTTCTTCTTGTGTTTGCCTCAGTATTCAGAATAATGAATAGGAAAAAAAAAAAAAAGAAGAAGAGTGATTTTAAGTGGGTGTAACATTCCATACAGTACAAGAAACTTGTTTATAGTCCCTTGGCTAGAAAAGACCAAGATAATTTTTTTATGACTGTAGACAATTACTTTGCAGAAAGCAAAGATATCATTAAAAAAAAAGGCTTTACAACATCAAATAATTTCCTACAATTCAGAAAAAGGGTGAGACAAAGCCAGGAGGATGGATGAAGTCCTAACTTTTTCTTCAAACTGTTCTTCAGCTTTGGGAAAGACAGACTTTCAAATCATCAGTACCACAGTATCAATTCTACTGGAGATCAAGAAATGATTAGGCAACACTCTCAGATATTGTTTCATTTTTGGGTGGTCCTATGTTGATCCTTGAGATGGACTCAGTGATCTATGATGGTATGATTTTTAACCTCAGATACAGTAAAAATAAAAGATCTTAAAGTTATATGTTGGCTTAGATACTGTTTCATGAGGGAAATACTAGGACATGAATGACATAGCAAAACCAAAGCAAGATGTTAGCATGCTTTTCTTTCCTTCTTTCCTTCCAGGTTCGCTTTCTTTGCTCAGGCTTTCCTGGCACAATGTGCTTCCCATATGTCTCTAAAATATATGGCATGCAGTATATGACGACATGCATTAGTGAGTAGTGAGCATTGAAAGAAATTGTAATTAAAACAAGGTACAATGATTTTTCTATTTTCAGATTTCTGAGTCATACTTTGGGAAAAAAGGATCACTCTTCTGTCAGTGAACACCATGTTTTCCAGTTGATTTTTAGATTGATTGCAGTTTACTAAATTTAGATCAACATATTGCCTCTGCAAAGAAATACAATTGTAAATGAAAAGTAATTTTCCGTTCTCATATGAACATGCATTTCTAAGGCCATTCAAAACAATGAAACAGGAATATTAGTAAAATCTCCCTAAATATTATGGTGGACAGTTAAGGAGGAAAAAAATGTTGAAAACTTAAAAGTTTTCCAGAAATCAGAACAACATGAGAAAATGTGACTATTACAGATACCATGTGATAGAAGCTCAAAAATGCAGCACAGCAAACCCGGAACCTGATAGCTACTTTACTGTGTCATTTCATTTATGAAATTGTGAATTTCTGTACTGCATTCAGTTTCCACTGGCATACTTCCTCCACAGGCTTGTTTTAGCAACATCTTTTTCATTCTTAGTCTGTTATACAATAGCCTTCTGATCCCTTATCAACTGAAGGACAGAAGAAGCCACTCAGGATGGGGCAGAGGGAGAGTGGAAGGGAGATTTTAGTTTGCTTTTAATTGCTTTTTAACTGCTCTAGTCTGTTATTAATTTGCAAAAAACTGAATTAGTTTTTCTTGCGCTGAGTCTATTTTTCCCATAATGGTAATGAATGATTTTTCCCATAATGGTAACTAATGAATGATGTCTCTATCTTTATGTCACCTAAGGAGTTTTTAAATAATATTTTCTCCACCTGACATTCTGAGGAGAGTGAGTGAGAGTGGCAAAGTGGGCAACTGACTGCTACCCAAGAGCAACGTGTTGCAGATATTCATTGCAATTTTTTTCTATATTATTTATTTATATACTTCTCTGATTCTCTTTGGCTCTTTTACTAAAAAGATACAAGTCAAAGGGTAGTGTATTCTCTTTGGCTCTTTTACTAAAAAGATACAAGTCAAAGGGTAGTGTTTGCTAGAAGTCATATGATAAATGTGCACACTTGGCTCTTTCACACTTCTTTGAAAAAAAACTATAAGAGCTACACTGGAATTTTTAGTTATCTTTTTAATTTTTTTTTTCTTTGATTGAGAAATAAATTAAGTTTATTTGTTTGCACCAAAATACTCATGTGAAAAAAGCCTATATTTTTGACCCATTTTGCTAGGCTACTTGATTTAATTTAGTAAACTTAGTAGAGATGTACAGCTTCGAGTCTGAAAATTGGACAAATGGTAATGACTACTGCACCAGTAAAAGTACCATTACAAGATGTTCCTCCCAGAATAACTGATAGATGCCGCTTACATTTATTCATTCCATCCTACATTTAGAGCAATAAATGAAGAATGGACAATGTTAATAAAATGTTTGGGTGTATCACATATGATTTGGCATTTTTCTGTGCCATGTGCCTTTCTAGCATTCAAGAATGGAAAGAAAGATTTGTTATCTTTTCTTCTTCTTGTTATCAGTGCTTTAATGTTTGATTGAATCTTGCTCACCATTAAAAATGAAGACTACCTTATAAACTACACAACAGTATATTTTTAATGATCATTCCTCTTCCGTATGTGGATGAAACAGAGAAATTAAATTCCTAGTATAACTATTGATATAGGTGCTAAAAAAATTAAAATAAAACAAAAAACACCAACATTAGAAAGAATAATTCTTAGGAACATGTGCTACATAATTATTGCTATACAATTAATGTTCTTTAATCTTATAATTAATTCTTATTTATATACATAAGAAAACTTGATATTAAGTTGACATGAGGGAATTAGGAGCCATTGAAGTAAAGCTGCACAATGTAGAAAGTAAAACTGTAAGGACGTTGAGTCTTTCTCAGTTTTTGTCATAATCTTCAATATTCTCAAAGTACTTGAGTAACTTCTCTCAATATTTTCTCCCCAGAACACTTCTTTTCATAATTAAACCACAAAGAATATCTGTATTTCTCAACAACTAAGTAGGATTTACTACATCATTTTATATTATTTTTCTTGTAAACTGTGTGTTATATGTGTAGCTAATAGTGATGACTGAATTTGAGAAATATAAATAAATTTTTCACTACTATATTTCTTGATTTGACAACATACGAGTCTACTTAGGATATGAAAATTATTGTTTTCCACTGACTTCGACATATTAGAATGACGTTCCAATTAATTTTAAATACCCTGCTGAATCTTTACTCTTTATGAAAATAAAAATTTAACTGTTTTTAAAGTGCCTACTGCAATAAGCAAAAGGTTTCTACTGCAGTAATAGTCAGTTTCAGACTGTTGAGACTGTTGAATCAGATCAGAACGGTCGACATAGTCCACATTAGCATTTAATAAACATTTTATGAACATGAAACTTGATAAACTATGCTGATAAAAATAGTCTCAGAATTTAAGGCCGCTAAGGACCTGAAAATAGATCCAGGTTCAATAAAAATTTTGTTAGGATATATTTCTTTCTGGCCATAACTCTGCTCTTTAGCAATCTCCCATAAGGTAAACTCTGAGCATGTATGAACTGGACTATAAAACATATGAGCCCAAGGAGCTGTGTGTGCACTTTTCTTTTACCTCATCCTTTTATTATTTCTTTCTCTCTTTCCTGTATGTTCTATTGCTCTTGCACAGCCCTACAGTTATATTTATTGTTATGGTTAAAATTGAACTTTGTTCACATGTTCTGATGCTCTGTTAATTCTCTTTTCCTTGAGTATTCTATTGCTCTCATATAATCTTAGAGTTACAACTGAACTTGGTTTGTATGTCCTGCCACACCATTCAGTCCACTGCAGACAACTATGTTGAAATATTTTCTACCAAAATAGCTTCTGCCATTAATAAATCTTTTAAATCAATCATCTGGTGTCATGTCCTGCCCAAAGGTATCTTGAACATCAGTTGTCTCTATAGCAGTCATCAAGATCGGCTCCTCTACAGGTCCCCACACTTACAAAGATCATCATATCCAACTCCTGACTCCAGAGAGTGCAGTTTAAGTGTCAAACCTATGTCTGAGAGCATTGTCCAAACACTTCTTGAATTCTGGCAGGTTCATGACCACTCCCTGGGGAGCCTGTTCCAGTGCCACTTCTCAGTGAAGAACTTGAAAAGATTGTTCTAAGATGTATTCAAATAAAGAGCCTCTTAGTTTTGTCCTAAAGAAAGAAATGTTTTGTTTCGTAAAATAATAAAGTCAGTATCTATCTGTGCAGTCTTTCTTCTTTACTATGTAATTCTTGGAAGCATTAAAAATCAGATAATAATGTAAAACACCTTTGACAATGTTCATTTTCTCATTTTGTTATTAAAAAAAGACCAAGAGTTTACAGTTGATCTTATATTTTAATTCTTACTACTTCTTTTTAAAGAGAAGGATTATGTACAGAGCTAATCATACTTGTGCATGGAATTATTATGACGTGATACAGGAATCATTTCAAGAAAATCATACCAATTATAATAACGCTCTGATTATAGATATATTTGTACCTTTGTGTACTCATTAAGCTCAAGATTATGTCGAATAGGGCATGTCACAGTCTGCTGAAGAGTATTCTCTCTACTTGATTTTATCTATAATAACATTATTTCAATTAAATTAATTTGAAACAACCTGAGCTAAAGATCATCAACTCTTGAAACATAGGATAAAATGATGAATTAAAAGAAAAGTTGGGATCCTATCATCACTGGCTGGGCAAATGAGGGGAGAGTAGTGGATGTTGTGTACCTTGACTTCAGGAAGGCTTTTAACACTGTCTTCCACAACATCCTTCTAATGAAGCTTGGTAAATGTGGGACAGAATAGCAGACAGTGAGGTGGATTGAGAACTGACTGACTAGAAGAGCTAAGAGAGTTGTGATCAATGGTACAGAGTCAAATTGCAGGCTGTAACAAATGGTGCTACCCAGGGGTCAGTACTGGGTTAGATCTTGTTCAAAATCATTGTCAATGACCTTCATGAGACGATAGAGTCCACCCTCAGCATGTTTGTTGATGATACACAGCCTGGAGGAGTAACTGACACACCAGAAGGCTGTGCTGCCATTCAAATCTACGACAGGCTGTCAACTTGGAGAGGGAGGAACCAGATGAACTTCAACAAGAGTATGTGTAGGGTCCTGAACCTGGGGAGGAATGCACCAGTACATATTAGGGATGAGGTGCTGGAAAGAAGCTCTGAAGATAAGGACGTGGGTGCCCTTGTGTATAACAGGCTATCCATGAGCCAGTAGTGTGCCCTTGTGGCCAAGAAGGCCTATGGTATCCTGGTGTGCATCAAGAAGAGCATGGCCAGCAGGTCAAGAGATTTTCTTTTTTTTTTTTTTTTGCTCTTCTTAACAGTGGGAGGGATTTGCTCTTACTGGCCTTTCTCTTCACAGCAATTCATCTAATGGATCCTTTTTTCTTATTCTTTGCATCCATTGCCAAGTTATGCCCTGAACTGTTTGTGTGTTGGCTTTCCTTATCCCATCTCGACACATCCAGATGGGCACATGTCCCTGCTTCAACTGCCTCTGCATTTTTTTCCTACATCCCAGTTTAACCAGCAGGTCCTTGCTCATCTATGACTGCATCCTGCCTGTTGTGCTTGATTTCTTACAAACGGGAATGGAGAGCTCTTCTGTTCTCAGAAGGGTGTGCTTAAGAATTGCAACCTCTGTTTTATTCCTTTATCCCTAACAGTTTTCCTTTAATGAGCTCATCTGTATGGGTGAGCTCCATGTCCAGTAACAGTTTTCTTCTGATTGCTTTGTCTAAACCCTGGACCAGGAAGTTGCTTTCATTACTTTCTGCCTTTCTTCTTCTTTTTCTTTTTCTTTTTTCTTTTTCCCCCTGTCAATTCTAATATATTTGGCCCTGTTCCAATGTATCTTTTAATTTTTCAACAATACAGATTTTGTTTCATCCCACTTGTGATTTACTTTTCCATATAAATGTCTGCAAAAATTCAAATAATGCTGCACATGGTATTACATTTCTTTGGAAAGACTTCAGTAGATCATATTCTAAAACGTTTCAAGGACACTTCCACAATTAGTTATCTCAGAGTTCATACAGGGGAATTTATTTTTCTTTGTCTGTGTATGCCAACTAACCATATTTTCCATTACAGTTTGAGCTTTTACTTCATGCTGGGTAGAAAGACCAGATGTTAGTGCATGTTAGGTATTAATTAGTGTATGTGAATTAAATCTATTTGGGAATTTTACAGTTAGATTCTGTTTCTAACTTGCAGTGTTTCTGTGAAGGAAAATTGCATTTCACCACTTTGCTTTAAATGGAATTGGTGAGAGAAAACAACGTAATTTATTTACGCTTCCAAAAGACAACATCCTTGACATGAAATCACCAAAGAAAATGTGCAGGCATTGTATGAGATGCAACGAATTGATACAGATAAAAAACTAAGCTAGAGACAGAAACCTAATGTAAAACGACATATTTCCACTGAAAAATATTAGGGTTAATCAATAAGGTAACAAAAATTTCACATTTATTACTTTGGCCACGTTCAGAGAGCAATGTAGGAAAATGCTGTGAATTTTATTCAAAATCAAATGCATCAATAAACTGATTTTAAGTAACATTAGAAGTTGATAAAAGCGGTTAAATTATCAGCGAAGAAGAGAAAACATCTTCTGTGGTTTTAAGTTAACTTTACCACTGAAGAAAAGTGTTTTAAAAGTCACCATTCAACAAAGACCTCAATTTCACTACCTAGTTACAGTCAAAAACTAATCAGCATATTAAATGCAGTATATGGAATGAAATAAAGGGTATAGAAAATATTCATATGTACATCAGTAATGCATAAAATTATCTGCATAGATTTTTCATTTAAAAAAGACTACTAGATGTAAATTGACTATTGGAAGATCTCAAAAGAAAAAATACTGAAAAGATTAATGTTGATTTTATCTATGAATTATGCTCGATATTCAGAAGGTAAATGAAAACATTCTGGTCCAAGGCAAAGTTCATATTCAAATCTAATTTCAAATTTAAATGTTTTGTTCAATAAGCCATGGAAGTCATTGTTCAAATATGTTATGAAGCTTAAGAATACAACAAACTCCAAAAAGAGAATTTTTACACACACACACACACACACACACACACACACACACATACACAAAAAAATTAACCAAAAGTATAGTGCTTTAGACAACATCAAGATTTGTAGAATATATCGATTTTTGTGGAAATTTTAATTACAACCTCATTGTAAACAGTTAGAGAAAGACCGAATCACAGGAAGGATTATCCTTGAATACTTCACTGAATCAACTTTATATTGTGTTCAGAATGGCAAATCCCTTTTTACCAGCAATCTAGATCTAATTGTGACTGAAGAAATTTTATCCATATAAAATAGAGCAACAAATTTCATTAACTGCCACTTAAGAAGTAAAAATCTTCCACAGCAGACTGGGAGCTGGATTCAGGTTTCTCAGATAAGCGTTCTGAGATAAACACATTTTTGGGAGGGAAAAGAAATGACACACTTCCAATTATTTCAGTTCCGATCGTTTTTCCCTAGACAATTAAAAGAGGGAGGCAGTGAAATTCTTAATAAGCAGACAAATGATAAAACAGCTCAGAATAAACTGCTAGAATTTAACATAGAGGCAGAATAGTAAGAGGAATCTGTTCAGTCCAGAAGAATCTGTCATAGGGAAGGAAGTAGAGGACAAAGATTACATCATTTTATCTAAACAGATTCAATCTTCTTCTAATGAAAGGAAACTAATAATTTTCCTTTCCTTCAAAAGAGAGGAAAAGGAGGGAGGTTAACTACTTTGGGCAGTGGAAATACTGTACAAAAAAGTACTCCAGGTGAGGTCTCAGCAGCAGAGCAGAAGGGCAGGATCACCTCCTTCATCCTGCTGGCCACAAATCTTTTGATGCAGCCCAGAACACAGTTGGCTTTCTGGGCTGTGAGGGCACCTAGCTGGCTCATGTCCATCCATCCACAATGAAACCCATGTCCTTTCCAGTGGGGCTGTGCTCTATTAGCTCATCCAACAGTTTGTATTGATAGTGGGAATTGCTATAACTCCGGTGTAAGATCTTGGCTTTGCTGAATGTCATGAAGTTTTCCTTGGCCCACTGTTCAAACCTGTGTAGGTCTCCCTGGATGGCATCCCATCCCTTCTGCATGTCAACTGCACCACACAACTTTCTGTCATCCATAGGCTTGCTGAGGGTGCACGAATCATCACTGAAGTTCACAAGGTTGGTCAGGCAAGACCTATCTTTGGTGAAGTCATGCTGGTTGTCTCATATGGCTGTCCTCCTGTCTTCATTATAGTTTCATGAGAGGATCTGCTCTATGATCTTTCCTAGCACAGAGGTGAGGCTGTTAGGTTGGTAGTTCCCTGGGTAACCTTTTTAAGGATAGCCACCTTAGAAATGGGTGTGGCATTACCTTTTTCCAGTCATCAGGGTCTTCACCTGCATACCATGACTTTTCAAATATCACTGAGAATGTCAAGAACTTCCAGAAGAACTTCCAGAAGTTTTTGTTTGGATAATAAACTTATATTTGGTAATTTGATGTTCAAAGTACAGAAGTAATAAAGGGGAATAAAAATAATTACACGTGGCAGTAAAGTATTCCAGATTATCCATTTACATTGAGGAAATAGATCTTTAGAATTGTGGTGAACAGCTTACTTGAAAATACTCTGATTTCTTTGCTTGATGCAGTACACACACAGGGTGGATGTTATATTGTTGTTACTAACGCAATATGGTGTAAATTGATGAAAAAAAGGAAATATCCAGTTGTTTTCTTAGATGTTTCTGCATTTTTATGAATAATTTTAGGTACTCTTGTCATCTAGATTCTACATATGTAGAGGTAGCATTTAGATCACCATTAATTAGTGCTTGATTCTTCTACAAAGTTTTCCAATGTTTTTTAACCCATTGACACGCAAAGAAGTCTGATAATTGAGAAAGGAGAACTAGCTTCATTGGACATGTAGAAAGTTGAGGTACTTAATGAATTTTTTACCCTGATCTTCACAGTCAGGCTTCCCATGCATGTCATGTCCCTGAACCTCTAGGTGGAGTTTGGGGGAGTGAAATCCCTCACGCTCAAGAGTGGGGGACTGATGCTCTTCAACATCTTTATAATGAACTAGACATTGGGTTCAAGTACATCCTCAGCAGGTTTGCTGTTGACACCAAGCTGAGTGGTGCAGTTGACACAATAAAAGAAAGTGATCACAGAATCACAGAACTGGAGGGAACCTCTAGAGTTGCTAGCCAGAGGGACATTGAAGAGGCTTAAAAAGAGGGTACCTGAGAATCTAAATAAATTCAACAACGCCAAATGCAAGACTGGAGAAGAAGGTCTTGAGAGCAGCTCTGAAGAGATGGACATGGAGGTCCTGATGGATGAGAGGCTTGATATGAGTCAAACATGCATCCTGGGCTACATCAAAAGTGAGGTGGCAAGCAGGGTGAAGGAGGTGATCGTTCCTCTCTAATCTGCACTCATGAGGCCACATTTGAAGTACTGCATTCAGATCTACAGCCCCCAGAATGGAAAGAACACAGATGTATATTACAATGCTGTCATGAATAAACTCTTGATACCTGCATGAGAACAAAAAAGAAAATAAGAATTCCTAGTTTATAAAAATCTGCATATATATTTTTCTCTCCTGGATACAATGATATTGCAAGCCAAAGACAAAGAATCAGATATCATAATTCACAATAAATCTGATGGTTAACAGAGATTAATAGGATAAAAATATTAGTGAGGTGCAAAGGTTAGTGATGTTCCTTTGTATAAGAATAATTACTTAAAAATATATTTTCTTTAAGGAAAACATAAGATTCTCTACATATGTCTGCTCCCTCCATGTTCTACGTTTGTGGTGCCTCATTTGAATCACAGCAGTGAAATCTGGGGCCCCCCAGCACAAGAAAGATGTGGAACTATTGGAGCAGATCCAGAGGAGGGCTGTGAAGATGATCAGAGGGCTGAAGGAGATAGGCTTGTTCAGGCTGGAGAAGAGAAAGGTCTGGGTAGACATCATTGTGGTATTCTAGTACTTACAGCTTATAAGCAGGAGGTTGACAACCTTTTTATATGGTCCTATAGTGATAGGACAAGGGAGAATGGTTTTAAACTAAAAGAGTGAAAATTTAGATTACGTATTAGGAGGAAATTCTTTTCTCAGAGGACACAAATGACTCAGAGAAGCTGTGAATGCTCCATCCCTGGTGACATTCAAGTTCAGGTTGGATGAGGCCCTGGGCAGCCGGATCTAGTGTTTGCCAATCCTGTCCATGGCATGAGGATTGGAACTGGATGATTTCTAAGGTCCTTTCCAACTTAAGCCATTCTATGAGTCTGTGATAGGATGACATAATGTTGATTGATATTAGGTCGTTGAATTACTGCATGGCAACAATTCTTTTTTATATAAAGGGTGAATAAGGATTGTTGTTTCATTACTTTTAGTCTTTTTTTTTTTTCTCACTTTCTCAACTCATTATGTAGTTTTTCCTTATTTCTCTTCTCCAGTTTATTTTACATAACATGGTTGTACAGAAAAAAATCCATCCAAGCTATTTGGATAGCTTGTTCAAATGTACAAGAAGGTAAGAATCATAGTATATGAAATCATTAAAACCACTCAGGAGATGAAAAATAACTGATTTGCATCTTGAAGTATTCTACATATGCAACATCATCCAAGCACTATCTTTTTTAGAATTTTTCAGAAATTCAGCCTGGAAATTCAAAAAGAATATGTTCGTGAATCTTTTTGTAAGAAATAATTTAAGCTAATTGTTACTGGATAACTTGATTTTTTTTTGCATGTTTTATGTAGGCAAGAGACTTACATAGCAACCAAGGTTTGTGCTGGGCAACTTATTCTGTGACACTAGGTCTAGAACTGTACACTAAAGGTCACAAATGACAGAGAAAAGATGTGAAGATGCCAATCCAGTTGCTGCATATCAAGACTTACACTCAGGGACTTTGATAGATATTGCACTGTATGGGAGCACAAGTTAATTTACAGGGACAGATCTCTGCCAGAATGAAATGTCACAGTTCTACCCTCTGGTTCTCTGAGTCTACTTCAAACATCAGCATCCAGAAATTCAAGAACAGTACACACAGAGGATGATCATTTAGGACATTTTTTTTGTTAGCTATAATGAGAGTAGCAAGACATTTATCTATGAATCTATTATTAATGAAGAAATAATCTTTAACTCCACTTATATTATAACTTAATAAACATACTAGCAAGTATTCATTAATAGTCTTTAAGACTTTCACCATCAGATTGCAATTATTCTATTAATGAAAGATAAAGATTTTGAGGAAGATGTCATACATAGAAAAAAATAATACAAGTTTCTCAGTGCTGTTTATTTATGCCAGTATGTTCTTATATACAACCTTCTCACTCATTAAGGAAATTATTTCATGCACATGGTCAAGTTCTCTACAAAAGCCACTATTCATTCTAGTATGGTATCTATGACATGTTTATCCTGGGACTTGATAATCCTGACATGGTTTGGATAGTGCTGATATCTGCTTCTGGAATGAATGATATCTGCTCTTAGCAGAAATAAACGATCATCATAAAATCAGTTTACTATTTAACATCTTGTGCAAGGAAGAAAAACATAATACTTTCAGTTCTTATGGCTTAGGGTAGTGTTAAGCATCTTTGTTAAGCTTAGTAAGCAAAGGACAAATATAACTGATGTTATAACTGAACAGGGAATTCAGTACCAGGAAGAATACAAGATAGCCCCCCAAAAGAGTATAATTAAAATTATATGTAGTTATTGTTTATCTCTTCCCAAAAAATGAAATGAGAATCAGTGAAGAAAAAGGGCTTTCATACTCTAGGACGAGGAATTCAGCAATTTGATTTTCACTATATGTCTCAAAGCTATATTATTACATGTTTTTTGGAGAAAATACTTCAACAGAATTTAAGTGCAAAAGTGTTTACCCTATCAAACTACTACTTTCTTGATGCCTTTGATAAAGTCTGTACCTATATTCTTACTGTGGGAATAATCACTGTCCTTACAAGAAGCCAAGGTTCACTTGATTGCAGAGAGATAGTGTATATTTTTCATGTTGATAACATGCTGACCAGAAGGTATTTTCTATCCAACATATAATTGGTATTTGAGGATAATTGGTATAGTTTACATGAAAAAATCCCTGACTTAGTGTTTAGAACTTGAAAATACTTTGGTATGCTCTTCACTTACTGCAACAGCTGTACGCTTTCCTACAGGCTACTTTCATAACATTCATAACAAGAAGACTCATATTTTGGGATCATTTGTAGCATGCCTTTTGGGCGCTGTGTTCCACCAGAAAAATCTTCTTACTCTTCTTCTCTCCACATTCCTTTCCCTTTTATTTATTTATGTACTTTATTTATCTGAAGAGCGAAAGTTTCTGGTAGTTTTAATTGTTATGGTTTCTTTTTCTCCTCTGAAGAAGTTCTATTATGAAATTGTTTTATGGAATTTCAAATCACCACATTTTTTTTTCTTTTTTTTCCATAGAAACATAAAATGGCTCTGCTAGGAAGGGACGTTAAAATCCATCTAATTGCAATCCCCCTGCAGTGGGCAAGGTTACCAGCCACCAGGCTGCTCAGAGTGCCATCCAATGCTGCAATGGATTTCTCCAGGGATGGCATATTCACAGCTTGTCTGGACAACCTGTTCCAATGCCTCACCATCCAATGAGTAGAGAAATTTCTCCTAATATATAATCTAGTTATCTCTTTTAGTTTAAAACATTTCCCATATGTTTTACTCCAGAAAAAAAAAATGGTAAAATATGATTTCTATGATCAAGAGAGAGTACAATGTTTCAAACACATGATGTGCAGTAGTAAAGAGACATCTTATTAGACTTGTATGATAAATCAGTCATCTCATCAGTGCACCTCTATTGATGCAAAATTTATCTTTACAACACCCATAGCAAATAAAGTCTTCAGAACCTTTACCGTTTGGGTGCGTCATTTTAAAATCCCAAGACTCATCTACTGTTCTCTTTCCATCTCTTAGATCATGTTTCATTGCACGGTTTGAAGTCGCAAGGGAGACTTATATCAAAATTCCAAAAAAAATCAAAAAAAAAAAAGGAAACTGAATCACTCAAAGGTCTGGATGTAATGCATCAGAACTGCACATACATCTGAGCAGCACATAAGCTAAGACTGTACTGAGGTTGGCACTTAGTGAGAGGGACAAAGGCTTCTTTCTAAACTTCAAAGTTTGAATTCAAGATCAGAATATTCTCTAAACCAGCAGCAGATCTCTTCACAACATTGTTGTCTCCTCTGACTTTTTTTTTTTTTTTTAAAAAGGTCATAATTGCTTTGCACAAATCTATTTTCTTCAACATTCTTGTTAACTGGTATTTCTGAAACTTAAATAATCACAGCGCTACAAAACTCCAAGCGTATGTCTTAGTTGGAGTATCTACTGTAACTGTGAGACATTTTTCTCATTAAATTCATAATTATTCACATTTTTCTCACTGCTTTAACAAATTGATAGACATGGAATAATCGGATCTACAATATTTCTCCCTTCTACATCTAAGCATAACAATTCTGTAGTAGAAGCACAAAGTCCACTACCTCACTCCAGTCACTCGTACTTGTTCTCTTTTCTTTTTTGGGACATTTTCCCAATCTTTGTATATATCGAGTGAGAGTGCAGGGGTAGCAAAATACAAGGGAAATTGAAATTTGCATTGACAGGGTTACAGAGCTGTAAGAAGAAAAGGCTGCTTGTCCTATGATTCATCAGGAAGGAGTACTGACTTAGCAGATATAAATAATCCCAGCACTCAGGGCCACAGCTCTTGTGATTAGCAGATAGCAGGGTGAGAATCCTTCAGTGTCAAGGACATAGTGGAAACAGAAATGGAAGAGGGTCCATGAAATGAGCATAAAGCTGGCCTATTCTTTTTTTAACACGCTGCACAACTCAGGCTGATTATGGGAGAAAAGGCAGAAAATTCATAGATATGATGAATTAACCAACAATGAGAAGAGCAATCATTTATCCTTTCACAAAACAGGAATTTTCATCTTCTAGTTCAATAATCTCAAGTAAGGGAGAATGACTAATTTTGACTTGCAGTGATTTTTTCCAAGCCTTTTATCTGTCCCAAGTCCTGTATTTATCCAAAAAATGTTGGTGCCTTCATTACAGGTGAGGAAACAAGCATATCAGTTTGTATGAAAGAGGATGAAATGTTTAAAGAAGACATATATGAGAGGAATCAAAACAACAATCATGGAGAAAAATGATATTTTTATTTATCTCTGAATTGTGCAAGGTAAAAGACAGTATTGGTGAATTCCACTTATGTCTAAATGGCAGGAGTTTGGTGATCAGTAATCAGCATCTCAAGTTCATTCACACATAGCAATGTGAACTTCACACAGTTCAGAATGAGTGGAAATAAACTTTCTAAATGTATTTCAAAAAGATCAAAATTCAGAAAAGATTCTCCTCAAAAAAACAAAAAAAGTATCAAGGAATATAACATACATAATTCTGAGCCGCAGCTTAATGAACGTTTCAAAATCATTTGTTAATTCTGTTGTTCCCTTATTACACGTCATTTTATCAATTATCACCCCATATGTTGATAAAATAAGCCTTTAAATGTCAAACCTGTAAAGTCTTGTTATCCCTCTACATTCTACTTCAGTTAGGAACAAAATTTGTTATTGCATTTCTGGAGGAAGCGTTGCTAAATTGTTTTTCCCGTGGAGAATAAAGGAATTTGTAAGTGTGCACAGAAGAGAATCAAATAACCATGGGAGTAAAAGAAATAGAAATGAAAGAGCACTGTAAAATCCATTTCCTGTATAGCCTGAATCTTATCAGCTCAAAAGGATGATTTTTTATTTTTTTTTTTCAATTTGAAGAAAGGCTTGGACCAAAATCATAAGCTCACTATTGTGTTATCTCCAGTTTGTAACCCCAAATCTCCTTAAGCTATACCGTCATGAAATAAGGCAGTTCTTGGCAGTGTAAATTATTTTCATCAGCAATGCTGTAAAAACAAAACAAAACAACAACAACAACAAAATCAACCAAAGGAAATTTATTTCTGTTATAAGGAAGAGTCTTGTATTATTTAAGCACTAATTATTTAAACAGCACTACAAGTCATTTTATTGTTTATGTTGCTGTCTCACTAAGCTGAGAGAAAGAGCATAGTTCAACCTGTGTTTGTCAAAGCTAAGAACAGGTAATTTCAGTCAAACATTTGCTTTATTGTCTACTCTATGAAAAATAACAACAACAAAAGCAAAAAGCACATCATCTAACCTTGCTTAGATGTACTAATTTCATTATATGCAGATTAAAAATAACAAAAAACATGTTTTGTTGTATTAGCTACAGTATCACATATAAAAGAATATATCTGTCTCAGAAGTATATACAATTTTGTTCAGTACAGACAGCAAGAGCTAGAGTGAGGTATAAATTTCTTTAATTATTTCATGTTTTTCTGACTTCATCATATTTCTGTCACACTTAAATAAAAGTTATGAAGGTAAAAATAACGTATGAACCTTTCTGTGATGTTCCACAACAATTAGAAAGAGGTGTCCCTTGTCACAATCATTAAAGAGAATGGAAAATTATATGTTAATTTACACAGATAGTTCTTGAGTTGTGGCTCTAATTATTCTGAAAATGAAAATAGTGTTATTTTAAAGCTATGCTTATTTATGTAACAAAATACAAATCAAACATGTCAAATCTGTATGGATCTGACAGGCATGGAGAGATGTCGTAAAAGAGTATCTTGTAGTGTGCCAGTCTTGCAACTTATTTAGAGTTATTGAGGTGGTTCTTGTCTGTTCTCTTTCCCATTTGCTTCCCTGCTATGGCATTGGCTAAGTCAGTGGCATACATTGAGAAATCTTTGATCACTTGGAAAGATAAAATGAGCCAAGTGGATCAACCAAACTCTTTTTAGGAAGTGTAAATATAATTCATTAATGATGTGGAGAAATACTGGAAATTGATAAATCGAGAAATAAAATTGATAGATCAAGAAATATTGGTAAGAAGTACACAGAGTTGTTTGCAAAAGAGTGGGAATTGTCACCAACCAGCTCCCATGTTCTTGTTCAGTTGCATTGCAGTAATCACACTGGCCTACAGCCAGAGACTGCAACACATCACATCAGGAAAAACTATCTAAGAGCTCCCCTCACAATCTGTCATTTTTTTTGTTCTTTCTGGTCAAGATTTAAACAACAAAAAATAGGCACATTTTCCCTGCTCTGTGTGGGGTGTTTTTTTTTTCAGTTTTCTTCTTAGAGGAAATGTTGTTTGGAGTTGAAATGCTGTTTCGACACTGATTATTAAAAGAAACTTTCAGAATGATAGGCGCAATAAATGTAATTGAAGGAGATGAAGAAATTCCACTACAGGAGTGAAATAATTTCTGATATTAAAACAGCAGTTGACTACAAGATTGTTTAATATGTCTTCCATAATTTATAAAGGAAAATTTTTCTGGATTACAGTCCCAGATCCTTACCATTTTAATCTAGTTTTATGGTGTTGTTTGCCTGTGTTATGATAAAGTAGTGAAGTTGTTAGTTGAAGACAATAAACTTTTCTGTGCTGGCATCTAGGCTCTTCATTAGTTTGCCTTGCTGCAGTTCACGTTCATATCTTCAGCGTGAACGCTGTACATGTAACCCACATTTTTGAGAAAGATAACACTGTCAGGAGAAAACTTTACCCACCCATCCATAAGAAATAACACTGTATGCAATTTAAAGGTAGACAAACTAAGCTTCAAGAGTCTCATTTTCTGTCAAGTATTTTTTACATCTTTATATTTCTCTTAAACTTTTGCCTGACTTAAAAATATGTTTCCTCTTGAAAAGATAGCTAAAATTGTCATTAAAGACAGAATATATTTCTGATCATTCTGGAAGTGGAAAGCACTCGTTTCACAGAGCATTGATTTTTTATAAGATGCTTGCGAGCCTTGCAAGCAGAAAGATATTTGTATGTCTTGTCAGAATAACTCCACTTTCCTATTAATCAGGATGATTTTTTACTGAACATCATCAGATATGCATACCAAATCCATTCATTTTGTGTGTGTTTTGAGAGCTATTTATTGCATTTTATACCTCTCACTTTATAAATATATCAGCTGCCTTCTTTTTTTTTTTTTTTTTTTCTTTGAATGATTCTGAACACTTCTAATAAGTGGCAATTTTAGTTTCCCAAATGCTTTTTGACATCCAATCACTCAGAACCTGACTCTGGGCACATTTGTAATTTTCATTGTAGATCAGTGCCCCAAAATATAATCTCTAACCTGGTTAGATGTAAGCAAAATCAAAGTCTTGGAGATAGAGCTCTGATGGCTTTTTTCAGGGATTTTTTTCTTTTAGTGAAGGATCTAGTCAATATAATTGACTTTTCAAAACATAAAATAACAAAGCTTTGTGAAAAGTGTTGCCAGGTAGTCACAGCTAGAAAGTGTGCTACAATTTATTTTCCAAGCAAATTACATCATGCCAATAATTCTTCTTCACCTTCTACTGCAAGCCTAAGTCTATTTAAAAACACCCAAATTTTGAAGGGTGTTTAACATTATATAATATATATACATATATACATTAAATTACACCGTATTGTATTATATTAACTATATTACAATAACATGAAGGGACTGCCAAGGGACTTTTCATGGTTCAAAATAACAGCCTGAACTATTGCACACAGATCACAAAACCAGCATATCCTACTACTTCTTTGCATCTACAAAAGGTAGGAAGAGATATGCTGAGGTAAGCTAGTGAATTCAAGCAGTTTGAATAACAGATGTAACTCAGTAGAATGTTAAAAGGGTGACATGAGCTCTTAAAATTGTTTACACTTAGTAAAATTTGGAAAGGAAAACACAGCTGGATTTCAATCTATATGCTGTCTCTTTTTATCTCCACTGTGAGTGCCAATGTAACATTCAGACAGAAAAAAAAAAAAAAGCCAGATAAACAAAACAGAGATAGATAGAGCAACAGAACTTCTAAGAGAAGCACTTAGGAGGTATCTCCAGAGAATCTTGAGACACTGACCCCACTGCCTCTTTTCCCAGAGGAGCAAAAAGCATTTTAGAGAGAAATTTGTGGACTCAGGATAGGATGGAGGATAGACGCTTCTCCAGCTCTTTAAACCAGTGCTTAAGTTTCTTAAATGAAACTATGGAAAATATTGTGCCAAAATTTGTTATGGATGGATATTTTGGCATGCAGGATTGACTTACAGAAGAGGTAGCAAGTTACAGACTACATGTGGGAATATGGTTGTTTGGGAACAAAAGTACTTCCATCAGAAGGTTCTGCAGCACAGATAAGAAATAGTTTCTGATCATGTGATGATAAAAAACTAAACGCTTTTTGTTTCAAAATTGATTTTCTGTAAAAAAAAAAAATCAGCTGTAAGAAAATGAATTCTTGTAGTTAATATTCTTTTCTTATATGCTTTTTCTCAGAAAATGTAAAAAATGATATAGAATGCCATGATGCTTTGCAACGTGTTGATGCCTTTAAAAATTGGTTTTTCAAATTGATCCTGCCTAATAGTCTAGTTCTATTTCTTGCTAGTACCAGAAACTAGAATACACTCTGACAAAAGCAGACACAATCTATCTGAAAAGACTGAGCACATCTGTTCTGGAGGAAAATGATTGCCTGAGCTAATAGTTGATATAAAATGAATTAGAACATCTCAAGTAAATTAGACATTCAAGGAAAGAGCAGAACAAGAAAAAGTAATTTATTCAGATCCAATCTGTAGTGAGTAATGGGGCTACATTTGCACAATTCTTACTCCCTTCTTTGTCTTATGAACATACATATGTTCTGTTTAGCATTTATGCTCTGATGACTGTTTATGCTTCTACTAATTTCCATTCTTTATGATTTCTCTCCCATGATTAACTGGACATTTGTCACTACTTTTAGCCAATGGGTTCTTGAGAATGAAACAGTTACAGGCCTCAGCTTCATTCTAATCATGCAACAAAAAGGGCAGTTGTTGATGTAATGGCTCTGGGCATGCACCACTGCCAGGTATAAGGCTAGCAGGCCTGCTATTAATTTGCCAGCTCATCTTTCAATCTTGACCATGGCCCAATCCCATCATCCCATCCCAATGGGCAGATCCTGGCTGGCAAAACGCTACCTTGTCAGTCCTGGTATCCCAGACTGTCCTACATTCTGACTATCTCTTGCTGCAGCCCTTATGTGTCTACATACTAGGGCCTGAAATGAACAGTTTTTAGCCTATACTTATTCACTTCCAGCAGTATTTCTGACATGCCCTTGCAGCACTTCCAAAAATTAAGATAGCCAATATTATAATAATATATTTGCATATATTAAAAAAACGCAGGGGGATTGGGGGTGGGCGGGAGGGAGGTGTGGAATAAGAAAAATAAGAACAGTTTCTATTTACGTTGGCCAGAGTACACATGTGGAATTGTCCCCACAAAAA
This sequence comes from Meleagris gallopavo, assembly GCF_905368555.1. NCBI lineage: Eukaryota > Metazoa > Chordata > Aves > Galliformes > Phasianidae > Meleagris > Meleagris gallopavo. The sequence continues at coordinate 71,420,764 of NC_139435.1, forward strand.
TCCATCTTGAAAAGTAGTTGCATTCTTGCTTGCTACATTTATTAACCTTCTCCCCCTACTCCACACACCCCAGACCTCCCAAAAATTAGAACTATCCTCCTGAACTTATCTCAATTTACATTGTCTCTTAAATTTTTTTTCTCTAAAATTATTATTTACAATATTACTGTGTTGCTGGCACTCCAAGAGCCCAGAATTCAAATCTGTAAATTTGCTGGAGGGTGAAGCAATTTAAAAAATGTTTATGGTTGTTTCTTTCATACCTAGAAATGTTTTTTCTTCTGTCAGGAACATCTTTTGTAGTACATCTAATATGTTTCATTCTAATCCAATCAACATCCAAACACAGGCAATTTACATTTAATGGTCAATGAAATTACTACTGTTTACTTCTACTGTGGTTATGTCAGGCTTCAATTCAGATATCTGTTGGATCCACAACATGGATCCTGTGCTTAAAATTATATGCATGTTTACAGATATTCTTAACTTGAAGACCTGGAGATACATAAAGTATTCTGACATATGCAGTGAGAAATACAGGATAATTTTGCACTGGTTAAAAATAGCAAAAAATAAAATTTTCTGTGGAGTGTGTATTAAAATGATGTTTTGTTTTTATTGGAATTCCAAATCAATGAAACTATTTTCATTGATAGAAAAAGATTAGCTAGTAGAACATACTGATTAGCAATTGTAATGTTAGTATCTCCCTAAAATGATCAGTTCTTATTGATCACTTGGCTGCTTGGCTGTTTACTGGACTCTTTCAATCAGAATAATCAATTTCATATTAGTGCAATTAGAAATTCCCAGGTAACAACCATAAATATTTACAAACTTGAAAAATCTAGAAGGAACTCATCAGCTTCTAATGTTCCTTGGCTTAATTAACAGATGTTTCATCCTCAGAGCAATGTGAAAATATATAGTGCCGAGCTGGATGGTAGTTCAATAAATACGATGGTATAACTGTGCTATGTCCAGCATTTTTCATAAATCTGCAAGGTGTGCAGAAAATCTGTTATAAAATTATGGAATAAGAATATCTGCATTAAAAGAGAGAGATTAACACAAGCTTTGAACATTAGTTTCATGCATAACTTGTTCACCTTTTTTAGTATACAACATAATGTGTTTTTATCAGTCATATAGACAGAAGATCATGTATAGATCGAAGGCTAAACATTTTTTAACCTGCTAGCAAATATGAATCAGTCATAGATTTAAACTAGTAAAATGATATATATATATTCACTGTAGAAGGGAGCCTTATCCAATGCTGAAATGAAGTTGATTGCAGTTTTGTTTTTTTTTCCTTTTGAAGTTATACCTCCATTCTGTGGTTCCATGTTTGTTTTACATTGACTTTGGTAAAATTTGATTCGTTAAAGAGTACAAATAGTCATCTATCTGAAATTCTGCAAGGCCTTTGACATGGTTCCACACAGTATCCTTATCTCTAAGCTGGATAGGCGAAAAGCGGACTAGATAATGGATAATTAATTGCTTGGACATCCACAGCCAGGCAATTGTGATAAACATCTTTATGTACAGGTGAGGGCCAGTGATGAGTGGTGAATGATGTCCCTCAGGTGTTCATCTTGGGACCAGAGCTCTTCAAAATGATATAGACAGTGGAACTGAATGCACTCTCAGCAAGTTTGCAAACTACACCAAACTGATAAAATAGAGTAGTGAGAGATACCACCCAAAGGGACCTGAACAGACTTGAGAAGAGTTCCCATGTGATCCTAATGAGATGTTGCACTTGAGTCGGGGCAATCCTAGATATGTGTGCAGACTGGGAGAAGAGCTCCTCAACAGAAGCTCTGAGAAGGACCTGGGGGTTCTGGTGCAAGAGAAGCTGGGCATAAGTCTGCAGTGTGCACTTGCAGCCTGAAAGACCAACTGTATGTTAGGCTGCTTCAAAAGAGTAGTGAAAATCAGGGTAATGAAGGCGATTGTCCCCATTTGCTTTTCCCTCTTAAGGTCCCATCTGCTGTACTGTATCCAGGTGTGAGGCCCCTAGGACAAGAAAAATGTGGAGTGTTGGAGTGGATCCAGAGAAACCAATAAGTTGATCAGAGTGCTGAAGCACTTCTCCTGTGAAGAAAGAGGGAGCTATGCTTGTTCATCCTGGAGAAGACTCAGGGAAGATTCACTATGGCCTTCCAATACTTGAGTGGAGCTTATAAGCAGGAGGGAAAACATATTTTTACATCTGATATTGATAGGACATGAGAGACTGACTTTAAACTGAAAGAGTGGAGAATTAGTCTTGATGCTAAGTGGAAAATTTTTACTGAACTGTACCATAAAGTGCTCAGAGAAGTTGTGGAAGTCCCATCCCTGGAGGTGTTCATCGGGTTGGATGGGGACTTGGGCAAACAAGCCTGCCTACAGCAGAAGCACTGGAACCAAATGACCTTTAAGATCTCTTCCTAACTAATCCATTCTCTGATTGTTTCAATGATTCTAAGATTCTATGGTTCTGTGAGTCTGTGATTTCACGATTCTGTGAATGTATAGTTCTATGATATAATACAGAAGTAAGTTTCCACGTTACACAGATCAAATTCATTTTAAAATAAGAAGGAAAAATTATGGATGAATGACAGAACTCCTGCCATTTTTAGGATCTCCAGTGCTGCTGAGAAGTGGAACTTTTTATTTCTGAAGAGCAGTGCAGGTGACAAACATTTCTTTTATTGCCAAGCTCAAAGATAGATATTTCAGCAGGAAGAAGGTGATCTAAAATGAAATATTCCAAGAAAAGTTTTTTAATCCAAAGCAATTGCTATTTCAAAATCATTTAAAAATAAACATATCAACAGATACTTATTTTAGAGACAGTAAAGTATTACTGCTACTTCAGTCAACTATAACTGCTTCTTCATGATTTTTTTTTTCCTTCAAAAATTATGGAGACAAAATGAAGTTGGAGAGAGTTTTCATACTTCAGTTTGAAATGAGTGTTCTTTCCTCAATGAGAACACATCACTTTCACTAATGCAAGGAATCAGTCACAGAATTGTGAAACAGAAGTTCTTCAGGCTACACAGATATAAATGTAGGTATGGAGGACAACAGCTGACAGTGGACTGTTTTATTTCATTCTTGAATTTGATTCATACCTGCTAATGTTCCTATACTGGACTAATTTTATGCTCAGAGTAAATTGTTACTAAATGTCTATCAGTCTTTACTGCACATAAAAAATGTCTTAGAAAATGCAAGAAACTATTCATACTTCAATGAAGTATGCCAAAACTGTATTTCTTAGAATCAGTGAATCATTAAGGTTGGAAAAGATCTCTAAGATCATCTACTCAAAGGGTCAACACTTCACTAGTGTTGCCCATTAAACCATGTACCTCAGTGACACATCTACACATTTCTTAAGCACCTCCTGGGATGGTGATGCCACCAGAATCCTGGGCAGCTCATTCCAATACTTCACCACTCTTTCAGAGAAAAATTTTTTCTTAATATCCAACCTGAACATTCCCTGGCACAACTTGAGGCCATTTCCTCTCATCCTATTGCTAGTTACCTGGAAAAGAGGCCAATACCCACTTCCCTACAGCCTCCCTTCAGGTAGTTGTACATAGCAATAAATTCTCCCCTGAGTCTCCTCTTCTCCAGACTAAACATTCCCAGTTTCCTCAACCACTCCATATAAGACTTGTTCTCCAGACTCTTCACCAGTTTCATTGCCCTTATTTGGGCCAAATCTTCAGTGTTTTTGTTCTAGTGAAGGGCCCAGAATTGAACACATTACTTGAGTTGTGGTCTCACCAATGCCAAGTGCAGAGGGACGATCAGCTCCCTAGTCATGCTGAATGCACTATTTGTTGATACAAGCCACGATGCCATTGGCCTTCTTGGTCACTTGTATCACTCCCAGATCCTTCTTCTCTGTGCAGATTTCCAACCACTCAGCTCCAAGCCTATAACATTGCCCAGGGTTTTTGACCAAAGCACAGGACCTGACTCACGGTCTTATTGAACTTCATCCCACTGGCCTCAGCCCAGTGACCCAGATCATCTAGGTCCCTCTGTAGGGTCTCTTACTCTCAGGCAGATTGACACTTTGTCCGTACTTGGTGTCATCTGCAGACTTACTAAGGGTGCACTCAATTTCCTCATCTAAATGATCAATGAAGACAGTAAACAGAATAGGCCTCCCTACAGACCACTGAGGAGCACCACTAGTGACAAGTTATCAGTTGTATTTACCTCAGTTTTATCACTCTTTGGACCCAGATGCACAGCCAGTTTTTTACCCACCAAAGATTACGTATGTCCAAACTCTTGCTTAGTGACCCTAATAATAAGTAAAATAATAAGTAATAGCAATTCACGAGTGCTGGAGCAAATAATTGTATAAGAAAAGACATGTTTACAGAATAGGAAAATAAGGAGAAGTAGTATTAGTTTTAAGAAGGAGAAATAGTATCTCTTCTTCTTCACAGAGTTTCTCTTTTTTCAGTTCTAACTCATGACATGCATGTTTATAGAACCTAATGAAGTAGTAATAACAGAATTCACGATATAATGGGAGAAATAACGATTTTTAAAGTCACTAGAATCACAGAATGGTTTGAATTGGAAGAGACCTTAAACATAATATTGTTCCAATCCCACTGCTGCAGGCAGGGACACATCCCTCTAGCCCAGGTTTCTCACAGCTCATCCAGCCTGGCCTTGAGTGCTTCCAGGGAGGGGGCATCCATAACCTCTCTGGGCAATCTGTTCCAATGTCTCACCACCCTCACAGTAAACTATTTCTTCCTATTGTCTAGTCTGAATCTATCGTCTTTTACTTAAAAGCCATTTCCCCTCATTCTGTCACTACATGCCCTCATAAAAAGTTGCTCCTCGAGTTGCTGGATAAGAGTCTGAATCTACTGTAGTGTAAATGAATTTTGCTTCTTTTACTGATAAGAGACATGAGATGAAATTCAAGCTGCTTGTGCACTGAGAAGACATTTGTTACCTGTCCTTTAAATTTGTCTCAGTGCTAGTTCCTTGCTTTGCCTAAATGTCTTTCAATCCCAAATTAGCTCCCTAGAGTAAAAAGCAACAAAGGAAGTTGTTCTCCAATAACCTAACTTTGACAAATCACTAGTATACACTTCACCTGGGGAGAAAATATCTCTGTTTGAATTCTTTATTTTCAGCCCAATTACAATCTTCTGTTCTCGTGCACTTTTACAACTGTAATTCCTTTAATTTTTTTTTTTAATATTAATACTAAGATTATCTCTGCCAAAATATTTAGATGGCTGAACATTCATAGTTGATTATTCTCACAGCCACTTTCTTAATGAGGAAATTAAACACTTGGGAAGAAACACTGTCATGATTTTGTACGGGACAGAGTTAATTAGGGTTGGTCTCTTCTCACTGGCGACAGGAGACAGGATGAAGGGAAATGGCCTTAAGTTGCACCAGGGTAAGTTTAGATTGGATATTAGAAAAGACTTCTTTACAGAAAGGGTTGTTACCTGGATGTGTTTAAAAACCATTTGGATGTGGTGCTCAGGGACATAATTTAGTGGAGGGTTGTTAGGGGTAGTATAGCTAGCTTGTGGTTGGACTCGATGATCTCTAAGGTCTTTTCCAAGCTGGGTGATTCTATGATTCTATGATTCTAATTGTCTTTGATTAAAATAATCTTAATAACACACTGATGTTTCAACAGTGCTTATCCAGAGCAAGAAGGCTTTAGGTGCATAAGATGCTGGAAAGGAACACAGCTGGGAAAGCAGACCCAAACTCACTAAGGGATATCCCATCCCACATAGTGTCTTGCTTAGCAATAAAATCTGGGATAAAAGAGGAGGAAGAAGAGAATGTTTGAAATGATGGCATTTGTCTTTCCAAGAAACAGTTAAGCAAGATGAGCCCGGCTATTCTGGAAGTCACCGAACATCAGTCTACTGACAGGAAGTAGCAAAAAATTCCTTGTTTTACTCTGCACATGAATATAGCTTTTACTTTTCTAAGTAAATTGTACCTTAATGCATGATTGCTTACATTTTTACCTTTACAATTCTTTCTCCCATCCCACCTGTAGAGAATGAGCGACTGGCTGGATGGTGATGAGCTGCCTGCCAGGCTTAAGCCACAACTACCACAGAAAAGTATGATAAAGAGAAGGCGTCATTAAAATAAATTTGAGAGTGAATTTTTTTCTTGGAAAGTAAATGAGTAAATCTGAATTTAATGAGTGGCTGCTTTAAGAACATTTCAGGATTTCAGCTATAGAATTAATCTGACAACTAGTGGTGCCTTGCAGGTAATACCTTTATTTTTCTGGCATCCAGAAAATATTACTAATGTTTTCCCAGGCTTTTTCAACTCTCATCCTTGTTACTTGCAGTTAACTGAGATAAAAATGAGGTTGGTATTTTATTTTACAGAGTTGTAGTTTTCATATCCTTGCTAAAGGACAACATCTGGTCATGTAGTCACTATGTAAGATAGGATAGAAAACACAGGTATAGATTTTCCTAGTGAAAGCATCAAGGAATTCCATATATACTCATTCTGAATAAGGGCTCAAAGCATAACATTTATTATTTACAAATAGAACTAGGCCCAAACCAGAATACATTTGCTGTTTTACAAAATACATCAATAAAAATAGTTATTCAGGAGCTTCATGCAAAGAGAAGAGAAATGAAAAATTTGAAATAAGCAGTGACACAGGGAGGGATTAGTAGCACTCAGATAAGAAATAAACAAGGATTTGGTGAAGATTTACTATTTAACAGAAACTGCCTGAACGGTAGTTGATATCATCAACTTTTTGATAGGGCTCATCATATTTTTTTTCAATATAGCAATGTGATTTTTGTTGTATGTAAATGTAGCTTTTCCTGCATAGGAAAAAAAAAAAAAAGGATATTACAGTCATCTTTTTTATCATATTTAGTCTGATAAATGGTCTTTATCTTTAGCTGTATCCCAAACCATGCATTCCAAATTATATGAGGAGAGTAACATCACATCCTCCCACGCATGTTAGGAGCTTTGCTATGTCTAACTGAGTGATACCATAGCTAGCCCACAGTCTCCAAAGGAACACACACATAGTTGATATTATATGCACATTTGGAATAAATGTAGTTATGTTACTTATAGCTCCTTTTTCAGACAGGGTACACAAAATTAATACATCTTTTGGAAGTTGAAAATACATCCCAATACTGATAAGAAATAATTCTGCAGGGAATAAAACATGACTCGCAACAACTGCATGTTTTCAATAGTTAAAAGAAACCTCAGTGTATTTTTCATCCAAATTTTTTCATATTCAAAAAGTAGAAGCAGCGAGAAAAGAGACTATGCATGAGGAAGTTTTGGTATTGAATTGATTGTTTCCATAGGGAAAAAAGAAAATGAAGTTACAATCACTACACATCTAAAAATAAAATCATATCTTGCTGCCATAGATGGACCTGTCAATAGACTCTAAGTGATCAAAGAAAACATGGCTTGCCTTCTATCTTACCCCATAATCTTAGCAACTACTATTTAAAAGTGACAGCTTGCCCAAGCTAACCTATGCAAGGAGTGCTAGTGATGTGGGTTATGTTTCCATATATTTTGATTTTATTTGTTTTGATTTTATTTTATTTGATAATATTTTGACTTTTTCAGTGTCAGTGATATGACACAAATTTATTAAAACTCAGAGTATATGTTATCATTAACGGAGAATATATTTTAAAGTTATAGATCCATAATTATTGAAAAAAATCTTCAAATACTTCCACATATACTGTTTAAGTCACACTGCTCACAAATATTAAACCATAGATTTAGGGTCAAATTCCACTGTAAGCTAACCTGTAACAGAATCTGCAAGAATATTCCCAGATAGTTTTCATAATCTTAGATTACAAATTCATCAAAGCCATAAAAAGAGTCAACCTTTGGATCACATTCATTTTCTAACATTCCCTTCCATTTCCATGAGTGGCAAATATTAGGTGATTATGACAGATGTTAAATTGCTCTGAAAATTTAATGCTGATTTGACTGCTGGGATTCTCACTGTATTGATGTATACTTTGCCACTTAAAATTAACAAGAAGCTGAAATATAAACAAGATGAGAAAATATGTCAAAATAGCATAGTTCTTTTTACTATATGAGAAGTTTGTCATGATATCATGAAGACTCGTGGAGTCAGATGAGGAGGGTGAGGAGTTAGCAAAGTGCTAAAGGAATAAATACAAGAAAACACAAGATCATCCATTACAAAAAAGAAGGCAATTCCTGAGATCACGAAAACTTACCTGACAGAGATACGTACAGGCTTTTAAGGAAGATATCTAACGTTCACCTGGAAGGGCTTTAAAACAGATACATTCAAGTACACAGTTTTCAGTGTTTTACTTGCACTTGATTTCACTCTTACTGTTGACAAAAATTTCATTTCACAAACTCAGCATTAGCTAGTAGTAACAAAATTCCCAAAGAAGAGCTCACGTATGCTGATCTCAGTTCAGCATGCTTGGTACCATACCTCACAAAGTAAGTGACAGAGCAGGTAGCAGCAATGAAGGTATTCCTCTGAAAGTATTGGAGAACTCAACGGGAAAATTCATCAGAAATATTCTAAGATATGTAAAGGTAAGAGACAAACGTTGAGTCTATTTGATTAAGTATTTAGGTCTTAACAGATGTTTACGGCTTCGGACAGGAATTCTAATCCATCAGGCCACAGGATATTTGAAAGTCAGACTGCTGTTATCTGGTATCTTTTTGCACATTAAGTATTTAATTACTGGGACACAGACAGTGACTCCATAGGTGGCAGCTGGGCCTGCCTTTTTTCTAATCCTGATTTAATGTCTGTATGTTGGTACAGAACAGAAAGACGTTAGCAGAACAGATGCAATAGAGGTGTAAACTCTATCAAATTGTTTAATTTACTCTTTCACTTTAAGGCCCAGTTTCACAATTGTTAACAGTATCTTTCTTTGCTCTTTGATTCCACTGTGGATCCAGTCACCTATTACTTCTCTTTTACTTGATTGTGGAGCACAGGATAATTCATTAGGTATATATAAATCACAGTATGCTGATTAGTCCACACAATATAGCCAAGGGACTGCATCTCTGCAGTTCATTAAAAAAAAAAAAAAAAAAAGACAAATATTTTGAAAAATTCTCTACAAGACCTATTATAAATTAGTGCATGAATGTTAGAACCTTTAGAACAAAAGAAAATAGGAATGGCTCCAGATTTCTTCTACCAAAGTATAGTTGAATTCTTTATGCCCTCCTTGCTTATTTCAAGACAATGCTAGTTCTTTATACTAAGTGTACATGTAGACCATTCAAATAGCTTTTCTACATATACGTACTTGACAAGCTTGGCAAACACTAGAAGAAATTTGGAAGTGGAAGTGTTTTGTCTGGAGGAGACTCAAGGGAGATCACATTGCTTTCTACAGCTACCTGAATGGAGGTTGCGGTGAGGTGGGTGTTGTCCTCTTCTCCTGGGTAACAGCAATAGCATGAGATGGAATGACCTCGAGTTGTATCAGGGGAGGTTCAGGTTGGACATTAGGAAAAAAACCTTTGCTGAAAGAGTGGTGAAATATTGGAACAGACTGCCCAGAAATGGTGGCATCACTATCCCAGGAGGTGTTTAAGAAATGTGTCAGTGAGGAACATGGTTTAATGGACTATAATAATGGCAGGTGATGGTTGTTCTAGACAGTCTTCGAGGTCTTTTCCAAACGTAATGATTCTATGAACACACTATATTAAAAATAATATTTAATTCTTTGTATCAGATTTAATGCAGGAAGCACTTTCTACACCAGCATCTCCCCCAAAATATTTTATAACACGTCCTGAATATTTACCCTGAAGAAAAGACATCATCTGTTTTTGATGCTTTTCTATCACACAAACTCAGCTCATAGGTGTCAAAGGTGGCTTTGACTTACTGATTAGTTATGGTACTTTTTAGGACTTAATTATTAAATAATTTAAAACTAATTTATATGTCCTTAGTCTCCAGCTGCTTGCAACACCCAAAAAATTACTGGAACTGCCTGGAAGATGATAGTTCATTTACACTTGAATTTTTAAGAATGCAATGCTTTCATTTCTCACAGGAGCAACAGCAGTAGGAAATCTTTTGAACACACATAACACAGCTTTTTTTAAATAAAACTGTTTAAAAATCAAGCCATCAATTTTTAGCTCATTTTTTGGGAGGGTCAGACCACCCACTGGTTTATGGAACACAAAAATATTTCCAAGTGTACAACAACTTGTTACCACTTGACACAAGTTTTTTCAGTGATCTCTCTTAGCTTAGAATCTAAAGTTCAGAGTTCATCTATTCCATCTCACAGCAAGACACTGTAAACCAAACTCACTGTTGCATTTTCCATATATATGTGGTTCCTGGGTCAGCTGTCATGTGCTTGGCTTTCGCAAGGACACACTAAGCTGATACGAAGATGGCATTTACCTACAGAACAGCATGTGGTAATACCTAACAAAAGACAAACACACCTTTTCTCTCTATAGCATAGTAAGGCACTGTCCTGATAAGAGACTTTAATATATGCACAATTTCTGTCTGATTTGAATTTTTCCCCATTGGAAAATTCTGACCTGGTTCCAGACTTAAAACTCACAGTTTCTTTACAGTCTTTAGATTCTGGAAGCATTTTACAAACTGACATCAAGGTAGACTCTAGACTTTACCTGTACTTTAGTAATGAGTCTGTAGTGATGTAATTGTCTTTCTTTTTTCTTCCATTGTTAAAGAAACTCTGTAGAACTGGTGTAAACAATTTGTAGGCTCTCTGCTCGTTCTGCAAAGGAAAGGGTCAGCTGAGATCTGTCAGGAAACATGCCCATATTATTAGCTTGCACATTGAGCTGTGCAGCATCTGGGCTGGCATGGCTTACATTCATCAATCCTAAGGACAGTGTAATCAACATCTAGCTGTGGATGTGGATATTTATGGAAATATGGAGAAGTCGGCAATTACAAATATGGTTAATATTCATGATATTAGCAGTTTATAGTTCTAATCCAATCTTTAAGGCAGACCTAATAACCACCAACAATGTTACTGGGCATGTTCCAGGCTGAGAGCCTAAGCTTTTGATCAAAAAGACATTTCAGCAAAGACAAAAATAACTTCAGAGTAGAGAACAAGAATGGGTATGGGTACATTTACTGGCTGAAGGCAAGCAGGGACGTCAAATTTTTTGCTTCAGGCCCATTTCAGGTGACTGTCCTTCATCAAACAAAAGCCAATCTATGCTATTTCTGGCGAACAAAATGTTTGAGTGGAGAAATGGCCTCTTCAAACTCTGGACAAGCACGTGTTTTATATGTGCTGCTGGCTCACTTCATAGTCTTCCAACCTGCAGAATCCCAGCCTAGCAACCTCAAACACTTCCACACTTCTCAAAGTGTGGAATGAAGAGATGATTTGATATGGGATTTTGTATCATTTTTGTTTGCTTTATAGAACTTACTACTTCACCAATTCAAGGACAACTCTTAACAGTGAATCTTTTATTTACACAAGGCAACTTAGTACTCCAAAGCAGGGAGCGATTACAGGATAAAAATTTCAGCTAAAATGAAAGTTCTTAGTGGAGAACATCTGCTAACACAAAGAAAGGATGCTTCTTGTTTTCATCCAGGGACCCTGACAAATATTACTGGAGAACGAAAGTACTGACATGAAAGATTAATGGGTCTGCTGAGGAGCTGGTGATCTGTCTTACAAATAAACACTATTGTTCATTGTGCAAGAAAATAAATACACCAATAAAACCCCACACATTAAGATTTACTGCCTCACATTTAAATAAATAAATAACTGAAGAAACTTATTATGTCCCTCTTGGAGGCCAACATAAAGGAAAATGCAAAGATTTTACTGCAAGGCAGCTTGTAATTTAACTATCCATAGTATTTTAAGTTTTTGAAAGTATTTTTATATATTGGGCAGCACACACTGTATCTTATATAAATGAAGTAGCTCAAATTGCTGTCTGTCAGAGCACTGCAGAACCAGCACAAAAAGATGGATGGGTGAGTGCTGTCAGTAATCATAGCTTCCTTTACCAAATTCTGCATAATTTTGTTGATCAAACGTTAACATTTATTTTCAGTAAGATGCTGCCAAAACAGTATCTTATTTTCTGACATTGACTTAAAAAGAAAGAATTTTACAGATAACTTTCTATAGACATAAACCAGATGCCATCAAAATTAAATCCTTATTTTCTGACTGAGATGAAAACAAACTTTGTAGAAAATCTTCTGTGGATATAAAGTAATCTGATAGGCATTAGGAGAGTCTTTCCATTCAGTGAACCTGGGTAGGACAAATCCAGAATGAATTAGAAAATTCACAGCATACTATAGTGAACTGATGAGAAATAATGATATTTGTCTCCTAGCAATTATTTGCTGGAAGCAGAAGGGGTGTGGAAAACAAAAAATAAAGTTTGAACCTTACACTGATCATTCTCCTGCATCCCACAACTGACCGTCTGAAGTTCAGATCGCTATAAAATTTAACTAATTATCCCAGGAGCATGCAGCGATTATCCTTAGCTTATATTTTGTGTGTATTCATATTTACTTGCCAGCAGCAGCAGAGAAAATACGTGGGAAATTGGCAGTGCTGACATTTCAGACAATTTGGAATGAAGGAGAAATGACATTTGAGAGCAAGCAGGGCACACATCTAACGGCTACTCATACAGAAGCAATAGTGATATAATCAACAGAATGTTTCCAGCTGCAGGTTGGAAATAAGTCCTGCATATGTACAATTTAGTATTGTTTAGTCAAGAGTCTTGTTACAATCAGGTCCTGTTTTGTTTGCAAAGATCAGATCCTGTCAGTTAGAATAGAAATATCTTTCCAGTTAGTTGTAAGGAATATCTTACATACAAGAATTATTCATAGCCTTATTACACTTTGGCAACACAGAATGCAAGGAGAAATTAATGTCTCAAAGAACTCTAATCAAACAGCAGGACCTGAAGCAATGTTCAAAGGCAGTAATAAATGGAAACAATAATAACAGAATGTTTTGCTTTTAAGCTCTGAGTTGGAGAGTTCTTGTTTCCTTATGCTTGACATACTACCATTGCAATTTAGAATTCCTGTAGACTGCTGCCAGATTTAAAAAACACAGGAGATGCAGAAAACACTTTGAAACTAGATTTCTTGATCCAGAAAATCTATATCCAAAATTTCCTAACTGTACCCAAACTGCAAGCCTGAAATGAAGTGCAGAAGGAATAATAATTGATAGAAACTAAATTTAGGAGCCTTGAAAGAAGACGTGTTTGTTTATACCTAATGGCCACTGATAAAGTATGCCAGCTGGTGGCTGTGGCTTCCTTGCTTAGGAGTTCTGCAGTGCAATGAACCATACACTGAGATGACTCACTGCCCACAGGCAGGGCCTGGTGTTAAAGAAGTAGAACTAACAAGAACAGTGGGGCTTTGACAAGGCAAACAGAACTGGCAATGCCCTTTGGATAGAGCCGAAACATAGCAGTAGAATTCTTGTGTGCAAACGAAGTGACAGAATCAGCATAGAATGTGCTCTCTCTTCCATTTGCTGCTTTTGTATTATTATTTACTGTGTGTACAGGCACATTTAAATTATTTGCCACCTACTATAGCCTTAAGCATTGTTCTCTCTGTTGTGCTTTTGAGTGTATCTGTGTTTTTAATTACCATTCTGCGACTTGGAACTGCATTCTTGTCAACAAAAATTACTGAACTTTCCTTTCAGATGAATCACACTCACATTTATTCACTTATTCATTTGACAGTCAAAACAGAAATACTCTGTACACCAGAGTTCCCCATACTCTATTCTACTGCAAATATTTGGCAAGGGATTTAAAAACTAACAAGAAGGGATTCTGTGGGTACACTGGCCAGAAGAGAGAGACAAAGGAGAGTTTGCCTCTGTTAAATGAAAGGGGAAAGTGGCAATAGCAAACATGAAGAGGACTGAGGTACTCAGTGAGTTTTTTGTTCTTTGATCTTCACTGGCAGTCAGGATTCTTACATCTCTCACATCTTCAGGAGTTGGGGAAGAAAAATCCCTGATTCAGTAAGAGCAAGGCAAGTCTACATTTGCCTCATGACACTGAATGTTTACAAGTCTATGAAGCCCAAAAGCATGCATCACAGGATCCTGAAGGAAGTAGATGATATGATTGCGAAGTCACCATCCAACATATTTGAAAAGTCATGGAAGTCCCTGGTGACTGGAGAAAGGGAAGTATTAATCCCATTTTTAAGAAAGGGAGAAAAGAAGACCCAAGGAACTACAGGCCAGTGAGCCTCATGTTTATGTCTGAGAAGATCATGGAACAGATTCTTCTGGGAGAAATTTTAAAGCACAAATGAGATGAGGAGGTGATCTGAGTTCAGCAAGTGATCTGTTTTCATCAAGTTTTCAGCAGATCATGCCTGATCAATCCAGTGACCTTCTATGATGGAATGCTAATAGCAGTAGAAAAAGGAACTCTTCCCATAGAGCTCAAGATCTATTTATAGTAGCTCTTGAGATCTTGGGATCTTCAAACCAGCATGTTCCTATTGCTATGTGTCGTGAATATGTTTCAGGTTATGTTTAGGATTAAACAAGTATTTAAGAATATCACCCTGAGATCTGCCTCAAGGTGGGATAGTTTTGATTGTCAGGGAGTGTGGGATAGTGTGCAGGTGCCTAGAGCAGTGGGCACCTCCAGTGGTTTAGAACCTCACCTCTGAACAATTGCAAAATCCTGAAGAACTAGTAGAATATTTGGAAAAGGCCTGCTGTTGCCCTGTCAGTCCTAAAGAAGCACAGATCTCTGCCACAAGCTGGGGCATAACGTATGCCTACTGAGCTCTGTTCAACACTATTCAGCATCCTCAAGAAGAGAATACTTCTGGATCTGATGACAATGCACCAGACCTGTGCACCAACTCCTGTGAAATGCCCTGCTAGCAGCTCCAGTTTCTGAACAGGTCCTGTGATTGCTGGGAGCATTATGACAGACCCAGCTGTCACTCCAGCCCTCAAAATGAGCCCCATGGTTGCTTTTGCTATGAGTCCTGAGGCTGTTCCAAGTACTATGACAAGAAAAAGAATAAAATTCTTCTCAAAGAAGGTGCACTGTACCCAGAGGCACAGCCCTATGCTTGCTCCAACTCCTGTGATGAGTCCTGTGGTCACTGCAACTCCCACGATGGACCCTACAGCTGCTCCAAACCTCACAATGGCTTCTGTGGCTTCTCCAGCTCCTGCAATGGATCTTGCAGTTGTTCTGACAATTTTCATAGACCATGTGATTACTGTAAAACTTCGTATGGGCCATGCACGTACCACGATCCTCACAACCAGTCTCAGGGTAAATGCCATCAATGCCATCAAATTATAGAGGAGCAAAACCCATTTTTCTTTCTAGAGTGACATGGAGATCTAAAGATTTAAGTGTGTTGGAGGCTGAAGTGAGCCTAACCAGAACTGACTGACAAAATCACTCCATTGTGACTGGCCCAGATGCTCTGTGCATCCTTGGTGTAGATTATCTCTGGAGAGGGTTCTTCAAGCACTCAAAAGGGGATCAGTGGGCTTTCAATATAGCTGAGCTGGAGATGGAGGAAATTCAGCAGCTCTCTACCTTGCCTGGTCTCTCACAGGACCCTTCTGTTGTGGGACTGCAAAGAGAAGAACAACAGGAGCCAACTGCTTCTACAAAAGTGCACCAGCAGCAATATCAGACCATCAAGGACTCCCTAATTCCCATGTGCCAGCTGATTCACTAACTGGAAGACCATGGAGTAATCAGCAAGACTTACCCTTCAATAGTGTTATATGATGAGCGCAAAAGTCCAATGGAGAGTGAGGGATAACAGTGGGCTACTGTGGCCTGAATAAAGTCACACCACTGCTAAGCACTGCTGTGCCAGACAGGCTAGAACTTCAGTAGGAACTGGAGTCAGAGGCAGCCAAGTGATATGCCACAACACCAATGCATTTTTCTCAGTCCCTCTGGCAGCAGAGTGCAGGACACAGTTTGCTTGTACTTCGGGGGCATCCAATGCACCTGGAATCGACTGCCTCAAGGGGTAGAAACACAGCCCTGCCATTTGTCATGGGCTGATCTGGGGTGAGCTGCAACAGTGGGAAGCTTCTGAACACCTGCAATACATGGATGGCATCATCGTGTGGGCAACACAGCAGGAGAAGTTTTTGAGAAAGGCAAGAAAGTAATTCAAATCCCACTAAAAATCCATTTTGCCATTTTTGTGGGAGGTGGAAGGTCGTGGTCTGGAGTCCTACATGACGAATTGCAGAATCTACAGAAGGAAAGGGGGAATTGAGCCAATTCGCAGAAGTGAAGGACGTCCAGCTCTTCAGACATTGCTGAACAAGAGAGGTGGCCAGTGCTCTACCTCTACACTGACTGCTGGAAGATGACAGATGCCCTATGGGGGTGGTTACAGCAACGCAAGCAGAACAGCTGGCAGCATAGACGCAAACCCAAGCCATTCTAAGGTTCTGTGAAACACAACAGCTGTGAGAATATGTGATGAACTAATTTATCTTTCTAGTCTGACCTCATGGCTCATGCTACTTTCAGTGAGTGAGAAATAAGACTAGAGAACTCCTAAGGACTTTTCTATTCTGAATAGTTGTATTAACCTGTGATTACAGATAATTTCCTTTTTGTCACAAACATAGTCCTGTCACTGTTTACATCTGAGTTTATTCCATTAAATCAAGTTTACAATTTTTTTCTTTGGTAATGCTTCAGTATTTGGGCATAAATATGGATAGGCTTCTAGAGGCGCATCCAAAGTCAATTTATGCCTTAATCTTGCCTAAAGTGTAGATCCTCTTGCAGAGGTAAATATTAAGCACAATTAAAGACACATTTTAAGGTGATTTCTAATATATCTTATTGACATATTATCTGTATGTAATATAATTATTAACAAAAACTGAGAAGCTTAGAAATCTTTCCTAATTATTAAGAATGCTTTAATAGCAGATAAAATGTTTACCTCCTTTTACCTTGTTGGCTTTCTTATTAAAGATATTCCAATTATATGAGTTCTTCTATGTGCTTTTACGTTCCTCCCATTATTGGAAAACACTGGATATCATAATGAAGAATTATAGAATGTAGAATTATACATCTGTTTCTGGAAACAGTGTTGATACTACTGTTGTTGACAGATTTTGTCTGTAAGCCCATTCCTTGGTGATTCACCAGGGCTTAAGAAAGGACCAAAGAACTTTGAATTCAAGCTTTCAGATGTCGCTAAGTAACAGCGTAGTTGCTCTTTCTCTCAGTTCCTTCAGAAGGAAAGTATCTCCAATATTTTCACAAAGAGCTCTACTGTGTACCACCGTGCCAGCAGAATTAAAATCAGGATTTTTTTCCCCTGAAAATCTAAGCTCAGAGACAACATGAGGAAAATCAGTTAGCTCTACTTTGCAGGTAATCTTACCAGTTCTCTGTATACAGTAAATAAGTGGGACCATCATGTCTAGATGCTTTACATGCAGAAAACATGAATTAGAAGGAGGAAAGTTGAATACCATTTAGCAAAGCAATTAGATAATCCCACGAAAAGTTTTCTTTCAGCATTTACCTGTGGTATGTATGACTTTGTGAAGTGAAAACTATTGATGACCTTTTGAGAATAGAAACATGAGGGGAGATCTCAGTGCTCTCCACAGTTATGTGAAGTGAGGCTACACTGAGTTGGGTATCAGTTTCTTTTCTCAGGTGAGAAGTGATAAGATGTGAAGATGTGAGGAAACAACCTCAAGCTGAGACAGAGAACGTTAAGATTATACGTCAGGAAAAGTTCTGCATTAGAACAGGCTGCCCAGGGAAGTGATAGAATTTCCATCTGTTCAGGTGTTTAGAAGACATTTAGACATGGCACTTCATAACATGGTTTAGTAGTGGAATTTATAGTGATTAATCTTTAGGGTCCAATGTAAATGATTCTATAGTTCCATGGTTCGTGTATTATTAGTGTATTACAGGATTTGTGTGTTCCAGGAAACTAACCTGAATGTCATTCTACTGCTTAAATTTCACGTGTCAAATCTTCCAGACTTCAGAAGAAAGGTTTTCAGCAGTACACATTCATGCAAAATTTCACTACGTTTGTTTGTACAAATATATTTTTAAAGGCATCACGTGAAATTCAGCTATCTCAACACACTTATCTACAGCAATTTTACATGCCTTCGCATATCCTGTGTAGATACTCGTGTTACTCCACTCAGACATAGGGGATCTCACACAGACCTAATTACATCTGCCAGCCTCTGGCATTTATGCTCACATAAACTCTCTTAGGTAAAAGAAAATACCCACACGCAGGTGTCTAAGTCCAGAGGCTGGTAAACATCCTGGACTGGAGTTATGCTCCCATGAGGAAGCTGTCATTTATCTTTCTCTGATATACATTTTGTTAATTGATCATCTTGCCTCATTTGGGAGGCTGCAGACACCAGACTTGCTGAGAGGTTGCAACTGCCTGCAGTCTCACTCTTTTGTTCTTTTACAGAAAGAAATGTGCGTTGATCTCAGGTGAGATTTGCGTTTGTTTTTTTTTCTTATCTTAAGCCTTTTTTTTTTTTCCTAAATTACACAGGCATAGTGAAGACACAGGATTTGGTACTGGCTTTTGTCAAACAAGTGTTTGCTGTCACATTTCTTGTAACTGAAAACAATTGGGAATTGAAAGGTAGAGTCTGGTAGTATACTCACACGGTAAATCATTTGCAATAGTATCCATTTCATGCCAGTCAATACACCCAGCAGCCACTGAATACAACTCATCATACATAATGTACATATTTTAAAGACACTTTCGTAGTCATTGTGACTGAAATGTCCTCTTGCATGTCTGGATACACTCAGGCCACTTCCCTTTCTCTAACACTCTGTGATAGCACTCTGACTCAATTTTTGTACTCCTGTAGCGGAAAATTGCAGCCCTTTCTGTACGCAGCTCAAAATTCTACTTATTAGCCAAACATTGCTTTTGAGTCTGCAACTCAGTACTTCATGTTAAAGCTTCTAGACAGACAGATCATATACATTAACTAAAGAAAAATTTACCCCTCCAACTGTCAGCCTTTCCCAGCTTCCTGTTTTATTTTTCAGCTCTCAGACTCAATATGAGAACTTCTCCTCCTGCAGTGTATCAAATGAGTTCTAGATAACATCCATTCCAGAGGTTTGTCTCTACCTCTCTGACATCCAAGTGGCTTTTATCCAGATAAAATACATCCATCCCAGAACCTAAGTGTCTTACCTTTAGTCCTACCTTCAGCATCAGTTTCTGAAAGTGGAATCTGGTGCCAGCAAGCACTTAGTTGCTGTCACAAAGCTTGATTGATGAACACAAGCAAGACAAGCAACCAGCTCTTGTCTTTAGCTTATGTCAAGACAAACCTGGCATGTTGCCGTGCTGCTGTCAGCTGCTTTAGTTTTTATGCTTCCATGATACTGTTCTTCTTCTGCTTAAGAAATCAAATGTGCATCACTCACATGAAATTTCTGTACAGCACAGGAAACATGAAAGTGTGCAGACAAAAGTTGTGTCAATTGAACAGGACAAAAGAAATTTCTAAATATTTTACCTGCTTGTTTGTTGTTGTAGTTTTTTAATATGTCAAAATAACCTGTGGAATTCTAGTTTGGTATGCAATTTATGGAAGGACAATTGTCTTTTTCTTGTTGTAGTATTCTTTGCTGACTGCATTCAGTATCTGAAACACTACCAAAGCACTTACGTGAAAAATGATTCATTCAGGTGTCCTTCCAAATTGTATTAGACAAGGTAATTGACTTCCATAAATTCAGAAAAATGGAAATATGTTTCTTGATTCAGACTACATTTGTTTTTAAAGCCATTTGATTTCCATTTTAGAAAAAAATAACATGAAGGTTAAACATATCATTATGTTATCCTGCTTAAAGTTTGGTTGCAAGTTCCCTGTTTTATTTAAGATGATATCTTCATGTCAAGTTTCAATACAGATATGTTCAGAAGTAAGTATTTCTGAACATTAAGCACAGAATGTGTTTACAACCACAAGGTGAGTGAAGAATTTAACAAAAATCATTGTAAAATGGTGATGAGATCAGAGTAGAAGACTGGAAATCAGTTAAAATCTGAAATCTCTACTTGGATGAATCAAGCATATCAAATGCTTATCATTTGAGAAAAAAAGCTTTTATCATATATTCTTTTTTCTTAATGATCCTTCATTGTTGTCCTTGCTGTTATTAAGTTCAGTAGATTTGATGAAACTCATATTCTAGACAGAATTAAATCTAGCCAGGGAAAGGAACAAGAAGAAATTCTGCAGGTGTATCAGTGATAAAAAAGAATGCTAGGGAAGATGTGGGCAGTTTCCAGAAGGAAACTGGAGATCCTAGAGGGAAGGGATGTCAACCTGGACAGGCTTCAGAGGTGGGACCATGCCATCCTCATGAAGTTCAAAACGGCATGTGCAAGGTCCTGCATCTGGGTCAGCGCAATCCCAAGCACAGATACAGGCTGATGAAAGACTCAACCTGAGCTGGGAATGTGCACTTGCAGTCCAGAAGACCAGTTGTTTCCTGAGTTGCACCAAGAGAAGTGTAATCAGGTCAAGGGAGGTGATTCTGCCCCTCTACTATGCCATTATGAGATCCCACCTGCAGTACTGCATCCAGCTCTGGAGCACAACACAAGAAAGACATGGAGCTGTTGGAGCAGGTCCAGAGGAGGGCCACAAAGATGGTCAGAGGGCTGGAGGACCTCTCCTATGGGGAGGGGCTGAGAGAACTGGGATTCTTCATCTTGGAGAAGAGAAAGCCCTGGGCGGACCTTATAGTGGCCTTTCAGTGCTTGAAGGGGCCTACACGAAAGGTGGGGAGGGACCTTTTATAAGGGCATATAGTGACAGAATGAGCCGAAATGGTTTTAAACTGGAAGAGCATAGATTAGACTAGGTGTTGGGAAGAAATTCTTTACTGTGAGGATGGTGAGACACTGGAACAGGTTGCCCAGTGGATGCCCTCTCCCTAGAGGCATTCAAGGCCAGGCTGGATGGGGCTGTGAGCAACCTGACCAGTCAAACCCCAGAATTTACAGGGAAGCACTGACTTGCTTACTGTGGGCGTTTTTAGGGTCTTTTACACTTAAACTTAAATTTAAAATTTGTAATACCATTTGTAGTGCAAAAGAACAAGTAAAGGAAATAATTTCATCCTTTAAAATTTCACTTAGATGTCAATAAATTTTTTTCCAGAATTCATAAAAATAAGATTCCTTTTTTTCTTCAGAAATTGAATTTTGCTTTTTAATATAATGGTGCTACTACACGGCCACATGTATGAATGTTGAAACATCTTCAGTTCAGTAAGAATTTTTTCTTTTTTTTAAATATTCCAAGGGTAGCTTCTGTTATTGTGTGACAAGCATGGTTCATTGTTCGTGTGGAGACTGTTGCTTCTGAAATATTTCTGTTGAAAACCAGAGAACAAAGGAGGATCATTTATTTAAAAAAAAAAAAAAAGTCACAAAGAGAAATTGTTGAACTTTCACTGTGCAGTCCTCATCATAAAGCATGAAATAGGTTTTTACTTTATCAGTAGGAATAAAGCTGAGGGTAGTGACTTCTTAAAGTAATGGAAATCTGCTTTGTGTTTATTTTGTAGCTATATCAAAAGAGAATATAACTGAGAATTTTCTGCTTTTTTTTCAAAATTTGAAATCCAAATCTTTTTTAACTGAAAGGCCTGCAATTATATCTACTGGAACTTGGGGTGACAAAGAATTCACGATCTGTGCTGAAGTGTAATTGCTCTGAGGACAGGTGAAAAATTTAGCAGCTACTTTCAGAATTGTGCCCACCTAATACTACATTACCACGCTTTCTATTATTTATCCTTATTAATCAAATTCATTACATTACATGTCATGCTTGAAATTGTTGCCAGAATTTAGTTACTTATTGCTTTCTTTTTCAGTTGGAAAATTCTGTACCTGGAAAAATTCTGTGTAATTAACTGACAGTAGTTTTGATATTGTTTTCTAAATTTGTTATCACTGTATGATGAAAGTTTATATCTTGCCTACTGTGTATCACATACTCTTTGGACATGCAGTATTTCAAATCTGGTACAAACCTATTATTACCTCTCTGCTATAAGGGACAGCATAATGTACAAGAAAATATGCTACAATGAGAGAAATTGTTAAAAGAAATAGGCATTCATTGCTATAAATTAATAGATATTTTTGTATATAGATTGTGTATTTTATCTTATTACTCTAAGGAAAAATCAAAGGTGTCCACACATTCTTTAATAGAGGTTTAGCTTATAAAAAAAAAAATTCCTCAGCCCTTGTAGATAGCTAATTCCAGCCTTTCATTACATGAGAAGTTCTGAAGTTGTATTCAGTAATGCTCCAATCTTAGTGCTTAAATATCAAATAAAAAGTGATGATTCCTCAGTTCTGTATGTTGGAAAGACTTGAATTTGAGCATCCATAAGGGATTCAAAAATAATTTAAGTGCATGCAGCTGGCAAAGATGAATAGCACTCCAAGAGAAAAACAGTTCTGTCCACCACCTTCCACAATATATTGCAGCTGATGAGGAAACTTACATTGAGATTCAGAAGTGAATAAATGAACAAATGAACAGTTTTAACCATGGTGATCAGGTTTTCTGCACTACGACATCTTCAGGACCGTTTATATAAATATAGAGGGGAAAAAAAAAGATAATAGATGCAAAACATTTAATAAAATTAGTTCTACAGAGTCCTTAATTTGTTAAAGGAAAAGCCTACAGTCAGGGGATATTAAGATTCAATTTGCAGTTCACAGGAGGGTCAGAAGGTTTTTTCTAAGCCTGTACAGCTACCAGCACTATGCACACAGAATTCATGTTAGCTTGTGCAAAGTAAGTTAGGATCAATAGGTGTATTTAGGGAGTGATTCTCTTTTAGTTGATTTAGTCTACACCCGAAAAAAAAATGCTTTCTTCTTTTTTTCCAACCACTTTTATTTCTATGCCTAAGTGGAACAGAAATGCCCTATGACAAAATAAGAATTTGATTTTTGCTGGCACAATCTGAATGAACAAAGAAAAAAATATAAAACTTTTTGCAGGATACATATGCTATTAAAAATATTACTGAGATTATTAATGCTAATATACCTAATATTAAAAAAAATCTTATAAATAAACTCAGAAGCAGGAGAATTATCTTATCTTTGGATTCAATTTGAATATTTTTTCTGAGTAGCCTTCTGATATATTTATCCAAATCTAGATGCTATTTGCAACCCACATTATGTGCTGTTACATACCATAAGGGCACATTTATTTTAAGCAGTAAATAATGGCTCTCATGGAATGTTGTCACTATTGCAAAACAGCTTTTAGAAGATAACCTATTTTTACAGTGTACACAGTGTGATGTTAGCTGTCAAATTACAGAAATTTGGAGGAAGAAAATCGGCTTCTTCCCTGGTGTGAACGTAGTGATTTCTAAAGCATTACCATATGGACTATTAAGACTAACAGTAAAACACTTTCTTTGTAACTGTTTACTTTCTTTTAATACTTTACAGAGTTGTTGTACTATCTCATTACTGGAAAAAGTTTATGCTGTGATGTGTGTCATCTTTATTCTTTCACAATCCCTTCCCATCCCAGAAGACTGCAATGTGTTTTTTCTGCCCTCTTTTATTGAACAGTTCATAGAACATTCTGCAGTTCTGCAGTCATCGTGTAGATGCTTCCCTCTGGCTCCATGCGCTGTAGACTACATGAAGATAGCACTAGAGATGTGTCATCCCAAGGCTCTTTGACTGACACCTGACCTACATTAAAGTCTTTGTTGGTAATCCTTTCTCTGTTCTGTTTTCACATGTATTACTAGAGTTTGTTGCCCAATGTTCCTCCTACTGTGCAGCATGATTGTTTTAAGTGAATTTCTTGGAACAGATGTTGTCTTACAAGCATTTCATTTTCTCTAGTTATTACAGACTAAGAGCTGAAAGCTAATTCCTGCTTAAATTAAGGACAAACGCCCATCAGGGAATCCCACCGAGGCTGTGGGCCATCATGTTTAGTAATTAAAGCTAGCTCAGGATGATACAGTCTATCAGAATACACTGATGTATCAATAATGAAAAGAAAGAAGAGTAAGAAATAGATAAATCTATGGAAAACCATCAAGCTCAGGTGATACCAAGTCCCAGTGCAAACATAAATGTCCTGCAACCTCATCAAATCATGTCAACAGTTCTTCTCATAGCAAAGTTCAGAAAAAATCAGGACCATTAAAGATCCTGAAATGTGAAAACAGGCAGATGTAGAGAAGAAATGCGTGGATCAGATAAAAAAAAAAGTATATCTGCAACATGCATCTGATAGGAATCATGCTATTAGGCATAACAGTACACAGTATTTCTGGTGACAGCTGGTTCAGCCACTACAAAGCAGCTGCTGAAGAGTCAAAGAACCCAAGGGAGATCAACAGTTAAACTCTTTGGTGGAAGCTACCACAGGCCCAGTCATGCAGTGAGTCTGTTTATAGGGAAATACTGAGAAATGTTTCACTTAGGAAGAAATTGCTTGTCAGCAAGGATGACAAAATAAGCCCATTTTGATTTCTGGCATTGGAAGAAAAATAAAAAGGATAAATTTTCTAAGGTTTCCGATGTATAAAGTGGAAACTAATAGTAAAATGATAGTTTAAATGTCAGGTAAGATGCTTAGGTAGAAATCTGTTGCTGATTTATCTGCTCCAATTTACCCATCTGCAATACATAGGTAGAGTAAACTTCATAAGTATTACCAGACTTCATCTGCACAGTTCCCTGATAGATGTATCTTGTTGACTTAGAAAAAAAATTATTAGAATCTTATGTCACATTAGGGATCTGAACACTGACAAATCCAGCGGCATCTTGCAAGCAATGTGTGATCAAATCCCTCAGCAACAGAATGTTTTAAAAGGTATTCTTTCTTGGGATCTAGAAAAGGGGAATAAATATGTTTATATTCAAACTTTAAGGAACACAGTTGTTCAGTGGAGGCACTTGTGCAGTGAGTCAGTTCCTGGTTAAGGGAAAAACAACTTTCTTTAGGATGATTCAACAGTTTTATGATAGCTCGTCATTCCAAGAGTTCTGTATGTTTACATTAGTAGCACATGTGAATGTGCTATAGCACAGGTTGTCCATTGCCACCGTGGAATCTTGCAAACATTAGTACCACAAACCCAGAAACATCCAGGTGGTAGAATGGTAGGCCACAAGCCCTTGTTCTATTCTATCAAAATTCAAATTACTTGGGTGAAATTACAAAAACTTGGGTGTTACTGTGATTTTAGATTTAAGACTGCCAGTCTTCTTCATTTCTCACGTACTCTGGGGCATCGTAATGTACCATGAGACTTTGTCATATAAACCTCCTTTGAGATGTTGTTGATAATATGGTGTAATGGGGAATAAGTGTGCCAAATTATGCTTCGGGGACAGTGATTGCTTTTCCATCCCTGGGATGAAGGAGCGAGCATTATTGTAATTATTAGACATGCAATCATTGTGTATGTAAAATAATGATTGTAAGTGGGAAGGAAATTGCTCACGATGTTTTTATTTCATGTCAATTTTCCAGTCAGTCGCTACAGTTAATAAGATAGGACCATGATCCAAGCCCAAATCATTTGGGCTTTTGGTTGCTGATGTAGCAGTGATCTGGAAAGAAAAAAAAAACACCACAACCAAACCAAACAGCAACAAAAACCAACACAGAAATCACTTTATTTCCATTGTATATTAGGTAATTTTAATATCCATAAAAAATTAGATGTTGGTTGTAATAGTGGTCAAGCATCTTCATTTGATTTTCCGCGTTTCTGCTTCCCAGTACAGGAGCCCTTGTCCGTACCATGTAAGTATATATTGTAATAGCATCTTGATAGGCAGCCAGTCAGTTAAAATTCTCTCTCTACCTCTTGTGTTTCAGATTCCCATCCAAATGCCCCAAGAGGGATTCCTACCATTTCATTACCTTAGAACTTTGAGCAGATCCAACTGTAAACAAAGTATACAAAGTTTTGGTGTCTTTGTGAAGAACCAGACTAAGTGGTACCTTCTAATTGGCTGAACATAACACAACAAGAGGTGGTTCAGCACCCCTTTGCAATTAAATATTACATGCTGCTAATTTTTCTGTAATTTCAGACTTCCTCACAATCCGGTGATGTTATATATGCATTACCACCTTCTGAACTGTACTGGAGAGTGCAATGCCCTGTAGACGATGGCACTGTAGTCTACAGGAGTAGACATTCTAATACTTTGAGGAATAGAAAACAATATTTGTATTTCTAAGGGCACATCTAATGTGACCTAATAGGACTGGCTATTGATTTTTGTGATGATTTTTGCCAAGGTAAATATTTTGCCATGGGACAATACCACCCCTTTGATCAAAACTTTAAAAGAGATAATTGAATTTTGTCAGAGCCTGATGCAGCCCCTGCTGATATTTTGTTCTTATGAGTCCCATATGTAGGCTTAAAGGAGACGCTGGTATGATTGGACCTATAGCATGGGATTTTGAAATATTGTTTATTAATAAAAATAATGCCTCTTCATGAATAATTGCCGAGTCACAATGAAGCATGTTTCTTTAACAGGTTGCTTAAGAGTTGAACGATTATACTAAACACTGGAATGAAAGCTTACCAGAATGCTAAGTTTCTTAAAGCTTTAAAGAACTCAGACCGTGATTCTAACTCAAATATTTGCTGTAAAATATAAAAAAAAAAAATACGTTATCTGCCACCATGCCAAATTCTGCTTCGTGAGGCTTCCAAGCTGATATGGAAGTGTCATATGTGAGTCAAAATAATTCAATAATTTAGGTGTGGACTGTCATAGGAAAGTAGTACATCTCAGCATTTCATTTATAGTTACTACAAAGGCCTGAGTTTGATAGTTTGGCATCCAAGAGAGTAAAGAAACCTTAAGCGCCTGAGACATTAAACTATACGTACCCTATAGGCAAAGGGGTCCTATGTTACTGTGGGTCTAAGTGAACTCTTCCACTTCCACTTCCACAGAGTCAATTTTATTGTGGGTACAGGGATCTCATGCCTTTTTTCAGCAGTCTCTCCTAGAAATACTTTATTGAATTTTTTTCATTAATCCAAAGATGTCCTCATTTTAACAGTTTGATTTTGAGGATTCAGTATGCATAAGGAGAACAGACTGAATATTATTATTTACTGTTTATGCCATGTAAGGGATTATGTTAATATTAATTCCAAAAACAGTGGACACTTGGGATGAGTCATCCAGATCATCAAAACTTCCTGGGTCAGAAGCTGGGAGTTCTGCTATTGGTCTTCTAATAGGACTGGTGAAACAGACAGAATCTTTTTTATGGAGTGTTATTCCAGAGAATATCCTTATAAGTACTGAAACATTATGGTGTTCACAGGCTCCACCGTGTAATATTATGATTAGGTTCTTTGCTTTCCTGGGCACTGCATTTTGCAATAGCTCTGTTATCATTATTGTTGCTGTTACATACTTGAAGTCCCAGACTATAGAACCTTGTGCTTTAAGGAGATCTTGAACAGCCATTTTCAAAGAATTTCCTTGAATCCTTTATATCATAGGTATCCAATCTTTAGGCTTATCTGGAACGTTTTGAGTGAAAAGAAATTGTCTTGGACTGTATATAAAATAAATAACGTAATTAATGTATATAAGTAACAAAATTACTTAAAAATATATATTATTTAAACATATTTAAAAAGAAGAAGGCAACAAAGACATAAAACTAATTGATTGAACATTTATGTTCTATATCTTGTTCTCTGATTTTCCTTATTTCTGCATAACTTTAACAGCTAATGCAAATTTCTGATAGCAATGATGCTCACTCGTTTCTTTTATTTTCCAGTGGAATGATGTCATCTTAAGTTGAAATAACCATTTCAGTCTTTCTCAGGGCTTAACCCTCCTAACTCTTCAGGGTGATGCACTATAACATCACTCTCCCATCTATATGTCAGCTCTAATTTCTGGGTGCCATTTAGGCTCAAAACTCTTTGCATGTCCTGTGTCCTGATACATCTAAATAATTATGGTGCCACAGAACAGGTCTGACATTGAGTGTTTTCTTTCCCTTGTCAGGACAAAACATGCCAAAGCTCACAGAATCTTTTGTCTCAGAGACTTTACAACAGGCAAGACAAATGCAAAATTTTCCTTATGATCTTCTGTATTGCATACAACATAATATATTATTAACGACTTTCAGACTTTTTTTTTTTCCCAATCCTCATTTTTTATGTCATTTTTATGTTATTTCTTTACGACAGTCTTGTTCCCTAATGTGCTACATATTCAGAGTCGTCTCCATTCTTTTTCCTTAGTAACTCGTCTGTACTTTGAAGGACACCCTGGAAACTTCTGTAAAGCTACATCTGTAAAGCTACATCTGTAAAACCAGGAAATTTCTTTCTTTTTCTTCTTTCAGATCATGCTATGTCTGAGTTTCTCATTTCCCAACTGTCGTCTCAGCATGAAAATACACGTGATGTTTCCTTGCTTTCTTAGAAGAATACCAACCATGGTGTGACTTTGTTGCCTAAACAACATAATTCATATGGTTATTATTAATATATTATGAATAAGTATTAACACTTTATTGACCAAAAATCCCCACCATCTTCAAGGAAAACAAAGCTACCTAAATGTTTAAGAAAGCTAAGTTTTGTCTCTGAGTAAGAAATGGCAAGAAATAGTTCTCAAGCAAATGAGAGAAAATCACGATGTCATATAACATAGCAGCCCTATTAAATATTTTAAAGGCTGTTTGAATAAAATACCCAACTTTTACATCAAAACAGAGCAGCGCCTGGTAGGAAATGTAAGCTAGATCACTTGGTTAGTATGCTGACTAAACTGTCACCTACTGACTAAGCAATCTATTTCAGGTACATTGAGCAATCAGTGTATTTCGGAGATTCTGAGTCACAGACAGCTGAGTGATTTCAGCTCTAGCATGACATATAGATTTTTTAAAAGCAATTGTCTGCTAGCGTTGTAGCAATGCATTGTGATGCAACATAATAGGTGGTACAATGAGAATTTTCACTAATTCAGCATTATGAGACATTATTATCTCAATCTGTTCTTTCACAGGAGCTGTCTATTGACTCATTGACAAGCTTTGAAAACATGCATGTTCTTTTGTCTTACAACTCAGTGACAGAGCTAAATGTCTTCTTATTACTTTTAATATTATTTCCTTCTTCTTCTTAATATTATTACTTTATATGATAAAGATTTTTCTATTTAATTCTCATGAACTATCACATTCACAATTTCTCCATCTATTCCCCCACCCCCCCAAAAAAAAAGAAACAAATACACATTTTATATTAAAAAGTATATATATATATATATATATATAAAAATTATGGAAAATCCAATCTTTTCACTATAAAGGATTTTCCTTGTAGCTGTTTTATTTTCTTTGAGAATAAGTTCTGGGGTGAAGAACAGAAATTTTCCTTTCTGCCTTTTCCTATCTTCATTTTTCAGATTTATTATTTTTCTAATGATTTCCATCTATCCCATTGACACAGTTCCTCGTATTTTATTTAATTATGGAACTTCAGAGTACTGAACCTCTACGTTGATTGAAAGGCCTTTTCCTCATTCCTTTCCGCTGCTTTTTAATGTCAGTGATTTTTAGATACTTTTTTTTCTGTAATTTTATTTTTATATTTAATCTGTTTGGGGTTTTTGTTTGTTTTCTCTATGTATTCATAATTATGGTTTCTAACAGCATAAAAGCCAGTGGGATAACGTTTCTTGAGAAAAAGTTCTTCCTCTAACAGCAAGTCCAATTTCCAGTCTAGAAATCTGTTGATTGTAGGAGTTGATATTGTGAGGTAAGGTGTAAAATTAAGTACTAAGACTTGGAAAATTCAAAACTAACGGATATCAAATGCTCAGAGTTGAATTCAGCAAATGTAAATGAATAATAAGTAAAGCATATCAAAGTCATTAACTGGTCGTGACACTGTATGTGCTACTTCTCTGCTGGCTTTTCTCTAACAGGGTTTCAGATCTTTTAGCTATAAAAGAGTGTTTATAAGTCACCCTTAAATTTTGTTATACGTGTACTCTCACTGTATGTTAGCATCAAAGACGTCTCTTGGATGTTTTAATTATTTGTGGTTCAGAATGCTTGTGCCCATGCATATTACCAAGTGACATGTCCTTGTGGGTCCCAGTGCATAGTGAAGTCTACTATTCACTCTACTATGCACTCAGATGAAGAATCACACAAAATCACAGAATGGCCAGGGTTGGAAGGGACCTCAAAGATCATGAATCTCCAACCACCCTCCAACATGCAGGGCCACCAACCTCCCCATTTAATACTAGACCAGGCTGCCCAGGGCCCCATTCAATCTGGCCTTGAACACCTCCAGGGATGGACGGGGCACCCACAGCCTCTTTGGGCAGCTGTTCCAGCACCTCACCCTCAGCTGTTCCCCCTGACATCCAACCTCAATCTTCCCTCCCTCAACTTCAAACCATTTCCCCTTGTCCTGCTGTTATCTACCCTTTCAAAGAGTTGATTCCCCTCGTGTTTGTAGGCTCCCTTGAGGCACTGAAAGGCTGCAATGAGGTCACCCCACAGCCTTCTCTTCTCCAGGCTGAATAAGCCCAGCTCCCTCAGCCTGTCTTTATAGGGGAGGTGCTCCAGCCCCCTGATCATCTTTGTGGCCCTCCTTTGGACCCTCTCCAATAGCTCGCTGTCTTTCTTGTACTGGGAGCTCCAGACCTGGACGCAGTACTCCAGATAGGGCCTCACAAGAGCAGAGTAGAGGGAGACAATCACCTCCCTGTCCCTGCTGGCCACCCCTCTTTTGATGGAGCCATACCAGTTATGTACTGTGACCCCCGGCTCTTGATCCTGGTGCTATGGTTGGCATAACTAACAACAAAGTAATTATTCATAAAATATAAACATGCATTTAATGTATACCCCTGCCCCTGCCCCCTTTCTATTCATCTCTGTTCCCAAGGTGTGAGGTCATTCATTGTCAGTGCAACAAAGGGCATTACTGATATCAAGACTCAAGTGTCTTATACCCAAGGGGGAATGAACACTGACTGTCAGGGAAGCTAAGCCTATCTGTATTATCAATGCCCAGGTGCCTCAAGGCTGAAACAGATTAGCATAAGAGCACAGGGAGCATGCCTACAAAACCAACCAGCAGCAAGTCCTTAGTAGGGTTTAGCCCAGAACATAGGTATACTTGACAGTACCTCTTCCTTTATGCTTCTTACTCATCTTCTAACTCACTGTCTTTAAATTTGAGCTAAATTTCTGTCTTGTATCTTGTGATTAATTATTTTTAGTTGGACTTCTTTGGTTTTTGGAAAGTGTGGATGTACTGATAATATGATTTTCACTGATTCAATAGCTGTCATCAGTCAGAAAAATAACTAAACAGAATATCATCTACTCCTGAAAGTACAGTCAGTTAAAATAAGACTTTACTTGCTGGACCAGTGAACAGATACAAGCAAGCATATATTGAATTAATTAATGAGCTGACATTTCACAATTATCTGAATTTATATAAATTTGTCTCCAAATAAGCAGCCATGATTCTAAACCTTCATTCAAAATGATGGTTCCTTAATGGTAAAGCTAGAGATAACTCTGTCTGATGATCTAATTTTGAATCTTCCTGAAAACCTCAAAATTCAATGACTTAGAAACTGTTGAGTAGATATACTGTTATATTTATGATGTTTATTCAAATAAACTTTTATGTTGCTGTAGATCTAAATGTTAATTAAATATATATTAGGACTGGGTCTTAAAAAGACTTAGTCTTCAGATCCTAAATTCAATTAAATTAAAAACTTCCATGTCATGAACAAAAAATATTAGGGATCACATAGCTCTTAAATTCAGACGAACAAATTTTCAGCCTAATTGAATGAGCACTGAATAATGTTAATTACCACAGACTTTATTTATAATGGAATATCTTAAAATTAAAGTTAATATAGAGTCAGAAATTCTCTTGCAGTTTATTACTAGAAATAATACATTTTCACATTTACATTCTTCTGTGTGTCTTTGTTTGAAATATAGTTTTCTTATTTTGGAAGTATATCTACAGTGTAGAATGTTTGAAAATAATACTGTGTGGATACTAATGTTATTTTCTTGCTTTGGAAAAGGGATTTTGAAATATCAGGGCAATCAGTACAAATGCCAGGAGAATATCCATCTAAAACTTGTCATGGTTAAAATATTGTCAACAATTCTACACCTTGACTTCTAATACATATAACAAAAATGGTCCTGCCAGTCCTAGCACAAAGCTGAAGATTTTACTGGGAAATGCACATACTTTTCAAATCGTTCCATCCCTTTTCCACATTGTAGTAAGTCTCAAACAACTTCTTTATGCACATTTTAAATACCATCTTCATTTCTATTTAATTGAATATCAATTGTTCAAAGAACACTTTCTGAAATTTACTAGGATGCAAGAGATAAGCAAAGTTGCTAACTCATTTATTACAAAATTACAAAAATACATGTATTTTTATATATATAACTATATTCTTATTGTTTGAGTGAACTCTTGCTGTTTCTTGAAAGGATGTTTAGCTTTTTAATTGGTAGTAATAAAGCCAATAAGAGTTTCTTGGTTATTCCTGAATGTAAGCTGTTCCTCCCTTGAATCCAAAGTGTGGAAATATGAATCTAAATCCAGTAATCTTAGGGGATATTGTTCTGCTATTCCACGTATAAAATTGGCAGCCTGAGTTAAATACTGACACTGTAGCTATTCTGCAAGAAAAAGTATCTTAGATGAATCTGCCTTTGAAATACATTACTGGAGAATATACTAACTCCTTCCAAGTCAGAAAATGATGGAATATTTACTCCAAATACAAGTTTTGTCCCCACAAATACTTGTACAAGAGAAACTCTCCAAGAGGACATTTAAAAAAAATCATTCTCTTATTCTCCTCTTCTTGAAAAATTAAAATAGAGAAAGTAAGATGGTGAATGTAGGAGAATCTACATATTCCATTATGCCTATTTTATTATCAGCAGTGAGCAAATACATGGTGGGTTTTAAATGCCATTTCTATCATCTTAATGCAGAAAGGTCTCCTCTAACCAAAATGAAGATGAAATTATGTAAGTAAACTGTACTATCTTGTTCAGATGTGCTGGATTACTTCTGTAGTCATTTGACTTAAGATGTTGGGTGCTACAGTCAGACATCAATAACTTATATTCTATTGAAAGAAAGAAATTGGATTTTTTTTCTATTTTTTTTATGTTTCACTGAGACTTCTGTAGATGAAACTTTTCCATGTCAATTCCAGTAATTTACTCCAACTGAGCTGCAGTGGGTCGTTCCATATGTCTCCTGTAGTTTCTTAGACCTTTTTTGAGTTGGAATATGCCAAAAACGTGGGATTTTTCGTTTGAGATTTGTTGTTTGTTTTTTTGTTTGTTTGTTTTATTTCGTTTTGTTGTTTGTTTTGCGTCTTTTTTTTTTTTTAGCACACAAAAGATAATTTACTAGGATTACTAGGAGATAAAAGTGGTATCTAGGCATCTGCTCTGCTTGTTTTATCTGTTGGACAACAGAGTTGGATGGATCTTACACTAAGTACTATTTGACTGTGCAATTTCTTAAAAGCCAGCAGCCGAGACAAGAAAAGAATAGCAGACTAATTTACAACTGCAGAAGTGTTCAGTTACTTATCCATTCAAACTTACACATTTGATCTGCAAATGCTCTCTAACCTCTGCTTTCCGTCTGCAGAAGTTGAGTGAATCATCAATCTATATTTAATTCAGTTTTGTTCTATAGCTTTCTTTAAAAACACATAGATATAACTGAAATAAAGATTTTTTCATCTCTATGTATATGAATTAGATTTAAAGTAAAACTAGAGCCTGTGCAATGATGACAATTCCAGATTATAAAAGGAGGCAACTGATGAAGAGACAGACAAAATGACTGTGCCTTTATTCATATAGGCTGAGAGGCAGATCATGCTGATCAAAGACAAGCATCATAACTGGTCTCGTGTGCAGGAGGCAGTCCACAGAACAGCTCTCTACAAACTTATATTATGTTGCATCTAAGACTGCAAAATCTTTAGCAAATAAAGGTTGAATTAATTTTCTATGTCTTATATAGTGTATAGTTTGGACAAACGCATAGATCTGGTCATATTTTGTTAATCCACTTGTATTTTGAAGCAGCTGAAGAAGTAGAGCTATGTAAGCTTTCCCATCACTACCTCAGAAACATAGCTTTGAATTCTTTCTGTTCTGAGGAAAGTCACTAAAACAGGGAGACAACAACAAAGGACAGAAATATGTATGAGGAGAATTAAAATAACAAAACATACCTTAAGTCAGTGTTGTTGTTAAGTAACTGGAGAGAGACTCATGGATAAAAGACATTATTTTAGTCAGCTAGAAGTGTGTATTTAGGAGTCAGAGGATAAATCTGAGCAAAAAGAAATTAAGGTGAAAAAATGAAAGAAAGATTACCAGTAGTAAGATCAGTTAAGTGTATAAAATAATGTTTCTGAAGTAACCACAAATTTGAATAAACTGGGGGAAGCAGAAATTCTAATTGAGAGTTATATGTAGGTCATCCTGAAAGTAACGCCTCCTATTTATTTCCGTGGAAACCACAACAGGTACAAAGAACACAACAACGCTGTTAGAGCACATTCTGAGCTACAAAAGGCTAGCTAAGACTAATGGTAACTACCATTAACTGTGCTTTTTTTGCCAGTGATAAACAAGAGCCTGCATGCTGCACTCATTAAAATATGCACCAGCTAAGGTGACCCAATGTTTCACAGCTGTTGTGATGGTACAATTGCTAGGAAAATGTTGCTCGTGTAATTTGCCTTTCACAGCCCAAAAAGATGGAAGTCAGAAGGCACCAAAACCAGACTCTATGATGGTTGTGGTAGGGCATTCCAGCCAAGATTGGCTCTACAGTCTTCAAACTGACATGAAGCCTGACATTATCATGTTGCAAAAGGTTTTCTTCTTATCTGGCCTGTCTGAAAGTTTAAGCCTTCAGCTTACTTGCCATCATGATGGAGTAGTCTGAATTGTCTATTTGTCCCGATTCCAGGGAACAAGGAAGGGGATCATCCCTTTCCTGTCCCAAAAGTCAGTGAAAACCACTTACCCCCAGACGGCTGCATTTTGAACTTTTTCTTCAGTGGGGATTTCACAAGTGGGCACTCCATCGACTACTTCAGTGATTCCAGTTCACTGAAGTGACATCGTGTCTCATCACCAGTAATGATGAGATCTGGATCACCTTCAGCCTCATGTTGGTTCAGTAGGTCCTGACGAACTTGTGTACGATGTTCTTTCTGATCCCATGTGAGCATTCTTGATGCAAACCTTGTGATACGCCAATACTGCTACCATCATTTCCACTCGTTGAAGCTGATATTCAGTTCTGTACACAGTTCCCAGGTCATACTCTTTGCATGGGTGAGCCAACTGAGATGCTCTTCATTTCATGGTGTGACAGCTATGTATGGTCATCCAAAATATTGCTTGTCTTTCACTTCACTGTCACACTGATGGATGTCATTTTTTTCCTGTATGGAGGAATTCAATTACACATCTTTTATTCATATGTAGTTCCATGTTAGGCACCATTCTGTTCAACTGCCCCTCTGCTGCCATCTGTTACTTAATTGTAAATTGGTGAAATAAAACAAATGGATCCTTTGTCATAGCTTTTCCTTTAAGGCTCCAGAGTTACCCAGCATGTCAGAAAAACCTTTGCAAAAGAGTTATTTTTGCAAAAAAAATCCCCTTGTTCTAACACCTCCCCATCCTGCCCCCTGCTCCAAAAAGAAATATATATGCCTCAGCACCAAGCCCTGATGACTGTGTCACGCTACTCCTGCTCACAAGGATCGTGCCCACATCTTGTGCCCTGGGCTCAATACTGCCCCAGTAGTGGTGGTAGTCATCCCTGGCACTTGGCTCAGAAAATCAGCACAGATTACACTTAATTCCTACGTTATCTGAGGCTTTCACTCTTCAGCTTTACAGTTTTCTGATCACTTAATGTAATTATTCAACAGATCACCTGTTTATTGCAGCTGCTAGAGGCTTGAGTATGTGCTGATGAGAAATACAAGCTCTTCCAGGAAGAGCAGAGCTCAAGGATAGGACAAATGAAAATCATCACTTGCTTCTTGCTGCAGGGAAGCATGAAGCTACCGGAACTTGGAAGCGGCCAAATCTAGCAATGCTTTGGCCTCATTTTCTTCAACATATCTTTTGTAAAATGACATTATTTAAAACTACACATAGATTACAGTAGTAGAGAAATACACAGACAGTATGTCTATTTTGGTTAAAACAGTAAATGTTACCTGACTCTCCTATCCATAACACTAACTAGATACATACTCCAGTACTCAAAGGCCACCTATTTGTGTAATTATCCAGTCTCTGGTAAGAAAAGAAGACAAATATTTTCTCTTCCTTTTCTCCTAAAGGGTGTAGAGAATGCAGTCAGTCTTACCTAAGAATCATTAAACCAGCCTCACAGTCATAGGCTATTGAGAAGAAAACACATTTTTGGTCAATATGCACACATGTGCTAAGCTGTTTTTATATTGCAAATATCTCTTTGTTCTTGCAGTATGTTAGTCCCTTATCATTTCTTTCTTCTTCCACAGAGTCTTACAGTTCTTGAATTTATCACGAGTACTTCCTGAGTCCTCTCAGAAACTATGGGCAGAATCTATGTTCCAAAGATTTACCCCCCCACATACTCACAGATACCTGACTTACATGGTTGTTTATGAGACTGGAAATCTTTAGTCAGGAAAGAAAGGAATACATAGTGAAAAAATGATCATTGCTGCTGATTGCTGCATGCACCTGTCTTCCTGACATTTCAAGAAGAGTTCCTTTGAAAACAAACAGATGCAGCAAAATAAAACACCCAAAGTCCTCCACAGGAGGATCATCATCATTTCCTTTTATGTCCTTTTTTTATCTTCTGTTATCTCTGGAAAACTCCAGGTTTAACGTGGGGCAAAGCCAGTCAGAGTTTCTTTCAGGGTTCTCCTTCAGAATCTTTATTTGTGTCCCAAAAAATATTTAAAAAAAAATTTTTTTTCTTTCTTTTTTACTATAAAGCAGTGCTTTATTTGCAAGAGTACTTCTCCCCACCTCTGGAATGCAGTATGCTTCAGCCAATACGGATTCAAAACATAGAGTTTGAACATATCAAATGAATACCATATATTCTCCAATGTCTAGCCAATATCTTTCATATGAACTTCATACTGACAGCATCATGTGATCACCAACCAGGCACGGAGGAACCCACACTTTTCATTCCTGATTATCAAGCAAATTCAAGCCAGTTATTCTAGAAGTATTGTACTAAGAGGACTGCTTAAACTCAGCTTTACCAAACATTTTGTACCTTCAGAACATCACATTTCCTTTTCAGGCCTGGCACAACCTAGGATTCAGGTGGATGCAATAGTCTGTCCTTGTGATAATTCTACAGGGTTATGTAAGCAAATGGTTAAGTGTTTCACTGTGCCCTGTCAGTTCCCAGTGCTAATTGCAGAAGCTCATTCTTCTTTCTTTTATAGACTTTTACAAGAGTGCATATCATGAATGTCAGTTGGCAGAACAATCTAAACTGCTATGCTCAATACTTGAAAAAAAAAAATGCTGCTAATAACAGTTACTTAAACAGCACTTAGTTAAACATAGTCTGTTGATTTTTATTGCTTCCTTCTTAGCTTTAAAGTTTGGGATTTTTTTTATCTCCCCCCAGTTACCATCTCTAAAAACGTGTGCATGACAATACACATATTGCATCTTCAGCTTTTGCATAGGTAAACTAAATCCTAAACATCAGATTATTTCCTTGGTAATATCTCAAGTCTTATGCAGCAAACTTTTCTGTAATGGTTTTCTTTGCAGTCTAACATTAAACTGGGAAACACTTTGGGACAGACACTCATTTAAAATAAGATGGACACATGGATCAGAATTAGAATAAACCATATAATTGAGCACAGATTTCTTGTCCCATGTCAAAAAATAACAGCTTTGAAATAATCTAAGAAGAGCCATGACTAGGAAAAGCCATTCCTTGGAGCTGAGAAGATATAAAGAGAATAACCCGGTGAAGAGCATCTTGCATATTACATGAAGATGAAAATGAAGTGCTTTTCTTTTTAACTTCTCACTTTTACTAATATGCCACTGTCGGGTATGAAATCACACTTTTATATAAAAGCAATTTATGAAACAAGTCTTGTCATATTTTCACTCTTTTTTTCCCTTTTCTGAGCTTTTGTGCGGGAATGTGAATTGCAAATGAGAATATCAGTGAAAAGCATGTCCAATAGAAAACACTTTCAGCAGTTTTGCAGTTGTTTTTGAAAGATTGCAAAGATGGGAGCACATGAGTTTTTTTATGTTTTCCCCTTGGTAGCAACAGAATAATATAATCCCATATGCCTTTCTTACCATGGACAGGGTTTATTTTCATTTTTATTTTTTATTTTATATATTATTTTTATAGAAGTATTTATATCCAAATGATTGCACAGATCACATCTAGACTCACATCACTGCAAACTCATGGACACAGGTATTTAACAAAGTCAAAGCAAGCTAGCTTGTCACTGGATGTTTCAGATGCACCCCATCTGCTCTGCAAATGAAATGTCTCACTCAGCCACACTTATTTAATATTTAAATTCATTCATTCCTGCAGAAGTGCAAATGGAGAATGTAATTTCTAACCTTAAAAATACAGACTTTCTACATGGAAATATGGAGCTTCTTTAGGTATTTCTATTTATTATCAGAGAATCACAGGAAAGTGTAAGATGGAAGGGCCCATAAAAGTTATCTAATTCCATCAGTCCCTGCCATGGGCAGGGACACCTTCCACTAAATTGAGTTGCTCAAAGCCCCATCCAACCTGGCCTTGAACACCTCCAGGAATGGAGCAACCACAGCTTCTCTGGGCAGCCTGCTCTACTGCCTTAGCAGCAAAGAGTTTCCTCCTAATAATTAGTCTAAAACGACCCTTTTCTAGTTTATCACTATTACTTCTTGTCCTGTCACTATGTTCTCTGTAGACAGTTTTTAAGTCCTGGAAAGATACTTTAAGGTCTCCTTGGAGGCTTCTCTCCTCTAGGCTAAACAACTCCAACTCTTTTAGCCTATCTTTGTAGGAGAGGTGCTCCAGATACAACTACTATTCTATCTGCTACATGGAAGTACTAACAGAATTATCATGATATTATATAAGTAACAGTTTGAGAAGTAATCTGGAAACTTCCTGAAAACAAATAAATGTTACCTAAAATCATTATCCACAGTAGGATGCACCTGAGGACCCATGAGGTGTATGTCAGATAAGCACTGAATTCACATTGAATCAGCTCTCTAACCTCAAATGGCTGTTACTAAAGGAAAACAAGCAAACAAAGAATATAAAAAGCCCTCCATAAAACAATGCTGCATTGCTCAGCTGTGTTTGCAGGGTTTTATGCATACTGCAAGATCTTCTTTCAGTCACTGTTTCAATTGTTATAGTTATCCCTTATGAAAAACAAGGTTAAAATGTCCTACTAAAAAGAAGTAGTGTAAAAATTATGACAAGCAAAAATTGTGGACATCAGTTAGCAATGAAATTTTCTCCTTAGAAATGGCTGAAACTTAATCTTTTAAGATTTCAAGTTTTAAATTATCTATTGTACTAAGCAATTTGAGGCATGGAAAATGTGGAAAATGTCATTTTCAGAACAAGTAGAAATGGTACACTACTAGTTGATACATCTACATTTAGTGGTAACAGAAAGTGAATCATATCTTCTATTGAATTTGGCTCGAATTGTTATATATATGAGAGCAGCTCTGAAAGTAATGCCTCCTATTTTATTATGTTGGCCCATGAGATCAGAGGTGGTTGTTGGTGGTATAGCAGTAGGGGTTGAATCTTAGCACCAACACTCTGTTGTGCAACAGAAGGCAGAAGAGAGGTGGTCTGACAGAACGGTGTCTGACATGTAAGTGTGTATGGAGCAAAGGGGTGTCACTGAGTTCCTCTGTGTGGAGATAATTGAATCCATTGGCATTCATCAATGCTTGCTGAATGTCAGTGGAAACCAAACAAACAGTGGATGTGAGCACAGTGAGGCAGTGGGTGGTGCATTTCAGATGGTGACAGAAATGTGAAAGAAAAGTAATGTTTTAGTTGACCATGCAGATACAGTATGTATGCTCTGGGAAGCAAAATAGAAAAAAATCTTTTCTTTGAGTAAATCTAATCTATTCACAGCCACGTCATTAATCTGTGATAAATTCAGTCACACAGATAGTATGGCTAGTCATTATTCTGAGGTCATACTTAGAGGAAAAAGAATGCATTTGTGTTTTTAGCATTGTATTAAAAAGTACTTTAATTTTCTTTTCAAGAATTAGATGATCAGAAGTCATCACAAATGCAGTGTATGCTATGTAGTCCCCCGATAATTTTTTTAGTTTAGCATTAATAGTGCAATGGGACCATGAACACAAGTAGATGAAATTCACTTATACAGGATACAATGCAAGTGCTGTTACAAAAGCTATTTATCTTCTCAAAATTGAGACAGCTTGGATCAAGGTATGGTGTAATTTTCAGATTACTTACATTACAAAAATAACTATGGCCCAAACTTATTTTTGTTTCCCTTAAAATATATTTAGTGCATAATAGAACCAGAAAACAGTAAAACTGCTGTTCAATGTTTACAGCACTGCATCATTCTTCTGTGGAATGGCAAAATATATACTGCTAAGGAGTCTGATGTTCTAAAAAGATTTAAAAGCAAGTCTTAATCTCAAGGATGTCGTTTTATGCATTGCTGGCAAGAATAGCAAATTTTGAGTCATTGCCCTTTTTTTGAAATTATTGACTCACTTCTGTGCCTTTCTTTTTGCCATTGAACTTGCAATACCATCTGCTTTCAACCTTCAATGACTTTCTGCATTTGCCATCAGCTAAGACTGAAGTCATGAATATTTAACACCCGTAAAGAGAAGCAGTACTTCTTTCAGTACCAGAATTTTATCTTAGTGGACACCTGAATACTTGGAAGTTCAGTATTTATTCCTAGACATTCAAATGTCAGTATGACAGATTCATTAAACATGGAAATAGATCGCAGTTATTTCCTGAGTCTCAGGATAACAGTCAGTGTTTGGTAGTAGTAGTTTAGAAGACGCTTGCATTTTCCACTCTTGTCTTTAACACAATTCTTTGATGGACTCCTTTGGTCATTCAGCTTTAGCACTAATACAGCTGAAATAGAAAAGAGGGAAAGAAAGGAAAAAAATGCTTGTGTTCCTTCTGGCCCCTTACGTACATCCAAGAAAGGCTCTACAGACAGCAGTATAAGGGAGTATAGGGAGGGACAGAGCAGCAGCAGGTCAAAAGTGAGAAATAATAATCCTTAAGCCAGAGCTCTTGCCCCAGTTGCTTTGATTCTACTTGAACCTTTGAGTCCAGACAGAGAGAAAAAGGCATGAAACAGCCAGTGATAAGAGACAAACAAAAATAATAAAATAATTACAGGGTTTGAATGTTATGTATAATTTTTAATTTCTCTCAGTTGTGTTGTGCCCTGACTTGAAGAGGAATAGATCTGATTTTCTTCCTGGTAGCTGTTTTGGTGCTGTGTTTTGGATTTAGGATAAGAATACTGTTGATAAAACTGCAGTGTTTTAGTTGTTGCTGATCAGTGCTTACACAGATCCAAGAATTTTTCATCTTGTGCTGCCCTCCTAGTGATGGATTTGGGGTGCACAAGAAGCAGGGAAAGAGCACAGTCAGGATAGCTGACCTGAAACAACCAAAAGGTAATATGCCCTTTTGGCATCATGCTGAATAATTAACAGCATGGAATTCTCGTGGAAGGCATCCACTAGCTGGGGAATAGCTGGACATCAGTCAGAGGGCTGTGGGCAAATGCATTCTGCATCACTTGCTTTGTGTATTGTTTTATAATTCTTGATATTATTTACCATTTTTATTCTGTCTTATTAAGTCTTATTAAGTTCTCAGTATCTCATATCACAAGCTTTATCTTATTTTAGTTCCCTCCCCCATTCCACTGAAGGTGCCGTGGGCAAATGGTTATGAGGTGTGAGCTGCCTGCCAGGTAAAAGCACAGTTGTGTCATATGCTAACTCTATGAAACACACAGTAAAATCATAAATCTTTCTGATTAGTAACGTTATCTCTCTGAATTGCAAGATTCCCAAAACCAAGATTCTTCTAAAAGTATGTTCATTTTTTTCCACAATATCTCTTGCAAATATGCAAGCAAATAGCACAGCTGTATGGGCTCAGTCTAAGCTCACTGCCTCCCTTGCCTCACTTTTGTTACTGTGAAAAATAGCAAAAGAGGAAATTTCATACTTGCAGACGCAAAAGAAGAAAATAATTTCCTAGTTTGTATTGAGAGTATAGATACTTACAGGGATGATCTTTTAAAATAATATAATAATTGAAAATATTTTGAAATAAGAAAATATTAATGTTTATTCTAGTATATATTTGCTCTTTTAACAAAAGCATTTACTGTAGACGGAGGAGTAAAAAAAAAAACTTTATAAGAGCTTCTCTAATACTTCAAAATGCTTAATGTGTTTTCTTAACAGTTCACAGACATTACCTAGAGCAATTAAGGAAGAGTTTCTGAGTCTGCTCAGTAAAAGCAGGGACCTGGGTAATATTTACAAAGAGAATCAAAACCTCTTTTACTTGTTCTATAGACCTCTCTTGATAGAATAATATGTCAGGGAAAGAGGGTGCCCTGCTGTATTGAGACATCTACCAACAATTGAAAAAAAAGCCCCATCTAACATTGTTCATAAATATGAGTGATGTATGCAAAGCCATAGTTTTAATGCAATCAAAAAACTAGTCATCCAGCATTTGAAAATGCTCACAGGTTAATATTTATTTAATTTACTTTTAAATTAATTTGGTCTCTAGTACAATTAGTGTAAAGAGTTAGAAGTACCACTCTTTCCCCCAGGATCTGTGTGTGTAGTATTTGAAATTCAGCAAATTCTATAAAACCCCCAGGATAATACATCCACAAGTCTATTACAGCCTAACTGAGCTGTTAGAGTAATTTCCATTTATTCTCTTGCACTGTGAACAGTTTGATGACTTAGGGCTGAAATTAAAACATTGCTTTTTCATCGCTATGACTTTAATTCTTGTGTTTATTATTTTCTTTTAAACGATGTAACTGCTTAGAATTTTACAAGATTTTATTATCTGGGGCTAAAACTTCCATGCTCATTGGTTTTAT
Source organism: Meleagris gallopavo (assembly GCF_905368555.1). Lineage (NCBI taxonomy): Eukaryota > Metazoa > Chordata > Aves > Galliformes > Phasianidae > Meleagris > Meleagris gallopavo. The sequence continues at coordinate 71,464,358 of NC_139435.1, forward strand.
TTTCCTGGCTCTAATAAATGAAATGATTTTTCCAACCTCTAACACTAGCTCCAACTCCTCCCCAGTGCTGTCTGCCTCTGTAATAATCAGGAACAGAACAAGACAGAGTTGTATTTCCATGATGCTTTTGGTGTGGCTTCAGATCCCCCACATTTATGCTATCCTGATCCCACATGCTGGGTTTTTAATAAAGACAATCAACAAGGATAAAGCAGCATTTGTCAAAAAGGAAAAAAATTCCCCAACACTGATGAAACTGGAGCTGTTTACGGCACACTGCAACGTGCTACAAACTCACCACTAAGAAGGACTGGTGGAGGAAGAAAACACAAGAGTATTTTCCACATTTTTGTTTTTATTCAAAACTAATGTTTTCATTTATATTTCTTGTTACAAGGAGATTTTTTTCCACTTCACGTTTTCAATGTCAACATACTGAAGCTCTAGCAGCATTTTCCCAATTACGCTCCTTTCTCAAGAACATAGATTAAATACTGAAGGAAATATATCATGCTGATGTCTACAATTTTTTATCAAAAACACTTGTACACTGCAGTTTTTGAGGTAACATATTGGTTTGTTGACTATTTCAGCAGGTAAAAGTAGAGAAGAGTATCCTCCTTTTGGTTTTCAGTTTCCTGCTTAAAGGAGTGGGTCCTTTACTTAGAAATTATTATGGTTCAGTAAAAGTGGGATGTCACAGTGGCATCATTCCTTCAACTTTTAAATGTTGTTGGTTTTTTTTGTTTGTTTGTTTGTTTTTAATCTCAACCCAGTCATATTCAAAATTAAAAATAACTGCTCTGAAAGTAATGCCTCCTGTTTTGTATGTTCACTCATAATGTGAGAGGGGGGTGTCAGTGGTATAGCAGTAGAGGCTGAACCTTCCCACCAGTGTTCTGTTCCATGTTGTTGCCATGGGACAGACACCAGCAGAGCGTCAGGCTGACAGAATGGTGCCTGGCATGGAAGTGTGGATGAAGCAAAGGTGTCTCAGTGAATTCCTACGTTCCGAAAAATTTACACCCATTTAAAACTATTTAAAAAATGAAGCAAGGCTGCTGCTATTTTTCATATGTATTTTTGTTTTAACTTGATCATATTGCTACCATCTTGACATGTTCAGCTGCTAAAAAATAAGAAATTTTCTTTCTGAACCAGCACATCGTCTGTATTTCAAAAACTTGGAAAACTTTCATTACCATACAAATAAATGGAAATATCTGTAGAGCTGTGACAATAACTAAACCACTTGTAACACTGTGATGAGGTACCATTAATGTGCAAGTTACACAACCAGAGAATACAGCTGTCTAACCAGCCTTTTTTTTTTCTTTTCTTTCCTCCCATATTTCTTGTTGTTTCTGATATCTGGTTTAGAAAATAAATCAATGTGAAATCTTGGAATAATTAAGAATGATCTCCCAGCAATATATGAGATCTGTTTTAAGATAATAAACAGACAATGAGATAACAGTTACTTACTATTCATCTTCATTTTATAATGTCCCATTTTCTTCCATACAAAGGCTTCTTGCATACATCAAGATGAGAGAAATCTGTGTTTTATCATCTGGGTGTATGATGTGTATTTGACATATGCAGAGGCCGGGTATCATATATCCAATATGCTGATCTGTCTGAAAAAGACAAGAAATTGAATTTTTCCTCTTAAAATTATTCCATTTATTCACCAATTTTAAGATGAAAAATACTCTGTTTCTTTGAATGCTTGACACAGTAAAAATCACATTGCCAGTATCAATTATTTATTGGTATTTCTTGGTCAGCTTTACAAAAATATTATTTTTAGTTAAAACACAAAGTACTTCAGTAGAAATATTCACTCTTGCACTAGGGTTCTTCTTGTTCTATCGCACACTCTGCAGATTACAAATATTTTTTCTCCTTGCATAACTACAAAATGGCTTTCAAAAATATAGATTTTGGTGAGCTCTCTACTTCAGAGCAATTTATAGTTAAGAAATAATGCTTAGTTTTTCTGCAAGTGAGACTAGCAGATGATTACAGCAAGTAGTATGTAGGTTGCTCTGAATGTAATGCCTCCAATTTATTTCCATGGAAACTTCAACAGATATAAAAAGCACAATAACACTATTTGATAGAGAAAATTCTCCACTACAAAAAACTTATTCAATATAGTCACCAACATTAGCTGTGCATTTTTGCCAGTGATGAACATGTTCAGTAGGCCAGGCTCAGGCTGAATTCCCAATGAATCACAATTTATTTCACAGTTTTGCAGTAGCAAGGCAACCTTGGGAACAGGCACTTGGAGCAGAGAGACACCACAATTTATATTTCCTACTTCCTGGAGTGAATTCCCTCCTGTCTCCTCATTGGTTGAGTACTCCAGAGTTCACAGCCTATACGATGCTTCCAGTTCTCTCAGATTCCCCTGTTTGCTGCTTGATTAACCCTCCCCTATTCTCATTCTATTCTTGTATAGTTTTTACGTAGTATGGTATGCTGGGATAACTTCTCATAGTTAACATTCTCCTCTGGCTAGCAACTACAGAACAAGTTTGTACCCGTACATCTGCTGATGCTACACAAAAATGCAGGTCTTTTTTTCAGCAAGCAGAAACGAATATTTATCAGAGTTCCTTGGCTCCTCCTTGGATCTCTTTAAATTCATGACATCTTATTGTTATGCAAAAACAGCATTGTTTTCCCCACACACATTCTCATGCCAGCCGCCATTTAGTCAGACTGTCCCTCTGCTTCCATCCATCACACAGCAACAAAATGTAATGGAATACTGTCAGGAAGGTTCCATCTCTACTCTTATATCACCAACATCCACCTCTGACACCATGAGTCAACATAATAAAATAGAAAGCATTACTTTCAGAGCAGCCCTCATATTTGAAATAATAAAATTGAAGAGATTTCTGTTGCATAGAATGTATTCCATCTATAAGTCTGCATTTGAAGTGCCTAACTATGCTTCAAGACTTGCTAGTGGACATAAAATGTGCACATCTCCAACCTACAGAAAATGAAAATGGAATATACATTTTTGATGCAGACAAAGATAGTGAAGCTATTAGTGTTCTCACAAGCTATCTGATGAAAATGCCTGCTCAAAAATCCATTTTTGATGCCATACATCCATTTCAAATAAATTTTTTGTTGCTATTCTTCGTCTTTTTCATTTTCCAGCTTATAAATATTTCCAAGGACTGCAAATGCAGTCTGTCTGAGTAAAGATGATTATATGGAAAATTGCTTACAACAAAGAAGTAGTGTCATCCTATTAATACAAACTTACCACAGTAAAGTATACATATGAAGATTACACAGAGAGGAAAAGCATCTTAAGTGACTCTTACTTAGCTGGTACAATAAGCACTTCTGTACGGTTTGGGAATACGCTCATAGGTCTCCAAATGTCTTTCTGTATTACTCCTTCCAATAGCTAAAAAGTAACTCAGACTAGCATTTTGATTTAAAATTTAATGTAAGCCCAAAAAAGTGGACCTTGAAAGATGATGGTATCTGGCTATAAAACAGATAAAACCTTAACACTTTTATCATTTAATTTCCTTTTAACTATTTCATCATCTATCTGTCAATCATATTCCTTGCACGGTAACAGGGAGCAATTTTTTTTCCATTGGTTTACGTAACAGATATTAAAAGTGCAGAAGAACAGATTATTACTTTTTGCAGGAAAGGAAGTTACCTACAAAAGGCAAGTAATAAAAAAGAAAACTTCAAATCTTGTTGTCTAGCATGCCAACAATGTTGTGGATTCTTTTTATAAACTGTAGTGCAAATAAAGCACGAAGGATCCAGAGGTAAAGAAATGGCATTCAACAATGAGATCACACTGTTGTTATCAACCTGAGGTCTAGTAGAGTTCAGTACTTCACCATAACAGAGTCCGGTGTTGGTCTATTTTATGGTCTGGTGCCATAAAATACGCATCCCAACTGTAAATATTACAACCACTGGTATATTTGATTAGAAGTCTTGTTATCACTGATTTTATTTTATTTTTTTTATTTTATTATTTTCTTCTGCAGCAGATCCAAATAGGTTTGCTCACGGCTTGGTGAGTAGGAAGTATGCAACACAAAACTAAATCAATGACATGAGTGGTCAAACAACATATGATTAAAGTGACAGAAAACAAACCTTTCAGACGTGCAAATCAAAGAAATGTGAATACCTGAAAAACATCAGTGAGACAGGAATATGTACAAAATATTCTGTTTAGCAGTGTCTCCTGATTTCTTGTGGATACAGTTTCATACCAAACCAGGGGAAAGCCACTGATCTGATTATCAAATAAATTAGGATAGATTGATTTGCATTATCAAAAATCATGTCTAGTATTCATCAGTCACCTGAGTACAAAAGCTGTGCAGAGATAAAAAACAGTTTATTTCTGCGCTGAGAAAAATGGAAATATGTCATCTTGTTATGCTCAGCTGGACTCTCTCAGGGTTGTCTGATGCCTTCTGAAATAGTGTTTATATATAGCAAGTTTCTGAGCAGTATCAGTTGCATTCTAAATAACATTCTTATTGCTACATCTCCAAAATATTTGCTGCCACTTCAGCGTACCAGACCACAGGAACAACATTACTTCTGCTTTTTTTTTTTTCCCCTGTTTTTCTGGAAAAATTAAGTTAAATAATCCTTCTTCTCACCTCCTCCCAAGCAGCACTGACATGGAGAGAAAAATATTTAAAGAGGCTTAAAGTTAAACTAGACAGCGGCAACTTGTTCTGAAAATATTAACAGTTTTAGCAGTCTGAATTCTGTCAGAAAATTCAGCGACAGGAGGCACTTGATATCAATATCAATGTAAACTTTGTAACAAATTAGAATAAAAGTGTTTTGAGTGCTTATTTTGAATAGGAAACATTGCTACTCTGCCTAGACTCCACACATCCTAGTACCTTGGCTTGATATTACTAAATTATGTCACAATGGGAAAATATTTTCAAGTCATTCTGAAATTGCAGAAGTAAGAGTTTCTCATCACAAGATCATTTTTAATCCAGATCACTTACGTCTGGTTTTCTGGTTCTGCAATATAATTCCAGAAACAATGGGAGAACAAAGAAACAACTGAAGAACAGGTAGCAAGTAGACGCAATTCCCTTAATTCCACCTTTACTGAGTTAAATCCTCCAGCAGCTAAGTCAACAACACTGATTGCAAAGGAGGATTCATTTCAGGTTGAAGCTTTAAATGTCCACTTATCTCTGAGGCCTTGATGTGGGAAAACAACAATAACACGTTCTTTGTTTCTGATTTTTCTCTGGCCTGACTAGGTTATCTCATCATTGTGAAGGAAGAAGAGCAAAAAGCTCAGAATGGGAAAAACCTAAAAATCAGAAAGATATTCCTGAAATCTTCTCCTGGTGTGACCAGGAGACAATGAGTTATCAGGTATTTAGACCTTATCCCAAAATTCCTTTGGGATAAAATTGTATACCTATGGCAATAGGTCATGATCTTACACAAGGTTATCACTTATAATAGTAAATATCTGCTATTCTCTGTGATAAATATTAGCTGTATAACAGTAAATGGCACTGTAAAGTGTATAACTGTAAGATGGTAAAGGTATAGCAATAAAATATAACAAAAGAAAATACGCATTCTTTGTGTCCTAAAATACTGCAGCCTCTTAGAACATCAACAGTTCAAAACACTTGGAAGCCTGAATCTTAGGCAATGTACTGTTTCACAAAGGGCAGATCATTCTGACCGATGTGGTGGGCAGCATCAGTGGACAAAGGAAGAGCAGCTGATGTCATCTGCCTGCAGACTTGTGCAAGGCTATCGATGTGGTCTCAAGCTTGTGTGCTTGAACTGAGACAATCCCTGATATAAGTACAGACTGGCAGAAAAATTCTTTGAGCTCAGCCCTTCAGAGAAGGACTTGGGGGTTCCGGAGGTTGAGAAGAGAACATGAGCCAGCAGCATGTGCTTGCAGCCTGGAAGGAGTGGCCAGCAGGGCAAGCTGATTGTCCCCATCCGCTCTGCCCTCCTAAGGCCCCATCTAGAACACTGTGTCCAGGCCTGGGGACCCCCAGCACAACAAGGATGTGTTGGAGTGGGCCTAGAGGTAGAACACAAAGATGATCAGAGGGCTGAGCACCTCTCCTATGAAGAAAGGCTGAGGTCTTGGTCTGCCTGGAGAAGGTTCGGGGGAGATCTCATTGGAGCCTTCAAGTGATGGAGGGGGGAGGCCAACTCTTTATGCACTCTGAAGGTGATAAGAAAAGGGGGAATGGCTTTAAACCAACAGAGGTCACTTGCACTTTAAGGTCACTCACTTCCAACCTAAGCCATTCCGCAATTCTATGATTCTATACTGTGGGCAATGAAGCAGGCTGCATAATAGGCATAGGTGAAAATGTTTACTGGCATTTATTGTCAAATAATTCCCTCCAGGGTCATTTAGCCCTGTTTTAAGCCTAAAGAACAGATTTGAGAAAGATCTGTCAGACTGAAGATGTACAATGCCACCTTATATTAACATTAGAAAAAGATAGTAAATCTCTAGCTATTAAAAAGCATAAGTGGAAGTATAAAGCCTAAGGTGTTCTATAATTTCTAACAATAAGGCTTTAAAAAGTATTTAACTAGTGCTAGAGAGACAGATAGGTGTTGCTGAGGTAAACACAAAGGAAAAATGCCCAGAAGATCCATATCAAACTTGAAGTATTAGGAAAGAAAATGACAACTCAGAGTGTCAACAAGGGGTGAAAATTAAGAAGGATCAGAAATAGAATTGCTATTATGCTAAAATATATCTAATAGTAGACAAGAATTTCCAGGAATGCCTGTTGGTCTCATAAGTCCATCATGAAATTCATAAAAAAATATTTTTAAATTTGCATGTTTTCTTTTATAATGTTTTGTTTTCTTCTAAAAATATGTCAGCAAAAGAAGAGAGTATCTTATGCGATATGGAGATGACTGGAGACTCAGTAAGTCCAACTAGGGTGCCTAGTCACTTGCTATGTTTTCTCAGAGAAATTGTCTGCTAACAGCTGTCACAACTTCTCCTCTTGACACTGGTAATATTCACTTGAATGACAGAGTCCTGTAAGTTGCATTACAGCTACCAACACATCCCTAGATCTGAAATTTTCAAGAAAAGCAGAGGAAGAAATAATTGTATGGAGCTGAGTTACAGAATCTTTTCAGCAGTTGTACAAATGCATTTATTATTAAATGAAAAAAAGAAAAAAACAAACATCATATTAAATCCCAATGCATGCAATCCAGTTCACAGCAGCAATCCTGATTTTGAGTTCCTTTACACATCTTAATTTCATCCTGAACAGTGTGTGTATTTTTGGTAGGACCAGCATATGCTCTCAGATAATCCGAAAGGCACACAACTGGAAAAGGTCCTTTTCTGGACTGTATTCCTTTAAATTCTAATCTAATGAAATAGATGAGCATGAATAGTCACACTGACTTCAGACTGTCCATCCACCTACTCAAAGGCTTTGTTGTAATAGAAGCTGTGACTTAAAAGGAAATTCTTAAAGATAAAGGAAAACAGATGATTGATAGGATGGGTTGTAACTTCGGTAAAGTTGTAATATGTTCAGTGCTTTATAAAGTGTGGCACATTGAATATTTTGTCCTTGATATGTACAAGTAGAATAGGAGTAGATTAACACTTTTGCTGAGATTAAGACAACAAAATGGAGCACATCGTCAGATACTTTATTTCTTCATTCATTTCTATCATAGGCTTCCATTTTGTTCTTTGTAGTAAGAACTTCACAATATGTGTGCAATTCTCAAGATCTGAAAATCTAGAATATTACCTAGAAATTATAGAATGAACTGAAAACTTTAACAGTTACTAGGGGACTATTCTGGAATACAGTTTGTTATTCTGGAGAGCTCTGTAAGTGGGCTCCCTAATAGACATTGACCCAGATCACTGAAATAGCAACAAAGTTGAGTTAGGGTTCAAGGGAAAAAAATACTTTTTTAGATACCATATGCCAATGATGCATACTAATCTATTACTGGGCTTTTTTTTAATCTCATAAAATTGCTTTATTAACATATAGCTAAACGTTGATTTTTTTTTTCCCCTTCTTTGTTTTGACAGGCTAAAATGTCTATAAATCTGACATTTATAAATTCACATTTCATTAATATGCTGCTAGCATATTCTATTAACATAGAAGTTTTCTCTAAGAATAATTGCATCACCTTCCATTCTAACGAACAAAGCAGAGGAGTTCATCTTGAAACTTTCCTGTTTCTGAATTAATACAATGACATTCACTTTCTGAAGGTATTAAGTATGACAGTAGATGGATTATATTGCTTCTATACATAAGACTTTTTTTTCTTTTTTTTCCATTTATGTGTTCAGCTGTAGTTGTCAGTCAATTTTGGCCACACATCTAATAGTATTCTATGGAAAAAGGCTGGATAATATCTCAGCAGTGAATGCTACAGGCTTTTCTAAATATGATAATATTGCACAGACAGCCAATAAAAGAATAAAATTAAAACGTAAATCAAATTTTATGAGGGCGAATTCCATAGCAAAGTCTACATCTACCAAATTACACTGAACAGAGGGCTTCATACATTGATTATCTTGGTTTCTGAAGCATTTTCTATTCATTTATTTAATATAATTAATATACTGTGTACTGAAAAAATGCTGAGCTGCTTCACTTCGTGAAGCGATATTTTGAATAGAAGTTCAGTTTAGAGTCATTTGTTTACTTGTGCAGAGGGATTCAGCTATTGAATTTATTGCACTCAGCATACTGGGAACATTTATCAAGTTATTGAATGTTATCTCCTTCTATACTTGAGACTAACTGTCTCCAGCTGTTCTGATATAGATTGCAGAACTGTAGTTGGAAATTTCTCTCCTATTTCATTATTGTGGACTAGAAAATATGGAAACTTAATTTAAAGCATCTATATGATTCACCAAATGTTTATACTTTATTAATCCAGCTAAGGGAATTTTGAGAATTGCATTTAGGAAAGAATGATCTTGATTTTGCCTCTCATTATTCTATATTGCTGTCTAGACCTGCTGAGACACCAAATTCATCACCTAGGTCTGGGTGACAAGGAATCATACCTGTATTTTAAAATTAAAAAAAAAAAAGTCACTCAAATGAATTACACATTCAAGCACAAGGTAGCAAAAAGACTAAGGCTCAGCAATAGTTTGCGTTCATACCTTACATCAGTATAAAACCTTTTTTCCTTAGCAATCCTGGTATCACTGGTATGAAACACTTTCAAGTTTCCGAGAGGGAAGGACCATCTGTACGACCGCTAGAAATCCAGCTGCTTATCAGGATGAGTGATGTAGCTGAGGCTCATCGGATGGTATGGCACCAAAGTTTTGGGAACAAGCAAGAGAAGTACTGGTTGTACACTTGCTGAATCTCAAATGAAATGACCAGAAGCAGAGATACATACTACATCATACTTACTTTAAAGATTTAAAAATATTTGCCCACAAGATTATTCCTGTGAACTCTTGACGGAAAACTAAACCTAAAGCCTAAGCTAGAAGTAAAAATCCAAAATAAATATAAAAATCACAAGAAGTAAAGAGCTGAATTTAAACTCGAATGTTAAGATATTCATCTCAACAGCAATTGATTTATTAAGCACATGTAATAGCCATCCAGGCAGTAGTAGTAAATAGAGTCTTCACTTGCAATTCACAAGCTGAGGTACACTATAAGAAGCCTACATACACAGAACTAATTCTGCTATAGAAGATATCACTTCAGATGGTTTTACCTTGTATTCAGGCTGGTGGTTTGAGATTTTTATTATTATCTTACCTAGCACTTGATGTAGTTAATACAACCGGACATTCTTCTGTGAATTATTTCTTCTCAAATTAGAGGCAAAACTGAGCTGATACAGGTCCAAAACCTCACGTCATCCTTAATTCCGCTGCCTAAGAATCTTACTTTATTGGCACAAACACTTCACACATGTATACAAAATGATATTATTTTCCCCAGGGTTATTTCAGTCCACTTGCTTTTTCCTTCCTCCTTCTTCTCTCTCTCTCTCTTTTTTTTTTTAACCTATTCTGTTCCTTTCTAGGCAGATGCATGCTGCAGTTTTACTGTCCTGCATCTTGAGAAAGGAAAGTGTTTCAATTCCTTAATCTAACATTTCAAGCTGAATGTTTTTCTTAGCCACACTGAATTGTCCTTGGAAAATGAACAGATTTTGATCCCTTGTTTGGGATCCTTTGTATGGTACATAAAACCACATTCCAACCATGGTATATGTGGCACACTAGGGATAACGCAGCTGTACTGCTATCATGTTGAGGAGCCCGATGAACAATTCGTACTACTTTCAACTGTTTTAATTCTATCATTGCAGCTGCTGTGTCAGGTATGCTGAATTCTTCCACACAAATGCAAGACAGAAGATGAAACTTCAGAGGGAATCAAATCAGTAAGTGCACTTGCTAACACAGATGTCTCTTGATATAACTCAAGAACTACAAAAGATTGGTGTGCTGTTCAGCATGATAATTCTTTTTACTGACATAAAGATACACATACATTTTAAGTATTTGACTTAATGGCATTACATTTATTTCTCCAGTAGGGTGTTTTACAGACTTATCACTGGACCCTGGAAACTAAATCAATATGGTCACAGTAAAGTTTTTTTCACTTTCAAAGTACTGTATTATGGGTAGAATGGATGTGGTCAGTCTGTAGCTGTTCTCTAGAAATAACTGACATCTTTGTTTTTCAAAAGAACAAAAATAAGATACTTGTGGGTAGTGAGAAAATAAATGGAATTTACACGCATTGTTCATTGCTGTAAGTGTTCTCAACATCTTCTTCATAAGAAAACAGAAAATTCCAACCTCAAGAAACACTATTTTCAACTGTAAAAATCTGCAGTATGCACTACAACGTGCATATTGGCAATGAGAGCAGCTGTATGCTATGTTGTATTTATACATCTACTGGCAGAGTATAAATCTGTATTTTAGAGTTCTTCTACTCAGACACTGACCTCATCTTCATCTATTTAGGTCTCATGCATAAACATGTAAACCTACTAAAAATACAGGAGTAGGCTAGAAGAGATGGCACTGGCAGGCTACAGATTCTGTAAGCTGTAGTGAGAGGCAATGTGGGAAGAGGCTTTTGAGGACACCTGCTAGCCCAGTGCCTGCAGAAGCATACAGTGTTGGAGGAGGTAGGGCAACAACTGGGTGTGTAAGGTTCCTTGAATAATACCTTTCTTTCTCAGAAGTGTATCTTGCTGCAGTCACCAACATCATTGTCATTACATGCAGCTCATGTTCTCTATTGCATCAGATACATCAGAATGTATCTGATTATGAACTTACTTCTTGGAAATTGAGAGTACACAGCTCTCAGAGAAACAATGTGCCATCAGCAACTCCAGGCAGGCCACCTTAGTAGCTGTAATCCATGAATAAACATGTCTTATAGGAGACAACCAGGGAATCCAGAGAGCACTAAGCAATGCCAGTTTTTATGGATTACAAAGCCTTAATGCAGGATTATGCAGGATAAGTAACCAATTTCAAGTCAAATTTAAATCTGCTTCAACACATTAACACCAAGGGCCTATTAGGAAATAATTTCTAAGCAACATGACCTCTGAAGCAAAAGCAAGTTTTATGAGCATGGCTCAACAGAACAAAAAAAATTCATTTCATTCTCAGCCACTTAGTATAGAATCATAGAAATACAGAATGGTTTGATATCGTCCAGCTCACCTGCCATGGGCAGGAACATCTCTCACTAGATCAGGTTGCTCAAAGACCCATCTAGCCTAATCTTGAACCCTTCCCACAATCCTTCCTTACATCTAGTATAAATCTCTTTTAATTTAAATTCATTTCCTTTTGTCCTGTCAATGCTGACAGGTGAAAAGTCTTTCCCTTTCTTATAACCTCCTGGTAAATACTGATTCCTGAGTAACACTGCTAGTAACCAGTCACTAGCTGGATTTAATTCTATATATCACCACTCTCTGGGCCCAGTAAAGACTGCAGTGACACTGGCTATCCTCCAGTCTTCAGGCACCTCTCTCATTCCCCAAGACTTTTCAAAGATCAAAGAGATCTTTGGCAATCACTTCTGCCATCTCTCTCAACGCATTTCAGTGAAACCCATCAAGACCCTCAATTTTTTACTGCTCAACCATGCAGAAAACATCCTTTCTCCAGATCCTCTCTCTTACCTCCAGGGTCTGAGACTTCCAAGGTGCAATCTTATCAGTAAAGACTGGAGAAAATAAAGTTTTCAGCATCAAGTTCATGAAGCAGTGAACCCACATTTTTGCTAGTCTTCCTTCTTTGTTGACATACTTAAAGAAACTTTTCTTATTATCCTTCTCCTCACTTGCCAGACTCAACTCTAAGTTGGCTTTAGCCTTCCTCTTTGCATAAAGTTCCAGTGGCTGAAGTTCACCATAAGAGCCAATTCCTGCAACTATGAGGCTACTTTCAGCTCTGTGTAGAAGGCCTCATAATCTTCCTACACCTGATCAGGCAGCCTGTAGTAAACACCCACAGTGATGTCACACATATTAGCCTGCTTCTAAATTCTCACCCAAAAGCACTCCACTCATTCATCCTTCATCCCTAGGTGAAGCTCAATTCATTCCAATTGTGGTCTCACTTAAAGAGCAACTCCACTACTTTGCCTTGCTGACTTGTCTTTCCTAAAAATGACATAGCCATCCATGACAGCATTCCAGTCATGTGAGCTGTCCCACCGTATCTCTGTGATTACAATGAGATCATGGTCCTGCAATTGCACACAGATCTCTAGTCCTTCTGGTTTATTCTCCATGTGGTGTGCATTGGTACACAGGTACTTTAGAGAAGAAAAGGAAGCAGAGATTGTCAGTATCATTAAAAGCATGCAAGAGGATCCCCCATGGCTATACTCACTCATGAGCTGTCTGGCCTTCTGGCTTCTGTCATGGAAAGCATCTTTGAAACATTTATCCCTGTTCTGATTGCCCTGGCTTATTCACCTGTCAACTGCAATAGCGTAAGTGTTGCCATTATGGACTATGCCCCACAAGACTTTCAGTTTAAAGCTCACTTTTTGAGGTTAACAGGCCTGCTGCCAAAGATTGTCCTTCCTCTTCTAGACAGGGAGATTCTATCCTTTCCTAACAGACTATAATTTTCATAGAAAATCCTATCATTGTAAAGACCAAAACACGCAAGTACTGAACGCATACTCAGGTGCTGATGTGAAATATATGCCTATTTCTAGCTTCCTTCTTTCCTCCACCTGGCAAAATTGAGAAAATAACATGAGCTCCAATATTTTTCACTTGTGCTCCCAAGGCTTTGTAGTCTTCTTTGGTTCGGCCAATGTTCTGCCTACCTGCTTCATTTGTGCCTACATGAAAGAGCACTGGAGATCGTAGTCCATGCACCTGACAATCTATGGTACCCTCTCAGCAATGATCTTGGCTACTCGGAGGAAGCAGACCTCTCAAGACTCCCTGTCAGGATGGCAGAGGGGAGCCTTGATACCTATTAATAGGGAGTGTCCCACTATGAGCATGCAGCCTTTCTTTTTATGATATTCACTGCAGGCTGCCAGAGTGATTTCTTCCTGAAGATGTAGGTCCTTGGTGTTAGGCATCCCTATAGCTGCAACGGTTTTGTATCTATTTTGGTAGTGAAGCTGGAGGTCGGGGATCAAAGTGAAGCCCTGCTTTTGTGCAGTAGCAGGGACCAATGTGCCTCCTTCTCAATATTCTACCCTACTGGAACATAACTATTAAACAGCCTATCAATCACCTGAATCAAAGTCTCCTTTCTTTACAGTTCTGTCTGGGTGGATGCATTAGTCACCCCTGGGATTTCCCTGTAGGGCCACTGCTCTTAGCCCTCAGAGGAGTGCCCTGCACCATAATGATAGAAATGAAGGACATTTCCCCTGGTTCCAAATATGTAAGCTAGCTGCTGCAATGTAATGCTGTCTCAAGCAGATCTCAAGCAGGATCCCTGCTCACCCTGCCTGTGCAGACCGCCATGCAAACTGCTGCACCACTCTCTCATGAGAGTTTAATCTCTCCCAAGTCTGGCTGCTTGTTGGTGAAGACCCTCCTGCTCCCGTTCATAAGGGGAATTCCATCAGTTCCCAGAAAACCTGGCTTTGCAAGGGTAGATCCGTGAATACAGAAACCAAAACTTTGAGTTAGTACACAGCCAGACATTCACCTGATCAATGCATCTCCTCCTGATTCATCTCCGACTTCCCAAACTCATTCCTCTGACTATGAAAATAGAAGAGAACACCATCTGTGCTCTTGAGTCTTTAAGCAGTGTTTCAAGGGACATATAGTTGTCTTGTCACAGTATAATTACAACCTACATGGAAAAACAGGAGCAGATGATAATCTGCAGGACTCACTAGGCTGATGGCCTTTCAGTGATATGAGCTCCTGGTAGACAGCAAGCTCCTCTAGACAAACTGTCTCACCAGTATGAAAGAGAACAAGCTAGAAGAACAAAGTCATCCCTTGGCCTCACCTTGTCAAAGGTGTCCATCTGTTGCTGAATTCCTAAGGTCAGTCACTGAAGGCCTTGTTATCAGAAGAACTGGTCTGTAGTTCTCAATGGAGCTAAATATCAATCCAAATTATATCTTTATAGAAGTCAAGCCTAGCTTTTAGAACACAGGGAATGAAAGATGCTGACAACTACTGAATGTCTGCAAAAATAGAATAATTCAAAATATACTGAAATCCAAGCTTGTCTCCTTCTGTCAATACAAACATTGCTTCTGAAGTGTCATAAGAGGAAAAAGAGAATTGTTGTGGAAAAAAGCTTGTGATTTAACTACACTCCACTCATGTCAATCTCACTGATGGTGGAGATGCTTGCTTTCTCTGACTTTACCAATATATTTTTTTAAACTATTTTTTTTTTCGTCTTTTTTAAGGAGTAAGAGGACAGGAAGCACAAGCAAATGTACCATGTTTGGATTTTTGGCCAGGATGGTAACACTTCTACTGTGCTGAAGGGATTAATTTGGAGTACTCCTAGCAGTAAAAATGACATATAAATGCTTGAAAGAGTGGACACGCTTTTCACATCAGATGCACACATCAGTACTAGCTAAGCTTCAAATTTGTCATGCAGTGCAGATCAAGTCTAACCCTTGCAAAATACAACTGCTGCTACTTTCCAACTTCATATACTGTCATTTGACAACTTAATGCTGTTCCTTGAATACCATTTCATTCAGGCAGTTCTAAAAGTCAGCAATATGGAGAGTGAAACACTGCCAGCAAGCTAGAGGAAACTAAATAACTCACAAGATACTTTAGTATATTATTTAAATTCAGCATCTATGGAAATGTCACATTATTCCATGAGAAATTACCATGGTGATAAGAAAGAGAAAGAGAAAAAAACACGGCATGCAATTTATTAAAATCTTCGGAGGATAAACTTCAGGAAATTAACTGAAAATGTTGGGGAAAAAAAAAAGGCAAAACAAGTCCATATTTTCTTTTATTTACCTAATACCTATGATCCTACAAAACGCATAAAAAACAGCCATGGAGGGGATTATCTGTCCATCTGTAAAATAAGTGCTGTACTTATAAGAGTCAAAAGCACTTATCACTACATGCAGTTTCAGCCAAGATTTCACAAAGGACCTCCCCGATGAATTGAGCTGCTTCTACAAGGTAAAGGAAGCACTGTTAGGAAGAGTGCACATTATCTGCCAATAGGTGGTTTAGAAATGCATACAATCTGCATATTTCAGTAGCAGTATGTATTATTTCATTAACATAATTTTTGAAGTATTCATCCTCTTCTAAGAAAATATTTATTGATATTCTTTGCTTTTGTTTCTTTTCTTTTTCCATTAGAATCTTTAACCTGTAAGGACTATGAAAATAAACTGTCATTCATAATTTAAAATTATGAATAAATAATGTAGTTTAAAAAAATTTAAAATAAATATATGTACAGGTATGGCCAATTGATCCTAAATATATTTACAATTTTACATAAAATATTTAACAGAGAATCATACCATAGAATCATAGAATCATAGAACCATAGAATCATAGAATCATAGAATCATAGAAACATAGAATGGCCCAGGTTGAAAGACACCTCAAGGATCATGAAGCTCCGACCCCCCTGCCACATGCAGGGCCACCTACCTCCACATTTAATACCAGACGAGGCTGCCCAGGGCCCCATCCAATCTGGCCTTGAACACCTCCAAGGACAGGGCATAGATAAAATTAATCTTATAAGATTGGTTTATCCTTTGTTTCATTGCATTTTATTTTTTAGTTTTAACTTTGGCTTCCAACTGAGAAAGAATATGTAAAAGTCCAGATGAAGGTTTTGCCAATATGTTTGACATAAAAACTTTTCCTCAGTCTTTGTGGGATCGAGAGAAAGAAAACAAAATATGTGCAATGATTATTCTCTATACTTAATTACCAAAATTTAGGTCAGTAACAAGCAGCATAAGGAAGCTAACCTTCCTCCTTTCAAGTGATATATTTCTTAAGAATGCAATGCATAACAGCCTTCTTATGAGTCTCCCTTTTCACTGTCAAGGAAGGGTTTTTTACTCACATCATTACCTTTATTTAGATTCTGAGCTGTTAAAATCAGGTATCACTTCTATTTTGTGTTAGAACATCAGAAAATACAATGAAATCCTAGTCACATTGGTAATGTTTTGCACTGATAAAGTAGATGTACTACAAAGGAATTACAAGTGTTAAAATGCTTAATACATTTACATTTTCACAAATTAATATATGTTATTAAATGCATTTATGGACAGGATGACTTGATCCAAAGCATATTTACGATTTAACATTACAAATTCCAGATGGAAATATGTATAAATTATAACATTTTTTACATATGTGCTGGTCCATTAAAAAGTTCCTTTAAATACCAGCAATGTTGAAATCAATGTGTTCTACTAAGAAAATAAATGTGCCACCAAAGGCTTTATTAACCCTTTCTTAGTTCCAGTACCTTTTATATGGTGCCAGATCTTTTTTGAAATGTGTAATGAATATTCTTCTGCTTTTGAAATAACTGATTCAAGACAAGACTACTCTTCTAGATGCTTTTCCTGAAATATATTTTATGGCTTTGTCATATCTAGGCTGGATAAACAAATAAGTCAAATCATATCATTCTTACACTAAGAAATGACTCTGGGTTATTACAATATGATTTTCTCTAGTTAAAACTGTGCTACAGAACTTAAGCAAAACAGAAAAGAGGATACTTCTATTTTAAGGATGTTAGCTACTGTATGAACAGACAGATCTTTCCCTTTCAACTTGCAGGTAACTTGCATATTTGTACATCAGATAGAAATCAAAGAATCTAATCAGCTTTCACTTCAGTTACTCTTCACAGTAGAGATACTTTCCTGAATCAAGTCCATGTTATAAGTCAGGATACTTGAATCTAAAGAAAAGGAAATTATTTTGAAATGAGTTTGGTACCAATTCAATTATGTCCTAAAATCATGGTATGTACACTTAACGACAAAGCCAAAGAACTAAATGGTGTGTTATTACAATTCAAATGACCTTTTATCCAGATGAATTTAATTACATTAACTCAAATAAGATTTTATGCTGTTTGGTTTAATTTCTCAAGATCAGAAGCTTACAAAAGGAGAAGAAATTGTACAAGATAATATAGTGACTTCTTCTTCAGAGACACCCCAAATCAAATAAATATTTACTAGAATATTTATAGATAGAAATTTAATTTTACTATAAATGCAGTTATCAGCTCCAAAATCATGACCTGAATATCATATCCATCCTCAGAATTCCATTCAGGAATTCCACAAAGATAGTTTTCTCTCATATTACTCATGTTTCAGTCCACACTCAAAATAACTTGTCATTTTCTCTGTCATTGGTTTGCAGATATAAATTCACCTTTCGTCAACATGAAAGCAGCTCTTGACTAACATTTTTCTGCTGTGGTCTTACCAGCAGACTCACTCTGTAGGGATATTTGCCGTGTGACCACTCTACTTCTCTACCAACCAAATCAATTTACCTTAGACATGATGGAATTTCCTAATGGAGCCTGTATAGAGAGATTTTTATCTCTCTATACAGTCAGGAACAGTGATGCTTCACCTCATTGTTCCAGATAACAACACAATCATATGGGTCATGTCATATTAGAAATAGGGGAGGGAAAATGCAAGACGATGCTGACAGATGGCATGGGAAGGATAGAAGCTAATAAGATACTTTTCCTACTGAAACACATTATTTTTAAGAACAGTTAACTTGTAAGTAACGCATTATGATATTGATATGAGGAAAATCTACATTCCCTTAAAATTATGGCACAAAGCACATTTTTTATTATGATGGGAAATTGTGGCCCATTTTAAATTGCTTAGAGCTTACATAACCTGGGGGATATTCCTAAATTGCATGAGGGGACACACCTTATTTTGACCATATAAGATCATGACTTTACAGACAATATTCACCATCATTTTTCATAGAATCATAGAACTACTAAGGTTGGAAAAGATCAGTCAGATCCTCTAGTCCAACCCTCAGTGCATCATCACCGTTCCCTAAACCATGTCTCCCAGTGCCACATCTACAGGTTTCTTGAATACCTTCAGAGACAACGACTGCATCACTTCCCTGGTCAGCCTATTCCAATGCTTGACAACTCCTTCAGAGGAAAAAATTTCCTAATATCCAACCTGAATTTCCCCTGACACACATGATAACAATCTCCACTGTATCCTATAAAGGTGAGAGATTCTCCTTGGCCCTCCCCTTCTGGTTAATATATTGTAAAAAAATTTTATTATTTTTAACAATGGTGGCCAGATTAAATTCTTGCTTTTGCCTTTCTAATTTCCCCTCTGCATACTCTGGTGACATCCTTGAACTCTTCCTGATTTCCTGACTCTTCTTCCAAAAATGATAAAGGTGGTGTTTTGGTTTTTTTTGGAATTTCAGTGGAAGTTCCCTGTTCACCCTCACTGGTTTTCTTCCTCACAGATTTATCTTATGGCTCAAGGGGCAGCCTGTTCCTGCACCTTTAATATTTCCTTCTTCAGGAATGTCCAGACTTCTTGGACCCCATTATCTTTCAGGACTGACTTCCAAGGGACTTTCATTTTAAGATAGCTTTAGGGCAATTATTTCTGACTCTGGCTTGGCATAAAAAAATAACATTATGTCCCAAACTCTTGTTTTTCTTCTGAAAAAAGTCTAAGGCAAGTATAAGCCACTGAAGTGCTAAATAGGGCAACAGGTAAATTAATCTCCCCTTCATACAGACCTATTCATGTATTTTCTCTCCTAGTTTTTAAGAGTCAAAGAATATCTGAAGTTGAAATGGACCCAAAGGATCACTGAGTCCAACTGCTAATTAATTTGATCCCTGTTGAGCTTGTTCAGAGCTTAAGCAATTACCCAGTAGTGATGTTTTCTGTCTCAATTCCAGCCATTGCAATTTTCCTGCAAGTCACTATAAATGGAAGCTGTTGACTTTCCCGATTAATTTTCACCCTTCATTTTCACTACAATGTTGTACCTTAATGATGTTCCACAGAACTTCCTGCTGCTTTAAGCACCAGGCTCCTTTTGATAACATGGAATTAAGCCAGCTGAAGAATGTCAAGTGACTTTACTTTTGTTCAAAATTCTGTGCTTGTTAAGAACTATTTTCCTTTTGTTTTTCCTTTCTTTTTTTCCTTCTGAAGATAAATTCAACCCATTCTGCTCAGAATATTAATCTTAGAGCAGTACATATTTTCTCACTTTTTAATGAGGACCATGTTAATATTTCACATGAATATGATCTCTTCGACGTTTATACTTTCTGAAAATTTAAAACAATCCATTAATCTCTATTTCCATTAAGATACAAATAAAAGGAACCATTTTCTAGCATACATACATAAAAGATCTATTTAATCTATGTAAGGTTTACTTCGTTATCTCTTTTTAAATTTAATGATATCAGAGACACATAAGTCTAAAAGTAAATTTTCTTGTTTATTGATTTATATATTTATTGATTTATTTATTTATATATTTATTGTAAGCTGACCTGAAGGAAGCACTTGAGTGAAGGAAGTAGAAGTCTGAGAGCAAAAAGAATAAACATGTTTTAGTCTCTAAAGATCGTTTCCATCTCCCAGTGTCATAAATTCTCCAAAGGCAAATTACAAAATACTTCTTCTTTCTGAAGAAAGGAGAGAGCACAGGAAAGCTTTTCATATCTTCCACTGTATCACCTTATGTTCCATACACAAAGATACTATAGAGAATAATATAATTCTTAACCTCAAATATTTCAGAATCAATTTTCCTTCATAAAAGCTTCTGTACAATAATGCTTCTGCTTCATTAAATGATGTGCCTCTAGACATTGAAGACAACATAGAAAATACATTTATTTGTGTTGTGGTTTAACCCAGCAGGTGTCTATGTATCACACAGTCCTTCTCCCACTTCCAAGTGGGATGGGGGAGAGAACCCAGGCAAAAAAAAAAAAAAAAAAAAAAAACGACAGAGTAGAACTACTAAGATAGAGAAAAAGAAAATAATAGTAGTTATGACTATATTTGTATATGTACATGAATGTATCTAATAAGTGCATTAGCAATTGCTTACCCCCCCCCCAGCTCAGCCCTTGAGCAGTGGGAGAGTGAGATGAACTCCCATCCCATTCAAAACTCCTTCTGCGTAATATCGTATGCAATAAAATTATTAATTGTAATAAGAATACATTGATGCCCTACTGAATGGCAATGTAGGTTTAGATAGAAGAGTGTTATTTAATCCAAGTATTTTCTATGGCTAGTTGGTACACTTTTTCAAGTACATGAGGTTTAAAAGGTAGATTGTTCTTTACAAAAAGTTGACAATAACATGATACAAAGCAGAAAAAGACTTCTCAGATCTATAAAGTGCTGAAGTCTAACTCCACAATTTTATATCAATCCTTAGATACTTCACAATATTCAAATCAAATAGTGGGCCTCTTCAAATTCAATGACTTGCTTCCACTCTTACAAATTATATTTTGCTGATAAAGAAACTCTGTTTGATGAGTGTAGTTAGCAGGCTAGGAGGTTACTAAGAGACAGTGCATTATCTAATTAACAAAATGAACATTTTATTTTCCCTTTTAAAAAGCCTTTTTTTTTTCTTCTTTTCTTTCATTGTGATTTGGATCACTTGTTTAACTTCAAGCCTGTGCAAAGGATGCCAAGCAAGAAAAATTGCATGTAGCTTTTAAGTGAAAAAATAATTTGTGAAATAATAGCTAGAAAAATAATCTGCAAAACATTATTTGAATGATGATTCCAATGTTCTATGAATACCAGCTTTTGTAAATCATAACAATAGAAGTTACTAAGGAATTAATCCTCCCTATAGCTAAAATAATGAAAAAATTATGTTCAATCTATACTCCCATTATGACCAAATTTGCTGTAACAAAAACTTCAGATCACATTAAAAGTGATATTAACACAGGAAAGAAAAATTCTGGATATATTTATGACAGAGACTATTCAACATAGTACCACTCTGTATTTTATTCTCCAAAGTAAGTTGATTTAGAAGCAAAATCTTGCACCATGACTTCAGATCTACTGAGAAAATAAGTAAGAAGATGTCAAAGAAGCACAGTTTATATATGTCCTTTTAAGATAAGACTTGGAAAAGCCAGCATCTGAAGAAAGGGGGTAATATGCATACACACGAAGGAGATTTTGCCCATATGGTCTTGAAAGGACATTTAAAGTTTACTGCAATGAGTAAGTCAAAAGGAAATTTCTTAGATTGAAACATACGTGATTTGGGTTGGAAGAGATCCTTACAATCATCTATTTTCAATGCTCCTGCTGTAGGGTTGGCCTTCTGGGCTGGAAATTCACATTGCTGGCTCGTGTTCTGTCTTTCATCAACCAACACTCCCAAATCCTTCTTCTCAGGGCTGCTCTCACACCATTCTCTGTCCAACATGTATTTATGCTTGGGATTGCCTCCACCCAAGTTCAGGGCCTTGCACGTGGCCTTGCTGAACTTCATGAGGGTGGTATGGATCCACCTCTCAAGCTGTCCAGGACTCTCTGGATGACATCCCTTCCCTCTAGCACCTCAACTGCATCACTCAGCTTGGTGTAATCTGCAAGCTTGCTGAGGATGCACTTGATCCTACTGTCCATGTTGCCTACAAAAATGCTAAATAGCGTCAATCCCTGAGAAAAGCTACTCATCACTGGTCTCAGTTTGGATGTTGAGCTGTTGACCACAACCTTCTGAGTGCAACTATCCAGCCAACTCCTTATGCAGTGATTGGTCCACCCATCAAATCCATTTTTCTCCAATTTGATGACTAGGATGTCATGTGAAACAGTATCAAACGCTTTGCTAGGTAGATGATGTCAGTTGCTCTTTATCCACTGATGACGTAACTTTTCATTATCAGGTTTTTTAAAAGTTTAAGTCAGTGTTTCTAGAGTTTGAAGCAAGATGTAATGAATTCAGTAAGAAAATATTCATCTGTTAACTACATAAACGAAAATATTGTCAGTAGATTCCCTTCTTGTTGGTGCCATCGTCAAACGTATCTTAGAAACATAGAATCATAGATTCATGGAATGGCAGTGGTTAGAAGGGACCTCAAAAATCATCTTCTTCCAAGCCACCTAACATATCAACTGCACCACTCAACTTGGTGTTGTCTGCAATGTTGATGAGAATGCATCTCTAACCCATCTCTATGACAAAGATGTTACAGCTGTACATAGAGCCATTGACAGCAACCCTCTAGCAGCAACCTTCTAACTAATTCCTTATTCACCAAATAGTCCACTCTTTGAACCCGTATCTCTCCAATTTAGAGATAAGGATGTGATGTGGGACCATGTCAAAAGCTTTGCACAACTGTGTAGACAATATAAGCTGCCCTTCCTCTGTTCACCAATGCTGTTACTGTATCATAGAGAAACTTCAGATAAATCAGGCATGCTCTGCCCTTGGTGAAGGCTGTCTAGGATCATCTGCTCATCCATCACATGCCTCAGTGTGTACAAGGAGGATTTATTCCATGCTGTTCCCAGGCACAGACACAGTGCTCACTGGCCTGCATTTCACCTGGTCTTTCTTTCTCCCTTTCTTGAAAATGAGAGTGATGTTTACCATTTCCCATTCTCTGGGGATTTTGCCTGACAGCCATGACTTTTTGAGTATGATGGAGAGTGGCTTGGCAACCACATCAACCAGCTCCTTAGGGACCCTGGGATGCACTGTCATTGGGCCCCGTAGACTTGTGCAAGTTCATTCCTCTTGACGCGATCTCTGACTTTCTCTCAGTGAGAGGGTTTTCTTCTCCTAGCATCTACCTAAAGGTTGAGAGTGTGAGGTTCAAGGAAGAGAGAGACCTAAGAAGCCTGCCTGACAGTGAAGACTGAGGCAAGAATTCCTTGAGCACTTCAGCAAGGGATGATAATGAAATCAGAGAGTTTATCTTCCTCTATTTGTGTAAGATGCAAAATGGCTTCTTACAAACTTTCTGAAAAAACTGTTTCATAACAGAGTCTGATAACCTACATGCTATCAACAGTAGGAAACGCAACACCACCAAAATAGCATAGAGAATCTTGAAAACTATATAACATGACCTCAATTCATTTCAAACTTATGTCCAGTGTGCATGCCCGGATTGGAAGTATTTGCGAGAAGAAAAAGAGCATTTGGAAATTACTTCAGCATCAAGTGCTTGAGTCATCATCCCTGGATTTGTTTAAAAACCATTTGGATGTGGTGCTCAGGGACATGATTTAGTGGAGGGTTGTTAGAGTTAAGGCAGTACAGTTAGGTCGAGGTTGGCCTCAATGATCTTTACGGTCTTTTCCAACCTGAGTGATTCTATGATTTTATGATTCTATGATTTATAATTTATGGTTATGATTTATAATCAAGTCCCACAGGATTTCTGTGATTTGTTATTCATTTTTCTCATGAAAATTCTTAGTTCTCATCTTTGTATCTTATTTAATCCCCGCTGTTTATAATAGTAGATCTACTCAAAGAAAAATCATGTTTGTTTGTTTGTTTTGCTCTTAGATTACTGAAAGAGAACTAGACAATGTCAAAGTGTCTACAGTATTTCAAAATCAGTGAGACAGCTCAGAATATAAACAGAGTTATTCACATCAGATAAATTTATTTGGCAGAATCAGGTGCTGTAAAACTAACTGGAGAGGAATACGATAAGTGCCAAGTATAAGTTCACTTACAGGACAAGATTTTCAATAGCCTTGAGTTCCGAAGGGAGCTTGTTATATTCAGATGGGTGCTAAAAAGTACTGGATGGTCTTGAATAACCTATTTCATATTGATTATATAAGTCAGGAGGGAAAGATAATGGATTTTCTCAAATGCCATGCAGATCTGGATAACAAGGTTATTGAAATGCCAGTCAATCATATAAAAACCAAGCCAGCACTAGTAAAGTGATGCCTACCCTTCATATGTTTATAAAACAGAATTTGTCTTTCTAGGAAAATAAATGGTGTAGGAACATCATAAATTGAAAATAAAGAAAATTTTCACATAGGATAAGTATTGCATCTTCTATTATCCTTGAGTGTTTAGAGAACCAACTCTACCACATCTTCTCAGCTTCTTCTTTGTGTCACTAAGTCTCCTTGGTGAAAGCCTGGGCCAGAATTTGGAAGTTAGTATATAAAAAATGTAGCAAAAACACGTATATAAACATTTGTACTTCACATAAACACTTATACTAGCCTGAGTAACCAATATACTGCATTATAGTGGTAGACTTTGAAGCTTATCAGTTAGATTAAGTAACTATGGTCACAGAATTTTCAAAAAGCTAAATACATACATTATTGTCCATCTGCTATTCCTTCCTGGAATTCAAGATTCACACAAATGTATGACAAACTAGAAGCTCTCTTGTCTTACTACATAAATTATCAAAATTATCATATTGATACAAATTAATTGTGCAAAATTCTGTTTTTCTTATAGCATAAATTAATTTTAAAAGAACAAGAAAATCAAGTAACGTATATATTTTTAACCAAAACAAAGCAGAACTGGAAGAGTACCAGACCTACCTTTTCTCCCTAAAACAAACTTATATTACTATTTTGGGCATTAAAGTAACATATAAGCCAGTAATTAAACTGGAATTTCTGCGATTACAGATCAGATGCATGCCTAAAGTGGATCTGAGAAGTAAAAGATGGCACTGCTAGTTCCTCAGCATAAACTATCCACCTCGTATGTTGATGATCTTAATGTGCATGCTTATAGACTCATGATGTTAGAGGGTTAGTACATCTCTGGATTAAAATCTCACTTTTGAAAAGCTCTGAAAATCCAGAAGTTGGAGGTCTTTTCCTAAATTACGGTAAGATTTCTTTTTAATGGAAAAATAGATTAAACTCATTATCAGTAATCAAAGCATAAAAGATCTCCATCCAGTCCAAATCCAACAGCATTATATCCAACATTCCAGAAGAAAAGGATTCTAATATCTTTTCATTTCCCTTATATCTTCTCAACACTTGTCAGCTTTCTGTGCTCAGAAATGCAGTCTCAAAGTTAAGGAAACTTCAAGGCAATGTTTATTGTGACATAAAATAAATAAAAGAAATACAAATCCAGCCCTGTAAATGCTCTAACAATTCTAGCTGCTACATGGTTTGATGTAAATACAAAATAGAATAGAAATACAAAATGGAGATTTAATAGCTTCTGAATTCTATCTATCAGATATCAAGGCCAGTACTTCTTCCTGGCTGTAGTAAACTGTAAGACTTCCAACTCATGAGGTAGGTTTTGTCAGATTTATCCAATAATGAATGACAAAACCAGTCCATGCTGATTCTGTAATTGTCTATGGATTGACGAACAATTACTCTGACCTTCTTACGGCCACTGCTTTGTGTGAGAAAATACAGAATAGAAAAGGAAGGCAAAACCATATATTTTAAAATATTATTTTAGTATAAAATCATAATATTTTAAAAACATTTTTTAAAATTATATTATTTTTTAAAGAGTATACAAAACAAATTACACATAACACAATTGCTCAACAGATAGCAAACAATGCCCAGACAGTCCCCAAGTGCCCACTCCCACCACCAAGCACTAGTTAACTCCCTCCACTTTTATTATTCAGCACGATGCCACATGGTATGGAACATCCCTTTGGCTAGTCTGGGTCAGCAGATTGTCCCTCTCTAGCTCCTTGTGCACCTTGCCTCACCTCCCCTCCCGTCCCATCCCCTTCCTTCCCGACCCCTCCCACTCCCAGCTGCCCCTCCCCCTCTCCTTTCTCCTTCTCCTCCCCCTTCCCCTCCCCCTTCCCCTACATCTTCCTCTTCTAAACCCATTTTAGAAAAGTGTTGTTTTAATTAACAAAGCAAGAAAAATTGTGTAATGTTCAACTCATACATACTCCTTATCCCTTCCATGGTGGCAGGATTCCCATTATCCAGTCTATAAGACATTGTAACAACTTGCTGACTTAAAGTTTAATATACTTGATAATGCCTAAGTATAACTATAATTATATTTAATTAGTTGCACAGCCCCAAGTATTTTCTCCACATTATATAGAAGAGAAATATTTTGCATCATAGTAGCTTTCAGTTCCACAGAACCAAACCCACAGCTGTAGATAATTTTGGAAATCACAGTCTTTCAACAAGCAGGTTGAAGCTGCTTTTCTGTTCACTCTCCTAAGAGCAAATATCTGTTAATATTTAAAATTTCAAAAAATATTAATGATTTATTGGGTGCAGAAGAGAGAGAATGACTCCAAAGCTTGATGCTTACAGTATTACCTTGGAGTCACAGCTTCAGTCCCAACATCAATAAATAAATCAAGGTTTTACAGCAGGTAGAAATAGGTTAAGAAAAGAAAGTCACAGCCATTTTCCTGAACATATTGTAATTTACTGTGTTACGAACCTCCTCCAGGTGGTAGGAGACTGGTTTAAAACCCAGGAGAGACAGAAGAGATCTCAAGTCAGGGTACCTGCATACCAATGAATATAACAGTATTCACAGTATCCACAGAAAGAGGCAAGGATCATCCTGCTAGTATGGTGGTTTTGTTTCTTCAGAAAATTTACTCCCTTTGTAAGAAAACACCAGGATATTCTGGAAAAACATTACTCCATTAAAAACCCTAAAAAATGTTATTCACACAACCCTGCAGCATACGTAGATCATTTACATATAAATTTTACTTACATAGGTATTTATATTTTACATTTTTATATAAATAGTAAGATTTTTTTTTAAGTGATGTCCCAGGATAAATATTCAAGAGAGAAACTTTGACAGGAGAGTTGCAGTTAAAAACAAATGTTGAATGTGAACCGATCAGGATGAGGGTGGGGAAAGGAGGGAAGGAGGGAAGGAGGGAAGGAAAGAAAGAAGGGAAAGTCTTTTTGACAACAGAGAACACTTCTGCTCTGAGCATATTCACTGCTGGATTCAGTCTCCTGTTCTACCTTCATCTTCGCAGAGTAGTATACAGCTCTGCTTGAAAACATACAAACAAAAGTAATATTTCTCTTCTAGCTCACAAAATGCTATAAAAGAAAAGTCAAAGTCTGTCCAAGAGCCAAGAACCTAGAGATCAGATAACTCAAATAATTTGACTGAAATTTGAGGTGTCCATTCATGTTTTGCAAAGAACGGAACATACTTAATCTACTTTTCCCAGAATCACAGAACTGTAGGGGTTGGAAGGGATCTCTAGAAATCATCAAGCCCAATCCATCTGCTTAAGCAGGTTTCCTACAGCAGGTTGTGCAATTACCTCTCTCTTTTCAATGACTGGGACAGTGTTCATCTTCAATTTATTTTTCATGTGATCTGATGAGTAGCTGTGTCTGTGTGCTCAAATATCATGCAACATGTGCTGTGTTCTGAATGAAAAAGGAAAGTAGCTTGAAATGCACTTGCATTTTCCAGCACCAGATATAATACATTAAATATGTGTCATGCAGTGCATAAATGAGTAGCTGTTACATCAAAGAGAAAGATGGCCAAGCCTACAAATGCTAGAGACCTGTCTATATGAGTGTGCAGTAAGGACCAAAGGGCCATACCACCTACCTTGGTATGCTTGCTGGATTTCTAAAAAATGAGTGTTTTAAGAAGTATTAAATGTGGAAAAATCATTATCAAGAGCCCAAGCTGGATTCCTCTCTTTCTCTAAAAGAGGTAAACAATCATCTTTCCCCAGATATGGAATTTCTGTTTTGACACCAGGCACAGATCATGTCAATGAAGCATGAAGCATTCTCTGAGAGCAATTTGAAGCTGCAGCTATTGCCAGCTATGTGGGGAGTAGTATTCCCAATACAATGAACAATGAGAGAACAGAACAGTATCCTGTGAGTTAGGAAACAGGATCACATTTTATGGATAAAAGCATCTGAGAATCACCATCGTAGAACCATAGTATATATTGGGTTGGAAGGGACACTCAAAGATTACGGAATTACAGAACTGTAGGTGTTGGAAGGGACCTCCAGAAATGATCGATTCCAACCCCCTGCAAAGCAGGCTCCCTACAATAGGTCACATAGCTAGGTAGATCTTGAACATCTCAAGAGAAGGAGACTCCACAACTGCTCTGAGCAGCCCATTCCAGGATCATGAATTCCAACTCTTGGTTCCAGAAAGAACGACACAAAATCCAAACCCTGTGCCTGAGAGCGGTGCCCAAACACTCCTCAAAATCCAGCAGCTTGATGCTGTGAGCACAGTCCTGGGCAATCTGCTCCATGCCCACCTTCCTTTGATGAAGAACCAATTCCTAGCTCCTAACCTGCCCTTGCCTTGAAACAGCTCCCTGTGGATATTTTCCTTACAGCTGGGGATGTATACTGTGGTACCTGATTGCAGACTGTTTAAAATGTTCTGTGTAATAATCAACAGCAAAAAATAATCAATATGATACATATGTGTGTGCAATATACTACATATTACATAACATTTATGTCATTTAATAATAAAAAGTTAAATACTAAGTGCAATCAACAGACTATATTTGAACATACATAGACATATATGTGGTGTATATATTTCAAGTTTCATTGTTGAGCCTTAAAATGTCTTGATTTCAAGTTCCTAAGTTATTATCTTTCCATAACCTGCCAGTCTCTGTAAGATAACAAAGTTTTGTTTCTGCTTTTTCTGAAGACTAGCCATTTCTTCTTCTTCTTCTTTTTTTTTTTCTGCATGTGGGATTCACCATAATTTTTATTCATTATCTTGCTTTCAGACATATTCCACAGTCTCAGTGATCTCAGTGATTTATCACGTATAATGTACTCTATTTTTTCAAAATCTTTGCAAATATATGGCATTTCTTACTTCTTCTGGTCATATATTTCTTTCATAACAATATACCATAGTTTCTTAATACTCAGTTTTTATTACCAAAGTAATAGCTAACACTGGAATATTTGATATTTCTTGAGGACTGCTAACTGAACAAGGAAAACTTTATATCAAAGGTGTCAAATTAATTTCTTTTGACAGTTAAACATAAAAAATGAATCCCCCCCAAATATTCATACCAAGATAATTATTATTTTAATGCTTTTAAAATAATTAGTAAAATTTTGTAAGAAATGTCCTTAACAGTGTTGATTTTGGTGAGTTTGCTTTCAGCACAGTGTTGACTTTCACAGTGAAGACTCTTGAAGCAGGTATTCCAGTGGAGTGATATGAAATTCCCCTCGAAGTTAAAAAATTGCATTATCTTTGAGAAATCTATAGTAATTGATACTGGGAACCCTACACTTCTACCTCTCTATGTTTTATTGTAGATTTTGACTACACAATTTTACAGTATACACCATCTGAAATAAAATGTATTGGAGTGATTAATTGAATTAATCTCCTCTATTTTTTCCAGCAGGGAAGGTCATCCATATTTCTTCAAGATCTCCTTTGGATGTCTGTCAAAATACTGCTCTGCTTATAAACTCCTATACTTTGATTTTCATACAAAAGAAAATGCTTTTTGTTTAGATATTGAATGATTAACAATATAGAAATTACAGAATAATTGGAAATTGTACAATACACTGTGGAGGACTTCTCCAAGGCATAGTGCCTCAAGAGGCACTTGACAAGACTGGGTTGAAAGCATCACACACAAGTGGGGAAAAAAATCCCTAAGACTTCTATATGGCAGAGGTACATAACTGTAAAAGAACAAATATGTTCAGAAGATCTGGGTTCAAAATGAAAGACAGAAAGTGAAATCAGGCAGTGCTTATGCTTTCAGTGAAAATGTTTTCCCAGGCAAACCTCCTGCATGTAGGAAAAGGAAGCATTTTTTGTTTCATTTTTTGTTGTTTTATAGAAGTAGAAGTCTTATGAGGAACAACAGAGGGAAATGGGATTGTACAGTCTGGAGAATAGGGAGATCAGGAAAGACCTTATCACTCTCTGCAACTACCTGGAGGAGGTGGTAGTGATGTGGGGGTCAGCCTGTTCTCCCAGGTAACTTGTGATACAATGGGAGGTAACGCCCCCAGGTTGTGCCAGGGGAAATTCAGATTGGATATTATTATTACAAAAATTTCTTCTCTGAAAGAATGGTGAAGCATTGGAGCAGGCTGCCCAGGGAGGTGGTGCTCTTAACATCCATGGAGGTGTTCAATAAACATGTAAATACGGCACTGAGGGACGTGGTTTTATAAGCATGGTTGTGATGGGCTGACGGTTGGACTAGATGATTTCAGAGGTCTTTTCCAACCTTGGTGATCCTCTGATTCTATAAAAAAAGATGGTAAATATTATCTGTAAGTTCATAATATTCTATGGTCAGAAGACGTATGTCCCATTACACACTTCAGGATTATCCCCACAGGTTATGTAAGCTTTAAAAGTTTTTGAAATACAGAAGTCACACAAACTTCAGAATTAGAGTTTCATCATTTCTATGTCAGGACATACGTGGGAAAGGCTGTTTGCAGCAAATTCTTTTTTCCTTATAGCATTTTGTTTTCTGTTGTTGAGCAAAGAACCTGTTTTCTCTGCAGCATCCTTGAACACCTATATACTTACCATAAGGACAGATGTCTTGGCTGCCTTTTCAGATACTGAGATACACACTGTCAACATGGTAAGCATGATCTGAAAATTGTCTAAATACTAATAAATTCCTGATTTATAAAACTATATAATTTGGTATCTGATTATAAATAAAATCAAATTAATAAATTTAACTTTTAAAAATTTTGGATGTTATTTCTACAAAATTTTTCCATATTAGCTATATTGCAATTAAACACAAACAGAATCAAATATGTTGTTTTAAACAGGGTGTAAGTGAATGGGAAAATACATAAACATGTAACTGATGGCAGAGAAAAAATAACAGCCAAGTGGAAAAACATCTATTTTAAAGAGAAATCAGCACTTCCAGAAAGTGCTGCTTTTGTTTCTATATCTAAGATAATACAAAACACGTATTGACTGACTTCAGCTGGGATAGAGTTAATTTTCTTCCTGATAACTGGTACGGTTCTGTGTTTTAGAGTGAAGATGAGAACAACATTGATTACTGTGATGGTGTGCTCCTCTCTAGCCCCAGACTTGCATCTTTGATCTGGCCATTATGCCCAAGCCTTGTTCAGGGCTAGTAACACTCTCTTACTAAGAGAGATAATGACCACAAATCTGTCTCAGAATGGGGATGCTGAAAGAACTGATAACAAACACCCGAAGACCAATTTAGCATGCACTAAATATTATGATCTTATATATCACTTTATCCATAACTGGTGAGCAACCCAAGAACCCCTTGAGCTCTTCTTCACAGCAGTGGGCTGCATGACAAGATGTCCCCATGAGGGACACTTCTCAACGTTATGCCTGTGCAGAGATTCTTCAGGTCTTGACATCAAGATGCCTAGCTGATATAAATCACTGGTAAGTAACCAATAGCTCATTTTCATCCATGTTTGAATTGCTATGGTAATTTCTTGGATTGATTGTGCATATACAATCCCTTAGAGATACATGTTGACTAAGTCTGGGACTAGCGGATCCAGGACACCTAGGCTCCTTACCTCTCTGTTTCAAGGGGTTTAGAAAACAAGGGAGTCCACTCTGAACCTCATGACTCAGTGAGAGGGTCTCCTGGATGCTCTATGCTGTAAATAGTCAAGTGTATCTTACCATCTCAATTCTTGTTACACTGTTCTTTAATTTATGATTAAAGTTAGTTAAATTACTGTATTCTATCAATAAATACATTCCTGACTCTCACTTACATGCGAAATGTAGTTTCCATCCATGACCATAGCACACTGATTTTGATCATTTCTTCAAATTGAATAGTGCTTACCCTGAGTCAGAGACCTTTGACTTTTTGCATTGCCCTGCCAGTGATTAAGACGGAGGTCCAGAAGAAATTGGAAGAGAACAGCTAGCAGAGCTGAACCAAACTGACCAAAGGAACATGCTAAGGCATGTGGTGTCATGCTGAAAAGTGAAACTGGGGGGAGCTGGTAAGGAGGGGCTGCTATTTCTCAGGAATTGGCTGATCATCAGTTGGTAGGTACATCATTTCGTGCATCACTTGTTTTTGTTTTTGTTTTTTTAATTATTGAGTTCTGGGTTTTTTCTCCCTTTCTTGTTAAACTGCACATATATCATAAATTCTTGTACTTTTTCGTTGGTTTTTGTTTTGTTTTGTTTTGTTTCTGTCCTGCATTCCATGGATTTCTCTTGAGAATTTGCTATATGGAATGAATGAAGCATGAACTGGATATGATACACAAGCTGAGAGAAAAGCACAATTCTGGCAAGATCTAGCTGAGCTTAAGTGCTCCTATCCCACTAGACAAGCATAAGACGTTGTCATAAGATGTTTTCCCAGTTGCGAACAAGACAACCTTCCCTAACAGCAGCAAAAGGTAAAGCTGAGTTTTGATTTGGAATTAGTCTGGTGGCAGATAAGCCAGCTGCAAATCATATCAATAATTGTTACTGTGTGAGAGGGAGATAAAAGACAAATTTATGAGATAAGGTTTTCTACTAAAAAACAGATACTTTCATTTGGACAGATGAAGAAAAGCCAAGACCATGATAAGAATACAGAAGACAATTCCCTCTAAGAAGAACATGGAAAATGAGACCATTTCCCTCGTTCTTATTACTAGTAAGATTCTCTTTAAAGTTCTAGCAGCAACAAACAACATAACTGAAAGTCTTTCCAGTAAAGATCCCTTAAATTCCTGCTCCGGTGAGGCAACATTTAGAATATGTCCAGTTCTGGGATCCCCAATTCAAAAAAGACAGGAATCCTTTAGATGAGTCTAGTGAAAGGCCACAAAGATGATTAAGGGCCTGGAGCACATCCCATATAAAGAAAGGCTGAGTGACCCAAGCCTGTTCAGCCTGAAGAAGGCTAAGGAAGGATCTCATTAATGTTTATGAATACCTCAAGGGAAGTAGGAGGTAAATGGATGAGGCCAGGCTCTTCTCGGAAGAGTGTAGTGATAAGCCAAGGAGCAACTTGAACATAGGAAGTTCCATACAGACACGTGGAAGAAATTCTTTACAGTAAGGTTGATGGAGCACTGCAACAGGCTGCCCAGAGGGATTGCAGTCTCCTTCAATGGAGATATTTGAGACCCACCTGGACACCTACCTTTGTGACCTATTGTAGGGAACCTGCTTTAGCAGAAGAGTTGAATTTGATGATATCTTGAGGTCTCTTCCAATACCTCCAATTCTGTGATTCCATGATGACTAATTCTTTCAGCTCCCTGCATCTCTTACAGGCCACAGATGGGACCATGAAGCTGTTCATGTTCCGAGTATTGCTTCACTTCAGAAAAACAAAGCCTCTGCAGCTTTGCAGCTGTCTACTAGGCCTCCTGCTGCAGGATATGTGCTGAGAATGTAGGAAATACCTGTTCATCTTGTTTTTTGATACTAATGACTTATCCTTGTGACTTACATAGCAGGGAAAATATTAGTGTTAGGAAATCTAGTGCCATAAGGGCTACAGCAGCAGAAACAGTCCAGTTATCTCATAGTAGAAGATACTGATCCTAGACTTTATAAATACTGCTGATATTTCAGGGAGAGAGACTACAAGAGGAAAGTACAACAGCGCAGAAAATAAAAACCATTTCAGTGTTGTTCTCTAACACTCACCTGCAAAAATGTCTTTTTTACAAATTGACTAACAACATTTTTTGTTGAACTTGAGCATAACTGAGACTTCATTTGGATGCTGTAAAGTAAAATACAGGAACAGATGTATGTTCATATGTGTTCATCTAGCATGGGCAATTGGTTGGCAACAAAGACTTAATACATTTATTCTGGCATTTAATAAGATCTCTTTGTATTTGCCACTTTCCACTGAGATTATATCTTCCCAAAAATGTTTCTTCAAGACGTGAAGAACACAATCTGATCCTCAGACAGCAGCAAGATCTTCAGCTATCTATACAACAAAAAAAGATGTTCAGGAAGCTAACTGCAATGCAGATGCACTTGGTCCTCCAAAACTTCCACCACTTCCCCAAATGTTTTACCATCTTATGTATTTTCCCAACTTTTCTTTCCTACCTCCTCCTGTTTTCTTGTTTTCTTGCTGCGAAAGTCCTTCCACAGTCAAAGACACAAAGGTTCAGGACAATTACTTTGCTTCCAGTTCCATTTAAAACCCTTAGGGTCATTGCTATTTTTTCTTGCACATTGAATATAGTGTAATCCATCAAATACTACCCATAAAAATATAGCGCTATTTATTTTCCTAAACACTAAAACACCAGAACATATAAGTTAAGTGGCACTGTTTTCTAAATTCCAGTAAAACAGAAAGAAATCAAGTACATAAAATCTCACTAGGTTTAATGCAATTTTTTTAATTCAACCTGAATTCTAGTGCTTCTTAGCATTTTTAGGAAAAAAAAAAGAATGCAGACTTCCTTTAAAAAATATAATACAAAATAAAAATATATATTAATGAAATCAGAAGGGAAAAAACACGATATTATATCTATGCCAAATAATAAATAATATTTAAATACTTTGTCATCTCACAGAGCAAAAGCCTTCCTAGTGCTAAGAGGAAAGCTGAATAAAGTGGTTTTGCCACCACTTCAGTCACTTGAAAAGTCTATGTCTGTTTCATAGAATAATCATCTGCCTATATTTTTTCATTTGAAAGAACTAGCCAGGAAACTTATGTCATTTGCAGTGCAGTACACCACTTTATATATGCAGATAATATATGCTTTCAGTTGAATGCCAATGAAAGCTGATGAATTCCAAGGAAGGGTTTGTTTAACTTCATATATTTTTCAGGGAAAATGTGTAATCATTATACCAGCTGCTACTGGTACTAATAGGAAGATGGATAAGTACGTTTTTAAAAAAGATATTAGAAGTTCTCAATTTTCTGTTCACAAATTACCAATTAAGGTAGAATTTCTGTGGCCCTAATCTTCATTTTTTTATTTCAAAATCTCTTTTGATTCAGAAACACTGAGATTTAAGCAACAGGTCTAATGCTCTGTCTCTTTGGTCTTATGGAAAGGTTGATAGCTCATGGGGAAAAAGGTCACTGAGAATAAGAAACAACTTCCAATGGCTTTAATGTATGCTGAGTACATCCATTTCTGTTTGAATATGTCCTTTCAGCACTGATAGATAAGATCTTACAAACTTGCAAGAAAATTTAAATATTCCACATCCCCTTTGAAACTTTTACAATTTTTATTTTCACATGTGGTTGTAAAACCCAACGATTTGGTCAAACTTTGAATTACCACTGATTGGAGCTCTCCTACTCTATCACTCTCCAACTTCAAATGGCTGAATGAAGAGCACTTATCTTCTGGAGGAGAAAAAATGTCAAGGATTAGTTTTCAACACTCTGTCTCTCTTTTGCTGCTCTTTGGTGACTGCATATCATCTTATGCAAGTATTCCCAATCTAGATACACAGAGTTTAAGTACTTCGAGTACCTTCCATTAAGTCCACGACTGGAATTCCATTAGTCCAGTGTGCTAGCCATAGTAATAGCTGAAAAGTAGTACTTATCATTACACTTATATGTAAGGATAAAATATACATCCCACTGTGGGGGAATGAGTGAACAACTGTGTGATGTTGAACTGTCAGATGGGATAAACCACAATGGTAAAATAGTTCCGAATTGAGAAAAGAGATGCCTTAAAAGCAAATCCCTGTCTAGAGCAGGAGAAGCACCACTAAGTAAGGGTGTGGGAAAAATTCTGCTGTAGAGAATTGCAATGGCACAGAGGTAGACAGTAAAAAGCATTAACATCAGATGGGAGATTCTAAGTTTGACAAGCAAGTAATAACCCCTTGGGTTAATTTCTTCTCTCAACATTTTCGTATTTAGGGAGTGAGGAAATAGACTGAAAAAATGAGATTTTATGAATTCAGCCAGAATTCTGAATTTTAACAAGTCATCTACAACTTTGAGACTTGTCTTATTAGTATTCATTTCATATTCAGATTAACTAATGA
The DNA here is from genome assembly GCF_905368555.1 of Meleagris gallopavo. NCBI lineage: Eukaryota > Metazoa > Chordata > Aves > Galliformes > Phasianidae > Meleagris > Meleagris gallopavo. The sequence goes on from NC_139435.1 coordinate 71,501,027, forward strand.
AAAAGTCTGACAACTAAGCTACTTTATCTAATATACTTTTACTACAGTATTTAAGCATGTAAGATTTACAGTTGGTCTAATAGATACAGAATCATAGAATAGTTAAATTTGGAAAAGACCTCTAAGATCGTCCAACCTTCAACCGACCACCACCATGCCCACTAAAAGCAATTCCCTCAGTGCCACATCTACACATATATTGAACTCATCCAGGGACAATGGCTGCACAACTTCCCTGGACAATGTGTTCCAATGCTTCACTACCCTTTCAGAGAAGAAATTTTTCCTAATATTCAACCTGAATCTGCCTTGGTGCATTTTGAGGCTATTACCTGTAGTCCTGTTTCAATAACAGCCACATTTTTCTTATTATTTTAATAAAATCACATGCCATTGAGAAAGGTAGATTATTATCAGAGACAGATGAGGAACAGAAAATATACAGACCATGTGAAAAATCTTTATTTTCAGATAGTACTATTTAGTTCTGTTTAAGAGCACTCTATGTGTTGGATACAAGTAGTCAGAGGAACAGACTAATTTTTGTTAAAATTAGTAGTGCCTTTCATCCTAATAATTCTTATGTCTAAAGTTATATTCCTCAAGGTAAGTAAAACTCAAGTGTTGTTTTTTTTTCTCCATTACTAGCAAAAGGAAGCCCTACTAACCTGCCTATTTGTGTTTAAATTACATTGACTCTCCTTATTCTGATCTTCAATCAAAGTGGAAGTTCTTTCATGATTTCTCCATTGTCACTCTTGTTTGTAAATGGAGGGAACTTGACATTTTTTCATTTCTCCAAATCTCTTCACCTTTTTCCACATTCAGTTTATTGACGGGAATATCCTGAACATCCTGACATAATTTCTACTATTTTGACCTCCACTTTCTCCAGGCTAGTGTGAAGCACTTTCTATTTCTTTGTTACAGCAATGATCAAGGCGGATTTTTTTCCTACCTTCCTTTACCATTGCAAGCCTCAGATGTTCTTGGCTTCTGTAGGGCAATTAAAATCATTAAGTACAATTTTGATGAAGTCATCTAATAGCTGAGACTTCATACTTCTGCTTTCACTAGCAGAGTAACTAGCAGCATCAATGACACACCAAAATTTTGTTTGAGTACTATAAGGCAGGAGAAGTTTATGTCACTCTTATATCTGAAAAATTACGCTATGAAAACTCTTGCCTGTTTATACTTTCTTAGAAGACCTGTCTCAAACAGGTCCTCAGCATCTAACACCATGTTTCTGTTGATATAAACAGTTCAGAATACAGCTGCATTCTCATGGGGCTTGTTTCTTCTGCTTTTGGTTCTTACAGTGAGACATGTATGGGGTACAGTGAAGCTTCATCCTAATCATTTGGGGCTTTTTATCATTTGGTATTACTAATACTAGCAAATATTATATTCAAATAATTCCACGTGGTGTCTGAAGTTTGCATTGAAATTATATTCCCAAATTAGTGATATCTATCCCATACTTGCTGTTTCTTTTCCAGTGATAAAAGATATTTCAGAACTTAATTTCACAATATGTTAAATTTAATGGAAAGATGCAGTAGGAGCACTCTTCCATGTAATTAGACAATAATGTCTATAATTAGATTTCATCACATTTTCTTAGGCAGAAAAATGCAAAGTTCACTTGAATCCTAATACAGTATTCTGCAAACATAAATCAAGGTAAGATGAAATATTCAAAGTAATATGAAATATTCAATGTAATAAAAATGAAAGAGGAAACTGTTGTGTCACGTCTCTTAATCTCCCATCAGTTAATCAAATTGAGTAATAGAGACAAATTACAGCAGAATATCTACTCAAATAAATATGAAATCAGTGGATAAAAGTCATTATGCTGAGCGTAAGACTGAATGCCTTCTTGAAACACAGTGACAGGCTACAAAAAAAAAAAATGTACTAGAACTCTGTATAGAGACTGACACGTTTTGGCTCTAAGTATATAAAATAAAGAAGGCTTGACAAATGTCACACTCAAAGGTATCCTGAATCTTCCTCACTCAGGAAATACCAAATGCAGTGGTCCCCAAACCTCATTTTAATACTACATGGTAAGGGTTTACATCCCTCCCAATATCCTGATATGCATAGTCCAACAGGAATAAGCAGTATTCAGCTATTCTCAAAAAGACTTGACAAAGCTTTTCAGACTAACATAAGGGCATAAGGTAGATAACCATGTATACTTGCCTGATAATTGCAGAGGGGGAGATTTAGAGTCAAATATCTCAATTTGAGCAGAGGGTGAATGAATTAAGGGGAGCAAAGCTTAATGGTAGCAAATGGAAACCACCAAAAATTTCAATGGTTGACCAAATTCTGGCTATTTGTTTGTATACTTAGAAAAGAAGAGATAAAAAGGTACTAAATCAGCCTCAGAAATGCCATTTTACTCCTAGTATGTCAAATAGTATATGAACAATGCTGGGAATTTAAGAATGCAAAATAAGTTTGGTTTGGTTTAATTACGGGAAATTTTAGAAAATTGTTTGCTCTACCAGATAATTACAGCCTCTTAGAATGTCTATGTACACTGCCTTCCCTTTCATATTAATGAGTACCAACATGACTTCTGTACCTGCTTGTTTGATTAATTTTCCCAAAAATTCACAGTATGAAGAAAAGCTAAGTTCCTGTGCCAATCCATTTTTTTCCTGATGTGCCCCAGTGATGGCAAATATTGCCTGGAGAGAAAGAAAGTTATTTTCATTGAGAAGTAAGTAAAAGTGAAGAAAGCAGACTCAGAAGTGTTGGATCTAATATTAGGAATGCAAGTACATCAGCCGTGGACTCTGCAGAGAAGGAACTTGATCATCAAAAGAATCAGAAACTTAGAAGTAGAATATAAGTAATAAAGCATTTTAATTTTCCATATATTTATTAAAACATTTATTTAAAGGAGCAACAACAACATAAAACTGGTGGCTGATGTTTGATCTTGTTTTTGTGACTCTAATTCATCCATCTGTTTTGATGGCATTGACTGCAATTCTTAGTGAGGTCTCACTCTGTTCATCAGAGATTTTTGATGAAATTTCCTTTTCATGTGCTTCATCCCTGAAAACACGTGTTGACAAATGTGCATACCGCAAAAAAGCAATGACATTTTTCTATGGTGAGAGGGTTCCTATGAAAGTGGTGAAGAGACATGATCAGATTTTTGAGTTGAATATCTGATGATCCTCATGCCCTGGTTTCAGCCCAGACAGAGTTGATAGGACACCAGTGTGTGGTTGTTGTTGAGCAATGGGTGTGAGCCTGGCCCAGGCCAAGCCACAGAGCAGAGCAGCCACCACTTTTACAGGGGACAGCTGCATTGCATCGCAGCCCATGGGCCATGAGTTGTACACACCTGACCTAATCTTGAATTACATAAAGAATACTAACCAGAAAAGTTTAATTTTTTACTTCACTTAAACTATTGATTTCAGCTTTCTGGACTGAGATTGTTACTGAGTAGTTCACAGGCTTCTTTTCTGACTGATTAGAATTCAGAGCTAAGGAACTTTAAAAAGTTCATTATGTTTTCCCCAATCTACATGCAAATGGAGGTATTTGCTAGTGATAGATTTCATCTGCCATAATTAGTTGTAACTTCTAACTTTTTTGGTGTACTGATTTTCTTGTACTGTTTAGCTGAATAATAAAAGCCCAGTGACAAAAATTTCTGGTGTGAAGGCATTAAAAAAGCAAAAGGCTTAGGAGCCAGAATGTGTTCACAAAGTATGGGTAACTCCTACTCAGAATCAATAATATGGCACAGAGTGTAAAAAATCTACATGTGTGACTGTACTTAGATCATAGATAATATAATCCGTAATTACAAACAATAAAACATTACAATAAATCATCTCTTCACCTAAAAGAAAATAGAATTCTAACAAGACTAAAATCCTATGATGTTGCAAATTACTTCTTAAAGTAATTGCTGCAACAGAATTCTGATAGTATGTAGTTGATTGATATCCAGCAAATGTATTTGCTCACTCCAATAAACAATAGTTTATTAGGAAATGCTTTTTATATGAATTACTTTCCTGTATCTACAGAGAAGCATATCATTTTCATTATCTGAAACTGCTTTAACTATTAACAGCTTCTGGAATTTATTTCCAAACACACATGCTGTGACAGCTAAGAAGAAAAGGAAAAAGTAAAAAAGCACTGGGCAATAAATAGTGCTCCAAGTCACCTTCCAGCTCTTCATGTTTTTGCTAGCAATCTCATACATGCAGCCATACCCCAAGTCCACAGCTTTAACATCCCACCAGCTTGTGCCTGCTCCTCTGCCCTCAGCGAACAGAAAGTGATGTTCTCCAACAGCTTGGTCGCAGAAAACCTTATTCTTGATTCTGTTGTTCCATTCTACAACCTTTATGATAACTTCTGGCGAATTACACACAGGAAAAAGAAAGCATTTCAATAAGCAGTTCAATAATAGATTGTTACTCTTTGGGTCCAAATAAGCCTACTCCAAAATCTGGGTATCATATAAAAAATTAGTCCAAAGCTTAAAACTTTACAGACTTCCTTATCAGGAAAAGCAATGATCCGCATGCATTTAGGAGTGCAGTTAGGAGGTAGGCTTTGACAAAGAAAAGTGCTAAAGGTAAAAATATTTCACTTTTGTTGTGATGTTTTTTAATTCTTAGTACTGAAGGAAAAGTCTGAAATATAAGGAGTCACTCAGAACCTAAGAGAACAACAGTACCTAAGCTTTAATGCCACTGTTTTAATCAAAATTAATTTAATCTTAAATCTGATCTAGTGAAATCAAGTCAATAGCTGGCTGTCATTTGTATTCAAAAACTATGTATTGCTTCACACAGTGTTTGTCAGAATAAGTCATGTCAATGAAAACTGCCCTTTTCACGTGTAGCTGCAAAAACATAAAAGGTTGCAGGGAAGAAATCATGTGGCATACTATACTCATCATCTGAAAGGTACTAATAATCCTTGGGGTTATTGAATAATTAGGGTTCGTCAATCCTAATCAACTTCACCACTAAAAACCCCCAAGGTCAGAATGGATAACAGCAAGGTAAGGTTACTTCATCAGAAAGATATTTCAGGGAAAGAATCAGAGCAGCTATATATGAGGAGCAGTGCTAGGTTGACATGCCATAGGCTACCATACAGACTGAGAAATACATAATCAAGAGACACAAGTTTGCCATAGCTTGGAGGCATCACATTGCTGGAACAGAGGTGGAGGGCAAAGGGATCCTCCTCTATGCCCACGTGAATTGTGCTACTGCTACAGAACGTGCCCTAGAATGAGCAGCAGAGTGCTAGCTGGCAGGCTGGAATAGTCAGCTACGTCTCACAAAAAGGAGAAGGATTAAGGCTGCTTCCTTCTGCCTGGGAGCACTGGCAGCCAGTATTTATATGTCTCCTTTTTTGACCTGAGGCAGTGTCTCTGCATGGCTCCTGAGCTCAACAAGGCATAGCTAAGGTCAGGATTTTAAAAGGTCATGTTTAATAGAATATGAAACGTGCGTAGCATTGAGCACTGGCTCAGTTATTATGTGCTCCAGAGATATTTCTAGTGCAATGTCCAAAGGAATAATGGCAGCGAAGAGAGTGAACAGGCCCGATAGAGTAGAATATTTTGTAAAACTCTAAATGCTGGGCACGCAAGAGGAAAATTGGCTTTCAGTGGTTGTTTGTAAACACCAATTTGCCTTTGCACTCAACCGATAACCCTGGAAATAGAAAGAGAAAGTAAATGTGATGCAAAGATCTTCAAGAATATTATTTTTGTGGGATACATTTGCAAAATAACCTAACATGATCACACTAAATAATTTCTAAATATTTTTTATATTTTAGAAGCAACATCAAAACCTAATAAATCTAAAGCTGGTATTTGTAATCAGAGATTACCTAACACCATGTTATCTCTGGAGGCAGTACAGGGAGAGAAAGTGAGAGGTGGTATTGTTCTTTATTCCTTTTTTCTTAAGGGAGTTTTCTTTTCCATGTCATATTTCACTGCACTGCAACTTGCTTCACTTCCAGAGTTGTATTAATGCATTAAGCAGTAGAAAATCAGGGCCCTGTTCAAGATAAATGATTCAAATGAAAATAAACACGTTCATTTTAGTTAAGAAATTTACTTTCAGACTGGCAAGTCTAAAAAAGTTTACAAACTGATAAGTACTTCTTGCCAGTTAGAAGCTATGAAAAATGATTAGAAATTAGTTTTTATTTAAGGCTGGCCTTTTGTAGCATACCGAGGCTAATGTTCCTCTCACTAAAAAATTGAACTTGGAAAAATATTTATTTCATAATAAATAATGTATCCCTTGAGACTTACTCTTCTTTCATTTTTTTAATCTACATGTCCTGTCATTTTCTACAGACCAATGACATTTTGGTCTGATTATCATTCAAAATCATCTGTCCATTTTCTGCTTTAACATTTATTTGTCACTTTACAGGTCTTTTAACTAAGACTCACTTTCTGCAAGTGTTGTAATGCAGACAGTATTTCAAGCAGATTGTAGCCATTTGTAAACCCTTCATTAACACATTTCCTGTCTAGTTGATTGTGCACTTAAGACACAAAGAGCAAACATTCCCATAGCTATCCCTGCCCCATAGTAGGGGACAAGGGCAAGACTTCACATAATTTCCACATCTGATACCTCACGGATGATGCAGGCACATTTGGCTACAGCTTAGCCAAGGGATCAGGGATAGCTCTTTGTTTTGAAAATCACAATTGAAGACGTAACACATTTTGCAAATGAGCAATTTAATCTTGTACAGAATAATTTTGTGTTTCTGTGACTCTAAGCAGTTCATTTGACATTCAGAAGAGAAGCGCTAATGTAGAGACTGTATTTGAAGACCCTGCAGTCCAAATGTTCATTCTGCCCTCAGGAGCACTGGCACTGCAATCCTCACAAGTAAAAGCTAGGTTCTCCCAGCCATCCCAGCTCAGCTGGCCATCATCCTCGTTCACTGCCAGGACTACACTGATGGCCAGTCTCTGCCTAGATACAGCATTCATTGCATTGCCCTTCCTCTTCTGGTGTTCACTGACATTGTGAATGCATGGAATATGCTATGTGGCATAATTACAGCTTCATTTCTTCTAGGATTTTATATTTTTGTTAGCTGTTTCATGACTCATTTTGCAAACGGTAACCATCAAAAAATTACAGTCCTGTAATTCTCCTGATACTCAGAACAGCCTCTAATGATTACTGTTTGATTTAGATAATACAGATTATAACATACAAATAAGATGATAAATCTGCAACACAGTAAAACATTGTGTAAAAGTGCTTATTTTTGTAAAAATAGGCTTGCCTGAATAGACTTTAAAAAGCAAGACTTTCAGTTTCTTATGGAATGTGGAACTTAAGAAAGAATCAGTTTCATGATTGCTTCTTGTTGCAGTTCTGTGTTGAACTTGTGGAAAAATTATTGAAATTCTACTGCTGTTTCAGTATCGAATCAAAGCACCCTCACTTAAAAAAAAAAAAAAAAAGGAAAAAAAAAAAAAGAAAAAAAAGTGCATTATCTCAAAGAAATCACAGATGCAAGAAGCTCCCAATAGCAAATAATGAATAAGATGGAACAGGCTGACCAGGGAGGTGGTGGAGTCACTGTCCTTGGAGGGGTTCAAGAAATGTTTAGATGTTGTTCTGAGGGACAAGGTTAGTGGGAAATATTGGTGATTGCTGGGTGGTTGGACTGGATGACCTTAAAGATCTTTCCCAATCTTGGTGATTCTATGATTCTGTGAAAGAAGGTATCCACTTCATAAAGAATCAAGAAAGAAAGACGTCAGTTGCAGGAATCTGGAAGAAACACCTCTTATTCTTACCATATGCCTTGCACTGAGAGCTTCCTCCAACACAATCCACAAGGACGTGCACTTTTATCATCACAGATGCACCCTCAGCTAGCGCACATAGTTCTGGCAAACTCTAATCTCAGTGTAAAATCTCCTTGAGCTACACTTTATGTAGGAAATTGAGTATTTTAGTGTAAAAATAAACACTTAGCAGCTTAACACATTGAAACCTGCATCTCCAGCAATTACAGAGAAATTTTCTGGTCAAATACCCCGTTTTGATGAGACTTTCTACCACAGAACTACTCCATAAGCTCTGCCCTACTCTGGTCACCCACTGTTGAAAAACTGAACACAAAAGGCATAAGTAATCTGAAATTTGCTGTTAAATTTCATCCTTGCACTGACTGTAGTGTTAGTTCACTTTATTTTGAAATTATTCAGACTACCTATCTTCTGGAGAAATGTGAAACACTGGACTATGTATCTTCTTTATATTTTTTATACAGGGATATTCTTGACTCATTTAGAAATCCTGCATAAATTCTCCCTTCTTTCAATATCTGAAAGAGTTGTCATAATGCTTTACTTAAGATCATCAGCTCTGACAAGCATTATGTATCCATCTTTATACTGTGTTACAAGAACCGAGCTTGTTTAAATGTAATCAGACAGTATTCTTTCCACAATTTTAAATAAACCATGGTTAGTATTTACTGCTGTTTTAAAGATTTATGTTTTTTTTTTCAAAAAGTGAAATGTTTTTATAGTTAGAAACATCCATTAGAATGTTTATGCTAAAAAGTGTGTAGATTTCACTAACCAGTAATCAGAACTGATTTGGCAATTAGCAACTAAGTTACTAATTATATAGCAGCACATTTGCATGGAAATCTTAACTGCATTACTGATAAGACTGACTGGCTTAATTTTCCCCTTCACATTTGATCCATTTTTACATATTCACAATAGGCATTAGCTGAGTGACATAAGTGGTGTTGGAATAGATTTTGTAAGGCACAAACAGTATTCTAACACAAGAATTTGGTTTGTTCTTTTATATGTAATAGCTGTAACAACACTGTGAGCTCTAAATGGGAAACTGGTTCAGGTTTCATACATGAAAAAAAGGCTAAGCTGTACTAGCTATGTGTAGATAGGTTTGTATTTCAGATGGTTTTTTGAAATCAACAGGGCAAACTTTTTTAGTCCTTCAGCTCACCCATGGTCAAGTGACACTGTAAATGAGTCCTACTTTTGTGTCCGTATTAAAACCACTAATGATTTCTTATGATCTTTTAGAACTCAAATTAATCATGCTCACACATACAGCTTTGAAAAAACAAGCTCTTAGGAAAGTCAGACTTCTTTATCATAGGTTATGAACTTGGATTGAAAGACAAATGTTTTTCACACACTGTCTGAACTGATAATGGATACAGAGGGATGCTATTTACAAGCATTTTAGCTCTGAGTTAGTGAGAAACAGAATGGCCATTATAGGCCATTCTATTTGCCTCATTAATGTTTGACTGTGCAAGACCAGAATAACCTTGAGTTCAGGACCTGAGCCCTTTCTCCATTATCAAAGCTCTGTACAGAGTGTTAAAATTTTAGACATTTGGCCATCTGCAAATATCGGGTCGATACCCACAATCAGACACTTCCCTCAGTCTTATACTTCCAGAAAACCAAAGTTCTGAAACTCTTACAAGCATTGTTTTTGAAAGCCAGAGGCTGTTGCAGACATTCACTCACTGTTCTGTAGTAATTCAGGTATTTGCAGGCAGAGAAGACCTGCCTTTGAACTTAGAGCAGCTTGGTACTTTTTTATAGCTGCAAAGCTAAGATAATTACCTTCCACTGTAACCTCTGGGGACAAGCTTGACACTGCAATAAAGTTTCATCAGTCTAAACTAGCTCTTGGAAGCATACAACTAAGGTGGCATAATTGTTTAACAACTTCAATCCAGTGAGCAACTCAAAATTTATCCTCAACAGTGTAAAACTGGAACAAAAAGCTTTGCACAGAAATCTTTATTATTATTATTATTATTATTATTGAAGTATTTTTCAGAACAGTCTAGCAGAAATATTACTAGTCTCGTTATAAATTCTGTCACCAGAGAAAAATATGCAAAAATAAATAAATAAATAAATAAGTATATATCACATACATAAGTAACTCCTGATGTTTTGTTGATAGTAACGTCAGAGTTGCCAAGATCACCCACTTTCTTCTCTTTTCTTTTAACCTATCCCTCTACTCCATCTGCTTTACTTACATAATAATAGCTAATTGTTCTCCACTTCTCTGAGGCCCGTTGCATATCTGTTTAACCAAGAACATATTTATTCTTAAAATGGCCGAAGTCTGTCACTCTTTTGTGTCACTCCAGCAACATCAGCTTTCACAAGTTGTTACAGGTATATGTTCTCAAATGCAATTCACAGCCTTATGGTATATTCCCAACAGCCAGGAATGTTTCTGCAAACTGCGGTCCTGTCTTAACACTTCCCACTTCCAGTGCTAACATGAAATTATATTCTACTATTCAATCCATTGTTACTTATGGAGGTTTCTGGGACAAGTTTCTTTTTATTTAACCACATGAAAATGCTTCTAAATGATTCGTTTTGCTGCATATGATTTCCTGGATTGCTTTGCCTTCTGCTCACCCTATACCACCACCACCCATTTCACTCATTTGCACCTTGTTTAAAAATTTAAAAAAATGTATTTAAGAGTGAGCTTAAGTTCCTTAGAGTAGCAAATCACAGAATCACAGAATGGCCAGGGTTGGAAGGGACATCAAGGATCATGAATCTCCAAACACCCTACAACATGCAGGGCCACCAATCTCCCCATTTAATACTAGACGAGGCTGCCCAGGGCCTCATCCAACCTGGCCTTGAACACCTCCAGGGATGGATGGGGCATCCACAACCTCTCTGGGCAGCTGTTCCAGCACCTCACCACTCTCTCTGTCAAGAATTTCCCCCTGACATCCAACCTCAATCTTCCCTTCCTCAACTTCAAACCATTTCCCCTTGTCCTGCTGTTATCTATCCTTTCAAAGAGTTGATTCCCCTCATGTTTGTAGTCTCCCTTTAGGTACTGAAAGGCTGCAATGAGGTCACCCCGCAGCCTTCTCTTCTCCAGGCTGAATAAGCCCAGCTCCCTCAGCCTGTCTTTACAGGGGAGGTACTCCAGTCCCCTGATCATCTTTGTGGCTCTCCTCTGGACCCTCTCCAACAGCTCCCTGTCTCTCTTATACTGGGGGCTCCAGACCTGGATGCAGTACTCCAGATGGGGCCACACTAGAGCAGAGTAAATGGGGACAATCACCTCCCTGTCCCTGCTGACCACCCCTCTTCTGAGGGAGCCCAAGATACCATACCAATATGTCTACTTACATGATCGTTCATATTTGCTCTACCTATATGCTCTTTCAAAGGTGATTAAAATTTTAAGCCTTTAGATATTACAAGAATAGAAGCGTAACATCAAAGCTCTGTTTTGTTTTCTCACAAGAATGCTTGATAAGCTGATCATGAAATTGAATGATTTTTCAGAGCTTCTGGCAATGTTATGAGTCATCTGTTTGTTCTCCTCTTGTTCTTTTTCCAAGAGTAGTAATTCACTGTTGTGAATCACCATTCAGGATTTAGATGTTTCTGATGAGTCATACTTAATCTAATAGAAAGAAGGATGTTTAGACTACATAAATTGTGCACTTTAACCATGGTATGTTTAGAAATCCTTGATTGGAACACAAAATTACTTACTTCGGTGACAGAAGAAAATCAAATGCTGAACTGTTTCCTCTGCTTTAAACTCTGCACAAGCAAATTCATCCCCATGCTGTTGATTCACTTAAAAAAAAAAACAGTGGTCAAAGTATATGTGAGACAGAACTCCATCACAATTTTTTTCCATCTCTGCACTCAACTATAAACAAAATTTTTAGCATCATGTTGTCCATCTGAAAAGCCTGAAAATATAAATAAATCTCATCCAAGAAACACCAGAATTTGTATCCTGAGATTAAAAATGCATGAAGGGCTGCATTTTAGAAATCAAACACACTTAGATCCACTATTCAGGAAAATTTATTGCATTACATTACCTTTCATCTGCTTTTCTTTGCAGTGTGTTATTCAGTGCTAACAGTCTGTCTTCTGTTCCAGAAATTCCCTGTGAGGAAAAGATATTCATGATCAACATTCACTCCCACCTGACTGCACGGAGTACCTGGAGTAAATGAGAAAACAGAATTGTCTTCTCTGTTTTTAAAATTCCACTCAGATTTGGGAAAAGGTCTTGCTTTTCTGAACAATGAGCGTCATAGAGCCTGAGATGTGCAAATGGAAAAAAAGTTGGTTTGCTGGAAGCATGTTCTCAAAGTCATTTGTTAGCTCCAAGTGGAGATACTGAACTGAAGCTACACCTGTATACAACAAATACAATCTTGATTTGTCAGCAAGAGGACTACGGCTGCTCTCAGAAGCTCCTGACATTTTATCTAGCTGGATTCCTGATGAACCGTTCTTCTCCAGTACTGACACATCAACAGCAAGTTTTGTCTAAGTCCTCAGTCACTGAGAAAGGGACAGCTGAAAATTTACAGAATCATAAAATCATGGAATGGCTTGAGTTGGAGGGAACCTTAAAGACAGTGTAGTTCCAAACCAGTTCTGTTGGCAGGGTTGTTTTCCACTTGTTCAGGCTGCCCAGGACTGCATTCACTCTGGCCTTTTATGAAAAAAAGAATGACATAAAAAAACAATGTGAGGGTTGGGTAAGCTTTAGTTTCATTTGTTGTTATAAAACTTCATAGAGAACTAACAAATACTTTCTAAGGTATCTCTAATAAAAGCAATTTATAGTTATGTTAAAATATAGTTTTCTTCCTTTAAATCTCTACAGGGATGTAAAGAGAGGTCACTGAATTTTCTTCACATACTGCAGGATGTCTGAATTAGCAAAGTACAGAATGAGTAACATTCAAGCATGTTCACATAAAATAATTAAGAATCTATCTTAGTAATTCGTGATTTAGTTAAAATTTTAGATCCCTTTATTAAGACTTGGCTGAAAGAAAACCTTATGCATTTACGTTGAGGTGAAATTTACCACTAAAAACGTAATATGGATAGAGGTTTCAGGTATGTCTGATGCAAAACACTACTGGTTTAAAGACCCTGCAAAAACACTTCATTTGCTCATTTAGATTCTGAGACGAGTCTGGACAGAATGGCAACATGTTGTACCCTAAGCTGCATCTGCAAAATGAACAAAGCGAAAATGGGATTAGTGAGTCCTCTGTATTCAAATCTAAGTCTACTAACAGTTTTAAATATTGGGTAGATCACCACATGCATGAAAATGCATAATTTATTGTCATTGCATGAAACAGTGTTTTCTAATTCCGCAATATTTCAACCTCAAGTAGAATACAATCATTCCAAGGCTGGTAGGGTCCATGCTACAGTATGATAGGTCACTACTCGGTGTGTTGGGTACTGCAGTGCACACCTGAAATAGGCAGAGGAAAGAAAAGGAAAAATTAAGAGTTACACCAGACACTGATGTGACGGCTGGAAGTGCTCCTGTTTCAGAATTCCTGCAGAAAAGCATTCTTCTCACTGTTATATCTAGCAAGTGAAAGACTGATTCTAAACCAAAGTCTGGCCAGCAACAAAACTGGAACTGTGAACTGTGTCTTCCATGTTTTGCATTAGTGCCCAAAGCCTTTAGAAAATTATCCTCAACCTGAAAAGTGTGAAAAACCAACAGAAGTGATCATCAGCAGTACCTTTAAGAAGATAAATCATGTGTAATTGAAAAGTGTGGCCACAGTGTGATAATTACGCAATCTACATAATCATACATGCATCATGAACTAAATAATCTGGAAAATATCTCCAATTATCTTTTGAGTCAAATCACAACAAAGAAAGCAGAGGTTTATTACTTGACAGGAAATGCTCTAATAAGGCCCATGTCTATTCCATGTCAGTATGGTATTATAGCTTAATCTGCTTTTTGTAAATATATCCAGATTTATAACAGAAGTAAATGGCATTGAATTGTGGCATTATTTCACATTAGCATATGATATAAAATGGGGCATACCGCTGAACATATGATTTCCACAGATCTGCCTTCTCTCCATATTTCATCACTTCGTTTATTGAATGTGCTTCCAGAGGGCAAAACTGGCTCCCTATCTATTCTGAGTTGCTTTTCATCTCTAAAAGAAGAAGCTGATATGGGTCCCACAAAATTATTCCCAAGTTACATCCTTCATTTTCAGAACATTTTTAGGACCAAATATTGGAGATACTGAAAAGCAAACTCAGCCACTGCATAACAGTGCTCTAATCTTCTATCATTAGACACACAAAATAATAGTGTGTCAAGAAAAATAAATAGAAATCGAACAGAAGAACTCACACAGCATTTCAAGCATGCTCAAAGATGGATACATACCTTGAGCACACTGAATTTGAAAGGTTTTTAAGTCAAAAGACAATAATGAGCCTCATTTTAATATACTATCTCTCATGTTCATATTATTATAGTTGTAATTAGATCATTCAACATAATACAGTTGGCTTTATGTTCTCATGACTTTAATTAGAAGAAATGAAACGAAGACCAAAGAAATTACTGAATCTTACATCCATTACAGACTTCAAGGTAAGAACATCAGCAAAGAAAAGAGGAAGGAAAAGCAAATGCACAAGTTAAAGCCGAGGCCAAAGCAAAAGAAAACATGAAGACAAACAGACTGGGAGGAAAAAAATAGCTTTTGTTATCAGTTTATGTATCCAAAACAACACACTGAAATAGTGCAAAACCACTTAAAAGACATACTGAACAGTGAATATAGCTTGAACAAAAATCTTTTCTTCCCATTCAACTAACAGCACTACCTATTGTTTTGTTTGTTTGTTTGTTTGTTTGTTTTTAAGATAAATAACCAATTGATTTTCTGATCAAGCTCAGCAGCTGCAGAAGGGCTCTGTACACTCAAGGGACTGCCACCTCCTCATCTGCCACACTTGCAGTGGGCAGCCAGAGCAGAACTGCACCAGTGGGACAGAAATCTTGAGATCTACCTATCAGACAGGATAGGTAAGGCAGAGGTTCCTGTCCTGTGACCCTCTGGGCACTCACATCAAAACCCAGCCTGCTGGCCAGGTCATCCCAGCACCACAGGCATGCTGCACCACACGGGTGTTCCCCCCAGGATGCAAGGGGCTGTTGTTTTCAGTGTTTTAATTGTGTTTTGTTTTTTGATGGGAATGGTTCACATAAACCAGCAATAGTCTTTGATGTTCTCTATTTGTAAAGCTAATTAGCAGCTGTTACCTGAGTTACTTTATTAGTGCTTGCTGGCTTCCTCTGCAAACATGTTTCAAAGATGTTAAGTAGTTAAAAGTTAATTGGTGTTTCACTGTTGTATTTCTCCCCTGAAATCCCTAAGATTTTAAACAGAGCTGGTAGGGTCCAGGTCTAAGCTAGGAGTGGTTTCAAGTAGGTTTCCATTCTGCCAAGTGTCAGTGCTTTGTTTTTCCAGTATATTCCAGAACTAGGTTATCACTGATGTGTATAGTTCAAGATGTATCCAGCTTGAAATGCGCTTTCAGGTAGGATCTTTCAACCCATGATACTTAGAAAAATCTGAAATGACAGTCTTTCTCATCTTGAAATGAGTTGAACTCTGCAGCTGAAAGCTATCTTTCCATCACATAAGCCTCCTTGTTTATTTGCTCTACAACTGATTTCATTTCCTATATCAAGCAAATCAGCTATATTGCAGAAGGACTTAGTCATCTAATTCTGGGAGAGAAGTCACAGCCACGAATCCCTATGTTGCTTACTGGTCACATGCCACCATGGGAACAGACCTTGCACTGATCTCCAAGCTGGAATTTCAGGGTCAGTTTCACACTGAGACAAGCAGATAAGTGGCTTCTAGCACTGTATGAGCTCAGCTGCCAACACCTGAGAGCTTTACATGGCATTTTCTGCTGGGCTGCATAAAAGCATCCTAAGGTTGGAAGGGGCAGAGTGTAAGCAACACGTGACACCTATTGGCCATTCTTGTGCTGAGGTCCTCGTGTGTGCTAACTGGTGAATTCTTTTAGAAAAGGATTTGTAGTTTAGTTTTCATTTCAGATCAAACTGTAATGCTTACTA
The DNA here is from genome assembly GCF_905368555.1 of Meleagris gallopavo. Lineage (NCBI taxonomy): Eukaryota > Metazoa > Chordata > Aves > Galliformes > Phasianidae > Meleagris > Meleagris gallopavo. Next base: position 71,517,073 of record NC_139435.1, read on the forward strand.
CAGGAAGACTTTGGGCTATGGGTTTCACTGGTTAAAAAGGTGCCTCAGGTTACATATGTCATGTTGCGATCTGTAAATCTCTTCTTGATCCTAGTACCTTTTTTCCCCATAAGGACATATTTCACGGTATTCTGCTCTTTATTTCTTCTGAGATTTCACGTGCCTGTAAGGAAATAATTCTTCAAACAGATATAGACCTTTCCCCCCCGCATCTTAGCCCCCTTCTGGCTGAAAAATTATTGTTCTCTGCATGTAGCACTTCTAAGTTAATATCACAACACACAGCCCAAAATACTGTTACCCAAAGCATTGAATTCTAACTGCAACACTTGGAACAATTATAGGTAATTTGAAACCTTTAATTTTACAATTGCCTAGCTAAATCCTGTAAAATGATAAGTTTCTTTTTGCAAAGGATTCTGAAATTCATTCTGTTGTGGTTGTTAATGTTTAAGGTTGTGGGCCCCACTAGCATTAATAACCACACACAGAACGAGTGGTTGTGCGTTTACTCTTTTTTTATTTGAAGTTATTTGTAACTAACAAATCTTTTGGACAAAGCTCTGTAATTTTATTTTCTCCAATTTAGTTGAATTCTGTTGCTCATAAATAGTACTACAATTAGTCATAGTTAAAAAATATGCAAAGCCTTTCATTTTCTTGTCCATTAAATAAAGTCAAAAGAGGAGCTTGCCAAGGTTGAAAGAGAAAAACTGCGTAGCTCGTGTATTTTCCCAAACCTGCTAACTAGAATCCAGCTAAAGCAAGCTGTGATTCAGAAATATGTGCGTACTTTGTATGATGACCAATTTATTTTTTTTTTAATCATAAAGCATTTGACATCTGTCAGGAAATACTGGACAGCGGCCATATGAAATCAGCTTAATGATGAGAAGTTTTCTCATCCCATGGGGATATTCTTCTGGAGAGATTTCTTTGGTATTTGAATAGTTTAGATCACAACTTTACTGGGAGTCTTCATTCAAAATTTTATCTTTCACAAGCCCATTTTGTGCCAAGCTACAAAATGAGCAAATAGTATGAGAGCAGTAAGTTGTCCACTGAGCCTCCTCTTCTCCAGACTGAACAATCCCATCTCCCTCAGCTGCTCCTCATAAGATTTGTGCTCCAGACCCCTCAAAGCTCCACTACCCTTCTCTGAACACGTTCCATGGCCTCTATATTTTTCCTGTAGTGAGGGGCCCAAAACTGAACACAGCACTAGAGGTGCAGCCTCATCAGAGCTGACTACAGATGGACAATCACTTCCCTGCTCCTGCTGGCTGCACTATTTCTGTTAGAAGCCAGGATGCCATTGGCCTTCTTGGCCACCTGGGCACACTGCTGGCTCGTGTTCAGCTGAACATTGACCAATACTCCCAGATTTGTTTCCTCTACAAAGTCTTCCAGCGACTCTGCCCCAAGACTGTAGTGTTGCCTGGGGTTGTTGTGGCCAAAGTGCAGGACCTGGCACTTGGTCTTGTTGAACTGCATCCTATTGGCCTCAGCAAAATTACCCAATGTGTCCAGATGGCTCTGTAGGGCCTTCCTACTCCCAGGCAGATCAACACTTCCTCCCAGTTTGGTGTCATCAGCAAACTCACTGAGGGGTGCATTCAATGCCTTCGTCCAGATCAGCAGTAAAGGTATTGAACAGGACAGATCCCTGTACTGATCCCTGGGGAGAACCATTTGTGATTTGTGAAGCTAGATAACTTATTGAAGAAGCATTACAGAATCCAACATGGAGAGATGGGAAGGCTCATGCTCCAGCTACCCACTAGCCTGCTTCTTCATCAGCCAGCTTCAGAAAAACTAGTTATGAACACCTCAATGACAGCTTCAGTCTCCTTTCTGAGCTTGGAGAGCATAGACAAGTGTATTTCAGTTAGCCAACTGCTCAGAATTTGCCCCTGCAGGGAAAAGTGCAGGAGCATCTTCTAATGGACGGCAGGCCAGTTCTCACCTTCTGACTGCACAACTGGAGGAGAATTCCTAATGAGTCGGGTGACAGGGCATCAATTGCAGTTCCAGAACTTTGGCTAACTCTGAGCATTATGGATTGCACTTCAGAAATGTCGCTGTGAGCTGCAAGTTGTTGTTTAGAAATACATTTTCACTTGAAAAAAGTCGAAAAATCAGAAGATTTTTAAGAGCAGTAACTTATAAACACGATAAGATAAAAACTACTATCTTAATGTTTATTTTTTTTCTTCACTATAAAAAGTAAAATGCTGCTTGATAAAGTGAATTATATCCCTTGTCCCTAAGAAGTGATAAATTAGTGAATGAAAGCAATGCTGTAGATTTAATAAATTTTAATTTTAATGGAGCAATTAGCTTCTATTAAAAACATCTTACAGCATTAGCATGAAAAACTCTGACCAGCATCTGCATGTATTACATATTGCTCATAGTGCCCAAGCATTTCAGTGGTTTCTCATCTCAATTTTTATAAATGAAAATTCTTCCCTAAAATTACAGTGGCCTACATTGCTTTTCTTTTCTCTGTGCACTATGCCATCAGAATTAGCAACTCATTAGTCCACCTTTGGGATCCTTCTTGGGATATTCACAGAAGAGCAATCACAGTCCAGCTACAGTTTTCAGTTTTTCTTAGTTCTTCAGTTGTTACATAATCCCCAGGGTTGAGTTACAGCATTTCCCCTGCTCATCAGGCTCTCTTCTGAGGTTTTCTCCTCCACAAGATAGCAAATTCCTTTGTGACCTGCAATCCACACAATCTGCCTGAAGCATTTTGCTTCATCTCCTGTTAATTTCCAGCTTTCTGCCTGCCACATCTATCTATCTCATCTCCTTCCTGCTGGATAGGGCAGAATCTGCTCTGCTGCTGGGTACAGAACGTTGCTCACACAGCTCCCCCAGGCAGGGTTCCCTAAGGTTCAGGTGCTGACTAAAAATTCTCCTAGATCTTGCCTGCAATACAGATAAGAGAGAAAAAAAGAGAGAGAGATTGTAGAGGGAAAAAGCAAACGATGTTTCCAAAAGTGAAGATTAAACAGATGTAATTTATAACCATTAACAACATAGCTGTATTCTGGGAATAGCTATGAATTTCCTTCATGAACAAAGTAAACTCTATCCCAGATACTAGATGTCATATGTTCAGAGACCCCCACAGGTGGTAGCAAATATACAATCAACCTTATTGTCACAAACCTCTGTATTGAAGAGATCTGGAGGCAATGAAAAATCCCTAACGTAGCAAGTGATATGGAATAAAATAAATAAAGTTGATTAAATGAGGTTTCAGCAGAAGAAAAAGCAGGATTAGGATGATGGATAATTAGAATTTTCTTTAATTATTGTAGGGTACAAAGCTTCTCAACAGTGAAATAAATGAGCAATTGTAAATAAAAAAATAATAAATTGCAAAAAGATGAGCAGTCTACAAACATTAAGAGCAATGTGTTGCTACAATAAGCAATTTGATGACTCTAGTGAGCGTGTGCATAAACACAGATATGTTCTAATCAAGGCAGCACAGCTACAGTAACATTCTGGGTGTTTCATTACTCATACAATGGAAGAGCATCTTTCCATCAGGAGTTTTTTCCACACTGCCCAAGCATTTCATTCACAGGCAGTGAAATTCCAGCAATGGCTACATCTTCTGGAACAAATAGAAAAGAAATGGAGCGCTGTTTGCTATATATTCCCACATCTAGCAGCTAAATTAAGGGGAAAGAAGAATTAAAACTTTCTACAACTGAATTTTCCATCATGGGCTGAGCTGCCTGAAAATTCCCTCAGAATACTCTCACAGTGTTGATTCTAGGAAGCTGAAACAATTTTTTCAGGGAAATGCAGGCTTCATTGAAGTGTTCACTGAATAGTCACTGGATTATTTGCCCTTTCCACAGTGGCAGTGCCCCATCCCTGGAGGTGTTCAATGCCAGGTTGGATGGGGCCCTGGGCAGCCTGCTCTAGTATTAAATGTGGAGGTTGGTAGCCCTTTCTGTGGTGAAGGGTTGGAGCTTGGTGATCCTTGTGGTGCCTTCCAACCCAAACCGTTCTGATTCTATATGATTCTGTGATTCTATGACATAGTCACACCAGAATGAAATAGTATCAGAACATAATATTGATGCTTTTCCAGAAGTAAATATTAGACATTAAAGAAATAGAATATTTTGATAGGGTTAGAAATAATTCTTGGTACATTTTATTTCATACTGTAAGTCAGAAACTTTTCATCCCTACTAATGTAAAACTGAGTGTGTTTCTCTCCAAACAAAAAGAAATAATTCATTGGTCTCATAATATGGAGGACTGATAAGAATGGACAATACAAGATCTCTCAAAAAAGATGAATCTACAGCAAATCAGGGCGTAAGAAATATTTTCTGGAAGCTCTTCTGCAATCAGGCCTGTCAGCAATGACAAGAAAGGTTATCCCACTGACAATAGGAAACTATTAGGGAGAGGAGGAAATAAATTACCTGAAAATATGTTAATGGTGGTATTAAGCCCTCACCTCACCCACCTAGAGAGTATACAGGAAAACCTGGCTAAAAAGAAGCAGTTACCTCCAAGGCAGTAGAAACTCAGCTGAAGTGGGACACATCGATATCAAGGCACAAATCTTTACTCTTTTGAGGGACTGAGGAGATCTGTGGCAGTCATCTGTTCCTTCAATGCAAAGGGAAATCTGTGTCAAGAAACAGTGCACTGCAAACTGTAAAAAAGTATAGCTGACGTAATGGTCATCTAAGCTGATTTTTTTCTACACTCCAAAGTTGTGTAACTACTTGTTTCTCTGTGCTGAAGTCTAGACAAAGAAACACAAATCAGGACTGGAAAATAAAATGTCCAGTAAGAAACTATTACAAAGCAATAGTAAAGAAACAAATTTGAACTATAAAAATGTTTATTGTATAAGAATGTAACAACTGAGTAAACAAACAAGACAACAGTGAAGTTTTTAATTATGAGGAATGAATATAAATGAATTCTCTTTTTTATCTTCCCACTGCCTCTTTGTTTGTGAATTATTGAGTTGTAATGGAGAGGAAGGGAGGGGGAAGGTAGATGGTGACATTTTATACACAGTATAATAGGATATATGTAAATAACTTTCTGTTGTCTCTTGAATCATTGTCATAAGACTTCATACAGTGATAAATGGGTAATTAAGTCAGAGGAAAAGAAGCTATCAGTTACTGTAGGAGGCAGAAAAAATAAATGCAAATGGAATAGTGGGTTGGAAAGCAGAAAGACAAAAAGTCAATATTGAAGGTAATGTCTGAGGAGTCTTTCCTGATGAAAGGACAGGCTTGCAAAGTTAAACCTGAAGGACACAAAGTATTAGAAGAACCCAGGTAAATAAGCTACTAGTAACTCATATCCTTTCATATATAAATCATATGAAAGGTCTTGGGCTCTGGACAAGACAAAAAAATTAATATTGGTAATATGCAAAGAAATATTAATAGCAAAATCAAATCTTGATTCATAGTACTCATCCATAAGGTTAATGTGGATATGTATAATAAATGAAACTTTACAATCTCTAGGACTTTCTAATTATATTTTGAATTAAATGTGGTATAGAATCAGTACATATGTATGCTCTCTGTTTTGTTTTCTTTTTATATTTTTTTTTATTACTCTCAGTTATCTATAAAGTGATGGAAAATATCAATACAAATATAATTTCTGATTGATCTGTGATCCTCTCTTTGTATTTTATATGGCTTGAGATGCAGACAGGAGGTAAGATCAAATTAAGGGGAAAATTCCAGATCTGGAGATCCTGCTTGAGTTCCTAAAGGACAGCCTAAATTGCAGAGGCTTTCCAAATAACCAGGTTTAGCTCTGGCAGGGAATTTACAACTGGTTGTAGACTTGCTTGCATAAAATCTATTTGCTTCTTCATCAGCACAACATAAACAGCCTCCTAAACAGACTCATCATTCCCCTAGCTAAATGAAGGCTTGTCCTATGGAGACATCTGCATCTGTCTTTCTTTCCTAAGGCTCCTCAGCAGCCAGTGGAGATCTACTCAGGCTGATCAACAGGGATTGAGATACTGTCATCTTAAAAAAGGACATGTGAAGCGGATCAGCTAAATTAAAATTACTTTATTAATAAAGCAAGCAATTACACGATGACAAGTCTATTTGCAAACATCTACATAGCAGAATTGGCTGAATCCATGTGATGTTCTGAGTTCAAGAAAATGCCAATTTGCAGCACACAACATCTCTGCTTTGTTATCTGGAACAATCAGATATCTCAACAATTGTTAATGTTTTTCCCCACTTGAGCTCTCTGTTCTGCTCCAAGGCAGACTCCTTTGTTAGCAGTTCTGTACAGGCAGAATGGCAGAAAGGCGAGTTGAGCCTTTCACCCCATTAACATTACCTGTATTCTTTTTAGTTGTTGGCCATTTTCTTTAGTAATTTCAATAAGTGAACAGTTGTGTTTGTCGTTTTACTGCTGACACACACGCAGACAGACTATATGTAAGCGTACCTCAACATCTCCTTGTTACTGCTGTAGCAACTTTTTCTGAAATTTAATAACTGACGTAGTTGCACGTGTGAATGTATAAGAAAATATCACCAAATTCCTTAAAATTCAATTTGCAAGATAAAACATTTGAAATATACAGTAAAGAAATAAAAAAGAAACTGGAGAAAACTTAAAAAACAATACCATAAATAAAGAAATTCTATATGGTCACCTTTTGTTGTTAGCATACTAATGTCACACTTCATCTGTTCTTGTATTACTATGCAAGCTAAATAAAATCTGCTTCATCTTTTTTTTTTTTTTTTAACTTTTCTGCTTTAACACCGACGTGAATTGTCTATAAAGGGAAAAAAGAAAGTTCTAAAGTTGTAAGAAAAAGGAAACCCCTGTTATGCTTCAACATTTTTATCGGGGGCATAAGCAGTGAGACTGAGTGCATCAACAAGTTTATGGGTGATACCAAGCTGAGTGGTGCAGTTGCAACAATAGAAGGAAGTGATGACATCCAGAGGGATCTTGATGAGCTCAAGAAGTGGGCTGAAGTGGACCTAATGAGGTGCAATAAGCCCAAGTGAAAGATCTTGCCCTTGGTTTGGGGTAATCCTAGATATGTGTATGGGCTCGGAGAGCAGATCTGAGAAGGACTCGGGGGTCCTGGTGAGCAAAAAGCTGGATAAGAGCCAGCAGCATGCTCTTGCAGCCCAGAAGGCCAACAGTATCCTGTGCTGTAACAGAAGAGGGGTGGCCAGCAGGGACAGGGAGATGATTGTTCCTCTCTGTTCTGCCTTTGTGAGGCTCCATCTGCAGTACTGCATCCAGATTTGGGGTTCCCAATACAGGAAAAATGTGGAGCTCTTGAAGAAAGTCTCCATTGCCCCAGAGGAGGGCCATTAAGATGATCAAGGGCTGGAGCACCTCTCCTATGAAGAAAAGTTGGCAAGCTGGGCTTGTTCAGCCTGGAAATCAGAAGGCTGTGTGGTGACTTCCAGTACCTAAAATGTGTTTCTGAACAAGATGGAGACCAACATTTTACATGGTCTGACAGCGATGTGACAAGGGAAAATAGTTTTAAACTAAAAGAAGGCAGATTTAGATGGCATGTTCGAAGAAAATTCTTTATTGAGAGGGTGATGAGGCACTGGAACAAGTTGCCTGGAGAAGCTGTGTTTTTCCCATCCCTGAAGGCACTCAAGGCCAGGCTGGATTGGGGCCTGGCCAGCACAATCTAATGCTCGGTAACATATTCCATGGCAGGAGAGTGGAACCAGATGATGTCCATTTCAACTGGAGCAATTTTATTGTCATGTGACTTAATGACATGCATATGAAGAAGATGAAGATTTTGGATTTCTGAAAAATAATTTTTCTAACAGTCAAATATCTTTCATGACACGGAGTAAACCACAATGTTAAAACAATATAATTACTGGTGGTTTCATTGTCTCCGGTCTTTATTGACACCATCTGGGACAAATTCACAGTTAATAGTTGCAGTACCTCTCCCCATTGCTGCTGAGAATTTTCTTGTCTTTGTTCATGTTGTAGTTTGACAATGCTCAAAAATGCTCCTACCGTGAAGGTTAAGTACATTGTAACCATCATGTTGAGAAAAAATTACGGTCTGACTACATGTGCAAGGGCAGATGGTCTGTTCATGAGCTGAAACCATTGAAGCAACAATTCATGAAGGAGCTGATCCTGTAGCAAAAAATGTTAACTGTTCATTTCAATCCACAATTTTTTTTTTCTCTTATTTTTTTTCTCTTTTTCATGAGGTTATGGAAAAATGAAGCAAGGAGTAGTTAAGCCTGAACAACAGAGCATACTCACCACTCTGGATCATATTATGACTTCAAACTTTCTAGTTTAGGATCTGCTCAGTTTGGCCTGGCACCACACTGCTTCCCTTCCCCTGTGCCTTGACTTCACTCCCAAGAGCTGTTAAACTACATGTCATCATCACCTATCATGATCAGAATGGGTACTGAATGTGCACACTGCTTGATTCTCCACTTACACAGACCTCAAAAGACTTTTGAAATAGAGGCTGAGCTTGCCATGTGTGTTGAGGGAAAGAACAAAACATCCTAGCAATGCAGGTAGTTTCCAGAGACGTTTTTAATATTATATGCTGTCCATAAAGGAATATTTATTAATATCACTGATAGCTGTGTTCTTCAAATCTATCTATAGACTCACATTTTCTTTCTGGTGACTATGCTTAGGACTAATATCAGTTCTTATGAATAACTAACTAGTCCATCCTTATCCAAATTGTGTTTGCTGCTTTTTTATTTATTGACAATCTCACTAGAAAGTGAAACCTTCCAAACATTCCAAGGCTCATTGGAAAACAGCCAGCCAAATCTCAGCCAGTTCTTTTAGAATATCCTCTAAATTCAGATGCATCAAGTGAAAACAGTATTCAATGACTTCCAAGATACCAGGGACTAGAATTACATTACAGATATCCTCTGATCTTTTTCAAGCAGAAAAGACATATTTGATGAAATCTTTTTTTTTCTTTTTCTTTTCTTTTCTTTTTTTTTTTTTTTTTTTTTTTTTTGCCTAGAAACATAGGAGGACAAAATTTGTTATGTTGTATAAATTTATTAAATCCAATTCCATCATTAAAGTAAATATATCACAGTCTTACATAACAATTTGTCCACACAATGAGAGTGAATATTTGTAGATGCTTACTGTTTCTGCCATTTCTTTTGAGCACCTCTATATTTTTTCTTCCTTTTTCCTTCTTTCTTCCTTTCCTGGCCTCTGTTACTATCCTATCTGATGTTCATTTTCTCTTTTATTAATCAGCTTCTTGAAGTTTCTCTCTCTTCTCCTTAGTTCCTTACTCTTCTTCTGAAGGACATCATCTCACCTGTTGTTCCCTTCTCTCCCACTTTGTGCTCTCCTATCATTTGTAAGACAACAGTTCTGCTGTTTTCTCTCTTTGACAAATTTTTCCTGAGAAAAGCTTTGGGGAATTTTGTGCCCTTCCTATTAAAGGCAGACACTTCTCAACGTTTCCATGAAAGCAGTTCCAGTAAAAGCAAATGAATAAAAACCTGAGCGCTTATACTTTAACTACCTTTCCTCTTTTTCTGTTTGGAAGTAGGAAGGTTATAGAGGTTTATCTTTCAAGTCTTTCAAATTTCTACTAATGTAAAATGACATAATATTTTATAATCCTGCCAAAACTTAAATTCTTCAATCTATTAAAGACTGAGAATTTCATCTGCATAAAAATGACAAAATATACATCACACTGAAATTGACAGAAGAGCTATAATGCAAAGGAGATGTGGCTTAATTAGAGTGAGTTCTGTCTAGATAGACTGAAATTGCCTATGTAATTTTAATTATTTCTCTCCATTAAATCTATGATCATCTATTATTATTGCTATGTAACACATCAGAAAAGTACTCCCTCGAGGAATACATTGCCATCTTTAACAAGAAAATATTGCAATTTCAACATATATTTCTTTGTCATTTAAATGACTGTCAATAAGTTAAATTTAAAAATTTTTACCATGCAGAAATTTACATCCAGTAGAGTGTCAGAAATGATTAAGGTAAGAAATAACTAGCTTCTGGAAGTGACAGATCAGACACTCTGTGCTCCAGATAAAAAAAATTGTGTTGCCTATACTTTTAACCAGTGAAGTGTCTGACTCAGTGCCTTTGTTTTCTGGCTCATCTTTTCTCATATGCCATGTGGAGGGTGATGCCTTCATGTAAGATTATGGGTGGGTGATGCCACTTTATACATTTCCTTTTCTGCTAATTTAATAGGCATATTTAAAAATCAGTTTGTTTTCTGTTTCTACACTTCTAACTGCAAATATTCATATAGTATTAAACTTTATAAATAAAATCAGTGCCAAAGATTACTATTAAGGACAGTCAAATTCAATTGCTATGATTATAATTCAAAGGACTGAGAGAATTTGTGCTTCATAAATGGCTTGTTGGCTTTGTATCCCATAATCAAACAATGCTTAAGTGTTATTTCAGTCCTCTATTTACACAATCATTTAGTTATGCACACCTTTTTTCAAGTTGCCATATATTTGTCAAAAATTCAAATGTGAAAGAGAGAAAGAGAGACAGACAGAGAAAGAGGCAGAGAGACAGAGAGGAAGGGAGGGAGAGAGAGAGGAAGGGAGGGAAGGGAGGGAAGGGAAAAAGGGAGGGAGGGAGGAAGGGAGGAAGGGAGGAAGGGAGGAAGGAAGAGAGGAAGGGAGGAAGGAAGGAAGGAAGGAAGGAAGGAAGGAAGGAAGGAAGGAAGGAAGGAAGGAAGGAAAGGAGGAAGGAAGGAAGGAGAGAAGGAAGGAAGGAAGGAAGGAAGGAAGGAAGGAAGGAAGGAAGGAAGGAAGAAGGGAAGGAAGGAAGGAAGGAAGGAAGGAAGGAAGGAAGGAAGGAAGGAAGGAAGGGAAGGAAGAAAGGAAGGGAGGGAGGAAGGGAGGAAGGGAGGAAGGGAGGAAGGGAGGAAGGGAGGAAGAATACTCCAAGTCTATGTTAAAAATGCTCTGAAAAAACAGCATCCATAATTATGAACCATTTTATTGAAGGCTGAGTAGATGAAATAATTGTTTTTTAAGGGTCTTTCAAAGTCTTAATTAAATCCCCTAGTAAAACTCAATTAAAACCTAAAGATCCTACTAACATCCAATTACTAATTGATGGTCAAGACTGGGGAAGTATAGAGAAGCCGAGGAAGAAGATCTGTGTATTCTAAAATGGCAATTGATACTTGCCAATAGTAATTTACAACATCTAACTGCTAATCCTGGATTTCTGCAAAGGCTTAAATAGAATTTAGACACAGGAAGTTAGCCTCTGCACCTGTAAGGCTACTTGTGTTCCATGTAAAACTTCTTCTGCTGTAGTATAAAATCATATTTTGGAGACATGGGGCTTGCTATTATTTATAAATACCACACATTCATAGCCAATATACTGCAATGATTTCTTACCCCAAGTAATACAAAGCAGAAATACAGGCTTTTTTATTAGTAAATATCAAGGCTTGAGGTGCCACCACCATGCTTTGTGAGAATATGCATTTTCTCATACAGTTGAACCATTATTTGCTACATAAATTTTTATTTTCCAGAAATGCATATTATCAAGAATTTTGATCTCCTACATTGCCTCTGGTCGGTGCGAACAGCTCTCACTCTAGGAAACAAAATTGTTTGCCCTTCCCTGTGTGGAAGCTATCTTACAAACCTTCAGAGGCACAGGAAGATTAATAGCTTAGTTATACCATAAGCATTATATGTTTTTAAGGCCTGATCAAGTACCTCCAGAGGTGGCTTTACAAGGTATTAAGGCAGAGGGGAAATAGGCAGAATCATTAAAACTAGAAACCTCTGGCATGATAGCTCATACAAGAAGGCCTAAAGGACCTTACTAAGGAGAGGACTCTGTGAAATTCTGTCATTTGCAGCTGCATACACCACATTAATCTTAATTGAATAAGTCAAATCAATTAAATAGTTACATTAATTATATGTTTCTTAAGTGCAATTCTGATTTGCAGTCTCAGATGTTCTGTCTGTCTGCACAGAAATACTCTCCACATTAAACATAGCAGCTTTTTGGGAAACACACACCACAGAAGATGGGTTAGAAGAGGATAAGCTTCTACTGCTGATTTTTTGTAACTATACTTCCAGACATTAACAATGTATTCTGGGCAACTGAATTTAAACTACAAATACAAAGTACGTTAGGGCAGATTTTACTAAACGAAGCTGTGTATAGAACTGCAGTGATATTAGGATGGAAAATACTGAACACCAGAAATGACATTTTAATGTCCATAAGTAATAGAAACTGAACGCCACAGGCACACACACACACAGATATTTCCCAGCCCAGCAATCATGCAACTTTCTGCTTAGCAAATATTATACAACTAATATTTCATTTTTTAAAAAAGGATTTACTTGTTAGCATTTAATATTACAAAAAAAAAAAAAAGAAAAAAAAAGATTTGAGGATTTCTTGAAGGTATCTACTTAATGTAGTCACAGAAATTGCAGCAGAAACATGGAGAATTTTTATCTCAATTTTTGAAAAAAAAAAAAAAGAAAGAAAGAAAGAAAAGAAATTGTAGAAATTTTTTTCATTTGCAACCGACTTTTCCCAAGGTGTAGATACATTTTTTTCTGACCAATGGTTGATTTCTAAAGCATTTTTTTCCTAGAAAAATTGGGCAAAAATATACAATTATCTTATTAATATCTGTATGAGCTGTATTGCCAGAGAGATTGCAAAAACTCTTTGAAAATAATGGCATGACAGGTAAATCAGAGGTTCCATCTTCCCATATATCTACATCAAAGAACTAGTAGTATTTCAGATAAGTTTTTCCAACAGCCATACAGTAAACATTAAATTAAAACCCAGCTGTATGTTGATGCTGTTGTGTAACCCAGCAGGCTGCTCAGCACTACACCAAGCCTCTGACTTACACTCTCCACCTGGGATGAGGGAGAGAATACATATGTAATAGCTTGAGAACTTGTGGTTTGAGATAAAGACAGGTTACTGGGTAAAACCAAAACCTGCATGCACAAAGCAAAGCAGAACAGGAATTCATTCTCTGCTCCACAGCAGCAAACATGTTCAGCTACTCTCAGGAAAACAGGGCTCATCACATATAGTGGTTTCTTGGGAAGACAAATATTATAATGCTAAACATGTCCCCTCTCCTCCTTCTTTACTCCGGCTTCTATTGCTGAGGATGCCAATTCATTGCATGGGACATCCCTCTTACACCAGTATGTCAGCTGTCCTGGGTCTGCCTCCTCCCAGCTGCTCATGCACCTCCAGCTCCTCGAAGGCAGGGCTGAGTGAGAAGCTGAAATGTCCTTGGTTCTGTGCAGCACTGCTCTGCAACAATCAAAACAGTTGTGTTTTATTACTGCTGTTTCATCACAGATCTGAAACACAGCATCATACAAAACTCTGTGAAGGTTAATACAATCTCAGCCAAAGTCATGATAGTGCACTGTGATGTAACCCTCCTATTTCAGTCAGCTGTGCTGATCAGGGCCATCAGAAGTGGCTGACAATCTCCTTACTTTAAAAAAAAAGAATAAGTTGAAAATCTATTAGAGATTAGTGATAATTGTCTAAGATATTATTGTGATTCCAGGTGCAAAAGATAACAACAAGATAACTGTCTGAGCTAAAATCTTCTAAACATTATGGTAAGACGTTCATCCAGACCAAAACAATCAAACTTAGCCTAGGTCTGAAGATTTAAAACAGTTTTTTTCTTAACATTAGGAGCAACAAAACCCTGACCAACTTGACTTTGCATTATTTATTCTTCCAGTTTAGATATGTAAAATTAACAGCAAAAGGAAAACTAGAGAGAATGTGGGCCCCTTACTAAGTGAGGGGGGGTTCTGGTAACGGGGGATGCTGAGAAGGCAGAGATGCTGAATGCCTTCTTTACTTCTGTCTTCAGTGAAAAGGCTCTCCCTCAGGTTTCCCACACCCTGCAGGTTAGTGAGAGGGTCTGGGGAATGGGAAACTTCCCTTTAGTCAGGAAAGAGGACGTGTGTGAGCGCCTAGGCAGTACTAAGGTCCACAAGTCCATGGGACCTGATGGGGTGCATCCACGTGTGCTGAGGGAGCTGGCGGAGGTCATTGCCAAACTGCTCTCCATCATTTTTGAGAGGTCTTGGATAACAGGGGAGGTCCCTGAAGACTGGAGGATAGCCAATGTCACTCCGGTCTTCAAAAAGGGCAAGAAGGAAGACCCGGGTAATTATAGGCCTGTCAGCCTCACCTCTGTCCCTGGAAAGGTGATGGAACAGCTTGTGCTGGATACCATCTCCAGACAACTGGGAGAAAAGGAGGTTATCAGGAGTAGTCAGCATGGGTTCACCAAGGGGAGGTCGTGCTCGACCAACTTGGTGGCTTCTATGATGCTGTCACATGCTGGGTGGATGGGGGAAGAGCGGTAGATGTAGTCTACCTTGATTTTAGAAAGGCATTTGATACTGTCTCCTACGACATCCTTATAACAAAGCTGAGGAAGTGTGGGATAGACGAGTGGACAGTGAGGTGGGTTGAGAACTGGCTGACTGGCAGAGCGCAGAGGGTCGTCGTTGGTGGTGCAGAGTCTGGCTGGAGACCTGTGACCAGTGGTGTCCCCCAGGGGTCTGTGCTGGGTCCGGTCTTGTTCAACATCTTCATCAATGACCTTGATGAGGGGATAGTGGCCACCCTCAGCAAGTTTGCTGATGATACGAAGTTGGGAGGATTGGCTGACACGCCTGAAGGCTGTGCTGCCATTCAGCGAGACCTGGACAGGAGCTGGGCAGTAAGAAACCGGATGAGGTTCAACAAAAGCAAGTGTAGGGTCTTACACCTAGGGAGGAATAATTGCATGCACCAATTCAGTCTGGGGGATGAGCTGCTGGAGAGGAGCTCTGCAGAGAGGGACCTGGGCGTCCTGGTGGACGACAGGTTGGCCATGAGCCAGCAGTGTGCCCTCGTGGCCAAAAAGGCCAATGGCATTCTGGGGTGCATTAAGAAGAGCGTGTCCAGCAGGTCGAGGGAGGTGATCCTCCCCCTCTACTCTGAGGGAGGCCCTGGTAAGGCCTCATCTGGAGTACTGTGTCCAGTTCTGGGCTCCCCAGTACAAAAAAGACAGGGATCTCTTGGAAAGAGTCCAGCGGAGGGCCACAAAGATGGTGAAGGGCCTGGAGCATCTCCCCTATGAAGAAAGGCTGAGTGAACTGGGTCTGTTTAGCCTTGAGAAAAGACGACTGAGAGGGGACCTGATCCAGGTTTATAAATATCTGAGGTGTGGCGGCCATAGCGGTGAGGCCAGTCTCTTTTCAGTGGTACGTGGAGACAGGACGAGGGGAAACGGACATCAGCTGCAGCATAGGAAGTTTTGCACGAATGTGCGTAAGAACTTCTTCACGGTGAGGTGACGGAGCACTGGAACAGGCTGCCCAGGGAGGTTGTGGAGTCTCCTTCTCTGGAGATATTCAAGTCTCGCCTGGACGCCTACCTGTGCGACCTGGTGTAGGGAACCTGCTTTGGCAGGGGGGTTGGTCTCGATGATCTCTAGAGGTCCCTTCCAACCCCTACAATTCTGTGAAAATACTGTAAGCTAACTGACTTGAATATATTCCAGATCTGCTTTATACCTCATTCTCACCATTGTTTTCCAGTTGTCAGAAGTAATTGCAGGTATGAATACATACTCCCAACTGTTCCATTTTTTTCAAGTTGCTGCTGCCTCATCACTTGTGAAATCCAGAGTTGAGCTTTTTCCACAGGAGGATTCCAGTGTCTGCAGATCACAATATTTATACAGACAAAAAGGAAACTGCTATCTTGTGTACCAGCAGCAGTAACCAAATAAACAAAATTATTAAAAGTGCAAGCATAATGCTGACAGTAGCTACTGATAATTCAGCACATACTACTGCCACAGACACCCAAATAAAAGAAACAAACTTCATAATAAATGAAAGTGAAAACATCAATAATTTACAAGCATTGTGGAATAAAACAAACCCCAAAGACAGTATCTTCATTCAAATTACCATAACAGGAATGGAGATATTGTAAGTACTGTTGCTATACAGGTGCAGGTGCATTCCTAGCAGGTGAAAGCAGTGGGTTGCTCTCTTCACATGCTCCATAGAAGAATGGGGTGAGCGTGCACAACCACTTCTGAAACCATTCTGTGAAATATCAGCACACTCAGGTGAAAACAGCCAATGCTCTCTGCTACCAGATTGCCAGTACTGTGCAACAGCAAGTATTGCTGGCTGTGTGTTTTGAACTGTGGCAATCTCTTCACTCTGAGTTCCCAGCTGCTATACTGCAATGATATACTGCATGTTTCTACATGTATGGTCTCTGGTATGAGCTCAGTAATCCTACCAGTTTGGGTACCAGATCTGATATTCATTTGTACATCATGGATATGCACAAACTCTTTCTAACACTCATTTCCGATTACAAGACTGCTCAGTAAGTTGACAGTGCAAATAAGGCATTTTATGTGATAAAGGGAATTGAGCAGCAATTTCTGAAGTTAACTGTTGGAAAAATGTTAATGAATTCCTGGTGTGATATATCTACTAAGACTATACAATGTCCAGTAGGCATCAGCAATGCATCCATCAGCTAAAATTTATGGGAATATAAAACAGAGAGCAGTAGCAGCTGGCAAAGACTGTAAGAATGAATGAAAGTTGTGATCTTACCATGCCAGATGGTAAAGATTAAACAACATGTGGAGAAGCAGTGGGTATTTGAACAGAGCAATGGGCGTTCACTACTGACATCACTTTCTTAGCACCGACACTCAGATTCTCAAAGTCAATTTCATTCTACGAAGAAAAGTTGCTCGTAAATGTTGGCGACCCATTCTTCTTCTCATCAGTTCAGACTGGTTTTAACACTGTTGTTACCTTTCACAATGCACATTTATTGTGGCACCCCTGTTCTACTACGTGAGTTTGCAGACTTCCTTGACCCTCCTCTTGAATTCTACCTTTAGGAACCTCAAAGAATATTCCCGAGGATGTTAATCATCAGCACTGTTGAAAACACCAAGTTAGTCTTGAACTGTAATATAAAGGCTAAAGAGCTAGCTTTGAAGAAATATCTTTTTCTCACTTTGTCAGCTTTGTAGCAGTTTCTTTCCCCAAATGCAGACCTGATCCTTCATGCTGCAGCTGTATTGCTGCAAACAAACGGAACAATAAATCTCTAAACCCTCAGCTTGTACATGGCGAATGATGGAAGAAACTGCTCCAAATTATGTTTCTGGCTGGAGTTCAACTGCCAAGAATGAACTGGAAAGGTGCTTATTTTACAAAGAAAACAGGACAATAAAGCAGCAAGCAGCAGTACATTTGAAAAGCCTACTAAAACCATGAAAACAAAGTACATTCTTTGCTAATCTGATTTGAAGTGTTGCGTGTAGCTGTATGCAGGCACATCATCTGAAGAGGAAGGAAATCCTGTAAAAATTCAGTTTCTGAAATAGAAGTTGGAGTTGGACACGGCCAAAAGAAGGTCACCTGGCTGACAATCCTTTGCAAACGGAGCTTTCTAAAGCACTTTGCAATTTGATTATTTCCTTCCTTTTTTCTTTCCAGCTCCTAGAAGGGATGTGTCAAAAAAAAAATTGATTAATACTTCTGAAAATATTGGAGTGATCTGTTACTTTACATTTGCAAAAATACTGATGACACCCATGGAAACTTTTCCAGATACACATGCAATGGACAGGATTTGAGTTGCTTTAAACTGTTGGCAGTCTTCTGAAGCCATTACAGCTAAAGGGACTCAACACCAGACAGAAAGCTGGTCATGATATTGGCATGCTTGCACAGCAGGCATAGTGTAATACCCATACAGAGAAAATCCTGCCTCATGTAACACTGGAGGGAAAATGTGAGGTTTACAAAAGAGTTTCCAACCTATTCTCATGTTCTGAAGGTCAGAAATTTCTAATTTCTGACATGCAATCACAGAACTTGGCTGTCAGTGGGCTATATTTTCTCTCTCTCCACACAATACCTTATGAATTCCAACCTAACATATGGGCCATATGCAGGCCCAGCAGACTTACAATCATGGACTAGTTTAGCACTCTTGCTTCTTATTCAAATTGAAAGCATACATGTATATATGTGCCCAGCTGTTACTCCAAGCCAAACCAGAAAAAGGCATTTTATTCAATCCCTATGCAAATTTAGAGTAATAAAAATTGGAATACAACAGGTTTGATTAAAATAATTTTAACTAATGCTGGCTTAGAAGAACAACAGCATGTTATCAATACTGTTTTTCTCCTTAAGCTTAAACATACCAGATGCTGTGAACAAAATCATCTCTGTCCCAGCTGAAACCAGGACAAAAATGTACCTCATTGCATACATTGCCATGAGAAGATAAACTGTGTACCACCTTGGCTGTAATGGTTGTCTTTTTCACTTCAATCTTGGGGCTAAGGATATTTTCCAATGCATCTCCTGAAAGAAAAAAAAAAAATAATGGGCATATCTTCAGCATTAGCATGCAGCATACCACCAATTTGTTTCAGTTCATCGAGAAGCAGTATCTCAGCTTCTAGTTCATTAGGGGCAACCATCAACCATGCTCTGACTTAGAATATTACCTAGGACAGAAAACTATAAGGATTCTATTGGTAAAGTATCATTTAAACACAAAGATAACAATAATAATTGTATTTAATGTCTAGAATTGTTTAACTTCAGAGCTGAGGTTTTTCTTGTACCTGTATAAATATTGTGCACATATATATTTCATGTCTCATTTTAAGAGAAAATTCATCTTCTTCCAGCACCTATGTTCTTCAGTGACATACTGGGATACAAGTTCTTTCTTATCTCAAAGGGATCCACAACTTTTAATATTCTGCATCCCAAAAGAGATGTGATAATAAAACTTCTAGTTATACATTTCACACCTTTCATGCTGCCAGAGAAATTACTGGAGCTTAGAGTTAATAAGCAATGTTCTAGGTGTAAAGTCATTGCAGTGAAGAGTTCTGTTAACATAACAAAATGCAAAGTGGCCATTTCATCAGAGAACACCTCTATGACTCCAACCACTCATGCTGTCAATTAAAACATTGTTTTACTGCATAACTGACACCAAGTTCATAGCAAAGAATTCAGATTCATTCTATTAAAAAAAAAAAAAAAAAAAAGTTGCTGGGTGATATCATAACAAAGAGAATAATCTGGCAAATGTATATTATTATCTTCAATAGCTAATTGCAAAGTGCTGCACCAAAGGTGCTGATATGTTCTGGTCACAATAAAAAAAAAACAAAACAAGAGCTGCTCACTGCTCAGCTTAGACAGAGCTCTTGTTCTTGATAAATGTAATAGTGCCTGAACACATCTGGAAATATAGCCCACATTCAGTAACTCACTTTCTCACAAGAAACAACCAGGATGTGAATTTATTAGACTAATCCTGCTCTAAATTATACAAACCTCCTATATGACTTGTCTCTGAGCTAGGATTGGCTGGCTAAATAAATTGAACAATGGCTTTGTCCTTAGTTTAACACTTGGGTTGAACAGGAGGCAAGCTGTTGTCAGTTTTGTTGGGATAAAAGACCACTTGTGTTGCCTAGCTATCAATCTCAACCATTTTGCCCCAAGGAATTTGCCTTCTCAAAGACGATTTCAGGAAAAAAACATTGACCAGATAAAAAAATCAGATATGCATAATGTAATTATGTACTGTAATTATACAGTAAAACTACAAAACAAAGTCCATATTTTAATACATCATTGATTTCATCTCTCATACCATTCTAATAAATTAATGAATTTGTGCATCTTTCAGCTAACCCTTAAAAATACAGAATTTGTCTATTACAAATTATAAAAGCTCTCTTAATGTGGAAATTAAGCATTAACATCAGGATACGTTTGATTTTCTTGAGAATTACTGGAAAAAAATATGAACTTTTTCAAGTAGATCTAGTTCTACATTACACAGGCAAATTATAAATATTCACTCTGCAAAATATTTTTTAAAAGAATAAGCCACAGACTAAGTGATCAATATGCCCAACTCTCTTATAGGCATATATGCCAGTGATTTGCCAAGGAAACAAGCCTACAGAAGCCCGCACTCCATTTTTAATCTGATCATATTAACATTTTTGAAAACATATCGTGGTTACAGAGGCAAAAAATATAGTACTTTTCCTTAATAAGGGGAACTGCATTTCTTGTGGAATCAAACAAAGCTAGGAAATGTTGTATAAGACTTCAAAATTATATTTAACCAATTGAAAAAGAAAAGAAAAAGAGAAATTCTTAAATATCCTCAAATAATTATTTCCAATAACTACAGTGTTAAGATTCCTTTACAATCTTTTATGAAAGTTTCCTGTCTCTTTGTTAATAGACTTTTTCCAAGTAACTTAAGCTCAGTATTGGCTACAGATGAAGTCATTAACACACACAAAAGTCATTTAGAGTATGCCCCTACCTAGACTTTAGAGTATGCTGCAAAAATACATTTTCAGAAAATGATGCTCAGAGATCAGTGCATCAGATGCTCAAGATGAATACACGCTAATACAAGGAAGGCAATTTAGCTAATTAGGCACTATGGTGTTCTGGGAAAAGCTCTCTGGTGGAAGTTCATTCAGTGGAGAAAACAAATCCTAAAGCAGCAAGGTTTTGATTTAAACAATGATAAGAAATGCCAAGACCCATCATTCAGAAAGAATGGAACCAGAAAGGCTCCTTCTCTTAAGGTTTTTCTGCAAGATGTAAGAACCTGCAGTCGCAGAAGGATGAGACGTATAAATTTTAACCTGAAGGAAAATTATTTTCACTACACGATAATGACTACTATGCATGATGGACTTCACAGGTGAATAGTAGTAGAAACTGTAAAAAAACTATGTGGACAGCAATGAAAATTTTTGGCATGCAAAATCCCATCAGTACACCTTAAATTTCAAAAAGGAGAAAAACGTTTCTCAAACATAAGCCACTGAGATTTTCTATTGAGAAGCTCAAAAAAGTGCCTTCAAAATGCATGAAGGTCTGGGCCTCGCTAATTGAAAACAATGTCACATAAACAAGAAATAAAAGTTCTCCTTTCTGTCTCATATGTCTTCACAAGAGAGAAATCAATATTCTTGACATGAGTGCACTGATGTAATTGAAAAAAGGTTAAGCTGGTGTACTTCACCATATGTGCTACTTGGATCTGGCCCAGTTACATCTGCAATGAAACTATAAAAGCCGTATTCTGCCAAGGCTGCAATGGGCTGGCAAGTTCTAGGGCATTCTGCAGAGTTCTTTTGGTGAATCTCTGTATGACTGTGAGCCAAAAATTTGCACTGTAACACTGAGTGTTTCCTCCAAGCTCTGTCAGCAGCACAGTTTATGGCATCCAGCAAAGAAATAGGGAGTAACACATTCTCACTTCTGAGCACTAAGTACCATGGGTGCTGACAGAAAGGATCTTACCATGAATTACCCATACAGCTGAGGGGAAAAAATAAAGTAATCTGCCAGAAAACATTACAACAGCTGCAGGTTGATATGTGCACACTTCATTCAAATCAGGACTACAGGAACTCTTCAGGGATCCATTCCTTCATACTTCTTTTGCAGCTGTCAGCTCTCAGTCCATCTCTGCAAACCACCAGTGCCGATTTTGACCAGTCTTACCTTCCCCACCATCTCATATGCTCTTGGTACTTCATGGTACAGTGATGATTTTTAACAAGGATAGGAATAAAAGTAAAGAATAGTTTAAACAGAACAGGGCAAATAGATGCCATGCAGATAATTACTGGTGTGTATTCCTTGACTGAGTACGCTGTACAGATTGTAATAAATCCTGACCAGTCTACCAATTGTGACTAACTATACTTCACAGGAAAAAAAAATGTTGGAAAAACAGAAATCCAGTACCGTTTAATTGATTTAAAACGAGGAGTTGTGTCCCAAGTTGCCATGTAAGTGAAGAAACAGAATACAGTTTCCCTGCATATTCTCCCTTTTCAATTCCTTGCTTCAAATGCAGCTAACTTGGCCCTATTTCTCTTAGTCTCAATTAAAATGAAGAAGCTCAACATTTCTGCTTCCTTCCACCAAATTATCACCATATTATCTGTTTTCTTCAGTCTGCCACCAGTTGGTAGTGGTTCCCTGTTTTGTTATTAACACACCTCTGCTTTAGCTGATGGGATTACAGAGTAACCTAGAAAACCCTTTGCTAACCAGAATTTTTTTTTTTTAAAGCAATTGATTGTAGTTTCTTCTTTTATGTTTTGAATTAAAAATCACTCACATCTTCACTGCCAGTTCTGCCAGAGAATGACACAATGCCAAAAGCAGTCCTCTATTATTTAGGCAATGATAAGCTTTTAACTTGGAGAATCTGAGTAAGTTTGTGTCAATAGCACAATCGTCATGGAAACCCGATGTTGTTCTCATTTAAAGATATAAATCTGTCCTCATTTTAAATAAAAGTTTGAACATCTATTTTGAGGATTTTATATAACTTCTCATGAACAATAAATAACTCACGTCCAGCAGAACATGTCAACAAGAGAGTCAGCTAAGGATAAGTCAAATATCTACCCATCATATTTATATCATACGACGTTCCTAACAATATACCAGCTGCTAGACGTGTATCTTACTTCGTACCAATCACATTTCCACACAGACAACTGTGATGCACTCAGCAGATAATGCAATGCTGAAGACAATGTCAAATGTTGTGTCTAGAAATTTTGCTTGACTAACCAATTATAGTATATTCATACTATAATAATATAATGTGCAACTGCTGTTTTGAAATTCATACGTTACTTTGAATCGAGAAATAGTATAATTTCTAAGAGTAAAATGAAACCTGATGCATTGATTTTGATTCTCTTATTTATGAAGAATCAATACTTAGCACAGAGAAATAGGAGTTTAAAACAGTTGGATTTTAAACTAAAGAGTAGATTTGTGTATTTAAAGAGAAAACATTACTAAGTATTTAATGGAAGCTGAACTCACTTCTCCTCCCACCATGTGAACCCTAGCATCCTTTCTTATTGGGATATTACACAAACAAGGATTACAGCGTATAGGAAGATGCAGTGTCATGGATTTCACTCAAAAGGAAATGCTGTGCAATTCACATCTCAGCAAGTATTGTGGATGATCTGTTAATAACCACAATATCCTTCTGCAGCTTCAACAGAATAACCCTGCCTCTTTCTCCACTGCAGCTTACCTCTTCTTTCCTGTCAACTTCTGAATGAGGGCAAAGATAAAGAAGAGCTCCACAGGCTGTTTCTGGTCTCAGCTCCTTTTCCTCTTAACTTTGCAAAGATTTGTGTCAACAGCTACAGATTCTTCCTAAAAACAAGTCCAGAGTATCTTGGACACTAGGGATGTGAATAGCAACCTTTATCTTGGAAGGGTCATTGAAACAAAATATTCCCTTTGACTGAATTTTTCTACTTCCTGGGCTTGATATCATATGAACAGAGCAACCAAGATCTCTAGAAAAGGAACAGAACAGAAGAAAATGGGGGAAAAAATATTTTCCTGAGACTTCATTGGTCTAACATATTCTAACCTTATTTTCCTTGTCTAAGACTACTACTGTAAAGATGAGCCTACTGAAAAATAAATTACTTCCAATGAATTTTTGTACTAGATAAGACTGAGTAAATATGCTAGACCAATGACACCCCTCATTTCTCTCTTAGAAAACGGATGGCTGAAGTTTACTAGGACAGGAAAAGCCAGTTTTTCTCAGAGTGGCTCCTTGAAGTTTATAGACTTCCTGAGCCAAAAGTCATGTAGTATTGTGTTAATAGATCTTAATGAACTGACTTTCCTATCAGTAGAAATAAGAATCCATTTTTTAGTTTGGTTTGTTTTCATTTTTTATTTTCCTTTATAAATCAGCATAATTTTGCATCTTGGTCTTCTGGAATACTTTGAAAAACCGTTCTCACTCAACTTTCCAGGTCTTCTCAAAAACTGAGCTTTTCCTCCGTTTAATTTCTGCTTACTTTTTAATCATCCCTGTTGAACAATTTAATTTTGCATCAATACATAAACTGAATTGCTAGCAACACGTGTTAAAAAAGGAAGCAAATTTAGTGCCAACCTATGGCATTGTAATGGGTTGGCCCCAGCCTGCAGCCAAGCATCCAAATGAATGGGACAAGGAGAAAATGAGAATGAGAACAAGGACCGAAAAAGTAATGAGTTTTACAATCATAGGCAAAACAGATTCTGTTTTAGGGATTTAACTTAATTTTAAGCATTTAACTACTGAATTGGATACTGAGGGACAAGACAAGCATTTAAATACCTCAAGAAGACACCTTACCTCCTCCGTTCCCAGGCTCAGTCTCAATCCTGGCAGTTCCTTGGGGAGTGCCTATTCTACCACTTCTATGGTCTTGCTTTTCCTTTCTTGGAGTTTATCAGCATTCCTTGAATGAGTTTTCACAGAGGTGCTACACATTTAGCTAATAGCAGTAAAAGCTGTGTCTGGTGCAGATCTCTTGCTGGGCCAGCTGGAATGGGATGCCCTATAAACACAGAACTTGAGGAGGACATCTCAAAAATTACCTCCATCATACTTAATTATTACAGCACCTACCTAATTAAATAATTACTCCTCCCTGGTCAGGGAATTTTTACCAGTATATTTTCAGGTAGTTTCTAAATCAAACGTTCTGAGCTATGTCTGCAACTTCACCTTGTTGCATCAGCTTTGTGGGCTCTGATGGTAACCATCAAAATTTTGACAGCATTCTCACTAAAACAACCCTTTGATTTTCCCCATACCCATATACTTTAAATAATGCAAATGAAAAGAAAGACATCTTTGGAACAAATGATTCTGCCTTCACTGCAATGATCCGTATGACAATCTATCTTTTAGATATGCAAACTCTAAGCATACAAAACACAGGAGACTATATAAAAAATTAAACTAAATTACATAAATACACGCTTCAGTAGATATTTCAGCAGATGCTGGCTTTTTTCTAGTACATACATACAATGCTGAAGAACACGTCAGATGGATTCTCAGATTCCCAACATGCCTACATTCCATTTTGTATTTGACAAGGTGTCATGAAAAATGCTACATTTTTGCAACATGCTGTTTCTTAGGTCTTTTATACTACCAGCATGCATTTTCATTATTTCCTATTATCAAACAGGTACCATCAGTACTTGCTGCAGCATAACCATCTGGTCTTTCAACCACTAAGAATGAAGATAGGCAACTTTGGTCTCAGAATATACCAAACAAATCACTGAAGGTCTGTTTTGTGAGATGAATTTGGACTACAGCATATTTAAGCACAACCTGAAACTTTTCAATACACCACAAAAACCTGAGTTCAACCTGCTTATTGTTTGTGCCCAAAGAAACTTTGATTTTAGAACAACTGGATAGTTATTACTGGAAGGTTATTACAGTCCAGCAGTGCTTTCCTTCTTAACAACATCGCATGTCAGATGATCAGTAACTGGTGTTTATGTTGCTCAGTATAGAATCTTTAGATAATAATTGTTATTATATGATTTTTTTCACACAGCTTGTTATTTTTCAAGGGGAACGAAGCATGTTTCATTTTTAAACTAAAACCAAATAGAATGCAACTGCTCATCCTTGTCTATTTTTTTTAATCTATGAGCTTATTCTAATCCTTTCTTTTCATAAACAACTCGTAGAAGGAGGAAAATTGCACTGTTGCTACAGCATAAGGAGGCCTATGCTTAAGATAACACAGCCCTAGACTTTGGTGAGAACACAGTATAGAGTTATTATTTATTTTAAATTAAATAAAAAATATTATTAATCCCAGTGTTCTCTTATGAAAATTAACATCAGCAGACAGTATTATTATAAGAAAATTTAAAATATGTAGGGATTAAAGTTTAAAAGACAAATTGTTACAAATTTTACAAATTTATAATCAGACTATTATTGCTACAGGTACTGATATTATAGAAGGTCTTTAACTGCATGTGTACGTTTGAACAGTGGAGTAAGAGAGTTTGTTCATTTTTCCTTTGTCTGAACCAAGTTTTCTCATTCTGGTAAATTATTTAAGGAATCTTGGCAGCACTACACATAGCAAGGTAAAATATATTTGTGGCCTGTAAGGTATCCAGGTTAGTGGATTTATACAGTATTTACCAGGAATAACATACAGAGGAGGGTCACTAAGATGATCAGAGGGCTGGAGCACCTTTCCTATGAGGAAAGGTTGAGGGAACTGGGCTTGTTTAGCTTGGAGAAGGCTCCAAGGAGACCTCACTGTGGCCTTCCAACTCTTGAAGGGAGCGTATAAACAGGAGGGGGGATGGCTGTTTACAAGTGTGGATAGTGATAGGGCAAGGGGGAATGGTTTTAAACTGAGACAAGGGAGATTTAGGTTAGATATTAGGAGAAAGTTTTTCACACAGAGGGTGGTGAGGCACTGGAACAGGTTGCCCAAGGAGGTTATAGATGCCCCATCCCTGCAGGCATTCAAGGCCAGGCTGGATGTGGCTCTGGGCAGCTGGTTCTGCACATAGCAAAGGGATTGAATCTAGATGATCATTATGGTCTTTTTCAACTCAGGCCATTCTATGATTGCATGATTCTTTGATATAGACAATTTAACTACAGCAAAACTAACAAATTTGAACATCCAAAATAAACCAACCCAAAGCAATTATTGTAAAATAGCCTATACATCATTAAGAAGCTCCTTAACATTGCTTATTAAACAAAGCCTCGTGTCTTACAGAAGTTGATTTGAGAAATACTGTAAATGCTTCCAACTTTCCCACTCTCTGCAGATATTCTCCAAGTAACAGAACATAACCAACTTTTGAATGACACAGCTATCACCCTAGTTAAATGTCTATCTATCTTAATCATAAACAAAGTTCTTGCAGTATTTACATTTATCAGAAAACGAGCTCTATGAGCACGATCTCACATGAAGGCATCTTCATGCCTTTCTTCAGTATTTGCTGTGCAAATCCTTCTCACTGGAAAATTTCATGACATATACCTTTGCTTTCAAACAATCAGTTGCTTAAACAAAGCCTTGCTCATTTAGCTCACTGAAGTAACTGCATACAAAACACCCAAATCCTGAGCTTGAGCAAGCTAAGAGCTGGAAAGTAGATCTAAAAAACTGAAGATAGTGCATCAAAAAATGTTTTACTTTTAAAAATCAAAGTCTTTCCAACATACAATAGTTTTCACTTTTTCTTTTTTTCAATACACAACCTCATGCCCCAACAATCAGTTCCTCAAAGAACACTATTCACTTCCTCTTCACATATTTCAGCCACTTGTAACATTCATAACAGCCATTTCTCTTCACAACCAAATCAATGAAAGAAGACATGAAGTGAAAATCTTAAATATTGCATTTAGAGGATCAGTATATATTTTTGGGGGAGGAGATAGTGGGGGGTCTTTTGGTGATTTTATTGGTTAGTTGGTTCTTCTACATTCTGTTATGATTCAGTCAATCAAAAATGTAAAAATATGCATATTTTTGACAAGAAAAAATTTATTCTATTTCAGATTATAAAAAGTAAAATGGAGAAGAAGGGCAAGGGGAATAAATCAGGATTTTTGAAAAAAAAAAAATGAAATCTTCCAATTTGAACGTACTAAAAGTATCTCTTAGATGACTAAAACATGTACTATTTATACTTATTTTTTACATATGTTTCTATGCTTTTTCACGGAATAATTTAAAACCTGTATATCCCCCTTAGGTAAAATCTTTAATTCCTTGATGAATATGTAGTTGCCAACTACTTTCTTTTCTGTCCAATTTCTCTAGTTTTCTCAAAAAAATTAGCCGACATGTCTTCAGTTGCCTGCTCATATTTCAACAGCTTTTATTTTTGAATAGGTGAAAACTATCACTCCCAAAGACTTCATCAAGTCCTTAAACGTCTGATTAGAGGAAGCCAAGAAATTCTGTCCTAAGCAATCTAACTAAATACTTCCTCATTTCTCCACTGAAGCCATATCAACACATTGAGGTCATATTATTTTATGGTTGCCCAATAATGTAAACAAATTTCCAATCATAAATATTTAGTATATTTCTAAAGACGTAAACATTCACGGTCCATAAGGTATACTTGTGGTCATATGGTCAGCCAGTATTATCAATGATGAAACACCTGGAAGTCTAAAATTAACAAAACATATCTGTTTCCTCTCTCTATTGAGATATCTGCTATTACACCCCAGAGAAAGCTTTTTTAAACCAAAGTTCACACTAGAAAAACATATTTTGCTGATGATAAACACAGTCATAAATGTGAGTTAGAAAGTGAAATACTAAACAGGAATCAAACCAAGAATATTCATACCACAGCTCACATTCCCACAAGAAACAAATAGTTTTGAAAAACAAAAACATGTCAGGAAAGCAAATGAATTATTGTTTTAACACAGCTCATCAATGTCTGCCCTACAGAGATCATTACAAAAAATTGTAATATGTGAAGATCATTTCCCTATCATTAAATTTCTCCTTATGCAGAATATGACAAAATATGTACTGTGATTAACAAATATTTAATTTTACAGGCTAGAAGCTCAGATTTAATTGCTCTACATCAGATTTACATTTTCATTGTTGATGTTGAATTTTTAATAATGAGAAAACATGTCACATGAGTTACATTAAAATCTATGACCTACATCAGTAAATGAATGCAACTGCTGGTCTGATTTCCTAAGTATCAGAAACTTAATAAATATAATGGAAAGAGTGCAAACTTCAAAAAATAAGGCTAAAATTATAACACTTGTCACGCAAAGAAGATACTCAAAAATAAAACTTCACAGTTATTCATGGTGTCTTTATGACATAAATTTGTTGAACACACAGCGTGTTTATAAAAAGAACCTTCAGAAAGCTCGCACTCCATCTTTATATCTCTGTATCTGCAGAGCACATACTTTGACTGAACAAGTTATTCTTTCATTTCATTTCAGATGACTGTAAGGTGCCTTCAAGATTCCGTTCTACTACTTCTATTTTCTCTACAGAAGATCTCATTGTTGTATTTTGCTGTTGGCTTTACTGTCAATGTTTTAACTTTCATACAAACACTTGTATTTTCCCATCTTTTTACTAGCTATGCTGTAGCTCTTAACGTTTTACAAGCAATTGCTTGAGTAGATCAATAGTTTTAAAGCAGGGTTTGGTACTGGGGCTGCTTCTATTTAACATGTTTATTTATGATCTTGATGAGGGGATTGAGTGCACCCTCAGTAAATTTGCAGATGATACCAAGTTGGGAGGGAGTGTTGATCTGCCCGAGGGGAGAAAGGCACTACAGAATAGACTGGATTGATGGGCCAAGGTTAACTGTATGAGTTTTAATAGGGCCAAGTGTCAGATCCTGCATTTTGGTCACAGCAACCCCAGGCAGTCCTACAGGGAGGAGTGGCTGGAAAGCTGCCTGATGGAAAGGGACCTTGGTGTCCTGATAGACAGCTGGCTGAATATGAGCTAGCAGTGTGCCCAGGTGGCCAAGAAGGTCAGTGGCATCCTGGCTTGGATCAGGAATGGTGTGGTGACAGAACTAGGGAAGTCATCCTGCCACTGTACTCGGCATTGGTGAAGCCTCACCTCAAGTACTGCGTTCAGTTTTGGGCACCTCAGTACAGAAAGGACATGGAGGTGCTGGAGCAGGTCCAAAGAAGGCAACAAGGTTTGTGAAGAGCTTGGATAATGTGCCCTATGAAGAGAGACTGAAGGAACTGGGGATATTTAGTCTGGGGAAAATGAGGCTGAGGGGAGACCTTATTGCTCTCTTCCAATATCTGAAAGGTGCTTACAGCAGAGCAGGGCTGATCTCTTCTCACTGGTGACAAGTGACAGGACGAGGGGAAATGGCCTCAAGTTGTGCCACGGTAAGTTTAGGTTGGATATCAGGAGACACTTCTTTACAGAAGGGTTGTTAAGCCCTGGAATAGACTCCCCAGGGAGGTGGTTGAATCACCATCCCTGGGTGTGTTTAGAAACCATTTGGATGTGGTGCTCAGGGACATGATTTAGTGGAGAGTTGTCAGAGTTAGGGTAGTGTGGTTAGGTCGTGGTTGAAGTTGATGATCTTTAAGGTCTGTTCCAACCTGGGTGATTCTGTGATTCTATGATTCTACGATTCCATGATTCTATGATTCTATGATTCTGTATCTCCAATGGGTCTACGCGTTCCATCATCAAAAACTGACTTAGGGTGCTGAGCACTCTGAGATTCAATGAGAGACAAGAGACCGGGGATCTTCAGACACTGAGATCTGTAGGTTGATTTGTCACTTCTGCCCTATAATTCTATGCTAGACTATATGTTCTGCTATGAATTGAAGGGGAAGAGTTTCTGAGTTTCTGCAGCAAGAAATATGGCCAGTCTTAGTTCTGCTGTGGATTCATAATTTCAAACCTTTACATGGAAATGGAGATCTATGATCTCCTACGCAGAAGGCAGAGCAGAGCGCTGCAAAGTGGAGGACTTGGTGCTGCCAGAGAGAGAGTAAGAGAGAGTAAAACCTTCACAAAACCCTCTGCTGCATCATTCCCCTGGGACACTATGTGGGCTCAGCCCTCCTAGAAATAACAAAAGACAAAGTGGATGCCATCTTTGGCAAAATAAGCTGAAAACATTGTTGGAGAAGTCTGAAGAATGAATGTTCTTTATGTTTTTCATATTGTTGATGAGATAGCCCACTTTCTGAAACCTGATATTCTACTTGAGGACACATGAATGCAACCAAAACATTCATGAACACACTGCCACTACAGTACTGGAGTGGAATAAATGTAATTGGTCAATCTTCTATACACATTTTGTCAAATTCTGTAATTTTAAAGCCTAAAAAAATTCCTGTAAAGTATAAAATAATTTGCTATGTGTTTTTAATTAGTTATGTGATGTGTATTCGATTAATACTTATGTTGTTCTAGTGAACTGGGGTCAAAACTGTCTAAAGAACACATGCCAATTTACTAATCCAAGAATGCTAAAAGTGAGGTTACAGAGGATACACACATTATAGCTACATTTATCCACTTTGAGAATTTGTAAAGATGACAAATTTTGCGTTTAACAGCCTCTTTTTTCATGTAAAAATAATGTTAATTAAATGTCACATGATGAAATTAAAAAAAAAAAAACAGACAAAAGTATGTATTTCAAAGTGTTAGAATTAGAATAAAGATACATTTCAAAATTAGGGGAAATTTCAGTATGTTTTCCTGTAAGACCAGCTTTATAGTCATGAAGGTGGTAGCAGAATAAAATTGTCAATAAAATAAATTATCAATAAGATTTCTGAAGGGAAACTAATAAAGTATTATCTACATATAACAAATGAAATGCATGGTGTGCAGCACAAAAATTTTTAAACATAATTCTTGGAGAGGCAAAACTGTCCACAAGGTCTCCAGTGTCTGCACCTCTGTACAGAAGAAGTGACTGCAATGGTTATAGTCTCCACAGTCAACAAATTAAAATAGATTTTCAACAGCTATGGTAAAATACTCCACTAGTTTTATGTTTTTGTTGACTTCTTTTTCTAATGTTTTAATAAAAAGATATTAAAATATAAAAGGAATTTTGTTTCAAAGATAAAATATATTTTTTTATCTAGATACATTAGCTGTACTATATACTGTATGTGCAGCCCAAGACAACTGCTCTTCACTCACTGTGGCCTGCAAAGCTGACATGCCAAAGTCTGGACTGCCTTGCTTACAGCCTTGAATACTTAGCAATCATCTACTCATCATCACCATTATCATCATCACTGTCATAATTCCTACTATTATATTTCAGTTTTTGTTCACTTGGGCCTTTGTCTTCCAAGTCCAGAAAAATGTTACCATTGTTATCCTTTACACACGGACAACTGAACACATTTTCCATTTGGAAGGTATAAATAAAGATCAGAGAAGATCTGATCAAAATCTGCTTCTAGAAAGAAATTTGCGTCTAAGCATCAGCTGCTTAGTGAAGGACAGACATTAGAAGTATTGTAGCTCTTTGAGTATTGAAAAAAAAAAAATTATTACAAGTGACCCCAAAATGCTTTTGAAATTCTTTGAGCATATCTTAATGAAAAATCTATTAAAAAAAGATTTAAAATTCCACATCTTTTCCTACTTTACTGCATTCAAAGAAGAATCTGTATTCCCTCATTACTTCAGCTACTACAGAACATCATTTTTCAAGAGATAAATGACTAATCAAAAGTATTGATATGTTATCAACTTCATGCTGAGGAAATACTAACCACCTTCCAAAGACAGAATACGTTAAACATGAATATGAGATGAGGATGTTTTCCAGCTGAGCACATATGAATTTTTATTTTACTTACATGTTCAGCTCTACTTGTGATGTTCTTAATTTTTCTATCTAGCATGATTCTTTCAGGCACAAACTCAAAATTTTGTCTAACACTTGCAACATTGAGGATAGTAAATTATGATTTCTCAAAATGTTTGTAGATTATAAATAAACCCAGAGTGCAGGTAAACCTAGATTTTATGGCAAAGATATTCATTCAACTGAATTCTTGAAATGGTAGAATGAAAATGAAAAAAAAATGAAGTTTTATGGGAACCTCTTTGTCCTGAAAGAAGGAATTATCAAGTTTTTAATTCAGTGTTGAAATCCAATTTTTCTTGGGCTTCATATATATTCAGCAAAATGATCTTTTTTACTTTAGATCCTTGTAAGTCAGCCTCTGTTTTGTGATAGCTATAAAGCTGGCACTGTGGGCTCCCACATCTACATTTTAATTTGTTCTTATTTCAACGGCAAGTAAACAGTATCATAACTGGAAAACTGTTTTCTTCTGCCAGCTCAGCAAACACAACCAGCTATACTGTTTTTCCTCACCGTGGGCACAAATGAACATGCTGCCTTGCTTACAGGACGGCCATAGCCAGGGTGTGCACATGCCATGATCTTGCAGAAGTACAAAGTCCCTTTGTGTTCAGAGCACAGCCATAACAGATGAAAACCCAGAAAAAAACACTAAGCTGTTGGAGATGTGCAAGGTTACGGGCTAGAATCCAACTAATTTTCTCCTGACAATCCTTGGTCTGTCTTATCAGCTTGAGTAATTGCAGTAAACCTTACTTTCATAACTCATATTGGCAGATATGTCAATGAATACACAAAAAGACACATTTGTTAAATAATAAAAGTGCATCTCTTATAGTCACTTTACACAGTTGTGCCACGTGTTAAATATAGATACTGAACTTGAAGGATTTTCTGGTAAAAATCAGCCATGAAGGCTGTTGAACTTGAAGGATGTAGTCACTAATTCAAAGCCAGAACATATAGACTCAGGAACAGCTTGAGGATTTTGTATTTGAGCCCAAATTAAAACCTGTTTTTTCTTGTTTCTCTTTCGTCTACACTTCTTGCTTGTCATTTCTCAGATAACTCATCATCACTAAGAGGAAAATAACTCTCAGTATGGAAATATTCAGCATAGGCCATGTAATATAATCCTGTCTTTCAACTGCAAGTTCCCGTTACAGGAATACTACAATGAAAAACTGCCTTTGAGAAAAGGATGAATACATAAAGCTATGACCAATGAAGCTCGAAAAGGTCAGGTGTGCTGAAAAAAATGAGTACATATCAGTAAAATTACCAGCTACAAATCAACAGCAAGTGCTGCAAATGGGTTAAAAACTCAGCTCTCCCTTTAATCTATCAACAACTAGACAGCCAATGTTAGCAGCCTTCATGGGGACATGAGGGAATCTCATAGATGTGTCAGTTCTACACCGGCATACAAAATCTTACACATCAGGCAAACAGAGAGAAACCTTTCATACTGTGAAGGTTCTATTTAGCATGACTTCCATTCTTTTCCAAGTTACTTCCAATTTTCAGTGTGCAAGCAAGCTACATCAAAGCCTGCAATAAAAACAAGTAACTTCCAAAGACATAACTGAGACATTACTAACTTGTTTAAGGACATTTTCTTACCTTCTATAGATGGGCAACTGAAGAAAAGAATAACCATAACTGCATATATTATATATACATCACATTATGTATACATGATAGCTATATTCAAGTGATATAGTTGATGAATGTGAAGAATTGATCATTACTAACAAATTGTCAATGTATAAATTGTACATATACAGTTTGCACAGAGAATGAAGTTTAAGACATACGTAATAGCTTGTATTTTCATTGAATGAAGTCAGAAATGGAAAGAATGTTATAACCAATAGGAACAGAAGTCAGATTTTCAAAATCTAACTCAAGTAAAAGTGTTAAAGTAACTAACAGAAAACTTTCAAGTGGTAGTAAAGAATTTTAAATATGCAGGAAAATATATATATATATATTTTTTTTTTTTTCACATATTAAAGAGGAATGGAAATATAAAGAGAAAATGCAGACAGGGTTAAGATGCAAAGTAACTCCTTTCTTCGTTTTTTTTCCCCCAAAATGTGAATTGCAACCTAGATTTAGAAATTAAATCTGGATGTAAGTCTGACTTTTGTTTAAAAAGCCAAAAGTGAGGTTTACAGTAAAGAACAATGGCTATTAAAGAAATACAGCATCATCTTTATGAATAAACATTCAAAGAGATTATTGAATATTGCACTTCTTACGGTTTCAAAACTGCAGAAAATAAAATCAAGAGTTTTTTGCAGGAGCTATTAGAAGATATTTAATTACATATTAGATGTGGGAGATATTTGGTAATGAGATCTCCAAGAAATATCACTTGCCTTTTACCTCTTCCAGCCCCTTAACCTTCCTGCTAAAATAAATGATCTGCAGGGAGCTAGTTAGCCAATATTGGCTAGTCAGTCTGTCTTAAAACATAGCTTGATTGATAACCAAAGCAAATTCCATGAAATGTCATACTTTGTAGTGGTATGCTATATCCATATATATACATAATATACATATATGTGTAAACACAATTAAAACATTTTGGTGACATCAGTTTTTGTTGTTTCCTAACACTGAATTTTCTGACAAAAACAAACAAATATACAGAAAACTATTTGAGGAAGATTAAAATGAAAAAATGAACAGTTTATCATGCCATGAGCATCAACAAACCTAGACAGAATTAATCCTGTGTTTTCCACGTCCCTTTTATAACATGAACATCCTAACACTGCTGAAACTAAGAACTGTAGGAGCAAGAAATTTGTCCAGACTTAATTGAAGACATGCTGTGATAATCAGACAAAGTTTAAAATTACAGTCATGCATAGGGATTGTTTTAAGTATTTCAGAAACAAGAATGAGCAAGAGTTTGGTTGCTGGTTTTGTGTATCTGAAGGATTTACAGATTTTTTTGCGATGCTCTTATCAAGTCCCCAAAGATCCCACAAAGTCAGAAGTTAATCCTAGTGTCTAGAAACTTCAAGGGTCTAAAATCATTTTGCTCTCTACCTGTCTCTGAGATATCATCCGGAATACCATGTACTTCTTTTATGCTTTTGTGCCTCTCAGTAAGCACCAGCTGAGCTAATTGGATTTTATTAATCACCAGGCTGACAGCATCCTTCCACTTTTCATCCTGCCCTAACAAAAAATAAAAAATGCATGCTTGAGCATTTTCCAGGATAAAGCAATTTTCTGGTCCATCAGCAATAAAGATGTGATTAGTTGCAGTAGAGCCCACTCTGGGGAGAACTGCTGCAAACTGCTGCACAAATCAAAGTAAAAGAAATACACCCAACTGCTTCAACAAGTCTCAGCAGGCATGCCGACTTCTTCAGTAAAGACAAGGTTACTGAAGAGCACTCTTCAGGATGGTTCTGCCACAGGAAGACATTTAGAAGTGTTTCCTAGAGTGTTGCAGCTAACTGGGAACTGTCTTCAAAAGAAGTTTGAAATAATGGATGGGTCTCAGACCAAAATGCTTGCCTGCCAGTCCCACCTGAACTACGTCAAACACAGTAATAAAGGCTAAATATCAAAGTGTGACATACTCTCTAGACAGAAAGAGGAGAGGGGAAAAAATAAAGAAAGAAAAGGACACCTACAACCATCAAAAATAACAATGCTAACCTATAATGAGAGTCTGTTCTAGCTATTTACCTCAAAAGTCAGAATGTTTGGGTTTTTCTTTTATTGTTGTTGGGTTTTTTTCCTAGGCTTTAGAAATGATAAAATTTGGACTTTTAGAATGGAGACATTTAGATAAAGAAATTGCCTTTAACAGAGTTATCAGACCAGGATGAAGAGAAAAAAAAATTACTAAGCAAATGACAGCCCTCGGTATCTTATTTTAGGAGAAACATCTGCTTTTGTATCCAATTCCCACTAAAAGAGTAGGGATGGGAGAAGGAAGAGGACAAAGGACAAAGATATCATTAAATTTCTCATGGTAGGTACTAACAGATTTACACAATACCAATGTGAATTCTCTTTAAATATAAAAATTATGTTGTTATCTAACCACAAAAGAACAGCGATTTAATTCACTTGAGAATAGCAATAGCACAGAAGCAACAGGAGTAATGCAGGCTGCCTTTGAGGACAGGAATAAATCACCCAACTCAACGTTGTGCGAGATCTGGTGGTGATCTGAACAGCTAGCACAGCTTCACCAAAGGCAGATTATGCCTGACCAATCTGGCGGCCTTCTGTGATGGAGTGACAGCTCTGGCGGACAAAGGAAGGGCAGCTGATGTCATTTATCTGGACTTATGCAAGGCCTTCGACATTGTCCTGCACCACATCCTTATGACCAAATTGTAGCAGTTTGCATTTGATGGATGGACCATTCATGAATAAATTATTGGTTGCATGGTCACAGCCAGAGGGTTGTGGTCGATGGCCCTACGTCCAGGTGGAAGCCAATAATGAAATTCCCCAAGGTTCATCTTGGGATCAGTGCCCTCAACACAATTATTAAGGAACTAGACACTGGGTTCAAGTATACCCTCAGCAAGTTTGAAGATGACACCAAGCTGATAAAACAGAAGGAAGGGATGCCAAACAGAAGGACCTCTTCAGGATTGAAACATGAACCCACAAAGCTAAGTGCAAGATGGGTGGGACCCTGGGCAGCCTGAGCTGGCAACCCTGCCCATGGCAGAGGGCTGGAACTAGTCCTTGTGGTCTCTTCCAAACCAAGACATTCTGTGATTCTCACAATATCAGTACAAAGTACTAACTTTCCACTTATGGAGATAGTTCTCAGTACCTGTGATACAATTTTTTTATGATGCGATTGCGACTGCTATGAAAATGTGAACAGGGCTTGATTTGCATTCTCAATCCTTCACCTGTTTTGCCTTCCTGATGAAAATACATCATCTTCTTCATGCCAGTAATGTGAGGAAACAGTCCAGCTGGAACGCATGTACAATCAATATTAAGAATATTGAACTTACTCAGAATAAATTGGTAACATAATAGTTCCTGTTTCATTTGTTCCCCCCAAAGAGTTACAGATTTAAGATGTATTTGACATGTTGAAATTTCCTAAATCCAATACTTAAAATACTAAATAACAAGTTTTCTTTAGGCTGATTCAAACTCTTATTTTTGGGGGGAACCAGTGTATTTACATAATATATGTCTCACTGAAATTTATAACTATTAAGAAGCCAAATCTTAACCAAAACCATTTCTTGGAAAGCAGAAAACTTGGACAACTTTTTTTCTTTCTTTTTTTTTTTTTTTAATAAAAAAACTACTGGAAAAAAAAAAAAAACAAAAAACAAAAAACAAACAAACAAAAAAGATATTCTCTGTCAGAAAAGTTTTATTTCAGTACAGAAATGATGAAGTATGAACAGTATGAGAAATTTCAGGCCATTTCCCAGAGAATATACATCATCATTCTAGCTTAGAGGAAGTAATGTGAAAACAAACCACATACAGGTTGTATAATGTATTAAATACCTTGGCCATGATAAGAAACAGCATAATTGCACAACAGTTGTATATTTGATCTTAACCTGCAGAATAATGAATGGCAGGTCCAAATAACAGACCACCACAGAGATTAACTCCTAGGATACAAGGCTGGTCTGGAAGTTACGAATCCTATTTTATTATGTTGGTCCATGAACTCAGAGGTGGATGCTGGAGGTTGAAGTTGAATTTTCTCATTAATATCCCATTCATTTTGTTGCCATGTGCCAGAGGGACAGTCTGACAGAATGACATCAGACATGGAAATGTATGTGGAGCAAAGGTGTGGAATTGAATTTTTCCATGCAGAAAAAAAAATGGCACCCATTGACATTAATTGATGCTTGCCAAACTTCTATAGGCACCATAGAGTGGATGTGAGGTGGTCAATGTTGCATTCAGCAGTAGCGACGGCAATGTGAAAAACAAGCCACGTCCCATATGGCCATGCAGATTTTTAAGAGGAGGGTGACTATGCTGAAAAATAGTATTTTATAGCTGAGAATTTTCTCTGTGAAATAGTGTTATCAAGCTTTTTGTATCTGTTGTAGTTTACATGGAAATAAACAGGAGGCATTACTTTCTGAGTGACCTACCTATATGGAAATCCACTTTCAGGTGAGTTGGTATTTTCCTTGATTTTCTGCACAATTTTCTAAACATAGACAGTAAGTATAAAATGTTTCTAGTAAGTCCCATGCTAATTAAGCAAGGCTCATCAGTACTTCAAAAATGTAATCTGACATCCTGCAGCATATTGATTTTTCTTTCAAGGCACTTCTGATATAAAACAATGGAACGTAATCACTTAATTATGTCAGTTATGTAGAAAAAAAAGTTGTATCTCCCAGCAGAGCAAGATTATGAAGTTTTCCATAATGCAAACAGGTTATCTTCTTTTAAACACAGCACTAACATTTTTATTGAAAGCCACAACAGTGACCCAACATAAACTTATGGATTTCCTGTAACATTCCAAGAGCAAATGTAAGAACTAAAAAACTGGGCTTTGATAGGCTGGTTTTCACAACTTCTTTCACTAGATAGAAACTTGCTCCTGACACAAGTCTGAACCTACTCTGGTAGATAGGTAGTGAGCAGATAGATAGACATATGTGGTAATTCCAGGAAAATTAAAGTCTCATCTGTTTATTTACTTTACTTTTAGATGCTGGGATTTATATTGGCTGGACAGAGGGCAAAGGAAAAAGGAAACAGATTGAGAAATCTGTTGATGAAAAAAAAGAAAACTGGTAAATTTTATTTCATTTTTTAAAATGTAAGAATGTCTTATATAATGTGACTTACTTAGGACAGATCAAACATGCAATTCCCAGCCAGTGTTATTTCCAGGGACAAGATGTTAAAACAATAATTTAATTATTTCATTAATTTGGTCTGCATTTGATGTCTAGAAAACCACAATGACAGGCAGTGTTTGTCCAAGGCTTCAAGGCAAGGAGTCAAGATTTTACCAAGTATTCAGATCACTGATAAACACTAGAACAGGACCAAAGTACAGTTTCTTCAGCAGCAGGCATTCTACAAAATGCAAAATCTCAAGAGGCTACTAACAACATACCCAAAAGTGCCTTGGCCAGAACATGGAAACCTAATTTTAATGTTAGAAGGATTTTTCAGTAGTTTCAAAACATGACCCAGTATCTGATGGCACAGAGCTTCTTCAGTTCACCGAATGTTGTAGAACTCACAATGCAAACACAGAATGTAATAAGCATACATTAATTCTAACAGATAAACAAATCTATATCTCTTCATGGCTCATATGTTTTCTTCTACTCTTTCTAAAGTAACAGCCTGTCCTTTCCCCAAGCTGGTTGTATTACAGACTTCCATCTTACTCACTAATGATTTCTCTTTTTCCTTCCATTTTCACGATTACTTTTTGAAATCGCCATTTTTCTTCAAATGTCACTGAATCTATTACTTTCATCCTGTCTGTTAGGGAGAGCTTAGAAGTGTCACGAGCTTTTTCTTGATTTTTCCATGACTTTTCAGAAGAATGTTAACAAAATGAGACTTTCCAATTACGTTCAGTTGCAGTGTGGAGCAGAATATAAAACAGCAGAAATATTACGTTATTCAATTTTCAATAGGCTGTAATATTAGAGAATAGAAGAGGATATAATAGATACATAGCCCAACCTGGAGAAGAGCACAACAACACTTAAAAGTGACCAGTACGTTCTGCAAAAGGACATTCTCCTTTCAGCAGAAGCATTTGTTCACAACAACTACCCAGAGACTTGATCATTTTGTGCCAGAAAATGGATCAGCTCTACTTTTACATCTGTAATTTCACTCCCCATGGAATCATCAGTGACTGATTTTCACTAAAATGGCTTTTCTTTTACTGACTACCAGGGTAAAGAAAACTCCCCTTAAAATGAATTTACTCCTCTGCTTCTTCAGGACCCTGCACAAATTGTTAACAAAGTAAATTCTGTGTGTTGAGGATTGGGGGCTGATTGGAGGGTAATGTCTAATATACCAGTCTTAAATCCTTTCTTTCTTCTTTGCAGCACAGTGAGCTGCCAGTTTCACAAAGAAGCAAGAGATCTGAATTTGAACAGTGTTGTGCTCAGAGCAGCTGAGCCCTCCACTTCAAATGCTCACAAGCTAAAACTACTTCTTTTCATATCACCATTTCCACAGCTGTTTTTCCTCCCTGGAGAATACATACTCTTTTGTTCCCAGTCTGAAATGTGGAGTATATTCCCAAATATCTCCAGATTGGTTTTCTTCCTAATTGTCCTAAGTACCCTTTAACTTAGACAATATTTTTTTTCTCCTTTCTAGACCAGTCTCTAGATTCTTTACTCTAGCCTGCTCCTTTCTTAGCAATAATTTTCTTCTCTTTGTTTCCTTCTCTCTTGAGCCTGGATACCAAACCTTGTTTCACCCTGTGCAGTAGGAAAGGGTTTTTGGTAAGGTCCCAGTTCTCTTTATTCTGGTAGTTGTTTAGGGAAAAGCACTTCAATGAAAATCAGTCATAGTTTGCTGACAGCACTAGGATACTCTAGAAAATACTGATAACTAGGAAAATTGTTCAGTGAACAAAATTTCCAAGTCAATGTTGAAAAAGATAATTTGTGGTTTTTAAGATAATTCTGGACAGATTTTTACCTCTTTGGTACACAACATCTGCAAATTTGTCATGCCTGGTATGTCTGTCAGGCATACAGTTATGCCTGACAAAGCCACATGAACACAGTTCAGATTCCCAGCACAAAGTCTGGAGGTGCAGTATTATTTTCACCTGCATTGTGAAATGAAAACAAAACATACCAACAACAGATGCATTTGTTTGTGTTTAAATGGAGAATGACAAACAGTATTTATTTGTATTCTTCTGGTGTGAAACAATATAGTCATTTGGGTTTTCCAGAACAAACCAAGAACAAACACATATGTACTGTACAAAACCATAGTCTAACCAAGACAGATAAGAAAATTCTAATCAAACAAAACAGTTTTGCAAGATGCTAAGCAGTTATAATGATTCTAAGAATTTTCATTCCCAACAGCAAATGCAGTGAGCATGTTTCATACATTGAAAGAGCTCAATGGCATAGCAGGATACTTCCATACTGAGACTAGATCCTGAGACAAAAAAGCTGAACCAACAAAACACTCAAATCTCTGCCCTGCTTTCCTGAATCACGTACTGAGGTTTCCTCAAGCAAGTTCCCACAGTGCCACACATACACCCAACCACAGCCAAGTAGTTCATCTGGAAATTGATACAATGCATAGAATCATAGAGTCATAGAATCACCAAGGTTGGAAAAGATCTCTAAGGTCATCCAGTTCAACCATTCATGTATCACCAATATCTGTGTGTTTGTGTATGCTCCCTAGCTAAGTGCTGAAGCAGTATCAGTTTGTCCAAAGTGAATGGGACTTTGCATGTGGAAAGACAGGTAATGACAGCCAACTAGTGGCACTCTCCTGGCCTGCCCATTCCTCCTGTGGGCAACCAGATGCCCTGGCTGCCAGCAGAACAAGTCATTATCTACCATTGTGCCTGCCTCTTTATCAGCAACGTAGCATAGTGGCATTATTTATAACTGGTTCTTTTCCTGTTCTTCAGCATGGATTCTCCTATGAGACAGTTCTCAGTCCTCTTAATCATCTTGCCTAAAAGCTCAGACTTTCCCCAGGCTAGAATACCATGGACTCAAAGGCTGGTAGGAGGGCACGATGTAGCTTCAAAAAGCTTGATTCACTACCAGCCTGCTCTTCCAGCACGACACAGAAGACAGGTCCTTGCACACCTGTCTGCTCATTTTCAGTAACACAAAAACAGAAGAAATTCCTTCATTAATCATTATGCCTTTAAAATTTCATTTCTCGTATCAGTTTATTACGAGTTGTTTCCTGTGTTCTAAGCATATAGCAAAAGAACATGATTATTTACATTATAAAATTAGCCTTATTTCCATTAATGAAAAAAAATAATAAAACAGCTGTTTAATATGATTTGTTACATATGAGCATAACAAAAACCTAAAACAAAATGAGGTAACAGATTAAAGCAGCACATTGCATTGACAAATTTGCTAGACAATAATGACAATTAATATTAACTTGACATTTTAACTTTTTTAAGTAATTTAATTAGTATTCTAAACTGCACTGTTTGCCTTAACATAATATTTATTAAAGAAAGAAATATCAGTAACAGTAAAAGCATGCAGTTTCACGCTATTTTCAAGGTTCTCAAGTTCAGTAAATTTTAGCATCTCAAGAAGACACTATGTCCTTTGGTCTTCAAAAATGAAGGAGTTCGTGTTTATAAGATTGTTCTGGCTTTATATATATATATCTTTTTAATTAGGATAAAACTGTGTGGCTACCGGGCAGTGTCTGCTAAGCTGCTTATGCACAGCACAGTTTGTAATGGGTACACAATCCAAGGGCAGTGTAAACTAACCTACAGTTACTTTGCTTTTCAGCATGGAACTGACCTGAATGGGTTTCTATAGAAGAGGAAGAAAAGCAGATAATACTAATACATTTTCTACAACCTCATCCAGGGTGAAGTAAAAATTATTTCTCGCATACATTTTAATGAGTGCTCTTTGATTGCTCAGTAAACGCATAAAATGTTAGGTGTTATTCAGAGAAACTGATTTAGGATAAGTAAAATTTCCTAAAATTACATGTAGGAAAACCACATACTATAATTAGAAATCAAGTTATGCGGAACTATCACACAGCACCAGCAATTTTCTGTGCATATATGTGGTTTAAGAGGAAATTTTCAGCAAGTAATACAGTAATTGAGCTCATCTGAGAATCTAGCTTCTTTCCATGATTTAAATTTCCTTCTTATGCTGAGCATTCACTCAAATCCAGCACATTCCATTCTTGGATTAGCAGCTAAGAATTCATAACCTTCCACTAAACAAAATCATTTTTTGTTCTTACTTCTTATTTCTTACTTCTTAGTTTTCTTAGAACTGGAAATAAAACAGTACTGCGGAAGTGCTCTCCCCAGGATCCTTTTCCTTTCTTAAAAGTCACATACGTACGTGTCACTTAAATCTTTCCACAACAGCTGTATAACCAGCACTGCCTGTTCAATTCTCAGTCTTCAGTTTTAGAAACTACTGACAGTAGCAGTATTGTGGTTGGGAGAAACCTTTCATCTGAACCCAAGAGAGCAGCAAGGTGTCCCTCTGATTAGAGATGTTGAAACAATGATTGCTACCACGGAAACTGTGTGCTACCCTGGAGGTCCTTCAGGAACTTGAACTGCGCAGACTGATGTTAAATACCAAAATAAGAGAACCACATTGGCAGCAACTTCAATACTTGTGCACATGCTCAAAGCAAATAAGAGCTGTGGTAAGGAAAGAATAAAGCACAAAACCTGTCAGAAAAAAAAAGAAAAAAAAAAAAAAAGAAATAGAAATAGAGTTCTGCTGCTGAATACCCATCATCTTTAAGATCCTCTCTGTGACAAAGTGAAGGTCAGGTCATACAAAGCATCCATGGCCACGCAGCCAGCTCTTTGGTGTCTGTGAGACAGAAGCAATGCTATGAAGAACACAGCAGAAAGTGCCAATGTGGAAATGGGAAACTCTCTAGACAGACGAGTGCTTCTCCACAATAACTGGCTGGAATTAACAAACCAGAAGTAACAGGATGTGATTTTTCACTTTTTCACATTCTCACAAATTCAAAAGTATGAAATTATCCCATTAGGGAAAGAAAGAAAAAAAAGAAAAAATAAAAAAAAGCAGTGCAATGTAATCCAAAGAGAAAACCAAACCAAGCCTCCATGGGTGAGCTGGGTCAGAGCATTTAGCTAATGGCACATGGTCTTTGTGGTCTCTGTATTCTTTCCCACCAGGATCTTTGCTCAGTTCTCTAGCTCCTCTACACTGCAGGCTTTTTTGTCTGTCATACTGACATTTTGACACAGTCAGTATGATTTTCCCTTTTGCTGGTGTCTGTCCTTCATCAGGAGCTCCTCCACCCTGCTGATTTTCAGCCATCTCACTCCCACATACACACACAGCGTATACTTTTCCAGAAGATGACAGTAGCATGACTCAAGCAGTCTCCTCCCTATTAGAAATTCCTCTTTGAAACAGAAATGCTGAATACTCTTCGTAAAAGGACAGTGAATCCTAAGTGATGAGTTCTTAAGTAGTCAGCATGGGTTCACCAAGGGGAGGTCGTGCTCGACCAACTTGGTGGCTTCTATGATGCTGTCACATGCTGGGTGGATGGGGGAAGAGTGGTAGATGTAGTCTACCTTGATTTTAGAAAGGCATTTGATACTGTCTCCCACGACATCCTTATAACAAAGCTGAGGAAGTGTGGGATAGACGAGTGGACAGTGAGGTGGGTTGAGAACTGGCTGAC
Source organism: Meleagris gallopavo (assembly GCF_905368555.1). Lineage (NCBI taxonomy): Eukaryota > Metazoa > Chordata > Aves > Galliformes > Phasianidae > Meleagris > Meleagris gallopavo. The sequence goes on from NC_139435.1 coordinate 71,562,000, forward strand.
TGGCAGAGCGCAGAGGGTCATCGTTGGTGGTGCAGAGACTGACTGGAGACCTGTGACCAGTGGTGTCCCCCAGGGGTCTGTGCTGGGTCCGGTCTTGTTCAACATCTTCATCAATGACCTTGATGAGGGGATAGTGGCCACCCTCAGCAAGTTTGCTGATGATACGAAGTTGGGAGGATTGGCTGACACGCCTGAAGGCTGTGCTGCCATTCAGCGAGACCTGGACAGGCTGGAAAGCTGGGCAGTAAGAAACCGGATGAGGTTCAACAAAGGCAAGCGTAGGGTCTTACACCGAGGGAGGAATAATTGCATGCACCAATACAGGCTGGGGGATGAGCTGCTGGAGAGGAGCTCTGCAGAGAGGGACCTGGGCATCCTGGTGGACGACAGGTTGGCCATGAGCCAGCAGTGTGCCCTCGTGGCCAAGAAGGCCAATGGCATTCTGGGGTGCATTAAGAAGAGCGTGTCCAGCAGGTCGAGGGAGGTGATCCTCCCCCTCTACTCTGCCCTGGTAAGGCCTCATCTGGAGTACTGTGTCCAGTTCTGGGCTCCCCAGTACAAAAAAGACAGGGATCTCTTGGAAAGAGTCCAGCGGAGGGCCACAAAGATGGTGAAGGGCCTGGAGCATCTCCCCTATGAAGAAAGGCTGAGTGAACTGGGTCTGTTTAGCCTTGAGAAAAGACGACTGAGAGGAGACCTGATCCAGGTTTAGAAATACCTGAGGTGTGGCGGCCATAGCGGTGAGGCCAGTCTCTTTTCAGTGGTACGTGGAGACAGGACGAGGGGAAACGGACATCAGCTGCAGCATAGGAAGTTTCGCACGAATGTGCGTAAGAACTTCTTCACGGTGAGGTGACGGAGCACTGGAACAGGCTGCCCAGGGAGGTTGTGGAGTCTCCTTCTCTGGAGATATTCAAGTCTCGCCTGGACGCCTACCTGTGCGACCTGGTGTAGGGAACCTGCTTTGGCAGGGGGGTTGGTCTCGATGATCTCTAGAGGTCCCTTCCAACCCCTACAATTCTGTGATTCTGTGATTAAGTACATGGAAAAAAAAAATACTGTTATGGAAATGTCTGTCTGATGTTCTTCAGGCCGTGGCTGTGTCTAAGATGAAAAGCAGATAATCACTTGTGATTCAGTAAGCATGACTTAAGAAGGCCATTACTTGACAAAAATCATATATTGCTGACCTAATCAGTATAAATCAAGTGCTAAATTGGTGTGAACTCTCTGTATGCCTGTTTGATCAGAACTTTTTGAAGGAGTTTCAACAGAATGGTTTCTTGATAAGTGCTTTCTTCCATCACTTTCCTCCCACAAGTGTCGTGGTGTTACTGGCATTCCTGCATGTCTGACAGGAAGAAAGGCATGGCCTTATGGCGCCTGACAGCAACTTCATTGTCACAGCAGGTGGATTACTTCTCTACATTCATAAGCATTACCAAAAAATAAGATACCTTCAATTTTGCACTGTAAATAGAGCTGAAACATATGTTTTGAAAGAAGATTAGAAAAATGTGTTGAGACTAAAAACATTTTGGTGCATTTGCTGGTGTCAGATTGCATCCAGAGCAGAGCAGCAGCAGAACATGACACGCAGCACCTGATCCATCCCAGAAAGTTGGCCACCTTTGCTTATCATTTTCTATCAGATCAGGCACATCTTCTCCTCAGTTCTGTGCCTATGCTCACTTCCTCTTTTTGGCATAGCATCAACTCAGCTGCTCACTTGGACCACTCTTTGTCACTGTATGAGGAAAAGAAGCAAACAGAAAAGTATTGTATTCCCTCAGGAAGTTTTGTTGAGCCTTGCTTTATAACTGCAGAGCTTTGCTTCAAGATCAGCAAAAACTGCAAATGGAACAAATAGTATTCAGCCCTGTGAATGTATACATTAAAGCAAAATACGCTTTGATGAACTTGCATAATGTAACATCCTCAAGAAAATGTTTTATGAGGATTCTTGAAACAAATAGCTTTTTTCTTAGCATATGTTTTCACTTTGGAAGGAATTTAAACAAAGTTCCAAAGCTGCCATGAAGTTAATATGGAGAACTTACCATCTGAAGAACCTTGGGAAATTTGATTTTTTAGTCACTATTGACCAAAATAATGTTCTGATTTAGAATTTAAATATTAGGTTAAAAGGCCTGCTGATGATTTAAAAATGGCCAGTTGTGGAGATTCTGCTATGATTTGTTACTTAGTTTTGTTTCAAGCTTACATCCACTTGATGCTGTTACACTGATGTCTCTTGGAGATTATGCAAGTTTTGGTATGTACTGCACTTTTCTGTTTCAGATGTTGTACAGTTGTACAGACTGAAGTTGTGCAGCTTCCTATGTAGCATGCTTTAAAATTGCATTGTTTGTTGATAGCTTTTTCGAATTCTCACTGACCTGTCAATTTTCATCCCAAGGTATTGGAACCAAACTTAATGTGTTTGCCAATTGTCACCTCAAAGTATTGGCACCGAATTTAATGTAATTTTAGAACGTTAGTGGTGAGTGATAGAAGTCCCCAGTTAAGATTTCTCTGTTAAATCGGTCACAAAGAGTACATCTCCTCCAACTTTTTGCCTACCACGATGCCCGAGTTTTTTCTGAAGCTACATCTTCCCAAATCAACAAATCATTGATAAAATGTTAACTGGCTTTACTTAGACCAGGTTGATTTTTTACAAACTTTGGTAAATTAGACTTACTGTTCTTCCTTCTTCCTCTTCCTAAATCAGTTTAAGTGAGTCCAAGTTTAGCCAGTCTGTGACTTTTTACTTCAGTGACATTTCTAACCTGTATGAAGTATAATGTGCTTCCAAACTTGCAGAAGAATATCCATAATCAGAACATTTGAGTCCATTTGGGAAAATAAAAATAGATGTTGTATTTTGGAGGTTTATCCTCCTGTCTGCGTCCTTACCTTCAGAGCTGCTTGGCATCCCCTGTCTAAGCCATCCTATTGCTATTTATGCATCTTCAGTAACAGATGACTTATATTATCACATTATTACCTTAACAGCCATCCATTTTTCTGCTCCGTTTTGTCTGAGCTCTGTGACAAATACTCAGGCCACAGTTTGTACTAGGAGCATGGAAATCTATATTTTAATAGTCGGGATACTAACGACTTATATTTGATGTAGAAGCAGAACAATTTGTTGCTTTGGTTCCTTGTTAGTAGTACACAGTGAATTCCTTCAAGTTTATTAGTTTCTTTCCTGAATACGTATTCTTTTTTTAATCTAAGGGCAGATAAAACAATGCAATTTGAATGAAAATAAGTACAATCTAACAATATTCACCTCTAGCATCAACCTATGCATCAATGAGTCTTCTCTGCGAGGCAAGATATTTTCCTTGCTTTTTAAAAAAATGTTGAGTTCTTTTAGTTCCTTTTTCATACTTTTAATGTGCTTAAATTTCCACCATAAGCCTTCGATCTTCATTTTAAAGCTACAATGTAAATTATGAAGTAGAAGAATGCCTTCCCAATGGAAGAGAATCCTTAGGAGAATTTGGTGTTGATCTTGCAGCTAAGCAAAAGGCAAATTTATAATAGCTCTCCTATTGTTAGAGTTAGCATACAAAATGAAACAAGTTCTGCTTGGTCTCAGGAGTTCTGAAGAGAAATATGACAAGGATAAAAGCACTGGTAGGTCAAACCTCTGCCCAACTTCCACCCCCTTCTGACCTTCTGCTGATGCTTAGATGATCCTCAAAGCTCTGCTAAGATCACAGTACACAGTATCCTACTGGGTAGTGTAAGGATTTTTTTTCCCTGCTTGTTATACTGATATTATATTTATGTCATCTGGAGGGAACACGTTGTAAGCCTACTAATGCTAACAAACCAACTTTGAATGAACTATTCACATGAATAAGAATATTCACGAGCACTGCAAGATATGGCAGAAAGTGAGTATTGAAACAGGAGAGATCTCAAGCTGGTGAAGGATACAATTTTTATAGACAAGCTAGAAAATAGAGACTGTACAGAGAGAAGACCAATGCCTACTGAATAAAAGTGAAAACTGAAGAAAATTTTAAGTCTTAGCAAGAAACCGTGACTAAAGTAAATTTTTTTAAGATTCCAAAGAGCCAATAGAACACAGATTAAAATGTTTGGAAGGAGATCAAATTTCATTTGCACAGTGAAGTCACTTTCATTTTAGCTCCAAAGGCAAAAAATGAAATAGGATAGGATAGGATAGGATGGGATAGGATAGGATAGGATAGGATAGGATAGGATAGGATAGGATAGGATAGGATAGGATAGGATAGGATAGGATGGGATGGGATGGGATGGGATGGGATGGGATGGGATGGGATGGGATGGGATGGGATGGGATGGAATCGTGGAGGCTCTAGACTCCTAAAATATTTTTTGTAGTTCAGGGAGGTTATCCTTCCTGTAGTCTCCACTCTGCCATTGATCAAAAGCTGTATGCACATCTACTGTTAAATTTGACATGTAGAGGGTTACTGGGCTACAACTGATTGATAGTCTTCACTCTCTCCTCTAAATCTCCCCAGAAAAACATGGCTGACATTTGGAGTATACATTGCAGAGGTATTTGCTAAAGCTTTAAAGAGTTATGAGTCTTAAATTCAGAGATGGCTTTTTCCTGAATGCTTGATTAGTAGAGAGATGAAAAGCCATACTCTGAAATTTTCTGGACAGAGCTGACATGATATATTCCAGGCCTCACCTGCTTTACAAAGAAAACTCATTCCTGCAGACTTCAAGCTCGGAGCCACCTCTTTCCCAGTCTGCATAGCAGCCTGAAAGGGCAGTTTTTGAGTAGTTTTAACCCAGGGACTTGATTGGAATATCTAAGATATGCTAAGGAGCCAGCCTAGTGGTAAAGTGGAAAGATATTGCATGTTTAAGGTTACTACTTATGTTTTAAGGAAAATTGTTTTTTCTTTCATGTAACTTCTAGTGCCTCTCATGTAGGATGCATGCAATAGAAAGTTCAGAGTTTCTCTTACAGCACTTGCATTAATAAAAATATATTTAGACAGTAAAAATTGTTTTCCTTCAGGGAATATATATTTTATACAGCACAGAAGGCATCTTAAATCTCTTTCAAGAAAGTCTTCAATAAGAAGATCTCAAGCTTCACAAATGGTGTTCCCCACAGGTTGGTACAGGGACCTTTCCTGCTCAATACTATTGCTGATTACCTGGATGAGGGGATTGAGTGCACCCTCAGTAAGTTTGCAGATAACACCAAGTTGGATGGAAGTGTCGATCTGCCTGGGGGTAGGAAGGCCCTACCGAGGGACCTGGGCAGGCTGGATAGCTGGACTGAAGCCAATGGGATGAGGTTCAACAAGTCCAATTGCTGGGTCCTGCACTTTGGCCACAACAACCCCAGGCAACGCTGCAGGCTTTGGGCAAAGTGGCTGGAGGATTGTGTAGAAGAAATGGACCTGGGGGTCTTTGTCAACAATCATCTGAGAATGAGCCAGCAGAGTGCCCGAGTGGCCAAGAAGGCCAATGGCATCTTGGCTTGTATCAGCCAGCAGAAGCAGGGAAGTTATCATCCATCTGTAGTCAGCACTGGTGAAGCCACACCTCAAGTGCTGTGTTCAGTGTTGGGCCCCTCACTACCAGAAAGACATGGAAGCCATGGAATGTGTCCAGAGAAGGGCAGAGGAGCTTTGAGGGGTTTGGAGCACAAATCTTATGAGGAGCAGCTGAGGGAGCAGGGATTGTTCAGTCTGGAGACCTTTTCTACAACTACCTGAAGGGACGTTGTGGCGAGGTGGGGATTGGCCTCTTCTCCCATGTAACTCTTGATAAGACCAGAGGAAACTGTGCCAGAGAGATTCAGGCTGGACGTTAGGAAATACTTCTCTGAGAGAGTGGTCAGGCACTGCAATGGGCTGCCCAGGGAGGTCACGGAGTCATCATCCCTGGAGGTGTTCAAGAAATGTTCAGATGTTGTAATGAGAGACCTGGTTTAGTGGGAAATATTGGTGATAGGTGGATGGTTGGACTGGATGACATTTGATGTCTTTTCCAATCTTGGTAATGCTATGATTTTATGGTTCTAATCAGTGCCCTTTGTTAAGCTGAGCTGTATGAAAGTAGCTATTGAACGTAACTGTCAATGCGAAGCAGTAAGTGATGTAAATTTAACCTCTCTAAGTGTGAAAGGTAGAAGTTACTGGACTACCTGCTTCAGTTCTGCTTAGGGTACAGCAAGCACAGCATTGCAGGGAGATATCAGAGAGAGAGCTTGTTTTGAATGAATAAATGTGGCCATTTTTCTTCTCCAAACTCTTCAACAGTTTTCCTCTTTGCCCCATCTGTTTTTTTTATTATTCTTTTTAACCACTTTACTATCTCTCATGCCACTTTCAACCCTATTTCCTATCTACTTATTCTGATTATTTTGTTTCAGATCATTTAAGTAAAAGGCTATAACTGCAACATAGACATGGAGCTCCCCATTAAAAAGCTGCAAACTAAAATTGATTGACATCCTTATACTTATAAATCTAAGGAAATACTGTGTTTAACATCCCCAGATAGTTTTGCAATAATTTCAGCATAGAAGAACATATACATCAAGACTATAAACCTTCTGCTGAATTATAGGTTGAAATTGATCAAGGAATGTCTAAAACCTGAAGGCAGTTTCTGATTTACAACATTTCTAAAGCTCTGCTGAATTCCCCGTCTTATCCATGTTCTTTTACAGAATGATCATTTATACAGAATGCAAGAGCAGAGACATCTTGTGGTGTAATAACTAGAGGTATGCAAACAAAAGACTTTTAGATACTGAAAGCACTATTTAGGTAAATGGGATACAAGTAGTAAATTCATGAACTCAAAAAAAAAAAAAATTAAAAATATTCAAATACTTCACTGATTTTAAAACATATATTACTTATTTGAAGGGTTTTTTGGTTGAAACAATGCTATTCAAATTTTATCTCTGGTTAAAAACAAATCCAATAAAAAAAGATTTAGCTCTGATTGCAGTAAACATAAAAGGATAGTATAATTTACATTTACAGGCAAAATAAATTTAAGAAAACAAATATAAGTGAAATCACTGTCAATCTGGCTGAACCAGCAGGTCCCAGTTCAGCCATGCCTGTCTCTTGCCTTCCTTTCCCTACTTGCTGCTCCTAGAGATGGAGAGCTCTAGTTCCCTGAGGAAAGCTTCCTTAAACATCTGCCAGCTCTGCTCTGCATCCTTGCCATGAGGACCGTTTACGAGGAAGTGTTGTTCAGTAACTCCCTGAAGAGCTGGACATTAGCTTTCCTAAAATTTATCTCCACTTGATCAGGTGGCCTGCAGTAGACACTGATCACGAGGCTCCCTTTGCTGTCCTGGTCTCTACCTGTCATCCACAGGTTTTCAACTTGCTCATGTGTATTCACTAGGGACAGCTCTCCATATTTTGCTTCTTTCCTGATGTAGATAGCCTGATGTAGAACACACCCTCCCCTCTTTCCTTGCCTATCCCTTCTGAACTGCTTGTAGATGTCAATAGCCACACTCCAGTCATGGGAATCATCCCACCAGCTTTCAGTGATGACAACTATATTGTGATCTCGTATCACAGTAGTTTCCAGCTCCTTCTTTTTGTTTCCCAAGCTGCGTACACTGGTGTAGAGGAACTTCAGCTGGGAAACTGGCCTTGTCACTTTCTTGGAGGATAACTCCTTCACTCCTTTCAAGTGTATCCCTTAGTTTTCCCCACTGCCTTCTCCTATTGCCCCTGCAGCCACTGGATCACCATCATAGAGTTTTGTATGTGCTGCAGTGTTGCCAGGATCTCTCAAAGTAAAAGGTCCCTCCAGGCCCCTGCCAGCATCCTGTCCCTCAAATCTAGCTATGCCTTATCATGGGAAGGCTCACTATCCCACCCATCCCCTCCAAACCTAATTTAAAGCCCTCCCAATGAGCCAACCAACTTTTCCCCAAGGACCCCTCTCCCTCTTTGAGAAAAGCAAACCCCATCCTGTGCCCACAAACCTAGTGCCATATAAGTGATATTCTGATTTTACCAGCAGCTGACAGTCTTTCACAGGCATACCATTCACATTTTGTTCATTGGCTTAACATTATGCATGCAGGACAAGCTGATTTTTACAAGTCATCATTAAAACAGATAGGACCAGATCCAAAGAAAGAATTTGAAAACATTGAACTATGTTGACTGCTGGAATGTAATAAAAATGCATAGTTTTTTCAAACAGAACACTAAATTCCTGAAAGTGAGATAACCACACTCTGCATGAGATTAGAGGATCTCATGCACAATAACAGATTAGTGTAGTGAAGAACTGCATTGGCTGTGAACTGGTGGATTGAAGAGTATTAACAGAGGAGATTGCTATTAACTGACCTGTAAAACAGCACAGGCTATTTTGACAGTCTTCTAGGCAGTCACACCTTTATAGGAGAGACAAGATATTGCTGAGGAAGCATGCTGCTCCTATTGCCATTATTTATTAATAATAATATTTCCTTTGTTTCTGAAGACCTAACATTTCAGTTCAGTGTAGCTTCCCACAGGCTGCAGAGCAGGAAGAAAACAGACAAGATCAAGATCACTTATTTTTGTTTTCATTAATTTTTCATATCTACAACTTGATAGTTTAAATCCAGCTCCCAGTGATGAGTACAGCTTCAAGTCAGAACACACAAACAGACTGTTTTAAAACCAGATGTATCATCTTTAAAACAGGTAAAATTTTGTAAAGGAGAGGCAATCATCCTGTCAGGAGGCAGTCAGCCCTCTTCACACTGTCAGTTGCAGTAAAAAGGAAGAATAAAACATGACAGAATGCTCTACGATCCACCATTGAAGAGATAAGGCATGTTTAGATCTAAGCACTCCTTTTCTCTCACAGTTGTTTTCAGCTAAAACACATGTGCTTAAGGAGGGGGTAGGGTAAGACAGAAGATCCTGGGGAGCCCTGACTGTAATTGCTGTCCATGGATGAGGAAACTAGAAGGATTCAAAGCTTTAACAAGGGAGCTCTGAAAGAGTGATTGATGAGTGATAATGAGCTTTTTGACCAGCACGAGTCTAAGTCAAAGCAAAGTTTCAGCTAAGCAGAGCAAGAATAACCATGCTGCTGCTAGGGCTAGATGCAGTAGAAGTGTGCCACATGGGGAGGTACACACCTGGCCACCTTTCTAGCACAATGTTGGTGACCTGAACATGGTACCCTGAGGGCAGCTGAGGCGTGGAAGTCTCTTATCCCTCCTCTCTCACTGGAAAAGCCCTTTTCTTTGTCTTCTTTGGGATGGTGTAAATTAACCAGAGGAATAGATGTTCCTTCAGCAGCACAACAGCAGAGTACAAATTCTCAGCCTGCGAGAGATCAGACCTGAACAGGGAACACTCTGGTGAATATTCTTCTCAGCAGAGTGAAGACATCGCTGCCCATTCCTGCATGCACCAGGTGAGCAGAGCCAGCAGCCCCTGCAGGTTTGCTCCCCCACAATGCTGGAGGACCACTGGCTGTGCCAGAACACCAGGGAGGGTGAAATAACACTTCTTGCCCTCACTTGCCAGGGTCATCCTGTAAAGCAAAGAATGACTGCACATTCTGTCACTTCTAGGTAAGACGGGGATTCTGAATGACTCTGTGCATGAAATAGATTGATTCTAACAATCCATAATGATTTTGGAGAGTGAGCAGTGAGAAGACAATAACAATCAGAGTGGATTTCATCTGCAGCAGATGCGCAGCTGGAGAGAGCTACAAATGTACCTGCTAGCTCAGTTGTAAGTCATTGCAAATAACTCCTTCTGCCTCAGCAACTGCACTGTAACTCCAAGATTTTGCAGGAGTTACACCACCTGAGCTTTGAACGTACAGCTCTGAATCTCAGAAAAGGAAGAGCAATTGCTCAGGAAAGCACCTTGCTCTGTACTTGATCTATCTTGTGATCTGAAATGTTCTGTTTCACTGTTGGCTGCATATATTGAAAGAGATTTGGCACAGAACTGAACTAGAAAAACTACCTCTCGGATTGTGAATGAAGTGATACACTGACAGCAGGCTCCAGGCTGATTTTCCTCCACTAATGACGTTTCTCCTGCCCCTAAACGTTGAATCTTTTGCATGGTATATCAGCCATTCACTGTCAGATACTATTTATTAAAGAAAAAAATCTAGAGAAAATCATATCTGTAAAAGCTGCCTATTCTCACGTGAGAAAATTAAAGGATATCTGCAGAAATTCTTCCTGGTCATTCGAACTGGTTTTGAGAAGTTCACATTAGGCACCAGAAGTTAGCATTAGCCAATGTTCATCACTCCAAATTTCTTTTCAAGTACTTTGAAACCATCAGTTGCCTAACAAATGCATTTGCCTTGTAAACAATTACCACAGTCCAGGCAGTTCTTAAGTATTTTTGTCAGAGCAGTAAAGTGTTTGTCTCAATTGACACATTTTTACAGGCTCCTCTATAGTCAAGGACCTATATTAAACTGCTGTTTAAACCTTACAGTGTCAAAAAGCATGAGTTCAGTGTGGGTTTTTAATACACTTATGCACAGAGTAATGTATGATTAACAATCCCTTACACAAATGCATTTATTTTTTACTCGGGCAAATATAACAGATAAACTATTCAGTTTTCTTTTATCAGAAAGATATTGTTCATATTGTTTTGCATACACCGTTGAGATGATGCATAAAGTTATACTTAATTGTCTGAAGATTTGCACATGAATACTCAAATAAATACCAATCGTTCACTAGGCTTTAATTTTCAAGGATTATTTGAAGTGATTTCTTAGTGTTCGTTTAACTGCAAGAGCAGAGTTCTGTGATCTAAATTATCTACAATGCCTTTCTCCAAATGAACAAAGAGGCATGTTGGGAGAACACCAGCTTGGAAAACTAGAAGAGAAAGCGAACAACTGTGTCAGAACTTTCAAAATGAAGCAGGAGATGACTACCATTTTGGGTTGTGTTGGGTTTCAAGAAGTCCCAGAGTATGAGCAACAGTGAACAGAGAACACGCAGAGGTGTTCAGAAGTCTCTAGAGAACAAAATAACCTAATACTATAACCACACCTAATGCTCAGTCATGAGGTTTATCTGGACTTACCCAGAAGTAAGATACGGCCACACAGGCAACGGATAGCAAACAGATCCTGTAAAAATGAGTGGAGAGGAACTGGCAGTCCTGCTAAGGAGATGGATGGCACCAGGTGTGGCTGCCAGCTCTCTGCTCTACTTCCCACACATGGAAGTGGATGAGGTCTTTGATCAGACTACCTGCAAGGCAGTAATCTGTCTGTAAACCAAGATGTCACTTAGATTCTTAGTTTGCTCTTTGGTTATGTGAGCAAGTGAAGTCTAGTTCAGTTCATCAATTGAAAAGCAATAAAATAGGTGTATTATTGCAGCTGTTATATGAAATGTTTTTAATTGTTTCTAAAACAAGACATTGCATAAGTTTATGAAAAAGTAAGATGTCACGGAGTTAACTAGAACAATTTATGCCCGTGACAGGGGGGCAGTAGGCCCCTGACCTCCCCTCCCCAGCCCACAAAATGGGAAGGAAGGAAGGAAGGAAGGGAGGAAGGAAAAAAAACAATCGGCAACAATCTATGGAGGAAAACTTATTTTACTAACTATGATACCGGAACGCAAGATAACACAATATAATACAATCTGATTGAAATTGAGACTAAGATCTGAGATAGGAGAGAGAGAGTTCCCGAGACCGAGTCACACCTGAAAAGCTTGGAACGGCCAGGAAAGCACCTCCAGCACCCACTGCCAGGCAGGAAGAGACCGCCCCACCCGGAAGGGCCAGATCCCAGGACTTCCATAATGTATAGGGATAGGTGCCTGGAATTAGAGTTAACTGGAGTGCCTGGAATAATTGGAGTTAACACTTGAACTCCCAGTACACTACTTGATGTTTTGATTCGGAATACTGAGAACCAAAAACAAAAAAACATAAAACCATGACATAAGATTAATGCATACTGCTTGCTGCTATTAAGTGTTTTCAACCTAGGTACATTAAACTCAGTATGCTTTCATTTGTTTAATCTGGAGGCAAAACTTAGCCAAACATAATTGATACAGATCTGCATTAATCTGAGTAATATTCAATAGGCAGTGTCTACAACCCGACCAGTGGTGAGTTGGTCATTATGTCTGCTTGGCATGTTCTAGATCACTTGACCAGAGCGCTGGTTGCTCTGGAAGTAATGCTTCCTATTTATTTGCATGGAAACTACAACAAAGAGCACAACAACACTTGCTTGATAGGACAAATTCACACTTACAAAAACACAGCGTTACATGTTTTGCTCCTAAAAATCTGCACGGCTCTCTTACTGCTGAAACACAGCATCCACCACTCACTGTGCTCACACCCACTCTTTGGTTCTCCATAAATGTTCTGCAAGCATCGGTGAGTGTCAATGGGTATAAATTTTCCACATGGAGGAATTCATGTCCACGCCTTTGCTTCATTCTGACTTCCATGCCAGGCATCATTCCGTCAGCCTGCCCTTCTGCTGCCATCTGTCACACAGCAACAACATGAAATGGAATGCTGGCAGGAAGGTTCAACCTCTACTGCCATACCATCAGCATCTGTGATGCTGTGGGCCAACAGAATAAACTAAGAGGCATTAATTTCAGAGCAGCCCTCATATATCAGCATCTTGCAGAGCGTCATGCCAGTGTCGGACACTTTCTTTCTTGACAGTGCTCTGGGTTTGTAAGACTTCTCTCATCAGCAGTGCTGTTGGAACATTTTATAAATATTGGTCTGTCTTTAAGAAGTGGTCACTCTGTGGAGGCTCAGTAACAGAGCTCAGACTGTGCCTGGTCCTTCTGTAAGCATAGTAGTACAAACCTAATGGTATCAGAAGACATAAAGAGGCCTAGGGCAGCCGGCTCCACTCACTAAGGCCCTCCCTTAATATCAAATAGAATTAACATTTCAAAGAGATTCTGTGCACATTCCCTAAGTCAAATTCCAAAGTTCCCTCCTATATAGTGAGTTAAGTGAGACTGAAGTAATTCACTCTGAGTCATCTTTGATGCAAATACCAACAACCAGACTCCCTGGCAGAAATTAGATGCGAGAGAAATGCGTTTCACAGGCTGAGATGTCTCTTCAGATTTAGACTGCAGAACAGAAGAAGATGACACATGAAAGTCACTCAGAATGCTGGCTGTACATACAGAGCTACAATGGCAGGCAGGAAGGAGACACAGAAGGCAGCACTAAAGGAGCAGAGCAGGGCAGGTTCCTTTGTAGTGGGTCTAGCTCAGCAAGGAGTGTGGAACTGCAGAGGTTGGTGCTAGATCTTGACATAAGTGCCTTGACAAGAAAGAACAGCAGAAATTGACACCAACTGCTGCTGGATGTCAGATGTTATTTCCAGACAGCTGCCAGTGATGCTAGAATAGCACTGCATTTATTTTGCCTCTCTGTTAATTCATCTGCCTCCACTTCAATGTTGAGATCATATGGGTGCATGTAAGAAACTTTTGTTTTTAAAATGATTTCTCAGCTAGTTTTAAGTCAGCCTTCCCACATCCAGAAAATGTAATAAGGAAGAAGGAAAGAAAGCTTACTAATGAAGAGAGACTTTGTTATCTTACAAAGCTGGGAACTTTCATTTTGCAATAAGATTTTAAAATATCTGTTAATTTTAACACAATCAGTAAGATTGATAGGCCTGATTTCTTCACATTAAGATGTGAACACAATCATAAAACACTGAATAAGTGTCATTAAAAAAACAATGCATAATCCAGGTCAATATGTCAAAAAAATTGTGTTATCTTCCAAATTTCTCATTAAGCTAGTATTCAGATGCTAGAAATATCTCTTTGCATTTGGAAATGAGTCTTTCATAAAGACAATCAGTTTATATATTTTAAAAGATTCTGGCACTGAGTACAAAAGATCTATTACTCACAAGTTTCGAAAAGACAGCAAGAAGAGCATATTGCAATAAGAATATCTAAAGACTTTAAGATCCTCTTCATGGCTTCTTGGATTTTCACAGCAGTGATGAATTGCACCCATTCTCCAAAATCAAAAGCAGAAAATGTTCCTTTAGATGTTAGGAGCCCAGACATATCTGCTATCAAACTAGCCAGTACACGATGCACAAATAAATCTGGCTTTGTCCTGTGTAAATGTGTTCACCATGACTATCCAGGGTGCACCTCGTGTAATCCTTCACATAAAAAGTTCAAATCCCTATTGAAAGTTTTTAAGATATGAAGAGGAAGGACATTGAAATAGACAGTATAATTTTCAGTGTTTCTTACTACTTCACATAAGTACCTTTTCTTTCAAGCAAGGATGATTCAAAAAAATTAAATATTTAACTTGAAAGTAAGGTTCCATAGGTCACTTTAGAAAGGAGATGGAAAAGTATAACTGTTTATCTTCCTGTATGGTTGGATGTGGGAACTGTGTTTCTGTAGTAAATTTGATTATAACAAAACAGGGGATGATAATAGCACAGGTATTGTTTGTACAAAGCCACACAAAGGTTTTAACTTGTTTTCATTTGCTCCATAGATAAATCAATTCAATGGATGTTACTGGAGCCTGATAATATGAATACCTGCCGAGTCAGAAGGAAAGCACTGTTTGCAGATAGAAACAGTAGGATGTGGCTGCACCTGACCATCAAATCCAACCAGAAGACAGCTTATTTTGTTATATTCTCCTCCATTTCATTTTGTGATTTTACTAATTTGAGGCAAAATTGTATTTCCCTTCCCTTCTTATTTAATGCCTTGGTTTGGCACAGACCTTTGGAAGGCATGAACTTTCATCAATGTATTGCTTAAAAATATAATTACTCAAAAGGTTAAATGCAGCTTTGTGAGTCTGAGAATTACCAGCCCAAGTTTTGCTCTGAAGACACCTCAATAGGTCAGAAAAGTGCATCATTATCTCTCTTATAAAAAAAAAAAGAAAAAGAAGAAGAAGAAAAAGGAAAAAAGAATAAATACCACTTTAAAGGGCAAGGTTAAATGTTATTAAGATTACATTCAAGTGGTGAAGCTTCTCAGGGGAGGCAAAGAACCAGTATGTGATTTGCAGCATTCCCTCTCAGAATAGCAGAGACATCCCTCTAGTTCCTGGGTAGGTGGCAAAAGAGGGAAGAACTCAGTCCCACTCTGCAGTTTAAAATACAGCACATCTTTAGTTGTTGCTACCCTCCACACAATTCCAGCCCAGCTAACAACACCCTATCAGCCCCCTCTCATCTGTACCCTACCCAGCACAGGGACACGAGAGACACACGCCATAGGGTACAGCTCAAGTGCCCATTTAATGCTGCACAACAACTACTTATATACCGTGACATACAACCACCCCGTGACCCATCCAAGTACCACCCAGAACCACCCCCTATAACTACCACCCACCTGAGCCCAAGTACCACCCACACCGAGTACCGCCCACATTAGTAAAAGATACATGATTCTGCAACAGAAAGGAAAGTTGTTATTTACACTGAATATTTGGAAAAGCATAAGGTTAGATGGTTGTTTGTTTTCAGGGCAACATTACTTACTCCTCAGTGAAACCTTTACCTCGCTCAATTTAGTGCAATAAAATTATAGCCTGGTTACAAGCAGATTTCTCTCATGCAGGCACTGATTCTTAAATAAGCAAAATCAGATGTCTAAAAAGACAAGATGGAATGCCATGAACTTTGGGAATATCTTCCCTCTGACCCACAGAGCCTTTATGTTGATGCTGATCAACTTTTACCAAAATGTAACAAGGAATTTTCTTGAGTTTAGAAGCATGCTAGCTTCAAACTGTTCTGGTGATCTGGTTTTTATTTGACTGACTTATGGATACGGGCAGTGGCAGCACACTGCTTTTGTTCTCTGAAGTCTGAGTTAATGTTTGGAAATGTCAAATTTCCTGTTAATATACACGGAATTTGCACATCTGAGTGCACCATTATTTACCTAATGGAAAAAGAAAAAAATAAATGATTGCTTCAGTGAGAAACTAAGAAAACAGAATAAGCTGTCCTTGCTATGATTGGTTCCTGTGACTCTACTTGTGCTCAACGGAGAATCCAGCATTGTGCATGCAGCAGGATTAAATTCCAGAGCATGTCAGCACCAAGACAGATGAGTCATCTGTACCAATACATATAGGTTACTGCACATTTATTTGTCATTTGAACTACCCCAACATTTTTAACAAATTGATTTTTCCAGCAATGCATCTGTCATCTTTTCCTTTGCTAAGTAATAAGGGAATTCCCATTTTAGATCCTTGAGATCTAAATTGTTTGTCTTATTGATGATTTACAAAGCTTTCCCTCAGATTCCATTCATTCTACTGCTGAAGATTTGTTTTTAAATTAGTTCTTTTGTGACATATATCTAGGCATAACTTTAAAGACATATTTATGCTGAGACTGCAACCAGAGTATTGGGGAAATATTTGAAATACTTAAAAGAGTGTTATTAATGGAGCTAAGAAGATCACAACACAGAAGAAACAATTTGAAGACATAGAAACCTATAGCTATATAAAACTTTTATTATCAGAAAGAAAACACTGCTCAAAAATTTCTGATTTCTGCAGCTTTTTAGAACTTATTACAGCTTACAGTGTATAAAAAACTAAAAATTTTACACAGTTCTGATTTGGGCACTTTTAGACAACATCTCTCCATCAGGAACTAGAAAATGGAAATGGGAGAGAAACTCAAAATTGTTTGCACACTGTGTTATGATTTTGGAGAGTTATCTTAATATTGTAGGTTTTTTTTAAATAATGTAATGTTTTTTCTCGCCACATGTTTCAATTAAAATGAAATTTAGCATAATTACATATAGAAGTACTGCAGAAATATGGTAGAGTTTGAACATGACCAGGAAAGCATTCTATGTGACCGTTCTGCCAGAATGGAGTTAATATTCACCCACAAACCTGTAAGAGGCATTCTACAGCACTGCTAATGATTTCAGTCTCCTTCCTGGCTGGATTTTTAATTAAAGAAAATATTTCAAGGAACTTTCAGAGCCTACTCTTCTTTTTCAATCTGGAATGATTGATTAGCATCATTCCACTTGTTTTAACAGTGCTGGCAATCAATAAAAGTAATTATGCATATAATAGAGTACACAGAGAAACAAAAGATATGATGAAACCTTAAAACTTCAGTTATTCCTCTAGCTAAACGGTATCACTAAGTCACTATCTATATGAGTGATTTACCCTGCTAGCCAATCCTATCATTCTTAACCACTTTCCATGCTAATTAGACAGGCTACCTGGGGTTTCTGGATTTTTCCTTGTTCTCTATCACAAAACATTGAGCACACACAGTACTGGTGGGTAAGAACACATTTATATGCCTGCTATCATAACTTTATTTTCATTATCTGGCCTTTAAGAATACCACAACATTGATTTTCAAATCGCACAAAAAATAATGTTTCTGGACAAGTAACCATTTTCTGTCCTCATCTCATTGCAAACAAATGGTTCCGGAGAATGTAGAACGGAGATAAACATTCATCTAAAAGATCTATGCTTTTTAATTCTCTTTTTGTGGTTTCTACTATACAATCTCAGAATTAAGTGTTCTGTTCATTCCATGTAACACAGACCTGCAGCAGGACCATAGGAGATGCCCTGAATTTCCCTCAACCATTAGACTGACATGTACAACATCTAAACATCTCTCCTCTGATGGAAGAGCATACCCTCCTTCTTTCCACCTCCCTTACCTCAGCTGCCCAGAAGAACTCCCAGACTACTGAACAGAGGAACTAAACCTTTTAACCACATTGCCACAGGCACAACTGTACCACAGGACCTCTTGTATCTACACCTAAATGTTGTAAGTCAAGTGGGAATTAATCTTCGTACAAGCTTTTGTATAGGTACTCTTAGGTTTTGCAAACACATACTTTTGTCTAGGACAGGCTGAGCATCCCTGAAACTGCTGAAAGTGTTTCAGTAAAAGAGCTCCTGATCATGATTAGGGTACAGATCTTGTCTTCAAAGATGAGAACCTCCTAGAAACACATAAACCAGACATATATTTAATCAGTATGAGTAGATAGTCAGCAGAAAGGGAGATTAGCCCCATCCTTAACAGGACTATCCTCATTACAATACTGAAAATCACACTCACTGGCTTGAAGACCGAGATCCATCTGGAGATCCTTCCCAATGAGCATGTGAAATATTAAAAGATACTGTGCATTAACATGAAAGTTAGGGAATGAATCATATAGCTGGATAGTGGTCAAGTTATAAGAATACATATAAAAAGCACTGTGGAGGATCCCTGTGTGTGCTAGCTTGAGAGACAACCTTGCACTCAAGTTTGTAATAAACCAGTATCTCATCTTGTATGTGAGATGATCTTACTGGACAACCTATATATGTTTGAATGGCACTCCTTTATATTCTAAGCTTCAAAGGAACAATTACAGTTTCAGGAAGTAGGATGCACACAGAATTAATATAGTATGCAATTACTTACATTCTACATAACGATACTTGATAATCAACTTAGAATTTCAAGCTGTGTGTACATCTGTGTATTTCTTAATGACCACAGAGACAGAGTAATAGTTTCAAAAGTGCATTGTTTCTTAGACTTAGAGAGTGATACTACGGATTTTGTGAGCAAAACTGATCAATGTTTATAGCACTGAGTTTATTAACGACTGATAATATGCAACTTTCTATGGTCAGAATTTTGCTAAATGCTAGTTACTTTACAGAATTGTTTGTCAACTGAGAAGTTTTAAATTGGCAAGTGCACCTTGCATGACAGTGACTTCAGCTATGTGACACAATATTTATCTTGCTTTGAGAAAAACTTGAAAGAAGGTGAAAACACATTGACAAGTAGTGAATTTTAGATTTCCTGGCTAAGAGCTTTTGAAGCTAACAATGAAACCCCACACACCACCTGTCTGTCCCAAACAGACCAGCAGGAGGTAAAGGAAGAATACAGAACTCCAACTCAGACAGTGTGGCTGAAGAGAGCCCTACGATTCTGTAGAACAGAGGAACACATCTCAGAGACAGCCATAAGGACATCGAATTATATTCCAGATCTACAGGAAGGCAAAATTCCATTTGTCACAAACTAGCTGAAATAATAATAATAATAATAATAATAATAATAAAGTGGCAAGGACTCTAAGTAATGTGCATACATTCTAGAAATACAAACAACAGGCATTAGGAGCTTCAGCCAACTTTTTCAAATTTTTAAAGATCCTCATCAGGAAGGCCAAGGGCATCCTGGCCTGCAACAGAGATAGCACAGCCAGGAGGACCAGGGATGTGACTATCTGCGAGTACTCAGCACAGGTGAGACTGCATCCTGAGTACTGTGTTCAGTTTTGAGCCCCTTTACAAGAAGGGTATTGAGTTGATCAAGTGTGTGCAGGCAAGAGCAACAGAGCTGATGAAGGGACAAGAAAACATGAGTTACATGGAGTGGCTGAGGGACTATTTATTCTGGAGAAAGAAAGATCTAATCACTCCGTGCAGCTGAAAGGAGGTTGCAGTGAGGAGGAGGTAAGTCTATATCACCAGGTGACAAGTAATAGAGTACATGAAAATGGCCTCAGGTTGTTTCAGGGGAGGATTAAATTTGACATCAGGAAGAAATTCTTTGCAGAGAGTGTTCAGGCTTTAGAACAGGCTGCCAGGGAGGTGGTGGAGTCTCAATCCCTGGAGGCATTTAGGAGACATGTGGACATGGTGCTTAGGGACATGACTTAGCAGTGCTATTGGCAGTGTTAGGTGGATGGTTGGACCTGATAACCTCTTTTCCAACCTAAAAAATTATATGATTCTGGGATTCTAGGAAGATTCCCATAGGAATAACTGAAATTTCAATATAACATTATCATGAAGAAATCCAACAGGAAAACTTGTATGCCTGCTAGAATCTCTGAATACAGTGGAGGAAAAAAGAAAGTTTTTTAGTGGCCAAAGAAAAACAAAAACTCGTTTCAAGAAAGCATGGTTCTCAGCAGTTACACCAGGGATGCTGGAAGGCAGACACAACACATTTGAGGGCAGAGTATGGGCTGCAAACACCAGCTTATTACTGAGATCAGAAGGAGATTGTTCAAACAACTCTGCTGGTACAACGTAGAGATACCATTATTTTTTTTCCCATGAAAGCTTTCAGTTTTTATTAAAAAAAAAAAAGTGCTAAGGTAGTTTTCAGCATACACTTAGTTCTTAAAATCAAAGATGGCTTTGCTCTAACAATAAAATTTTCTCAGTTGATCTACGTAAGACAACTACCCCCTGTGAAAAAGGCATCCTGTAGCAGAAGTACACAATGCTATAATCCTACAAGTACATCTTTGCTGAAACTAATAAAATCTAAGAGAAAAAAGAAAAGAGGAAATTAATCAGCATGTAACAGCTAAATTTACTAGGAACCTTGTATCAGCCAACATGCAAAAATACATGCCAAAAATGGATCCGTCTTCCTCTTAACTTCAAGCAAAATGCAGAATATGAATACACTGATTTAATATAGCCGTAATAATTACAGCACTTGAATCTGAAATGTGATCAGCATTACCAGAGCATAAAAGGGTGACAGTAGTACACATGGTAAGTCTGTACCTCAGGTGGGAGGGGAGACACAAATATTCACTACCTACAGATCCCTGAGGATTTCACTGAGACTGACAGTGGGGGAAACACAACTGATTGCAAATCCAGCATCTTCATTAAATCTGTGCAGTGCTCAGAGTCACAATGAAGCAGACTCCTAGTTCCCATCTCAGTACTGGATTACCTCAAAGAGCAGAAGTGAGAGGCCAGAAACAGCACAGATGTTTTGTGTGAGGTGTT
This sequence comes from Meleagris gallopavo, assembly GCF_905368555.1. Classification (NCBI taxonomy): domain Eukaryota; kingdom Metazoa; phylum Chordata; class Aves; order Galliformes; family Phasianidae; genus Meleagris; species Meleagris gallopavo. The sequence goes on from NC_139435.1 coordinate 71,582,879, forward strand.
TTATCAGCCCATTATCAACCGTGCGCAAAGTCTTTAGTGCCAACATGATCTTTTGTAGTCCGGTTTCACAATTAAAAACACTGGCCTCAAATTCTAGGCTGACTATGGAAAGTACTGAAACTACAAACACACGGAGTGGCCTAGAATTACTCAGAGAATCATAGAATCACCAAGGTTGGAAACGACCTCCAAGATCATCCAGTCCAACCATCCACCTACCAGCAGTATCTCCCACTAAGCCATGTCCCTCATACAACGTCTAAACATTTTATGAACACCTCCAGGGTCGGTGATTCTACCACCTCCCTGGGCAGTGCGCATCAAGCTGGAAGTTGCAAAAGACTTGTAAATAAACACCTAAAAAAACAACAGCAACAAAAACCCCACTAACTTTGGGCAAACTACCTAAAGTGATGAGATGTGATTTTACTTCAGATGTGAGCAAAATCATCTAACGTCAGAAGAATTTCCTAAGCCAAAAACCGGGGTTTAGTCAGTGTTGAGCATTATTGGCCTCACAAGTGCCTTCTAAGTATTCAATTAACTCAATTGAATTTCTGGTGTGAGTCACAGAGCACAGCAGGAAGCTATTCCTTATTGTTTAGATATTTTTTTCCTCGGAAAATGAAAAATAGCAAGAAAAGTTTGCTTGTTTCTTTGGTTTCTGTTGTTTTCTTTTCCTTTTCTTTCTTTTTTTTTTTTTTTTTTTTGTGTGTGTGTTACTTTCTAAATGTATAGCTTTCCCTACTCTGCTTAGTGACAAACATAAAAAGCAATGCTGAAAACCTACCAGAAATACATTCTAAATATGCCTTGGGATAAGAAGGCTATATTTTCTCTGATATAATACACAAGAAGTCTTGTTTTATCTCTATTAAAAAAAGAGCACCTAAAAACCCACATGTATTACATTCAATCAAAGTCTGCTACCCTTTTATCATCTTTTTCTAACAGGATTATGATGCTCTCAGCATCACAGCTATTATGACCTCTGATAAGGTTACAGTAGATATACAGAACTGCATCATCTGTTCATAAAAATTAGACTGAGTTTCACACGAGTCAGAACAGTGCAGAACTCAGGCTAGTTTTGACCAAAAAAGAAAGAGACATATGGGATCTAAAACCAAGAGAGTCAGGCAGCTTCGTGAAAAGGTCAGGCAGCTCTGTGAGTCACATGCGCTTCATCTTAAAGGACAGACCAGCACAGCTGAAGAGCAACAACAAAAAAAATCCCTGTAAGAGGAATATGTTTGTATGTGCTTTGAGGCTTAATCCAGCCATGCTGACTGACACCAGTAGCAATTCAGATTCTATTTGCTATAGTGAAAGTGTTGTGCTAACAACATTGGTACTAGACTGCAGACTCCAGCATCATTCTTTTTTTATCCCTCCCCTCTAATCATGTAGAGGCAATTATTTGGGTAAAATAAGACAGAAATTGACTGACTGTCTTCCTAACTTTTAGAATTGATGGGTTTTTTGGATGGGCCCTGGATAGGACAAAAAGTTATAAACTTACTTCATTTTTAACTTAGTCCACAGAAATCCTGCCATCCAATTTCTGGCAGCATTGTGTCTGTCCAGACTCAAGATTCAGTGGGACTCAGGTGAAATCTAGGTGCAACAGAAGATTGTTCCTTCCCATTCCAAACCCTTGATTAACCAGACACTGCTACGCACATCTATGCAAGAAGTCATTTAAGTGCAACCACAGCAACATCCATAGTCTGCTACATTTCTCCTGACCTCAGATCATCTGATGTCTGATGCTTTCCATGTCACTATTCTGGAGATACAGATGAGCGCAGCCCTGCAGAGAAGGACTTGGGGGTCCTGGAGGACAGGAAGATGGACACGAGCCAGCAGTGTGCGCTTGCAGCCTGGAAGTCCAACTGTGTTCTGGGCTGCATTAAAAAAGGGGTGGCCACCAGGGAGAGAGAGGTGATTGTTCCCCTCTGCTCAGCTCTTGTGAGGTCCCATCCGCAGTGTTGCATCCAGGCCTGGGGCTCCCAGCACAGGAAGGACGTGGAGCTCTTGGAGCGGGTCCAGAGGAGGGCACTGAGATGATCAGAGGGCTGAAGCATCTCTCCTATGAGGAAAGGTTGAGGGAACTGGGCTTGTTTAGCTTGGAGAAGAGAAGACTCCAAGGAGATCTCATTGTGGCCTTCCAGTACTTGAAGGGAGTGTATAAACAGGAGGGGGGATGGCTGTTTACAAGGGTGGATAGTGATAGGGCAACGGGGAATGGTTTTAAACTGAGACAGGGGAGGTTTAGGTTGGATATTAGGAGAAAGTTTTTCATTCAGAGGGTGGTGAGGCACTGGAACAGGTTGCCCAAGGAGGTTGTGGATGCCCCATCCCTGCAGGCATTCAAGGCCAGGCTGGATGTGGCTTTGGGCAGCCTGGTCTGCTGGTTGGCACACAGCAGGGGTTGGAACTCGATGATCATTGTGGTCCTTTTCAACCCAGGCCATTCTAGGATTCTATCTGATTCTTCATTGCAAAACATTGTGGAGAACTCATTTTCACATGAATAAACATGAGTAAGAAAGATACCTGCAGCAACTGAAGTAGAAGAAAATAGTGCAGGAACTGGGGGACATTAATATTTCCTCTTCCTTTAACCCTTTCAGGTATCATGAACAGAAAGAAAATTTCAAAATCAGGTTGGATGGGGCTGATCTTGTGGGTGGCAGCCCTGGCCATGGTAGGGGACTGCTCTGGGTGGGCTTTAAGATCCCTTCCGACCAAAGCCATTCTTTGTTTGAATCTACGAATACTGAAATAAGGCATTAATTTAAAAAGTTAATTTATCTAGATTAGGAGAATTCATTGGTTGCAGCACTGAGTTCTTCTATTCCACAAGGCATTTTAATTTCTCAGGGTAACACTTGAACAATGGGCAGCTGTTTTTACAAGCAGTTCAGTCTACCTGACAAACACAAATTGCTTGTAAGAGCATAATGCTCATGAGGAAGGTGGGAATAAACATCAGAAAGTGCTATAGGACATGGAATTAAGTTTCTCTATATGGAATTCCTCAAGCTTACCTCTTTCATGCTTCCCACCCTCCCTCATTTTACTTATTTTAATATTCTCTGATTATGAATGCACTCATCAACATTTAAAGAGCTGTTACCTTTAATCATAGATGACACTTAGAGAAGGTATTGAACTCCACTGCAGTAAACAGATTAAAAACAGTTGTGGGGACTGGAAAGCATAAAATTCAGCACAAGCTTACTTGAAGTCAGAAAGATTATAACTTTCCTCATCTGTGCTCACAGCTCTCTTGCTTCAGTCAGTGGCCTCATAATCAAGTGAAGAGAACACTAATCTGTGGAACTGCAATTTAAGGTTTGAATGATGAACATAATTGCAAGCCAGCAGGAAAATTGTAATGAATGTATGGAGAGGAAAAAGAGGAATAATAAAAAATGGGCCATAACTAAAAAGCGCAGCAATTCATGCAGTCAGATTTCGCTCTAACGCAAGTATTCCTGGACAAACAATTGAATTCTTATCTGGAAAGCTTACAATCCAGACCTCACATGGATGCTCAGATTGTTATTCACATGCATATAGGATTTATCAAAACATGGTAAAAAAACATATATTATGATGAATAGCAAACAGACTTGCTCTTGTCTGTATTAAATAGATTGTATGTGCCATTAGAATTTTTACAGCTAAGGTGCTTGTAAAGGCCTCTTCATCTCCTAGAGAACATTGCTTTATCATAGTATCACAGAATGGCCTGGATGGGAAAGGACCACAATGATCATCTAGTTTCAACCCCCCTGCTACGTACAGGGTCACCAACCACCACTTAGAGAGCTGGGACATTTGAAAAACAAGAGGGCTTTGCAATCCAAGGTAACAGCACTTATTCTTAGCAGTGCAAATGCTACCCTGAGCACATGCACAAAGAAAGTGATAAAGTGAATAGTTCTCTCATGTCTCTATGTCTTGTCTGGAAACGGATGCAACAGCATATGTTACTGCAGCCTCCAAAAGATGAGAGACTCCCCAAAAACTGTTCCAAATGAAAAATGCCAAAAGGTTTGAAACACAAGCTCGAAAATCAGAATGATACCACCCCAAATGAAAGCTGAAAACTTCTGAAACAGCAGCCTATCAAACAGGCTGTCATTTCCTTGAATATATTCTTTTAAATATATTTATTTATTTGTTTCTGTTTCTGTCACCTACAGAGGCATCTCATTAAGAAATATAACTGCTTTCCTGGACACACAGCTATTTCCTCATTTTTTTTTTTTAACACATTTTTAGGACATATTTACACAGAAAAGGTATATGTAGAAAATTGTTTTTCATGTATGTGACATGCACAGCCAACAGATCGGCTTCTCTAATACATTTTTTTAGAAAAATAAAAATGTTTTAGTCATAAAAGACAACTTTCTGTACGTGCTACAAAGTCGTTGCATAAGGTAGACTCTGCAGTACCAGACAACGATGACAATGATTAGAATCAACATAAATGTACTCACTGGCTTTTGATGGCCCCTCTGAGATGGCACACATCACACTTGTTCTGCTTCCTATCTACTGATGATGCAATTTATGAGACAGACTCTAGTTGATGTGTCAGTTTTATACTTCTCTATCTGAAGCAAAAAATGGCTGGTAGTTTAGCCAAGAAGAAATAAATTTGTGGAGAACTGAATCCAGTGTTACAAACATGTGTCCTCAAAACATACATTCATTTACAGTCTCAACAGGCTCTTTGATAGCTACAGCCCACTCAGACAGCTGGGCTGGTGTCACTTCTCCTTGTTCAGGCTCAAAAATATTTATCTTCCATTACCAGGAGTTCTTGTGACAAGCAGCATACACAAGAATGCTTTCCCCTCAGGAAAACATGTGGCCGCAGATATCCCAGCTCTGCCCATATGAGTGAATTGTTCATTTTACACTTATCTGCTATCATGATAACAGCCTTTATGAGAATGCATCTACGCAAAGAATACTCTGGCTGTAGTGATAACCTTTGGTGCTGTGTAATATACTTCTCAGATGAAAATGTCCTTCAGCATCTTCATGGTCCTTTGTTGGACTCTCACGAGTATGTCCATGTCTCTTTTGCACTGTGGCACCTCACCAGTGCTGCATAGAGGGGAAAGATAATCTCTCTCCACCTGCTGACAACACTTTGCCTAATATACACCAGAAAACTCAACCTTCTCTGTGGCAAGGGCACACTGCTGGCTCAATTGGGTGCCTACCAGGATGACTTCGTCCTTTCCTGTCAAGTTGTCATTGGAAGTTCCCCAGCATACACTGATGCACGGGGTAATCCAGGTGCAAGAGTTTGCACTTGTCCTTGTTGAACTTCACAAGCTTCCTGCTGGCTCACTTCCCCAAGTCATCCAGGTTCCTCTGGATGTATCCTATGATTCCTTCCATTTGGTGTCATCATTCATTTCCTACTAACTCAAAGAGAGAGAAAAAATGAATGCAGATTATAAAGGCAGGAAAAAAACAGAAAGCAAAAAACAAAAAACCCACCACATAAATGTTTGTGCTCAGCTTGTCTGAACAAAGGCTCCAGATTCCTGTCATCAGTCAGCAGTTCTTACAGGAACTAAGCATAAATTATACCGGTGGTAACTACACACATGAAAGTGAGAAACACATGCCATGAGACTTTCACAATAGCTGTGCTAGCTACCTCTTGTCATTTCTTATACCTAAGTGCTAAACTCTCCTCACATTACGAACCAGTTACATACCTTTGCATCCTACTGTTCCATATTAAAAGAAATTGTTACTCAGTATGAAAGAATTAACAGGTAAAACTTTCTTTTTATAACAGCCCTCTGTAATACTCAAGCAATTCCCTTTAATAAAGTTGTGCATGTAAAGACTATCATCTTTTTTAAAAAACAGAAAGCCTTTAGAGTTCAGCATGAAAAGCTCCTAATTGAAATTATGAGGGAGTTATGTGAAAAAGCCTCACTGATTTCCATTCACAAAAGTAACATATACAGGAGTGATCGTCTAAAAAATGTGGGCACAGATGAAGTTTAAGGGCTTTCTCTGTACAGAAGAAAACACAACAACACAATGCAAATAAATACAATGGACTTCCATGTTTAATGGGACAGTGAGAGCTTAAGATAAAAAACTTTTAATTTTAATAACAAGCTAGCTAGATTCATAGGAATTAAGATGTCTAAGGTAATACAAATGAAGACAAACAGACACATAGAAGTTATCAAAGAGGTATAGTCATTTAATTTTCTTTAGAATTAATACAGAAATATATGCATCTTTGTAAGAATTTTTTATTCAGATAAAGATGTACAATGAGAGAAGTATCATTCTTTATTGCTGCAGAGAAACAAGGATAGGATATTAATGCTTAGAATCATTTTATGATTTTGTGTCTACAGCAAGTAAAATAGCTTGTATATTAGCAATATAATGAATCAGCTTTATGTTAAGTAATCCCCAAAATGTTTTAATTGCTGCTTCTGAAATAATTGGATTTTCTGTCTTCTGAACTTCTTCACTACTACGGTAGATGATCAGGAAGTTCAGAGTTTGGCATAATCTTTCAGGATCATTTGCAGCTTCTGGCTCAGCATGATGTTCCCCTTCACTTTCAGTTTACCAGAAAAGAATGCCTAGAAAGAGGCAAGAAAAGAAAAAATGCATTCAACTGTCCATTCACAATCCAAAGAATTGTTATTACCAAAAAAAAAAAAAACCAACCCTGCAATAAAAAATCAGGGCTGTTTCATGCTATTATCCCTAGCTCACAGAGCTATATATGCTGTTTCAATCTATTCCAGTTTTTTTTTTTTTTTTTTTTTTTTTTAAGTTTTGTTTCACTATGGCTTCACAATTTGAAAGCTCTTTGAATGTTCTCAAAGGAAATCCTTTGCATAGCCCCATTAACTTGAAATAGATTTAAATCAGGAAGAGAGAGATGGCAGAACAGAATTCGAATAGATGCTTATACCTCCTTTAGATGAGAAAAATCCACATCAACTCAAAGGAAATACTGAAGTTCTAAGAATAGATAATATGCCTGAATTGCAGTCATAGCTCTTTTGCTTTCTGGAGATTAACTGTCAACATCTAGGGCTTGGTTTATGCCCTATGCTTGCTATTTAAAGAGGGGCACAAAGGATTTTATTTCTCTAGTATATTGGACTTCTAACAGACATTTGCCATCGTTAGTCTCCAATTCTAAAACCAATTCTTAACAACTTCTGCTCAGGATCAAAGAAAACAAACTGTTCAATATATGATGAGCTAATTAAGGTTCTCATTTGCTCAACCATTAAACCGTAAGCTGAAATATTATTTTTGTGGCAGTTTAATTTACTTTTACACATGGCATTGAAAGTACAAACTCTGGTTACAAAACTTGCTTTCCCTCAAAAAATGACCTAATTTTTGTGAATTTATGCATTTGCACATTGTTCGTCACTTTTCCTTACAGCAGTTGTAGCAGTAAATCACGGTACTGCAACAAATACCAGTTTCCTGTAATATAACATATCGAACAGCATAACCTTACAAATGATATTGTGAAATGTCAGAGGAAAAAAAAAAAAAGAAAAACAAACAACAACAAAAAACTTCGTAATATTAGGCTTTATATCATTTGAGGTACTGCTATCCTCCTTAGAGGTAAAGATGGGATAAATTCCTTTCCATGCCTTCTGACCATTACAGTACAAGACGTGCTTATACCTAATCTGAGTCTGATCTGCACTGTCCAAACACCCAGCCTTGCAGGCTTTCAAATGCAAACAGTCATGAACCAGAACTTGACTTTAGGCAAACTTCCTAGGCAAGTGAGTTTGGCACAACCCTTTTACCTTTTGGGGATTGGTCTTCTGTTGCACCACATCCATGAAATCCTCATCTGAGAGTGTGAAGGTGGTATCAGCAGAACTTCTTGCAGGTCCCTGGTACACAGCTCCAGAACCATTTTTCAAGTCAATTGCTGAGAAAAAAACAGCAAAATATAGTTATAGTTCAAAATAAAGGTGAAATGTTTAGTTTAAAGAACTCTACTCTCCACATCCATTATTGCAAAGCATCAAGCCTAAAACATAAATGTCACGCTAATAGTTATTTAGAAAATGAAAGTTTTTCTAGTTCTTCTTCTTTAATGAAAGAAAATAACAGGTTAGAAAAAAAAAAAAAAATCCACCTATTCCTGTGCTGTTTGAGCAAATCAGGTATGTTCAGATAGTGAAAGTGTATGCATCCTGCATGCTTGCAGTTAAGTAATTCAATTGTGGTAAGTCCAAATTCTGAACATTTTTCTAAAGTGGAGATTAAGAAAGTTCTTTTTTTGTTTTTGATTTTTTTGGTTTTTTTTTGTGGATTTTTTTTGTTTGTTTGTTTTTTTAGAGCACAGACCAGGAGAGACACAGAAAAATGTAACTGTTGATCAATTCCTACCTCAGTCACAAGCACGCAGTTTTATAGTAATTGAAGGGAGAAAATGCCCTACGTGACCTTAAAAATCCTGCCCCTTTATTTTTATGGACACAAAATTTATGCATCAGCATTGCATGAATCTTCCTTGTCATTTAGACTTTTCCAGTGTCTTCTTAAATAACTATGCTAGATTGAGCTTTTGATATTCAAATTAGACGGATCCCTGTCCTTAAAACATGCTTGTTTTACAGCAGATTAATAAGGGGCACATGCACTTAAATCTTATTACTTTATCATGGTTCCACGCATATGGGTTTCAATAATTTCATGTCATCAGTATAATTTAACACAGGTAGCACAGCAATTTGGATGGGAACTTTAGAGGATAAAAGGAAAATAAATCCACTGATAACATAGGCCAGGAAAATATCTGAAAAATGTCTCAAAAACAGACAATTGTTTGGTATTGAAGCACTTCTTGAAGGAAAAAAACATAATAAGAAATTTTTCAATTAAATCTCAGCCCTTTGGTTAACTCTAGAGGACATGTAAAGATTATCCACCTAAGGAGAAGGGGAACTTGTAAGAAAGACTGCCAATTTAAAATTGCTGCACAGACATACGAAAACATTTTTAAACAACATTTATGAGTCCCAAGTTATTAATGACTGCAAATATTCCAAAATGCTAATGTCAACAGCACAGTTGTGAGATTTTTAAGTTGGTATCCTTTAGTCAGGGAAACTCAAATGTGGTGGTTGTCCAACACGTTTGCACTTTCCTTATTTTGCCTGGCAGGCAAACATAGCCTGTTCTGCTTGGTGGAGGGAGCACTTCAAGCCTTGCCAAATAGCTGTCCTTCTCTTTTGGAAAGCCAAAAATTTCCTCCAGTACCTGGAGTTTGGAGTGTTATTCTCCCAAATGAAAAGCCTTGCCAAAATAATCTACTACAAGGCTAACACTACCAGGTACTGTGTCACTTGTTTAAAATATTTTGACAGGTTGTACTCTGCCCACTCTTTTTCAGATTTTGCAGATTCTCAGCCTTTCTCATTTCACATTTTCCTTCTGACTCCCCACTTTCTTAAGTACAAAACAAAATCATTACTGAAGGATATAATACTTCCAATCAGGCAAGGATTCTCAGACAGCTTCTCTTAGTTGCCAAATTTTAAGGCAATTGCCTAACTGTGGAGATTAAAAACTGGCTCACCTTTTGTTTTTCTTTTTCTGAATAGTATCTCTGAAAGGTTAACTACACTGCTTTTGTTCATCTCAGGTGGTTAAATCTTTCTTTTTCTGAAATTTGTTCTAAATATTACTTTTTCCAGTTAAAATAAAACTACAAAGAGTAGTGTGTCCAGTGATCTTCTGTGGGAGAAATTACATACTACCTAATTATTATTCACCTGATTTTAAGGTAAGTTGTAATTTCAGAAACAAGTTTAATGTACATCACTACCTTGACACAGTAAGAACAGAAGGGAAATTACTCAAAAGCAGATAAACAACCTACCCATTTATCGTAAAAGAACTAAAGCATATCAGTGGTTAGGTATGGCTATTCAAGATACAAGAATAAACCTAAGAAATATTGTAGACTTCCTTGTTCTCTTCAAAATCATTCGTATGTTTTTTAGTTTCGTACTCTTCACAGCTAGTGAAACAAAACATCAACTTCTGCTGCTTGCAAGATCTGCTTCCCCAGCATATACATTAAAGAAAAAAGAAAAAAAAGAAAAAAAAGAAATCCTTAAATATTTTAGATGCAAAGCTCCACAGTTTTCACATGATGAGAATTTGTGTAAGATCAAAAAATACTTGCTTGGTATTAGGGCCACATGATGTTTTCTACACCTCCTTTGTTTGTGTGCTGGAACTGCATAATGTCCTTTTAAGCCATAAAAACCACACCACTGTAACTTAACTGAGCTCAGTTTGAGCCACATAAACAGCACTGACCAGCAAGTCCTTCTGTCTTGGTTTGACCTCAGATGGCGGCCAGGAGCCACAAAGCCACTCTCACTCCTGTTCCTAACCAGGATGGGAGAGAAAATACTCTGGAAAATCTTGTGGGTTAAGATAGGGACAGATCGCTCAACAGTTATCTCTGGGAAAACAGACTTGACTTGGGGAAGATTTACTTCATTTTCATTTTAAAATAAGGGTAGGTTAGTGAGAAACGAAAACTCAACTAAAAATATCTTCCCGTCTTCTTCCCAGGTGCAGTTTAATTCCCAATTCCTCTACACCCTCCCCAACTCTGAGCAGTACAAGGGGATAGAGAAATGGGGGGTTTGTTCAGCCCACTCTGAAGCCATTCCTCTCTGCTATTCCTCTCACCTCACTCTTCTTCTCTGCATGTCCCTCAGGAGAACCTGCTCCTGTATGGCTCCTGTATGGGCTCCATGGGCCATCACCTTCTGGCCACATCCACTGCTGCATCTCCAGGGCTACACGTTGAGATCTGCCAATCCTCTGCATGTGGAGCCCAAGAACTCCAGGGGACAGCCTGCTACAGCATGAGCCTCTCCTGGGCTGCAGGGAACTTCTGTTCCCTGCCTGGAGCGCCTCATGGCCTCTTTCTCCACTGACCTTGGTGCCTGCAGGGCTGCTTTTCAGAATTCTGTCACTTGCGCAGTGTTTTTCACACTTTCTTAAATGCGCTGTGACAGAGGAACCACCAGCATCGCTGATGGGTCCTAAGACACAAAAGAACCTCTTTTCTTTATTGAACACTGTCTAGAAAGGCAGATTTGATATATCCCGACTATATCTGTTGACCAGTCCTAGTATTGTAAAGTTCAGAAGACACAAAGTTAGAATTAAATACTTTAACCACTGTGACAAATCCTATGATGTCTGAATGATAAAATACATAATGCATTGTGTTGCAAGGGCTGTTCTCCTTTTCTAATCTACATCTGAATCACATCAGCATTGCTTATCAAATCATTTCTATAAATAACTGTAAGCTCCAAAGGCACAAGAACATCTTTTAATACTGCATGACCATGGTACATGTTCAATCATATGAAATCCTTAAATCATCTTTAATTAAAAGTCATTAGAAAACTTTAAAATAGATGACCTGCTAGTACGTTCTATTCCAGAACATATGAAAACTATAATTTCCATCTCCACTTTATTATCTTAAATACCGTTACTATATTCACTAAGGAAAAAAAAAATAAAAATAAGTAAATCCCAGCAGTCACAAATGAAGAACCCTGTAACAATGAATCCTGCCAGCTTCATGAAAACATGAAGGATCTTCTCCTGAGACTACAGTGCCAGCACACAGAAAAGTGGATATAAATTAGCAATGAAAGAAATGAGCTGAATATCAGAACAGATTCCATCCTTCAGAGCAGAAAAATTCTAACTTTCCAAAGTGATTTAAGACCAAAGATGGTGCTTTCCTGTAAAGCACACCTTTATGAGACTAAGGCAAGTAACGCTCCAGAGTGAAATGGTCTTGAAACAAGCCTCCTGTATCCTACACAATCCTCCTACACAAATCTCCTGGATGTGTCTCTGAGATTAAACCTTGTATGTTGCACAGCCATTACAGCAGTCAACTTAATAATGATGTGATATTGGTGTCTCTGTGTCTCTGCTTGGACTCCAAATAGTTCCTCAGGTGCATAGTGGGCTGGGTACCTGCCCTTGCACACTGCCAGCGTAATTCCACAGCTTCCAGAAACAGCTGAATAGCTTCAGGATGTCCCAGCTTTTCCTCTACCCTCTCACACAGCTGATTTACTCCATACAAAAACAGAAGTTTGAAAAAGAGGCATGCTATTCTTCAATTATCTGTATAAGAACTTAATTTAAATGAAACTTAAAGCTGAAATCCCTTTTCAAAATCAACCAGCTTCTCAAATATGTAAAATTTCAGTACTGCTCACATAGTAAAAAACAAAGTCAAGCAGTTTCAGTACACAAAGCAGTAGCCAACCTTCACTTTTGTTTTGTTTTGTTTTGTTTTTAATTACATACCTAAATTCTACATTACAGTAAATACATAGGAATTATTATTCTCCATAAGATGTGCTTCTCAGAGAAATAATTAACAGGTCAAAAATGGCATATATCCAGATTAAAACTATAGAATGGCTTTCAAAGCAAGTAGCCCAAGAGTTGAAAAATCTAACATTTATAATATAGCTTTTGCCGTATTATTCATAGGAGAAAGTTATTAGGCAGTCACTTTTTTTTTATTTTGTTTTTCCCCCTCATCCCAATTCTCCCTCACAGAGGATAAGCAACTGCCCTCAGCCTGAGAGCAAACAGAACAAAGCATCATTCACTCTTCACTGCTCAGAGTTGCTCTGCATTATAAATTATTAACCAGCTTCCTGGTAATTTTAGTGACATTCACAATGAAACGCACATAAACTTTTATAGGAAAGTTTTATTTTTTTCAAGAACTGGAAAAGAAGAGAAATATTTTATGCTCTCTGCATGATGCAAAGCAACAGAAGAGAAATCTTCTAAACTTCTGAGTGCTGTTCTAGAGATTCGTTCGCTATCAGGTAATAAATCTCAATGGTAATGTCTGAGAACTACTGAAAACAACCAAAGCAATTGTAGAGCATAAAATATGCAGAACAGTAGAGTATACTTTAGGTAGTGAAGCTAATGGGAGAAGCTGTGGTTAAAGCTGGCAGGTATCTGACAAGAATTCTGTTTTAAAAAATAATCTTTCACTTCTTAGCTTATTCCTTACAGTTTTGACACTGACATAATGGATACTGTTTTATTTCCATTTTCAGCGTCCTTGTAAATTAGAACAATTTGTTTCTATGAGAAAAAACCTCTAATTAAGATCAGTTGTCAATAGCTACAGTTCAACACTTTTCAGACAGTGAATGAATTGTCAAAAATTTCATATCCTGAGTGCAAAACCAGAATTTCTATAACCATGGCTTCATACCATTGATAGAAAGCTAGATAAAAATAAAGATCATTGCTAATTAAAAATACCATTACTACCATTAATACTATCATCAGAAGTGCCTCTGTAACAAGAGTTCACACATTCTATTTAAGATAATAAAAATTCTGGCTTACTGCGCAAAACAGATCAAATGCTTAGAGTAACAATTAAAGCACTAAAAGTGAGTAATTTTAAAAAGAAAAGACACTGAAAAGCCTTGAAAGTTTGGAATACAATGGAATGACTGCCTGTATGAGAAAAAAATTCAGTCCATGATACAGTTTGCTTTCTCTTATCTGCTTTCCCTCCCACCCTCCTCCAAGATCTCGAGAAGCTCAAGGACATTAGCAGGAGATGCTACAATCATCAAGTGAGACAGCAATGAGCTACAGGGCCCAGATTGTTTCTAGCACTGTCAATTGCTGCAGTTTTCACAACAGCGCAAAGCTGTGTAAAAGTGACAAGTCCAAAGATCAGAAAACAAGCCAGCACAACTAAGTAATAAATTTAATAAAGGAAAGAAGCCCAGCAGGTAGCATACGAGAGCCTTAAGCACTATTTGTACTGTCCTGGGAGGCTCTCATTAGTAGAGTCTTAGAAAGATGATGTGTAATAAAACAATTAGTATGAATTCAGAGCAAAACAAAAAACTCCCAAATTAATCTACTGATATTCCAGTTGATTCAGTGATAAGAATCCTGAACATACGTTGAAGGAATATACAATATTTACTCACAGCAAACAAATTCTAAATTAATTTTAATTCTGAATTAATTTCAATTTCATATGTTTCTTTGCAATACTGTGCCTATTTATTTTACAGGATCTCACTCAAGCAAAGGAAAAGTTGACACAGAAAAGTTCTGTCCATTTAATCGTTTGAATGTGAAATATTCAATGAAAGAAAGCACAACTTCCCTCCTACTGCTTCAGAAGCAAACAGAAGAAAAAACAAGGATGAATCTTCTCTCTCTGGATACAGAGGCAAAAACATCCAACCATTCCCACCATAATAAAACACAGCCTTGTGAAGCAGATAAGGCCAATGCTCACGCTTCAGTCTTTCAAGCATGTCTATTCTGCATTCAACAGTTTGTAACTTACAGTCTTTCTTAATCACAGACTTTGCATATCATTCTTTGCCAGATTCTTCTTTCAATAATTTATCCATTCTATCTATATCCATAATAATAAGCCACTAACAAAGCTATTCCAAATTTAGAGACAATAGTAAACCATTTTAATGATGACATAATTTCCTATTTGTTACTGTAAAAAGAATTGTCACTTATACTACTTTTATTTACAGATGAAACAATGGATGAGAATGACGTAGTTAACAAATGTAAGTAACCTCTTCAAGGGTTTTGGAGTCTAATCAGTATATCTGTAATGCATTTTCTAAAAATTCAGGCAGAAACACAGAAAAAACTTCATAACATTCTGTCCAGTTCTAAATATAATTTAAATTAACAAAGGTGTTAAGAGTAGAAGACCAGAGGAATGGTAGGAATGATTAAGAGTAGTAATAAGTTTCAAGACATCTTAGTTAAATTATGCAGTATCCTCTCTCTCATGTTGATTTATCAGTACTCAGCATTAATCATCTACACAAATATATTCAATACATTGATTAACTGCTATCCAAGTGCAAATCTCTCCCCATCCCTTAAAAATTGCAGGTAGAACAGAACTATGTTGATCAATCTACACATGAAATTTTCCTGATCCTCAGCAGGAGTCTTGCTTCTCAGAATCCTTACTCCTTAGAAGTAAGAGAAAGTGAAATTATAAGGTCTTAAGCTGCTTTGTGAATACAGTAAACATTTCAAGAGAACACAACTTTATACAGACTCAACACTACTTAAAAATCAAACAAAAATAACAAAAAACAAACAAAAACAAAAACAAACAAACAAACAAACAACAACAAAAAAAAAAAACCACAATTTCTAGGACAATGTGCAAAAAAGACCAGATCTGATCTGTAGGATTGGTATCTTCCGACAGCCTGCCAAAGGGAAGCCCACCTCACCAGTATCTCCTGAAACTGTTCCAATTGATTCAACCATTGAAGCCAATTGAAATCAAGCTGTGCAAGGGATAGGCTTGACCCCAAGATTTGCATTTCTCCACAAAGAAGACAGACAGGTCTAAAATTACAACCTAAGTGCAAATTACACCCTTCCTCCCGCCCACTGCCATTACAATCTTTAGCTTGGTCATCAACTCTGTCCTTCCCTGAAAGATGGGCAAACAATGTTTACATTCATTAAACTTTCATATCAGAAATTTCACATGGAAATAAGCTGGATGATATTTTTACTGAAGGCCCAAGAGCAATGCAGAAGGAATAAATACTTGCTCAGTACAGACTAGTTAGCTTGTACATTATCAACAGACTAGTTACTCCAGCATAGCCTGCTTAGAAGACAGTTAAATTAACCTAAGCGTAGTGAGGACCCATTCTGGAAAATATAAGCACAAATCCCCTGATGTTCTAGAAGACTGCGTGCCTATGCCTTCATCTAAATAGGCAAGTTACAGAAGCATATTGTTAGAAAGTTGAAAGAAGCTGCCATTCTGGAACTTTATCTGAACACATTACTTATGTGTTCAGTATGCAATCAGATTGTTAGGTCCTGTAAGCATTCATCTACTAGTTTTTAAAACAACATTTAATTTAGAATGAGTATAATTAATCTCACTTCGTTTTAAAAAAATGCACTGGGACATTATATAAGAGCTATTACTTACTCCATTGCACTGCTGTTTTTCCATCTTTAGTGATGTTCCACTGGAACACAGCATTCACTTTCCTTACCAATTCATGTCCAATCTCTTTGATGCGACGGCCAATTTCTTCAAACACCAGGTCACTCTGCAGCCTTGCAGTCTTAAAAAAAGAGAGAGCAGGAAAAATTTAAAAAGCAAAGGTCTTTTAAAAAATTGAGACATATGACTATTAATTTAAGCATTGTGTCCAGGAGTCTCTACTGCAGAATTATCCAGTGCAATCAAAATGTTTTCCACCACAAATAATTACTTCTAGCAATTGTCAGCACTAAAGAGTACACTCTAGCAAAACATGCTCATGGACTCTTACCTGAGAATTATTTCATATCTTGCTTTCACAGTTTTGTCATTTATCACTGTAATTTAAGATATGTTTTACACCTAGGATTTTTTAACAGCTTCCAAATTGCCTTTTTCTCCATTCAGAGGATAACCAACTTTTTCCATAGTGAATGGAATGTTCATTTTCAGAACAAAAAAATGTTTTTACCAGCATGTTACCTTAGTATAGCACAACAGATTGTCAGAGACTGCAATATGAACACAGTCAGAACTCAGTGCAATTGCAGTATGTTTACCATTTCAGAGTGGGATCAGGGACATTCACATTTTTAACTTTTCCAAACATGTAATGTTGTGCAAACCTTTCATTGTTTTACCTCCTAGTATACCTACTTAGTATTTGTACTTGATAAAAAGCTCTAATTTAAGAAGCTCCCTTGATATTTTCATCCAAAGAGAACTGAAAAGAGAAGTTATCTTAGCTTTATTTTTTTCTGCTGTACCTACCCATATACCAGGATGCAGTACTCCTCACACTACTATCTCTTCATCTCCACTGTGATGACTAAGAAACATTTTCCATCATACAAGATGATTTCTGATGACATGAATTTGACAATCACTCAGGTAAGTTTCCCCTACTGCATGACTCAATTAGGAAACTCCTGCCCAAGTACCTTAATTTCTCAGTCAGCTTGAAGAAAAAAACTGTTCTGTCCATGTTAAATAAACTTCTGTAATTATTTCACCAAAATGTTCTAATGCTTAACTGTTTGAACCCCAAATGTAGATTTGGCAGCAATTCAGAATATCAAAGGACTGAACATAACCAGTGTAAAGACACAGGTTCCAAGAATATATCACAAGCTTTAGATGAATGTCACTATCTCAGTATTTCCAAAACTTCAATGCATTAAAGTCTCATTCTTTGCACACAAAAATCAATGGAACAAAAAGGCTTATTAAGGCAAGGTACTGCATACCCAGTTCTTCAAAGACTACACTAACAACCAGAAAGACATGAGCACATGCAATTTTGTCTTTAGTGGCAAGTCCGATATCCTGGGTATATACCAATATCCCATCAAGCCTCTCTATCTCTTCCCCTCTCCCTCTCTCTCCTTTTCAGAGAGAATACATTCTGTGAAGTACATAATGTGTGTTAGGTCACATGCACAAACAGCATTCAGAGCCTTCTTTCAAAAATAATTCAATGGTAAAATCATTCTTTCTGTGAGGACACTACTTCATTTTCACTTGCTCTTTTATTTTAGTGCTTTCCTGTCGCTCTCCCCATGACTCCAGAAAGATGGGAAAAAGTCACTCATTTTTATAGTTTACAATGAGTTCAGTCTCTATCATCTGCAAGAGAAAATCAACATGTTCATTTTACAGGTATTGCCTTAATTGTGTGGCTCTGAATGCTGCATTACTCTTGTTTTGTAACTAACACACAGAGGATTGCTTATACTAACTGCTCAAATGGTATAAAGAACTTCAAATTCCATGGTATGCTGTGGATTCTGTCAGCCTTCAAAATAGATCCACAAGCCCTACACAGTAAGCACAGTGTGTGTTCACATCTCTTAAGCTATATACACATGAAATCTTTGTGAATAAGACTAGCAAGCAATTCTATTCTTCTCCTGTTTCTCACAACAGTACAGCCCAACTATGCTTCTTTACAAGTCAACGTTTCTGTTGCTTACAGGCTTCAGTGAAGAAGGCTTATCCAAGGCTGATACTACATCCACATAGCCACCTGCAATAGCAATGTCTCCAGTCTCTTTGACCTGTGATGGGGAAAAAATTACATTAAAGAGGTAGAGCATTGGCAAAAACAAACAAACAAACAAATAAAATCACAATAAGCTTTTATTTACATTTTAAGTCCAGAGGTTAAGAAAAAAGGAAAGTTCAGTGAGAAGAGAAACGAAGTCTAGTTTTAAAGCAAATTAGTATTATACCATTTGCAAACAGTTCTGCAAATGAAAAAATTAACTGATTACTAATTATTCAAAATCTAATGATGGTTTTCTGTTTACAAAGTGATCTAAAAACATTATCTATCTGAAAAATTTTCATCTCTGATACAATTAACTGTTAATATTACTTCCTAAATAGCTGTGAGAAAAACACATTGCTCCAAAATGGTTTTAGTGAGGTAGGTAACCAGTTAACAGTATCTTCAGGCATTAGAAACAATTTTTTAAACACTGTAAGATCAGAAAGATTGCAAGGAGAAAGAGGAAAAAAAAAATACCTGAATTCCTTTTCATTTTTTGAAATAGTTATGTGTCAGATATGAAACAGAGTTTCATTTTGGCATTGTTTCTTTAATGAGGACTGACACACAAACCATTTTGACTTCCTGACAGTGAAAAAAAGGCAGCAGCAAAATGATTCACTGAAAATGCATATAGAGAGTTATAAGATAAATTGAGAAGACCAGGCAAAAATCAGTCTAGCTTACTGCACAGGTGAATTTAATATAGAAAGAATATACACTAAAGATTATTCAAGTCATTCTTAACATCCTGTCACCACCATCATTGCAACTTCACACAGAGCTGAAAATGAATTTAAACCACTGTATCACAATTAAATGTGTATTTTCAGTTTGATTTATCTTGAGTGTACTACATGTTCTCAGATGACTTGACTTTAGACTACTCACAATTACAAAAAGCAATAGAACTCAGCATAACTGCTTTGAGCAAGCAACTGTTGAAACAACATTGTTTTCTATAATCATGTTAAACACCACAGTCTGCCTTCAAAATAAGTTACGTTATTCTACGCTGAAGCTTACTAAAAAAAATCAGTATGCCCCAGAGCTCTGCATATAATGCTAACTTTAAACCAAGCACAACAATAAATCCAGCCTTTGAACACAAAGAAGGATCACATTCTGTATACAAATTTCAAAGGGCTGGGAAGCATACCATGAACACTGTTACTTTAGTCTGTACACACAGCCCTCAAGCAAAAAATCTAGAAATTCTCTCAGGGCTGAGCAGTAGTAACTTTTAAATATTGGTACAGACCTCCGTGTCTCATCCACTCAGCTGTGCAACAGCTCCAGTGCTGATCCGAGGCATTAAACTGTCTTGTTTACTGACTACTAGTTCTTATCTAGTAGTCTTAAGACTGTCCATATCATGAAAGTCCAGTTACTTGCACTTATCAGGTCTGCAAACAAAATTTACCCTCACTAGTCAACACGTATTCTGCAAATCTGTGTTCCTCTGGGAACAGTATCTATCCCGTGTCCTTACAATGATCTTCTTCCTTTGATTTTGCCTGCTCAATCCTCTCTTTAGCTGCTTCTATCGCTGCTGCTGTGTCCACTGATCAACAGTTTGGCTGAGATATGGGTAGCAAAACTTTGCCCAGCCAAAGGAATGTACATTGTATCTGTACAAGCTAATGAATGCTGACAAATAGGAGCAGCAATTCATTATTTAGGAGAATGCCAATGGCATGGGACTCTATAACAAAGACAATGAGATTTTACTTTTCACCTCCACATGAAGTATTTTTGCTGCCACTGAAATTTTCCACCATTACAGGATACTCACACAAAATGCTAACGGCAAATTCAAAGAAAACTGACTAATACAAAAAGTGGACTTATAAAAGAGTAAGATCTGTTTTATTGTAGTTATTATGTCTGACCGTTATGAAACTTCAATTGTTTTGAAGCTCTTCTGCGTAGTTGCAACTGAAGTTTAACTCAATTTAATTACATATTTTTGAGTTCGCCTTCCTTTACTGTCAGGAATTCATTTAAGCAAGCTAAGCAAATGTTAAAAAAAGGACATAAACAAGGCTAGGGTTATCTGCAAAAAGCAAAGACTTAAGAATGAGTGCTTTTTGCTTTTTCCGTAGTGGACAAATCAGAAAACAATGAAATTAGTTCTAATACTAGCTAAAACAAGGAGCATATAAAGTCCTCTAACAATATTTTTGTTATTTTACTCTAATCTTTGTGAAACAATAAGTAGGAATATTTAATTCTTTTCATTTTATTTATGAATCTTCTTCAATGGTGTGTTCAGTTCAATGAGCTACTTTTATCACTTCCTGTCATACTCACAAACTTTTACACAAGTCACACTTTTTATTCAAGTCAATAACAGTGGCTGCATTCTCACCTTGGTCTGAAAATGAATTCTATTTCCTTCCTTCCACATTTCTGTTTGTAAAGTTTGCCCCGGAAAGACTGGCTTTGCAAAGCGAACCTGAAAATAAATAAACAAATAAAAAGATTAAAGAAAATAATGTCAAATTTTGTCAAATCTGTCCCATAAAGCTTAAAAAAATAGGTTCTACTAAACTGAAAAAAAAAAAAAAGAAAATGAATCAAATAGTGATGCAAAGCATATAAATATTTAAGGAAACATAGTAGACAGAGGCATTAAAATGCACACAATATTAAGTAAGTGGCAGTCACGATGATGAAAATCCTATCTCCACCCTAAATAATGCCTAAAATCAGAAAATCAAGAAAATTAATGGCTAATAACAAACTTACAGACCTTGATTGCCTTGAATCTAGTCACATCATTGTTTGCAAACTGCTTCAAGACGTTTCTAGCAGCAAACCCAAAGGTGCATAGTCCGTGAAGTATTGGCTTCTGAAATCCTATTTCAAAAAATAACACTTTAGTGATTGTAACATTAGGAGTTCATATGTTTCTACTACAGGTATTTGTGTTTTAGCTGGAGCATTTTATTCCAGTGATATTCTTAAATTAGTCTAATAAAAGGATTATCTTACTGAAAAAGCATCTGTAACTACTTATTAGTACCTCAAGACAAAAGAAGAAGTTCACTGAGAACTGAAGCTTCAACACCATATAAGCAGAGTGAGCCAGTGTCTGAACTGGTGATCAAATGAAAATAAGATTATCTGTGTTATTACACGTGAACAGGCAGACCAGATACATCATTACAAGGATGTCTGCACATTAATACCAAGGGGTACAGTACAAACTGAAAAGTGGTGACACACATACACAAAATGCTTCACATTTTGAATTCCTATTAATAGTTGTCAAACATCTTCATATTTATACACAGTTTGTGTATTGAATATTTTTATTAGTACACAACAGCTTTAGCTTGTTTGGGATGGAAAAAGAAGAAAAAGTACTCAAAAGGGTTCAGACATTCAGAATGAGATGAAGAAAATAAAAGTTACAATGTCCTGTTCATATTGACATTTTGCTCAGGCTTCCTTGAAGCATCAAACTTTGCAGAAAAAGCTGGATCATGGAAGAAGATAAACTTTATATTAGTAATTAATCTCCTCCCAGTCCTGCCAAGTCTGACAAAATAAGCCTTTAAAAGTCAGCCTGACATGTGCTAAAGCACAGTCATTAAGTTATAAAAATACAGCTTGCACTGCGTACATTCTGATTCCTTAGTAGGTTGTTCTGACCTCACTGGGCTATTGTGAACAATAATTGATCATCCCTGTAACAGCTCATGGAGAGGTTGTGAGGTCTGTCCAGCCCTGGCTCTGAAAATAGATGCTTTGCCTGGAACTCATCTGCCACTCTCAACTGTCAGAATCTGTTTTTCCTCAGTTCTATGAACAACTCCTCACAGCATCTACACATCATGAAAAGTTGTCTCAAGGGACAACAACTAGGAGAAAACTAGGAGAAAAACAAAAAAAGAGAGAATAAATAATAATGTGAATATATACACGTAAAGGAGACAGGAGAAAGACTGGCCTGAGGAGAGACAGAAGAGATAAGACACCACTTTCAAAACTGAGACAAAAAAGCCACTAGCATTTGATGTAGGGAAAGACAGGAAGTCTAAGACAGAGCCTAAAGGGAAGACAAGACTACCAGGAGTCAGAATGACAAGACATGAGAGAGAGACATGACAAAAAATACACACTCAAAGAAAAAACCCTAAGGTAATCAAATGACTTTTTACCTAGACTAAGATGAAAGGAAAATAAATGTTTTCATATTTCAATATCTTAGGTGTATTCAAATGCTACAGGAATAAAAACACAAAGATATCAACATGTTTACCACCGGTATCTTCCCTGAAACATTACCTATCTGCAAGAAGGCTTAACAGTAATCTTGGAATCACCTGAGTGCATTAAGGTTTATGCTTCCTTCCAGTGCACACAGGTAAGAGTAGTCAATTTAAAAGACAAGAATGAAATTTAATGCATCCTAGGAAAGTTTCTGTATAACTAGAATAAATACATCTGAAAGACCTCTTCAATAATATTCTTTTTCATTTAAACATAAATCTGGCATAGAGATTTGAGTAGGAAACTGCCACAGTTTTAAAAACCAGCATTGCTCTTAAGTATTCAGATTCATGTACAGAGTAAATTTTGATTTTCACTCTAAGTACCAGTGCTCTTTGTATGCTGAAGAATTTTACTCCTCCTGCAAGGACTTTCTAATGCAGCACTATATAAATGGCCAACCTACTGTGTTACCAAGAGGTCTAGGTACCCAACTTTACAAGTAAATCATACTCCACTCTGCCCTCTTGTCATTTATTGGAGTTGAGAAGACTACACAGAAGCAGAAAAAGCTACACCAACACTAACATGATCTCAAAATCATTTAGATGGAAAGAATGATCTATCAAACAGTTTATGTAATTCCCTCCAAAGATAGTTAATTGAATTATTTCTGCTTATGAAAACAGAGATTGAACAGATGGGAAGGTGGAAACATACAAACTCCAGCAGGAGAATTAAACAAAAGATTGACTTCCTTATTGACTTGACTGTAGATAAGAATGTGAGCAATATTCCAAGCATTCCCATGTACATGAAGCAATGCTTCTAAGTGAGGCACCACACACAACTTTGAAGATGTCTAAGGGTGACTTTAAGGACACCTATGAAAAAAACCTGCTTTTCCTAGCCTCTTACACATTTACTGATAAAATGAAAAAAATAAAAATACATTTGCATCATCCTTTATCCAAATATAAATACGACAGGATCCCTCAACTCACCTCCCAGTGCAGCAAAACTTGGATCAAGATGTAAAGGATTCCAATCCCCACTAAGCCGATACAAGGCAGCCTTCAGAAGCAAAGAAAAATGAGAGGTTAGCTGGGCTTGTAGAAACCAGCAAAATTACTTAAAACTATAGATTATCAAACTATTCAAAATTTGTTTTACTAGCTCTTTGATAATAAACTCTACAATCAACCAAATAAAAGTTATGTTTTTGTACAGACAAGCTGCCAAAGTCCAGAATAAACTAACAAAATGTGAGGTGCCTTGGTACATGATAAAATAATGAACTGCTTAATGGGAGTAAAAACATATTCTGGTGACAGAAAGATCCAGCTTCAATAAAATTTGACAGCAGGGAAGTAACATATTTCTTA
Organism: Meleagris gallopavo; assembly: GCF_905368555.1. Classification (NCBI taxonomy): domain Eukaryota; kingdom Metazoa; phylum Chordata; class Aves; order Galliformes; family Phasianidae; genus Meleagris; species Meleagris gallopavo. The sequence continues at coordinate 71,606,724 of NC_139435.1, forward strand.
GAATTTGTCAGTAGGTTCATTTGCTTGAAGTGTAATTTTAAAGAAATTCTCGCATAACAGATTCATTCACTTAAAAAAAAATACATCTGAAAACTTTCAAAGTAAACAACAAAAAATGCTACTATGCTTCTTCAACACATGATGCATCTTACAGAGCTCAGAATCATTCTTTTCCCTCGCTTTTTAAGAGTAACATGACAAGAGTAATTGTGATAGTATTCTCTCAGCAACTTCCAGTAGGGATGATCCCAATATTAAACAGACAAAAGCCCCCAGAGTGACAGGCCAGGTTTTCTGGAAGACTTTTCTTTCATGTTAAATATTTTCCTTCACTAGGAAAAAGACAAGAAATACAAATGTATTGTATATACTGTGAATGTAGATAAAACTGAGAAATAATTAACGATGTGGCTGCTGTATTTTAGATTCCTATGTTTGTATGGCTTCAGCATTTCCACTATCAAATCCCATATTTGCTGTATGTGTGAACTGGCCAGAAGTCCACAGTATGAGACGAATGGCAAAGTCAATCTTTTCTACATCTTCTACATCAGCAAGTAACATTAGTGAAGAGGCATATACAAATTGTGCAAGAGTTTAACTGAAGAGAAAGAAAACAAGTTTTATTTTAATACTGCATATCATTATCATAAAAATTCTTTCCCAATACTCTGCACCAAGATTGTATAAAAAGGTATGTGATTATACAAATGAAGGTAGATTGCAACAAAGGAAGCAACAATCAGAAATAAATCAACAATAAAAACAGCTTAAGATATCTTGCCAAACAAGAATAAACTCCAGATCTGAAGGCAGTACCTTTCAGGGCCATGACACCTCAGCTAGCAACCTGCAAGCCCAATCCACTCAAGCTGAAAAAAGGAAGTTGAATTTACTGTCAGTGGCTGTGATGTCATAGATGCCATTCCAGAGGTGGCCTCCAGGGAGTTTACAGTGAAATACACAGTGCTGGTTGAAGGGCCAACAGGGAAGCAGGGGAGAAAATGGAGGTTAATGTAAATTCACTGCCACATAGAAGGCAGCTGGAGTGAACAGTGGAAAGAGGCAATTGGAAAGGGGCTAATTATTACTATCTGTGGAGAGCATCTCCTCCCTTCACGTACCACTAGAATTATAAAATTGTTTGTGTTGAAAGGGAACTGAAAGACCATCTAGTTGCGACCCCCCTACAATGGGAAGGAACAGGAACACCATCCTCTAGGTTAGGCTGCCCAAAGCAACATCCAGCTTGAACATCTCCAGGAATGGAGCATCCACAGTTCCTCCAGGCAAAAGCTAGAGTGAATAGCAGCTTTGAGGTACCACTAATTTCTTTGCTAAGACCTGTCTAGCGTCTTCATGACACACGAATATTGAAGTTAGTTCATTATGAAAGAAACTTTGGTGGGAAGCAGAACCTTACTTTCATCTGAAAAATTACAGGATAACAACTTTAATGAAGTTGTTCTCAATGCAATTAAACAAATTAGAGTATCATCCTTTATTAATGAAGCTCTTTCAACAGAGTCAAAAATGTAACAATCACCAGCCTTTAGAAGTAGAAAATTAAGGTTGCCAAATGTGAATTGCACAAAATTATTACGCTACTTTAAGGTAAATTAAAAGCTGTCAAAAGGCTTTTTAAAAAAACTTTCCACAAAGGAGCCATTGTAACCGATGTTAATTGATACTAAATAACAGTTATAGTAGTGGAAAATTATATTTACATTAGAGACCAAATTTCAAGTTAGATCTAGTTAAACCTATGCAGCTGCTTCTTACTGAACTTGTAAAATACACTACTCATTTATTTAGGGTGACAATAAGCAGTACTTCAGAGACAATACTTAGGCCAAATGCCTTTCAACGGTGAAAATTATTACACCATTAACATAATAAATGTAACATTTAGGAAATAATATAGTTCCATGTGATCAATTATTATGTGATCAATGTATTTTACTAAAAACCTGGCACATGAATATAGGAAATACTTGGCCTTTGTATCTTTGACAGTTGGAAGTGGCCCTGGTCAATGTCAGAAAACACATCGCCTGGAATGAGTAACAACAGTTACAGAGCAGGCTATTCAAAAGGCATTCACCTTAGGTCTGCCAACAAACCTTTTTTAATTTACCACATTCTTGGGTATTACTTAATTATATAAAATTATATGAAGCACATACCACATTGGAAAAGAATTGCTGTAAAGCCTTGTTGGCCCTATTTTCTATACTCCTACAATAACATTTCCTGAAATCTTGAGCAATAGCACAAAAGAAAACAGAGCGATGCATCCTCAGAGGATGACAAGAGCCAATTGATGTGGGGCATTAGATTGAAGTTAGTCATAATATGGTTAGATTGTTCTCCAATTAATAACACAAGCTGTCAAGTCTAATTTCTTAACAATTTAGGAGTTCTGCCAGATCACAAAAGGAAAGGCGATATTCAATTTGTCTGTGCCAACATTTCAGTCTTGCCTGTGGACTGTAATAAAGGTCAGTGGTAAAGCTAACAAAAAATGAAGACAACTCTTCAAATATTTTGCCTTCTAACTTGTCAGATAGAGCTTTGCCTGAGAGCTTACACTTCCATGTACTTTTGTGTATGTGTCTGTGTGTTTATGTGCACGTTTGTATGCTTTACTGAACAACTTATTAAAGCAATTACAAGCAGCCTAGCCATCTCAGAAAGAAAAAAAGTCACAAATCTCATCTAAATTTCAACGAGTTCTGACTTACATTAATAATAATGAATGTTTCCAGGTAGACTGTCAGCGCTGATGCTTCAAGGAATCAAATTAGCGCACTATACTAATAAATAGGCAACTACACTTCACCTTTGAGATTTCCTCTTGCCATAACTTCTTTTTAACCATCTCTTTAAGTCTAAGTATAGATACTGAGAATGAGCAATCAGTAAACAACAACGCATAGAAAAGTAAAAGTGTTTGTTTGTTCCTTCCGGTAACTATTTTTCTCACCAAAGTAGGTCTATGCATAAAATGTAACAGATTCTATCAGTTGTTCATAACAGCTTCCAGTGCCTGAATGTGTTTTGTGGAAACCTTGTTCACAAACAGTTCTATTTAATAACAAGACTAACTAAGAAAAACAAGTGTAGTACCCTAGACCATTTTAAACTTGCAATTACACTTTCTCTGTTGTCTGGACAACATAAACTCAACACTTTTCTGGCACAGGCTTCAAAGAACATTATTCATAAGAAGCATAGCAAACATACAGGAAGCCTTTTCTCTAGTGGGGCCTCTCAATTAAAAGATACAAACCATTTCAAACCATCTTGTTTTGTAGGAATTCAAATGAAATAACAATTTTTATATACTTCTATAGACATCCATAGGCAAGGGAAAGAAATCAACTGTTGGAAATGAAAATCATCTTGTTTAAACAAAATCACTGCTATCCTCGTACCTTTTCTTTTTTTTACAATCTTAACACATAAAATTCTAGTATAACTGAAGCCATCAATTATTTTTCAAAACCATCATAATTAGAAAAGTATAATCTGATCCTCCCAATGGGGATAAGCACGCACACACACACATAAAAACAAAACAAAGCAACAACAAAAAAATCAATCAGGTACAGCATCACAATATGTAATAAACTTCAAGTGTAAACATTCACTAACTACACAATGTAAAGGGTCTGAAGAATACCATGTCTGCATCCTGAAGCCTCTAGATAAATTAAGAAAACATTATCAAGTCTTTGCAATGGCTTCACATTCCTTTGTTCTGAATGTATCACCCTTAGTTGTTAAGCACATTTTGTCAGGCATGCTCTCAGGATCTGTGAACCTACTGCAGAACTTCATTCTTTTCATTATGAAACAAATTATTTATGCTACAAATAGCAAAAATTACCTGAGGCTCTCAGGAGGCTCTCTGGCACTATATTCTGAAGTTAATTTAAATTTACATGTTTTCAGGCAATGCTGTACCACAATCTTTACAGAGCAGGACATAAAGAAACATTTGTCCTGTAACCATATTTTCCCCATCCACATGAACATGATTTCATCATCATCTCCCTCAAAGGAGTATACTGCACTCATTCAAAAAACAACCTTAATTCAAAACATTCCTATCCCTCTGTTTTTCAGGTTTTTGTTGTTGTTGTTGTTGTTTGTTTTGTTTTTATTCTAAGCTGTTAAAAATAAGAATAAAATCTCTCCCGAGAAACAGGTAAAAGCTGGAAATAACTAACTTCAGTGCACAGTGTCAGAAAAATTACATGTTCTACCTATATCTATGTTTTCTAAAGACATACACCAATATTTGGGCTTAAGATGAAAATAGATATGAAATGCGTTGCATATGATTACTTTCCACAGGTGAGTACCAACATCCTAATTACACAGAAGCTTGTAGGGGTCTTCACATTTCATACTAAGTGTAAAGCAGTGTTTTATAGCACTGAGCCTGCTGGCAATGGGTGGACAACATTTTACAGTAGATTTCACTTTAATAATGCACTAGACTTTAAAATGTTTCCTGCACACATCCTTCCTCCGAGATATCTTTTTAATAAGGTTTATTCCTAAACCCACTCTTTAACAATAAACTTATTTTGTACATTGTCTTCACGATTGTTTCCACTTGGATGAAGAAGTGTGGCTTTGACAGAACATTAGACAGTGAAAACTAAAAGAGCTAGAGGACAGCAGTAAATGGAAGAGGGTAGCAAGACTCAGTCACTCAGGAAGGGAGAGTGCTGTGATTTAACCCTGCAGGCATCTAAACACTGCAGTTCCTTCCCTCCCTCCCTCCACCCAGCCAGATAGAGGAAGAGAATCGGGAAGAAAAAAAATGAAGTAGAACTCTTACATTGAAAGAAATAATAGTAATGATGATTATATGTATATAATTTTTCCATGTATATATATATTTCTATATGTATGTATGTATACAGACAGACATATAGACATTCGCCAAACAAGTGATGCATAATGCAATTTCTTACCACCTACTGACTAATGCCCAGCCAGTCCCCTTGCCAACTCTCTGCAGTTTCACAGTTTTATCACCTGTCATAAAGTATGGAATATGCCTTTGACCCGTTTAGATTGGCTGTCCTGATTCTGTCCTCTCTCAGCATCTCGTGCCCCCCTTACTGGCAGGACAGCATGAGAAGCACAGGAACAGAAACACCCCTGGCTCTGTGCAGTACTGCTCAGCAGCAACTAAAATATCAGTGCATTATCAACACTGTTCTTCGCCTAAAGCCAAATTACAGGATCATATCAGACAATATGAAGAAAATCAGCTCTGTCTCAGCTGAAACCAGGACAGAGGGAGACTCCTGAAGTCATATTCACAGGTGATCACCACACTACCTGAAATATCACAGGTATGGATTCTTTTTCCTCTTTGAGAAGAAAAGCACCTGCATTTTAGAAAAAAAAAAAAAAAAAGAAAGACTAAAAAGGAGCAATTTATTCACATCTTCTTACTCAATGTTTGATCTACACGTGGCTTTATGCAGTCTGTGTGTTTTAAATCCAGTCAGATTAGTTTAAGAGTGGATTTACTGAATCTTTCTGAAAATTCCTGAATAAATACAAAATCATTATATTTCCTAAAGCTGGATTTTCTATGCTGCTTTGTATCACTGTCTTGAAGACCACCAGACACTGTATATCACTTCTTTAAACACACTCTTGTGGAATTAAAATGCCTCATGCATTTATAAACATCTTTACCTTGCATACAGAAAACGACAGGACAGCAGAAAAGGTCAGAATTGTCAGCAGCACAAACCAATTCTGGCTCTCCAGTGTAACATTTGATTAAAAACTGCATCATGAAGCACTGCATTCACAGGGTATTAGGACTACATTCAAAGCAAGCTTTATTCACTTTCTTTTTAATCTTGTAACACTTTAAAAACCTTACCAAAATTTTCCAACAAGATCAACTCATAAATGACAGGATATCAAAAAGCTGTACATCACCATCAGTCTGAACTATAACAGTGAATTTCAAAAATTCTTGAAAACAGATTTATCCAAAAGGATGGCCAATTTTTTTTAGCCCCTCACTAGAAGTGTAGTGTGCTTGAGGCAACTAACATTCATGAAGTACCAAGAGTGTAATTTGTGTGATAAGCCACGTGATGCTGTTTTGTAGAAGCATACTGCAGGCACAATTGCCTTTACATACAGTTTGTTCCAAAACAATGGGAGATTGAAGACACTTCAAAATCCATCTGAACAGCCTAATCTGCCTCTTTGCCCTGCCTGTTTCTCTCAATTTAAGTAACAACAAATACTCAAGATTCAAAATTCAAAATGGGAGAATGCTCCAGTGAAATACAGGATACTGAGACAAGAAAATGTAATTTTTCAATGATAAATGTTTCTTAAATACTAGACATTTTACTGAACTAACCTGACATTAACAAAAATGTGGAAGTTCTGCAAACTTCCTGCATCTTCCATTTTTCTTGTTGACAAAGTGGGAAGGAACACAGAATAGTAAAACCAAAACTGCTTCTTGAAAAACTTAATTTTATGGGATCCTGTGTACTTACTGTGGCAAGAATGCATATACTGAACATTCATTTTGATATCTGAAGTTAGATAACAGTTCTAACTTCAGACAACAGATGACAGACTACAGAAGAAACCGATCACACTGCGCAATATTAGAATACTATGGCTTTTTCCCAGACAAGCAAACAAAAGAAAAACTGAAAGTCCCAACAAACTCCAGACCCTACACTTTTTTCCTTCCTCAAAAGTGGCCTGAATCACTCGGAAACTATGAACCTCAAATACACACTACAGCTTGTGTTTGTCATAAAAAAAATGAATTTGTAGAATCATAGAATGGCCTGGCTTGAAAAGGACCACAATGATCATCCAGTTTCAACCCCTCTGCTATGTGCAGGGTCACCAACCACTAGAAAATTCCAAAGAAATCAACACATTTGGGAAGGTGGTGATAACTCTCCAGAGATGCAAGTGTGCAAAACTTAAGTGCATGAGAAATCATTTACCAAAATTTGTTCAATTTACTAGCATAAGTTTCTGGTTTGAAAGCTGTCAAAAAAAGGAGTAGTTTGGTGATACTGAAGATCTTCAACTCTGTTATACTTTCCCTAATGGGCTGAAATTGTATGAATCATTTCTTGTTAAATGGCTAATAGTTAAGCATTCTTAGACTTCGTGATCTTCTGTCAAAAGTTCTATTTTTACTCAAAAGATTTATGGCAGTATGCCCAGTAAAGCATGGCTTTGGTTACAGAGAACAAGCTAGAAAATTCCACAGCACAAACATATCTCTGTTACATGGGACAAATGTCACTAGCTCTTTACAGAGAAAATTTTTTATGTACTTCAGCAGGATGTGGTTTTTAATCCTTAAACAGCCTTAGAAGCTCAGATACTTTACTAGTTTTCATCTTCCAGTGGCTCACATGTGGTACTTCAGGTCACTCATTAAAAAGCACTGGCTGATGTTTAAATAACTTCTCTGGAACAGGCACAAATTTTAGGAGAGTAAAGACTTCTTATTGTACCCTATTATACTATCAAATTAGTCTTTGATACCACTAACCAAAAGGATCAGTTTGTTCAGTAGACACTGACATAAGAAACAATCATATTTCAAGGAACTATAGTTGTACCCTCCGTTGTGCAGCATACACAGTGAAGGGCTAAAAACAGCTGTTGTGTCGATGTTCCCAGTATCCTCTTTCCTAAAAAGCACTTTACCCTGTCTGGAAACATTAAAAAGTGACTTTACTCAGAGTTTTCTGCAGTCTTCTTGTTTCCACAGAGTGCATATACAGCTGCAGTGTGCAGTGTACAGCGAAGCAAGGGAAATGCCAACACATAGGTAACAGCAAGCAGTTAATTTAAAATTAAACGTAGCTTCCACAACCAGAGGCAACGAATCCAGTGAAAGAAAGGAGTTGCTGTAAATGTTTTTAAAAGATGCACAGTGCTCCAGCTATCAGGCTGTTTACTACATGATGAGACTGTGAAAAGTGAAAGGGGACAAAATCGTTTTTCTTAAGTAAACTGTAGTGACACAAAAACAGCCTGTTGAATGTCACAACAATCTTCAGAAACTAATATGGCACATGTTGACAAACTGACTCTGTCTCCTCAAACTTAAACTGTTTTGATGGCTGAATGGCAATGGCCATTTTTGCCAACACCTTAGGCATTTAAACACAGAGAAGAAATAAACTCCAGAAATGTTAATGCAATTTGCATGCCAGCTTCTATTTGCAAGGATTTTAGGCAGTTACATGTCATTTCACAGATACAGAAATGTAAAATTTTGATAACGGTTCCCCAAATTGTCAAACACTTAAAAAGCCTCTACTTTTCCCCTGTATAGTTCCTGTGATCTGCACATTCTCCATCCTATACACTGGTATCATCATTTGAACACAAATGCTACTGAATAATTTGACAGATAAGCCTTCTAATGCTGAAGATTCATTGCCTTTGGCTCCTGCAAGATCTAATTTGAGATGAATTATCATTGTATATTTACCTGTCAGAGCAGATCATGAAACAAAAGCAGTGTGATGGCTACTCTATGCCACCTCCTCCAAGACCTATAGTCCGGTCTTGTTCAACATCTTCATCAATGACCTTGATGAGGGGATAGTGGCCACCCTCAGCAAGTTTGCTGATGATACGAAGTTGGGAGGATTGGCTGACACCGCTGAAGGCTGTGCTGCCATTCAGCGAGACCTGGACAGGAGCTGGGCAGTAAGAAACCGGATGAGGTTCAACACAAGCAAGTGTAGGGTCTTACACCTAGGGAGGAATAATTGCATGCACCAATACAGGCTGGGGGATGAGCTGCTGGAGAGGAGCTCTGCAGAGAGGGACCTGGGCGTCCTGGTGGACGACAGGTTGGCCATGAGCCAGCAGTGTGCCCTCGTGGCCAAAAAGGCCAATGGCATTCTGGGGTGCATTAAGAAGAGCGTGTCCAGCAGGTCGAGGGAGGTGATCTCCCCCCTCTACTCTGCCCTGGTAAGGCCTCATCTGGAGTACTGTGTCCAGTTCTGGGCTCCCCAGTACAAAAAAGACAGGGATCTCTTGGAAAGAGTCCAGCGGAGGGCCACAAAGATGGTGAAGGGCCTGGAGCATCTCCCCTATGAAGAAAGGCTGAGTGAACTCGGTCTGTTTAGCCTTGAGAAAAGAAGACTGAGAGGGGACCTGATCCAGGTTTATAAATATCTGAGGTGTGGCGGCCATAGCGGTGAGGCCAGTCTCTTTTCAGTGGTACGTGGAGACAGGACGAGGGGAAACGGACATAAGCTGCAGCATAGGAAGTTTCGCACGAATGTGCGTAAGAACTTCTTCACGGTGAGGTGACGGAGCACTGGAACAGGCTGCCCAGGGAGGTTGTGGAGTCTCCTTCTCTGGAGATATTCAAGTCTCGCCTGGACGCCTACCTGTGCGACCTGGTGTAGGGAACCTGCTTTGGCAGGGGGGTTGGTCTCGATGATCTCTAGAGGTCCCTTCCAACCCCTACAATTCTGTGATTCTGTGATTCTGTGATTTTGCAGTAGCAAAGTTTCGAAATTTCTGCATCATAGGATCACTACCACGCAGCAACAATTCTAGAGAGACTCTGGCTTGAGACTTAGGCTCAGAAACTAACTTAGCAGTGAGGGGTCACAAGTATCTTCTGAAAGTTGATGAATCTGGAATTAATCATGAAACTATCACATAGAGAAGAATCTGAACTAGGTTTTCAGCACTGAAACAAAACGCTTTAATGACTCAGCCATTAAAATAACTGTGTCTTAGTTTATCTCTAATAAAGTGTCAGTTGCTAGACAGCATCATTTCTCAACCTGTCCATAGTAGAGTATTTTTTCATTTTCCCTTTTTCTCTTGATGTGCTTACGTGCATTTGATAAAGTCTATTCAGAATAGGATGTCCGTGTCCTTTAGACAGACACTGCGTCTTTCATGATGCAGCAAGTAAATTAGTGACAGAAACAGGAATGTTGACCCAGTGTCTTCCCTGTTTAAAAGAGTCGGAGTAACTAGACTTCAAGTACATAAATCAGCTGGGGGAGACTTTAGTTGAATTACTGTGTACATAACCAGAACCAAACAGGCATCATGGTTACCACAGCTCAGCTGATGCCCAATAATTTAACTGAACACCTCCAATAGGTATAGCCTCCAGTCAAGACTGCATTGCTTTTGAAACTAATATTCTCTGTCTTAATGCTGGTACCCTTCCCTTTTTTCTTGTCTCTTGCATTTCTGCACCTTCAGAAAAGAATAGATTTTATTTACTCAGGTTTTACTTTTGAAAAGTAGATGCCTGTGATTCAGTGTGACTGTGGATAGAAGGAAAAACATCTGAACAGACACTTGTCAGTATTTCAAGGTTTACCTGACAGTAACTACCAAAGAAATTTAGATTTTCAAAGCTTCTTATGTTTTAAGCCACTACATGTTTGCATGCAGCATTTAATGTAAATTTTGAACTTCCCTTTTTTTCCTACAACAGAATACGTGTTCACTATGCTAATTTCCTCTATGTAGAATTTTGTAATAAAAAGCATAATAAAATTGTTACCATCTTGTGACAAGAATGTTTTAGAACACTGAATATTCTATTGTAACATAACATGGCAAAAACTTTACTTTCAAATTATACATGGAGTACAAGAATATATAAATACCTGAGGTATAGCAGAAAACTGGAACCATTACTATTGTGCAAGATTAGTTTCTCCAAATAAAATAAATAAACATTTTTACATCTTGAGTATGTACCACTCTACCTGATCAGATGTTGTGACATCAGAAAGTACAGCATCTGGAGGTCTCTTGGGTGGATTCACTGTTACCTAAAACAAAAGTTGTTGCATCAATATTTCACCACAAGAAATCTTTTATCAGAATTTAGTTAAAAATGTACAAACAAAATAGCATTTACAAAGCTGTTAGGGTTTCTCCCAACCTTTCTTCAAAGACAAGTAAGAGAAAAATATTAACGTTAGAAAAATAAGTCTTGAAACTCATCTTTGCAAAGACAGTGAATATAAGGCACCAGATATGCCTAAGTAACACGAGGCTAATCAATTTGATTACATTTCTTCCGAACTATTCAAAAAGATCAAGTAAGAATTATCTAAAAAGCTAGTTGTTTCATGGAACATGAGTATTTTGGAATGTCAATATAAAAGTAAAGCTTTTGAAATTATATCCAAACCTCAATGGGATACAAATAATTTATTCCCTCACTTACAAATTATATCGCTTTCGGTCCTTCAGTAGCCTTTTCCTTCTGTCTTTACAAATACATGCTGCCTATGAAACCACACAGCATTCTAAGCAACCTGCAGCCTTTTTTTTTTTTTTTTCCTGTCAGTTTTGATGATAGGAACTTTACCAGCATACTGATAAAGTTGATTAATGAAGTTTGATTTGTAGAATTACAACAATTCTCTATGACTGACAAAGGTTTAGGTAAAAAATTAAAACAAAACAAAACTACTAAAGAACATTCTCTACTGTATTACAAATGTACAAAAAGTAGGTATCATCAATTAGTGAAAATGCTGAACTTAAATGTTGAATTGACTTATTACTGCAGTGCATCAAGGCTCTAGTTCACAGTAACAACATTCTGTCAGAGCTGGCACTACTCTTCAACACAGTATTAAAGGAAAGAGAAGTTATACATCAGAAACCTGACTAGTTACTGCATGCATTTGGACACACACACTGTGTGTTCACATGACATTATTATAATATCACTTGCTAACTCTCCCCCAGAATGCAGGAGCACCACTCCAGGAGAAGTGAGAAAAAAAAAAATGCTTCCCTGTTCTTTTCCAAACCTCTTTCATGTGGAAACACAGGTTTATGAAGAGCTACACCTAGAGTTATCTTGCAGAAACTGCAAGCTCAAACGGAACACTACTCAGCACTTTAGCAAGCCAAGATTTTCACCACAGCCATATATTGAAGCATTAAAATGCGATCAAATACTAGCACAAAATTAACATATAAAAAAAATACTAAATGAAACATTAGCACTCTCTGTATATATATACACAGAATATTGCCACTAGATATCAATTATTTTTAAATGAAAATAGCCCCCTCAACCACCTCAGCCCTCCCAAACAGAAATAAAAATAAGTTCTGAAGTGGAGGAAAAGAATATATTGCAGTGATAAACTATGAAACATGGCATTATGGATTCCAAATTGACGTTGTAAACTTGAGGCAGAAATGAAAGTGTGGTCACTACAGGAAAGTTGGTGCAGGATTAAAATCACACAGACAAAAAAAGTCTGTTATGCATCTACATGGCATAATCCCAAAACAGCTCAGCATCAGGCTTCCAGGCAAAGTCTCCAAAATCTCAACTTCTTTCTTGTCACTGACCTTGCTGCTCATGCTAAAACAAGAACAGCCAAAAATTATGATCTTAAACTTATCCACAACAGGTACAGCTCCCAAAATCTGCTTTCACAAATAAAAGCCACTTTACTGCTTTTTGTTCAGATCTCAAAGGCTTTTAAAAATTGCTCAGATCAAAAGTAAATTGAGAAGAAAAACTTTCAAGGCTAGCTTTTGTGAAGAAAAATACATCTTTTTTCTCAGTCTGTTTATTGCGTGTGGTTGACAGTAAGCAAACATGAAGGCTGCTCTCAAAGTAATGCTTGCAATTTTATTATGTTGGCCCATAACATTAGAGGTGTATGTTGGTGGTACTGCAGAAGAGGTGGAACCAATACTCTGTTCTTGTTCCCATGTGCCAGATGGCAGCAGAGGGGCGGTTTGATAGAATGGATACTTGGATCAAATTTAGCTATTTCAGGTTACAGCCAGCCAGACTGCAACTTCTACAGATCCTCTTCTAAAAGGCTTAATATGCATCCACTTTAGGAGCCTCCTGTCCATGTTATACATTTCATATTAATTTCAATTTAAAGACATTATTTTCTAATGCCAAGTCCACAAATGACTGCAAATTACTGTAAATACTCTCAACACTAAATTGTGCCTTATTAATGACACAACAAAATCTTCACGTAATACTTGCCACTAACAGATATGACTGGAGAGAAGCAGACAGCTCCTCACAATTTTAGAGTGGTACATAATATGAAAATACCAGTTCCCAAAACTTCTATTTTTGTTATTTTTGCTCAGTTACTAAAATAGCAACGCAACTTAGTTCTGATTCTGAACATTTTCCTGAGAATTTCTATCCTGTATTCAATTAGGATACTTTGTATTTGTAATTTCAAATATTTTATTGTAAGAATATCTAGCATGCTAAGAATCACTTTGCTCTTTAATTGCAAGAACGTATCTACCATGTCCCAAAGAAGGTATGTCCATGTCCCGAAGAGTAACTTTTTTACAGGTTCCATTTCACTGGAAGAGCAGTCTCACACTAGAACAGACTTCCCAGAGAGGCAGTCAGTGCCCCATGCCTGCCAGTGTTCAAGAGGCATTTGGATTATGTATTGAACAATATGCTTCAACTTCTTTCTAGCCCTGCAGTGGTCAAGCAGCTAGATGTTATCTCTGAGCTATCTTCCAACTGAGCTGTTCTATTCTGTGCTACTCAAATGCTAACATATCCTTTGTAGCTGAAATAGCAACTATTTTATTGAGAATGACAGATTAATTATTATTTCTTTAATACTAACGTGCTTTAAGTTACCTTAGCCTTTTCTGATGTTCGTTTTCCACCAAATCCTCCAGCTCCAACAAAAAATAAAGAGAACTGGTTGTAGCACACTAGATCCTTTCCACAATAGGTATTCACTGAAAAACAAGAAAAGAGAATGGATGCATACTGTACATTTTTTTCATATAATTAGCATCTTTGGGTATAAGAGAATAGTTTAGATTTAAATATGCCAAAGCTCGCTTCAACAAGTTAAGGAAAAGACAGTGGTTACACTTTCATACTGCATTATTGTGAATCACTTCTTGGCTAGTGAAAACTGATCAGCTGTTTTATCTTGAATTTTATCTATATGGAATTTTATCTATATCTATATCTAAAATTTAAAAACGAGCTATCAAAATGCAGATGACATTTAAGGTGTTAAAAATGCAGTGCTGCAATTAATATTTATTTCAGCATTTCACACAGCATTATCAATTCATATAACAGGATAGTCTTGAGCTATAAAATATGAGTTATTAAAAGCTATTAAGAATCCCTAGTATGTAAAGTATGCTACCAACTCACATAATAATGTAATACCAGTTTACGTTGATTGGTGCATTAAAAGAGCTCCTGAGCAAGTTTTACTTTAAGGTCACTCATTCCTGAAGCTAAGCATCTCACACTGAATCCTTACAACTCAGGTTCCTGTTTCCAGTTCATGCATACTCCTCTCCCTCACACTTTAGACTGAAATTTACCATATTGACAGTAACGCCCACTTTCATTTCTGGAAGGAATTTAAATGCCACCACCATTCTGCTCATAGAAAGAACTTGAGGCCAGGGTGGATGGGCCCTGGGCTGTTTGATCTGTGAGTGGCAACCCTGCCCCACAGCAGGGGATTGGAACTGGACACTCTTTAAGGTCCCTTCCGTTCTAAGCCATTCTATGATTCCAAGTCAGGCTGATAAAGGAGCAAAACACAAGAAGGAAGAACAGAAGGACAGAAACATCTTTATAAAATTTTATCAGTAGATTGGGAAAATAAAAACTTAAGAGTGATTAGAGATTCATTGACTATAAATCTATTCCTGTAGTCTATCCCCCAAGGTATCATGGTATATCATATCTAAAGATTTCAAAATTCAGAAAACAACCACTTTGCAGCTTCCTGCTGCTAAATGTTCTGATCCCTTAACTTGGATATAAGAGGAAGGGAAGTTTTGGTGACACATGTTCTGTTGTTGAAGGGCAGCAGAATCTAAAATGGCTGCCTTCAGAAAGGACTAACTATTATTAATAAAGAACTTTGTTCAGTTTGCAAAGTGCATTATTCCCCTTGCACAGACAGAAAGCAAACCCCTGAAATCATTTTCCAAAAAACAGCACTCTTAATTTCAATACCTCAATTGCTTAACAATGACATTATCTACACAGTAAGTACCTCATTTCTTAGCTCTCATTAACACGTAAGAAGATTAAAATAAGATTTTATTACGGAAAGTTTGGCAGCAACTGTTACAGCTAATTTAATACAGAGCCTGTGAAGTTTTATTACAGCTCCTCAGAAAATTACGAACTTTCTCACCATCTATAAGCAAGACTGCTCCAGAACCTTTGTCCAGTAGATCAGCAATAGTTGAAACTGATGTTAATTCACCTGTACGAGAATAAGAACAAATACACATTTTCAAATCATAAGGTTTTGCTTCAAGATTGTTTGTTAATACCAAATTAGAGAATCATAGAAATTTGAAGAAAATCATATGATTCCATATGAGTAATAGACCTGCATGTATTGCATTTTCTTAATATCAACTCATTTCTTTTCAGACTATCTAAATTTAAAAACAAAGAAAAACAAAAACAAACAACAAACAAACAAACAAAGAAGTAAAACCCAGCTTTTAGTATTTCAAACATTAGGCATGAGTTTTCTGTGTGTATCATAAAAACATAACACCAGAGCTCTATAACATACAGTTTCTTATTTCCTTCAACAGTGCAACAGTTTGCCTTTCTTCTCTCCCACTTCTTGCAATAATATTAAAACAATAAAAAAAATTAATAAAAAAAAAAATTGAAACACAGCTTCCCTCTTTCTACTTTTAACATGACTATAAGAAAAGTTGACAGGATGACAAGCAAATCAGCAACACAAAAGGACTGACCTGAGGTTGGTAATGGTTTATACAGTTCCAAGTACTGCTCACCATGCAGCATCTGTGTAGAGAGAGGCAATGCTACAATAAAAATATGCTCTTTTATCCATTGCTCCCCATTCCTCTAGTCATTAGTGGCAAGGAAATCAATATCTTAGAATGTGATGAATTGTGTGGTTTTTTGTTTTGTGTTGTTTTTTTTTATCCCCAGCTTCACATCCAAATGCAAGTATTTTCAAAATGATATTTAAGTTTTTTTTGGTACCATCCTATGAAGATTCAGTTCACATAAATGAAGTAAATGAGTAATTTCTTATGATGAGCAAACACAAACCACTGAATTTTCCTTTTTTAAAATAGACAGAACTTACTAGTATTACAAATGTGCTAATTAAAGTTAATTTATTGTTACAAGAAGGACAAACAAAATTAGGTACTTAGCTCTTCTATACCTTTGCAAGATCCATATCTAGTCCCGGAATAGAAGGAACACCATCAAACATTGAAGTCTGAGCTGGAATAACTCCAAAGGTTGGTAAACAGCAGAACTCCTCACTTCCTTCAAAGAGAAATTTCAGGTGATCTGGATCCTTAGTTGACATTCCCACACCAAGAGCATATAGAATAGGCTCCAAGTGAGTATATTTATACACCTTAGTAGTCAACTCCCGGCCAACAAGGCTCGTCTGAAAATCAGAAATCAGTGTAAAATAAAATTTCATAATACTCAGTAATGCACTTGCACTCTTTCTATAATTCCCATATCAAGAAAATTCCACATTTGAGCATTTTCTCAAAAGCACAGTTCCATGTAAAAGTGAAGTATGAGCAACAGATACTGCAACACAGTATTATTTTTGTTGCAATACAAGCAACCCTACAATAACTATCTTACTGCAAGCAGTTTATGTTGTAACCTCATATGGCTTTGTGCCCAGCATTGTGCAAGAGCTTTTTCTCAAAAGACGAACAGTCAATGGAATTGTTAGTACTAATAAAAATGAAAAGAGGAAAAATTAGCTATATTTTAAAAAGGAGATGAAGTAAAAAATGCATTGCTTAGTGCATATCCTCTGCCTCCAGCTTCCTTACAGGGAGTGGAGTGGCAGGCACCAATCTCTGCTGTCTGGTGATCATGATAGGACGTAAGAGAACAGCACAGGGCTGCATGAGGGGATTGTCTGGTTGGGTGTTAGGAAAAGCTACTTCACCAGAGGGTGGTGGGCATGGAACATGCTCCCCAGGGCAGTCAGTGGTCATAGCCCCACGCTGCCAGAGTTTAAGTGTTCAGACAACACTCACAGGCACAGTGTTTTAATTCTGGTTTGTGCCATGTGGGCCAGCAGCTCTACTCAATGATCCTTGCAGGTCCCTTCCAAACTAGGATATTTGTTGAGTCTTATCTGAACCATACCTAACTAAAAAGGCTTACAGAATTTACAAGCATTTGCATTCTACTTTATTCAGTCTGTTTAGTCTCAATTTTTCCCATCAATGATAAGAAAAATGGAGAGTGGAGTCCACTAAAGTTTCTTATTTTGCTCCTTCACATCTTCTGTTCTGCAGACAGTAAGCTAAAATAGAAGCTAATCACTAACACACAAACAAGTGTTTATGCCCAAGGTTTTCAGCTAGGTTTAAGCATGTCTGGTAGACAGAGGTACTCACCGTGTCAACTGCTGAAGAGACCACTGATCTAGAATTTGTGGAATTCATAGATATACTCCCTTGTGACTCTATCTGACTTAATGCATCATTCAATACACTTATAGATTCTAGAGAAAGGAATTAAAAAAAAAAAAAACAACACATTTGAAATCAGACATAAATGAGATACTCTGATTATACATACAACAAACATGCCAGCAAATAAGATATAGCTTCCCAATTCATTTTTAAATACAAGTACACACCTGCAATTTGACTGCAGGTCATTCATGTAATAGTTGATGGTAAATGGTGTCTACACACATGTAGTGGTTTTAATCTCAGAGAGCAGCTGAGCAACATGCAGCTACTTTGTTCACTCTCTTTCTCAGAAGAAAAGGAGAGCTTAGGTGTTGAGATAAGGACAGGTTACTAGGTAGAGCAAAGGCTGTTCATGCAAACAAAGTGAAACAAGAAATTTATTCGTTATCTCCTATCAGCAAGCAGATATACAGCCATTTTCAGAAAAGTAGGGGTCACTGTTTGAAATGGAAAACACTGACTTCAGACGTCAGCCCTGCCCTTACCACCCACATTGTTCTCCACCTCCATCTTCTATTACGAAGTGTGACATCCCTTCAGACAGATAAGGTCAGCTGTCCTGGTTCTGTCCTTCCCATTTTTTAATGCACATGCAGACCCTAACTTGTAGGACAGCATGAGAAGCAGAAAAGTTTCTGTGCCAGGACAGATCTAAAAACTAGAATATTGGTGTGTTATCACCCCTGTTTTCATCTCAAACCCAAAACACAGTGCAATATGAGCCTCTGCAAACAAAAATTATTTCAGAGAAGACCGGGACAACATGCTCCATCAGGTCTGCTCTGAGTAATCAGCTACAAGATCTGGTGTCTGAAATACCACCAACAGCAAATACTCTGCTTTTAATTCCCTGAACAACAGTACTCAGAAGATATTAGGAATTATTTTTCAACTGTCTCAAAAGTAAGCACCTGAAGGTTAGTACTGTTTGTATTCTAATGTTTGCCATAAAGATCATATCTCCTGGTGGCTGATTTCTTTCCTAAATGATTACACAAACAAGAAAAAAAAACAAAACAATAACAAAAAACCCTTCAGAGTGAGGCTTGGCTAATGTCAAGATTACAAGAAAGATGATGCATGGAATTCAGCTCTGGTAAAGGCAAAGTATCAAGAACAGCTTGCTTCTCTTGGTCTCTCATAGCACAGTATGGCCAAATGACATTTCCCCCACAGTTATTATACTGTGAAGCATATCATCTGAATGCAATCACACAGCACGTGTGGAACAATCAGGGGATCAGGCCTTGCCAGCATGGGTTCATGAAAGTCAGGTCCTGACTGACCAACCCAGTTTCCTTCTATGATCGAGAGACCCGGCTCATGGATGAGAGAAAGGCTGTGGATATAGTTTACCTAGTCTGTAGTAAAGCCTTTGACTCTGTCTCCCTGCATATTCTCCTGGAGAAGTCCATGGCGTGGACAAGCATAGCCTCTGCTAAATAAAAAACTAGCTGGAGATTGGGCCCAGGGAGTGGGGGTGAATGGAGGTAAATCCAGCTAAAGATTAGAAACATGTGATGTGCATCAGGAGTCAGTATTGGAGCCATCCCTGTTTAGTATCTTTATTGATGATGTGGATGAGGGGATTGAGTGCACCCTCACTAAATTCACAGATGACACCAAGTTGGGTGGAAGTGCTGATTTGTCTAAGGGTAGGAAGGTCCAACAGAGGAATCTGTACAGGCTGAACTGACAGACTGAAGTCAATGGATGAAGTTCAACAGGGCCACATGTCAGATCCTGCACTTTGGTCACAGTAACCCAGTGTCTGCAGAGTGGCTGGAAAGGTACGTGGAAGAGAAGGATGGGAGTGTTAGTTGACAGCCAGCTGAACATATGCCAGCTGTTTGCTCAGATGGCCAAGATGACCAATGGGATCTTGGCTTGTATCAGAAATAGTGCAGTCAGCAGGAGCAAGGAGGTAATCATCCCTCTGCGCTCAGTCCTGGTGAGTGCACCATTAATACTGTGTTCAGTTTTGGGCCCCTTATTATAAGAAAGGCATCAAGGCCCTGAAGCATGTTCAAAGGTAATAAAGCTGGTAAAGGGACAGGAGCAAAAGTCTTATGAAGAATGTCTGAGGGAGCTGGTATTGTGGAGGTCAGTCACATTTTCCAGGTAGCTAGCGATATAACGAGAGGCCTTATGTTATAATGTTATAATGGCCTTATGTTGCATCAGGAGAGACTCGGGTTGGATATTAAGAAAAAAAAATTCTTCTCAGAAAAATTCATAAGGCATCGGAACAGGCTGCCCAATGAAAGAGTGGAGTCACCATCCTTGGAGGTGTTCAGCAAATGTGTAGGTGTGGTACTGAGGGACATGGTTTAGTGGGTGGTGGCAATGAGTTGACAGTTGGAGTAGATGATCTTAGTGGTCTTATCCAACCTTAATGATTTATAACATAGAACTTTCCCAGTCAAAAACCTTCCTATATTACTTTTGTCTTCCAGACTGCTAGCATGAAATTGAAGTGACTCAACATATTAATTCATTTCAGTCTTCAGAATTCTGTTATTTGGTGTAACAAGCTAGACTAGCACCTACAGCATTAGATTTACAGTGAAATTCTAGCAGTTGATCAGATATCAGTCCTTTGTGTGAGGCAGAGTTATACCTTAAAAGCTATAGCAGATTAGACTTTTGCAATAAGAAGTACAAAGGTTGTGACTGGGTAAATTGTTATGAGCTAATAGCTGGCCAGAAATGAAGATTACAAATGCACTGATAAGTGAGGTTTTTACACAAGTACAAACTTGACTTTTCAGTAATCTTCAAACTGTCCTGATGAGCATTCATTTTGAGAACTGAAGTAAAATAGGGAAAGGAATTGCAGATTCTATGCGTTCTAGATTAATTTGCTCTGCACAAGAGAACAGCCTTTTAAATGTGTCAGCTGGTGAGAATACTCAAGTACCTAGACAGCCTATAAGAAATTAAAAAAACACATGTAAATATAAGAGCACACTAAAGACCTCCAAGATGCTAGATTTAGCTAAAATGGCTCATCTTTTCACAATAGTGGTAAAAACTGAGGCAGTGAGAGAAAAAAAAATTGCCTCATAAGAGTGGCAGAGAATACAACATAGAAAATTCATCATTTTCCTAAAAAACAACTAAAACTACTAATCTGTGCAACACATACTGCACTCACTATACTATACACATCACACAATCTGCAAGACAAATTATCTTTCACCTGTCTCACAGCAGAGTTTAATCTTTGCCTCTTCGTAACAGAAAGAAACTGACCAGCACTAGCAGAAAGAGCCAACACACCAATGTGTAACTGTTACCTACTACAGGGGACCACACATTCAGAAGCTTCTGTATCATATCTAATACAGTTTTCTACTTATGCACAGGAGTCCCAGACTTCTAAGAGCCAGCTGCAAATGAGTCTGATCAGTAATTTTCTAGCACAAGCTAAGCCAAGCCACATTATTTTGCAGCTGTTGCTGCCTAAGAGCATTACACAGAGCTGGTTACAGTGAATTGTCTGACATAAAAGAAAGTGGAAAGTCACTGTAACTTAGTTCTATGCCCCAACCCCATGGACCAAACTATGCTGTGCTTATTTTCTTGAATTACTTCTGAGTTTGCTCTGAATTGGTAAAAAAAAAAAAAAAGCTATAAATATGACTTTAGTTTAATCGTTAGTGATAAACCATCATTCCTACAAATCAGGAAAAGCTCTGACACAAGACACTGCAGATTCACTGCTGCCTCAAAGGCAGTGACATTTTCATGCTGGGTTATATATATAGTCATGTTTCAATATTGGTAAAGAGAATGTGGGAGAATCAGCAAAACTGATTCTTCCATTTCTTTGCCTTCCCAACAGTTAAATTCTCATGCAGCTTCTTAAGGGAAAAATACAAAAAAATGAAAATGTACTTGTTCTCAGGTTTTCCTGCATTAAAAAGGAACCCTGCAGTGATTATGCAAATAATTGTATCTTTTGCTAGTTAATAGGACAATACCTGTAACTGAGTGGGAATGCAGAGGAACTGCCAGAGTTTCTCCAGGTGCATTAAGGACTAAGCCTGTAAAGCTCAGGGAAGGTATATAGAGATCACAGACACTTGGAAGCATTAAAAGCAAGGTGAAATGACAGGCATAGTCAGTTACTCACACCAACTGTGTCACCTTTAGAGGGTAAAGAGAGGAGTTGGTGCCAAAGACTACACTGCACAATCAGCAGCTGCTCTACAAAGATGTGCTTTTCTGAGCCCATTACTATGACAACTCAGAAACTTCAAAACCTGTTGAATCAACCATCAACTGTCAAATCAAGTGACAATTAGACATTTCCTATACTTTAAAGTAGCCACAAACCCTATAAAAATCATGTTCTCTTACACAGAAATTTTTTTTGCTTGATACACTTTATATACCAAGAGAAAAACTTAAGCCAAGAAACTGAAAAGGTGCGTAAAGTAAAAAGAAAAAAGAAAATAGGATTCAATCTTCTTTCTTAAATTGGTTTTTAAAAAAATGTTTCTCAACTTTTTTTGGCTTGAAAATAATAAAATTAATGAAGTACATGGGACAAGTTGGAAAACAGATCAGTGCTTTACAGCTGAAATGACATTTTCATGAGCATCATTCCATAGCAAGCGAGCTAACATTTATAAACCTCACATACACTTGGAAATGGGATATCTGCAGTGGGATAACAGTGAAAACAGTAAAGTGACAGAGAACCACTGTATGAGTTATATCCCTCCACCACTACATGAGGAAAAGGACGAATTCTGTCATTCTAGTTTTGTTTTAGACAGCTAAAAACACATCCCTAAAGTTTTGTTAAAACCCCTAGCAGACTTCAAGATCAACAGTTTAAACATCTACTGAGGTTTCCAGCAATTTAAGTACCTCTGACATTTAATAGACATTGTGCAGAGGATGCCCTTTTCCCTTCTCTCCCAAACATGTGCACAGTGGTATTTCCTTATTTAACAAATACTCAGTTCTTGGCCTAAATAAACACAGGCATAATAATTAAGCAGTCACAATTTAACTCCTATTAGCAAAAGATAAAGGTAACATCTTGAGAATAAAAAATAAACCGTCCAAATTAAATTTACACAGACAGATAAGACAACGAAGACACAGTTTGGAATTTGAAAGCAAAGCAAATATGGTAATGAAAAAGATCAGAGTCATTCTGGCATAAAACAGAGACAATAACAGGAAGGAAAATGAGGAAGATAGCAGAAAGGACACAAAGCACTGGAAGACACTGGTAGAAGGGCTGATGCTGTTCAGGAATTGGAGTCAATGTGACAAACTTCTTCACTGTCTATACCACTGCTTATACCAACCAGACAGTTTTTTGGTATGGAAAAGTCTACCAGAAACAAGGATTCCAGAACTGAAAAGAATGTGTGACCTCTCCACTAGACTGCTTACTACTTGTATTCGTGTCCAATCAAATAATACATTATCTCTAATCTGGCTGTAATACATAAAATGGCAGTAAACATCACATACATAGAAATACTTCTTACAATTACTTATACAAGCAAGAACACAAAAGCTTCCTTTAAAAGATCTTACTACACCAAAACAGTAAGTGGTTAATATTACACATTTACAAGAGAATTAATCAGTTTTGTAGTGTATTTGAAGTCTTGTCAGATGCACGTAAAAAAAAAAAAAATAAAGGCCTGCTTGCTCTAGCTACCGAGATTATCAGAATTTCCTTTACCTTGGATACTTCTTGGTTTGCTGGCATTATTGAAGTCACAGACCTTTTCCCACTTATCTCTCACTGCCTCAGGAGTCATTGGCTGATCCTTTCCTCTGACAATAGCACCCAAGGATCTCTCCCAGCGCACTAATTAGAAGAGTAGTAAAGGGAGACGTTGGTAACAGAGCTAAAGCAGGTTGTCATAATACAAAGCAAAAAGCCATTTATTTCTTTAAAGTACTCTTCCTCTACACCACTACTTTCAAGAGAGGACACTTCAGTCGAACCTTATGGTATAACTTAAATCTGGAATAAAAAGACTCACTGGTTTTCATTAATATTTAGAAATGTAATAGCAGTGATCTTAAATTTTATTAAAGCCAACAATGGGCTGCTTGTTTGAAATACAACATCAGTTTTAGAATAATGTCTAGTGAAACGTAGCTAGTGTGCATCTACATTCTTTTCTGACATGATTTTTTGAAATGATTGGCTAGTTAGGCATTTTCTGAAAACTATATAGAAAATGCAAAAGTCATCTGCTATATATGAAAAATGTTAATACCAATAGCCAATAACAGTTCCTGCAGCCATATTTTAATACTGCAATTTGAGATAAATTGTTAATGGCTAATGCGAAATCAGTTCTGGGGAGATACAGATTCATTGGGTAACAATTAACTAAGAATTATGTTATTTAGGTAGATTTCTAATTATCACTAATCAGCTCAAAGTATTTCAGAACATTTTCTTAAATTACCAGTTTCTCCCATGTATTGTGTAATTTTTAACTTCTACTTAAAATAAACAATTCCCTCAGAATGCTAATAAAAAATAAAATCATTTAAAGCAGAGATTTACTGCAGAAGTTTGTACACATTTGTTGCCAAATCAGAACTTTTTATTGCAATCTTGCAACAGAAAGTACTTACATTTCCCAATCCATCCTGCTCCCACCTGCAAAAGGAAAAAATAATAATAAAAAAAACATCATCAGCTTATCACATCATTACACAAACTTTCCATAATATAGAGAAACAGAACTGTTCCTCAGAACAAACTGAACATAATAAAAATTTCTGAACTGCCATTAATTGCATCTAACAGCTTAAACAAAGGAATGTAAGCACCATAAAGTCTAAAGAATAAGATAACAGTTTCCATTCAATTTAAGAGCCAGCAGTTTGATGACAGTACTTATAATGCAACCCAAAACTGATCCATCCTTCCTGCCAATTCATTTATATGTTTGAATGATTCATAAAAATACAAACTTTGTTGTGAAGTCATTGCTTTACAATCTTTTTAAACATACAAGGTTACAATAAGAATTTCAGCAAGCGATCAGTAACACTGTGGGCACTCTCCAGAATTTGATAAGGTTGCTATTGACATGCATATCATAAACAGCACAACTTGCTGTTGTGTGTTTAGCATGTATCATCTTACTTGACAATTCAGTTTCAGCAAGAGGTTATGACTACACAAGCAAAAGACTGACTTTCAGCCAACAAGGTAGTAGAAGGAAGGAGTCAAAAAGAAAAAGAAAAGGAAAAAGGAAAAAGGAAAAAGGAAAAAGGAAAAAGGAAAAAGGAAAAAGGAAAAAAGGAAAAAGGAAAAAGGAAAAAGGAAAAAGGAAAAAGGAAAAAGGAAAAAGGAAAAAGAAAAAAGAAAAATTACCTCAAATAGACTGCCATTCTCCATACAGGTGTCATGGCAAAGCCAAAGAACTAAGGGAGCAACATATTCTGGTTTGAATGCATCAATGAGATCTAGAACAAATTGGAGAAAGGGAAATCATAAAACAGAAATACTGTATGATTACACCAAATTGTCCTTACTTAACACTTTCTGATAATGAATGGCAGAAACAAAGAAAGTTTAATCAAGAGTATTCTGCCATAAGAGGAAAGGACGAATAAAACTAAACATGTGAAGGTTCACTGTAAAATCATTCAACACAAACAACAGAGTATATGCCTCCAAAACAAACCATGGTGGTTCTGAACCAGACAGACAAAGGACCATCTAAATGCTGGGAACACTAGCCCCCAATTGCAGAGCCAGAAACCTTCCTAAATTTCCAGTTGACTAGCAATCTGAAACAAGGACAAGTTCACCCAGACATAAACCTGACAGAAATGTACCGGAGCAATTTCCCTTTCAATTTCTTATTGATTTATAACTTACAGATAATGAGAACACTTGCAGCTGCTATTTGAGAAACTTTCCATTTCAAAATGCTAAAATCTCCCACTGAGATATTGGGAATTACCAATCATACTAATTTTACATATCAGCTGATTTTTTTTTAATTTATATGGTCATCTGGCACAAAAGAAAACAATCTGAAAATGGAGAAATTACCAAAGATCAAAACTGGTTGTCCAGACAGCTCTAACCACATTCTACCCACCTCCTGAAAATGAGAAGTTGGAAATGTCTAGCATTACCTACACTTCTTTAACAACATGATGAAGTAACACAAGTTCAGTTTTATAAGTTCCACACAGATAACAGGAAACACAACTGTATTTAATATGGAAGTTTCTAAATATATCTCAAAAGCTGTAGTTTTTGCTGAAGTATGGTACACCACACCACACAAAGTCAGAAAAGTTAGCACTAGAGTGCCATCACTAATGTTATTGGTCCACTATAAAATAAAGAAAAAGCTGATACTTTGTTGAGATTTAAAAAACAAAACAAAACTACATTTACAGTCCCAGCATTAACAAAATAGAATGGACCAAACTAAACATTGACAACTGTTGTTATACTACAATATAGCTGCTGGCAGAAATCTAAGGATAGCTAACAAGGAAGTATTAAGATTACAAGCTTAATTTTACAGGACATGTGAAAATATTTTAAAGGGAGACAGCCAGGTATGGAATTAATGATCAGAGCTTTAGGTATCTTAGAGGAAGACCTAATGACCTCACTCTACTTAAAATGACTGAGAAAGAAGATTGGGAGTTGGATTTATTACTCTGTCTAAAAATTTTCACATTTATCTGCTGAACACTTCTTTAAGCTTCAAGGGCTCATGGCTACAAGGTTAACAATTCAACACCTCTCTACGTGGCCTTTGGAGCCTATAGGGACATCAGATTTTCTGATCATTTCTACTACTTAGATCTAAGGCACGATACTTTGCACAGAACTTAACTAGTGAAATAAAATCATATATTCAATATATTCAACATATATACAATATGCAATACAATATATACATATGTACAAACACTTTGTTATCTTACGTTTGAAAAACTTAACCATTTTGCTGGCTGTGAACTGTCTACAACAAGGTAAAAGAACCAAGAGACAGAAATAAGCTGACAAGAAGACATTCTGGGAACAATTTCTTTACAGAGAGGTTTTTTTCCATCAAATTCTTTTTGCTTCTCCAGTCATTTCCAAAGTACATAGACAGTCTGTTTATACTAAATTTATACTTTGCACACAGCTGTCTCCCACAGCTTGCTCTATTAGTGACTTCTAAAGTGCAGTGTTTTATTAAAACCTGTTCAAGCATTCAAAGTTGTGCAATACAGAAAAATGTATTAGGCAACTCAGTTATTATCACTAATGCTGATCAAGAAACAAAGGGGTACACACGTAATACGTTGTGCAAAAAATTTTATCTGTAAATCACAGAACTGGAAGTGCACATAGCATATGCACACGTGTGACCCCACAACTAATAAAATAAACAAGTGTTTCCACTATTTAAGAAAGTCTTGGAAGGGAATATAACTAAAAAGCCTTGAAACACGGAATTGTTTTTGTGAATTATGAAAGTTGCTTCATATCTTGGTGCAGAAAACAAGGATTCCTTATAACGAAGTAGGCTGCTTGTTCAAAGACAACAAGAAAAAAAATTAGCAATTTATAAAGTGTAAGGGATTTGCTTTTTCTAGTAAGAATGTTAGTTGTGCTTCAATCCACTGAAAAATATCTAAACACATACACCTTAAATAATTCACCTTGTGGCATGACAGTCTGGGTCAATCTGGACCCAGCAGTGGGTGCAATGGTGTTGCAGTGGATGTTATACTTTCGGCCTTCAATTGCAATCGTGTTTGACAGACCCAAAAGGCCAAGTTTTGCAGCACTGTAGTTGGCCTGACCAAAGTTTCCATATATTCCAGCAGCTGAAGAAGTCATAATTATTCTAAGGGGAAGAGAAAAAGAAATTAAGTTATTTAAGTTATATAAGTTATTTAATTATCGACAGCAAAACGAAAGTGTGGAAATAAGAATCAAAACCTTTTTTTTTTTTTTTTGTCAAAAAACAGGTGCCTTTTTAATGTTTTACTGATGGATAACATTGGACAAATCTTGAGTTGTCAAAGCAGCAAACAACTAATAAAGTCATGAACTTTTTTGAGTTATACTATGAAACTAGAATATATGCCATCTTACAATAGATTATGATGTAGAAAGAGGTATTTTCTTCTCTGCTCTAGCTGTATTTCAAATTATGATATCAATAACAATTGGCTCTAGTGATCAGGACAAATTATTTCATTGAAAATGCCTTCACTTTAATATACTTGGTAACATATATAGAAACATTATTACAGAATTCACAGAAAATTTCAAAGAATCTAATGTCTATTAACTATCTAAAAGAGGAAGATGACAAGGTCTTTATTTTGCTGTCCCTTAACATACTGTAGAGATGACCAAACTGCTCACTAGCCACATCTAAAACAGCTGCAGTTTATGCAAGCATTGCCTCATTAGTAGTGGCTCTTATTTTATTATGTTGGCCCATGAGGTCAGAGGTGGATGTTGGTGACACAAAAGTAGAGCCTGAAACTTCCCACCAATATTCCATTACATGCTGTTGCCATGCAACAGATGGCAGCAGAGGGGCAGTCTGACACAATGGCATCTGACATGGAAGTGCATATGAAGTAAAAGTGTGTCAGTGAATTCCTCCCTGTGGAAAAAAATGGCACCCACTGACATTCGCTGATGCTCTCTGAATGTTTCTGCACACCAGCAGTGGCTGTCAGTAAAGTGAGGTGGTGGGTGGCACTTTTCAGCAGTGGTGACAGCAGGTCTTCTGCTGGTTTTTATGAGCACTGCACGCAGACTTGTTCATTGCTGGCAAAAATGCTCAGCTAACAGTGGTGATTACATTGAAAAATAATGTTTTGTAGCTAAGAATATGCCCTATCAAGTTGTGTTACTGCGCTCCTTGTTTCTGTTGTCATTTCCACAGAAATAAATAGGAGGCCTTACTTTCAGAGAAACCTACATAGCTGTTTCGAGGCAAGATAATTTTCTAGAAAAACATATCTTCTCAAAAAACAGAACGCAAAAAGTGTCTTCATCCTCACTTTTAAAGAAGGCTTATCAGAATCAGTTCTACATTACTGTAAACATGCTGCATATCTGAGGTCAAGTCATTTGCCTCACTTGCAACAACCCACTGTTTTTAATCTAAACAGAGATTACAAATATTAACTTTACAAGTATCAGCTCAGTATTATCAAGATGACAGCGAAAGAAAAGGATGCAAAATATCCTTCACTTTCAAGGCATGCATCAGTCCACAACTTCCTAGTGAAAAAAATATATATATGACACATAAAATCTTACCTGCCATATTTCTGATTTTTCATATGATTCCATGCAGCTCGAGTGACCAGGAATGATCCCCTCAAATGAATTCTATGAATAATATCTAGGAACAAATCAATGACCATGTAATAAACCTATTATCTCACCTGCAATTTGAAATACATAATTTGTTTTTTCCTTCATGACAAAACAGCACTCTCTTCTCAAATGGTGTGTAGTACCATCTGAACATAGGCTGACCATGCTTTCCTACTCTTGGATGGGAATCTCTTGTACAGAATTCACAAGCATTCAAAGTTCCTGCCCTTGAACAAGCTCTGCAGAAGGCAGGACATTTTTAACTGTTCAATGTTTTATCATCACCTATCACATCACTGGAGGTTTCTCCTGACTTTCTGTCCTATGGAACTTCAGTTTTCTTCCGTCATTAGTTGTGGATGTTCTAAGCCTGTTTAGCATTCAGTCACCACTGGCATTAGGAACATATTCCAGTCACAAAAACTATTGGGTTTTTTTGTTTGTTTGTTTGGTTTGGTTTTTTTTACACATCTCTTTTTCATTTTCCACTCAGAAAATAGGAGTGGCAGCTAGAACCCTTCCTCCCTTTCCAAAATTCATCCATCTACCATGCCCCTCAAATCAGGTTTACAAGCCAAACACAAGGCAGCTGAACACAAATAACTTATAACTAAACAGGCAAACGTAACTGTTTGATCTGGCACACATAGACTCTCCCCTCCTCTTTTCCTCCCTGTGTAAGTGGGGGGGATGTGCCTTCCATCTTCAACACATAAAGTACATCTCAAAGTTTATCAACTCACCCCAGTCTTCATCACTTATCCGAACAAATGAACGGTCTCTTAGAATTCTAGAAAACATCGTTAGAAGAACAAAAATGAAAAACAAAACAGTGTTTATACAGAAGTGATATGCAACAGTCATAAAGACAGTAACTTCAGGCTCACTTACCCAGCATTGTTTATAACAATATCTGCAAAAAAGAAAATTTAACTAAGTAAGTGCACTGACAAAATATAACCTTAGCTTCATCAATTTCTAATTCAAAAAAAAAAAAAAAAAACAACGCAAGCAACCACATATAGAAAGTTAAAAACTGTACACTCCATGTTCTATTCTATAGCACCCTTTTCTAGTTAAGAAAACAATTAAGAAAAGACAAAATACTTAAGTACTGGCAAATCACAGCATGACAACAAAACAGAGCTTCAGATTCCCAGTGCTGGCTAACTGGAAATACATTTCCTACAGGATGCAGTCATCCTGCTCAGTTTTACAGCTGACTCAATATTCCACAGTGCTCCAGATATCACAGTTTGTACCACCATCTTTGTCAAAGTAATCTCAAATGAAAGCTTAGAAGCACCACAGCGTTGCAGAGCCACTTCGACAACTTGGATCAAAACCAACTTTTGATCAAGTATTTAATTTCACTCTTCTTGGCTTTGATCATATATAAATCTTAGCCATTTAAGAATGGGCTAAAATAACATAAACTTCACGAATAAGCAGTGGCAATCACATGCAAAACAGGATTTTTACTTGCTAGACAAAATACTTCAATACTTTTTTTAAAAATTTCTCTTGGAGCATTTTGATCTTCACATAGGCAAAGGAGTTTCCAGTAAATGACAGAGCCTCTCTGATTCTTCAGCTCAGCTAGGTATTCAGTGTTATGCAGCTAGTTATAATAATTGACAGGCGATGTACTTTGAGACAGAAACTATTAACCATTACTTAAGTACAAAAATTCGGCAGGGCATGAAAACATGAATCCTATACTGAGCCTTAAAATTGTGCTAGAAAGTGTCAAAACCTGAGAAAAGACATCCCTTAGATTCAAAGCAGCAAGTCTTAACAGCCTAAGGAGATCAAGAGCTTTTGAGTTCTTCTAATGTCAAGCTGTACTTCATACACTTGTTAACTGCAGTGTTTATAATGGTTCTGCACTCACAAATAAGTTAAGAATTATGCAACTGTACCTATCCTCCCAAAAGCCTCAAGTGCTGACTTCACAAGCTTTTCACCGTCTTCCACTGAATCTGTAAGAAAAAAGTGCACTTAAGTAAGCGAGCTAGATGCATTGCACTTCCAGAATATTAATTCCACAGATCTCAGAAGATGAATTGCATAAAACCCCAACATAAAATAAATCCAGTCATCATTTGCACGTGGCCTAAAGCATACTCTGTTCAGTAAGTCTTAATGATGCAATCTTTGGCAATGCAAGATAAACAAGCAAGACAAGTAAGAACTGTCCATACCCACTTTGCCTCTGACAACTGCAGGCAGATAGGTTTTCAGTGATCCAATGTTGAGACAACACATCAGAAAAAAGGTATTGCTAAAAGAATTAATTAGAAAAATGTTTATGCATTTGCTTTTAACACCTCTGCCACTTTGCTCTAGCTTATAGTCCATCTGTTTCATTCATTTGGTATTGGCAAGCTTAAAGTAGTCTTTTATTAAGCAGTGTGTACCTTTCTTTTAAGATGTCTACTATGCCTAATGATAGACCGCTGAGCTAGTCTGGAAAAATAACATACCATAATTGGGTACTGCTTTCCCGCCATTTGCTCTGATTTCACTGACAACCTTGTCAGCAGCTGAGGAGCTCTTGCCATATCCCTTGAAATCACCTCCGAGATCATTCACTGTGTAAAAAGGAAATAATGAGTTTTGATTGTTAATACTCAAAATTTCTGTTCTCTGCTTATCCCATTAACACAGTTGAAGTTCTAAGCAATGTTAATAACATTTGCTGCTCTGGATCCTACAGAGAATTTCAGATTATTAGACAAGAAGAGTAGGTCACATTACTGGCTCAAAAGAAAAAAAAAAAAAAAAAAAAGTGGTATAATATACACAATCTTTTTTTTTTTTAAATAACACATGAAACAACTGTTCTTTTCAGCACACACACAAGCTTACTTGCTTTGTCCACGCTACCCCTCTGTGTTGCTGTATTTCAAAAATAAAGACTGGGATAGTGCACCAATTACAGGCAGTTAATTCGGGTCTGTCGTCAAACTGCCACAGCTACTGGGTAAACTGCAAACAAGACTGGGAAGACTGCGTGCCTGTTTAACACAGTAGGTGAAGCGTTACTAGCAATCTTCATTATAGAACAGGTGAAGGAGTCTGAACAAAAGGAGAAGAGCCTGCCCTGGAACTTCAAGATCAGGAACCAGGCTCTGCCATCTGACACAGCTAGCTGCTCTGTACAACAGGGTGCATATGATTAATGGTAGCTGTGCTGTACCAGTTTGCTGCATCTGCATGTCTCAGAGCTTCACAGAATTCATGCACACTTGATTTGGTCAAAAAACTTAAAAAGAAAAAAAAAAAAATCACTCTTGAAATAGGTGTGATAAGAAATTGTAAGACAAACAGAACTGACTACAGCTTAATATGCAACATCAGTCTTTGGTTGTGGTGAACTTCAGCTTTGTGCCTTCCACTTCTGCAAAGCCCTCAAGCAGCCAGCTATAGTGAAATTTGCTTTTTGCTGGTCTTGATGCTCAACAACAACTGTAAACCTGCTGTACATTCACTGTTACTCTTTCCCCTCCTTTTTATATTCTACATTTGAAGAGGAACGTAGATTGCAGGGCATGTAACAAAGTCATTCTCCATTACTCAAACCAAAAAGGCCTCATCTAGAATCCTCTATTACATTTTGTGTGCAACACTTCAGAAAGAGATGGAAACACTGGAGAAAAGCCAAATGTGCAAAAAAGAATGCCAAATCCTAGAAGAAATGAGTCACACAAAGGGTCAAAGAAAGAAAAATGCACAGCCTGAAGCAGGAAGAATGAATACAGAATGTGCAGATATGCTCGAGTACATTACAAAACTGATGAAAAAGAGGAAGGACACAAAATCTCCAAACTAAATAGATCAATATCTAATATTCGGAACTTGCAGCCAGCAGAACTCAGATGAGGGAGGGAAGATTTAGTTGGATGTCAGGGGAAGTTCTTTACAGAGAGAGTGGTGAGGTGCTGGAACAGCTGCCCAGAGAAGCTGTGGTTGCCCCATCCCTGGAGGTGTTCAAGGACAGCTAGGATGAGGCCCTAGGCAGCCTGGGCTGGTATGAAACGTGAAGTTTGGTAGTCATGCCTGTGGTAGAGGCGTTGAAGCTTCGTGAGGTCCCTCCCAGCCCAAGCCATTCTGTGATTCTATGATTCTGTGAGGCATTAAGGAAGTCAGCTTTAAGTGTAGCATTAGAATAGGCGGACCATTTAGTCCTCAACGTAAAAGGTCTTTAATTTGACCTTAAAGAAAAATCAGTGAGGATCAGGAGTGGGAATTCTACCACGTCTTGTGTAAGAAGAGTAGTTAATTTTGTGCTAAATGTTTATACACAGATGTTCTGTTAGTCTCTGAAAGGCACTGCAACTCTCCTTCACTTCAAAAATAAATTTCTGAGAATAGCTTAATTAACCACTTTGGGAAATTTGCCAAGTCAGGGAAGTACCTGGGGCTGAGTGCAGGCAATAACACAACTGAAGCCATAATGCGTACACAAGGAAGAAGAGAGCCATTCTGGGCTTTGGAAATGATAAAATAACTCTGGAAGTGTAATAGAGGAAATAAAGCAACACATAAACAACTTTATTTAGACTCAAGCTTAACATCTTGTAATTTTCAATTAAAAAATCCATTACAAAAGCCAGACACTGCAGAAGTTGTGACAGAGTATGGTTATATCCTGAACTTCGGAGAATTCCTCTATTAGTACACTATTAGCAGAAGCAGTACACAAAAGCAGAAGCAGATCTGTACAGTGAAATAGTTGGTGCAGACATCCCAAGTACACCCTTTTGACAAAACAAACCATTCAACAACTATCTGTAAGCTGGAGCTACAACTCAAATATTCATTTGGAAGAACTTGTACACACTGCTAAATTTCATCTTCCGGTTTGGTTTCCAAAGAAACTCCATTCCTCCACTTCAATACCATCCCACAATGCAAATGAAACAGATATGGTCAAGAAAGATGCGTGTAATCAAACTAAAACAGCAACACAGAAAAGCATGCAGAGTGCAAATACACTGAAAGGAAGAAACAGCAGGATCTGGACATAATTCAGCATGTGAGACAAAAAGTCCCCTCTTCATGCTTATAAGTCTTTCTGATAGGGATCATGAAAAATACCAAGCATGACAAAAAAAAGAAAAGTGAGAGCAAGCAACCTTAACAGTAAAGGAAAAGGGAGGATTCCACTTGGTCACATTTGTCAGTCAAACCTGGCAGCAATTCACGCAACAGAAGATTATATACAGATTGGAAATGGACAGAAAAAGCTCCCAAGCTGAGATCCCACTACACCTCTGGAGTATTTGCTCACTGTTTTTGCATACCTTCTTTTCTGTAATTAAAAAAAAAAAAAAAGTTTTCAAGAGAAAAGGCATAGGCCTCAGTCTCGTATCTGCTTTTTTTTTTTTTTTTAATTAGATAAATTCAGAAGCTTACAGAAGTAATTTCTCAACTCTTTGGAGTCAGAATCATAAGAGAAAAAGAATAAGAAAAATAAATAGAGGCATGATAATAGGAGAGCACTCCTCTACAAGTTGAATGAGGTTCAATTTACAGAAAGAAACAAGAGCCTTCCTTTACAATTAATTCACATCATACTGATTTAGCTATTGTGCAATAAGGCCATGAGCTAAAGCAGTATTAGCTATTGTCAGGTAATATAATACACTCTCTTTCAGATCTTTCTGGGAAGTCAGAACAGTACTAACTATACACAACCAACATTACTAAACATTTTGACTGTTTAGGACCTAACTCATATTAAATGAGAACTTGTGACAAAGTATTCAAGTTTCCAATAAATAAGGTATATATCAAAAGTTTTTTAAAAAAATTAATCATGAAAGTAAGTATAGTCAATTTTTATGAAAGTATGTAGACTGAGATCGGAATGTTCATTTGAAAGCTGCAAAAATCATCCAGCAAATTCTTGCCCACATTCAACAGGCAGTGAAATGGCAGAGGCCAACTGCCCAAGAGCGTAACAGACTTTAGAACTAGCTTCTGACATGACATTTGGCAGAGCTAAAGAAGGCAGAACACCCTAAACAGAAAACCCTTTGCGGGGAGGTATTTGTTATTTTATTGATGGCTCCTTTGTAATGCTCTGCAGAAGTAAGCAACATAGCCACTTCCAGCATACATGTTACCTTCTGGGGCTACCAGTACTGCACTACATTCTGATGTATTTACTCTCCTAGAAGAAGGTAGCAGAAGACACATAGGCACATTTCTAAGTGGTCGTATTAGAAGTTTCAGAAGCGTGCTCACCTGACATAATATGCTCTTTGGCTATACGGTAGCATGAAGACTAGTATATATAGGATGAAATTCAAGCCAGGATGATTATCTGATTCAGATCGGCCCTCCAGCAAAGATAAGCCCTTGGATAAATTTAGGCAACTCGTTCCATAAAAAATAATAAACTTTAGAATCTCAACAGCAAAAGATAAGACAAAAAACTATTCTATAAGAAAGCTTACTGTCACAAAGGGCATGGACTGTTGAATACCAGCTATGGGGAAAGGTAAAAGTTAGTGTCTTGATCAAGTTAGTTATGGTAGAACTTACCAACCACTGAAGCTCCTCTTTCGGCAAAAGCGAGAGCGTAAGCTCTGCCCAAACCTGGTTTAAAAAAGCAGAAGGTAAAAAAGTGTCAGTTTGTCTCCTGAAGCATAATTCTAAAAAAATCTAAACAAAAATATAATGCATGGAGAAAAAATGCACAAGATCAAGACAAAAAATCCTGCAGGTTTTAAGTAAAATTTTATCTCCCATTGGAATTGAACTTTCACATAATTTCAAATCATAAAAGTTAATCAGCAGATAAATTCTTGACAGATAAGATGAAAAAAAATTGCCCATGATTACTCTTTGTTACTGCACTCAGCATAACCATGAGGGAACGCTGCCTGCTGCTGTCTTTTTGTTTGAGACAGAAAAATACACTGGTAAGGCAGAAAGTTTAATGTCTTGACACAACTTCACAGGAGGGGATGTTTCAAGTTAATTAATTACCTTCTAAGAAAATTCCAGAGTTAAAGTTAGCCTTTAAGATCTGAAGAACTTTACAAACCAAACTGTGACTGAAGATGTACTGACAAAACCCCTCCAAGTATCTGGGTACAAAGCAAACTCAGTACCACAGCTAGCCAGGTACACACAGCTCACCTAGCCTAACAATAGAACATAATATTTGCCTCACATACAAAAACAAGCCTATTGTCTTTCACTTTGATTTAATGCTAGGTGCATTAAACATTAGTTATTAGCAGCAGTGACAGATGATTTACTTACAGGGACATTATACCCCTCTCAGTCAAAAGTTATTGAAATTCATAATGCAGACTCTATTTTCATGCAAAAAGAAAGCAATAATCAAAAGATTATAAAACAAAGAATAATACATGCCGGTGCACTCTATTGGCAAGAAAGAGCAAAGCATTTAAAAATAAAAAATAATCTCAACATAAAATTAATTAATTGGTTTTAATTGCTGAAACAATGGCAATGCTGCACAATAGGCAAGCACAAGGATTTGCCCAAGATGAAAGCAAACTGAAGTATTCTAGATGCCTGTGTGTGTGAATACAGGTCCTACTTTGAAACAAACTACTGGTGCAGATATTTTAGATAAATTTTCAGCTCTCATCTGTTCATTGCCATTCAAAACATCTAATGTCAACAAACAAGGCAATTAGCAGACTATCATAGAATCATACGATATTTTGATTTCTAAATGGCCACCTACTCCAACTCCCCTGCAATGAATAGGGACACCTACAGCTACCTTACTGTGCTCAACGATTTTACAGGTTCAGGTCCAGCCTGACCTTCAGTGTCTCAAGGGATGGGGCATCCACCACATCTCTCAGCAATATGCTAGCTACAATGCTTTAAACTAGACAGAAACAAACCAAGAACTAATCTGACATTTAATAGGGTTTCCATTTACCTTTACTTGGATTTAATCATGTACTTATCAAAAACTCTTGTGAAATAAACATCCAAGGGCAGTTTTCTCTGTTTACAAACCATTTACAAGCAGCTGAAGACCAGAAGTACAAAGGTCACTGTACCCACATTTACAACAAGGAATTGTTGCTCCACACGCTGCTTTCTAGAAGTTTTGCTACTGAGAAAGGTGTTTATTTGTTTTGTTTTTCTGTTAGATAAGAGCTTAACCTCTACTTCAGCGACTTTTGTACACAGAGAGAGGCACACCACTATAGGTCTGGTAAAAGCTGAAAGACACCACACAGAAACATGGCCTCCCTCAGTTTTTGTCAGGGTCAGCGCCTATGAGCAACACAAATCGATCACTTACTGCTTTTCACACGATTTCTTATTCATGGTCCAAAAGACACCACATCACCCAGGCTCCCAAAATAAGCATATTAAAAACAATCAAAAAAAAAACAGGAAAACTTCACTGTACACAGACAATCTTCTCAGAGGATAATGAAAAACAAAGAATAACTACAGATTTTGTCACTAACTCCTCAGAACTCACGAGGTTCAACAAGAAGTGTTGGGTCCTGCACCTGAGGAGAAATAACTGCATGCACCACCAGTACAGGTCAGCCCTAGGTGCCCTGGTGGACAACGTGGTCAATCGACCATGAGCCAGCAGCGTGCCCTTATGGCCAAGAAGGCCACAGTTATCCTGAAGTGCATTAAAAGAACATGGCCAGCAGGTTAAAGGGAGGTGATCCTCTTCCACTACACTGCCCTTGTGAGGCTACATCTGGAGTAGTGAGTCCAGCTATGAGCTTCCTAGTTGAAAAAAGACAGGGATGTTCCAGAGAGTCCAGAGAATATGATGAAGGGTCTGGAGAGTTTCTTGTGAGGAAAGGCTGAGGGGGCTGTACAGCCTAGAGTACACTCAGAGTGGATCTTATCAATACTTATAAATATCTAAAGTGCAGAAGCACAGCTTTTTGATAGGACAAGGAGAAATGGATTTAAGCTGAGAGAGGGGCGATTTAGGTTAGAAATTAGGAGGAAGTTTTTCACCCAGAGGGCGGTGAGGCACTGGAACAGGTTGCCCAAGGAGGTTGTGGATGCCCCATCCCTGCAGGCATTCAAGGCCAGACTGGATGTGACTCTGGGCAGCCTGGTCTGCTGGTTGGGGACCCTGCACACAGCAGAGGGGTTGGAACTAGATGATCATTGTGGTCCTTTTCAACCCAGGCCATTCTACAATTCTGTGGAGCAATCTCTTCCCAGTAGTGTGCAACCACAAGGGGCAGCGGGCACACAGTTCCACTTGCACATGAAGAAGAACCCCCTTAAGTGTGACAGAGCACTGGAACAAGCTCCCAGAGAAGCTGTGCTGTGGCTTTCTCTACAGATACTCAGGGCCCATACGGATGCCTTCCTGGGCAACCCGCCGTAAGGATCCTGCTCTCTTTTGGCAGCAGGAGTGACGGCGGTCACCTCTGCGCAGCTTTGGCCGCGCCTCCCCCGCACCGGAATCCAGCGGGAGAACCCGCGCCTCCACCGCCTGCAGAGCACCGGCCAGGCCTCGGGCTCCTGCACGGCACGGCACGACGTAGCGTCGCTCACCTCCTCCGGCGCCAGTCACCAGCACCACCCGCCCGTCAAACCGCAGCCCCGCCGCCATCGTTGTCCGATCGGCTCGCGACCCCGTTCGCAGAACGCGGTGCCCAGAACGGCCCAGCGGGCAGCGACTCGGCCGGCACCGCGCAGGCGCAACCACCCGCCCCCGAGCGCTACGGCGGGGCGGAGCGGGGCAGCCGTGTGGGAGATGCAGCTCCGCCCGCTGTTGCTGCGGTGCGGCTTTGACGAATGTCGGTGCTGAGGTCGCCCGACGGGCTCGTGTGGAATGGGGGAGAAAAG
The DNA here is from genome assembly GCF_905368555.1 of Meleagris gallopavo. NCBI lineage: Eukaryota > Metazoa > Chordata > Aves > Galliformes > Phasianidae > Meleagris > Meleagris gallopavo. Next base: position 71,645,521 of record NC_139435.1, read on the forward strand.
TGAAAAAAAAACAAACAAATAACAACAACAACAAAAAAAAAAACCGCAAAAACCCAACAAAAGATTACTATATACATATAAAAATATATATAAATATATAACAAGTGATGCAGAAGTAATTGCTTGCCACCCTCCAACAAATATCCAGATAGTCCCCAAGCAGTGGAGAAGAGCAAGATGAACTCCTCCCCCTTCAAAACTCCTTCTGCTTGATATCATATGGTACAGAAAATCCCTTTGGACAGTGTAAGACAGCTGTCCTGTTTCCTCCAAGCTCCATGGGCTCCTTACTGCGAATGGCTTTGGCTCTGTACAGCACTGCTTAGCAGCAGCTATAAAAATTGATGTTTATCAACATTGTTTCTCTCATACAGCCAAAGCATATCATCATACTGGACACCAAAGAAAACAATTCTGTCCCAGTTGAAACCAAGACAGGGATAAGATATTTTAATTTGCTTTCTTTGTTTCTTTCTTTCTTTCTTACTGGCTCTGCATGTGGCAGGGGGGTTGGAAATTCATGATCCTTGAGGTCCCTTCCAACCCTAGCCATTCTGTGATTCTATGATTCTGTTTATCAACATCCTACTCTTTTTTTTTTTTTTTTATTAAAAAATAAAAATAAAAATTGAGAGACAGAATCTTCTCCTAGTCAGTTTTGTCTGAGATGAGGCATGGAGACTGGAAAGTGATCTCCCTGTCTCTGTCTTGACCCAAGCATCTTTGTTCTTACTTTGTCCCTTTCCTGTTTTGGGGAGCAGTTGGTTGGCAAACCCACTGAAAAGACTTCAGCTAAGGATAGATAAAAACTAAGTCTCCCAAAATCTAGACTCCTGCTGTGAAAATACACCGAATCTGGCAAACAACTTTCAACTTCCTGTACTCTCACATCTCAAAAATTGATTGTTTTCCTTGGAGATTATAGTGATCATAATGCAATCACACACACAACTTTCATCAATCCTAATCAGATTACTTCTTCATAGATACCTAACTGCTAAGTTAAAATATAGATGGGGAAGGTTGGTTTTTGTTTTTGTTTTTGTTTTTGTTTGGTTTGTTTTTTTTTGTATTGGTTGTTTTTTTTTCCTTGTTTCAGTCATAAATTGACAGTCTGCCACACCTTATTGGAATTCAGTGTAAATACGCCTGGATGCAATTTTTCATTTCCAGACAGCTAATTCATTTTCTTTTAAAATAATTCTCTAACATCCATTTTCTTTTGGTCTGTTTCATTGCTTTGGGAAGTCAGTTTAAGGAAATCCATCACTGAGCACTGGCTGAGGATATAAATGAGTTCCACAGAAACATCAAGTATATTTGCTTCTAAATAACCCTGCAAAAATGAACAGCTTCCCTTTTACAGGCTGGAAGGCACAGAAGGATATATAACACAAACAGCTGTGGAACTCTGAGTTTATCATTTAACCTATGGGTAGTCATCTGAATATTTTTTCCTTAAAATTCACTTTTAGCAGCTGCTGGTAACTGTGTGAAACCAATCACCTGCATTAAATAGCAGCAAGTATACCTGTCCTTGGTATCACTGCAGGTAAGACATGTTGTAAGACTCATTCTTTCAAAATGTAACTGTATTGGCTTTGGATCCCAGCAGCAGGTCTAAGCAGGATTTTCTATCATTACCTACCAAACTCTGAGTTGATGAAAAATGGGCAAGGATCTCACAGAGTTCTTTCTTCTTACTTGCTCACCCTCCCAGCTGACTGAGAGCCTTAGTCTCTAGGAGATGTAAACTCCCTGGAGGCCGGCATTAGGAGTGCCCACTATTCAGAGCTGCTGATAAGCTTATTTCACTGGGGAAAGCAACAACATACTCCCTCTGTGCAGACAAATCTTACTTAATGATAACACTTCTTGCACAGTTCACATTGTTTAGATTATTTCCAGAGCTAGCAGTAAGATTTTTAAATGTTGTGGCACATTATCTCCTTTGCTATTGTACACTAAGAGAATTGATAGTTACCTGCATGATAGCTACTAGAAGACTTCCAAGAAATAAGAATTTCTGACCTCGGGTAATCAGTAACATTCGCCGTTTTAGAAATAGTAGGAATACAGATGTATTCCCTGTGATGTTAATGCATAAAGTTCTGTTTGAAGGGTGAAGTTAGACCGAATTAAATCCTACAGTTGCAATTTATAGTTTAGACACTAGAGGAAGCACAGTGCTACAATAAAACTGAGATCCGTACATTTACAGATAAAATGTTAGTGATGACATTTGCATCCAACAAACACAGAAAAGATCACATCAAAGCATCACTGCTTTTATATACACTGGTTTTGCTTAGCCAATAGGTTTGCTTGCATGATGGCATCCTCCTGCCTACATAGGCATGCACTGGAAACTACAAGCTGTTAAAAGTTTTAAGTGTGAGAAATATTGTTGAATTTTGTGCATAGGAATCTCTTGCAGTAGACGTATGTTGTACTGACACTATATTAATCAGAATAAAATACAACCAGAAGTAATTCTACTTCCAGAAATTGTGTTTCATTTTAATGCAGCTCAACGCAATAGCAAAATTTCCTATAGCATGAGAATCAGTGCAGTCAGCTGTCTATTACCACGAAAATATTACTGACTGAGTCACTTTGCAGTTGGCTTCATGAGGAAGTAACAGACTGAGCTCCTGTGAACTTTAGCTCATTCTTGATATTGTCTTTATTGTTGCTTCATTGTGTGATCAGGCTTCCACTGGGGAGAGGAGAGAAAAGACTCCCAGAACAAGATTGCTTCTTGCTTTCCGCAGGAGCAGTACAGTGCACAGAAGACAGACTTGCACACATGTAGTTAATGTACTATCTGTTGAACGCTATGTACTCTTTCCCAGATTTTTATCAGGGTGCCAAGTGTCATGTTTCTGTACTATTTAGCAAGTTTATGAGACCATTTCTTAGGGAAATGCATAAAAACTAACAGCAGAAATATCCAGCTTAGTCAACCGTATATACACTTCTGGAAACCCCTAGTTAAGGCTGAAAATAGTAAGACACTATTAGGAACTAACTTAGTCATTATCATTACATTATCAGCAGTATTATTACATTATTACATTACATTATTATATTACATTATTACATTATCAGCAGTATTTGCACAATCCTTAATGTAGAGGATGTGCTATGTCCAAAACGGCATAGTTCTGAGAACAAGGCTATAAATTAGTCCTTAGAGGCTGGTTTTGGCTTCTCCATGATCTTAACGAAGGCATTTGGGTTCTATTTACTTCTGTTCACTTTTTATTAGATGATGGGCAGGAAGAGGACTCTACTCAGGAATTTGCCTGGAAGTTATTAGTTATTACAGTTATTAGTTATTACAGGCCTCTAAATAAGGTCAGCCCTTGAGGTACTTCTTACAGCATAATTTCTTCTTGTGGCTAACATGCCTTGCTAACAACTCAGGATCTTCTATTTCTATTCTTTCTTGTTTTGATTTAAGTGCTGTAACTAGAATCACAGAATCACACAATATACTGGGAAGGGACCTTATGAACCATCCAGTTCCAACCTCCTTTCCACAGGCAAGGTTGCTGCCCACCAGGTCAGGCTGCCCAGTGCCCCATCCAAACTGGCTTTGAGCAGCCTTCAGGGATGGCGTTTCCCCAACTTCTCTGGGCAATCCATTCCAGTGCTTCATCACACTCTGAGTGAATAATCTCCTTCTAATAGCTAATCTAAACCTCCCCTGTTTGAGTTTAAAGCCATTCCTCCTGGTCCTTCCACTATCAGCTCATGTAAAAAGTCAATCTCTCTCCTGATTATAAAATTCCCTCAAGTACTGGAAAGCCACAGAGAGATTTTCTGGAGCCTTCTGTTCTCTAGGCTGCACAATCCTAGCTCCCTCAGCCTTTCTTCATAGCAGAGGTGTGCCAGCCCTCCAGTCAGCTTCCAGGCTCCTCTGAGCCTGCTCCATCACCTTCACATCTTTCCTGTGCTGGGGACCCCAGACCTGGATGCAGTGCTCCAGATGGGGCCTCACATGGGCAGAATAGAGAGGGACAATCACTTCTGTCTTCCTGCTGGTCACCCCTCTTCTTATGCAGCCCAGGATACTGTTGGCCATCTGGGCTACAAGCACACACTGCTAGTTCATGCCCACTTCTCAGTCTCCAGAGCCCTCAAGTCCTCCTCCTCAGGGCTGCTCTCATGTTCTTCTCCCAGTCTGTATACATATCTGGGATTTCCCTAACTCAGGTGTACTACTCGGCTTGGTGTCATCTGTAAATTTGCTTGATCCCATTTTCTGTGTCACTGATAAAGATGTTGAAGAGCACCAATCCCAACAGACCCCTGGGGGACACCACTACTCTCTAGCCTTGACCTCACATACAGCCACCAACCATAGCCCTCTGGCTGTGACCATCCAACCAATTATTTATCCACAAAATAGACCACCTTTCAAATCCACATCTCTTAAGTTTAGAGATAAGGATGTGGTGTGGGACCACATCAAAGGCCTTGCACAAATCCAGATATATAGCATCAGTTGTCCTTTCTTTGTTCACCAGTACCTGATAATCTGTTATAGAAGGCCATTGGATTGGTCAGGCACAATCTGCCCTGGCAAAGCTGTGTTGGCTGTCTCATGTACCTTAGCATATCTTACAGGAAGATCTGCTCCATAATCTTCCCAGGCATAGAGTTGATGCTCACTGGCCTGTACTTACTTGGGTTGTCCTTTCTCTCTTTCATGAAAATTGGAATGATGCTTTTGTTTTTCCAGTCACGAAGGACTTTGCCTGACAGCCATGACTTTTCAAAGTCTCTCAAATGAGAGAGTGTCTTGGCTCTCAGGCAGTTCCTTCAGGACCCTGGGATGCATTGTCACCTGGCCCCTTGTAAAAAATTGTACACGCTCAGCATCGTGACATGGTCTCTGACTTGCTCTAGTCTACAGTGGGAGGGATTTTTCTACCCAGTGCTAGCCTGGAGATTCAGGAACCTGATGATGTGGGAGGGACACAAGAAATGTAAGGAGGAACATAAGAGACATGGGATTCAGCAAAGATCTGAAACTTCAGAACTGTAAATAAAATTGCATTTTCCTTTACAGACTTCTGTGTGTGTGTCTAGAAAACATAGTAGAAATTGTACTAAGGTGAAAATGTTTCACTTTTATTTTTTTTAATGACCTCTAAAAAAAAAATAAAAAAATCAGTATACAAAGAGCCCCTTAAACTGCAAAGGAATTTGATGGGTTCCCTTAACAATGGAAAATAATTTGTTCCAAAAGTCATAGAGCTAGCAGAGAAAATGGAAAAATCTGAGTGCAAAGTAGTAGCACCCATAGCCACAGTGAGGTGATGTTAGGTGGAAAATTGAATGGAGTGAAGCTGTTAAGCCACAAATCAATAGCAAACTCAGTGTCATTTTAAAACTGAGTTTTAAAATGAGTGAGTCATAATGGGAGAGTAATAGCAGGATATCCAGTTTCCAAACTCATCTAGACAGTGTTTAAAGTGGTTGAAACTGATAACAAAATAAGTGAGTCAAAAAGGACATTATTTTGTCTCTTAGTAACCAGCATGAACTTCATCTCATTATTTGTCATTAACCCTTTTTTACTGGCATAGTAGGCTTTAAAAATTGCATGAAAATTCTCCAGAAATAAAAAATCCCAGGCATTAACCCTGTAACACTGAGTATAATTTGTTTTGTTTTCTGTTATGCCTGTTTCCCAGCAACAGGTGGGCTGTTTCATAAAAGGTAAATTTTCACACTGCATACTAAAACAAATCTGATGTACATTGTACAACCATTCTTTCAACTAAGAGGTTAAATAGGTGGAAGTTCGTGGTTTTTTTACTTTTTTTTTTTTTAACTCAAGTTTGTATGTATTGTGGATACTGCAAGACTTCTAATGTCATTCAAAATGTTTCCTGCTGTCTACTGTCACTGACTGTGAGCAGAATAAGACTGCTGACAGACCCGCTTTTACTCTAAAATTTTTGATATTGCTAAAAGGTACGCTTTGGTCATAATGCTCATTTTTAAGAACTTAATTTGCTTTCTAAACTTTTTTGTTCATGGTGGTAGGGGACAATTAGATGCATATTGATTCCATGCTAAAAATGTGGCACCTTTCAATAAGCAGTACAAAAGCACGGCAGACAGGGATGGTAACACCCCACATGTGATAATAGTCACAGAGCTGAAGAAGTCCCATTTGTTTTTAGTATAGATGCTTTCTGCTCTACAAAACCATTGTGCAGTCTCACCATCGTTTCCATTTTCTCTCTCACTGCAGCCCAGCACTGGCTGCTGTCATCTCACAGAGGTCACTGAGATGTCTCAGCCTTGGGCTCGTCACAAAAAGCTCATCTTACAGGCAATGCCAGGATGGCTCACCTCACCCTATGAATCTCTCATTACAAGTGATCAGATAAAACGATTTGCTTTGATTAGATATACTATTTTATGTGATATAATCTCCCCACTTAGGAATTTTCATAGTTAGCATATATAGTGATTCTGTTGATTCTCTTATCTGTAGAAATATCAAGTATATGATTCCCACTCTAACTTGTCTTCTCCTGTGTTCATATGTCTATGCTGGTTTGTAAGTGGGGTTTTCTTTCATTGAATCCAGCATTTTTCAACACTCAATAAGTAGCTTTCATGATGTGATGTTCAGGAGCAGCACATTGTGCAGCTAGCAGGGTGTGTATTCTTGTGAGCTAATTACAAATGTAAATGGAGATGTTCTTATAGCTTTTGTCAACAGCCTGCATCATACGAGGTCTCATGCCCCTGTTCTGGTAACAAACACTAATTTTTTTATTTGTTGCCCATACTGCTCAATTAAATGGAAAATCCATTCTGGGAGCGTAGGCAGAGCACTGTTGATTCCATGAGAGACTCAAGGTTTAAAGAAGACTGAAGCCCAGAGTCAGTCAGAGGTTGGTGGATTGCTGAGCTGGTATGTAGTAACATGTTACTATAATAAACTCATTAAGCAGAAACTTGTTGCATGTGAAAATATATGTTGGGGAGATGCCAACAAAAGGTTGCTCCTATAGCACAGCCCTAAATTTCACTCTAAATGTTTCTTCCTTAGAAATCCATCAATCTCCTTAAAGGAAAGAAAAGGGAGACAATAAAAATCACATGGACTAAAATAAGAGGTAAAGAGACAAGCAAATAACCATGTGTAGCATTCTCTGAAAATCTGCTGCGTGTTGGCTTTACTACAAAGTTATGGGATCCTGAGATGTAGGGGTGATCTGGCTGTGAAATCCGTAACCTCATTGATGGCCAGGGTGTATTTGTCTGATCTGGCTGGTTGGGTGGGTGTCCCCTTCTTCCCTCACTGCTGTATGACTCCCTCCCAGAGCTGTGCACTAGGTCAAAGAGAATGAATTCCCTGATAGAGATGCACATTCATCAGTCAACAGCATACAGTAACTGTGCTCCCCTGCTAGAACCTCCAAGCAAGTTCTGTAATTCTGTGAGATAAATCTTTTCTGAATAGATGGAAGAGTTGAAATTCCTCCTGAGAAAACTGATTCAGTGCAGTTGCTTCCTGAATTAATGGCCAAATTGAGCTTTGGGACAAAAACTTCCAAGAGGTTCTGTTGTTAGGATAAACCCAAGCAGATACTCTACTGAGCAGAAAATCAGTACAAAAGATAAACTGTTTCCAAGCTGTGCCTCCAAAAATTAGTCCTTCCCTCAAGCTGCCTCCAAGCACATTCCAGGGTTCTTGTTTCTGATGCTATTACAGAAGGGTTGCGTGTGTGTGTGTGTGTGTGTGCGTGTGTACACTGCACAAATAAATGTCTAATCGCCAGCTGCGGCAGACTTCCATCTGTTTCTCAGAAATACCCAGTCTACCAGCTTCCACCTCAACCACCCCAAAAACGTACATGAAATCTCAATAGCCCTGGCTTAGATCAAATATATTCTGTAACGAGGATTCCTCCCCAGCCTGAAGAGCAGTTTTAGTTACAATTAAATGAAGTATGGAACAGTTGATTAATTGAGAAGCAGGATGGGTAGGTGGAGTTAAGTTAGTAATTACATAAACGCCTTGTCTTTCAGAAGACATTACTCCTCCTCAGCCCTTGCTTTGTTAATCAACCAGGAGTGAAGTGGGACATTCTAATTCCCGAATTAGAGTTCTCAAAAAAAGCAGAAACTACTTCTCATCAGCAACATTTTGTAAAGGGCTTTCTTTCCTGTTTCAGCTTCAGGGTAAAATGTAGATTGCAATGCCATAGGATACTGGAACTGTAAGATCAAACATATTGTCTTACTCAGCCAGACAAAGACAGATGCTTACTGTAGGCAGACCTTATCACAGTGAAGAAAGCAAGACAAAGTTAATGAAATCTTGGTGTCTGATCGCAGCCCTTTCTCCCATGAAAGCGCTGAGCTTTCCTTTCCCCTTTTCCCTAATAGTTCCTCTTTTGATGGCACAGCCAACGTACCTTTGGGAGTGTCCGTACCATTGAAATAGAAGCAAGCAGTTTATGACTGATGCAGATAGCTTTTGAGTTGGGCAGATTCCTTTAGTTCCAAGAATGAGATCATTTTGACGTTGTTGAATTATCAAGATCCTTGAGATACAGAACCAGCCTTCTTGAAATAAGCAGCTAATTTCATGCCACGTCCCAGGACCAAAGCACTTCCCCTGGCTCAAATCACTGCCTCAGTCTGCTCTACTCCTGCAGTCTCTTTGAAGGTCTAGCAGATGAGACACAATATAGATACTGACTCTGTAAAATAAAAACAACCCTCAAACAAAGGAAGAAAGCCACAGTATCTCAAATCCAGACAGTGAGGTAAACTGAGAGCATCAACTAAGCACCTCTGTACTGGGGAATCTGTCTCTTCACATCATAAACGCCTAATTTAACAGTGGTGCACTGCAATACCAACAGCCAGGAAACATTCTCCTCAGGACTTGAGCCAAGCCCAGACACAGGAACTGATTCATCAGATGAAGGGAGATTAAATTCTACTCACAAAGGCCAAGCAGTTTTTCAGCACTATTTCAAAATGTGTAGAATAAGTCCGCTGCCATTGCCTTGCTGGGGGACAGAGGGACTGGTGTTGTAATGTGGGCTGATATCATAGTTCTGTATTAATATCATAATTCTGTATTAAAAAACTTCACCCAGCACAAACGTAACAAGATTTTTCATCCACTACTAGCTGTGGCATGGCCAGAAGAATCAAAGATAAACGAACTCCGAAAAACTTGATACAAAATGCTGCAGAAAGGCTGCTGCAAATGAGCTCTAAATTACTGTGCTTAAAGTGAGTGGGGCTGCCAACAGGAACTGGAGGACAAGTGGGTGAAAAGCCAGCAGTCTTCTCTCAGAACAATTTGCATGTATCAAAACCTTCAGAATTGCAACTGCCCAAAAATGTCTTTATGGATCACAAAATACCCATTTAAAAAAAAAAAAAAAAAAAAAGGAGGTATCTTGGAAAAAAGATACGTTGTACAGGGCTGCTTTCTTTTCCTTTATTTCAGCTCATACTTATGTAGATAATAAAAGCATTTTCTAAATGCAAATATTTAATTCAAATCAAAACGGGAAATGCTTTGTCTTGAAGCCAACAGGAAATATGATCTTAAAATCCAGCACTAGAATTCTTAAGCTAGAAAGTGGAACATCTTATGTGTGATGGTAACAGTAATTTATATCTAACAGCAGCTGTAGGAAGCTCCACCTCTGTCCTCCACCTACGGCAGCATGATGTTCCCACAGGGGAGAACAACAAACAGCAAACAGATTGCGGTTGCTTGGGAAAACTGGGCAAATAACTTACCTCCTCAGCTCTATTATTCTTAATTGTTACAGTCTGCTTCTTTGCTTGGTACTGCACGACTGTGGGACACCTCTTTTCATTTTGCTCCTTAACAGGAGTAAATGCCAGAAGGGACACTTCTCAAGAAACTGGGGTGCAGTGAGAGCAAGCAGAAAATTACAGATTGTTAGAAGACGTATTTTATTCCCTGTGTTTTCCAAACTCATCAGAAATAGCTGGTAATGGTGAAAGCACAAATTATATAAAAAAACAGTACCAAATGCTAAATTGAGAGTTAGATTGCTCTTACAGATTTTCAAATTACTTTGAGAAGGAAACCACTACTTAGGCCTGCTTTTTGCATTAAGTGTGTAATCAATTTCATCTAACGTTCTCCTTAGGTGTATACATAATATCATAGGGACAAAATGAACAAGGAGGGAAAGATAATTAGACCTGGCTGAAAAGCAAGTATTCCTGCTTCCTAGTAGTCAGAATAACAATGTAAAGCAAAGGAAAGCTATGGCAGTAGGTCACTGGGTGATGAATGTTCAACAGTGTGTGACTACCTAAGCCTGCAATGTGCGACTTACCTCTTTTTCCTAACACTAATCTTTGACCATGATGGAGTTACAAATATATAACCATGAAAACAAACACGTTCCAGTTTCTTGAGGGGTTACACACATGGGTCCAGCTTACCTTTCAAGTCACATTGCAACTGGAATGGTGATAACTACCAGTGCTGGAAAGCAGCTACATCAAACTGGCATTAAAATGAGACTACTCTTTTCTTGGGACAATGCAATCCATTTCTAGGGGGAGACATGAGGAAACAATTGGCCACCTCTTCATCTTTTTATTCTATAGGACTTTAAGGGAGGGGCTGAATCTTATTTTAGAAGAGACACGATTTGTCATTTTCCTAAACACAAACACTTCCTGAAAGCTTCCAGAGTCCTGCTGATAACTTCTGTACTTTCCAAATGGAGAAAAATCTCCAGAGAGTAATTCATTTATCATGCCTAATTGTGTTTCTGTATCCACACACATGCTTTACAAACATGGTAAAGGGACAATCAAAAGTTCTCATGAATCACTGTTAAGATGACACACATAAAATGGGCACAATAACCATCCTGTCTCTTTTTAATCTGTGTGGCTGAAATTGTTCGATGATTCTTGGCAAATCACTATTAGAAGTGATGGATCAATTTTACTGCACACAATAATGACATTATTCTATCTATCATCAAACAGCACTACTGGTAGCTTTTCATTTTTAAGCCCAGCCAGACATGGTATGTATCAAATTTGTGCTTAGAGGGTTGATGCAAGGACATCAAGTGTGTGACTAGGAAAACTGCTATCAATTTATCTCTGAGTTTTGATACTTAAAGTCATTATTTATTTATGCTGCAGAAAAAATAAAAGGACTGCAAAACAGATCAGCTTAAGTGCTATGCCATGCTACTTATGAAAGCAAGTCTTTGGAAATCCAGTAACATATTTTCGTTATGATGTTGTAGCCCTACAGGACTTCTGGTAGGCTAACGTGCAATGTATTTACTATTTCAGTAACACAGAAGGAGGGACAGACCTTAACTGACACTCATTCAGATGTCAAACAAGTAATCTAACTCTTCTCAAATTTTGAGGCACGTTCTTACATCATTTCCACGTTATTCCAGCCAAGCAGTGCAGTATATTAATCAGCTCTCGCTCTTGTATTCTAATGACTTGTAGAGAAGGAGTTTGTGTTTTGAACACACATTTCTCTGGCAAATCTCAAGTGCCTTTCTGGGGATATTCAGAGCCTAGTGACTGAGTGAATATGATCTAAAGTGAACTCTGCATTCTAAAATTGACAAGTGAAGCAATATGTCAGAAACTGTAATGTTCTGGTTGCCTGCACACTTTGAGTACTTTCTTTGTAATTCAAGTTGAAACAGGAGGGAAAAAAAAACCATGAGAAGTTCAGAGTGCAAATATTCTTTGGTTTACTCATTAAAACAAAAAGACACAGCAAACAGCAAACAACTGGCAATTAAATAAACTGCAAATTCTTTATATGCTTCCTAACAAAAGTCTTCAGGTGTTTGAAATGTATTAACTTCATACTTTTAAGTACATTACAGTGTCTAGAAAGTCACATTTATTTACCCCAAGGGCCAGGCAGAAGGTGAGGGAAGGAAGAGGAAGAATGAAAGATAGGAGGGGAGGTGAGAATAGAAATTGATTCAAGATGTCACTCCTCCAGAAGCTCAAGAGCATCCTACCCCAAAAAGATTTGTTTCTAGACACACTGTAAACAAAGCAAACTGGCTTGGAATTTATTTTTCAGATCATTAAGCTTTCTGAATGTACATAAACCCAACGCGTAAAATAAGCTGACCTGCACCTTTGCTGAAAGAATTATGCCATATTAGCAGGATTCTAACAATCTTAAGGAATTGCAAAAGTAAATCACTGCGTTTTACCTTACAGCTTCACATGCCTGTACTGCAGTTTTCATCTAGGGCGTACTTTTCCCCCACTCAAGCTACTTCACTGTAGCCTATTGTTCCTGAAACAATCAAAGGAAACAAAGCATCTGGGTACATCTGCAAGGATCACCCGATAGCCTTTCAGACATTACTGAGCTGCAGATCACCAACCAGTCCAGATGCTGTGACACCATCACTAGCTGTATAGGGACTGCTCAATCATGGCCTGAACCTCTGATTGATCACCTGAGGTGAGCAATGAGTCAGCCACGGGAGCACAGGTGAAGGCAAATCACCTGTGCTGCAGGAAGGGGTGGAGCCTGGCTGCACCTCCCTAGACCCATTTAAGAGCTGACTGCCAGTGGGGAAGGATCTCTTCTGGAGATCCACTCCACCAGAGTTTCCCATGCAAGCCCAGGTTACGGGTGAGTGTACCTATCATTTCTGTTTCCTGCTTTGGTACAGTAACATCATAGCCAAGCTCTCTGTTATACCTTAACATCTGTATGTTTGTTAATTGTACACTGCTATACCGTAACATTGGTATATTCATTAATTGTACACTGGCATTATGCAAAACCGAATGTTTTGCAAGAGCAAACTAGGAAGCTGTGATCTGTGCAGACTGCATTAAAGAATACAAATGAATCAGATATAAATGTTACAAATAAGTTGAAGAAATTATAGAGTGTACCATGACACCATGTTACCAACGTTACTGGACTCTGATAGTTTATAAATATTTATGTAAATATCTGGATTGTCTGACAGCAAGCTAGCTTGTTTTCTGTATCTATCTTGCAACTTGTACTCTATTTGAACCTTTCTATTCTATTTTCTTTATCCAGCTGTTCCCACAGGCAAAGCACAGTAAAAGAAGGTAATGTGCCATCTTTCTTCCAGATGGACTGCAAATAGCAATAGATAGCTCATAAGAAGTAATCAGTTTAATAAAGATTATTTTGAAATATTTGTCACAATACAAAAAAAAAATCCCCATTTTCATGCTCCCTTATTCCTTCATAAATCAACAGTGTTCCATCTACAAATAACACACGGGCAGTCAACTTTAGCACAGGTGCCTATATGTTCCCCTCATCTAGCATTCTGTTGACACCATCACAGAGTTTCTGCAAATGAAGTTTATAAGGTCCAAAGGGATTATACAAAGCAGCCAAAAATTCACAATCAGAGAAGTGATCAAACACATTGTTGACACGTCCATGCGATTTCGCAGTTAGGTGACGCTGAATGATCTGATGAAGCAGCTCTCTACAGTCATTCAACAGTTTGGACAAAAAATTTCTGTCAAAGGTATAATCCACCTGATGGAAACTGACCACCGTCTTCGCCAGCTGATGAACTTTCTTCTTGAATTTCTCCATCAGTGCAATTTCATCTTGATTAAACTGATTGTTCCTGTAGAGAATTGCCAATTTGAGGACTATTTTAATGAGATTTTTAATGATCTTCTCAGCTTCTTTTTTATTTTGCGTGTACTCCTTCGTCACCCTGTAGAGCTCATCTAAAACATCGCTGCTGGTATCATCTATTAAAGTAGTTGCTATTGACTTGGATACCATTTTCCCAAGGATCTTCTTCTGGGCCTGAATGGCCAAGCTTTTCGAATTGAAGACATCTGTGGCCACTGGGGAAGGAAAAAACAGATAAATATGCGATCAATACCTCATTCATCACACACATGCTACTTGACGAGTATTTCCATGTCTGCCCATTCATCTTACTCCTCAGCAATTACAACAGAAATAATAAATACTTCATCACACACATGCTACTTGACGAGTATTTCCATGTCTGCCCATTCATCTCATTCCTCAGCAATTACAACAGAAATAATAAAATCTTACTGAATACAGTTGGAGAAAGATCTTTCAGTCCTTAGTATTCTGTTGTTTTAGGTTTACGCTTTTTTAGATTGTTACAAGATTGAGAAAACTGAAAATAAAAAAAAAAAAAAGAACTTGCTCAAAATTATTTTCTATATATGGATTAATGGAATATCTGATTAGGACAATAAACCTACCCTATATGATTAGATGATCTGTAACTTTTATCTGATTTTCAGTCTTGTATTTGGCAAATTTCTGCCTGTATTTTGCAGCCATTTCATATTTATGAACCCAATGGGACTAAGAAACCACAAGTAATGACAGTGCTATTCCATTAGAAACACTAATTCCCTGTGTCTACTCCTGTATATCTTCCTCCTTCACATTTCATGTGATCAGTGCATTTCAGATCCCACCTATGTTTTATGTAATACATGTAATGTAAACAAAAATCCTTGTCAGTACGGAGATTCTCTGAGTGCATTCTGAGGCTGCTGGTTTTCAGAGCAGTAAGCATATGCAGTATGTGCACATAAGGTCATCCGTGTCTTATCCTGACTGGGGAAACAGCCACAAAGGTTGGGTTAATGGGTTTCTGGGTTTCCCACCACACTTGGTAATACCACCTCATTAAGGAATCCTTCTGTGAACATTTAGGTAGATCCCAGAACACATTTCAACCTCCAAAACTACCAAAACTATGCTTATTTGCACCTCCTGCAGCAGCTCAGGAACAGACCGCTGCCTTCCTGTAGCCCCAGCAGGCCCAGCTTCAGCCATTCACATGTATTTCACATACATAAAGTTTACTTTGTAAACACGGGGTCTGAAAAAACTTTTTTTTTCCCTTCTTCTCTTCTTGTAATGAAAACAAACTCTGCAGAAGCCAAACAGAGAATCCTTGAATTCTGAAATAGTTTCTTTTTGACTGTTTGTGCTTGGGCAATCAGGTGGGCTCCTCCATAGGAAGGGAAAGGAGGCTGTCCTCCAGGACAAGCAGACACAAACCCCTACTTCTTCTCCAACCTTAACTGAAAATATTTGGTAACTGCAACTCCTTTATTAAAGGGTGAGCAATACAGCACTAGCCAGCTTCTTCCCTGTGTGATTACATGTTTTCTAATTTAATGCATAAACTTCACACTTCAGCATCAAAGTCAATCAAAAAAGACCTGCAAGCTGCTTTTGTTCCCTAAGCACATTTTTCCTCACCACCTCTGCCAGAAAGAATGAGCACACCTTTTGCAGCCAAACACTTCAGTCAAGCTGAGTTTAACCAGAACACTCACAGGACTCCTGCACACAAACTTCCTCTTAATAAAAGCGATTACTTACTTGTTCTGCAAATGGAACTGCAATTGTCAATGCGGAGGACGGTATATCCGAGGAAAAACAACTCTTATTTACTCTGCTAAACGTAGCACATGCTTTATCACTCCCTTTGCAGTCAGAAATGATCACGGAGCAGACACGCTTTCCTCTCTCTCTCCATAACAGCCACCTTTCTCCTCTGCCCGAAGCGCTTCATTTTACTTTGGCACCTCAGAACGCAAAAATATGTCTCAGTGGTTTCACTTCCTCTAACAGAGAGCTGGAAGGAAGTTGCAGTGCTGAGCAAGCAGCACAGCACTGCTACCACTAACTGGGAGCCACGTCGGGTGGATGGGGGGAGAGCAGCACAAGGTGACAGCCGTGGTCTTGGTGCTGTCTTATAGATGACTCTGTGTGCACTGAGGGTACACCTATGGGATGGACCTTGCTGCAGTAAGGTCACCTCCCTGGTGCCTGGGCAGGTAATCTCACTAAATTTAAGCATCTCACGGGCTGCTTTTCTCATGACTTCCCTGAAACTCCTCTGGGAGGCTGCCCTCTGAGGTGGAGGTTTCCCTCTGCACAGGAGGGCAGACTGAGGAGAGCAGATCTAAGGGGGAAAACACAGGACCTTAGGGACCACAGGGACATCAGAGGAGCAAACAACTTTCTAGAGACTGTCTTCTGCAAAGCTGGGAGCTTCGTCATTACAAAGCTTAATTTTTTTGCAAACAATAGTATTTATGCTTGACATCAATTATTTGGTGAATAAAGAAATACTGCATATGCAGCATTCCAAATGTGTTTTTCTCCAAATATATCACTTCCCCCCTCCCTCCCTTCCCCTCCTTAAAACCATGCTGCAAATGTGAACTTTTAGTGAAAATGAAGAATTCAATCTTAATGAGCTCTCAGGAGCCCGGTGTGAAAGCACTAAGGAGGCTGTCACAGCACGATGCTCATTCTCCCCTGATGTGGAAGGCAGTATTTCTCCCTCTGTATTGGGGCAAATAGCTATTACCAAACACCCCATTTCTCAACTCTATTTATGCTTAAAAGAAAACATATTAAAAGAAACAAAAACAACAACATAGAATCAGATGACTTCACTGCTTTAAGCCAAGATAGAAATTATTTTTTTCCCGTAAGATAACAGGAAACTGCAATGGTGCCAGCAGATAGGTTCTGTGTACTCAATCTCATGCATATTGACAATGAACACTTAGTCACTGAATGTTTGTAAGCTTGCTGTCATAAGGATAGACATTTAAAAAAATAATAAAACCACCCAACAAAAACTTCCAGTGAACCCTGCTAAATACCACGGGCAAGTCAGGATCTGAACTTTCTGACGTGGGTTGCATTTCTGATTTATGTACTCAGCGTGCTGGTGTACAGAATTTGACTGCAGAGCTGTTATGCAGCCACATGAGACTGCTTTCACTTTAATGGCTGGCAGGGCATGTCCTGCAGTAATACTCTGTCAGCTCCAGAAACCACACGAGACTTTGGGTGAGAGACACAGGGCACTTCCAGGAGAAAAGAGACGTAGCAGAAAAGCAACAGCACCAACCGAGCACTTCAGGCACCATTTGAAAAACTGCACCACACCATTTTGAGAAATGTGGCAAGTGATTTCCTGCCTGGCTTCCTGTGTGGACAAGAACACTTGCCTCTGCACAGGCTGCAACTGAAGCAAGAAGCCTATGCACAGAACAGCAGCAGCATGCCCCATGGCTGGAGCACTGCTTCCCCAGATGCCAAGCTGGATACACAGCAGTGTATTTTCCAAGTATGTGTGACCATCAGTGATGGTCCTCCAAAATTCCAGGACTGCTCAGACATCAGGGGACAGAAAAAGTAGCAACTTTTCCTCCGTTTTCATGATTTTCCTATTTAATTCATAACTTCAGAGTACTGAAATGCCAGAACAAGAAGAAAAGACCCACCTTCCAGTTGCAGAAGCACACACACTACAGAAAACAGAAAACAAATGTTGTTTTTTTTCTTGTTTTCAATAAGGAGGTGAGAAGAACTGCCAAAAAAACAAAGTACCTGCAGGTTAAAGTCAGACATTGTTGCAGGAAGGATGCTATTACCAACAAAAACGTATGTGCAGTACTGCAGTCCCACGAGAGCAGTCTATGCCAACAAGTTATTCTGGTTACGCCTGTGCTTCCCAGAGCCACCCTGTGCTGCACACGACACATACTGAAGCTGATGCAGAAATTCAAAAAGCCTTCTTGAAAGCTTTTTTTCCCCTACAGCCTCTGTATGTACTTTAATTCACAGGTCAGACACTAGAACAGGCTGCCCAGAAATGCTGTGGATGCCCTCTTCCTGAAAGCTCTCAAGGCCAGGCTGGATGGAGCTGTGAGAACATGGTCAAGAGGGATGTGTCCCTGCCTATAGCAGGGGGTTGGAACTAGGTGATCTTAAAGGTCCCTTCCAACCCAAACCATTCTGTGATTCTATGAATAGTGTCATTTTAATTAAAAAAAAATTGTATTAACCTCTGATGACTGCTACAGAGGTGTATTTTAAACCTTACTGGATATGAGACTGAGAACAAGAACTCAGCAGACACGGAAAGTAGAGCCCTTTCACTCCTTTGCCACCATGTGCCATCCCTGCTGGAATGCACCAACAGGTGCTGAGCGATTAGATTTCAGCTTTTGGCCTTTTCAGGGCTACTCTGAGTTCCTCCATATCTACACTGAATAGCAATAGTGCATAAATCTTTCCATGTGAAATAAAGCACATTCGAGGTCATTCCTTCAGAACAAGCAAATGGTGCACAGATGAACAAGAGATATCCAGCTGCTTTTCAAACCATGCCAACAATGAGAATGTCTCATTAGCAAAATAAAACCTTAGCTGTAGGCACAGGATATAGAGCCGAATGCAAGAGGAAAATGACAGGCAGACCAAGGGAACTCTAAATGCATGAAGAGACCTAGAACTTTTTTCCAGGAGAAGAGAAAAAAGAGGAAGTTAAAGACACAGGTAGCAAAAAACACGATGAACTGATACCTGCCCACAAGGTAGAGAGAAGACAGCAATCTGGCCTTAGAGGAACAGGGAAAATAATTGCTAAGAACAAGCAGCAACTTCACAGTGAAAATGCAAACAGTGAGTATTTTGAATAGTGTGTAAAGAAAGCCACAGCAGAAGATAGTTCAAACGAGAGAAAGGCCTGAGAGTCTTTCACTGACTGTGCAAATAATAACGCTTTTCCTGTATTTCTAGTTCCAGTCCTCTGTTGTTGTCGGCGTCAGTCTGTGCTCCACTGTCTGCATCCTGCAGACAGGATGGCATTCCACTGGCACCTCTTCTTCAGAGCAAGGCTGAAGGAAGACCAGGTTAGCAGCCTATGCTTTGGTTGTGTTACTCTCCCATCTTCCACTTGAGAGCACCTAAGCTCTTGAGTAAAAGCAAAGCCAGCCTTCCTAGGTACCTCAGAGTTTGGTTTTGCTTTCATTAACATCATTAAAATGTGTCTAGCAAAATATAAAGTGAAATAAAATTTTGATCTTTAATAGTAGAAAACTGTTCTTCTGTAAAATTAAATCACATTAAAAAGTAACACATGCCTATAACACTTTTTTATGTCAGGCAGTGGTATAATTTGCCCACAGAACCCTGACTGGTACACAGCAAACCAATAGCAATCCTGTTTTTATATGTTGTAAGTATCTACTAAATACTAATTATGAGGGCTGCTCCAAAAGTAATGCCTCCTATTTTACTACGATGTCAGAGGCAGATGGTGGAGGTTAAGCAGAAATAATGTCTTAGATTTTACATTTTAAACTACAAATAATTTGAAACAACAACAAAAAATTAAAAAAAAAAACAAAAAAACGAGTTTGAGCAGCTGTGAACAGAGACAATGGATACTTCCTAAAGAGGTAAGAATTAAGTCTTTGGCTCTTTGTTTACAGCCAGTCTTCTCCAAGCTCACAGCTTTTCCTAAATGCTGTGAACTAGGAATTTAAAAATCTGGTATGGAAAACATCTAGAATGCGTGTTTAAACTACTCTTCTTCTTTAAGAAATGGTAATAGAATCCATTGGGAGAGATATAAATTACATAGATTGCTTCAAAAGTAATGCTTCCTATTGATTTCCATGGAAGCGACAACAGATACGAAGAACACAATGACACTGTTTGACAGAACAAAGTCTCACCTACAAAGCACTATTTTTCAACATAGTCACCAGCATTAGCTATGCATTTTTATCAGCGATGAGCAAGAGCTCACACTGATAACAATCTGCACCAGTGCAGGTGACACAATGTCACTGTCACCACTGCTGAAATGCACCATCCACTGCCCCAATGTGCTCACGTCCACTGCTTGGTCTCCATTAAGCTTTGATGAATGTCAGTGAGCACCATTTTTTTCCAAATGAAGGAATTCAGGCATACTCCTTTGCTTCATCCACATGTCCATGCCAGACATCATTCTGTCAGAGCCTTTGCTGCCATCTGTCACACGGCAAGAGCATGGAATGGGAGGGTTCAACCCCTGCTGCCATCTCACCAACATCCATCTGTGAAATCATGGGCAAACACTGTAAAATGGACTTTCAGAGTAGCCCTCATATATTGCAGTGTCAAACCAAAATAAAGACTTCTCTTACTGGTGTGCAAATAAGACTGACTGATTGTTCTTTACTAAACTGTATAGTTAAAAACACTGATCCTAAGTTTGCAACCAGTAAGGAAAAAGGTTTCCAAGAAACTTTCTACATTGTGTCCGATTCTCTCTGCACTGTACCTGCAGAATACAATTTGTGAAGACTCCTACTTCTCCAAACGAAACCTGCCATGGCATGCAGGGCTCTCTGCATTTCACCGTTGGCCAGACAAGCACTAGAAACCAGCACTCAAGCACAACTATGACAGGGAATCACCGAATCGTAGAATGGCCTGCATTGAAAAGGACCACAGTGTCGTCTAGTTTCAACTGCCTTGCTATGTGCAGGGTCAACCACTAGAATCAACTAAAAAAACTGAACCAAACCAAACTTCAAACCCCAACCAAGACAGGGAATGTTATGAAGAAAAGAAAAATTGATAACAAAGTCACCAATGTAGAATACAAAACAGGTTTCCGAGTTTCTCCCTTCATCACCTAGAACAAGATTGTGCCCAGGTGAGGGCAAGTTGAAGGTCCGTGCTGATGCCGTGGTTACAAAGAACCTGTCTGCTAGCAGACACAGGTGCATCATTAATCACACCATTTTTTCTACTCAGAAGTCATTACAGAGGTGTGTCTACAAAATACAAATTGTACATAAGCTTTTAAAAGTAAACAACTCACACAACAAAGAAAGAATGAGAGAAAAACTGAGAAGCAGCAACTTTTGTACCTCCCGCAGTAAAAATAATTGTTATTAGCAGTATGTACAAAACTAACTGTAAGGTTGGAGAGATTTATTAATGCCAGAACTTTCTGTACAAGCACTCAAATTTCTCACAAAGTCACACACAGCAACTGTTAGCAGTACAGCTACTGCATACCACTGGAATTGCAAGCGTCCAGTCAAGGAATAAATGTGAAAAATTCATCCTTAAAGATAAACATGGATTTCAAACGCATCACAGAGCACATCAGGTCATTTTTAACCTTCTACTTATTTTATTGAATGTAATGCATGGGAAAATATAAGTTCTGTTGAAAAAGCAGCATAAAAGTTAGTAGTTTTTTCATGCTTCTCTGCGAAAGGCTGTCTCTTACCACAGATCAAAAAACAACCAGAAAAAAAAAAATCACTTCAGAAGGTTGAGATAATACTTGGAATATAGATTTAATCTGTTTTAATTATTAGCCAAATCTGTTTACAGCTACTCTAAGTGAGGGGGGAAAAGCAATACTATTCTCGAAAAGCAATATTTAAAAACCCTATTGAACGCTAAAACCAAACTCATCACATTTGACAGAAGGCTTGACCAAACGGTAATTGATACTAATGAAAGTAATGATGGATTAATTCAATCTGAAGGCAGGAATGGCTATATTGGTGTCTGGGTTCTTCCTTACAATATCACTGACTCATGGATTACAAAATATTTCTTAGAAGCTGTTTATTCAGCCAGATCCTGAACTTGGAAATAACACTGTCAAAGTACTGCAGCTTTTCTGAATGCAGGCGAACTCCTGGAGATTGAAAAAAAAAAAAAAAAGAATTTTAAAGCAGAATGCCACCCTCCTGTTGGTGGAGCATTGTGCCCAGTTTTCTCCTGCCTAGCTTCTCTGCTAGAGGAACTGACACACTGAAGCCTATCCAAGGAGGCATGATCAGGGAACTGTGTTGGGCTTGCTCAGCCTGAAGAAGCTAACAGGACAGCTCACTAGTAGATCCATCTTGTTACTGAGGGGTTATGGGGAATGTGCAGCCAGGATCCTCTTGGAGATGCACAGAAGAAGAGCAAGGGGCAACAGATGCATTGCAGCAGCAGAAATCCTCACTTGATGTCAGGAATATATTCTTCACAGAGGGAGCAGTCAATATTGTAGCTAAAGAAGCTGTGGGAGCAACGGTCTTGAAGATGCCAGTAACCTGACTGCACACAAATAGACTACAGAGCTTCATCTAACGTCAAGTTTGGATCTGGCTTCAAAGCTGTCTCTGCTTTGAGTGGGAGATCGTGCCAGATGATCTCCAAAAGCTCCCTGCAGCCTCTCTTTGCTTCTCCCTGCTGATGCCCTCTCTTCAAGGAACGGCACCTTATTCACAATTAAACACTTAAGGCCTGCAGTTCACTACAGATTAAAAGATTTGATTGCGTAAGCATAATTATTCTAATTATCTTTCTCAAGGCAACCTAGCATTCAGCCCAGCAACTGCAGCTAAATGATTAACCTGTTCAGAGTTTCAGTGGTTCTCTAAAGCAGCCTTCTACCCACAGCTAGTGCTCGTGCCCCAGCCTCTATTCACATCACCACCTCGCTCACCCATCGGCCCGCACTGCACAGGGAATGGTATGTGGACTATTGAAGACACGTCAAGTGCTCTGCAGGAGACAGCTGCTCAGTATGGACTCCATACGTCATACACAGCAGAAAAATACCTGCAGAAGAGGCAACGGGAGTCACAGAATCATAGAATTGCCAAGGTTGGAAAAGACCTCTAAGATCATCCAACTGTCTGCCTACCACTAAGTCGCCATCTAACCTGTCTACAGATTGGTTATCTCAAAGATTACCCTGCTTGGGTCAGGAAAACAAAGCCAGCCGTTCTTTCTAAGTGCTCTGACTGGGAGTGGCAAGTGCCTACATGAAGATGTAGCTGCAGAAGCTGTATTACAAACCACAGAAGTTTACCTGTGTTCTCAAGTTGCTTTTATCAGGCTACCTGTACCTTGCTTCGTTAAATGTACACACCTCCAAACTACGTTAGAAACCTGACGTTACAACGATTTTGACTTGAGTGGGTACTTGACATATCTCCCCCAAATTTCCCACCATTTCTCACCATCAGGTGCTAACTTCCTGCTTTTAACTGCACCCATCTGCACCTCTGGCAATGTTCTCCTGGGAAGCTTGTGGTACCACATTACAGCGTCCAGATGACAATCATTCCTTCTTCTTTTTCATAAACTTCATTTTTTTTCCCCATTCCTATCTTTCTGACATTAAGATTAAATATTCTACCTTTATGCTGTCCTATTGATTGTAAGTTGTAATAACCTACAGAAATGATGCTACAAAATTCCAAACTGTTAATAAGCGTTGCTCTCATTTACAGAACTGCACACATGATATTTACGGCACCAGTAATCTCCTAAACCTTTTCATCTGCAGCAGGGAATTTATCTATGCAACAAAAAACCTTCAACTGACTGATACACATCTCTGACACATCTGCCAGTGTCCAGATGGTTCCTCCTGCCTTTGCTTGCAAATATTAAAATAACATTTTCCCTGAACTTTCTTTCTCCTTTTACTCTCTAGTGCGTAGCAGACAAACTACTGCACTTTCACTGCTAGCTCTGGTCTTGAAATTTACAGAATTTGACAAAACACATTTTACAATCACCTGAACACAGCCTGCATCCCTTCCTGTAGTCACAGAACTTTACCTACTAATCCCCAGGTGGGGGCTCGTAATTCATGGGCAAATCAGGACTTCTCTTTAAAGAGACCTTCAGTTTTGCACTCACAGGAACTATCAACCACCCACTGTGACAAACAGTTAAAAAAAAAAAAAAAAAGCACACAGCTCTACTCTTAATGAAGTAGAAACAACTGAAGAATTCTGAAAGTTTATTTCATGCTGTATGCACTAAACCACTGCACAGGCACTGGACTGTATTTTTCAGTGTTGTGATCAGTGTTATCTTTCACATCATGTTCAATCTCACAAGGTAAAAGCAGTGTAAGAACTTAATCACTACAAATTCACCTATTAATTCCAGTTTTATCCACCTGCCCAAAACCCTCTTTTCTCACACTTCTCAATTATTCCTTTAGAGATGGGAATGAGTTACCAGGAATGCATTTACTGACTGACTGAAAACCCTTCTCCCTGCTATCTTCACCTCATCTTCCCATAACACTTACTAATGTTTTTACGTTCAACTCCAGCCTATTAAAATCACAGTGCAGAAAACCCAAGTATTTTCCCAGCTGAGAATAGCTAACCAAGAAGTTATTCCTCCTCTCCCACCTCAGCCACCTGCTCCAAATCCTTTCTTCCCAGCACGGAGATCATGTCATCTCAATCTGTATCAGAGCAAACAAAATAACATGCACAGAAAGACACAAATCTTTTCAGCGCATTTTCAGATTCTGAGTCATCTAGGAAGGTAAAAGCTTTCTTTAAAAAGGGAAATCTACATTTCAAGCATAGCCAAGTTTGTAGAATTGTCTGAAGATTCCTATAAGTAAAGCAGAGGGCTGGGCCTGCTGTGGCACACTTGCTTATCTCCTGTAATACCAAAGGGGAACGTTCACACAGACACATTCTCTCTTACAGATTCCCTTTTCAAGCAGCTTCTACAGAGGAATACTTTTTTGCTGTTCCAAAATGTTGCCTTTGAGCTCACCCATTCATTCAGTGAGAAAATTGGAGAATTAAATAAGAAAACTAGACATCTTTGTAATCCTCTATTATTAACTGGGTTCTACTACATTATTACCACTAAGTTTGGCCCAGCCCAAACCGACAGCAAGAAAACACGCTTTTGTGCAAGCAAGCAGACAGAGGTCCCTAATAATGTTTATCTCAAATCAGAGGGAAGTTGTAAGAATGTGAGGGGAACGCCAGCTGAAAGTCTCAAGTTCTTGTTTCCTCCAAATGCAAAGCGCTTGGATTACCTGCTGCCCGCTGAGCCACACTGGATCCCTATCAGCCTGAGCCTCTGCAAGGACTACTCACAGTCACGGAACACTGTGGCTAGGGCTGTGCCCTAGGAAACACACACCCAGCCCTGCTCCCCTCCGGAACCAGCAGCCTCTGTGGGCAGGAGCTCGGAGGAAGCCCCCTCCTCCCACCCAATACCACACGCAGCTCTCGGCCCTGCACTGCTCACAGCCTGGCTGGGAAGCGAGAACCATCTATTCCCAAAACAACGACCTTTCGCTTCCCCCCCACACCACTTCTTCTTTTGTCAAAAGATACAGCACTTCCAAAGCCAACAAAACCTTCCTCTTTCAATACTCTCCGTCCTCGCCGCACACACAGGCCATTGCCAGGGGCAGGCAGACATCTCCGGCTCTCTGTACGCTGTTATTTTGTGCAGGCAGGACTGCTGCTCACTTCTCCCTGTCCCCTGTGCACCCAGAAGCTGGCAGGGCCGCTTCCCTACCTTCCCGGGACTCGTCCGCCTCCAGGCTCATGGCGAAATGGGCACCAGCAGCTGAGGTGTGCTCTGTGGAGCTGCAAGCCAACTTCTTGAAAAACGAAGAAAAAAGAAAAAAGGGGGGGGGGGGAGAAGGAAGAAAGGAAAGAAAAAAAAAAGGAGGGTTGGGATTTTAAGGGGAAAAGTCTGCGAATTCAGCAAATCAGGGCTCAGCTGCTCAGGAGATTCCGCCCCTTTCGGAGCAAGCACACCAGCCGTCTGGAAAAGCAGCAGCACCTCAACAGAAACTCTCACTTCCCCTGCCAGCAGTTGCTGGTTATGCATTTCAATCTCCCTGGTTTCTAGAAAGGGTGGAGTTTTACTTGTTACAGCTCGCCAGCGGGGTATGAGAAAGCAAGCACAGGGGGCCAAAAAATCCTTTGGCAAGGAACAGCCTTGACTGTGATTGCAGCAACTGGCTGACAGGGCCCTGCTAACCACTGCAGTTACATCTAACTTAAATCAACTGCTTCCAAAGCCTGAACTCTGCATTTCTACAGCAGCCACTATCTCAAATGTGGCCTTTAGTATCCTCACAAAATTACAGAATGGCTTGGGTTGGAAAGGACCTCAAGGATCACTAAGCTCCAACCTCCTTGCCACATGCAGGGCCACCAACCTCCACATTTAATACTAGACCAGGCTGCCCAGGGCCCCATCCAATCTGGCCTTGAAACCTCTAGGGATGGACGGGGCATCCACAGCCTCTTGGGGCAGCTGTTCCAGCACCTCACCACTCTCACACTAAAGAACTTCCCCCTGACATCCAACCTCAATCTTCTCTCCTTCCTTCTATCCTTAATGTCAGCAGCTAACATGGAGTGACTACACAAATGCTCACAGGGTGAGGAGCAGCAGCAGTCCTGTGCAGGCAGCCTAAACTGAAGCTTGACATTTTTTGCCTTATATCTGTGCTCATAGTGTCTTGTTAGCCACCCTGAACAGTGCAATGCACCTCTGCTGCCTGGAGAAATCACCTGATGCCTGTGTGATACATGTAATACCTGTAATACCTACATGTCTTCGTGCATCATTTCTAACAGCACACAACACCGTCTTACAACCCAGCAAGAGAAACGGTCCCCTGCAACAACTCCACCTCGTCACACAACAGGACAGAACACGCACCCGTAGAACAAAAGCAGTGGGAACAATGAGCAAGCTGATTTTCCAAATGGCACTGTCTGCGGTGAAATCACAGTCAGAAGGAACTGTATTTTCCTACTTATTCACTGAATTTATTTTTAGTTTGGTGAATGGGACAATAGCAGAGTGGAAAGGCTACGGCTGAGATGACAGCAGAGGTGAGCTTCTCTGCAGAGCCTTGTTAAGATGTACTTCAAGATGAAACCAGAAGGCTCTGAGCTGCACAAAATAGGGGTGCATTCAAAATAATTAAGGAAAAAAAATTGAATTGCAACATTCATCTGTGTACATAAAAGATGATCTAAGCAGGAAGGATAACAGCACAACATTGGGAAGGTTGGTCTCAATTCTTCACCCACAGCACATTTGCTGTGCAGACTAGGGTAAATAAAACTTCAGCAGGTGAGCACTTCTCGTGCTACTTTGAGTGATTTTATTCATGATAAAGACTGCCTTTTACCATGTACTTCTCCCATGGCTAAGATCTCATTTTAAAGGCACTTGGCAATGCAGAACCTTTTTTACCAGCATGATGCACAACTCCACGTCTCCCAGGATCATTCCTCCAGCAGCTGTCTCCTACAGGTCTCTTAGCCTCCAATGGAGTGCCAAAGGGTGGCAGTTGCACCCTTCAAAGCACAGAGAATGAAAGCAAATATGAAAGCCTTACATAGCACCACAGAAAGAAAGTTACTACATTATCTAAAGAAGCCACATTTTCAATCAGAAAAAGAAAAAATTAAATTACTTCTCCACATCTTGCTGCTTCCTGACCGCAGCTTTGGGGTAATTACTGGACAGTAGGCTGAAACCACTCAAAAAACCCCTAATGGAGTAGATGAGGAAGAGGAAGAAGCATCATGCTGGTCAAGATGGACTGCAACAGCCTTTGGGGTCCTTAGATTAAATCTTAGCGAGTGCTGGCAGGGAGACAGAGTAACCAGAAAATCACCTGGTACCACGAGCCTTCCAGGAACAGATTTACACAAAAGATGTCCTTCATTATTTTAGATGATGGATAGACATGGAGAGTTAATGAGACTTGTAGCTAAAGGTCAACTTCAGCATATTTATGCTTCTGAAATCTCAGAAATGTCAGAGCTGTTGGGACAGATGAGAAAACGCTGATGTTTAGCTTTAGTTTCTTCCCTACAGGGTCAAGATCACGTCTCCTCACTCAGCTCCATTCCTCTCTGAGGAGAATTTAAGGAGGTGATTTTCTGATCTTGTGTTGAGCAGTGACTTCTAATGGCAGTAGACCATACGGATGTTATCACCTTTAGAGTCTGCACTCTGTGAATGAACTGCAGTAAACTTCATTAGAGCACCTGTAGAAGTAACAAAAACAATATAGATGATTAAAAAGCTAAGCAGAGCCCATGCACAAAGCCCTTGCCCAGGTTAGGGATGACACTCTTCTCTCCTGCAGCTGCCACAGAACCTAGGTTGACTTCTAGGTGAGTACATAGCCTGGCAGCTTGAGAAGCTCTGTTTACTCATAAACTATGCATGTGATACAGAGTGAGCAGTGCAAAACAAAAAGTCTAAAAATAGGATCTGGCAACATAACTAAATTTCATAGGACATATTGACTTTGGGGGAAAAAAAAGAGTAACTTCCTAAAATGAAAGGCTTAAAACTCCTTACAAACCAGGTATTTGGATAGGCACTACTTCTGAAAGGATGGTAGAGTTCCCTGTGGAAAACTGAATCTTTTTTTGTGTGGCACACATAGAAAATGGGTTTTAATTCTAAACTTCAGTGGCTAGGAGTCCAGAAGCCACAAAGTTTGGGAAAGATAGACGGATAGGCTGAAGTGCAGTCCTGTATACACTCTCTGCTAAAACAAACAACTTCATTTGTAAATTATGTGCAAAATGTCCCCATTTCTTATGGTGCTAATGTAGAAATACCGCACGATGAACAGTTACTGATCAGCAATTGGCTTATTTAGAAAAATTAACAAAGTTCTGCTAAAAGGCAACTGTGACAGCACAAAGCCAGGCCAACTTAAGCAGGAAAATATTACTGCATATTTTAAAAGTATTTAAAGTAAATTTAAAAATAATAGTAGACAAAAACCAGCACTGAAATTACTGACAAGATACTGAAGCTCAGTGCTGAAATGTGGACAGGGACTGCAATGTGTAGGTTCACAAAAAAGAGGAAGCAGCACCACTGAATTAAAAGTGTCAGGAAGAAGCTTTCAAGAAGCAGCAGCTGCTATGGAAGCAAGAATAAATCTCCTACTGCAAAAGAAAACATAGCACAGTTCTCGAGAAGGAAGTGGTATGGCAACATTCCACACCTTACACCCTCATGGATTATTTATTTTTTTTAAATCTCTCTCTGTTTGATTAATGTAATTCCCATTCTCTGGTGATATCTGCTGTTCTTCCAGAACGCCACATTAAAGAGCTTGCAAGCCTCAATATCACAAAAATAAGGTCCATGTCCCTGCTACAGCTAATAGCCTGTAAACTGTCTATAATTTCTCTTTATGAGCAACTGCATGTCTTTTTGTTGGCTATTACTGCACAGTTGTTTGAAGCCACACGACAGCACTGATGCTGAGGTAGAGGACGTGTGGGTATCCCACTCTCACAACAGAAAGAGGAGTACCCTTAAAGAGTCGCACACAGAGAACCACAAGGAGGATTCCCATATGCTATGCCACGCAGCACACGACAAAGATCTTATTTTCCAGTAATTGCCAAGGATGAGGTAAATAAGAATGCTGCACAGTGAGCAAGCAGAAGTGCTGCACTACACTGTGGTCCTAAAGCTGTATTGCTGAAAGAAGTGGTAGCTTTCACACTGCTGCTACAAACAACGCTTTTTTAACTGTCGCTTTCATGGTGTGAACTCCAAGGTATCACACTTCTAACCTAAGGATTACAAAGGCTTGGTAAGTTAGCAACTAAGTAGCAGTAGCACAAGAGGAAGGATTTTCCTTCTGTAGCTCCAACAAGCTTACCTGTCTCTGATATGGCTTCTGGTTGATGGTTCTCACTCCCTGCTACTCTCCAAGCATAAAGGATTACTGCCATGGAACACAGACCTTCACGTAGGACAAGAACAATAGATACTGCCCTGAAGTAGGGCAGCATTTACAAAACATACTGAGGAATTATGTGATGCATCCATGACTTTAAATGTGTTTCACCAACACTCAAATAGTATTTCCCAAGCAGAAGTAAGTGCAACAGTGTAAACATTTCTGCAATACCCAGACATGCTGCCCAACACCAGTAGGAACAATACACTCATGCAGTCCCTCAGATGAAAGATACGTGCAATGGAAAAAGGAGAACAAATAGTTAACATTCAGAAGTCTGGATGCCAAAGTGTGGTACTGCTACGAAATTAACCATAACTAGCTTTTCAGCAAGTGCCTGTTAACTTATAGGTTTTAACAGAAAGACTTTTTCTAGAAGTTACTGATGAAAAGTCAAAGAGAAGAAACAGGCCATTGCCTTGCTCCATTGGTCCTTATTGGTCCTTTCCTGTATCTTTTACAAGTTGTTTTTTTTTTTTTCCCCAGACAGGCAGATTTTCCAGACACAGATTTTCAAAACGGAGATTTCTGATTTTTACCCCTCCTTTGTTGGCACAGAGTGGCAGACATGTAGCACACAGGAAGGAGCTTTTGCCTTCCTCAGCACTCCTTATCTCCTGGGACGCAGAAACCAACCCACCTACCAGGTGCCTAAGAGTGGAGCTCTCACCTGTGGCTGCCCCATACAGATGTCACTTGGAAACTAATGCACACAGATACCACCTGTGTACCGCTGCACGTGGCATTGCCTGGCATGATGGAGCACATGGACATCAGCAGCACTGCAGGCTGGCATCACCTGTGCCCTGGCATGCATGATGGGCAAAGACTGCCAAGGGTAGTGATTGTGAGACTTCCTGCTGCAGGCTTCATGCAAGCTCCACAGCAAGAATTTGCTCTTCTGTTCATCTTCACTCCCTCCACAGTTCCTCTCTTGTATCTTTCTGCCATCAGAGCCAAAGCAACAGTGGTACATGTAAAGCAATAGCATAAGAGGCACGGGATGTCCATCTCCTTGAATGGGTTTGAGCAGGTCCCCTCAGCATGGGCCAGCTTGCTCTGCTCACAGGTCCATGGGCGAGGTAATCATTCAAACAATGGCTCACGTTCCAAATACGTGCAGAATTGTGTTTCTGTCATGTAATAGTTTCATTAAACAGTGAACTAGGGAAAGCTGCATTTACAAAGTCTTTGACAGCTGCCCTCCTTTCACATCTCCAAGAACAGCAGCACATTTCAAGGAGCAAGAAGAGATCAGGGACAGACTACTGCAAGACAAACAGAATAACAAGAGAAAAAGCTGGCTGCAAAATTAAACACTCACTGAAATACAGAATTCATATTAGTCTCTGTGTCCTTCTTCAGGCTTCCTTTAGGTTGACAGAAAGCAAAGCAGCTATACAATAGCCAAATAATTTCTGGAATATGAGAAGGAAGAAAACAGTACCTGTGGCACTACTCACTAACTTTTAGATGATAATTCATAAGAGTCTTTCTTTACAGACAAAATGTTGTGGTTTTTTTTTTTTTTTTTTTTTTTCCCCCCAGAATTATCATTAAAGATATTTCAGAGAACAAGAATTCTTAGCAGGATTATAAACATAGCAGCATGTAAGTCTTCTAGTTGAAATACTGTTTAATGCCTTCTGCGTACAACTCCACTGTTTATCTCATGAGCATGCAATCGCATAAAGCTCATACATTTGTCTTATACATTTGTTTTCCCCAGGTTTAGTAATGAAGACCTTGGACCTGTTTGGAAGAATCATGTGTTACTTCCAGCTAATAGAGAATTCTACTCTCATAGTGCTAACAGCAGTTTGAGATTTCAGATTTCCAGACAGATTTTTAACTAACAGTTGAAAAGAGCAAGAACAACCAATAGGGTGATTTAATTTACACAAGAATTGTATTACAAGACAGATTTCAAACAGATAAAAACTGCTAATCCTCTACTACATTCCATTTGGGACACTTAGCGTGAGCTAAGGAGTGAAGGAAAAATTAGAAACAGTTACTTGTTAGAAACTGATATCTTTATTTGCATTGCTGATTGTTTTCTTTTCTACATCCTCCTTCTAAAGCAGAGGTCACATAACTGAGTCTGTGCCAGGACACTCAATTCAACGGGCCACCAGCAAAATTGTTTTGTGAATGTGGTTTCTAGCAGCTAAAGCATTCCTCATCAATCCATGGCATATGGAAAAGTAAAGTGCGGAGAGAAAAATTTCATTTTTCTTATACTGTACCTAACTTCCTCTGCTTTCAGTTCTGCACTTACACAGCTACATGCAGACATTCAAATGAGCAAACCAAGAAGTTACTTTAAATTTATTTCCTAACCGAGGAGTAGAGCTGTAACATCTGCAGTTTTCTTACTTTATTATTGCAAAATAGAATGAAATATTTGCTGTCTGTGTGGCAAGAGTGCAACAAAAACAATCTCCAGCTCTTATGCAATTTTGTTAATTTGGGCTTTAATGTCATTCTACACTGGAAAGCATTTTGATTAACAATGCAGTTTTAACAGTACTACTTATAGAGTACCATAACTGATAGGACAAGGTACAAAAACCTATTTGTTGCAGCTTTAACTAGACATCACACAGATATATCAAGTTAATTCAGACAAGGATTAGGTTTTGCTTGCTGTTGTAATGATTGCTTTCAACACACAACACAACTCTAACATCCCAGTTCCCTATTTTATTTGGATAGTGCTGAGGAGCCGGCACAGCTGCCCAGAGAAGCTGTGGATGCCCCATACCTGAAGATGCTCAAGGCCCTGAACAGGTTACTGCCTGGCAACCCTGTCTATGGCAGGGCGGTAGAACTAGATAAGTCATTAAGGTCCCTCCCAATCCAAGCTATTCTATGATTCTATAGCACAGAATTTTTAAATAAAATGTCTCTGTATGCATATATCACATGCCAAGCTACTGTTTTTATCTTAGGAAAACTCAGTTCACTGAAACCTGGAGAGACTAAATACACCAAAGCATTAGGAGGCTGAGTCCATAAGCCAGATCTAAAAAGGGTGGGTAGTTCAGGTTCTGATCTGATGCTCACTGCATTATTTTTTACTCTTAAACCTGTGTTCCCCTTGGCACAAGACTTGAACCACTTCATGCGATAGCGTAGGTACCCCTGGTTGAGGTCTCAGAATACTCCCATCTACTGGGAAGGCCCACAGATAATACGCTGGCGTATGTTTCTACCATGTGGTTAACAAATTATGGAAAGTCCAGCCCTGAGCACTGCCAAACAACTCCTCATCATTGTCCACATTATGCTTGGTATCCGATATTTTGCTCTGTTCTTGCCCTTCACTCCTCTGCTCTTTGCTTATTTCTATGCCCTCTTCTTCAGCATCCATTCTCCACCCTGTTCTTGGTTTCTTGAGGCCTGAGGGACAGCAGACCTAGAGTCATATGAACCTGATCCTCACTGCTGGTGCATCTTCCAGTTAAAGCAAGCGAAGCCCACGGCTTCACCTCAGAGTAAGCAGTATGTCTACAGACCTGCTTCAGTCTGGTCAGCATGCTGGCAGAATAAGCAGCACCGTGCAGTGACAAGGAGACTGAACACGCACCCATCAAGCTGGGGCAGGAAGAAAGGCAGTGTTGGGAAGCAGCATGTAACACAGATCCTGGTTTATATGTAGATGTAGTAAAACTTGTCTTATGGAAGCTCCTTACCTCAGCTGTTCTGCTCCAGAGAGGAAAAGGGATAGAGGAGAGGTAAGAAGGTATACAAAGGTCCCAGGCTGTCCAGAGAGGTTGTGGATGCCCTGTCACTGGAGGTGTTCAAGGCCTGGTTGGATGGGGCCATGGGCAGCCTGGTCTGGTATTAAATGTAGAGGTTGGTAGCCTTGCCTGTGGCGGGAATGAGGGGGTGTTGGAGCTAGATCATCCTTGTGGTCCCATCCAACTCAAGCCATTCTATGATTCTATGATAAAGTTCAATCTTCTGGACTAATATCATAAGACCTTTGTAATGAAACTTGAGTCCCACCAGACTCCTCTGCAGTTTACAACATCCGTATTTGCCATACACATAGTTGCATCACTGAATTTTCAGTGAAAGCCTTACAGGATAGCAGAGTACTAACCACCCCACGAATGCCAAAGAGAGCTCTGCAGTGCACAGAAGTGTCACTGATTCCTTAGATTACTGCAGAGTCAATAAACTAGGCAGAGGCTGGCAGCATCACCACAACCTGTAAGAAGACGTACTTGCATCTGATCTGCTTTCAGCAAGACAGAAGAGGCACTGCAAGATACTAATGCATCAAAACACAGTGCTGGAACAATTTTAATTAAAAGGGAATGTTTTAATTAAAACCAGAAAATCTAATATTGCATGGCCAGTAGTGAAAAAGAGCTTGAGAACAAAGTGGTTGAATTAGTGTTAAACACAGTATGATTTCAACAGTACTACTGAAGTTTTATGGCTAATATGGCACTTTCTTCTTTTCAAAAAGGTGATGACACTGTTGGAATGAAAAATTGGATATTATCTTACAAAAGGAAGGTTTTTGTTCACATAAAAGCAGCGTACATATGGGAAAACACATGTCTAGGTTTGCAAGGGCTGTGTTCCAGTTCCAAGCCAATGATCAAAGTGTTCTGCAAATACGTAACAATCAAACTATGCCTTTTTTTTTTATGCCAAATCATGCAAACAGTGACAGCACCACTCATGTATCAAATACAATCTGATCTAGATAAAATTTAAAATCAAACAAGACTGAAAAACTAAAAGGCTATGAGAATAATACTTGAGTTCAAATTTAATTAAAAGAGATTTAAAGCGGGATTTAAATGGATATTAAACCTAACCAGAGCTTGTTCTTTGAAAATTCAGTTTAGCTACAGTTTACATTCTCAAGCCAGATGTACTTAATTATGTGGGATTCGTACAAAGAACCATACTGATTTATGCATGTTCCAAATAGATTTTAGATCAGTTTATTATTTGCCTAAAGCTTAGACTGAAGCCACATTAGGAATCTGGAAGAGTACTTAAGAATGAGATTTCTTTGGGGAAATTATTAAGTAAGACTGTTGAACAAGTGCTGGAGAACCAGTTCCCAATACCCAAGGAAATCTGAAAAACCTCACTGTTCACAGCAGCCTTAGAAGAAACATTTTCAGCACTTGCTTATCTTGGGTACCGTGATACTTTCAAAACTAAATCACAGTTCAGAGATCAGCAACACAAGCTCCCCGTGTTCAAGCAGCTCTCTAATAAAGCAGCAGCATTCACCTTTCTTCCTGCCTCATTACTATAGTGCAGGCAAGCAGTGTCTGCATGAGGAAGGCAGCAGTTATCATTAACCTTTCATATTTATTTACTGGCTAGAAGAATTTCACCTAAGCCAATTTCTGATTTATTTCTTTATAAATACCTATCCATAAATGGAACTCAGTGAAGAAAGTTTGAGGGAACTGGGCTTGTTTAGCTTGGAGAAGGCTGCTGGGAGGCCACACTGTGGCCTTCCAGTACTTGAACAGTACTTATAAACTGGATGATCACTGTGGTCCTTTTCAACCCAGGCCATTCTATTGGCAACTAAATGTCATTATTCCTCTTTCAGAACGTCTGAACAATTTTCTAATGTAATAATGACTGAAAATATGTATGTTGCTAATTTTTCCCAATATTAAACAAGCTTAAGCTAGAGAGCAATTCATGCAAATTTCAGTTGTAACCTGTGTTTAATATGTTAGCATTACACTAAAAAATCAGTACTGGATCATAACTGACTGCCATAAGTTCCATTTTAAATAAAAAGGTCAGGAGCTCTTGCAGGAGTCCAATTTAATTTGTTTTGTAAAAGCACATCAAACCCTTGAAGAATTTTATCTTCTTTAGAGACAGCTCTTCAAATGTTTTGGCAGTAAAAACAACCAAGTATGCACTCTGGGGCCTGGCCAAACCAAACACTACTTCACAAGATTATCCCAAGACCTTAACAAACTATTTCAAGTATTATGTAATACAAATCAGACTTCTTGGACATTTTGCTCAATGTCTTGTTTGCTGAGAGCTGAGTTACGGCCCAACCTTAAGATGACTAACTCCCTCAAGTGGCTTCTCTTCTGGGGCTGTCCTACTGCAAGTTCCCAAATTTGAAGCTTACTGTGTACAACCGTTGGTAATTTTGGCTATTTTGGAAAACAAACAGAGCAGGAAAAGGAGAAAAATGGGCAAAAGCTCCATCAGCCAACAAACAATGTCCTCCTGTGAGCTCTGCCCCTGGCTTCTTTAGGTCATGGAGCTCGCGTTGCTAGTTTTGGCCAACACCACGAGGTGGCAACAGTGCCTCGAAAAGCACAGGTGTCAGGACTGCCTTTTGTTTCAATATTCAGAACAGAGCAGGACCAGATACAATGTGCAGATACCAGTTTCGTGTGTGACACCAAATCAGCATCTGATGTTGTAACTTGCACAGGAGGGTTTAAATGCACTTTATCTATCACTCTGAAATGGAAAATGCTGAGAACTGAGTGCACCAACAGCTGCACCTACAGCAATCTGCGTCAGCAGAGGTAACCAACTGTCATGGATGGTCACCTCAGCTGAAACACAACACCCAGCATCTCACTGCACCAGTGTTCACTCTTTGTAAACATTCAGCCAGACCTGTGTCAATAGGTGCTATTTTTTTCTGCATAGAGGAATTCAATGCCACATTTGCACTTCCATGCCAGGCATCATTCTGTCAGACTGCCCCTCTGCTGCCATCTGTCTCATAGCAACAAAATGGAATGGAATATTGGTAGGAAGTTTCAGCCTCTACTGCCATAGCACAAACATCTGCCTCTGATGTCATGGATGAAGATAATAAAGTAGGAAGCATTACTTCTGGAGCAGCCCTCACAAAATACACAATATCATTACTTAATAAGTATGTAACTCTGTCAATGGCAGTGGTTGCAATTCTTAATGAGGTGAGGGGATGGAAAGATTGAGCACAGCCCAGTCAAAAATGATCTGGGGGTACTGGTGGATGGCAGCTGGACACGATCCAGCAACATGCCATTACAGCCTAGAAAAATAACCGTACCCAGGGCTGCATCAAAAGCAGTGTGGCCAGCAGGGCAAGGGAGGTGATCCAGCCCCTCTGCTTTGTGCTGGTGAGAGCTCACCTGGAGCACTGCGTCCAGATGTGGAGCCCTCGGTACAAGAGAGATACAGATCTCTCTCTCCTCTGTGGAGGAGGGCCATAAAAATGATCCAAGGAATGGAATGTCCTATGAGGTCAGGCTGAGTGCTGGAAGTGTGCAACATGGAGATGAGAAGGCTGCGGGAGACCTGAGAGCAGAGTGTCAGTACCTAAAAGGGAATGTAAGAAACAAGGGGACAGACTTCAGCAGAGTCTGTGGTGACAGGACAAAGGGAAAAGGTTTCAAACTTAAATCTAACCTAAATTTCCCGTCTTTAAGGAAAAAGCTTTGTACAGTGAGTGTGTTTCACTGCAGGGGAGTTGGCCTAAATAACCTCTTAAAGATCCTTCCGACTCTAAGTATTTTTATGGTTCTATGATTCTATTTTCAAATTCCTTCATGAAATCAGAAAACACGGCTACACTCTCCTTGCTATTCAGAGCCCTGTGTTTAGCTGACGTACCAAAATGTGCCATCACTTGAGTCAGCACTGCACAGCACTGCTCTCTCCATGCCCTGCTTTCTGTTGATGCAGTGTTAACAGTGCACTTCTGGTTTGGCTGTTGCTGAGTGATGTGTGTATCTGTGGGCCACAGGTTGAACGTGCCTGCGTTATTCCCAACTCCCATACAGTTGTGTTTGAAAGCTCCCTCCTAACTTCCAGCAGAGACACACAGCCAAGAAATACCATGCAGAATTCAGACCAGGTCACCCATCGCAAGCAAGGGATGCAATGGATGAAGACTGCACATACAAATGCCTCTAGGGCTGCAAAAACATTCTGAATACTCCTTTTCCTGTGTATCCCGTCTAAGGAAAGACAAAGTCTCAGTCATTTCGGGTGAGTGTCCTTGGAAAATGAAGAACAACTGAAATGACAGAGAAAATAAGATATACCTCGCATTGGGTAATACTAGTCCTTTCTCTGTATGGTCTGAAACATTTGTCTGGGGGGGCAACCCCATTATCTCTTTTTCTCAGTCACTTTTTTATGTTTGTTTGTTTAGATTTGTTTTATTTCTGTGGTTTTTGCCAATTAAAAACTAAACTGACACTTTAAAAAAGCTAACTTTTAGTAATACAGATGCAGTATAGGTTAAATTAGGATATTCTAGCTTAATCCATGAGTAGAAACACCTGCCTATCATGACTTCAGGAATCTAAGAAAATAAAAACAAAAGTAAAAATTAAATACATATTTTCTCCTTCATTTTTGCCTTAAAACTTTACATCCTACATGAATGTACAAATGGTTTCACATTTCCCATGAAAAAGATGAATTTGCACCACTCAAAACATTTCAGCCACATTAAACAGTGCTGTCCAAGTTCGTATCATTTCCCCCCACATCCCAATCTGTAATTTCAACAAATGTAGAATTACCAATTTTTCATCCAAGTGAAACTGAAGAAATATATCTTCATCACTTATCAAATACGAGACATGGCATATTTGCCTTCCCACAACTGTGACACTAAAAGAACACACATTAACTGAAAGCAGTTAAACAACATCTTTTCATCAAGGAGCTCGTATGTTCACTTTGCTATGCAGCTGTCCCATTCAGATTGGAATTTAAACCCAAGGAAGCTTACTTGATCTCAGCGCAGTTGATTGCAGAGGCGCAGAAAAGCAGAGGTGAAATGTAGCACCCTGAGACCAGGCTACAAATATATTTGACTCAAAGATAATACAATGCCTTTCCAAAACAGATAATTCCAACACCTCCACAACAAAACATACTCCTAGGATCAGGAAGAAGCTGGTAGAATCTTACCTGAACATGTCTGGGCAGCATAAGACTAAAGTCATTCAGTTTACATGTTCTTTGAGAATGTGGCTTTGCAGCCCTCTGTGGTTTTTACTCTCCAGTTTATATTGCAAATGACCTTCAAACTTGTGACTGACCCAAAACACCTCTTCAACAGCCACTGCACAGTCTACTTCCTTTTCGAAATTCCTACAGAAATTAATACAGCAATGTCCACACATAGCGTTCTGGAAGTCTGATACTATTTGTGTATTGGTTTATCAAACAAAATAAATCAAGGTTCTGAGGAAGAGAAAATTTCACTGCAAGACCACAGGCATGCAAAAATAGCCTAGTCTACCTTATCCATAGTTACAGGGTAGTAGCCCTACTGACTAAAAGAAGATACAGGCAGTCCTCTTTGATGACAAAGGGATTTTTGACATTAATTTCAATGAAGAAATATGAATGCTCAATAGTGAACACATAAGGAAACAGTGAGAAGAAACAGGAACCTACTGCATTAAAATAGGCAAGGTCTAATGCCAAAAACCTTTTTTAATGTGATACCACTGTACCACTGAGGAAAACGTTGTTTAAAAAATACTGTTGATCAAAATGAGTGTTCTGTGATAGTGTGACAAACAATACTGCTTTGCTTATGGTACAAAGGGGATGGGTTCTCTTATTTCTATGGCTTTTAAGAGGGATGCAAACGCATAAGTGATGAGGATGGCACATGTCAATATCCCTCTGCACGACCAGACCACAACAGTTCTGTGGAACCTTCTTTGATGACACACCTATACATAAAAAAAAACAAAAAAAACAAAAAAAACAACACTTGTGGGGCACCAATTATCCATTTGCCTTACCAGTTTCTTTGACATATGGTATCTACAAATATTTACCTTTCAAAAAGTGCTACAAACCACCTCTTTCTTGTGTTAAGAACACAGCTTAATAATTTTTTGCAGAGCTGCAGAGATACACAGCTCAATGGGCACACAAAACACAGCTTAAAGTTAATGACGTTTATGCAAAACTCTGAAACTATATAAAATGATGGATTTGATGACCAGAGGTTTTTGCTCATTACCTGACCTCCAACTCAGTGCAATTTGATGCTTTTCACCAAATGTTCCTAAATGAAATCAGAACTGAACTAAGTTTGAGATACTCAGCCCTGACTATGGACTGAAACAAGAATTTGTTAACAGCTTGAAGCTGCTCTTACCCTCAGCATAAAAAAAACACAATTGATACTTAGTCTGAATTAACATGCTAGCACATCCACACGTTGCATACTGGTGCTTCAGAGGCAAAAGCCACAGGTCGCTCATCTGGAGTGGAAGAGGCACAGGTCTCCATTTGAAGTAGGATGGCTCACTCCAGAGAGCAACTGGGATCTCCTAAACATCAGCTTCTCCTGCTGATGCTCAGGCAAACCCTTACAACCAGCTGGTGGCTGTGCATCCTACAGAAGTTGTCCAGCCCTCCTCCTGATGTCTGAACACAGCTGCATGCTGAGGTCTCCTGGTGAGACAGAAAGCAGTGCTCTCCTCTCCTCTCCCAACATTCCATGGCAAACCCCTCACAAGGAGTGAAACCAGACTCACCCAAAACGTGTCCCACATGGTAATAACACTGTAATAATTTATAGTTTCTCTGGAAACTATAAATACGAGCTCTAAAATTGCCTGTACAGGGAAGTTAATGCTTCACTGGTGTGTTATACTAAAACTCAAACAAGACATAAATGTTATTTTGACTAAACAAGATAAATGTGGCCGTATCTTCTGTATCTGAGGAGAACTGCCCTTGCCCAACAAATAAATAGTATCTATTTCTGCACTGAACTGGAGCCTGTCTGTTGATCAAAGCGTCTGATAAGCCTCCAAGAAGAGAGGGTTAATAAAAATATAAAAAATAACAAAAAATATCAACAGTCAGCAGCATCTGTGAAGGCA
Source organism: Meleagris gallopavo (assembly GCF_905368555.1). Taxonomy (NCBI): domain Eukaryota; kingdom Metazoa; phylum Chordata; class Aves; order Galliformes; family Phasianidae; genus Meleagris; species Meleagris gallopavo. Next base: position 71,685,902 of record NC_139435.1, read on the forward strand.
TCTGTGAAAGGCTCTTGTTAATTGCATTTGTTAGTATTTGATAGTCCCCCAAAAATTAAACACACATTTCTATTTTCACACGCATTTCAGTCAGTGGGAACTGAATTTGAATATGAAAACTAATTTGAATATGAAGGTATTGTTTTGTTTTGCATGTTAACACTCATGGGATATATACTGCATCTACACGCCTGTGCTATCATTCTGATTTGTGTAAATCACAGCTTACTATAAACTAAGGCAGCAATATTACGCACCCGACTATATGGTACGCAGCTCAGAAATATTCCTAAAACATGCTCACTTCATTTACCAACCATCATGCTCTCCAAATCCAGCTGTGCAATATTCCTAGATCTGCACATCAGCAGGGACTTAGCTCTAAGACATTCTGTCTGCTTACATTACGCCTGAGCACGACTTGAGCTGCTGGCAGAGGGGATTTGCTCCTTTCTCCTCCTTCCAGGAGCACGCTGTCACATTCTTCATTTCTTCATAATCTTTGAGTCTCAAAACCAGATGGCCAAATTGAGGAGGAAAGATAGGAGACAACTAATGTGAGCGCAGATAACGCATCTAAAATAACCTCCAGGGACTAAAAAACATTCTAAAAAGCTCCCTCAAGAGCATGCTTATTCATACTTACCCTCCTTTTTCTCAGAACAGCAGGGCACTGTGGCTACAGAAAGGAAAAGGCCCTGGGCAACGGAATATCTCCATTTGCCTCCAGGAGACACCGAGGATAAAAAGTGAGGCCTGACAGGAAGATATGGAGTATCCTTTGCATAAAGTTATACTGAATTTGAAACTTATAATGCATCCCGTGGGGCTGAGAAACCCAAGTGTTTACGAGGAAGAAACAGTCCAGGAATCAAAAAGGAAAGTATTCAGGAATGGAAGATGTCACAGCACTCCAAGAATTCCTCCCTGGGTATTTCTGAAGAGACAGAAATGCTTGAAAGAAAGGCACACCCCTTAATGGGGGACTGAGAAGGCATCCAGTTGTGATTCCCAGATTGAACAGGCTTGGGGAAAAAAATAAAAAAAAATAAAAAAAAATAAAAGGCATCACTTCTTAAACTAAAAATAAAGGCAAGCGTTAAGAATTTCTTATTCCAAAATGAGATGTCTTAAACCTTTCTTCTGGATCTCTCATTACTAGCCCAGATCCTGTAACAAAATTCAGTTATCTTCTAACTCCCCAAAGGTCAATGACTTTGTTGCACAGGATAAATATCTCCTGCCTTTGTTCATGTGATGCAGTTTTTACTGTCAACAGCGAAACAAAATGGTTGTTGACTCAGTGGAAAAATGCTGGAGACCTTTGTCCTAAAGTTCTGGTGCAAAAAGGTACAGAAATGCCTGAATTAGCCAGGGGGGCTTTTGTGCTGGAGAGGCTGAGTTCCATGTCACCCGAATCTGGAGGACATCTCTCCAACACAATGCACGGCCTCTCATTTTCAGAATTTAAAATTTTCGTGCAACCACAGAATCACAGAAGCACTGCACCAATTTGCTGGCACACACTCAAAGATGCTGCGGTGAGGTATCTTTGCCTTCAGCAAAGAAGAGAATCTCATCAGCAACAGCACTGCTTCCTTTTCTGAATATCTGGATGGGTGTGAGTAGTTATAAACAAGCAGAATTTGCAGCTGAAGAGAAGGATGAACTGTTTCTTCCACAGATTGCAGAATGCAGACATCTAGAAGTTCTCTAGGACCTTCCTTCCATGACCTCTGCATCTACTGTAAGAACAATGCAGTCATAAAATCATAGAATGGCCTGGGTTGAAAAGGACCACAATGGTCACCTAGTTCCAACCTTTAAAAGCATTAAAGCTATTGAATAGACAATACCACATTGTGGACGATTGAGGCAGGATTGTTGAATTGCTTGACATAGAAAGGTTTTGCCAAGGGATCTTGGCTGTACAGGCTGAATTGATGGGCCAAGTCCAATTGCATAACATGCAGCACAGCTAATGCTGAGACCTGGGTCACAGCAACCGTATGCAGTGGTGCAGGATTGGGATTGGGGAAGAGTGGCTGGAAAGCTGCCCAGCAGAACAGGACCTGGAGGTGCTAGCAAACATGAGCCAGGAGTGTGCCCAGGTGGCCAAGGAAGCCAAGAGCATCCTCTCCTTCTATCAGAAATAGGCCAACAAGAATAAGGAAGTGATTGTTCATCTGCACGCAGAACTTGCTTGGTTTTGAGCCCCTCACTATACAAAGGATACTGAATTGATCAAGCGAGTGTAGAGAAGAGCAGTAGAGCTGGTGAAAAGAAGAGAAAACAAGAGTTACCTCATCGCTCCTATGTCTAGCTGAAAGGAGGTTGCAGTAAAGAGAGAGTTAGTCCCTTTTTTCAGGTGACAAGCACTAGGGCACAAAGGGGGATGTTATACTGGATATTAGAAAGAGTTTATTCACACAGAGAATGGTCCAACACTGGAATGGATTGCCCACTGAAGTAGAGCCATTCCCATCCCTGGAGGTATTTAAGAGAGGACCCTCTCGATCATGTTGCTAAGGCCTCACACAGCCTGGATGGGGCATCCACTTCTCTGAACAAAATGCTCCACTTTTGAACCACCCCCCCCCATGAAAAATTTCCCCTACATCTGATCTAAATTTCCCCTCTTTTAGTTAAAAACCATTCTCCCATATCCTATCACCATCTACTCATCTCTCCGTAGCAATAGGGTGCAAAGACCCAGAGTGTCTACAAGTTTCCTCAGTTTTGCCACCATGTATTTCAGAATATGTAGGAAAGGTCCTGGTCCTCCGACACCATGGGCATGTCTTCCTTCCTTCCAGATTTCCCCTCTGGCCCCAAGGGCCTAGGACTTTTTGAAGGCCCATCCTACTGGTAAAGGCAGAAGCAAAGAAGGCACTGATCACCTCAGCTTTCTGTTTGTCAGCAGTTCTCTTGCCCATTCAGCAGCAGATTGATGTTTGCTCTAGCTCTACATTAGAAAACAGGCACACTGCAACAGCACTGGAAACATCCCAGCTAATGTGCTATTTCAGACTGGAATGTTTGGCGAAGTGATATAAAAAAAATTTAGAGTTGCTAGAAAGCACATGCATGAGGGGCTTCTGTCACTGTAAACATAAATTATTCTTAAAACCCAGGTTTGCTAACAGTTATATTTCATATATAAGATTCATATAAACTTCATATATAAGATTTCCTCACTTTAGGTAATCATTTGCAATTGTGAAGCAGCTCTGATCAAAGACCTGAGTGTCCTGGAACTCTGCATTCAACAAGGACCAATTTCTGTGTGTCCTTTCTGGTTGGCAGCCAAGTAAACCATTGTCTTTCCTATAGAACTGGCTCCATGCTCCAGTTAGTTCTGCAACAAAGGACTCCAAAACATACATCTCTGTAGGCAGAGTTGTGCTGGCCTAATACAACCTGTTCACAGTATGAACCTGCTCACTAAACAATATAACCCGTTCACTAAATAAATAAATCCATGAAAAACTTGTGGAAGCAACCAGTGCTCTAGAGAATGCATCTTGTAGGGCATGCTAATCTGGGCTTTTGAGATAAGCCAGGCACACATCCTATCATTTTCAAGGATGGCTTGTTTGCTTACAACTGATCCAACCTATGTAAATGGGTCTAAGCCCCTCTCAACACTATGCAGGCTAAACAGCTATTTTCTGGAGGATTTACGTCGTCAATTGGATGCCCAGTCCCAAAGTTTCAAATCTAACTCAGTAATTTGTTTTTTCACTTGCATTTTTCTATTTTCTTTGAATTTTGAGATCATAACCTAGGAAAAGATTGAGGACTCCACACTACTGGAAGGAAGATATAAATTTTTCTTACACCTTTATATCACAGCTATTATACCACTGAGTACATCACATCAAATTATGTATATTTCATCCTCAATTCATAATGCCACATTGAAAAATAAGCTCTCATTTGAGTAAGTTACAGATTTCTCTTTTTTTTTTGGTCCTTTTTCCTTATGACAGTAACAGGTTTCAGTTGCTGCTGCACTCAATAACACAGTGCAGCATACAATAGGAAGGTGAACAGTTCATGTTCCTAGCAGAAGGCTGTTAGGAAAGGCTAACCATAGATTCATCAGTAAATTTAGAGATATGGAAAGTGCTGAATATTTAACAGAGCAGTTTGAACCAGTGGAAGAGAGTAAGAAAAACAGCCCACCTTGCTTCTTCACATCTCCAAAACTCAAGAACCACCAACAACTGAGCAAGAAAACATTAAGTACAGTTGATAAGAGAATTCAGGCATTTCAGTCACAGCAGCTTATTCTAATTTAATGAGGCTTCAGATGGGATGTTTGAGTTCATGAGGAATGACATAAGCTCTCAGAAATACCACTTCGGGCATTAAAATTTAGTCCTCGATTTGGGAGTTAAAATGTTTGCCTAATATAGTGCTGCTTTTAGCACGAGCAGAATATCTGCATTTTCAGAACAAAGTTGTGAAACAAAGTTAGTTCAGATTTAACCTTTTCGTCGCCTTACAGGTGACTCAGCAGAAGTGCACTGTGCCTGGCTGGGACGGAGTGAACCTTCAGGGAAAGCTCCAGTGGTTCTGGATTTGTGATACCAAAGGCACATTTTGGCTGTGGCTGAGCAGGGCCTGCAGAGCTGCAGGGTATTCCTTGTCCCATAGGCAAGGGACAGCTGCCCAAAGGGACATTACAGATCACCTAACTCTGTGCTCCGCAGTGAAAAGGGGGTGGCAGGGAAGTTTTTCCAAAGCATCAGTCTGGAAGAGCACCAGTCTTTTTTTTTTTTTTTTTTTTCCCTCTCCTTCACTTATTAAACTTTTGTTGTCTCAACACATAAGGCTTATTTCTTTTCAGCATCTGCTGTCTCCCTAGGGCATACATCTTCATTTTTATTTTTGACTGAGTTTGGGGTGGGGGAAGATCAGGTCGTTATGAAAATGTAGGTTTATGGAATGAAGGGAGAAATCCTTCAGCACATGTGCTGCTAGATAACTGTTCTCAAGAACTGAGGAAAACAAATCCACGGCAAAACCTTCATGAAAACCAGATTACTTAAACAACCACAACAACTCTTTGATTTTATATGAATAGCGATACATAAGGAAACTGAGAGCATGAATCTTTGGAGTACAATGAAAAATAGCATATGTTAACCTCACTTCTTGTTCTGTATTTCACCAATTACATTAGTCACCTTCTAGTTTCTCTTTCACTCAACAGTACTGGTGATTAGAAAACTGAATTTTTAATCATGGATTACATGATTTAGACATACATTGCTTGCTACAGCTGTGTGTGCAGTTGCAATCCTACTTCATTTTAAACTATCCTCAGCTTGCATCTAAGCCTGCTCTAAACAGACATGTTACAAATCCAAAAACATAAACTGCAGCCATCTCTCCAAGTTGCAGAAAATCCTGGTCAATATAAGCAGGCCAATCCATGCCTGCCAAGCTTCCAGCCTCCACCTCTGATACACAACTGTTATTAGGAAAGTGAGTCAAAGCATCGTGGCTTCTGTGTATTGTCTTAACTTGTTCTAGCATCTTTGTCACAATTCTGTTTCAGGTGACCCTCTGTACTATGGCTCTTATAGGAAGGATGTAATAAGAAGTGCAGCAATTGACTCACAATTCAGTTTAACTCGTTTAAGAAAAAAATATCCTTTTAACTTTTGAATTTGTTAAAAAAAAAACAAAAAACTGCCAATCAAGGCTAAATAGGAACTGCTCACATTCCTTCAGTTGACATTTCAAATATTTAAAATATCCCAGGGCTTCCTTCACATGCACTGACTTGTCATTTGCATTGCAAAGCTATACAGAAACAATTAACTGCTAAAGAAGTGTATTTTAAAACCTCTGCGTGCACTCTGACTCATACGGATGTCATCCACACTTCTACTTACTGAGATGTTTGTACAAAGAGCTCATGCAAAACACAATTTGCACATATGGATTGCAGATGCTATTTTGGCCCTTCTTGTATACATACTGGTAGGTAGTCCTGCCTTTGCAGATGAAAATTTTAAGAGTTAATTAAAGATAAGAGCATTGGAAATAGCTGAAGATAGGCTAACATTAATGAAGAAACCCCAGTGCCCACCATCCTTTATTTAATGCACCTCTATGGTACATAGCCATTCCTGGGTTGAGTTCCCTGAATTCCAAGGCAGCTCTGTCACTTTGATATGGAAAGTTGCACTGACAAACGTCCAACACCACAGCAAACAGTGCACTTTACGACCACAAGCATTCCTCAAAGGCAGCCTTTTTTCCAGTACTTCAGTTTGCATTTGAGGAATAAAGCTGAATTGCATTCAAACAAAAACCATTACAACAGCACCAGCTTTAAAAACTGGCTTAAACAGAATCAAACAGCTCTCTTAAGATTTCAGAATCCAAACGCTATGCATCAGTTCCTAAAATAAATAAATAAATTTTATGCATGGATGTAGATGATACAGATACACAGCTGCATGAACTGCACATTAAGTTAGAAAAACTGGAAAACAGCAAAGGGAACTAACAGGAAAGACTAACCACCTCCTGATCAAGCTCCTCAGTCAGACAAGCAAGAATGGTTCTGCTGACACAAAGAAGGAAGCAATAGGAGCATGGGAGCAGGACTGAATGGCATTCCTGGTTGCCAAAGATGTGTGTGAAATTAGTGCTCACCAGCTAAATCCCTCAGCAAAGAGAGGATATCACTAACTGGGAACAAAAGGAAAAAGAGTCTGTTGCTGGATCATGACAAATCAACCTGTAATGTGCTATCACTCAAAGATAATAAAAACATCTGTGGGATGAACAGGCTCTCATGTGCATACAAAGGATGACACAGGTACCAGGTATGTGGGTAAAGAGCGAACCACAACTTGAGTTCTTCTACTAAAACCAACAAAAGGGATGAATGGTGCAGGTTTACAAAAGCCTTGTTTTTTAATTCTGTATCCCAGAGGTAAGCAAAGATCATAATCCTTTTAATGAATTACAGATCACATAGGTCAAAAAACTGTTTCAGTCATTTGTCTTCATGGAAACAGGTTGAAAAGAGCTTCCATGAGATTGAAACTTTATTACTTCACGTCACAGTATTTCCTCCAATTATTCTGCCTACAACCACAGCTATCAGTACACTGCCATATCTTCCTCCATCACATCTAATTCTTCACAGCCTGATTATACAGGCATCTCTGTACATGAAAAAAAACACACACTACCATCTTCCAACCTCTTGAAAGGGTAGATAATAGCAGGACAAGGGGAAATGGCTTTAAGTTGAGGGAGGGAAGATTGAGGTTGGATGTCAGGGGAAGTTCTTTACACAGAGAGTGGTGAGGTGCTGGAACAGCTGCCCAGAGAGGCTGTGGATGCCCCGTCCATCCCTGGAGGTGTTCAAGGCCAGGTTGGATGGGGCCCTGGGCAGCCTGGGCTGGTATTAAATGGGAAGGTTGGTGGCCCTGCATGTGGCAGGGGGGTTGGAGATTCATGATCCTTGAGGTCCCTTCCAACCCTGGCCATTCTGTGATTGTTTGAATTTGTGAAACCACCTTCCCTCTTCTTAGAAAACAGTTACCACCAATCTAGCGACATTAGCAGGAATGGACACAAGTATGTATCTGAGTATGGAAGCTTAAGTATGCAGGACTAAGACATGAGCAAAACATTCCTTTCTTATAAACGTTACAAAAATTATCACAGTGTGAGTCAATTATTAAAAGCAAAATTTCTAGCACATGTCAGTTTACCTCAAATTAACAGCATAAGCATTAGCAAAAATTATTTGGCATGCATTCCAAGCTGCCTGGTAATAAAACATTAAAATCAACTGTATGTGAACAAAGTGGACAGAATTCACTGATCAGAATATAAACATACACTTAAAAAAAAAAATTGCACAGCGAAACAAAACTGCCCATCATTAGTTTGATTCTTCCTCATATTCACTTGTGAGTATGAAAGCCACTCATTGCATTAAATGCCCTTAAACTTCCCTTCCTATTAAAAAAAAAAAAAAAATCATTATTTAGTAAAGTCACAGAGACCTTTCTACTTTTGCAATGTTTAAATTATTTTAACAAAGTTCAAATTACTTAAGTTGAAGTTCTTCCTTCAGGAAAAAAGCCTGGGAAGTCACCTTTTTTATGGTTTCAATTCTAAAAACAATGGAAGAAAATGACTGCAGCACCAGAGCTGGTTTCAGTTCTTGCCAGGGAAAGCTCCTACCCAAAATTAAGAAATTGCTTCAGCCCACGCAAGATAACAGCTCAGATTCCTGGCTCCATGCTCTCCAGTAAGGAACACAACATTCACCCAGGGATGTGCTGCTTCTACAGCCCCTACAACACATACATTAAGTATTTTGCAAGAGCAAATACTGGCACTTCCTGGAATGTGTTGTAACTAATTATCTTTACTGCCAACTTAAGTTAGCAAAGCTTGATGCATCTGAAACCAAACTGATGTTTATCTGAAGAACTCTATGTAAGATTTATTTATTAGCTGGCTAGTATGGTTATCCTGCATCAGATGTTGAAATTAACAGGAGGTATTTAGATGCTATTCTGAATTACTGACAGAACATCGTTCTAGGCTACGTAAGTAACTTGGAAGCAGGGTTACAGGTTTCCATAATTTGAGCTCTGAAAAACAAGTTCTCAACCTACACACATTGCCCAAGCAAGTCTGGCAGCACTGAAGGCTCTGAGCTCCGTGGCTGATAAGGGCAGAGGTATTCTCACCAGATGGGGTGCCCCCGCTGCAGCAGCACCTTCCTGCTCAGCCCAAGCTCAAAAAGCCATGCAGACTGGCAAGTTTCAAAGCAGAGTAGCTCGCTATTTTCAGTGAAGAGCCTTCTCCTTTTCGTGAGAACCAGCCATTGCCTTGTAAAATGCGAGCTGCAAAGATTAAGGGAAAAGAACTGCAAACATGTTCACATTCATGCAAGGTAATCTAAGGCAGCAGAGCATGGGAACTTGGAAAATGTAAGATAACTGCTTTGCATGTCCTCCATCATGGTAAAGAAGCTATGAACACAACTTAAACAGAAAGCTCCAGCTGTTTTAATCTGCAGAACAAGGGCGTCCAGCCATTTAGCTCACCTGGACCACATCAGGTGAAGAGGAATTGTCTGGGGCTGCGTATAGAATACATTTTGTAGTCAGCAATCGCTGTGTTTTACTTGCCAAGAGGCACAAGTGTATGTCACATGTAATACAGGATTCAGTTGGACTGAGCGTGTGCAGCAGGCATGAGTTAGCACTGCACTGCACCCCCCCACCCCTGCACTGCAATCCATTGCTGCAAACACAGCTGGCCCCTAAAGAAAACATCACTAAAACTAAAAATCACACAGCAATGTTGAAAGTTTATGATGATGTGTGGCTGCAGACAGCCTGTGGACCAAGGGCTGGACACACGTGCTTTGGAAAAAAAACACACCATCTATACAGTACCACTTGGCACTGTTCCTGAAAATAAGGGGCTTACAGTTAACAATCTGTGTTCACATACATCGGAAATATGCCAAACTGACGTTAACTTTGGTTTTGTAAATGATAAATAAGGATACTTAAAAACGCTGATTAACCTGAAGGGTATTTCTTATTCTTATTTCTTATCTTTTAAAGGATAAAATCGGGAGCACAGAGTCAAGAAAAAAGAATTACAATCGCAGATTGCTTCAATTATCTCAAAAGTAGGCATTTTTCCAAGAAAATTCAGGGACAAATTTACACTACAGGAAAAAACAAATGAAGACTAAAGTATGAAAATGCAGAGAAACTCACAAGGAATTGGCCCTCTGCTAACATCAGGAGACGTGAATCTTACGGTGAAATGAAAATTTTAAAGCAGTTTTCCCTTGATGAATCAAATCAATAAACAAGTAATAAGTTTACTTGTCTGAGAAATTGATCTGTCTGTAACACTATGGCTTCGTATGTATTACGTTTTAAACCACTCTCCAAGGTGACTGTGTGTTACATGAGAAAACAGTCTCAAACTGCACTCTCCATTAAAGACTGTTTCTGAAAGCTCCTCATCTAATGACTGCAAAGCACATCAGAAATCACGTACTTCTACCTAGCAATGCAGAAGGAAGCTTTCCAAGTAGAAACTTCTGAACTCTTTCATTCACACTGCTTAAAACAAGCTTAACATTTCAGAGAGTTGTTTTCTCTCACCAGCTTGGTTTAGATCTACTCAAGACAGTCTCCACTTTGACATCCATAAAGGCACTCACCCTGCAACACGCAACCAGCTCTACAGCCTCCAGCAGTCACACACCCCACACAGCCCTGTTGTCAATAGATTCACTGTGCTCAAACCTGAGACATTTTCCTTCTGTGATGATTCCTGGGTCCTCCTGGGCTGCTTTTCTCTTGCATTCTTTAGGGGTTTTGCGGATAGGAAGAGTATGGAAAAGAAAAGCTTTGTACAAGTCCTGTGCAGGAACAAGAGGAACTGCAAAACTCAGAGTTCAGAGTAAACATGTAATGTACACATACGGGCCCGAAACAAAACAAGACCTTTTTCTTCCTTTCCAGGGTGCAGCCACAGTATCTGCAGTTTCTCCTAACAAGAGCTGCTTCCACCTGCCACCAGACAGAAGGCATGCTCTGGCTCTCAGTCTGGGCATACTTGGGAAATGATTTTTGCACAGGCAGGTCTGAGTTCTTCATCTACAACAATGCTGTTGGGACACACTTAGCAACAGATTGACCAGCCAGGTATCTGAATGTCCTCATATTCATGCTGCAGAGCAATACGCTCATCAAGCAGACCTATTTCTGTGACCCAATCTTCACCTGCTTCCAAAGGACTGCCATGCCAAACGCCAGTGATGGGGACTGGGGACAGAACCAAGCCAAAGATGCTCTGCAGCCGTACATAGAGAACAGAAGTGATAATGTCACAGTTTGCTTTTAAACTTAAAATTCTAGCAGGCTCTAGCAGGGCTCTGTATATATATTTTTGGAGAAATACATTGTTCTCCTATTGCTTTCTTTTAATCAATGAATTCACAGTGAAATGAGTGTTACCCAGTCACATACATTTCCCCAGCACTGACTGTGAAGGTTCCTGACCACTGGACATACAGATTTCAGCAAGAGGCATTCACTCCACAGTCTGAAATTCCTAATTACAATACAGTAAGATATAATGAAGCTGTAAGCATGCTATTTTCATTAGTATCTTGCAGAGACATTAAACACCTTAACAAATTGCCTCTAAATTAGCCAGGCAAAATAGTGCTGCCTTTGAGGAAACTAAAGCCAAATTTATGTGAGCAGAGGAAACCAAGCAGTGGTCTCACCATTCTTCATGCCATCTGTGCAGCAGCCACTGAAAAAGTTCTTATGCCCCTCAGCTGTACAGCACGACCTCTGAAGATCTGTACTTCATGACCCACCTGAATGCAGGAGGTACAATCCTGTGTTATACTGCAGTGTCCCTCCTATGAAGGAAGGCTGAGGGAACTGGGCTGCTTCAGCCTGCCTCTAGGGAAGGCTCTGGACAGCTTCTGTGATTCCATGAGAGTACAACTCTGCTTTATGACAGCTCTATGGAAGTACTGTTTTATTATCACTTTACACTTTCAAAGCCTACTGTAATGATACCCAAAGTCAGTCACCGAGATATCACCTCGTGGGCTTGAGCAAAAAAAAAGGGTTGTTTTTGTGACACAGTTTCCTGTGTTCACCATAGCAGTGCACACTCTGGTTTTAGGTCTCATGTTCTGACAGATTTTATAGATATGTTGGGTCACACCTCCTCTGAGCTGGACTCAAACACCCAAAAAGACTTTCAAACCTTACGCTATGGTGACCCAAACCCAAAACCTGGCTTGATGCACAGAACTGCATAGTTCTCATCAAGCAGGATCCTCAGCAGAAGTCCCACTGAGCATGTGGGTGTGTGCAGCTTTTAACTTTTAAACAAGCAATTACAAACTTACGATGTTCAAATACCGTAGAACTTCTTAAAAAGAAAAAGGAGAAAAAAAATTGCACAAAGAGGCCCATTAGAAGCCTCAGTAAATTTAATCAAGTTTTAGAGATGCCAGATCAGATGGGCAGCTCCGTTCAAATTGCAGTTAATGGTCAGAATCATATTCCAACATCACCTAGAATGTTTTCTAAAGATGGTTTCACAAAGATCCCAGCTTGCCCATCATCTCTCCTAACCAGCCCAGTGAAGTTAAAGAATACCTCACAGAAATAAACAACAAAAGCACGCACAGCACTTTGGCACTTATCGCTGAGCTCACCTCCAGCACTCCTCATCTCTTCCCAGTCACCTTCCTGTCGTTTCGAGCAGCTCACAGCTATCCAGCTCCACACTGATGATGGCTCACACATCAAATACTGTCGGTAAAACTGCATGAAAGCATTTGGTGGCAATCAGCATGCTTTCTTTTCCCCTGATCAGCACAGTGCTCTGCAGATCAGCACAATGCAAATTCACAGCTTGTTTTACGGAAATTTCTCAGCAGTTTGAAGATCGGGATATGGGGGGAAATGGTTTCAAACAAGAAGAGAAGAGATTCAGATTAGATGTTAGGAGGAAATTCCTTACTCAGAGGGTCCTGGCACAGCTGCTCAGAGCTGTGGGTGCTCCATTCCTGGAGGTGCAGCAGGACAGGCTGGATGGGCCCTGGGCAGCCTGAACTGCTGGGGGTGCTGGAAATGAATAGGCTTTAGGTACTTTTCCAGTCCAAGCCATCGTGTGATTCCATGATTACCTGCATCTCAGCTGCTACCCAATGTTATGTGTCTCTTTTAATAAATCTTCAAAGTTCCAAGCAAAAAAGGATTCAAAGTTTTTTTTAACACAATCTAACGCATTAAAGTACTACAGAGAACATTTTAATGGACAACAAATTAAGTCAGTGTACCTAGAAGCAATGAAGTAAATTTACCTATGGTAGGAAATAAGAAGCTCATGGAAATAGAGATGTATCATATACACCATTATTAGACAAATCCACTCCATTATATGATGTCATCATACGGGATGCTAAAGGATTCTGTCATTTATCCACACCACTATTAATATTAAATGCTACTCAGTGATAGGAAAAAAAAAAAAACCAGAAGTCAAACAAAGGGAAGTACATCAATTTCCCTTCAGCGTGTTTACACAATCCTGAAACTCACCACGCTGCATAAGCATTTGGCCAGCACTCTCAGACGTACGGTTTGGTTTTTCTGTGGCCCTGTGTGTAGTCAGGATTTAGACACAATGATCCCTGCAGGCTGTGCCAACGCAGATGTTTTCTGATTCCATTTTCAGTTAGGTTGAAAAATCACAGCGCTAATTTGTTACACTCATCCTGAATCCACCTGAGAGTTCAGCAGGAGAGAACGCTTCAGAAGAACGGCACACGTCTTACGTAATTGCTTCTACTAACTTCTGAAAAGCATGAGGGAGGGGGAGAAAAACAGGAGAGAAATCTTTAACTTGTCATCCTGCCCATGCAGATCTGTCCTTCATCTCAGATGCACGGGAGTCAGTTTGTATCACAAGCTGACATATTAGATGACAGCTTTAGTCACACAAACAATGCAGTGTTTCAAGGCTAGCACAGGCAGAAAAAAAGCTGTTGAGCCATGTTATTGCATATCTCACCGTATTAGCAGCCATAATTACAGAGCCTGACTGCCTGTTCTAACTTTACTTGTGGCCATTCAGATAGCTGAGCAGACTCCTGACATAAGATCTGCTTTGTCTCTCACACTTCATCCTCTATTTATATTTTTCCCTCTCCTCTCTGTATGGTCTGCAAAAGGCTTCTACTTTCTATCTTCTAATCATATCTTAATACTTAATGTCTTCTAATAATTAAGCCACAGATGACACGAACATCATCACCACATCCTTCCAAAAAGGGAGAGCAATCAAGTGCTCGTAATACCATAACTAAGACCAAGCCTAGGCCAGTTTCAGCAAGTCAAGCAGCTGTTATTCACTGTGGATACAATCAGAAAAGCTGAATCACATTTTAGGACCCTGCTGCTGTTTACATCCGACAGGGAAAAGGCCTTCTGCTACATGAGGGGCCGTTTATTGCAGCCTAACACAGACTTTGAAAGTGAAATCCCACCAACGCTTATGAATCCAGACTCACCCTCCACTTCGGCAGCCAAGTCCCAGTACAAAGGCTGACATTTCCTGTGCCAATACTCCTATGAGAAAAGTCCCCCCCTTACCCAACAGTGACAGCAACGACTGAGTTATGGCTGGAGTAGAAGGTAGAATTTGTTTCTTGTAGAAGTGCACGAGAGCAGCCATGCACTGATATCTGGAGTGCTCAGCAACACCTCTGGCCAACAGAGATGTGACAGAGAACAGTTCTGGTCACCTGAAATACGCTTTGTTTTTTTTTTTTATTTTGGGATTTAATTTCCACTGGCACTTGTATTCAGCTTCCAAGTTCAAGAGACAAAGATTTCCACAATCCTGCCGTGCAGGTATGCTCTCTCAGGGCTGCTTCTCCACCTCTCAGCACCCTCGGGAACGCATTCCATCATTTTCCACGTATTTCCTGCACAGAGGAAAAGCATTGAGCAGACTTATTTGCTTTCCTTCAGCTCAGTGATTTAGTGCAGACAATACTGAATAAATCTGTGCCTCAGCAGCTTTTGCAGACCATGCAATACACGGGACAAACCTCCTCATTTCTATTAAAATATTTCATTAGCAAGGAGCTGAAGTATGAATATCAAATAAAGACACTAAAAGAAAGAAAGCACGAAAATCACGAACTATGGAACAGCAGCCACTCTTCTTTTGCTTCGTTCTCCCATTGTCTGAATTGATCTCTCAAGATCAGCCCATTTGAGCAGGCACAGCATTCAGACACTCCCACAGTGCTCAGCTATCAAAGCAGCAGCAAAAATAAAGTTACATCAAAGCCTTTCACTGAAGGGGAAAATAAATAAATAAATAAATAAATTTCCTTGAAATAGGTTATTTTAAATAATTAAGTGATCTCAAATTGCCACACTCTAAGAACTCTGCTACTGATGCAGGTGGTAAGTGTCAAAATTCACAAACACCGTTTCCAGCAGTTTCTTCCAGATTCTGAGGCATCAGAGTTGGCCACTAAACAAACCAAATACGTTGCTGTGAAGGGACAGAGCCAGACCCCGCTCACACAGATGCCAAACGGATGCTGCAAAACTCTCAGCCAGCACTCAACAGGAATCCCAGGAACAGCCAGCACGCCAACCTCACCTCCATGGGACAGAACTGCAGTCCCCACTGAGTTCTTCCATGAGCAAGGAGAAAGCACTGAGTTTTAAAATGCGTACCATATATTTCATGTGGTCAAAGTCCACATTACCATTCAAGCACGTCAAAAGAGTCGCAGGTTTTGTTGATCCTATTGTAGAAAGTAGGCTTTAAAGTGAAAAATTCTGAAGGCCTACAAATACTCAGCCCGATCGCTGGAAATAAAATGAGATCTTAGATTAAGCCAAGCTACAAAAGAAGTGCTGGTGTGAGCACTGACTTGTAGGCATCTATAGAGAAGGCTCCTTGGGTCCTGTGATCAGAGGATGCTGGAGCCGAGGGCAAATAAACAAACCATAACTAATCTGAAGCCATGCCCACTTGCTTTGATTGCAAAGCCAGCCTGAAATAGAGGACTGGACTTTCTGCTGCATCACAGTTGAGAAATGCTGCAAGAACAGAAAGAAAAACCAAGAGAACACAATCTTAACAAAGTCCCTCTGTTACTTTCTAGCTCCTAAAGCACAACATTTTCTAAATGGAACTTCCAAAAAAGAGATGGAAGCATTAGGATTTATTAATCTACACTGCATGGCTGAAATGATATCACCACAGCCTGTTCGGATCTATGCTGTGCATTTTCCCTGTGATCTGATCAACCTGATACCCAAAATCTAACTAAGGAAAGGATGAGAAATTTGTCACTCGGGGTAGATGAAAATAAATTGGTTTGAATGGCTCAACTAGACAGGGGAAATACAAAAAACAACACGAAAAAGGGAGGGAAGGAACAACTGTTCAAGTGCTCTGTATCTTCATCTCTGTGATGCACGCAGCTATAATAAAATCAACTTAACCAGGCAGAAGAAGGTAGAAAGTACTGAAGTACTGAAAACAATACGTCCAGCCATCTAGATGAAGCAAGTAATGCAGCTGAATACATCCAGTTCTAAACCACCACAAATATCACTGAACGACTTTGACAAAAATCCCCTTAAATACCTTTTTCTGGATCTGTCTCAGTGTAAGAACTACTTTTAAATAAACCAAGGGAAAGTCTAGTGAAAGAAAAACAGCTATTAAGAGGTAAATTTAAGAGTAAATACAAGCTATTTAGAAGAAAATTCATCATAAAGCTGTAGCTGTTATTATTCAGGAACCATTTACATATTATCATTTGTTATTTGGTGCTTCTGCCAATTGTATAAAAATATCAGGCAGGGCCACGTTAAGGACTGTGAGGTATCAGACATCTCATGCTGGCCTAACAAGAAGATGACCGAGGCTGGGGCTCCTCAACCACTCGATTCTGTGCTCGGTTGTTCAAAGCAACAATCATTTCCTCACCCAGCACCAAGAATTCAAAGATAACTCAGAACAGGCCGACGAAGCCACATGGCGTGCTGATGCCTATAGCTGCAGTCAGATGATGCTGGTTGCTATTCAACGGAAGCAAGGAGCTTCCTGTCACCAAGGCAAACATGAAGCGACTTCCATTTCAAGCCTGTGCAGTTACTGCTCCTCTAAAGATCCGCCGTCTAACTTCTATTCTGGTGATACAAACGTTATACAAATGAACAAGAATATTCAACATTCAATTTCCTTCTTCCCACTTCTACTCATCTTCTGAGTTCCCCCAGCTTTGCCTCCCAAAGAAAGGCCTCAGTCCTCCTTCTGCCAAGGAATGCTTTCACTCCGGACTTGGTTTCCTACCTGGTCCCAATGCACGTTTATGTATTTTATCTGACAGACAGACAACGCTTCCCATAGCTCAGAAACAGACTCCTGGGAAAAAGCAAAGAACAGCTTCTTGGGGTATCTGAGCAGCTGATTCCCTTACGGAGGGTTTTTCTCTTCATTCTCATCCTTTAAACAAGACAATAGAAAGCTTACCTATTGTGTTCATTTAACACTCAGTACGTGCTTATTAAAGATAAAAACGAGGTCTGCAAGCATATGCAGTGACCACCCTGCAATATTAACGCATGGCAGCAATGCCAGCACTGTGACAAGGAAAAGGCGGCCATAGAATCACAGAACGGCCAGGGTTGGAAGGGACCTCAAGGATCACGAATCTCCATCCCCCCTGCCACATGCAGTGCCACCAGCCTCCACACTTAATACCAGCCCAGGCTGCCCAGGGCCCCATCCAATCTGGCTTGAACACCTCCAGGGATGGACGGGGCATCCACAGCCTCTCTGGGCAGCTGTTCCAGCACCTCACCACTCTCTCTGTAAAGAACTTCCCCGGACATCCAGCCTAAATCGTCTCTCCTTCAACTTAAAGCCATTTCCCCTTGTCCTGCCGCTGCCGCTATCTACCCTTCCAAAGAGCTGGCTGCCCTCCCGTCACGCTGTGTCGGTGCTTTACTGTGCCCACCCCGCAGCTGCGCTGCCTGAAGCTCCGGGCGGCTCGGCGGGCAGACGGAGCAGCAGAACCAACAAAGCTCCTCACTGGAACGACGCTCGCAGAACCACGGTCCACATCCTCAACGCATGGGAAGAGGGCAGAAACTTTTACCAGCCACGTTTTCAGTAACGCTATCTCACCCATCCCCGAAGCGGTGTTTTACCAGCGTCCAACGGCACCGCCGCCCGGGACACGACGGGGCGCGCTCCTCCCCGAACCCCTCCGCACGGCCTCGCTGTGCTCGGAGCCATCCGTATCCAGCTCCACAATCGTCGCCCCGGGCCAAACCGCTCCAAGGAGGGACGGCGAGCCTGCCCCCTAAATCCCGCTCCCACCCGGGCCGCCGCCGTCCCACGCGGCACTTACTGTGTGCGCTGGAGCGGGAGGCGGCGGCGGCGAGAAGCGGCGGCAACGGCACAGCCCCGGCGGTGCGGGCGCGGCGGAGACGGCCCCGCTCGTGAGGCGCGGGGAGCGGCAGGAAGGGCGGTGTTTGTGCCTCCGCCCCGCCCGGCCGGGAGGGAAGCCGCGGGCAGGGAAGTAGTTGGCGAGTTACCGTGAGAAACTGGATCCGATATGGGTTGCTCGCCTTTAAGTACCTGCGGAATACAAAACGTCACAAGGTCCGGCCTCTGCGAGAGGCAGGGCGGTGTAGGACCGCTGAGAAGCTGTTGGGCACCGTTTGTGCAGCCGGAGTTGAAGGCTGTCAGTATTGAGAGGGACAATAAAAGGTTTTTTTGTTTTGTTTTGTTTTGTTTTGTTTTGTTTTTTGTTTTAAGCACGTTAACAGGAAATGGACTAGAGAGAGATTAACACTGTTACTTGACGGCTGCAGACACAAAGCAAAGTGTTCAATGTTTTGTTCATCACTGTGTTCAATGCGAGCTGTGGTTCGTGATGCTCCCGAAGTTGCGAGTTGGAGAATCACGACTGCGGTAATAATAGGCTGACGGCCAGCCCTCATCTTGTGCAGAACACGCTGCTCCAGCTGGATGCACGTCAATCTTCGGGGCTGAATGGGATGAATTCCACTGTACTCACAGAGGAAACAAGATCTCAATTATTTTTCAGCACTCTTGGAAATCTTCTAAGGCCCTGGTGGATGTAAGCTGGCAAGCATTGTCCCAGTTTTCAAGAACAGCAAAAAAAGAAGTGAATTTAACGAATTTAATCTCCCTTGGCATCAGTGTTGCCCATCCAGTTGACCAGGGGAAGCCAGCTGATGTAAACCATAAAAAAAAATATAAAAAATAGCGTGGACAACGGGTGGATGGCTCAAGCTCAGGGGTTGTACCAAGTGGGGTTACGTCAGGCGAGTGGCCAACTGCTTGTGGGGTTATGCAGGGCTCCATTTTAGGTCTAGTTCTTTCCTGCTTTTATTAAGGACTTGAAATTATACCAATTAGGTTTATCTACAGCCCTAAGGAGCTGTTGACTCCTTCCAGAGCAGAGGGGCCTTGGCAAATCAGAGGGCTGTGCAATAATCAACCATGTGAAATCTAACAAGACGAAGCACCTGACTGTGCACCTGCAGCGGGGAAAACCCAGCTTTGTGTACAGGGACAGGAAGCTGGAGAGCATCCCCATGGAAAGAGACCTGGGGGTTCTGGCTGACAGCTGTCTGCCTTGGGGTACATCAGGCCCATCCCAGGACTGTCCTCCTCAGTGCTGTGCAGCCTTACCTTCAGCACTTGCGAATAGTTTTGGATGCCAGAATAGAGGAAGGACATAATTGTTATAGAGCATACAGAGAAGGGCTGTGAACACGGGGGAGGGTCCAGAGAGCAAGAAGTGTGAGGAGCAGCTGAGGTCCCTTGGTTTACTCAGTCCAGAGGAGGCTGAGGGGAGGCCTTGTGCCTCTGCTCTCCAGTGACAGGATGGGGATGGCAGAGCTGGTCAGGAGGGTGAGTTAGGAAAAGGCTCTTCAGCAGAAGGTGGTGGGTATGGAACAGGATCCCCAGGGCTGTTGTTACTCAAGAAGTATTTGGACAACACTCCCAGTTAGAGGGTTTGAATTCTATAATCCTAAGGGTTTAAAAGCAAAAAGTGAGCTTTACCAATAAAAATGACAGAAGGTACCACCACCACCACCAGCCGCAGAGAAACAGGACAAAACACTGCAGCTGATAGCTAATTAATATGCTGAATTTTAAAGGAAAACATTAGAAAGCTAATTGAAACCAAGTTAAAGCATGAGAAGCTTAGGCAATAAATGACACAGAAATGGAAAGATCAAAACCTTACAGATTTCACAGTTAAAAGAGAAGGAATAAAACACCCATAAACTTGTTAAATCAGTATCTTTATTTATATAAAGTATTTGATCAGTGTGCTGAACCTGCCATCAGAGGCTGTTTTGCTACTTTTAGTAAAAATAAACATTTGAAAAAATTATCTTGGAGAACATATCCAGTATCCAAGCTTATTTTCTTGTAATCACGGTTGCAGCTTTTCATAACTATTGCAACTAATCTAACAACGGGTGCTCTTAGGAGGAAGGGAATGGTACCTCACATAGAATATCCCCAAAAGTTTATTTCCTGCAAGTGGCAGCGAGGTTTCTAAAATGCATCAGAACACCTAAACTCAGCTTGTGCCATAGCAGCGTGGTACAAAATCTAAGTCATCCTTCTCCATGAACATTCTGCAACATCAGCTGAGAATTACCTGCTTTACGAGTCACACAGCAAGCCAGTTTAAGTACCCAGATGGCCAGAGTTTAACTCTCAGAAGTTAATGTAGTAACAGTGAAGAACTTGTATCACAAACTTGTTTGAGGTAACTGAATCGACAAGACGAGAATGAAAACCCGGCTGCATCATGTATTGCTACATGGACCAACACAAGTCACAATTACTAGGCTATGATATTTAAAAGGGACATTGTCAACCAAGTTACTTTGTCTGGACACAGAATTACTGGAGATTAAGTACTGGAAAGTGCAAATTTTAAGTTCAATTTCTGCATACAGCTACCTCTTACAGAACCCTAGGCAGCCAATATTAACCTTCTGAATAACTTGCATAGCAATAGGGAGAAAGCATTAATTGCTGAAAAGACAGAAATCAGTGGAAGCTGTTAAGGCATCAGCTGGAAGCTCCGTTTTTTTTTTTTTTTTCTTCCTAATGAGTAAAGTTGAGAGTGTCCCTTTGAAAACTTTTTGTTACAACAGAAGTTAATTCATGTTGATTCCATTATTACAAGAAAGCTACCAATACAATGACTTATAATTGTTAAACATCCATTAGCATTATACACGCATTCAACTGATTTGTAAAGGAAGTAGCAGCAACATGGGATTCTAGAAAGTTGAATTTCTGCAGGATTTATTGGAACTATTATGAAAGTATGGGCAAATACATAGTGACTTTATGTTATTTTACGAGTAGCTTATGGTAACTATAAACATTATTGAAAATGCCTGCTCGTCGTCCTTACTCTTCTGGTCTAAGCACAAGTTTGCCAGGATAATCACAGTGCAGCTTGACTCAGAGAAATGACAACATTGTATGCCTTGGCATGTTCTACATAAAATCTGCTCGGTTTGCAGATGAAAAGACAGTTTTTTTTTGTGATTACCAGTACAATAAACTGAGATTGAAATATTAAACCTAATGAAATAGATACACAGATATATTTCAGAACAAAACATCAAGGACATCATTATACAATGCTGTCACTGTTTTGCACATTCTCTGAATACAACTTTGTTAGTTCAGAGGTTGCATAAAATTAACGCATGTATATAAGCAGCTGTAAGCCCAGTTGCTTTTCTGAAGGAGTGTGCTGAGGATAAACTCCCGTTGTCTTCCTTGTTTAATAGGAACAGAAGTTATTAGAATCACTGAGCAGATAGGACACACGTTGGCAAGTCTGTTCTGTAAGGCGATGTCACTTCTCATCAGTCGCTTTTCTGGTCCATCATTGTACTTAAACTGTTCTAATACCAATTTTGATCTTAATCTGTAACTAAGAGTAGTGGAAGAACAATTACAGGTGAACCACCAAACAGCTGTTTCAGTTTGAAATGCTGTCATGATGTTTTTTCGTGGTGGAGTATTCACATTCTTTTTTATTGCACAATTTGAAAATTCAGGTAATGTGCATAAAAACCTTCATAGTGTTTCCACTGCAACTTGCGAAACGTACATTTTAAATGATCTTAATGCAATTTACAAAATCTTTTTAAATGATCTTATATTTTTAAGATAAAAGCATCCTGAGAACGTTACAAAGTTCATTTTACAAGCCCTTCACTTCTACTATGCTTTATTTATCCCCATAGTTCCTAATCTGACATGTTTATTTTACATTTATCATCTTGGTGCTCTATTTCACAAAATATCTTTTAGTACAAAGTACACCATTGGCATTCAAGTAACCCAGCCTTACACCTAGTTTACAAATTAAACCTTTGTTGAACTCTCAAGTTCTGAAATAGGCCAGGAAAAATAAACCAAAATACAGATTCGATATTTTGGTCGAACACTTAAATTATGCAGTCTAATATTTTGGCCCCCCCAAAAATAAAATAAAATAAAATAAAAAAAACAACAATGTATCCTTTTCAATATATTTTCCTTTCATTTTAAACCAGATGTAAACGTACAGTACAAAGAGTGAACATATTAAAGTACTTTGCTCATTTTTTTTTTCTTTTTTTTTACTTCTGTAAAGTACTTAGGAAAACCAGACAAACAAAAACGTTAAGTGCTAAGAATGAGCTGAGTATCTTTGGGCTAAATAAAGTCTGGAAAAAATGTAAAAAATAAATTAGTATTTTTTTTTTTCCTCTACAGACATGCAAATAAATACTCTTTGAGGAGATTCTAATGCAATATTCTAAAGTTGTATCTTCCTGTACTACTACTTTTTCATCAAGACTAAAGCTTCACAAATAATCTTGACAATTTTAATAGGAAGATAATCCATTAATATGTACATATGTTTGTAAAGGGAGTGTCTAGGGTTAAAAATATATTTCTCTTTTAAAAGCTAAGTCTGCCATCCTGATGGCAGTGAGTGAGCTATGGAACAGAAGACAAGTCACAGAACATCCTTCAGTTTTTCATACCCTAGATCATAAGAAAGAGACCGAGTGAATTGAGGAGGTAAACAGCCTGGATTCCAGGAATGGAGACAGACAGTGGCTCACATTAATGTCTGCATGGCCAGTTTCTGATACAGTAGGAGTATCTACTAGAATAGACTGCTTCTTTCTCACATAAAAGCATACGTTTTTATTGTTGGCCAACTACACAAGTAGAGATACAGCTAAGGTTGCCACAGTGAGAGAATAACATTATCTAAGGTTCCCATCTGGACCTACTTTCAGAAAAAGGCCAGGTGTTGAACACAGACTATGTCCAGATGGCACACTCCAGGCAGGAACATAACTACGTAAAAGGAAGAGCAAACCACCTCAGAAACATCTTAAGTATATTATAAACAGATAATTCAGAGTCCTGTATATATTTTAGGCAACAATCAGAATCTGAAGTGACTAGAAGATCTATGTAATAAATATATTTAAAAAAAAAAAAAAAAAAAGCATCTTTGTGGCACAAGCTGTCATTGTACATCTGCTTTGTTGACTAGTTTCAGGAAAAATATTTTCAGGGATGGCAGAAGGTAAATGTTACACACTGTATTGAGAAAAAATATTACATCATGAATTTAACATCATTTTTTAACACTTCATTAAATGGGCTGAATCTATCAGGCAAGATTCTCATCTTTACTGTTCCATCAGCTCCACAGGAGAATATGTGATTTGCTGGTCCTGTTTCAATTTGCATGACTCCTGTCCCAATATTTCTGAAGAGAGACTGTCGAGAATGCTCATTGATGAAGGTGTGCAGAAGATTAAACGTAGACAGACTCCATACCTGAAAAAGCATCAAAACATTAATCTTCCATAATAATTACTAATAATTACCAGGATCTTAAAGCTCACTTAGTGATGAGTCACGGAAAAATTGAACTAGAGTACATTTTGTATTGATCTTTCTCACACTAATTATGAGAGAAAAGCTTTGCAGCAATCCATAATGACATGGTTATAGAATATTAATATTCATTTTGTATAATAAGGTTATATTAACTGAAGTGGAATGGATGAGGTAAGAACAATATTTCAAAACAAAAGTAGTGTATGTGAAAGTCAGTGTTCAGAACTGAATGTGACATCTGACCATTCCACATTCATGTGCAGTAGGGTTTTACGTGTGTTTTTATTATTAAGTTTACACAATATCATGATCTTCACTTCTTTGCTCGCTGTTCCCCACTAATACCTTTATGTTGCCTTCAGCAGATCCTGTGACAAAATACTCTTCTGTAGGATCGACAGCAATTGCTTTGACTTGAGAATCATGGCTTTGGAGTAACTGTTGCTGTTGCTTTTGGCGAAGGTCAATTATACACGTCAAGCCTTTTTTCCCTCCAGAGATTAACAGCTGATGTTTTGGAGCATATGCTAGAACAGTTGCTCCACTATCATGACAGACAAAAGCTGAAAGCCAAAGCAAAGTAATTTAAGTAAACATATTGTACTAATATTAGGTTGCCATCAGTTTCTAAAGTTCAGGATGGTAAAAACAATGGCTTTGAAGATGTAATGCAACTGATCACAACCTGTTAACTTCATTCAGTACCACATATATGCAAACCAAGACTCGTATCAGACATCCTGAAGTTGCAGTAGTCACAAATGAAGAAATTAACAGCTTATCCCCATAAGCTATTAAGCCTTGACCAGAAACAAGTCCTTTTCAAACTCTTTAATAATTATTATTTCAAGGCAAGTTTCCTCCTGAATTACCAGATATCTTTTGACAGCATTTTCCACTTATTATTTTCAATTTCCCAGTTTACAAATTTATTTGGATGTGTTTTACTACTCTGAATGATTATAATTAGTAAAGGATTACAGTTATCAGAACAAAATTCAGTATGTCTGAGACTAGATGCTATAAATCCTAATATGTGACATATAATATCTGTACTTAAGAGTTCAGGGGCTTCTCTTAAGCGATGTTTAGAAATTTCATGCACCATATAAATATGCCTAAGCATTCAAACTTACCAGGAGTTCACAACGTGACTCTCTAAGCCTAAACCTGCATTTCAGATATTCAAATTCAGTTCTTTTTCACAGCAGCAAAGTAGTAGTAATAAAATCAGTGCAACCCACCTAAGTATTTATTACATATGAAGAAGCACACTTACAGAAGCAGTTCTTGTTTACACGTTTAAAACACTGTGCAGTGCATTTGGCATAACACAAAATAACATAGAACTGAACAATCTTTGAAAGCAAAAATGCGCTGTCTGTTTAAGAGAAACACAGCACTAAGAGCATCCTTAAAAATGAGACTGAAAATAACTACATGATTATGAAATCTTGTTTGCATATTGTTTGTCAAACATATTCCTTAAAAAAAAAAACAAACAAAAAACAACGTCAATTTCCTAGAAAATTTGGTGCATTTATTCATGCAATTAACTTCAATTCAGAAAACTTCATAACCATGGCTTTTCAGGGCAGAATTTCCACAGAGGCAATGAAATACATAAATGCTCTTAAAAAACATTCATATTTTCCAGGTAGATCTGCAAACATCTAATGCTGTCTTTATGGTACCATTAGTGTTGAGTGGAGCCTCTGACTTAAATAGAGAGAACAACAGGAAGCTGGAGTTAGAACATGGATCCATATCCATGCAGACTTAGAAAGCCTGTTAAAAACTACTGTTTTTACCGTTTTATAGTTATTGTCTTCTGAATATGTTACCACAACAAACGAGACTCCCTCCATCTTTAAAAAAGACTGAAGCTATTAGATTTCTGGTTTTCAGGGATGTGCTTGCAGTACAAAGATATAAGAAATGGCAAGAAACCATTTATATAGAGCCTTGTATTATTTCTTGAGAATCTCTTCTTAGATTACAGTTACTGCAGGATGAAGAAAGTTGTTTTACTGTTTGTATTAAAATTATTTCCAATAACTTAGACTCCAATAATTTTGCCATGAGTGCAGATCCCCTATTTTATTTTTATTTTTTATACCGATCAAATATTTTCCTTGATGTATTTTACTTACCATGCACCAGACTATTTGTGGGGGAAACTAAAGTATCCCAAAGACAAATATTTCTGTATGGAAAAAAAGAAGTTTTAATTAAGTGAGTAATGCTACCAAGTATTTTGAATACTTGAATGAAGTCATAGGAACCACAAGGAAATTGTTTCAGGGATAAAGCACTGTAAACAAGCTTATAAAATTAGTATTTTTGGGCAGACTAAATCACTTTCATAGTTAAACATGCCTTTTTACTACTGGTTATTCTGTTCACAGATTCATATTGAGATTACAAGCTTTTGTAGCTGAATTAATTTGAATGTTAGCTACTCTCGATATTTCTTAATCCAAACATATTTTAAGTGTTCTCCAAAGTGCTATGCAGGTCTACCTAAATCTATCAATAAAAACTTTAAGACAGACTCATAAGGAACATGAACAGAGGTTTTGTGCTTCCTTATAAGAACACCTTTAGCATGGAAATGTAGGTGCAAATGTTGTGTTCCCCAAAAGAAAGAGGGCAGGAGTATGAATGTTGCTGTTAAATTGCATAAAGAGAATCACCAGAAAGCTGAAGCTGGACATGGGAAGGGGAGGGAAGAAAACATGGCACCATATCATTTTCATATATTATCAGAGTAATATTTTCTAAGTTCTTACCTGTTGTCAGAAGACAATCCAGCTGTGGCTATCAAAGATGATGAACTGATGAAAACAAAGTCATTGGCTGTTTTGTTATGGCACTGCCAGGTCTGAAAAACAGATTATAAATCAATAATTACAAAGACACAGATTTTCTGTCAATATGAGAGCTTAAACTTGCACAGGAAGGTGGGTTCTTTTGAATATGGTTTAAAGAACACAGGATATGAGACTACATGTATGCCTTCTGAAACTGTTGATTTTTCAGGGCAGTATATTTCCAGTCCTGATTTACTGATGCTCAATTCGCAGCTGATGATTACTGATAATTCTTATCGAACATTAGGGTTATTTCATCTATGACATTGAATTTTCTACTCTCCAGCTTTAATGGTATGATGGGAATTTGAGAAATTGTCTGTCAAATAGATTACAGAATGGCAACAATGCATTATTAAAAACTGATTAATACTGGTTATCAGAACAATCCCTGCCCAGTCCTAACATGTCTGAACAGGTAAGAAAATAAAAAAGCACAACAGAACTTTATGGAAGCAAGTTTAGTTTTCCACTTACCAAATATGGTTTTGGTGAGGTCCCTGTAAGTGGGCAACATTTCCAATTTGTTTGATATAAACTTATATATCCATCAGCATCAACAACTCCAAACTGAAATGAGATATAAATTGTAAATACTCATGTATTTGTTACACAGAAAATATCTCCCACAATTCAGAGAATGTTCTTTGAATTTGAAGAAAATGATGTTTCAGTTAATTTACAACTTTCTGCTGTGAGAATAAGGTAAACACAAAGCATTCTGTTAGTTACCTTATTTCCTTGATAATTGAACCTCATTCGAGTTACCCGGGAGTTGCCGCCAGACCGAAAACACGTGATTTGCTGTGCATGACCCCATTCAAACATTCTTACACTGCCATCTTGAGCACCCGTCAGATCTGCAACAGAAAACAGTTAACTGACCTTTCACAACATCAGCAGGAAGATTTCTTCTAAAATTTCAACAAGACTTGTACCAGCTCACACAATCCTCTAAATTGCTAAAGCCACAGCATCTGCCACAGTACATAGCATAACTGTAGGATTATTAAGTTACTGACGAAACTTAAACCCATGCAGTTCACACATTATTGAGCTGTACCTACTAATTACTTAAGAATTGTACTGAGATGGCACTGAAATATGAAATTATTTAGAGATACTGATACGGCTTTATCATTCTATCTCTCATGCAAGTCAAAATAAAGGAAAACAATATTCATTTGGTTTAAAAAATAGATCCCTTTTTGCAAAGGCTATTCTACAATATACAGTCTTCAGTTAAAGAAACACAAAGCTGAACTTACAATATGGCAATGTTGGATGAGAAGCCATTCTTCTGACATTATTAATAGCCTTCTTGAGCATCTGTTCAATAAACAAAATAATAGAAAACAATTAACACAGTACCACCTAACAAAAGCTTATTGAATACGAATAATTAATCATGTCAGATAATTTGTTTCCTATCAGAATTCCTACTGAAAGCAAGTACTGCTTTTAGAAATTCTGAAGATAGTTTCTTCCAAGACTAGCATAGATGTTAATACTTTTGCAGCTTTATATATTGTGGTAAATATTAATTTTTTGCTTCAGAGACTTATGGATCCAAGTATAAACACTCCTTAGGCTGCAGTCTTACCTCTTTTCTTGCCAATTCCTTTCTGATTCCATTAAATTTATTGGAATATTCCTGAATATTGTAAGATAAGCAAGAGAGAGGCAGAAGCATGTAAAGAAAGAGGTAAACAAACTTTAACAGAAGTAAAGAATAGGAGGGAAGATATTAGTTCAAGTCTAATTAATGTACTGTAATTGACTGAAAAGTAACTTATTTATTACTATTCGAGGCCTTCTAGAATAAGCAAAATACCTAGTAACTGCTAAATCAAGTATTATTTAAAAGCATTTAATAATTTTGCAAGTATACTTGCAATAGATTTTCCTTTTGTTTCTAAGTTCTAAAACTTTTGCTCCTAAATTGACTTTGCTTCCTAAATTCAACACTTTTGTTCATAAATTCCCCAGCTTTTCTTTGGGTAAGACACACTACCAGGAATTCTGTTTTTCCACATTGGTTTAACCTCTCACTGTCTTGAGTTCAATACAAGAAGAGAACTGGAGACATTAGACAAGGAAGATTAAAAAGTCATCAAATTGAGAAATCCAATCCACAAAACCTGAGCTGCAAAGACAATGTGGGCATTTTTCATCAGGGAAATGCACCTGGATTTTCCGTGCATGCCTCTTCCCCTTGCTGTATCTCAAGATTATGCTTTCATTCTTTTATTTCCTGCCTATATTTATTTCCTTCTGTTTTTTTCTGGACATCCTTTTTTCATTGGTTTGTTCTGTTGTTTGTTTTCTTTGTTTGGTTGTTTCAATTAGCAGGATAACTGCTATCCTTCTAATCCTTTGACTGTATTTTGGAAGCAGATTCAGATCATTCTGTTTTCAAAGCTTCACTATTTCTTTAAGAGACAGCCTTACGCCTCCAGAAGGTATAACAACACATAAAGACAAGCTTTTAATATGAGGGTTTTTTTTCCATTTGTTTTCTATAATTACTTAAAATCACAAACCAAAAAAAAAAAAACAAAAAAACAACAACTTAAAAGGTCTGGTAAAACAGTGGGGACTAAAGCAACCTATTAGGTTCTAAGACAAGATATTAGAAGATAATACTCTTCAAACAATGGCGTGTACATCAGTCAAACACTTTGCTCCCTAAATTCACTGTTTATTTCCTTATGTAAGTGAAAAAATAATGTTTAAATTATTCAGGCTTATTCTACTTCTTCACCAAAATAAAAGGGCTGATCTGTTTCACAGATAACTTCAACCCAGAAGTCAATGGAAAGCTTCTTGCTTAATTCAACAGACAAATAGATATTACTATCTCCTAATCTGTATTTTTTCTATACTTTTTTCAAAAAAAGCAAACTTGCAGAGACTTGTCTTTCAAAGACTATCCTAATGCAAATCCTTGGTATAGCACCTCTCACTCAGAAGACAAATGCATATCCTTTAACTATCAGTGTAACTAACACTTAATACTGCTAGTTCTGTTTCCCCTGTAAAGCAGCTGATGGCTGGAGTTGGGTGCTTTGTGACTGAATAATTAAAAAAAATACATTTGACCCTTGGTTAATAAACCGTGACAAATATTTGTGTCAGTCATACTAGCTTGAAAGACAAGCTGTTCAACAAGATGCCAAGTTTTAATAGAGCCGACAGTTTGCACTATTTACTTCGGTGTTCTCTTTGAAACATCTACTGAGAGCACTGTGCAAACACACTCAGCTAAAGAATCTAGTGAGCCTCTTCACTTACCTTGTAGGAACTGAGTAAGTAGAAACAGTGAAGACTAACAACTGAAAAATCTCAGAGCGAATAAAATGTAGTTAACTGACTAAGTTAGTTTCCTGTGTTGATGGAAATGAACCACGGATAACATGACTAAAAAGACAGTAAAGAACAGCAGGCTATGGATCTACTAAATGAATTGTAAATCATGGAAAAGATGGGAACAGAGATCAAAAGCAGTATGTGAAGGAACAAAGTACCAAATAGTAGCAACAGGATGTTTCCTTTGGTGAAGCTGATTTTCCTCTAGATTTCAGAGGAATCACACCATTTTCTCCCAAGAATCCCTATATCTTCCTTCATTTACTTTGTCCTTCATTCAATACCTTTGTAACCCCTCCCCTACAGGGGAGTTGTGGCTGCATTCCCTGGTTGGTTCTCTACTCCTCTGCCAGAGTCAAACAGAATGCCAACCAAAACTTAGGTCCAAAGATTAACAACAAATGCATTCAAGAGAAGCATAAACAGCTATCTTCAGGAAAGAAAGTTTTGCAACATATGAAACAGAAAGCTATATAAGAACACTTTGCATTAATAGATTATGTAATTAGTACGTTGAGAAATACAAACAAAGACAAACAAACTGTATATAAACACATACACATATATATGTATATGTACTTATATATGGAATTGAGAGGAGGAAGTGGCAAACCTTCCAGAAATAGTTGCAGATGACACCTGATTATGTCACCAGAACTGGAAAATTGTTAACTGGGATAGGCAGTTTCAAAATATAAGATAGAGATGTTGTAGGTATTGTAACAGCATTGTTTCAATGCTAATTTCTCATTCACTCCTCCCACTAATCAAACTAAACTGTTTATATAAATTAAAAAAAATAACGTATGGCTCTTTCATTCTACCACGCTTATCAGCCTGCTCTAAGCTGTAAAAAGATATGAAGTGCAGCCAAGTCATGACATGCAGTTCATTCAGTTATCCAGGCCAGCTGCACATGTATGCTCAGATAGCCTGAGGGATAAATGTGTCTGGTATGACCACTTCAGCATCATCCTGGTGACTATCAGCAGGCCTGCATTATTACACCTATGCTGCACAGGACCTAGGTAAGTGTGTACAGGGCCACACTGAGTATGCCAATAGTCAGACTAGAACTAGCATTTGATCAGAACTAAATCTGAGATAGTACCTTTTTGCTCAGACCTAAGATTTATTCCAGATGGATTATCTATGTATAAAAATACAAGCTATCATTGTATAAGTGTCACCTTTATTTATGAGAAGGATTAGTTTAGTCTTGAGGACATAACTGTGCTTTACTGGGTGCTCCCCAACTCTATTTATTTTAGAAATGTCAAATAATGAAATTGATTACCTCCTGTAAAAACATTAATCAGTCAAAAGGCCAAATTTAATAGAACTACTAAGCAAAGCAAAGTTATGTGGCAAACCACACAGCTCTTCAAACATGACAGACCTGACTTCAGCTTTTGGGTTAAAAAAAAAAAAAAACAACACTGAAGTTACCAGTATGTAGCTGAAACTACAAATGATGTTTGTAGCTGGTCCTATTTCTGCAATACTGCCTTCCTTATTTTTCTTACACAATCAGAAATCCCCATTTTTCCCACGTTTAATTTGCTCAATTCCAGAGTTTAATTCACCTCACTGGAAGCCTCTGCCCTGCCTATGAAATGTGCTTTACAAGTTCATTCAGTATCCTTTCTAGGAAGGCCTACAGTATAACAAAATGGCAATTTATACCAGAGTGGAACTTGGTACTTACTTTAAAATAATATTTGGAATGCTCTGGGAATCAGAATGAAACATTACATTTTGGTTAAGCTAAAAGCTACCTCAATATTTTACGCAAGCATTTCCTGCCGACCTCTATGAATTATCTTCTGACATCTCCTGAATTTATGCTCTTCTCAGCTGGTTTAAAAAGCAACAATTTAAGTTGTAACTTCATCACTCAACCTTGACTTTTAAGTAAAAAAATAAAATGGCTTAGTAAAACTTCTGCTTATTTCATATATATTAAATTATATGCAGTATTTTAGCCTATTAATTGCACCGTTATAAAAATAATTATAAAATGATTGCAGTAAAAATTCAACATTTACGTACACGCTAATTATAAGATACAAACAGGAACATTGAGCAAACAAAAGCAGGGAGAAAGATGGACTGTATATATCTACTCTTTCACAAGTGACTTACCACGGATGCACCCCTGCCAGTTTGTGTACTACCAAGCCAAGGCATATTAATGGGTGTGCCAGGATTACTGTGAGTATAAGGAGTGGTTCCCTGAACATTTACCAGATCATCACGAGCGTGGATAACTAAGAAATCATCAGCCCTATGAAGGAAATAACATTATAAGTTAGATTCCAAACAACAACACTAAATACCGTGCTTTGATACAATGATTTATGCACAGTCAAGATGTGATGTTGGAAACATAAGAAGTATACCCTTTATTTTCTGTTTCCACATCATCATCAACCCAGGTGTAGATCTGTGTAGCCAGTATTGCAGAAACATCTAATTCTTGAATGTCATGACTCGATGCTATTGCAATGCAGTTTCGATTTGCCTGAAAAAAAATCACACGCAATAAACAGTGAAAAAAGGACAACTCAGGTGCTGGGTTTTGTACAGTTGTAGCTAAACTATACACTTAATCCATATAGAATAACAAACACTTATGTCTACAAATCTATGTATTTAAATTAGCTAAGCTTGGAAGGTTCCTCTTTAAAAGCTATCTGGGACAGCATAGTATGTAATTTGTATTTTGTACCACTCAACTACCTCCAGTTTCTCCTTGCATCTCTTACAGGAAAATGAAGACTCAACTATCTCATACTGTGTACTACAATGCTTACAACCTGTTTCCCCTTCATTCCTCCATTAAAGGCTTAAGTAGTTAAACAGGAGAAAGTGGCCTCCTTTGCCAAAGACAATAAACACTCCTATACACAAGCCTAAAGAAAAAGCAGAGGCTGCTTCTCCCTTCCCTCTAGCCTTTCCACAATAAAAAAGGAAGATAATTTGCAATATAATTCTTCATCTATTGTAAGATAATTATGAACTGCTTCAGAGAAGGGAGCACAAAGAATTCAGGCTGTATCAGGATAGCTTGCAAAGAACATACCACCTATTCACACTACCACAAGTTCAACAAGTAGAAGAACAACAGAAATAGATTAATCAGGTTCTCCCACCTCCTTTATACTCACCTTATTGACTGCAAAAGCAGTAATGATGTCCGACTCTTTGTGAATTATTCTTGCCTTGCCTCCTGGATATCCTAAATCTGTTTCTATCTGTATTTAAAAAGTAAAGCATATTTAAATGCCAAAAAAAACAAATAGAAATCTACACAATATTGCTTTTTTACTGGAATTCCAAAGACTAAGCACTACATCCTATGAATTTTCTTATTTTTTCCTCAACTTTAATTCTAAAAAAACTACGACAGTGACTTGTAATTATTACAGTAAATCTTTCCTGTGTGCAGTAACTTAGCTTCCTATTTCCATGTTGAGATTCCCCAAGCAATACTAAAAAGATTTAACATAAGTAACAATACCATGTTCATACTCAAACACTTGGAGATGTCAAGAGATAACTGAGAGCTGTTTTAGTACCTTAAAAAGGTAATGCCAAACAAATGGAGAGGTTGTAACAGAAAACTCCAAGCCTCAATCACTAATATAAGACTTTGTACTCTCTCCAAAAAGAAACAGAATTATTTCAGAACTACTTACTACTCATTTCCTTACTTCATTGGTCTTGAAAAGATTTACCCATGGATATTTCATTTGAAAAACAGTAAA
Source organism: Meleagris gallopavo (assembly GCF_905368555.1). Lineage (NCBI taxonomy): Eukaryota > Metazoa > Chordata > Aves > Galliformes > Phasianidae > Meleagris > Meleagris gallopavo. The sequence goes on from NC_139435.1 coordinate 71,719,512, forward strand.
AAACAGTGCTGTCAAAGAACTGCAAATAATCTTTTTCAAAATTTCAGAAAGAGCAGTAGCTGTTTTATACCACAGAGTAGTATATCTTTTAATAAAAAATAAAAATCAATATTCTGGTCATCTTACATACATAAAATCAAACAAAACTGCAGTTATAAACAGGTCCAAAAACCTGTTTTATGTAGTCAGCATATTTTCAAAAAATACAGTTCTCATTCAATTACACTTACACTGTTTTATCATATAAACAATCGTAACAAGATAGCCCAGGGACATCACAGGATGTTCTCATTTTTGTCTTCTGTTTTTTTTTTTTATGAGAAAACCTTAAGAACACAGTATTTCTAATGGTATTTGAAGGCACCGTATTATAACTTCTTAGTCTCTTGTACCTGTCTCCAGGAAACTTAAACAGGTTCATTTATTGCCATCTTGAAACTAATTAATTTGAGCATTAGGCCTTTGTACCTTATTGATGATGGGCTCCTCCACCACAGAGTTTTTCAAGGTTTCATTATGGTCCTCTAATGACTTCACAAAGGAAAGAACAAGCATAGAAGAAAGAGTAAAGATAAGACATAAGGATTTCCTTGATACCTAGCATATTAAGTCCTTGTTAACCTAACAAAGAAAAATTAAAACAAAACAATGTGTACATACACATGCACGTCACTTACATATATTACATATATTGTTATGTAGCAGCAGTAATTCTCAAGTTTATATTCTCTCACTTCATATTTATTATGGAGGACATCAATTTACCTATACTGCAATAGCAACATCACCTCAGAAGTCTAATTTATTGAAATATAAGTAATTTCCATGTATTGCTAGTAATAGGAAGACAGAAAACAGAACTAAAATGTATGCTGTGTAAGTCTGTCAGTGATCTTGATTAGAAACATATCAAGCACATCTGAAGTACTCCAAAATACCTTCCCATATAGCATAGCAACATTAACGTAAGACATTATCAGAAATGGTGCATCTTCAAACAAGACAAGAAAGAACAATGTTACTTTGTATTGCAAATATGTAGAGGACATAAACAGCTTCAAAACGAGCACCCAACTAAGATAATATTCTAGCTGTGACAGGACAAAGATGAATCATACAGAACTCTTTGCTACCACATGGTTTTGCTACTTATAAATACCCTTCCTCCTGCATGTTGTAGTTTGCTCTGATCTGCTTCTTTCTCCTCTGTTATTTGATAGTAGATTTTTTAGTTTTGTTTTTTAAATGAAACAAAGTCATTCTTGTGAAACACTGGGAGTAGTGGTTGGTAAGAAAAAAAAGCAATTGAAGAGGGGAAAAAACAACAGAAATCTATTACAGAACTATAGTTTCAACACATTTAACTGAGTCTGACACCTCAAGCTTAGCTAGATATTGGAAAAAAATTTGAGATAGAAATATTACTTGATAACATTACTTTTTAAAGAATGAATGACATGACAGAAACCAGTAGGTAAATGTAGGATGACCACAGTAGGGATAAATTCATGTTAGGTTACCATTTTTGATCCTTTAAATTGTACAGTTTGTCATTTTAGTCAACTTTTATACTGATATGAACAAAGATGCTGACTATAGTGAAGCTTTCAGTCAGTATACAATCAAAGACCGATTGTTACAGTTTTCATTGAAACAACGGAAACAGATCTTTTAGTAAGAAATACTGCAGATTTAGAGTCATAATCAAGCATACTATTCATTCATGCTCCAGAAAGCAAACAGGCCAGCCAGACAAGTTCACTAAAACCTCATAAATTAACGTAAAAAATATTACATACCCTAGCTGCCATACCAACCTCATTTAAACATCGCTTCTTTGTAAAAATATTTCTGATAAAGGTTTCCTGGACTTCTTCCTGTTTAACCAAGTACTGCCAGAGTCTCTTCACAGATAAGGCAACATGACTGTTAGATCTACAGAACAAAGTTAAAATAAATATTCATATCTTACTCATACTTGAGACACTGCGATAATTCCACTCTACTCTTCATAATACGGATCCTTTCTGCTTATTGACAATTAGTGCTTCTAATACAAGAACAATGAACGACCAACACTTCATTCTAGGAACATATGAATAACCTGAAAGACCCACGATGTTTTAGTTAAAAAAGAAAATCAGAAGGACTGTAACTCTGATCTGTCTTCAAACCTGATGTTCATCTCTGGAAACTGTACAGCAAAGTAAAACTTGTAAATACAAACAGAGTTACTTATGGCAGGCCAAACCCATGAAGCCTTCAATAAGTTTAAATCACGATTTTAAAATAATGCCAGGGAGCACATCAACTCAAGTCATTAAAGTGAAGCATGATAAGCACCAAGTGCTCCACAATAAACAACCAGACTGTTGATTCTGAAAATAAAGGTGTAAGCAAAACTGAGGCAGCAGGGATCTATACAGAAAGAGACTATTTAAGAAACTGAGAACAGTCTTCTGACAAAATATTTTTTAATCCATATATTTCATGTGGACTACACAACTATGAAATTATAATATTTCTTTGAATCTAGAAGATACTGATAATTTTATTCTTTCCAATGGTGGGACAACTATTTAATAATAGAAATAAATTTTAACTGCCATTCATCTGTAATGATCAGGGCAAATTTGGTGTTATTTTATTGTCAATCACAGTTATTCTACATAGTAGCTAGTTAAAAAAGAAAATTAGAAACTCTGCCTGCTTTTTCTATGCTTGCTATGGATCAGATCTGCATAGATTCTGATTTGTACCCATAATTTCACAAGGGATTACAGTGGATACAGAAATTAGCATGACACTGCCACTGAAGTTGAGGTCTATCACATGCACTGACTACATAAATACTTACTTCATGTTTACTACATTACTCAGTGTTTATAAAAATTAGCCTTGCCTGAACGGAGTGTTTGCAGGCTCAAGCAAAGTTTTATGGCGAAGCAATGCAGGACCACCAGCTAGGGCATCCTCAGAAGTGTGAACTGAAATATAATCTTGAGGTGGACCACCATACAGCTCAAGACGTCGCAGAAGAACTTGTTCCCAGCGCTGTAGTGTTTTCAGAACTGCATGGCATACTGGTGAGCTAACTGGAAGCTCTAGACAGATGAGTAAACAATAATTAAAAACTTAATGCTCCCTTATGCCCTTGATGTAGACAATCCTGTAGCTGAATACTTAAGCTTATTTCAAGTGTGTCCAAAAGCAGTCTTTACTGAAAGCTCATTGATGTTTCCAAGTATAAGAAAAATTAACTTTGCGCTAACGCTGCTAGATAAAGGATAGCCTTCTCGAAGGCTAATGTAAATTAAACAAAGAGAAGGAATTACACAACTTGAATTACAAAAAAATTAACTTTTCCACCAAGATAAAGATATTGTAAGCACTTTTGCATGACTAAGAGGCATAGGAAAGAACAAATATGCATAGATTCCTGCTAAACTCCCTTTTCCACACATATATAACACCATGACAATTTATTCAGAGACTGTGAAAAAAATAAGAACTTTTAGACTAAAAATAGAACATATTTAATACTCAACACATAACTAACATTAAAATAAAAAGAAAACTGCTGCTTATTACCTGAAAGATCGTGTCCAGCCAAAGGGTAGAAAATCTTCAAGTTGTTAAGCACCAGTTGAACCATTGCCAATCGCATCAGTGACCAACTAGTAAGAAAACACAAGTCATTTACTAATAGGAATTTTTTTAATGCATTAATAGTTAGGATTTCTTAAAGCCTTATATCCTTACAATAAACTATGCATAATTATAATGTTTTAGGACATTATACATATTCTGAATTTAAAGGCCACTGTACAATGTATTAAACAGTAAACTAATCACTGAAAAACTAGCTTAGATAACACGCTCCCAGAAAATACCAAGTAACAGGTGTATGCTCTTAACAACAAACGGCCAAAAATGCATATTTAGCCACTGTAAAGCAACTTACATTCTAAAGAAGTTATTCACCTGTATGAATTAGCATTCAAATGCTCTTGATTATGTGAATTTGCTGCAAACACATCTCCATCAGTATCATCATCATCTTCATCACTTTCCTGACTCTCTTCTGAGTCATATTCCACTCTACTTTGTGATGGAAGAAAAGGCTGAAAATATACAATGTTCCTTAAGTATCTCCCAGCCAACGTTTTTAGAAATAAATCACTGTAATATTTAATATTTTATAAAATAGCAAGTATGCCATCTTATTCTACATTGTAATGTGGAATTTCTACCTCATAATAATGTTTACTGTCATTTTTACATTATTCAAAATTCTAATGCTTTTCCAATTCTTGTTTTTCTCTACTTTCACATCAGGAATATAAAGAATATGTAGTACACAATAGCTTTTACTTGTCAGAGAAGCCAAAGCCACCACCGATTTCCTCTGACTCTAGATCATCAAGGGCTTAGAAGACTAATGAAAAAAACATCCTATCCTCTGCTTACAGATTTCAGTATTTAGGACAAGCCCAGCAACAGCACCTCACTATGTTATTTGGTATTTGTGATTTCTTTTTGGCCCTTCTTCCTAAAGTACGGCTAATACATTTATTTTGCTGACACAGCTAACAGAAATGCATCATACTGCTCCATATTATTATGTAGTTTTCTACACAGAAAGACCTCAGATAGCAGACTTAACACAAGGCAATGTAACTTGACATCTATTTGCAAACAAGTTCATTTCACCCATGTACATAACAGAAAGTGCCACAAAGATGATCAAGAGACTTAAGCATCTCTTCCATGATGAAAGGCTGAGAGAGCATGGACTACTCAGTCTGGAGAAGAGAAGACTCAGGGGAGATCCGCTGTATCTATAACATCTATGAATACCCTATAATATCTGTCAGGAATACCTGACAGGAAGGTGCAAAAAGGATGGAACCTTTTTTTAGTGGCGCCTAATGTCAGGACAAGTGGCAATGGGCACAAACTGGAAGACAGGATGTTCTGCCTGAAGATCAGGAAGCACTTTCTCACTGTGTACGTGATGAAGCACGAGCAGAGGGGGCCTGTGGAGGCAGAGGAGACTCCCTCCTTGAAGATTTTCAAAAGCTGCCTGGATGTGGTCAAGGGCATCCTGCTGTACATGTCCCTGCTTCGTTGGACCAGATGGATCCAGAGGTCTCTGCCAATCTCAATCATTCTGCAGATTGTGATCATCACATTTCCATTCTGAACAGCTAACTCACATTTACTTACATTGTACTTTTACTTACATTGTACTTTATAGCAATGTTAGTTTTGTTCATAACACAGTATGAGAAAAAACTGATGTCACAACAGTAGTATTAGAGAAAGTCACAAGTAGTAATAATAGGTGGCTTTTAGCACACATCTAAATTGGCACTTGGGATAAAGACTAAGCAGAAAATACTATTACAGGAGCAAGACTTCAAACTTCCAAAATAGCAAACAATTACCTTGGCAATGAAATAATCCCAAATACTAAGCTCAGGAGGAATAAATCTTTCTTCATAGGATGGAGATTCTTGGTTTAACCATGGCACGGCAGCTGCCTGAGAACTCTCTTTCGGAGAGGTTTTTGATGAAAGCTTGAAATGTTTTTGCTGTTTCTCTCCATCATCTAAAGGGGAAGAAAGCAAACTGCTTAGAACTGTCTGCTCCACCTGCTGCTTTTAATAACGGGATTCTTAACAGAAAGTAGAAAGCTTCCTCATTACAAAAGCCTTCAGAAGTTACTTTATTTCTGTAGCAAATGAGTATAGATAATGTCAATCCTCAAATACGCACAACTAATGAAAAACCAGAATGCCAGAAAGGGACAGCTCACAGTACAAAAAATATAGCACAGCAGATTATGCACATAACTGCATTAGAAGCTTTCATCCTTCAGCAAAGATGACAAACATTATGGTTCAGGTCATGATGCAAAATAGATTAACTCAGTATGTACTGCTGAATATTGATCTATGCAGAATTTTTTGTTGTTGTTTGCTAGTTGTCTCTTTTTTTTTTTTTTAAAGGCAATAATTTTGTCTTTCAGAACCTGTAGTGAAAAAGCTTGCAATTTCTAGTCCAAATTTCAAACAATGGCTCCATCTAGAGGAGTTCCATATTTTCCTATGTGGTACAATCCTGGTAAATCTATTTGCCCTAACAACATATTTTGCCAGTTAAGAACAGAAGTCCAATTTTAAGGAATACAATATAATATATACCTTATTAAACAGAGAAGAGTTGCAAAAACTAGTTATTTGTAACAATAATTTCTAGGAGCTGAAGGGCCTGCTAACTTCAAGATTTACTTTAATCATAGTAAGCAGCATCTAAGAGATATTTTGTTAGAGATCTTCATTCTCAAAGACTGCAGTACTCAAAGCAACAGCTTATGCAGACTATCACAGAAAAGTTATCAGTTTACCAGAAACAAACAAACAAGTTTTGTTTCAGACTTCCTACTTCTTAATTAATAACAAGACCTACTTCAAAAAACACATTACTAGTAATAGCTTGCTTAAAAAGAAGCCAACAAAACCATCTGATAACCTGAAATCATTCTGCTTCCTGGTGAATTGTATTCAGTTTATTTGATAGAAAAAAAATGATGTTACAGACTGCCACTGGCTCTGTGCAATTAATTAAGTGTTCTGGCTCTAAAGAACATAACTAGAGAGAGGCAGGAGAGAGAATCATAGAGATTTAACAAGCAGGCCTTCATTCATCTTCAATTAGAGATAAAATGGGCTCAAATCCATTTCCTACTTGTACAATTTGCTTTTAATTTTTGATTACATAGAGAAAGTTAGAATATTAAGATGAAGAGAGAATTTTTGAACTGCCTTTTGAAGTTCCTCAAACTTTCAACATCTATTTAACTGGATATTAAACATTTATCTTTTCCTTAAGCATTTCAAAATCTCCTTTTTCCAGGTAAGATTTAAAAAGTATGATATCTCTGAGAAGAACCACAGCACTTAAGCACCCATTCACTTCCTCCTGCTTCAGTTTATTTCTTGTTCAACTGCCTAAAACAAAATCTGGACACACACAAATCCGCAGGATTAAAAAGCTGACAGGGTGATCAGAAATCCTTATCACAGACTACAAGCATCAATATGTTGGACGAGACTTGTCTACTAGGATATGCTAAAATGAACATCACAAACATAAATGGTGCTTAATCTTTTAACTTCCTTGATTATTCCCTTCTGCTTTCTAGAATCATAAAACTAATCTCTATACAATTTCTAAAATTGCTTTTTCCTGTTAATAATGTTGGAGATGCTCACGAACAGTCAGCATCCCTCTGCACATCTGGAAGAAGCTATTACAAAAAACAAATAAACCCCACTTATTTCCTATTCCTTTTTTTTTTTTTTTTTAATTCCCCCGCCGCTCCCCCCACCCACAGGAGACTTCAGAGTCTTGATATATGGCTGAATGATTAATTCCTTCAACACTATAATGGGTACTACAATCACTAGAAAACAGAATGTCTAGCACAATGGAGAAAAAAAATTGCTCTTTTAAGATCAGTTAAATATTCCATATATGAAACTTAACATAATAGAAACTAAACCAACTTTGAGGAAAGTAAGATTCAAAATAATTAAAAAATAGCTTCAGCAAAGGTCTAAAATAATTTATGTACCATATACGGCCTAACAAAAACTGAAGGCATTATCTCATCTTTCAGCATCAACTTGATATTGTGGTGTATTTTAACAGCCTAAGTCATCCCAGTATATTTAACATGTTAACATTAACAGGATGTACTTTAACATCCTGTAAGAGATATTATTTGAAATCCGCTTACCTGTATTAAAAGGTAACATAACAGCTGCAGTACAATATATTTTCATATCATTATTTAAAAAAGCTCATCAGCTGACAAAGAGCATGTACATGCATTACTCTGTATGAAATATTAGCAATAGCTTAAAAAAAAAAAAAAAAAAAAAAGAAAAACTCATTTGGCATAAAGATAAGGAGCGAGTGTTGCATGCTACAGAAATAAAAAAGTATACGCTTGCAGGCTGTTTTCTAATGTGGACTCCAAAAAGTGAATGCTTTACTATAGAACAGTATTCTTTCCACTCTGTGGGATAATTCTTCATATTTTTAAGACTACAACTGGCTGCTCATTGGAATATTTAAGGAAAAGGAATTACAACCATTCAAATGGCTAGAAATTCATAGAACTGATGCCAATCTTCCTTTTTCCTCATTTCTTTGCATTATAAAGGCATTTAAGTAAACCAACATAATCATTGAAAGTCTTTGACATTTGTGATTTCAGATCATAAGTTAAACTCGCTTTCTTGTGCATTACTAACAAAAAATAATTTAATTGCTTTCTTGATTTGAAATATTTATCTTCATCATCTTCACCACAAAGTAAGTGTATTTTCAAAGAAAGCTGGATTATATTCAAAAAGTAAAATGTTTTTACTTCTGCAAAGATCTAACATGTGAAATGATATTCGGAAGACCTGTTGCCGATGAGACCCCCTTTCCATCTGCCCAGGAAGAGCTAAAATATCTCTTTCAATATCTGAAAATTCATCTAACGTGCAAGTCAGAGATACTGTGCTTTATTAAAGACCGTGTGCATGCATCAAGCATCAATACCCCAGCACACTATAAAAAAAACAAGTCTTAAAACCAAAACATCTCTGTACTTAAAAAAAAGCATCAACTTTGACTGCAGCAACAACTAATGTCAGCATTGCTAAAACCCAAAGAAGGGGAACTGGCATGAAAATTGGTTTCTATCCTTTCGCTATCTTCTTAAGCATAAAGCCATTTGTAGATTCTTGTAATTCTCTAGGAAGCTGCAAATGTCAACTTCAAGAGCAGGCTAGTGAAAGTCTACAGTGATAAATTTTGTTGTCTTCAAACCTGGGAATAAATTTGCACTATGCAGTGTTACAGACTCTAACATTCTCACCTGCTTTCTCAAGGATAACAGCTCTGGCCTACATGACTTCTGACATCTAAGTCCAAGTTGATGAATTCAATGAATTAGCACTTGACAGCAGCAATATCTATTCAGTTCCACAGGATTATAGTAATCAAGCTATAGTGTATTATTTATTAATAATAAATAACAATTACTATACATATCCAAGACAGTATACTTTTTTGTATTTTTGCACTACTTTATGCATAGCAATTAATTGAAAAGTTGCAAGCAAATATGTATTAACCTCTCAGATATTTCTGAAGATATTATGTAAATAATGTGGCACTTAAAATATGGGCACTTCAATAAACAGTAAACACAAATCTCTGAAAAAATTTAGATGGGCACAATAAAGATGTATAGATAAAAATAGATATAGATGTAAAGATAAAATGTATGACATACATGCATTTTGTAGACCTTTCCTGTTATAATCATCTAATAGAGCCAAGATAGCTCCATCTTAATGCAAACTTCTGAACAAACTTCTATTCTGTTTTAACAGGTGGCTGAACTAAGAATAAGTTAGAAACAGCAAGAAGACAAACAGAACAGAAAGCCACACAAATAATGAAACACTCAGTAATCCAAAGCAGTATAAAAATAAGCCTAATATTGCAGACTCAACTAGTTAGCTAGAATGAAACACATTCACATCAACATTTCCATTACTAACAACATAACAGGCAATTCTGAATTACAAGTTTAGTACGGCTGTTGTAGGCCCTTACACAACCTGGAAGGTATTAAAACTTGAGTAATTTTTTATCTATTCTGAGATGAAGCCATTCCTAGATATTAAGTCTATATAAAACTGAAGACATTCAGCATTGTCTGTGACCTGCTGATGACATTTATTATCTGATCACAGAATGGCTTGGGTTGGATGGAACCATAAAGCCAATATAGTTCCAACCCCTCACCACAGGCAAGACTGCCATCCACTAGATCATGCTGCCCAGTGCCTATCCAAACTGGCCTTGAACACCTCCAGGGATGGGGCATTCACAACTCCTCTGGAAGAATTTCCCCATAAAGGCCATTCTCCCTTATCCTATCACAATCAAACTGCACAACTTTTTATCTGCACGTCCTCATTATTAACCTGTTCCACAAGCACTGCTGTATGTTAGTCAAATTATCACAGTGAATCAAGAATTTACCATTCCTTCCTATAGAAGCACAACTACAGAATAAAATCAAGAATCACATTTTTACTCCATCTTTAATTGCTCAGAGCATTAGCATCATCAGCAGAGAAAATTACTTCTTTTAATAGTCACATGTCAGTAGATTTCTGACAATTTATCTACATCTGACAGTTAAAATAGCTACTTTAATTCTATAAAGTGTACTTGCAAAATATTCAGTTTGGAAGAAGATTTAATGTACTCTTACAACACAGAAAAATTGAATATATGAAATTAAACTATGGATTTCTAAAGAGCAAAATTAAAACTTTACTTTAGGAAACCTCTGGGTTTTAGAAAACTTACCATCTCTATATAGACTTAAGTTACACAGATGTTTTGAGGCAGTTTGGAAGAAAAACTATGTGGAAAATAAGATTTCAAAAGCAATAGGATTATTTTTCAGATGTTAACTGCACCTTAGAAAACATAATATATCCACTATTTTAAGACTTAAATAAGAATAGAAATTCTCAGATGCTAATATAACACACGCTAATATAAAAATCATCTGCTACAGGAACAAGAAATGTGGCTGAAAAATATATGTGAAGACACTCCAAAAGTATTCAAACTGCTATGCTTTTTCTAATCTTTAATGTGAAAGAAATGAAGCAAATTTTTCATAGAAACTAATTCTGAATAGAAGACAAACCTATTATTTGGTTTCCTTTGTTTAATTTGTGTCTGAAATATCCTAAAAGTTCTAGAAATAGAAATAAAAAACCCAATGAAATGTATTTTATTGTAAGAAAATATCTTGTGAAGCTGACTGTACGCGTAAATCAACTTCAACAAGGAACTGCAAGCAAAATGACAACTTTACTGGCCAGTTATGTACACATTACTATTACATATTACTATTATCTCTTAAAATAGGTTTCAAATTTGTAAATTAACAACCACATTCAGACTGAAGTGCAGCAGAATTGACGAAATCAGGGATTAAGGGCCAATGCAGGACGCTGTATGATCAGACGGTTTTGTATTATTACAAAATAATATAAACCTATTAGAATTCTTAGCATCAAAAATTTTTGGCTTTTCATCTCCATTTGAAAGTGAAAATTTGTCACAAAGATCTAAAAGTGAACATATAAAAACTGCTCTAGTTATGCTGCATAACTCTGTATCACATCTAAATGACATGCTACTCAGTGTTCATTGCTGAGTGTCAGCACATATTTTCAGTAAAGGTACAAAAAAAACATAGCTGATTTTAACCTGACTCCTCTGCTTTAAAGAGAAAGAATAAATGACCAAAGCCTTAATTTCCTACCACATAGGTTGCAACAGACCTCTGGAGGCCCATGTTCGAAACAAGGCTGGTTAGGTCAAGCTGCTTACAGCACTGTTTATCCAAGTGTTCAATAGCTCCCAAGATTCCACAGCCCTATTATGTCTTTTGTCTAATGTTTGATCGTCTTTACCAATTGTTATTTCATTAAGTTTTCAATGTTTGATTCTTGTCTCTTCTAGAAACAGTTTTATTAATCCTGTAATCAGTCATCATTCATTTCTAAGAAAAATATGCTGCAGACAGGACAGAAGTAGCCTTCAATATCTCGCTACATTAAGACAAATAGATTAATTTTAAAACAGGAGCAACAGCATTAACAAACTTCAGCATATAGTTATCAGCACCTAAGATACTGCCAACAAAAGCCAGCTATGCCTTCTAATTTTGCAATACTGATTGGGAAATGTATTTAACAAAATGCCGCAGAGAAAACTGTGATCAGATAAAAAAACGAGAATCACTACTCTGTAAGCACTTTTCTAAACATCTGGAAATTGGTATTTAAACATCATAAACAACATTTTCCTCAAATGAATGTTTTGTGAGAAGTTTTTATATGTAGTATAACAGCAACAACAATACATACAAGTTGCAAATATTACAACGCATATTATATACGAATGCATATATATTCAGATGTGATGTAAGAAGCCACCATTTTTCAAGAAAGTTCACGTTTATTAAGCATTCCTTCTTTGTTGTTTTCTTTTTATGTTAGATATCTGTATGATAGTTGGAGTATGAGCAATTGAGTTAGAAAGCAGAAATGTGTACAAAAAAACCTACAAAATTCATTGTGGATAGTTTAAATTCTTCAGGTTTAAATTCAGAAAAAGTAAAGTGCTCTCAAAATGTCAAAATTGAATAGAAACAAGGCACCTTTTCTTTGTCATGTTTAGAATGAACACTTAGAAATCCACATGCATAATAATGCTTATATTCATGAAGCAAAACAAGCAGCTCTCTAAAAGATATGAAACACTTCTGATCATTTCAAACCATGGAAAAAAATATTTTAAACTTATTTCAAAGGAAGTACAGTAAGAGTACTACAGCACTAGCAAATTTCTTTGTAAAAAGACCTGATTGGATAGCTGTTGTAATTACAGAACATGGCTTTAAATTTTGATGTCATGGCTTGCAAACAGAAGTTTTTCTCTCTTTCTATATATGCAAAAAAAAAAAAAAAAGAAAACCACACATAGCAAACTGCATGTAGAGGCCTAGTACTAAATCTATTATCTTGCCTGCAGACTTGGTAGGACTATGAGTACTGAAGGCAGTAAGGGATTTCGAAAACCCCACGCATTCCATGGAGAACACTACTACCTGATGTGGGCTAGGCATTGGGAAGTGCCTACCTGCCAAAGAGAGAAAACACATTGTGTCTGTAAAGTGGGAATATATTATCATTAGGACAGAACTGGAAAGCTTTAAAATGAATATTAAAAACTATGTTTTAATTGAATTGAAAATTTTTTACTTAAAATGAATGTAACCCCATCATATTACAGCAGTTCTACTAACTAAAAACCAGTAACACTAAATACCACACCTGCTTTTCTGCTTCCCACTCTCTTTTGCAGAATATCTGTTAAGAATTTCAGATTATTTTAATTTGCAGATTTAATTACTATTGAACAGACTTTCATGAAATTAGTCTTAAGCTTTCAGCAGTAAAAACATCTTCCAACAACAAAAAGAACAGCTTCCCCACCTACCCCTCCAAAAAAAAGACATACCAGTTTTTGTCTTTAATTGCTGCTGTCCTCTGATAGGTGTATGAGCTCCTCCTCCAAAGATTGCAGACCACATTTTGTTGTTAAGTGGATGAGCCATAATTCTATACAACTCATTGCTGGAATGTGTTGCTAGGCCATGGATGAAGAGACTCAGATAGACTGCAGTTAGAATTTCACAAAGTAAGACTGTGAGCCCTGGCTGAGCTTCCTCACCAGCAGAATTCAAGAGACGTACTAGAGCTGTTATTCCTGTTGAAATACAAAAATACCCCAGAAGCTGAATGTGTACATGTTAAAAATTCTGCTTCAGAGGAAACTGAAAAGTCCAAGAGACAGACATCCTAATATTGCTGCATTCTATATCCCAATATCCAAACACAAAAACTGCTTGAGGTTCTCAGAAAAATTTCTTGAATGTTTCTTTAAAGTTTTGGTATAGGAAAACAAAACATATAATATGTAAACATATTCCTTGGTTATGCTCAAATTGAAGTTTCTGTTGTCAACTGAAGCTCATACAGATCAATTATATGTAGCTTACACACTCTGTAATGAGACCAGTGTAGCTTCATCCCAGCAAGGGCTAAACAGGTTTCAGAGCTGCAGCAGAATATAATAGGTTAAAAACTTCCCATTTTCAACAGTTTTGAGTTAGCTCAATAGCTGGACCACAGCTGCAGTCATTCTGACACAGACCGCTAAGATACACTTGAAAATAGATTGAAAGGATAAGAAAGCAGAAGAATAGTGAGACTGAAGAGCTGCCTGCAGCGAGAGAAAGCAGAGCCTATGCTCTACAATGCTTCATTCTACTTTTATTGACTCTTTACTAAAAGACCCACCTAGCAATTTTTAGTAAGAGAAAGCAATATCAGTCGAGTCAGGGAATAACTGAAGATAAACTTCAATAACTCACTTCTACCAGTATTTTGTTATATATACTATTAAAAAGTCTAGAGCTTTTACAGTGCATCTCCACATTTTTTCATGAGAGGAAAGAAACAAAAAAACTGTACATACCTGGCCACTGAGCTGGTGGTGTATTGGGAGTCACTGTTTCTTCCAATGTTGATCTGAGAGAATTGCGCTGAGTTAACAGCACTGTCTGATAAACTGTTCCAGTAAACTGATTTGCTTGAAATGAGCTGTAAAACACGTCATATTAAAACAAACAAACAAAAAAACACATCTGCTTGGTTTAAAATTATTCAAGTTATAGCCTTTACTGAACATAGGCAGATGTCAGTACTGCCTCCAGCTGCTCTACATATTGCACAATCATCACAGTGAATCAATCTTTTCTCTAAAAAGTTTTTTTCAAAGACCTTACCTGTAACTGTGGCCATCACAAAGACATTGGTAGATGCAAGCCGAAAGCGATGCTGCTAAGTTATGCATTACATATATCTGGAAGATAAAGTTTTATAGCACGTATCACACTCAAGATAAACTGTGGTTATTATCATTGTATTTAATACATACAGGTTTGTAAAAGGGGCACTCATGTAGAAGATGCGAGCACTAAAGGCAAAAATTACTAACACTGGCTCCTTCTCATCAAAATTCATTTCAACTAAGTCAACTCACTTTGTACTGAAAGGGATGGAAAGCACTCACACAATCCAAACTACCCACAGTCACAGCTCAACTTTAGCTGCATTGCCTTTTGTTAGGAAAGAGGACCATCTTAAACCATTAAACAACGAATGATTATACCCTAAGACAGCATGTTGGCTCAGAATTAAAGATGCCATGCTTCATAATGAAGACTGTAATGCAACTTAGTTGTTGAACACATTTGTACAGCTCTCAGACACAATTTACTCAGTATCGTACTGAACATCAACTTTTCTCCTCATAACTGACATATTTCATGTACCTTAAGAAGCACCTGCATATTTATAAAAAGTAAAATAGATATTTATCTGTATCCTCTGAAATCAGACACAGAATAGGAACTAAGAAATCAATCCCTGGAGCACTCTCTATATATGCACAGCAAAACCTAACACATACAAAATGGCAGGAAAGGTTTAACTTAAACTTTAGATCTTATCTCCAGTCCCAGCCTAAATATACTAGAAATCTTATGGAAAATTAAATAAATAACATTCTATTGTGAAAAATAAATATCGCTTGACAGAAATGTTTCTTTAACATTTTCTACACTTTGCAGACCAATTTTTATACTTCTAAATTTAATTTTACTTAGGTGTAGGATTGAAGATAGCTTACCATTAAGATAACAGAAATTATGATTGTACTGTAATAAAGCCAACAGTGACATTGGTGGTGCTTTCCATAACAGATATTATCTCAGACAAATATCCAGTTGTGAAAGTGTAACTGAAGTAGATGGGCCTCTCTCTTTTAGCCCAACATTAGTATTACAGGATAAAATATTTAAGTTCCATGGTTTCGTTACATATCAGGAAGGTATATTAGGAAGTTTTTATACAGTTAGAAAAACATTCATGCAAACTGGTCAGTGAAAATAACAAATAAAGAAAAAAAAAAAAGACGACCCACACCTTGTTATCCTGTGTATCTGGATGAGGTGGTGAATCGAGGTTTATTATGGCATGTAATATATCATGAGTCAAGTTACCAAGATGTAACAGTGGATTAGCCACCACTGTTTTGGCACTAGCTGTGCAAGCAAATAGGAGAGGTACGGAGCTTTGCTCTAGAACAGGGCTGGATGGTGTCTGTATTGACTGTTCCTGAAAACAAGTGAGAAACACACTCAAACACACAAAGTGATAGTACAGTACCCTTAAAAATAAAATAAAACAAAACAGAAACCTCTACCTTATAGAATGCAAAGTGTCACATTTATAATAAAACAGGTATATAGTATAATAGGAAAATCTGAATTAAAATACAAAATGTTCAAAAACCTACAACCAACCCAAAGTGGAGAACTCACAAATCAATCTCCCCACATACCTGCTGAGATTCCTGCAACAGCAGAATTAGCTCCATTCTGACAGATGCCAAACCACCACCATGAGAGCCATGGAGAACACAGTAACTAAGGAACATTCGTAGGAGGGACTGGTATTTCAGAAGCCACTGATGTCTTTTCTGAAAGTTTCCTTTCTGTAGCATGTTTTTTTGCTGGTCAGTTACGTCTACAGTATTTCCATGTAATGCAGCTTCCTCTGGCATCATGCTAATTCCACACTGTATTTCATCTATTTCAACACTATAATCACAGGTTTTTTGAAGAGCTATCACTTCCCTTTCAAGCCACTGGTAAAGCTGATACCTCAATTTTCCACCATCTACCTCACAACCAGTAGATAATGTACGAAGCTCTACCGTAAGAATTTTCAGGCATGCTCTAAACTTCAGCTGTGCAGAAATTATATCTTCTGATGGGCTTAGAATATCTTTTTCATCAACTACACTAAAAGATTCTGTGTAGCTAGAACTTGTTTCATAGGATTTTTCATTTTTCTTCAGAGGTTTTAGCTCTTTCATTACCAGGGAAGAATCTTCATTCTCATCACCCTCATCACTGTCCAACTGTAGCTTCAAGCCTTCGTCTTGGAATACTATATTTGGTTGGCTCCAGTCAAATGAAAGAGTTGAACTCGAATGTTTTCCTGATGAGCAGTCTGAAGATGACCCTAGATCATTCAAAGCTGGCTGTGACCAATCAATACTGGAAGACTCGTCTTTTATTTCCAACTCTTTAAGAGGAGAAGACGGTGAGAAATCTTTACTAGTATCCATTAAGCTGGGGGATCTACAGAATGGCTTTGACCTCCTGACAACTTTGGGCATCTTTGATAACACTTCTAAGGCCAACATAGGACAACCAGCTTTTAAATGAGCATATGCAGTGGTGAAGAAAAGCCGCCTTTCATCTAGGTTGATTTTGTCAGCTAATCCGTTTTCCACTGTTAGGCACATGTGTGTGGAAGAGGCATCAGAAGAGCCAAAATGACGTCTCAGAAGGAGAGGATGTGTTCTTAAGTAGTTGTAGAAGTTAAACACTGCAGGATTACAGCTTGCTGAGCCATCTCCTATATCTGAAAAGATATTGCATCATGAGGGAAAATCTACAGCTCAGTATGAAATAACACAAAAGTTTGTAGTTCAACATAAGACTATTAGGTCTTAATATTCATTCTGTTGTTGACTTCATTAATTTTTCATCATCATCATTTGAATACGTAAGGAGATAGGGAGGAAATCTAATCACTGCTAAAGACAGAAAACAGAGTGAGAGTATATAATAAGTATAATTTAAAAAAACTTTCATTTATTTTCCTTGGAATTAGGCCTGTTCTCCTGCAGTCAAAGGAGACCACATTCTTGCTGATAACTTCAATTTCTAAAGTTTCCAGTACTAAATGACATTAAGATCCTCCAGCTTACTAAGAATATTTTTAACTTGGAGGAAAAATATCATATCTTTTAATAAGTTTTGGATTAGTATTTTTAATTGTGTGTGCTTCCCAACAAAATGCAACTTAAAGGAATATCAAGGAATCCATAACACTTACATATATTCATATCAGGACAGCATTCAATAAATTAATGATGCATGAATGAAGCCTCTGAAGATTTAATTTTCATGTTCAAAACCACAACAAGCTTATACAATTCAGTTACCAACTTGTGCCATGTATGAAAAGATTTTAGGCAAACACTGAAATATAAGGAGCAATCAGCACAGGACAATTCACAGCTTTTTTTTTCTAGGTTAGCTGAGATAATATATTTGTTTCTGCTATGAGAAGTTATGACAGTAAAACTACAGATAACAGGAACAGGTGTAAGATCAGCTATTAAGACGACAAAGCAAAATAACACATGGAAGACTCTAAATTGATAAATTTATCTAAATTGATAAAGAAGTAGCATTTTAAAATGATTTAACACAGAAGCATGTGACCAAGATCTAAGCAACTGAACAATGTATCACTCATTTCTCAAAATAATTTTGAAGTATTGTACTCCTATTGGAATCAGTTTATACATCAATTTCCACAGCTCTGGGAGTCTTCATTTATCAACTTCCTCTCATTAACCCAAATATAAGCCAGCCATCATTTTAACTGCCTTGAAACATTTAACATTGAGAATACTAATCTCAGGAATTAATGGGACCAGCCTTTTCTGACTGATGTACTTATAGAAGCCTTTCCTATCCTTCTTTGCACCTCTTGCCAAGTCCTTCCTGATTCCATCCCTGTGCAGCCTAGCAGCATCCCTATGCTATCCCTATATTCCACCCAGGTTACCTGCCATATCTTCCTCTGCCTGTGCATTTTGTTCTTGCTCTCCAGTTTGGCCAGCAGATCTCAGTTCAGCCACACTGGTCTCCTGTCCTCCTTTCCTGACTTTCTGCACCTGAGGACGAAGAGCTCTTGTGCTCTAAGAAAAACTTCCTTAAACATCTGCCAGTCCCACTCTGTTCCCTTGTCCTTGAGTACAGTTTCCCAGAGGGTTTTGTTAACTAACTCCCTGTGGAGCTGGAAGCTGGCTTTCCTAAAATTAAGCTTCCTTTTATTCTTTACCTGTCCCATATCCCTCAAGAGTGTGAATTCCACCACTGCACAGTCATTAGAGCACAGGCAGCATCCTACCCTGATGTCACTAATCAGTCCATTTCCATTGGCGAGTAACAGGTGCCACCACTGCATCACCCCTAGTGGGGCTGTCTATTACCTGGCTCAGGAAGCTATCTTCTATAAGTTCCAGAAATCTCCTGGACTGTATACAGCTTATCATGCCTGGTGGTGAGCAACCAGGTGCAGCACCGAGCCATGTTTAGACTGTACCTAAGAAAATACTCTTTAAATGCATAAATAGTTAAAACCAGCCTAACAGCTAAAATACTCATTCTTACCTCCTTCATCTTCAAAAGAATGTTTAATCAAAGTGTCAAGAGCCTTGCTATAATCTTCCAAAATCCAGTAACCCATACTTCTCAGAAAAGGATCACTGTACATATTTCCTGTGCTCTCCTTTCCAGAAAACACACTTCCCAAAATTCTCTTCTGTAGTACAGATTTGTAAGTACTAGATACTTCAAATTCTGACTCATAAAGTCTTGAAATTACAAGAGCCAACTGAATGTCATTCAGTTTTTCAAGACAGACCTGAAAGAAAGTAAGTACAGTTATAAATACAAACACTGTAATTTCTTCTCTGGTTGAAATAATTGTAGACTGGAAGTGATATTCATCTGTTCAGACTAACATAAATATGTGTATCAATTCCAAAAATTAAGCAGGAACTAAGAATTAATTTGGAAACACTGGAAATTTGGGTTGCAATGGAAATTTACATTGTATTTATATGCAGCAGAACAGAGAATCTGAAAGCAAGTTAATGGTAGATAGCTTTCTTAGTATTATTACAGAGGAATCAACCATGGGACCTCTTCATTATCAGCAGCAAAACAACTAGGATGTAAAGGAAAGATTTGTGTATCATTAATGTATTGGTGGGGGTGAGAGAGAAGAATAGCAAACAAACTGGAATTTTCAGTGGTCATATTAATTTAAATTGCAATGTTTCTTACATATTTTCACACTCAATTCATTGTTAAGTTTAGAACAATATAACAAAGAAGTTCATTATTTCATTACCTCTACTGCATCTTTTAAGTGTCCTGCCAGTAAGAAAAATGCTGCAGAATGTTCAAAACGCTGTTTGCCAAGCAAAGAGAAAGCATTTTTTAATGCTGCTTTACGCCATCTGTCCTCAGTGAAGTTGTTTCCAAAAAACTGTGTCATTTTGGTGTCTTTTTGGGATCTGCATTTGAATGTAATTGATAAAAATATTATATGTTTATTAGATGCATTTTTGCTCTTCATTTTGTTAGATGCGATTGTAACACTGAGCGCACAGGAGGCTTTGCTATTGCAAATTAACAAAATCATTGGTAAATATAAAAATTAAGGTAAGATCTTCAACAGCAAGTAACATCACAACCTAATTTTTAGGACGTCCACAAAGTTAAACATTACTAAGAAATGTCCGTCTGAAAGACATGTTCAATTCAGTTCTTTGAATTTCCCACAAAATTATTTTTGAAAGCACTTCTAAAGATACTACTGCCATCCCAAACACAACACAGGCAGTCTCTTATAAGCTAATCTGAATTAAGCAATGTATGAAGCTAGAGTACATCTGAGACTAAAGTTTGATTCATCCACCTTTAGAAATGACAAAATCACCACAGTAAATACAAGAATCTCAGTGATTACCCATCCAGTTTACTAATTTATTTAGAAACTGTTAGCTTTCAGTGGTAACATTTGGGCTTCTTTTCAATCAGCACTACATTCAACATTTCTTTTCCAAGTTATATCATATATTATGAAGACCCTGGTATCACTTACCTATACAATCCCCAGATAACAGCCTTCTTTTTCATCGCAAGGTAAAAAATGGCTGCATCAAGTGGATCATTGTTTCGTTGAAAGGCTGCTTTGGCTACCTGTGAAGACAATTCAACAAGTTGCGGAAAGAAACACACCAGAATTTAAGAGAGATTTAGATTGGATTCCTCCCGTGCCCTGTGCTTCACTGAGCTAAGATGTTCTCTAACAAAATAATCCCTCTTCTCACTCTGGGTCTAAAGATGTGTGTGGCTACCATTGCTACAATCCCTAGTTTCATTATAGAATCTTTGAGATTGGAAAAGCCCTTCAAGATCATCAAGTCCAACCACAAAACTGACCTACTAAGTCCCATAACTCATCCATCTCCTTCACTGACACATCCATGCATTGGTTCAACACCTCCAGGGATGCGGACTCCACCATTTCCCTGGGCAGCTCATTCCAATGCTTGACCACATACTATGAAGAAATTCTTCATAATAATCAATCTATGCCTCCTCTGGCACAACTTCAGACTATTTCCACAAGTTCTATGATTGTCACCTGAGAAAAGATACTGATCCGTTCCTCCCTGCAGCCTCCCTTCAGGTAGTTACTTGTAGAGTGATGAAGTCTCCCCTGAGCTTCCTTTTCTTCACCTGAAATACCACCCAGATCATTGATAAAAACACTAAGCAAAGCTGACCCCCAAAACTGAGCCTTAGGGAAAACTGCAGGTAACGAGCCACCAACGGGCCCAAATTCCATTCACTACGGTTCTTTGAGCCCAGTTAGCCAGCTAACTCTTCACCCAGTGAACTGTACACCTATCCAAGCCAAAAGCAAACTGTTTCTTCAGGATATTTTTAAAACCAGTGTCAAACATTTTAATAAAATCCAAGTAGATAGCATCCACAGCTTTCCCCTCATCTAGTAAGTGGGTTCTCTAGTCACAGAAGAGCATTTTAGATAAGAAGAACCAGCCCTTCATAAACCCAGGAATGCTGTGGTTGGTCCTTTCATTCTCCTTTATAATGCCATTCACGACAACCTTCACTACAACCTTCCCTGGCACCAAGATCGGACTGACAGACCTGCAGATCCCTGGATATTCCTTCCTACCCTTCCTATAGATTGGAGTCATAGTTACTAACCTCCAATCAATTCGAAAGCCAAGTGTTTACCAGCTCCTTCAGCATCCTTGAATGAATCCCAATCTGGCCTCTTTGTAGTGAATATTCAAATGACGCAACAAGTCAATTAGAGTTTCCATCTGGATTACAGGAGCTACATCTCACTCCCCATCACCATCTTCCAACTCAGGAGGATGGGTATCTTGAGAGCAAATGCTCTTACTAACAAAGCGTGAGGCAAAAGAAGCAATAAGTACCTCAGACTTATCCTCATCTTTCATCACGTTTCCCATTATATCAACAAAGAATAAACTCTCTTTAACGCTCCTTCTACTGATGAGGTACTTATACAACTTTTTTTTTTTTTTTTCCTTTACTGCACTAGCCAAACTGAATTCTAGTTAGACTTGTTTCATTTTCTCACTGCACAACTTCATGACAGCTCTGTAGTCCTTATGAGTTGTCTGCCCTTTCTTCCAGAGCTCATAAATTCTCTTTTTCTTCCTTAGTTCCTAAAGAAGCTCTCTATTAAGCCAAGCTGTCAACTTTATCCCCATCCAGCTTTACATCTAGTGAACTGGGACAGCCTCTCCTTCACCTTAATGATCTCATTTTTGAAGAAGGTCCAAGTTTTTCAGTAATCTCCCTTGGGACTCTGTCAACACATCTCCAAACAGGAGATCTTACTACAGATCTACTTCCATACTTCACCAAAGACAGAAAACCAAAATTTCATGAACACTATGCTCAAGACAGACTTAAACCACCACACTGCCCCCATGTCATCAAATCACAGAATGATCTGGACTGGAAAGGACTTTTACCACTATCTAGGTGCAACTCCCTTCCATATGCAGAGAAACTTTCCACTAGATCAGGTTGCCCAAATCCCCATCCATCCTGGTCTTGAGTATGTCCAGAGATGGGGTATCCACAACTTCCCACAACAATCAGTTCCAGTGCCTCATCACCCCCGTAGTAAGGAGTATTTTCCTAACATCTGATCTAAAAGTACCCTCTAAGTTTAAAAGCCATTACACATTGTCGTATCACTACACTTCTGAGAAAAACAAATCTCTTCCCCACCTTTCCTGCAGGCCCTGTTTAAGTACTAGATGGTTGTTATTAGGTCTCCCTGCAGCCTTCTCTTCTCTAAGGCTTGCAATCTCAATTCTCTCAGTCTATCTTCATATGAGAGGTGCTTAGAAGGTTGGAGCACCTTTACAGCCCTCTTCTGGACTACCTTAACAGGTTCAATCTCTCCTGAAGAGACCATAACCACCTGTAACAGCTCTCTAGGTATGGTGGTTCTACTTGAACCACCACGTCCCAACATATCCTGTTCCATCATCTAGAACTACAAAACCATTAGCTAAAAGTATTTTTTTTTTATCAGATCAACTGTCAAGGCCTACATTTGAAGTCAGTTCCTGAAATTATAACAAAATTAACATATTAATTACTCTGGTAATGAAAAGATAGATGGAGACTAGAAGAAGAGGCTGGTACCCATCAGAATAGGAGAAGATTGCTTTTGAAAGCTGAAAAGGAAAATGGGCAGATGTCAGTAAGAATTATCCAAGACCCAGGTAAAGTGATATAGGCCCAGGAAACTTCAATTTTATAAATTATTCTTATTTAAATACAAGGCAAGTAATTTTCATGAAATGATGATTAATTGCTGAAGACCTAGCAGTAGAAGTAGAGACATGCATTTTACCACTTTGTGCCTTGTAATCAAATTATCTTGAGCATGTCATTTTCTAGCTCAACACTTTTGGCTCTTCCAAGAGCTTAAAACAAGTGATAGGGAGGTTAGGAATTGCCACATCCATGACAATTTGAACACATAGTTACTATAGAAAAGAACATCAGAAGGCTTTGCTGACAGGGAAATACATCAATTTGCAAGACATATGTGTAATAGCTTAGTTGGCCTGATGTCTGATAGGTTTCTGAAGAGAACACTCCCCCATAACTTGCTTCCTAACACAGAAGAGATCTTTGCTACAGAAAAACAACTACTAGGTCAACCGGTATATTATAGCATATACTATTGTACTGAAATGATCAAAATCTGGTTTCCAAAATCCCAAAATGTATTTCACACTTGAATTTGAAACTTAAACTACTAAAAAAAAAAAAAGTTAAATATAAAATTGTACTAAACTATTCATTATAAATATAGCGTGCAAAATTCAGAAAGGCTGGACATATTTAAAATTTCCAACAACGTAAAGAGATGGTAATTACTAGAGATAGGTATTTGAAAAGCAGTTTTGCAGTTTTGTTTCAGGGCACTATCTTTACCTTTTCTATGCATTTCCGCAAGCTATGGATATTTCGAACCCACCATCCAATACCCATAGCTCTGAGTTCTGACCACGTTGGATCCCCTTTCTGCATTGCAGGGAGCATGCTGAGTAGTTCTTCTTCCGCTACTGAGTGAAATGCCCAGGCAAAATGACTGGTAGATAAACCTAGATAATCACAATTAAAAAAAAAAAAAATAAATAAATTGCAAGGCGGTATGAGAGTTAAGAGAAAAGGGAAGAAAGCCTAATTGTTTATTTTGAACTTTTGAAGGCATTACTGATAAGATAGCAGAAATTTAAAAATATTTTAAGCACTGCACACTGAATATTTTGAAAAGCTCATGCAGATACTGCATGATACCACTTTGAAACTGTTTAGATGGTTTGCAAAGAGTAGTTACTGACTGAAGCCCAATTTATAATATGTAGTATAAAGATTAGCTATAAAATGAAGTGCAACAGGTCAATCAACTTTTCAATGTCTTTATTACTTTTTCTTAGACCAGAAAATGTGAAGTTAAAGATTACTCCAGTAGAAAACATATTTGACAACAGAGACATACAAGAACACTGGAAGATGAAAGCCACGAGATGAGGGAAACAGTTATTTTATTGCTATAAAAGCTATAAAAGCTAGCTATAGATGACTGAAACTCTAAGGATGACCATGGGATGCCGCTCTGCACTAAGGCACACTTAACTGCACTTCTACAAGAGCACAAGAGGCATTTCTAATTCCCACCAATTTCTCAGCTCAGGAGACAGTATTTCAAATTTAAAGGATACCAGCAGAGACTTAAGTCAATAATACTGTGTTATGACAGTTTGGAAATGTTCTAACCTTGTATGTAGCTGAGTAAGAGACCAAATGATTAAAAATATCATTATCTGTTCTGATGACCAATAGAAGGGTGAAGAAATAATCACAGCCAACTCTTTAAATTTGGTAAGTCCTAATCAAATATTCCATTTTGTAATATAAGGTTGGAACTAGCTAAAACTGCACCAAGAAAAACTTCATTTAAAAATAGTTTACTGGATAATTACACTAGGTGTACAAAAAAGTTTTTAGGGTCTAAGTAGAGAAGGATCTTACCCCACCCCACCCTCCAAGTAATAAAAACCTAAGTAAAGGATACTCTGTATTTTCTGCTTCATTATTCCTAAGCAATGATATTGAAACATCATGGTGCTACTGACTGTTCTTTTGGGGAAATAAAATTGAAAAAATAAAATTGAAACTACAAAATTGTTACAGTTGTTTGTTTTTTCCACTGGTCTTTGTTGTTGTTTGTTTTTTAAATAACAAAATCACCTCATTGATTCTTCAGACATAATACAAAATCACATGTACTATACTGAGTAACATTCATCTCATTTAAGAACACGTCAGTTACCTTGGTGAAGCAGCTGAGCTCGATGTACAGGAGGAAGCGAAGTTGTTAGAAATGTGTGAAGTCGAACAGCTAATAAAAATTTTAAACCACACTCATCAAGAGTTTCTCCACCTGTAATTAAACATATTGGTACGCACTTCACTGAAACTAATAAAAATAGCTATTGATATCTTATGAGAAGAAATACCTTGTAATTTTACACATACTGTTGCTTTAAATACAAAAATGCAATAGCTTACTTCTTCCCTTAAACGCAAGAGAAAAAATCTCAAATCTACAAAGTTATTAAGTTACTTATCAAATAAAACAAAATTATTTCTCTATTTCTCTATGTAGCAGAACAAATACAGGTGGTTATCAAAACTGTCTGTTCAAAAGTGAAGGAGAAACAATTACAGCACATAGACTAATTAAAAAACACTGACATTAACATTCCGCAATGCAGATTTGGACTGTATGAAAGTTAGAAACCTAAGCTGAACCATAAACACTGTGATAATACAGCAAATCAAAGAGGATATACTGTAACACAGAACTATGAAATGCTTTGACAAGCCACAAAAATATTCAAAAATAACAGCGAAGTTCCAGAAGGAGTTGTGAAACAGTAACACATAAAATCTAGAAGAGACAGCTTACCCTGACTCCTGTCTCTGCTTTCTCCAATGTCAGTACTAGTAGTAGCAATAGTATCTGCTAAGGCCATCAATGACATCTGTTCCATCCTAGTCAGACCTGGCAAGCTTGAATGAAGCAAGTGACGAGAAAGTACTTGGGCATGCTCTGGTCCAAAGTAAGTTGGGCTAAATTGTGAAAGATCAATTACTTTCGGTTTCACACTGTCTTCCTCTGCATCAAACGTTACAAGTTCATCTGTACTTATAACAGAATTTTGAAAGAGATCTTCATAATTGTCCTTGGGCATATCATTTTTACTTTGACTATTTTGACTATGAGACTTTTCAGAACAGGAATGAGAGGAATCATCATCTGCAGCAAGCAGAGCATACAGCGGTAATGGTGGAACAGAGTCTATTTCAATATAGTCTGTAGTCTCCGTTTTGCTGAACGTTTTGGGATCTCGTGAGGTACTTCCACTAGCACTGATGATCAGAGATCTAAGTCTCCTATCATGATTAGGTTCAGATTCATTTATAGCAACAACTTCTCCAGCAATGCACTTCACTAGATGGGACAGAATGGCTTTTGTTCTACGTACTTTACCAAGATCCATGAGTTCTAAAAGTTGGTGTGGATGGTACTGAGGTAAAGTGGGAGATAACATATGAGCTGCTTCAAAAAGACCAGAGTCTTCCATTTCTGCAGACAGATCAAAGGCAGATCTTTTCCCACTAAGTTTCTGTGCAAGGCTGGTCATAGATCTGGTCAAGGTTCGCTTTGGTGGAGGCAGACCTGAGGCAGCTGACTGGCTTTCTTTCATTAAGCTAGTTATACTTGGCATACTGCAGGAATCTGTACTAACTAGACCCTGCTTGGCAGGAGGTTGCCACTGAGAATAAACATGCATTTCACAGTCCATTCCAACTACAAGAATGCCATCACGCACCCAAGACAGGGAGACTGGAAAAGGAGGTGATCCCTCTACAGAAGAAACCAAGTCAACAGAACGCAGCAGAACAAACCTAGAAAAGTTTGTAGCCTTTGTAGTGGTACTGCCAATATGGGAGATTGCTACAGTCTCTTTACCATTTTGTTCTTGCATTTTTCCAGACAGCTGGCTAAACATGTAAAGTTTTGATCCAATTCCCACTGTTAGAATATGTGAACCATCCTCCCTTGACATCCAATCTAAGTGCACTAAGTGCTTAGTGCTAGGAATAACATTACCACACGAGAGAGAAACTTCCTGTCTGTTATATGCCACTAAATTGCTATCAATACTAACAGCAGAATCTAACATAGTGCCTATCTCATCTAAATGAAGAGTCTGTTCAAGAACCCAAGAAGAACCCCCTGTAGATTCACATTCAAAAATACTAACATGCATAACAAAGTCTTGAGAAAGGTGGTTGTTTTTAGATGTTACCTGCTTGTATGCTACAGCTAATCGGTTTGTGTGTGCACAACTAACTTCAGTTGGCCTTCCTGGAACATTAATAGCACTACTACTAAGGAGTCCATCCTCAATCAGTAACGGCCATTCTTCCCAAATGTATGTTACATCACTGTGTACATTAGATTCTGGCATGGAAGAAACTGATGATTCATTGGTCACTCTGCATCTCCAGAATCGAACTTTTCCATCTGTGCAGGAAGTAGCCAGCAGATAAGGTGGACGACAAACGGGGTATATGGAAGAACTACTCAGATGCCCTAAAAATAAAATATTTTTTTATAAATAATTTAAAAAAACAGGGCAAAAGTAAAAATATTTTTGTTCATTTATCATCTTATTATTTTAAGTATCAGTACTTCCTCATAAAAAGGCTTGTTCCCAGAACTTCATAAAGAAGATGGTATTTAAAAAAATCCTGTGGAGCCATTTTAGCATTATCTCTATGTCATTCTCTAGAAAGGATTTAAATTGCACAATTTAAACTTGAATATTAAAATCACTAGGTACCAGTTTTTGTGTTGTATGGGAAAGAGACATTGTTTTCTTCTCTCCCACTTGAAAGAGGATACACTTCTGTAATCTCTCCTATCAAACAAAAATTTCCCAGTCTGAACTCTACACATCTTTTCAGAATACTGTTTGAAAGGCTTCTGGTTGCAACCCTAAATTTAAGTTTATACACCAAAAACTAATTAATGACTGCAAATCAAATTTGTGTTTCTAAAATTTCTCTTATCATCTGGACTTAAAGAAATACTATGCTGTATAGTATAGTAATCTTTACTTTAATATTATTTTTAAAATATTTACTTCCAGGATCCAGATAAAAAATAATAAATCAGGGGAATGAGCATTAGCAAACCTTTCCAAATTACAATACCTGTAGATACTGTCTAACAACACTAGATATTCATTTTGCTCTGAAGGAAAAAAAAGATTACAAACCTGCTGAAGGCTTAACACTTATTATCTCCACTCCTTCTGGCAAATTCAGCTCTTGACTATATACCATTTTTGAAGACAGAGTGAGCCAGCTGGTGCTCTGAAGGTTTGCTCTACAGGCCTGATACTTCTGTGTGAAAGGTGACTGGATCTTCTCTGGATCTGGTGAAGAATACAACTCTTCTGTTTGTGCTGCTGCTTCAGGAGTATTTGAATCTATCTTTTCATCTAAAAAAAAGTTTGCTTTATTAAAAAAAAAGGTCAACAATCTCTTTTAACCTAAGAGACAGTGTCACTGATGTTAAAACTTCCAAAGGATAGGTAAAAACTTAGAATTTTACTTTCTTTTAAATGAAATATGCTCTTGTATTCGGATTCAGAAAAATTGTAACACACTTGAAATACTGGAACTGTAAAACAATTTAGTAATTATGAACTCTTCAAACAGTTATACTGTTAGAGACAGCAAAATTGCAGAAGAGTTACACATGTGGGGTTCCACGGAAATTAATGCTTCATTAGGCATGAAATATTTGCAGCTAGAAAACATTAAACACTCTTCAAAGTCTTACCTCAAAAATCAGGAAGAAGTAGTTTTTCCTGAAATTTTGGCAACATTCATTTAAAATGTAAGATTTAAGAGATTATGTATTATGAATGCTTCATTACCTTTTAAATTTTTTAAAAAACACAGTTAAAGTATGATTTGAAACCTGTGTTCTTTGAAAAAAAGGAAAAAAAACCCACCAACAACAAAACCCTTACCAGTAATGCCTTCACCATGTAAGCAGACTAGAAAATTTTATTTTCTGTTTTGTCACAACTTTCTGACCATCTATAATACTTAAAATAACTTTTGAAATTCTGCATCTGTTAGGAAAAGTGTGATAAGTAAAATTGTGGCTTAAAATACAGGAACATGCATTATAAAACTCCTTCGGTGTGTGGTCAGTGTTTGATCTACGTTGCCTTAAAATCCTAGAGTACCTAAACTTTATAGTTTTAGTGGTGCTTTAATGATCTGAAAGAGAATTAGGATATTTCTGCGTTTAGATTTGCACATAACTGTAATTGTAATCTTTTCAGACTACAGCCCAATATAACATATCTTAAATTCAAAAATTGCAGAACAAAAACTTCTGAGAAGCAAAACATCTGAACTGTTAGGCTGCATTTATACTGTACGAATATACGTGCATTAAGAAACTAAAAAACATAGCAAACTTAGGGCTCATGATGAATTCAAATGCTTCAGCATTGTGAAAATTAAGAACTAGTAAAGAAACAGTGGGTTTTGATGTAAGCTTTTAACAGAAGAATTGAGGTTCTTTTCAAAAGCTGAAATATTACTTAGAAAACCATTTAGTAGGAGATATATTCACAAGAAAGTGACTTTTTTTTTTTTTTAAACAAACATCTATTCTACAAGGAAAAGGACTTACCTACTGAAACTGGAATTGACTTCAAATGTAAATGCCACATGTGCAGTAATGAATGGCTTTGAGTATACTCTATTACTATTAAGTAGAATTTTTCAGAAAATCCATTCCGCTGTTTTCCTGATGAAAATAAGAACAAGAACATTTTATTTCAAATGAATGTGCCAGCTAGCAAGTAAGCTACTGTGAACTGATGCTCAAATGCAATGACTGTATTTAACTCTTTCACACTACTTTTATGAATATTTTATCACAAGCAATAACCCCTGCCACTTGTTTAGGTACACACATGAAGAACTGTCACTATTTTGTTTCAGAGGGGATATAACATTTCCCATGTGTTTAAAGCTGAGTCTCAGAACTTATTCTCAGTTCTACGTGTTTGTCCTTAATGTGTTTGTTGCATACACTTAAGCATCTATTATTGAATTTGTTCTTTTCAAAAAATATCATAAGCCAAGCACCTGAAATGTTTCATTAAAGAGTAGAGGATTAAAACTGAAGTGATTTAAAGCAGTAGGTACATTCAAGTGAGAATGTAGGTCCACTACATTCTAGGTCATACTTATAAAGGGTCCATTTAGCCCAATGTCTTACATGGCAGCAGCACATGCAGCCTTTCAGAACACATATATACAGACACCCAAGAATGAAGGGCTTCCATGCAAACACATGTCAAATTTACTGTCTCATAACACTTATTTTTTTTTCCTCATTTCTGTTGTTTCCATCATCCCATTTGTGTTTCTGGTAAATGCAGCTCTCAGTAGTGGGCAATTTCATAGATAGTATCTATTACTCCACATCCTTCTTGAGCAGAAACAGCTAATTCAGAATCAATCACTATGTACATTCAGCTCGTGTCATTTTTCAAAAAATGTCTCTTTTCTTATACCAAAAATATATTTCCCATATCTAGTTTTAAGCAACATTTTGATACTTCACACAATTTTGTTTCCTCATATTCAGCAGTCTTACTATTACTGCAGATAACTTGGAATCACAGACTACAACTTTATTTTGATCTTTGTTTTCCAAACAATTAAATTGGAACAGAACAATACAAAATTGAGATGCCTAAGCAACAAAACCACTGATCAACTCCACCAATGAAAAAAAATTATTCCAGAGAATTTGAGAACGATCTTAAGATGCACGGAATCATAAACCCGCTAATTATAGCAATATCCATGCACTACTCACAGTATTGCATTTTTAAGTTGTGGGTATTTTGGGGGTGGTTTGCTAATTTGGAATAATTTTTATTGTGTTATTAGGCCTTATGATAGCATGTAGCTTATGTGAAGGATGAACATCCTTAATGAAAGGATGTAGATAAGTTTGCTGCTACATCATATCTTACAACTACAGGCTTTAAGTTTAAAACACTTTACGTAAGAAGGGTATCAACAACAAAATGCTTTAAAAAGTAATTGATGGTACTTCACAACTTAAGCTAGTTTGTCTAAATTTGGATGCACATTAGTCCCCCAGGAAGCAAAGCACCTATTATAAGTCTCCTTACACTAGAATTTCTTCTTTAGTATACAAAGCTCTTAAAGAAAATGCAAAAGCCTATACAATAAATTCTGCAGAAAGTAACATAAAATTATTTGTCTTCAGTATTTAATGAAAAATAGTTCTTTACCAGAATCCACTACATTATTCTTCTTATCGGGTGTTTCTTTCTCTTGGTTATTTAAAATGAAGTCTTCTTGAAAAACATGGAATAATTGTGTTTTCCTGCCATGCTAAAGAAAGTAAAAGACACAAGAACTGAACATCAGAGTGAATTGCATAAGCTTTCTCTCCAACATGGGAGCTTTTAAGTTGATTGTTAAGTTGAATACAAGAAAAATTTCCCAATAAAATGCACCTCATTATTAAAATTTTCTCATCTACACGTTCCATGAAACCAAAAGCAAGTACATTATAGAATCATACTCAATATCCTGAGTTGGAAGGGAACCACATGGAACATCAAGTCCTGGCTCCACGCAGGACTCTCCCAAATTCAAATTCTATATCTAAGAGCATTTCCAAATGCGAACTCCAGTAGGCTTGGATGGTCAGTGTAGATCAGAATGAATCTTTGAATGTTTCACTACACTTGACATGAAGCTGTAAGTACAACCTCTATTGTTAACACTTTGTAACAAGGTGCTTATAGTATAAAACAAGTACAGAAAAAAGTTCTTACAAGTTCTGTGATAGCATCCAATTCAATGATACATCCTGGACGAGCAGTAGATTGCTGACTTATGATGTTAAAAACTTCACCAACGTATTTCTGTTTTAAAAAAGTCAGTGGAATGATTCTGTTAACTCAGTTTTGTCCATTTCTGTAACAGTCTGCTAGATAGATGCAACATCTAAGCAAGTGTTAGAAAAAACACACTATATACACTAGCTGCAAGTTTCCATGATCACTGATAACATTTGTAGCTTTATCAAGTGATATATTATTTCTATTGACAAAATGTGGGGAAAACTTGATCTCATCTGAAAAGCCTCACATGCAGCAGTTTATTGCTCTTTCACTGAGCTGAAACATTTTTTCAACTGTAATACCACTATAGTGCTAAAAAGCTTTATGGTATCTGTATTTACAAGCAGAACTGGACTACCGTGATCTGCAAAATCCTCAGCAACCAGCTTAGTCAGTTCGTAAAAAATCTGTAATTATTATCATTGAATGAGATTCCAAACCTCCAAAAACGTGACACACAATTCACTTACAGAAATCTCTGGATTGGACTGCTCACACAGAAGTTTTTTAGCATCTATTACAGCTTGATATAATCTCAAATGCTGTCCATCGCTAGCCACAAAGCAGGCACTTGGAGAATTACAGTATGCACCTGAAAAATATGAATGCATAAACTGCTCAAAATATTCAGACACCAATTGGCTCCCTTCTTCACCAAGAAGAAATCTACAACATATAAAACACAGCATGAGAAATATTCCCTCCTTAATTTCTGTTCATATCCAAGAACTACAAAGTTTAATGCTTAGCAAACAAACTAAAGAATACAGAAAAACAGAATTTGGTATTTAAATTAGACCAAAATCTACCTCCGTTTTTAAGTGATCATCCTCAGTCTGCAATCTAAAGAATACACTAGCATCTGGGCACATCTCTTCATTAGCTTCTAAAATAAGTACATGAAAAAGGCAGAACGCCACAACAATTCTTCAAAAGAGAACACACAATTTCAAAGCATTAGTAGCTTGAAAATTTGTGAAACACAGGATTCAAGCTTAACATATCTTCTTCAGTGTATTCACATATATTTACATTGTCCACTTAATAGTATTATTAGCTCAGACTACAGTTGTACCGGGACACTTAACAAATCAGGAAAATGAACTCACCAAGGCAATAGCTGGGTATAAGAGTGGGCAGCCATGCAACATTAGAAAAAGCTGAAACGTGGAGAGAATTGATCCGAGCAAGTTCAGAAACTCCACCAGAAAAGGACAATGGCCCAACGGGATCAACTCTCCAAAGAATAAGTTCACTGTAAACTGCATTGGGATCCTGGGATGTTACATTTGCACTGCCTCTACCCTGAAGTCTTACTGTTGACTCCTTAGACTTTAAAGAATCATTTGCCTGTTTTGCATTCTCAACGTCCGGTGAACTTAGAGCATTGTGATGTGAGGTTGTAAGCAGCAGTGGTAATACTGAATGGCAAGCCAAGTCATTAAGATGAAAACGGTGACCACAGTATCTCGATTTATGTGAAATACTAAGTACAGTTGAAAAGGCAGATTCTTCAGCAAAACTCACTAGCCATTGGTTCAAAGACCCATCTGCATGTTTGGAAATCATCATAACATTGGGTGTGAAAATACTCAGTTTTAAACTGTTGGTTGATTTACTGTGTCCGGATGAGATAAGCATAGATGAAGATCGTGTAAGGCCAGGAGGCTTTTGTTTGCCTTGTTGAATAGCCAAGTCAACATTTTTGGTACATGCATACATCACTATACTTCTGCAAAGAGAGTTTGCATCACCCGTTGGGAATGCAACAGGAATCCTTGAAACAAAAGACACCTGGAATTTTAATAAAGAAAAAAACAGTAAGTATCAAAATTTTCTCAGCATACTTTCTACTAAGCAAGAGTGTGTAATCCTGAAAAAAAAAAATGAAATACCTGCACCTGTCGAAACATGCCAGGTTGGTATTCATCCAGCCAGTCTACATGCCATACTAGCAGTGAACCATCCATGGGATGTATGCTGAATAGCATATCAGCATTTTTATTCCATTCAGAAAGCAATACTTCAACTTCATGATCTACAACAGCAGAAGATAAAGGAACAAGGCTTGACGCTGGAGTAGTCTTTTCATCACCCAGTTCCTTCTTCTCTTCGTTTCCTTTCTGTTCATCTCCATTTTCATCAGTTTCTAGAACACAAACATATCATATTCAGAAGTTTAGCAAGAAGTGTCTTTCAAGCGCTGGAGCACTTTTCAAGATTGTTTTATATCATTCATGCAAGCATGAATTTTAAATAATGGAAGCTCTAATCAAAAATCCTCCAGTAGATTGCAGCCAATGACTAACAAATTCAATATTGTTGAGTTTGCATTTCAGTTTGAAGTATTTATTGTTCCCTTTCACATAATCATAAAATCACAGAAACACCAAGGTTGGAAAAGATCTACAAGATCATCCAGTCATCCAACCATTCACCTATCACCAATAGTTCTCACTAAACCATATCCCTCAAAACAACGTCCAAACGTTCCTTGAACATAAGAAGGATAAGAATATTTTTGCATGCATAGGCTGAACAGCAATCAAACTATGTATAATATTATGTATTCAGTTAAATATTAACTGCTTAAGTGTGGTGCACATTAATACTGAATACAAGAAAGTTTAGCTTCAACATTAAATCAACTTCCTCAAGAGCCACTTTAGTTCTTAATAGTAGGGAGAAGGAAATTCACAGAAATGTTACTGCAATCTCTATATTCATTATGTATTAAATTGCATGCCTCACAGTCCAGATGAAAGAATATTACATATTATGTTGTAAAATGAAAGCCATTCGTTTCTGATATGACTTTTACCTTCTTCTGATCTTACATCCATTGGATTGGACTCCTCAGCATTTGTCTCAGGAGAATGATGTTCAAAATTTTTTTTAACTTGCTGCAAAAATACTTCCATGGATAAGGTAAAATGAAGTTCTTTATTGTTCAGCCAGTGCACAACAAAGGGTCCACTTTTTTCTTCATTTTCACCAAGACTCAAAGATGTGATAGAAGGGAGTAGAGGAATATCTAACACAAAAAATATTCAAAACTTTATTCAAAACAAAGTACTTTGGAAAAAATTAGTTTTGAGAAACTGTTTTCAAGTCGAAACTCAATCATGAAAAAATAAAGAAAAAAGAAAAAAGAAAAATGGATAAGTCGCCATGACCCATACCTTTTAACCAACATCACCTCTCAGTATCACACTGCTTTGTTGCTATCCACTAGGGATTTTGTATGGGGTATTTCTTCAGTATACCCCTATCAGCATTACAGTACGGTCCTGTGTATCAGGTTTTTGTGGCAAGGTTCTAGCAGCAAAGGATTGCAGGAATTGAAAAAGGAGATGAAGACCTGCCCAAAGTTAGTTAAGAGCCAGCTCCAGTTGCTTCAAAAGGAACCTATTCCTGGACAGAGCTGAGCCACAAGCAGTACTGGTTGTGTTTTCTTTAAAGTAGATTTAAGAAAGGGAAAATACTGCTGCACAATGACAGCTAGGAGAAAGGAGTGAGAAATGTGAAACAGCCCTGCAGGCACCAAGGTCCCCATTCCCCTGCACTGCTCAAAAGAAAGACATATATAAAGGTGAATCTCAGGGGAGAAGGGATGTGTTTTTAGTTTGCTTTTAGTTCTTATTGTCCTAGTTTTATTAGTAGGCAATAGATTACATTAGCCTCCCTTATGCTGAGCCTGTTTTGCTTGTAATGGTAATTGGCAAATGATCTCCCAGTCCTTCCTGCAACACATGAGGGTTTTTTTCTTCGTATCTTCACCTCCAATCCTTCTGATTTGGGGGGAAAGGATGGCTAGTTTGAAAAAGTGGCATGATGCTGGGCTAGCTGCTCAGTGGTGTTAAACTAGCACATCCTGCACTTGCTTTTTGCTACTACAACTTAGTACAAACCAAATAATTTGAGGATAATTTCCCAGTCTTAATTCCAGAACCGAAGCTGCAGGAGGTATACAAGGTTATCAAGCATCACATGTACCAGGGTTTACACTAGGAAGAACTAATATGCCTAGTTATGTTATCATTTAAAGCTAGGATTTCTCATTCCAAAAGATTCACTTTTGTTTTTTTATAATGCTGTATGATGACACTCGGTGAAAAACAAACCAGTAATCACAGAGGAATCAGCAGAAACAAGTATCAGACTGCTGCAAAGTTACATCATCTAAGCTTGTCAAGAAAGTTGCTAGGTAAATTACTGTAATTTACTCAAATGAGCCATAAAGCAATATGCTAAAAGCTTAAACTGCATTTAATTTCCTGGAAGTCTTCACAGATATTCTACTTCTACTCCTTATTTATGAACTAGTATTTCAATTCCATACCACAAGAAACAAAATATTTTTAATGACAATACTGTTCTTTCTTTGATTTATGCTGTAATGTAAGAAAATAAAAACGGCACACAAATAGAAGAAAGGACCAACAAGACTATCTACAATTTTGTAGTTGGTAAAGGACAGGGAGAGGAAATGAAGAAAGAGAATACTGAAGAAATTTGGTCTGTGCATCTTAAAGAAAATAGAAAGTACTGCCAGTCACAAAAACAAAGTAATGCTTATCCTAAAAGCAGAACCTGTGTTCTTCTACCTGAAAACTTCAGAGTAATTCAATTCTTAACTAACAACTTTTTGTGCATCTTCCTGAGGATTAACAACTTCCAACTGGTTCTCAGTTCTGGGTAAATCCTTAGTGAATTTCTACTTGCTTTATACATGACACTTTAAAAAAAAAAAAAAAAAAGAAGAAGCTTAGGGAGTCTTTGGATTCAGTAACTGTCTGAATATGCCTAAAAATAACTTTGTCAAAAACTAAAACTAAACTAAAATAAAATATACTGCTTACTCCTTCTATTGAACTCAACCTAGGTTGAATATTGTAGGGAGTGTGCGACTCACTAAAGGACTCTGAAGCCACACAGAGGGACCTCGACAGATTCAATAAATGGGCTGACAAGAATCTCAAGAAGTTCAACAAGGAGAACTCCAGAACTCTGCACTTGGAAAGGCACAAGGGCACGCTGGAGACCACACAGCTGGAAGGCATCTTAATAGAAAAGGACTTGGAGGTTCTGGTAAATATCAAGCTGAATGTGAGTAAGCAAGGTGAACTTGTTACTGAGAAGACTAATGGCACACTGGGCTGTACGAGGCAAATCATTGCCAGCAGGCCAGGAGAGCTGATTTTTCCCCTATACTCAGCATTGGCTAGGCAGCACCCTTGAGTATCTTGTGCAGTTCTGTGATCCTCAGTACAAGAAAAAATGCAAAGAATCCAATGACGGGCTGCTGATGATCCAGGGATTGAAGGACTTGACTGTACAGCACAAGACTGCAAAAAATCTCTTTTTGATAGGCTGTATGCTGTTCTAATTAAATCTGTTACAATAGTATGAACTAACGCTCTGAAAGAATAAGACTAATCTTCCTACAACTTATTTAGCCTAACAATATAGATGAAACCCTCTGTTCTTCGCAATCATATCAAAGATTGCACAGCTACAAATACAAACTAGCAAATAAATCCAACAACAAACCCTTCAAACAAGGATCAGTAGAGGTTAAAAAAAAACAAAAACACTAAGCTTAAGATGGACCTAAAACACTCTAAAGAAAGGATCAGCACAGGAAACAACATCACATTAGGGTACAGGAAAGCCCTAATGAAAGGCTACTAACTACTGAACTACTCAGCTTCTAAGTGAGTACACAGAGGCAATATTTTTATATTTCAGAATGGGTAAACAGCTATGAAAACAAATATTAGTTACTAATAAGGTATTAAAGAAGAGACCTATCAACATAACGCTTGAGTAATAGAGGATATTAAAGTTTATGGAACACAAGATTAAAGTGTTTTTTGTTTGGTTCAGAGAAAGAACAGAAGCTGGAGATGATGGTTATGCCATTACCAGACTTCATATTAGATAATCATTTGAAGAAGTCTGGAATATTTTGTTTTATCAGTATGCAGCCTGCAATACACTTCGTACACCCAGTGCAATTACCATTAAATCTGTAACTCATGTCACAAACACTGTAGCTCAGTCCAGTTACATGACAAAAAATGAAAGCCATGACTACTGAGAAGAAACTCCTTCAACATATTTCATTACTGTTGATGTAAGTTCTGCCAGTTGTTCAAAGAAACCAGTATGCTAGACAATTTTGCATCATCAGAGAAATATTGTACAAAACAGAGCAAGTTACACTTATGCTAACAAAACATGCCAAGAGAAAATTGTAGTTACCCTGCAGTAAGCATTTAGTACAATTTCTACCTGTTGCTGGATTGATGCTGGCAGCAATATGGAAGTGACAGAGTGCATTTGCGTGAGGAAGAATGTTCCTGTGAACTTCATGAGGATCTTGCTGATGTGGAGAGTATCCAGTATGTGCAACAACAGCACCTGACCTCCTCCTTCCTCGTCGAAAGTGCCTCAAGTTTAACTGCATGAACAATAAGGAGTCATTTTTAATTCCTTTCAAAAAGAAAAAGCAGATTTCATCTGTAAGTGATTTTCTAGACATTAGTGCATGAAATATATTTTTTAAGTTTAAAAGCTACCTTAAAGCATCAGCTGAGTTTCTCACAAAAATTACAACGCTCTGATTGAATCTGCAGCAGAACAATATATCTTTGCCTTCAGATTCACTTATAAAGGCCCACACAGATACTGTGACTTAGCTACTGTTTCATATCTCAGTCTGCAGACAATGCTTCTGCAGGTTTTATACTTAAGCAGAAAATTTTTGCTTCATAAACATACAATGTGCTCACTGAACAAAAAAAAAAGCAAATATGAATCATCTTGTTTCAGAGAGGCTGGGAAAAATTACATTAGTGCTTTGCATCTGATTTCATATATACTTCCACTCCCACAAGAAAAGCCCTATGATTTTTAAGATTCACTCCCATATTCATTTATACGGCAAGGTTATGGTAGAGACAGGGCTCTAGGCAGAAGTGCCTTCTGCAAGCAGAGCCCAGTAGCTGCCCCTTGTCACATCACAGTCAGCTCCAGAAGAAACCCACTGCTGCTAGAGCTGAGCCATAAGTGACACTGGGACGGAAAATTAAAGAAGAGGAAAAACTCTGCACAACAGCAGCTAGAAGAGAGAAGTAACAACATGTATAGAAGAAGCTCTGCAGGCACCAAAGTGAATGTAGAGGAGGGCAGGAGATGGTGCAGGCAGGGAGCAGATGCTCCTCAAGACAACCCAGGAGAGGCCCCTTGCTGGAGCAGGCTGTGTGCATGCAAGCAGTTCTCCACCTGCAGCCACTGATGAGCCCCCAGTACAGCAATGGATATAGTTTGAAGGAGGCCACAGCCCATGGAGAGCCCCTGTAGAAGCAGGACTCAGATTGTGGATGAAGTCCGTGGAGATGCAGTCCATAGCAAAGAGTCTGCATTCAAGGCAGTAATTACAATCCCGCCTAAAATTGTGTGCACATGTGTTTATTCTCCAAGTTCACTTTTGCTTCTTACCTCTAATGCATTTTGCATTCGTTCCTTACTTGAAGTATTTCTCTTGAAACTATTTGTGAAGTTCGCTGCTTCAGTCCAATTGTTATACCCTCCATCGTACAACAGACTATCACTTGGTAACAAAGTCTCTGCCCAGAGACGACAAACGTTATCCTTACAGCAAGTCAGGAGTACGTTGCAGACAGCACCACTGAAATGAAAGAAAATTTAAGGTGTGAAGAAGCCACACACAATCAACACAGCATGAAAATAAAATAACAGTACCAAACAGTTTCTACTATCAGTTTTGAAAATCATACAAAGTAGCTTAAATGTTAAGGGAAGATAAACCTAAAAAGACATTACATAACTATATATTCAAAGCACAGAAACCAATGTAGAACCAGGAACACAACTGCCAATTCACAAATTTCTCTTAATAACTATTTTTCTGAATACAGTGCGTGACATAAGTATCCAAAAATTCGAGTTCACTTAAAATGGGCACTGCAAAAAACTATGCAAGCCACATGTCAGTGTACAGTTTAGTTTTAGTTCAGATTCAAAAACGACATGGATCATCTTGTCTTGCCAGTGCCTTAATATGGCTTCCAGGAAGTATCTGTTCCATGATCATCCCAGGTGCAGAGGTGAGGCTCACCAAACTGTAGTTCCCCAAGTCTTTTCTTCCTTTTCTAAAAAAATGGGAGAGATGTTTCCCTTTCTCCAGTCACCTGGGACTTCCCTACCCTACTTGAAAAAGTGGTGGCTTTCAGGTGAATGGCTTGGTAACCGCATCAGCCAGTTCCCTCATCACCCTGGGATTCATGTCCTCTGGTCCTATAGACTTACGCACATTCAGCCTCATGAGAAAGGCTTACAGCACAAGGATTTTGCTCACCCAATCCCTGCTTAGAGGTTTAGGCACCTGAGAAGGAAAGGAAGTCTGCCAGAGAAGACTGAGGCAGAGAACTTGCTCAATAATGGTAATGGCTTTATGAAATGTCTTCAATTTAATGATTGGTATACAAAAGACAGTATAAACTTGACAACACATAGACACATGCAAAATTCAAAATCTACTGACAGGAACAACAGAAAAATATCTTTTCAGATTATAAAATTGCTGACATTACTTCAGCTTGAGAATGCATTTAAGACAATGCAAAAAAAAAGCTGTAAAGAGTGGCCTTTTCTTGCACGTGACTATTCTGTATTTAGTCCTACATCTAAGATAATAATAAGAAACTCAATTTCATTCTCCACAGTTCCTTTCCACCCATATACTTACCATTCCCTCAAGAGCTTCAGTGTGAAGCAATCATTTAAATATAAACAATACACAAGGCTGTCAAACTCCACTATAAACCGAAGTGTATTAATTTTACAACCTGTGTGATTGTTATCAACAGTACATCTGTGAATACATATGTCAATCTCTAGCTCTCTCCAAAGAAAAAGTTTGTCTAATCCATGAAAGACGGTGAAAATACATTTCAATACAACTAAGATACTGTGATAGAACAGAGGATTTAAATGAGGTTTCACAATAAACAAAAGCAGCTCCCTACACTTCTACAGAACAATTTAGCACAATATGGAAAATTTTAAGTTCACAGAGAATTTTCTTTTTAGTTTTGGCTTGGCTTCTTCTGGACAATTTGCAAACCTGGCTTGTTAGATCTACTCACCGTGGCATGAATTTGCTTGTCTTCCTCCATGAAAATGAATTTACTGATCGAGGATGGGCCAAATAAACAAATGAAAAATCAACTTCTTGTGCTTGTTTTCCTGGACTTGCTCCTGGTGGTGTTACAGCTGATCGCCAGTTGTCCGTATTGTACCACACTTTCACAAGACAGTCGTCCTGGGAGAGGGTGGGGTAAAACAGTACATATTCTGGATAAAAACGTGATATATCAGCAGAACTTCATACTTTGAAACTCAACACCTTGGTTTTCAATTTTTCTTTCAAGTGAAATACTCAAGTCAACTCAGTAAATAGAACCACAACATCTGATCTGTAGTTGTAGAGATTCCTTTGGTTTGTGTTACCATTAGTAATTCAGATTTCATTCTCCTCCTTCTTATTAGCTATCAGTGTTTTGCTATAAGTCTATACACAACTGTACTGTTATTCAAAGTACAATGTACTTTGGCAAGAGAATTTGTCAGCTTTGTATTGCTTTGGGCCCTGTGACACTTCAGCCAGATTGTCCACCTATCTTAAAAACATCACTGTCCCCATTAAGCTTGCACACAAGCATTCTGATTTTTTTTTAAATTATTCTACAATCTCTACTAGGATATTTAGTTGACAGCATAAACTTAGTGCCTACTTGTATTTGTTAACCTGTCTAAAAAAGCCTGCTCAAATTGTACAGTTTTCTGTTTCTTTAAAACAGTATTGAAAACATGAGGGTTTCTTCACCCCCCCAACCATCAGATTGGACAGTACTATAAACAGTCTAGACAATTCTAGACATTTTCAATATAGATTTTTGACCAATGACAATGCTACACTCCCCTCAAACAAAGACAACATAATTACTCGGAGCAGCAAACTATTCACTTACCACTCTTTAACAAGTAGTGCAAATTCTCATAGGATTTGTCACATTTGTTCACTGCATCCTTTACAATAACTTGAATTTTATATGATTAATCTACAAGGTTGGCCATGAACAGCGACTGTGATTATGTGGGAATACATATTCCAATACCTTATCCATTTTTAGTCAGCATCAAGCTGTGTTTTAAAATATGACACACGGAATATTTTATTAAACCCTCCTGTCTCGGGAAATTATTCTTCCCCCAGATTCTCCTTTCATTAAAAGTAAAAAGGTAAATACATAGATTACTCACCAAAATAAAAATTAAAACAAACAAACAAACCAATATTCATGAAAAAGCTGTTTGGTTAGAAAAAACAAACAAGAAACAGCTAAAAAAACGTTTACCTTTCCAGCAGTAGCAAAAAACTCCCCATCTGGTGAGAATTTCATTAAACAGACTTGAGAAGCAGTACTATGAAATAAAGACAATTAAAAATAGCATGTAAGTTTTATGAACATTTTCAGAAGTCCGAACAGCTTTTGCTTTGAATTCATGAAAGTAATTCAATTTTGTATGAAATGTATATATTGTACTATGTCAAACAATGTAAGGTTTAAGAAAGTTCAGAAGAAAGAGAAACATAATACAGTGAGTGTTTGTAGTCACACAGAAAAAGAATGGAGCAAACGATGCAACTGATGAAAACTACAGTGTCTGATATTTCATATGATCATGACTTGAAAACTGTTCCTAATGGATTACACATGTGTGTTCTCCCCTAGATACATCTTGTTTTCACTTCATAAACATCTGTATTTCAAACTCATTTCTTCCACTCCACACTATCTTTCAAGTTATCTGGGAGACAAAAAAGGAGACCACATTTAATTTTTCCTTTATTTTTCTTATTTTCTATGGCATAACTGAAAAAAAACAAACAATAATAATGTACTTAAATACTTTAAAATAGTTGTTACATTCACAGTCAAAAAGTTAAAAGATGCCACACTGA
Source organism: Meleagris gallopavo (assembly GCF_905368555.1). NCBI lineage: Eukaryota > Metazoa > Chordata > Aves > Galliformes > Phasianidae > Meleagris > Meleagris gallopavo. Next base: position 71,762,677 of record NC_139435.1, read on the forward strand.
AAAAAAAAGCCAAAAAAACATAGCCTATTAACCTGGTTCATTTTTCCGCTTTCAATGGAAAATAGGTACTAGTGTATTTTACATGTTTTCAAGTACTGAGCTATCACATATATGACTGGCTCATTTATGGCAAGAAGAACATGCAAGAATTTAATTGTGTGGTGCGAGTACAGTCTATATTTTTAGCTTGAAATTCTCAGACATTCATAACAATTTTTTAGGTCTAACTTTCAAAAGAGATTAAGTTAGTCACCAGGTTACAAAAGCATGATGGTGTGCATGCATATTATCAGCAGCAAATCCGTTACAAAATTTATAAATCAAGGAAAGGCAACTGCCAACTTTGTTTCAGCAACTTGTTTTTATCAGAGCCAAAGTTAAGACACTTGGGAATGCCTTTTCTAGACATTGAAATATAATTTTGGAAAGGAACAGTATTGCAAAGTCAGTATCCTGAAAAATTCTCATTAAGAAAAAAATTACTCTTTATGTAATACAATTACAAATGTTGGAAGACATTCAGACACAAAAGCTGAATGGATAGTGCAAGTTCTGCTGACCCTTTCTGGGACCTGTTGACTTAAAATATGCAAAATCCAGCAAAATCTTTCTGTTCCAAGAATGAGTTTAGAGATATGAAGTTAAGACTTCTATAAGGTTTGAGACGCACACATGGAACTTGCTATTTTATAGACACAGGAATAACAGCATTGCACGTTACTGACTACACCTAACATACACCCAGATTCTAAAACTGTGGTTGTGGCATTCTATCTGAAAGTCCATTTCTCTCATTAGGCTACGAGATGATGTCACAAAGGTATTTCAATGAATTAACTTGAAAAGCTTGAAAAAGTTTTAGTACACATCACCATCATTAGAATCTGAGCTTTTCAAAGGGAAAGTCTGACTTCATGAAAAAAAAAAAATCAAAAAGTGAAATGCAATAAATGCACCTAGTATTTTATATCCATAGTATTGTCAAAGTCTTGATTTCTTTCCTCTACTTCATGAGGAATAAGTGCAGATTAAGTCTTTCCAGTCAAACAGTTATAGAGACTTATTTAACAAAAATGACATACGGGACACTACTCCCAAGCAAACAGTACACTTGATATATTAAAAGACTCTTCCTGTGGTGGGAGGAATCAAACTTACAAACTGAAGTACTGAACTAAAACTCTTCTGATTTCTCTTCTGCAAATACACAGACACAGACACGACGACTATAATGACCAACTAACACGAATACCCAAAGAACATTCGGAGATGTGGTAAAAACAAATGTGTCCATCTTTTCATAGTTATTTTAAATATCTAAGAATACAGAAAATGCAAAATGTGGGAAGGCATCCGAGGAGGAAAGAAAAGTGCAGTCTATAGGACAAAGAAGGAATTTTATCTAAATTGGTCCTGCAAGTGTAATGTCTTTCAAATAAGCAGCCTTCTCTATATTTACTGTACAAGAAACAAAGTCTGCTGATGCAGTCACAACGACAGCCTTTACATGGCATTCTAATAATGCTCAGTAAAACTGCAGAACTGTTAAAAAACACTAACTGCCTTAAAAATAGTTACAGCTATACTTGTAGTAATAAAAAAGTGTTATGTACTCAATGCAAAAATGATTCAAGTATCATGTTGGAGTAGTTATCAAACAGCAGTATACAGTACGATTTCACTAAACAAACCAGCAGGGGAAAAGAAACTGTTCTTAGAACAGTTTCTTACTTGCATTGCCAGATACACCTCCATTCTCCAACATCTGTTCTGTCAGTGCTGTCATTGTCAGACAAGTTCTCCAAAGGAACATTGGACCAAAGCTGAAGACAACTGGAACCAGTCAAAAGGCGAGTGCCTAAAACAAGTAGAAAAAAAAAAGAAAAAAAAAAAACAGATTGCAGATACAGTGCAAAACAAAATATGCCATACATTAAGTTCCACATTAATAAAAAACCAACAAGGAACCAGCAAAGTTATATAATAGTGTGCTTTCATACATTCCACTACACTGATAGATTGAGTCAATCTTGCAAGTCAGCTTTCTACTCTCCTTTCTTATGAGAGACAATGATTTGAGCTGAAAATTTTCAGAGTAATCATTTTGAAAGACAAGTACCTAGAGCTACTAACTATACATGTTTCTTATTCACAATAATATTATTTTAGCCCATATTTTAAGCATTATATACTGCTGACAGTAGAATAACCAGATAATACCATACAGATACTATTTTGGCCCTTCTCTAACAAGGAGGGACTCTTTTCATCAACTGCAGATTTCATCTCACTTTGGTGTTCTTTATCATGGTAGGACAAAATGAATATTTTCCTTGTCTACAAGGAACAGTGGAATTTAGTAAGAAATATTTGATACAGCAAATGATTTAAGTGTTTCTTATATTCTATTCTTACCTGTGGGATCCCATGTTAAATTATGTGCTATGCCATCCAGTAAGATTTGAGCATTCTTCTGCCACTGATAATGCAACTGCTGAAACATTAAATATTCACAAACTTTAGCATGAAAATACTTTCTTTCCCTTGTGTTCTGTAATAAAAATATCATACCTTTACTGCACTGATTTCTATGAAGAGTGTGCCTAAAACTAAATTACCACTCACTTGTAATTTGAAAAAATCTGAGCTTGAAAAAGTTTTAGTATGCATCATATGCATCACCCTCATTAGAATCTGAGCTTTTCAAAGGGAAAGTCTGACTTCATGAAAAAAAAAAATCAAAAAGTGAAATGCAATAAATGCACCTAGTATTTTATATCCATAGTATTGTAGAAGGATTTCAATAAGTTCAGAGCTTTTTTTTCCCTCCCCGCCCGCCTGAAAATCTGAAGATAGTTGACTATTTCTCTTGGGATTTTGTTTGTTTTTTGGCATTCTTTCTTTCCCTGGGACAGTTGGAGGATTAGATTTATAAAATATTTATTTTATATTTTAAAATAATCATCCTGCACTTCAAAAATATCAGACCTGTCTATACAAAAGTTAAAGACAGAACAAACAAATCTTCTGCATATTTCATGGAAAACATTAAGTAGCACCTGTAGATAACGACCTAAAGAAAGCTTTTATGACACTGGCTTTTTTTTTTTTTTTAAATTCTGAATATTCGAATAATTGGATAAGAATGTCAATCTTACTGCAATGTAAGTATGCTAGAAATTCTTGCAGAGAAGTTAACTGCAATAATTATGTAACCGCATACTTCAATAGAAATATTTTATTTATTTGAGAGCAAATCATGAATGGAAGATACTTCCTCTATTGCTTATAGTTTGTATGGTAACTTCCAAGTACGTGTACTTGGTACGTGTAGTGTTAATTGCATAGAAAAAAAACACAACATTAAGTGTGGACAAAATGTCTGAGTGATTGAACAGAAAGTAATAAATATAAAAGGTTCATGTGAGCATGAAATCCCACATTACCATTATTTTATTCTGCTACTTTCCATTGGTATAAACTACATTTATTGAATAGCAGGCATTAAGATATATGAAATACCACAATTTTACAAGCCTATCAGAAACCATATAACTGAACTACTGGTCAGCACAGAAAGTACTATATAAAGTTATATAAAAAATTTATTAACACAAATGGAGAGACCAAACCCAGGGAGAAGAAAGAATGCTACTTGAGCAACTGCTGCGGAGAAGTCCTCATTACCAAATTTCTACTGGACCCAAATACTTCCAAGCACAATGGTAAATCTTTCCATGTAAGGAGCCTTGCTAAATAACTCATTCTAAAGCACTACTTGGCAGAAATTAATATTTGAATTGCCAACTCCCCACATCACTATTATCAATGCTCAGCCATGCTATCAAGAAAATACTGATTTTATTCACTACCCTAGGCAAACAAAGGTCTTAAGAAGCTTTGTGAAAATTTGAACAGGAATGTGCAGTTCCATAAATCGTGGTTAAAATATCAATTCTAAAACACATCAGCACAGAAGGGCTACAGAAAGTGGTTCAAAAGGAATTCCTACAATAATGAACATATTCTTTGGAGTGCAGTGGCATGCCTGTCTGTTAGATTCTGGAATTTTCACAGTGTGAATTGTAGACTTAGATATGTGTACATGAAGTATTATAGTATAACCTGTTTTTACTAGAACTATCTCAAATAACCTCTGCTCCCCTACTACCATTTTCACTTCCCACAGATCACTGCATCTCTCAGTTTAGACAACGAAAGCAACTTCAGATTTACAGCAAACCAGAGAAATGAACCAAGCTTTACAACTAAGTAAATGAAATTGAGGAGTGATGAATTACTTACGTTATGATGTCTGCTGCTCTGCTTCAAGAGACTAACTGGCTCAAAGATACAAACCACATTTCCATAAGAAGCTGCAATCTAAAGCAAATTGCATATACATAAACACATGCATAAAAAACAAGCTGCAAAACAAACAGGACTAAAATATGGAATTCTGTTTCTAACTTTAAGCTAATATCTCTCCACCCTTTAGGTAACAGAAATTTTATAAGATTATGAAGCAGTTGTTGACAACAATGTAAATACAATCTTTTAGTTACATACTAGTCCTAATAAACTACTTGGCAGCATAGGCTGACTCGTGCATTTTTGTTCTTTTTTTTTGTTTTTAAGCAGATTTATGAGGGATGCTCTGAAAGTAATGACTCCTGCTTGATTATACTGGTCTAAAATATCTAAAGTATATGATGGTCACATGGTAACAGAGGGGCAGACTGACAAAATGGTGTCAGACATGGAAATGCATATGAAGCAAAAGTGTGGAACTGAATTCTTCCATGTGGGAAAAAACCGCTGACATTCTTTGATCCTTGCTGAACACTTTGCTGGATGTGGGAAAGTGAAACGGCATGCGGTGCATTTCAGGAATAGTGACATTGAATTGAAAGACAAGCTATATTCTGGACAGCCACAAACACAGCTATCACATCACAAAACAAAGAGCACTGCAATCAGTTTGTTGGTGAACGAGTAAATGGTGATGGCTATGTTGGTAAATAATGTTTTATAGCTAAGAATTTGATCTATCGAACAGCACTATTTTGCTCTTTGTATCTGCAGCAGTTTCCATAGGAACAAAAAATCGGAGGCATTACTTTTGGAGCAACCTACCCATTATCAATATGCTTCTCATAGTTAACATGTAAGGAGTCTGCCATGTTCACAGTCTAAAAAATAGAGACATCATCAGTTCAGTGCAGTTCAATAGACCTCCCCAGCACTTTAACGTGCTACATAACAAAGTGTTAATTTGGAAAATTCAAGCTACAAAAGTTGAACATCCTTTGCAAAGAACATGAAATCAGAATGGTTACTAAATGCTAACATAAAATGCTTCCAAAAAGTTGCAGTATAGGCAGTATTGTTATTTTGAAATCTTATTTTATTGCTGGTATCAGCCATCTCAAATTAAGAATTAAGGCAAAACTAGTAGTCAAAACCTCTAAATAAAGGCAACTTAAAGTGACTTTGATACAAGGACTGATAATAACTGTATGTCCTTGTCTCTAAATTAGAGAGATAAGGGTTTCAAGGTAGACTATTTGGTAATTAAGGAATTGCCTGAAGTGTCCAGAGAACTCTGGTCAACAGCTCAAGGACAGGCGGAGATCAGTAATGAGTGGTGCTACTCAGGGACTTGTATCAGGATTAGTACTATTTAACACTTTGTCAGAGACAAAGACTGTGAGATTGAGTGTGCCCTCAGCAAATTTTCAGATGACACTAAGCTGAGTGGTGCAGTTGATATGACAAAAGGAAGGAATGCTATCCCAAGGGGATCTGGACATGCTTGAGAAATGAGCCCACATTAACCTAATCAGGTTCAACATGACCAAGGGTAATGTCCTGCATGGTGGGATCAAGGAAACCCCAAATATCAGTGAATGGATGGAAACAGCTCTGCAGATAAGGAAGTGGGGGTTCTGGTGGATGAAAAGCTGGACGTGAGCTGGCAGACAACATCTGTGTCCCAAAAATCAAACTGTATCCCTGCAGTTTGGCTGCAAGAAAAGAGCAGTGGTTAGCAGAGCAAGGCAGGCGATTGTCCCCCTTTGCTCTGCCCTCGTGAGGTCTCACCTGCACAGGTTTGGGGCCCTCAGCATATGAAAGATGTGGAGCTGCTGAAACAGGTTCACAGAAGGCTATGGAGATGATCAGAGGGCTGGAGCATCTCTCCTACAGTGAATGGCTGAAGCAACTGGGCTTCAGTCTGCAGAAAGGAAGGCTCCAGGGACACCTCACCAAAGCCTTTCAATACTCAGAGGCAGCTTGTAAAAAAAGACGGAGTGTGTTTTTGTTGTTGTTTTGTTTTTTAAACAAGGAAGTGTATGTACCAATGGAACAAGGACGATGGTTTTAAACTAAAAGAGAGTAGATTTAGTTTAAACACAAGGAATACAATTTTCACTAAGAGGGCTGTGAAATTTTGGAACAAGTTGCTCAGAGAGGCTATGGTTGCCCCATCCCTGGAAGTGTTAAAGGCCAGGTTGCATGTGGCTTTAATCATGCTGGTATAGTGGCAGGGGCTTAGAACCAGATAATCTTTAAAGCTCCCTTAGAAACCAAACCATCCTACAATGCTAACAGAAAGGCCTCACGCTAAAATCCTTAAAAGACAATGTCGTTTGAAACTACTTTAAGACACAGAGATTTACAGAAATTACAAGTTTGCAGAGATAATGCTGAAAACAGACACCTTGAATTTGCAGGTAACACTTCATGTTACAAAGAATAAGATCTGCAGTTTTGATATCAAGTAATAGTCAGTTTCTCATTTCTGTGAGATTCTGTCTCACGAAATTCACTTTTTTTTTTTTTTTCTTTTTTAAAAAAAAGCAACATTAAAGGTAGGCAGGGTCACTTTTGATTTCGTTTTTTGATTTTTTCCCCAGGGAGGTGGTTGAGTCACCATCCCTGGATGTGTTTAAAAACTGTTTAGATGTGGTGCTCAGGGACATGATTTAGCAGAGGGCTGTTACAGTTAGGATAGGATGGTTAGGTCATGGTTGGACTCAATGATCTTTAAGGTCTTTTCCAACCTGAGTGATTCTATGATTCTATTTTAACATCAGCCAGAGAAATTTAAAGAAGAAACTAAACCACTGTGCCTAAGTTGTTAATATTTTCAAACTAAAACTGTAGATCCAGTTTCAAATGAAGCCCTCAGTGTTAAAGAGAATACAGCTAAAATTACAAAACCTGAATCGAAAACTACACTTGCATATTCAAAATAACTAACGATAAAAAGTCTTAAAATGCTTTTACTTACAGAAACAATTTCCTACAGTTAACCTGTAGAAACATCGGCATGTAAACTAAAACAAAATTTTAATTGGTATCTATTTTTTTGTTTAACATTTGTAAAACATGGTGCTAAATAAACTAAATCTCATATATATAGTAGCAGTGCTGTCACCATCTATGACACCTAAAAAAACCCTCATCAAATATTTCAAATGATTTGAAGCTAGAGCTATCTTCTTGCCCATCATCAGATATTTACAGATATTTATAGTCACACTGCGTGAATTTTTTTTCCTGTTTTAATTAAAGTTTTTATCTTATTCCTCATATTAATTAGAAGAAAAAAGAGATTTGTAATTGACGTTGTGTGGAAGAACAATACTTACTCCAAATAAATTGTTCATTACCAAGTTGTATGTAACAAAAGGAAAAAAGATTCAGTGGCCTAAAATTACACTGTCTTCCTTGTAAAAGCCATTTTCATGCAAATCATGGTAGAGGAATGCATAATCTGCTGGGGAAATTAGAAATTCTCATACATTCCTCCCCCCCACCTCACAATCTCAAACTTAGACAATGAAAACTGAAGTTCATCCCCAAAAGTAGAGTAGGAAGAAAGATAACAGTGGCAATAATCTACCCAACTCTTCAAAGCAAAGAAGGGGTTGATGAACTACTAAGCTGTTGCTTCTTTAAAGTAGCTTCACAAAGCTATCCAGTAAATAAATTAGAATTAGATTTAGAGGGTAAAAACAGAGGAAAATTTGAACTCATTTCTTTCATAACCTGCTAACAAACCTTTTACAAACTAACTATTGTTCAGATGGAGAATGGTGCAAATTCTTCAAACAGAATAAAGCCCTGCTATTTGTAGATGACTCTCGACAGCAGCTTTCCATAAGGAGAAAAACTAGAAAGGTACATAATTCATAAACTACAGGTTATTAATAGATGCTTTCAAGGAAGGCTCAAAATTACAGCCAAACTAAGCTGCATTATTTGCATTCTGTTTCTTCCTATAGATCTGAAGCACCGAAGAATAATCTGGAGGTCAGTGGATGAGAAATCTGTGTAAGGATTGATGAAGCAGTAAGAAGATAAGCAACCTCTGCAGCAGCAAACTGCAAATACAGTAACCTGTCCATCCAAAGCTTCCTAGCTATTTACAACTTAGAATTTTAGCACCCTGCAAATTCACCTATTCTAACTACTAGCAGCAAACTATACTAACTTGCAGATTCAAAATCATGACAGAGGCCTACTTTAGAAGTGCTAAAATCCTGAAACTTATGAAGTTGAATAGTTTGCTATATATATATGTATTAATCTAGAAGTAAAGGACAGTTTATTATTGAAATTTGGTCAGAACTGATGTCAAATTGTCAAAACAACACTCCAAAACTGGAGAGAAATGTTTATATTTTTATATATATATGCTATCTGCATATGTATTTCATCATCTGTTAACAGATATCCAGTGAGCTCAACTTTTTCCCCCCCCCCCCCACAATGGAAAAACACAGCATTCTTTATAGCTTAAAACTACCAGAGATGGAGAGGAGAACATTTCCACATTCTCATTAATGTTCTCACACTATCCATACAAGAATTCATCACTCAAATATTAAAAAGTAGGAATAGAGAGCAGCTATGGATTACCTAGGTGGTCATTCACAGATTTCACGTGTAACCACAAAGCAGTTTTCATGCAGAGACCTCACCTCAGGATGGACACCAGAATCTAACCAAAGCTGCCAGCAACTTAAAAGCTCACAGGTGCAAAACACTAATGCTACTACCCTACAGCTTAAAGGAATCAATTAAAAAAAAAGATATCTTATATCTTTGTATGAGCCAATATGTACCCACAATTCCAGCTTTTACTGGTAAATAGATTAACCATACTGTGAGATCCCCATAGACAGAACTGCTTGGTTCACTGTTTTTTTTATCATAACAGAACAATTAAGAAAGACGTCTCTGAGAAGAATTTCAAACCTAACATTTTTGAACTAGTTTACATACTTGAGAAAAAGAAAAGATGGGAACTCAAAAAAGGAAAATTCTGTCCACAAACAATTTTAAGCCTTTATTAATCACTTGAAAGATATATTACTCTTCCATGATATGGAAATGATTTTTGTGGAAGAACTCATTTGCTGCCAGTCACTGACACGTCAAAGCATGGCAATGACTAACCTGAGCAGCGTGAACCCAGAGTGAATAAACTACTTATTATTTCTTATTTGCTAATGTAGCTTACCAAAAACAAAGTGATGAAGCAATCAGCCATTTTCACCTTCACTGTAGTTCATATGTCCTAACTTGAAAGCACCCACACTTTGAGAAAGTTCTCAACATAGACATGTCCATGTCTGTACATGGCCCACCCCAGCCCATACTGCAGCCCACCCCCAGTAATCATGGTAGCAGCTCTTTCCTGCTGAGCAGCTTGCCCCAGCCCCAGTCATACACCCATCACTCAACAACAACCAACAAGCCATGAAACCAGGACACAGGAAGGGCATAGTACAGAGCTAACTCAAGTTATGGTAAATATTTTTTTTACATTTTGATACATTGCCTAAACACGGTTTTGTGAACAGTGAAAAATACACTCTCTTGCTTTTCATTCTGATAAAGGAATTTGAGAGTAGATTTGAAGATGGCTGAAAAAAATTATATGTTTTTGGGTCATTTTCAGTCAATGTAAATACATTACATGCAACTTTTCACACTTAATGTATGAAGTTGAAATTGGATATTCAATTCAAAATTTTCACAGTGTTTCCTAACTAGACTTTTGTAGCACCTTTAACAGAGAAAATTATCCCTTGTTTTGCAATCATGCTTTATCCATTCTATTGCTTTCTGGCAGTATGTACATAAGCAAACAACCATTTTCAAGGATGAAATCAAAAATCTCTGATGAACATCTTGGGAACTTACTAAGAGTTACAACCACTTCCATCAAAACAGACTAAGTTTTTACTTCTATTTATTAACTTTGTTACATGTTTTATATGAGGCCCAAGACAATTCATCTTCACTCAGTGTGGTCACGCAAGTCTAAAGGTTGGACACGCATGACTCAACATGACATTCCAAGAGTATGATTAGAAGCACCACATACCTTTCCCTGTTGCACTGAACAGTCCACACATCCCACTTGAATGTTTCCATGTTTTGCACCTGGGATTATCTGTAATCTTTCAAAGTCAGTCCCTAATACAACAATATCACATCCTGATGCGTATGCCTGAAAACAAAACAAAAACAAATCAAAACAAATATAAACACAAAAACCTCACAAAAAAGCATAATCTCAGAATTAAATAAAGCTATAGCCACTAAAAGCATATCAGTGAAATGGCATCACCTGTGTATTTTATCTATGCAGAACGCACAGACATTTACGAAGATCAAATGAATGTCTGCAATTTCAATCAAGCAACAGAAGATGCTTAGAAGCCCACCAAAACACATCTGTTACAAAAAAAAAAGTTCAAGACAGAAGAGACAAAATGGAGTTATGAAAAAGTTTATGAGAAATGAAAAAAACATGAAGAACAAAAATCACTCGAAGTAATATACTTCCTAGATTGAAGAGAGAGACATCTGAACTAAGTTTTTGAAAAAGGGGAATGGAAGCAGGAAGATAAGATGGTATGATGCATTCAGCAAAATTTAAAATTCCAAAGGAATAGAAGAATGAAGCTTTAGAAAAGTTTTAGAAAAGTTTCAGACTTGTTGAGCTTCATGTTACATTCCATGGATTCATTTTAAATTCATATTGTCACTAAGTCATTTGATGTATCTAACATATTTATAGTAGCAGCTGATGATTATTGCAATGTCCAAGTCAAACAACTTTTCCTACCTTTAGGAAAGTTATATTAGAAGGTAGGCACATATTAAAATAGAATGCATAATTAAACATTTGAGAAAACATGAAATACAGCTTTCGAGTACTGAACTCCAGCAACAAGGAATGCACAAATAATAAAAACATAAGAGCCAGGAAGCTACTAGCAAAATTACGAGCACCAACAACAGAGGCATGTTAAAAGAGACACAGAGATTGACTGTGAAAGCAAGTTATTGGTCGAAAAGATTCAAGAGCAAAACAGAAGAATTGCAGATGGACGTCTGCAGAACACTGACATCAAGGATCATCCCTTACAATCAGCCCCACTAGCTCTAGTACATATAGTAAAAAAGTCTCTTGACTTGAAAACAAACAAACAAACAAACAAAAACCAGAAAAATTTAACATTCTACTTGCAAATTCAAAACATGATGGTCATGCTTTCAGGTGCTTCAAGTTAAAGAGCACTTTTGGCCAAACCTGCACTAGAGTATTTCACCATTCATATATTAAAACAAACAAACAAGAAAAAAATATTTCAGTGTAAAGCTAATTTGCCTGACAGTATGTTCAGTGATGTTTCACAAAAACAACCTGACTCAGTAAAATGATCATCATCCTCTACCAAAAATTCATTTTTCCAATCTGCTCACTACCAAACCAGACTTAAAATGACTCAATAGGTGAAAGTACTGTCTAAAATACTTCTTCAGGCTAAATACATACATTAATTTCTGATCATTTACTTATGGTCATACACATTTCCTGTCCTGTCTCTTCCTCAGCTGCAAGGAGTTTCAAGTGCCATACTTCCTCCAGTCAAAACAGAATCATTTATTACAAATGCATATACAGAACTGCAGATTCTAATTTAAAACTCGTTTCAAAAGAGACTTAATACTATTTTCTATACAAACTCTAAAGTGATTGTTTTCACATCACAATGAACGTTAAACTTTCAACCTATTCCTCAAAGAACATTTTTTTCTGATGTCAGGAACCATCTCACTTGCTGACTCATTAATTAAATTCATAGCCCACTGGGCAAAGGTTACTCTGAAGTACAATATATACATATTTTCCCTAAGTCATTTTGTTGAATTTACTGCTTTGTATGAAGGCGATTTTAAGAAACTACAAGTCTCACTAAAGAGAGAACACAGTTTTATTAGAAAAGCTTTCAGAAGAAATGCCAAATACTGCATGAAGCCCTCCACCTCTTCTGTATGACCTTCTAGCCTCATCAACATTTGATAGGCTCAACAGAGTCATCCCCAGCTGGTTCTCTCCTGCATTTGTTTGTTTGTTTTTTGAGTGTCAAATGAGGGATGATGCTTCTAAAGAAAAGATGCAGTTGGGGAACTTCATTTCATTCCACTAGTTTCCTGTTCCAACAAATAATTATAAATACACCCAGGAATCCAAGCTACAGCTGGAGTAAAACAAATGTCTTTCTAGGATCTTCATTCTCTGAAAACAAACGAAAAACAACAAAAAAAGCTACAGTCATTCTATCCTTACATTTTGGTCATTCTCTACATTACCTGATAAAAAATGTACATCTCAGAAAAGAAGAATCACTTCTGACATGAGTCTATTCAGACATCTCAGACCACATCTGGTCACCCTGACTTCCCAATCCCCAGCAAGCTGCAGAGCTAGCTCTTAAAAACACAGAGTAGATCTGTCCTCAAAGAAATAGTAAGATTAAAAACAGAATACATTTTCAAAGAGCTTCCAAATAAAACTACAGCTAAGCAGGAGGAGGATAACTTAGGACAAGCACATTCAACCTATGGCCTGCACATGGCCCAGCACAGCTGGCAATTCAGCTGCTCTCTCATGACTCTTTACCAGACTTATGAGCCCCGTTCTAGCAAAAAGAAATACCTCTTTCTTCACAGCCACACTTTATGCATATCACCGCTTTCTGGATTACTGTTGTGAACAACTGTTTTCAAGGAGGAAGCATATTAAAAATGAAATCTCACCCAAAATCTCTGAAGAACACCTTGAGACCTCACTGAGAATGGCAGCGACTTCCACCCAACCAGACTGATGCATTAGTTTCGCAAAAACAAAGTCACACGTCCCACAAGTTTTATGGTTTTCTTGGTCTCCTTTCCATGTTTCAATAACGGATATTAAAAACTAAGATGTTTTGTTACTTATAGACATTAACTACAGTATATATTGGATGAAGGCTGCTCTGAAAGTAATGCTTCCTATTTTTTACGTGGGTCTCTGACACCAGGGCCACTAAGATGATCAGAGGGCTGCAGCACCTCTCCTATGAGGAAAGGTTGAGGGAACTGGGCTTGTTTAGCTTGGAGAAGAGAAGGCTCCAAGGAGACCTCATTGTGGCCTTCCAGTACTTGAAGGGAGTGTATAAACAGGAGGGGGAATGGCTGTTTACAAGGGTGTATAGTGATGGGACAAGGGGGAATGGTTTTAAACTGAGACAGTGGGGGTTTAGGTTGGATGTTAGGAGGAAGTTTTTCACCCAGAGGGTGGTGAGGCACTGGAACAGGTTGCCCAAGCAGGTTGTGGATGCCCCATGCCTTGAGGCAGTCAAGGCCAGGCTGGATGTGGCTCTGGGCAGCCTGGTCTGGTTGCTGGCAGCCTTGCACACAGCAGGGGGTTGGAACTAGGTGAGCACTGAGGTCCTTTTCAATCCAGGCCATTCTATGATTCTATGATCAGAAGCAGATGTCAAAGGTACAGTAGTACAGGTTGAACTTTCCCACCAGTATTTTGTTGCTGTGACAGCAACAGAATCTGACATGGAAATGCGCATGGAGCAAAGGTGTGTCATTGAATTCCTTCATGCAGAAAAAAATGGCACCCACTGACAATTCATCAGTGCCTGTGAAAATTTATGGGGACTAAACAGTGGATGTGAATGCAGTGAGGCAGTAGGTGGTGTGTTTCATCTCTGTTGGTGCAGGTTTTTACAGGCATGGCATGCAGACTCCTTTTCACTACCAATGAAAATGCATAGCTAATGGTGGTGCCTGTGCTGAAAAACAGTATTTTGTAGCTAGGAATTTGCTTTATCAAGCAGTACTATTGTGCTACTGTTGCAGCTTACACAGAAATAAATAGGAGGCACTACTTTCAGAGCAACCTATATATACATATATACACATATATATGTACACATGTGTGTATAAACACACACACATTTTTTATTATTATTTTAACCAATATATAAATATACATACACCTTTCAAGACAATTTCTCTTCACTCAGTGCAGCCCAGGTAAGCCAATAGGTGGGACACCCATAACTCAGGAGGTTACTGTTGATGTTTAGTTGAAGTTCACCCACAGGAGAAACACAATTTCAAGGACAAAAGGCACAGCATACAGAAGGGAAGACAGAATAACATTCAACAGAAAAACATGTTGGAATAGGTAACTAAGCTGTCTGCGAAGTACAACTGCAACAGGCTTTCCCTCCTCCCCTTGTCTTCCAACCCACTCCTGTGATATGTCCTGCTAACTCAATACTTCAGCAGAGGAGACTGACCTAAGCTGTCCATTGCCATCCCCATGCTGTTGTTTTTCAAGCAGTTTCTGTGAAATCATTCTCACACACACTTGCATACTCACATACATTTAGCCAAGACTCCAATGCAGATGGTGGTTTCTAAGCAGTATTACACTTAAAAAGACAATTACTGAAAACAACAGCACCAAACTAACTTCTGGACTAGTTTTATATTTACATTTTTTTTCAGTACAGAAAACTATACAAAATATTTCAGCACCATATAATGAATGAAAGTCAGTGCTCAGAAGTAACAGGTACATCCTGTATCCTAACAGCCTCACACACAACAAAATTCTGCCAACTACTCAACATTTATCTTCTTTTTAGAGCAGGCCTTATCCACAATAGTTTGCATGTTGTTTTCCACAGGACAAGTAGCTCCAGAGTATAAGCATCTCATTCCCATACTCTTGCTCATCTCTATTAGTGCAGATGGATTGGTGTTTTTTTGTTGTTGTTGTTGTTGGGATTTTTTTGTTTGGTTGGTTTTTTTGGGGGGCAGGGAGAGATGCATTTTACATTTGAAAGAATGCTGCCATACTGAGGAAATAATGTCTAGAAAAATATGTTAAAAAAGAAAAACAAAAACCTGCTTGCTTTAAAAAGAGATATGATGTAAAGTCTTATTTTGGTAAACCAAAAAACTTTTCACCTTACAAATGTCCCAAAATATTTACAAAAAGATGACTTTACACAATGAGACAAGAAGATACTGTTTACATTACCCTGTTGTTGTAATGTTTATTAAACAACACTTTGTTCTTTTGTCACACAAATAACCAAGGTAGAACTAGTTTAAGCTGGGGGAAGATGGACTTTGCTGGCTGTTAACACAGCAAAACGAACCTGAAATTAGGAAGTGAAATATGTTTTGGGTCTGTGAAAATAAACATTGCTGTGCATGGCATAGAAAGCATTCAGAAAATTTCCATCCATTATTTCATTTTTCCGTAATCCTTTTCCCCTCATCAAACATCACCTTTAACTTGTTAAACTTCTCCAAAGAAATATGATTTTTACATATGGAAAGACATTCTTTACTGGGGACTGTAGTAATAAGACAAGGGAAATTCTTTGCTCAGAGGGTGATGAAAGGCCAGCACAGGCTGTACAGAGAAGTTGTGAATGCCTCAACCCTAAACACATGGAGGTGTTCAAGGCCAGGTTGAATGGTGGCACTGGGCAATCTGATCTAGTGGCTGGGAAACCTGCTAGTTGTAACTAGACGGACTTTAAAGTCCCCTCCAATCCAAGCCATTCCAGGATCTGTGATTCTAGAATTTTGACACTAACAATGCCGTAAAAGCATGTAGCTTTGAAGGATAAAAATGCAAGCGATCATGTTAAACATTCTCATTCCTTTCTACATGGAAGTCCAACATACATAATTCTTAAAAAGAAATACTGGTAAGTGAGACTCCACTCTTAATGTAATCATAGGAGTAAATGTGCAAGAATCTTGATCTCCTATACAGCACAGCACCTCTAAACTCTGTGTACTGCTACACTGCCTATTTCAGCTACTATTCACAGATTTATTTCTAAAAGTGTGTATGCATACACAGAGTTATTTATATAGGTGTAAGGGACATGCAAGCATATATGGGTTGATGATGCAGACAATAAAGACAGTGCAGAACTCTGCTGGGTCTAGTGTCATGCAGAGCTCCCAGATGAAGCAGACCAATGGATGGCACTTAGGACGCAGGAGCACTCTGGAAATACTCTCTCTTAACTCCTACACTGAAAGCTTACCACACTGCAATCACCTTTCCTCTTGTTTCTTCTGCGTTGCCAATTGAGTTACTGTATCTGAGGTAACACAGGGCCACTTTCACCACTGGTGGCTCTCATTCTAACACCCGAAAAGAATCAAGTCCAAAAATCTGGCATGCCCTGGTTCACAAGATAGATCAATTAAAAAGACTGTATATTATTCTGTGATAGCTGAGTAATACTTCTATCACATGTTTGAAAGTGGAAGTTTCAAACAGCCATTCTACTACCTCAAGGAAGTTGAATTTCTCACTTTGAAAACAAAAAAAATAGACCAACCCTAATGAAAAGCACTTTAAAAAAAAAAATGCAGGCTAGGAACAAAAGCTTATAATAAAAAAATATAAAATTGATTTCTGTTAATTACATCAAGTACCTATGACTTCTGCAGGACTGAATGCAAATATAACAGTCTGCTTGCCTGGGCTGAATGCTACTCACAGAAAGCCTTCAGATGGAAGGGATCTCAAAAATCATTCAGCTCCACTTCTCGCACATGCAACATGAACTGGCATAGGTGGGAGAGGTGTATTTCCCTTTCCTCCTTTTTTATTCATGTTTTATTACTATTTCAGATACAGGAAAAGAGCTCTCCATTTTCCTGTTTCACGTTCTAAAGATTAAGCCTACTGATCTCCCCCTCTTTCCCCCCCCCCCTCCCCCCAAAAAAAAAGTTAGGAAAACCTTTCTTTCACTTGTTTATCTTTCTGAACAATCTAGTGAATTTAATATGGTGCTATAAAATGAGTGACAATTAAAAAAAAAAAAAGCAAGCAAAAAAGTAAGCAGCCAAGGTATTTCAGGTGGCAGCTTTAAATCTGAGGAAGAGAAATCCATTAATAACCTTCTGAGTAAAAGGGGAAAACCAAGTCAAGATTAGCATGTGTACAGGAAACACAGCCTCTGTATTTATGTCAAAACAGTTCTTGTACACAAGAGACCATAAAAGCAGACAGTGAAGGCTGCACTCTCCAATCACTTTCTTCTCCCCAGAGATTTATTAGCCTTTCGACCTCGTTTATGCAATTCTAACACTTTCTGTAGGTGAGCCTGGAGCAGGCAGAGAGTTCTTCAATGGCACCGAAAGCTTCACCTGCCTCCCTCAAAAAGTAATCATGTCAAAATGGGAAACTTCCCGTGTCTGCGTCTTACCAACATATCCCTGGTGAAGTAAAACAAACTCTGGCATCTAACTAAACGATTCCCACCACTAGTGAGCCTTTCGCATTTGTGGATACCTGAAATTAACCTGAATATCAGACAGTTTGCCACGGCGGGAAGGTGAAGTGACAACGGCTTCCATTTAACAAGCCTTCCAACTGTCCTCTGCTGACAGCTGCGGGTTTCTGGAAGCAAGGACATCACCTGACAAGGCCAAAGCAGCCCCCGCTAACAGAAAGCTTCAACCATTACCGCTCTGCAGGGGCGGTACCGAAGGCGCCAGGCCGAGCTGCGAGCTCTCCTCAGCCACCGAGGGGCCCACGTTTACGTAACGGCGCGGGCCACCTCCATCTTCCCGCGCACAGCCCCGCACCGGCGCCCGCGGCCGCGGCCAGCTGCGGACACGTCCCCCAAGTGCCCCGCGGCGTGCCGCCTCAGCTCGGCCCCGCCGCGTCGAGCCCCGCGCGGGCGGCGACCTGACGCAGCTGCTTTCCGAGCCGTGCGGGCGCGGACTCACCGTGAAGGGCTGATCGTGCAAGCTACCCACGGAGAAGCAGTTGTCTCCGGGGTTCACAGCTCCCGTCAGCACCTGGTGGAGATTCATCACGACACGCGGGCGCCCGGCGCTGCCGGGGGCCGCTGCCGCCACCCGACCCTCCCTCCTCCCACGGGCGGTGGAGGCAGTGGCACATGCCGCGGGGCGGAGCCTCCACACCCCGGCGCCGCCTCGCCTCTCGCGAGAGCTCCGCCTGCGCGCCGACAGCGGGGAGCGGAGGGCGTGCTGCTGTGTAGGCGGGGTTTGCGCTCACATTGTCCTCCAGAGTGGAGACTGGAGGGGCGTGCGGCCGAGTGGTTGTTTTGTGGGGTTGGTTTTCCCGTGCTTGTATGAACTTGCACCCACGGGGTCATGAGTCCATGCGTTTCTTTAAAATCACAATCGCAGAACGTCCAGGGTTGGAAGGGACCTCAAGGATCACGAAGCTCCAACCTCCCTGCCACATGCAGGGCCACCAGCCTCCACATTTAATACTAGACCAGGCTGCCCAAGGCCCCATCCAATCTGGCCTTGAACACCTCTACGGACAGGGCATCCACAACCTCTCTGAGCAGCCTGTTCCAGCACCTCACCGCTCTCTCTGTAAAGAACTTCCCCCTGACATCCAGCCTAAATCTCCCTTCCCTCAACTTGAAACCATTTCCCTCTCACCACCATCCCCTCCCACCCATTGCTGTCAGCAGCCAGCCCGATTACAGGAGCTGTTGCTCCCTGCTGCTGATCCCAGAGCTGCCACTGCACATCTTCCATTTCTCAGCACGGGAATAAAGGGAGATTTGAGCACATTTCCCTCAGTTCAGTGCCCCTTCTTCCTTCTGCTGCAACATCTCTGAATTGAACTGATAAAATACATCCTGTACGTTGTATTGTAATATCAAAGTGGATGCAGTGTTGGGTAACGATGATTTTCAACTCTGACCTGTGCAATGTCATGCAATAAGGAATAGTAGATAATATATATATTGTTCCAGTACAATTAGAAGTGCTTTTATACTTTGTCTCATTGACAAAAACACGAGTTGATTTTACTTGGAATTTCAAAGCTTGACATTGATTAGAAGATTAAAAAAATACATACCCCGTAATGTTGATAACCACCACACAGAAAAAATGTTTTCGTGTCATTTTCGTCACCTTGGATATTTTTCTCACCTTCTGAGCAGTTTGTCCAAGAATCTATTTGTTTCTCCTCTCAGAGAAGTACTATGAGAGTGGTGAGGTGCTGAACAGGCTGCCCAGAGAGGCTGTGGACGCCCCGTCCCTGGAGGTGTTCAAGGCCAGGTTGGATGGGGCCCTGGGCAGTCTGGTATAGTATTAATGTGGAGGTTGGTGGCCCTGCATGTGGCAGGGGGGTTGGATATTGGTGGTCCTTGAGCTCCCTTCCAACCCAAGTCACTCTGTGATTCTGTGATTCTATGAAGGCATTGAATTTGCCCGACAGAATTGCAAAATACCAAGGCAAAGTCCTATGCACTGTTTTGCCCTCTGTCATCAGTAAATCTTGTTTTCTAGCTTCTTTGAATTACAGCTCTAGAAGTTGCTGGTTGCTGTCATTCACAAGCCCTGCTGCACATGCTCGCTCGCTTCTCACCTTTGGCTTTTTAAAGTAACGCTACAAAATGTTCTCAGTATCAGCAGAAGATAGGAAACCCTGCATCTTCTTTTAAAATTCAGTGGCTGTGACAGTTCTGTCGGAATTTCAGCATTTGTGCATGGACACAAGCTTGAAAGTGCATGATGTGCTTTTTGGTTTACTGGACAAAGCATTGCATTTTCAGTAAAAATCAGACCTTTGAGTGCTCCAAAAACGATATACGTACTGTACATGTGTACACATTGTGTCTTCGTACATCTTCCTTGTACTTCTCTAATTAGACCTCAGGGAAGTTCAAATGAGAGATTTAAATTGTATTCCCATGTCTCTTCTGAAGCCACAATTGCCTTTCTGTATAGCAAATCTAAGTTCACCCTGTTCTCAGTGTAATGCAGTGAAAAATGAAGACAGATTTGTAGATTATTTCACTTGCACAAATGCAGTGGCGTACATATTTTGTGTTCTTTCTGTACAACAAACATTCACAAGTCCCTTATTAACAGCAGAGAGTTAGTTCACCTATGACAACAGTGCATAGGCAGCGTGAAAGAAGCAGGTATTTGAAATGGCATGTTTAAAGTTTGTCAACAGTCCTAGGAAATACTATTTCCTTCCTACATTTGTACAGGTAGGTGGCATTCTTTTTATTTCCTCTGAAGTAATTATTTTGGATGGAATTTGTGACACTTTAATTAATTTCTTAGGGAAGCAATGCAGTCTGGCAAGGAATAGTTGTTCCACCTCATATACTCTTCGACTTTGTCTTTCTTGCCTTTGGTCTTTCTGCAAGGTATTGCTGGATTGTGGATGCCTGAAGCAAGGTTGTGACCTCAGTGAGGTCAAGAGGAAAATCCTGGCTCAGATCCCAAAGGTCTAAGGTTCACCCTCTGTACCCAAGTGGGAATAATGAGGCACACATGATTCTCTTCTTGGCTTTCATGCCTTTTAGAAAATGTAAACAAGTGAAAACACTGCATGGCATCTTGGGAAAACATAAAATGTATAAAAATATAAAAATGGGCATTTAGTAGTGTTGTCCTAAACAACCAACCTATTCATGAAACCTTTCTTTGGAAACAGCTTCCTTTTTTTTATTTCCTCAGTACCCTGTATTTTACATCCCTATCCTTCGGTTATAGTGACATTTGCTTTTTATTTTTTGTTCTATTTTCATTTGGTGAAAGATATTTTGTAACAGTTCATGTTGTCACCTCTCTTAACATTTGCAGTGCACAACATTCTCTTACGTCCCCGTTCTCATGTAACCTTTACTTGGTGAAGAAGATGCACACTGACTGGTATCCTTTCATAGGGGGTATAAATGAGGATATTTTGATTTATTCATCCTTTATTTGGCTTTTGGTTTCCATTTTACAAGCTTAAAGCATCTTCAGTAGTTGTTTCCAAGGTGAAATCCATTATTAGATCCTTTGGGCTTGCAAATTAACAGTTGACAATTGCAAGCTTTTAAAATTTCTGTTCATATTCAGACTTTTGCATTCCTTTCACAGACTGAGATTAAAGCTGTTTTGAAGAATATCACATAGAGGCTGTTGGATAATATATTATGTGCCTGCTCTTTGTTTATTTATAAAATATAGGCTATGATAACCAGTAATTTAGCAAGTGGAAATTTGGCTATGTTTTGCATCCTTTGCAGGAGCCTTTAAAGCTCAGTTTGCTCTTCCCAGCTTGCCTAGAAACAAGGCTTGCCTAGAAACAAGGTGAGACAATGGGGAGACTGGACCTACATCTGAGCTTCATACAGTGTTCTTGCAGAGCATGTGTGGAAGGCTCAAGCCTTCTGCACTCTTCACAAATCCACTCAGCATCTGGCTCTTTCCTGGCAGAGAGCAATGGGGAAAGGATGGCAGAGCTTCAGCACGACACTGCTGTATGAAGTGCACACCAGTGAAATCAAAAGTAATCCTGCATAACCTGCAGGACTCCCGTTTCTTCAGAACAGTACTAATACCAGTTTTCAATTTCATCACTCATTGCACGTGGGATACTTTTCCTTCCAGCATCCTGGATGTGACAGAAAGAAGGTTTCTCTGCCCATATAGAGATGCACACTCAGCCAGACAGTTCTTTGTGTGAATCTGGGGGCCTGCATCTGGCTTTGGAGAAGATCCTCAGCAATTACAGGTCACAGAATCACCAGTGTTGGAAAAGACCTCCAAGATCATCCAGTCCAACCAGGTGCTGAATTTGTGTGCACTGTGTGACTTGATATTCACAGGAGAGGCTATTAGAATACGCATTACGCAGTGCTGCTTACCAGAATGTATTTGTCCTACTTATGCAAGCTGCAAGGTATTCAATAAGTCTATTATTTCCATTATTTTTCTCTAGGATATAGGAGATTTTAGGTTGACTCTGAAAACAGCAGATTTATTTCTTTACTTGCTGTGGAACAAGTCATTTGTGTAAGCTGTTTCCCACTCAGGTGCATCCTCCACGTCTTCACTTGCATCTGCTTCATCAGGTAGTCACTTTTTGCTCTTCTGCCAGAAGTGTTAGTAGTATACAAAGAAAGCCCAGGAGTTGTTTACCTGTTTTTCTGCTTGCTACATTTCATTAAGGGAACCATATTCCTGCCCTCAGGCATCCCATTGCACATCTACAGTGTGTCTGTTCAGTTAAGGATTTTTTAAACATTATCTTTTTTATTTTCTGTTTTCGTCCCCCAAAGTAGAGAAGAATAATCAGATCAATTGAGAATTGAGTATTGATCTTTGCACTGCTGCAAATTCCATCCACCATACTAACTCTATCTATTCATAGCTCTGTGAAACAAAAAACAAGGAGCTCAGGCTACTAGGACTTCAAAATTTAAGCCTAGTGTTAGATTCGTTTTGTCAATTGATCATTTCTATGTTGACTGGATTGCTTTAACTGGCAATAAAAAGCTTATGTTTTTATGTGAGAAAATGGTATTAACCGTATTCCATTTTATAAATAACAAATTGCATGATTCTCTAACGCAATTCTGGGCAGGATCTAAAATTTACATGTGCATATTTTCAGATATGTTAAAGCGGTATTTCTGGAGGAGGGACAGAAAAATGATCCCAGGTATGGAACACCTTTGCTAGGAGGACAGTCTGAGAGAGCTGGGGCTGTGCTGCATGGAGAAGAGAAGGCTCTGGGAGTCCTGAGAGCGGCCTGTCAGTATCTAAAGGGGGACTATGAAAAAGAAGGGGACAGACTCTTTATCCCCTTCTGATAAGACAAAGGGAAATAGTTTCAAACTAAAAGATAGGAGATTTAGGTTGGATATAAGAATTTTTTACATTGAGAGTGGTGAAGCACTACCACAGGTTGCCCGGAGATGTGTCCCCATCCCTGGAGACTTTAAAGGCCAGGTAGGATGGTACTCTGAGCACCTGACGGAGCTGTAGGTGAGCCTGCTCATTGCAGGAGTATTGAGCTAAAGGACCTTTAATGTTCCCTTCCAACTCAAATGATTATATGATTCTAGGATAAGATTGTCCATCAGTATGAAATTGAACGTTTTGCAGATGAAGATAACTTTTCAACTAGATTAAAAACGAAAGTGCAATTTCCTTATTTTATTTTTGCTGTGACTGTAAATTCTCAGTGTTTGTTCTATTTTTTTTTTTTAATAAAGACTGTGACTTTCCTGAAACAGCATGGGCTTTTGTGATGTAAACTGTTTAATCTGCCCAAGAGCAATACTGCTTTCTTATGACTCTTCCCCCAGCAAATATTGTACACTCCACCTCAATGGGTTGATTTTATTTACTGCTGAGTCAATATTTACCACTCTGCTATTGCCTGCAGTAGTTTTAATCCCTGTCTGAACAAATGAATGGGACCAAGAGCTTTTTAAAGCATGTAGGCCTTTATCCTGTCATATTCAATGAATTTCTAGTGAATGTTAAGAGGGAGCAACACCCTAAAGGGCAGGAATGAAAGTGATTACAAACGCCACATGTAACAGCAGCTCTAAGATACATATATTGTTACTTTTACAGTTTGATTATTCCTGGAGTGTCATGCCATTTGTTTGCATGTGAATGCTGGTGTTCCATTGCAGATATTCATCAGGATATATTTTTTCTATACAAAACTCTTGATTTCACAGAAGGTGTTTGTCAGAAGTAGCTGCAAATGTCTGCCCTTGTCTTAGCCCTTATTTGCAATTAGAATTGCAAAAGTCAGTGTACAAACAATGCATAGAGGAAAATAAGAGACTCTGCAGAGTAAGTGTAACACAAGATTATCTATGGTGCCTTGATAAGATAAGGGACTATCTGATAGTGCTGGTAGTTGTGCACACACACATTAGATGGAGCAGACTGCATTGGACTGAAAGGGAGAAGATGTGTGCAGTCACAGCCAGCAGGACAGAGGACAGCTGAGCACAGGAGCAATAACAGTAAAGATTTCACTGTAGTATAGGAAGAGAAGGAAGTTTCTTCTTTATTGTTTGTATTGCAATCATCCAGGAGGACTCCACCAGGATGTGGGACATACTGTATTAGGGATGGCGGGTGTAACACATGGAAGGTGCTCTTGTCCTACCCCTACAGAGAATGTCATAGGGTATTTTTCTTGCACAGAACAGGAGGGATCCTTCTGTAGCAGAGTCATACACCTGAGAAGAACCGAGCCTAAGAGAATGTAAGAGAGAAATGAAATAAGAGCAGTTGTCAGGAAGCGGGTGTCCTTCCAATTGTTAGACGGCAGTCTTTGATTCAGATGTGGGCTAGGCTGTGTCAGCCTTTCCTTCCACGTTTTGTCATCTTTACAGGCAGTTTTTAAAACACAAAATCTTCTTCAAACTTACAGATGTTAAAAATATGAACAAAGCAAATATAAGCAGCTGCGCAGAGCTTTATTATCAAATATGGTTAGTGCACATGTAAAACCTTGTAGCTGGATAAGGTAGGCTGTCAGCTGTCAGCTGCACTGCAGAGAAATCAATTTTGGAGGAGCGGAAATACATTTCTGTTCTGCAATTCCAGAATCTTGTTCTCTGTGTTAACTGCTGAACTTCCATTGCAAAGGCTATTGTGGTTCACTGGCAGTGATGCATAGTGCTTTATCAGTATTACTGTCTGTAGTGAGTTCTTGTTTGAACTTTACATTAAGTATATTGCTTCTGCTTTTTCTGAGAGAACTTGCAAAGGAACTGGCAGCAAATGCAGCCACAAATCGAATGAGAAGCATGACATCCATTCTGTTTGCTTTTGTTGATCAGTCTTCTCCCTAAATAAAAATAGAAAAACTCAGCCTTCCTCCAGGAGGAGAAAGAAAAAAGTTTGATTGATGTCAGATATAATCTACCCTCTTGTTCTATGTTTAAGTATACTAGTTCAGAAAGAAAAAGTACTAAAAATAATAGATAAGTAAGATTCAGCACTCAAAAGGCTGAAACTTCAATCTTCAATCTAGGGAACTGTTTCCTGCACTTGACTGCCATGTTACAGTAACTCTCATGTTTACCTGTTAGGGATTTTTTGCATGCATGTGAATATGTGTGTGGCTTTGTGAGCAAAAAGAAGGGAGTAACTACAGGCCAGTGAGTCTCACCTCTGTGTCTGGGAAAATCATGGAACACATCATCCTGGATGACATGCTTGATCACATGAGGAATGAGTGTGTGATCCGAGACAGCCAGCACGGTTTCACCAGGGGAAGGTCATGCTTGACCAATCTGGTGGCCTTCTATGATGGAGTGGCATGGGTGGACAAGGGGAAGTCAATCGATGCCATTTACCTGGACTTGAGCAAGGCCTTTGACACAGTCCCCCACCACATCCTTATCTCCAAATTGGAGGGATGTGGATTTGATAGGTGGACCGCTCGATGGATAAGAAACTGGTTGAAAGGCCGCAGACAGAGGGTGGTCATCAGTGGCTCTATGTCCAGGTGGAGGCTGGTAATGAGCCAGGGTTCTGTCTTGGAAGCGGTGCTCTTTAACACCTTTATCAATGACACTGATGATGGAATCGAGTGCACCCTCAGCAAGTTTGCTGACGACACCAAGCTGAGTGGTGCAGTTGACATGGTAGAAGGAAGGGATGCCATTCAGAGGGACCTCGGGAGACTGGAAAGGTGGGCCTGGGTGAACCTGATGAGGTTCAACACGGCAAAGTGCAGTTTTGCACTTGGGCCGGAGGCATCCCAGGCATCCATACAAACTGGAAGGGGCAGTCCTTGGGAGCAGCCCTGTGGAGAGAAGGATTTGGGGGTCTTGACAGATGAAAAACTGAACATGAGCCACCAGTGTGCCTTTGCGGCTCGGAAGACAAATGGTATCCTGGGCTCCATCAAAATAGGGGTGGCCAGTAAGGACAGGGAGGTGATTGTCCCTCTTTACTCTGCTCTTGTGAGGCCCCATCTGGAGTACTGCCTCCAGTAAAAGAAAGACAGAGAGCTGTTGGAGAGGGTCCAGAGGAGGGCCTCGAAGATGATCAGGGGGCTGGAGCACCTCCCCTATGAAGACAGGCTGAGGGAAGTGGGCTTGTTCAGTCTGGAAAAAAGAAGGCTGCAGGGTGACCTCATTGCAGCCTTTCAGTGCCTAAAGGGAGCCTACAAACAGGTGGGGAATCAACTCTTTGAAAGGGCAGATAACAGCAGGACAAGGGGAAATGGTTTTAAGTTGAGGGAGGGAAGATTGAGGTTGGATGTCAAGGGAAAGGTGAGGTGCTGGAACAGCTGCCCAGAAAGGCTGTGGATGCCCCATCCCTGGAGGTGTTCAAGGCCAGATTGGATGGGGCCCTGGGCAGTCTGGTCTGGTATTAAATGTGGAGGTTGGTGGCCCTGCATATGGCAGGGGGGTTGGAGCTTCGTGATCCTTGAGGTCCCTTCCAACCCTGGCTGTTCTGTGATTCTGTGATTCTGTGAAGGGAGATTGTGAATCATCTTTAATGCACGTTACTTGGCTTGTTTTCATAATGCACAACAGTCAACAGTGATTACTTGGAATGTGAAGAGATATGAATCTTTAAAGATTTCATTGCTAGATGACTAAACCAACAGCTTACCACCCTTTGGTTTACAAGATTTTTACAATTCTGAAAATTCTTCATGTTTTTATATTACCCAAGTAGTACTAAAATAATATGTGTGTGTGTGCTTTTTTTTTTTTCCTAGGTGTAGCACTACCATTTCTGCATTAGCAGCAAGTGAGCATTTGGAAAAAAAAATAAATCAATAAATCAATCTTCAGTTATTTTAATGGACTATGCAATAAGCAGCAGAAAACATAAGACAATATGTTAAAAAAAAAAAGTGCTTATTGTAGACATCAATTTGGTATTGGTCGTAGCTAGGTGAAATTACTGTAATTAGTGCAGTTTTCTACTGGAGAGCTGATAGAGAGCTAATTAAAACAGCAGTCTGCAGGAAAGCATCAGTAAAGCATTTCATCTTTGTTTTGGTACTGCTTTTGCAGTCCTAGAACTGTCATTTTTTGTAACCATAAGCTAAGCCAGTTTTAGTTACGAGTGCTTTGACTTTATACATACATAAAGAACATAAATTAATTTCAGGTTTGGGAAATAATAATGTTTATAGGTCTGTTTTGCATAACAATGTCACAATTAATAGATCTGGAAGAAATTTTAACTGTTGTAAAAGAAAGGAAAATGATCTGATACTGCACATTTGCACATTGTCTGCTGGTCAGATGACTGGAGAAACTGGAAATGAAAGCAGAATGTGAGTCATGCAATAGTATATTGGATCCTAGATTTGTCAGTTTGGAGAAATCTAATGAGAAGAAATGCTTGCAAATCGTTTATTTCCCTCTTAAGGCAAGTGTGGATGTTATTGTCTGATCAGAAGGAGGAAGCGTGAAATGGTGCTGGGGATTTCCCAGACTCTGCCACAAGCACTAAATATCCAGGGGGTGAGGACCTCACTTATACTTTTGAGGAGGCTATTTCCAGCTCTTGGTCAGATGGGTGCAAGCATTTGGCAACAGTCCCCTGTCTGTTGACTGTCACATTTCACAGCGAACTGGAGCAAATTGAATGAGAGTAGAGAGAGGAGCGTGTCCTTTTGCAGCCCCTCCTCCATCACAACGGTCAAGCAAAATGTGTGTATTCCTGGTCTAAGAGGCAGTTTAAAACTGCTTGCACCTCTCTATCCCTATGCAGTGGAAGGCTGTTGTTTTCTGGGGGTAGTATGTGCCCCGAGCACCTGAAGATGGTGCAAATTCACGCTCAGTGCCCTAATGCACTCATCTCACACTTGACTGCAGCGTGCATATCATCAACAATGTTGCTGTTGCACTCTAGTAAAGTTGTCTGAAGATAAACCACTTAGAAACTATCAATTTGTTACCATCATCCATATCAGCGTGGAGTTCTTAATGTAAAAAGCCGTTGTATTAATTTTACAGCTGAGAAGGACACATAGAATTGATGGATTACAACTGTTTTCCATTTTTCTGTTGCATAACCCGAGGAAGAAGCAGCAGAACAAAGTTCTTGGCCTCACAAGGTCACGCACATTCACATGACAGCAAAAATCAGAGTGAGGAGCAGCTCAAGCTACAGAAAGCTCCAAAATACGGAGCTCTGCGTGATGTCATGCAGCCACAAGCAGGATAGAGCTGCCAGTTTTGTCCTCTCCAGCTGCTGGGTGTCCTTTCTGTTAGCATTACAGGCACATGGCCGTGTCTGTGACTTTTTCACATGCGGATGTTGCCTGAATTGGCCTTCAACATACCGGAGATTTATTCCTTCCAGCCTATTTCCTGATCCTCAGTGATGAAAACACTGATTATTTTTTTTTTTTTACTGATCTCAGTGGAAGAGCACTGAGCCATCTTTTCCTGTTATCTCGCAGCAGCTCCCTTTGCTCTGCTGGCTGCAGTGCTACAACATGTGACTTTGAATTCCTTTGTGCTGCAGGTCATACTCATTGAGGGAAACAGCAATGTGTGACTATTTATAGGTCTGGTTAGTAAGGTGCTTCTAAATAGCCTACTTATACGCACAGAATTAATGAAAATTTGCACATTTCTATATTTATCTTTTAGATCTTTTTTTTTTTTTTTTTTCCCCCAGAAAGCTATCAGTGTTTACAAGAGGAATAGGGGGATGTTTTATGCTCCTTAAGGAAGTGGGCCTGCAGGCAGAGCCACAGCTCCAGGGCTGCACATGCAGACAGAAAGCAGGACCAGGTGTGTTGGCCCAGGGCAGCATGGCAGCCCCCACCTGCCCACGGTGCTGGGAGCCTGGAGCCAGGCCCTCCTCTGCAGGGCACAGTTGGAGGATGGGAGCTGGCACAAGGAAAGACTTTCCTCCAAAGCAGAGGGGAGAAAGGGATGTGCAGGCTCCCTCCTGCCTGGAGGTCCAAGCCCAGGGCTGGCAGCAGCTCCACCCTGCTGTTTTTTGTTTTTTTATTTCGTGTTTGTAAATTAATCAGGGTCAGTTGCACCTTTTGTTGCTTTGTTTCTGCTTACTATTTCATACTAATGAGGACACATGAGGACTGTCTGGATACTATTCTGAAGTTCAGCAGCGCTGAGTTTGGATCTTTCATCAGTGGCTAAACTTTGAAAAAATCACTTTACTCTTTTATCTCACATCCATGAAATCAGTTCAGTGGAGAATAATGGGCAGTGTTTCAATTAGCTCTTTAATCCTCCACCATATTTAAAATCTCATCCACTTACTATTAATAGGCACAATAATTCCAAAGGTGTTTGTTTTTTGTTTGTTTTTTTGTTTGTTTGTTTGTTTGTTGTTTTTTTTTTTTTGTTGGACAAATAGGGATTTATGTTGTGCTGTGATTTGTTAATAGGGTCTCTGATAGCGTAATTTCAGCTTGATGACACAGCAACAACATTTTACCAATGTTGCTGTTTTTAACCATTTTAACAACATTTTACCAATTTTAACAATGTTTTACCAGAGTGTAGCTACTTGTGTTTGGACTCTGCATGTCCAGGACTGCGTGAATTCAGTCCTTTGTCCACATAAGTAATTTTTACTTAGTAATTTAGCAAGGCTCATGATTTTTATATCTTTATTTATCTGCATACTTCTCTTTTAGAGCTTGTTTTGCCAAGTGACCTCTGTAAATATTTCTAAAGCCCACTCTAATCTTTGCACCAACATCACTCTATTACCTTGAAGTAGGCAGTAATTAACAATCTCTGAAATGAAGAAGCAATATGGGCTCGGCGTTTTATTTCTTGGCTGCCTTACTGGGGTTATCTGAATGAGTTTCTGTAGTTTCTTTTCTTTTGTTGTGATCTCTACAGATTTCTGTTGTATTAGTTCTGAGTCAGGATAATCTCAAGAAAAAAAAACTGCTCATCTTATAAAAGTCTATTGTTTTCAAGCACGATTCTCAAATACTTTTCAAAATATGCATGTTATCAGTTACCTCTTATTAATCTTCATCTCCTTGTGCACTCTGTTATTTAGTCATGGAGTAACATCCAGGAAAAAACCACAGCCATTGTGTTTTGGAAGACATGCCATTTTATTTCTCCTTCCCTAACCCAGACAGTTTTTAGTTTGGTTACACACAAAGGGTATCTCCTAAGAGATGTTATGTAGTGATCACCCAGTTAAAATTCATCATCCTTTTTTTTTTAAAATGCATTACACTAATTGGCTCTTTTGTTTTTAGTAATTATTTGTAGTATAAATAGTGTTTACACTGAGCTTTAAGTTTCTTCCTGATGACTGGAGGAATCCTTCCGGGAGGAGGAATCTCTGGACAGTTACTTGGTGTTCCACAGCTGCATCATACAGTCTTTCTCTGCTGCTGAAGGTATAATGGTGCCATGTTTTTCCTTTTGTCTTCTCTTTATTCCCCTACCATGTGCACACTGCCAGTAGCTGCCAGAAGAAGAAGAAAAGATTACGTGAGCTATTTTTTTGATATCTTAAAGAAACAAACCAATTCCTAACTTGGATCACGTGGGCCACAAGCTGCTGTCTCACAGCCTGCACCCACTCTGGAGCTACCATAATAGCTCTGTGATAACTTACTCCTCACCAGCACCTGGAGAAGTGCTCCAGCCCTCTGATCATCTTTGTGGCCCTCCTCTGGACCTGCTCCAAGAGCTTCACATCTTCCCAGGCCTGGACACAGTGCTGCAGATGGAGCCTCACAAGAGCCGAGCAGAGGGGGACAGTCACCTCCTTCTCCCTGCTGGCCACTGCTCTTTTAATGCACTCTTCTGAGAACATCTGCACTGTGGCTGGGTGCAAGGTCAGAGAGGATCTGTAGAATGCCACCAGTCAGGAGGAGGTTGCTGATGAAAGGTGATATAGATGCCATGCGCTGGTATGGGAGTGCCTCAGGAGGTACAGTGCAGAGCCATTATGTCTACATTCCATCAAGATTTCAGCTGACGTAATTGTTTTTTTAGGCATTGATCGTACCTACTGCATTATCTATCAAACAGATGGTAGAGCTGAAATAACACATAATGATTGGCACTACCACAGTTACTCACTGCACAGTGCTGCTTCACACAGCTACATATTGAGGCTATTTAGCTTTGTTCGAAGTCTTCTCTGGAAGTTAAAACTTCTTGACAAAAGCAATTCAATCCAGCCCAAGGAAAATAACCAACTTTGAGTCTGACAAAGCATTCAGATTAGGCTATTTAAAAGGAAATGGTGCTCAGCAAAGTAGAAAGATCTCTAGAAGAAATAATTTATTTTATTTTTACTCTCTCTGATTTGCTAACTACTGAAAGAAAAACACGTTTTGCTTGATAGTACTTGTTATTATGCAAACTACTCTTTGTAGGGGAAACAAGCCCAAAAACTTCAGTGAAAGCTTCCTTAAATGCCTGAGAACATAAACAGTATCATTTTTATGATTAAGGACTGGCAAGTCTAAACCAGAGTAAGTGAGAAGACCAAGAGCAAAGCAAAATCAGAATCACAGAAATCAAGATGTTTCAAAGCAGATAACCAAGGGGGGGACATTATCACATCAGGTATTGCCATAAATGTTATGCTTTAAAACACCCTTCGTTGTTCACGTGCATTCATTATTAATGTAAGTTCAATCAGAAGACTAAGTATCAGCTCAAGGGTATGTCTGTGTCTGACAGACACATGTATGTACCTCAGCATGGAAGACAAGGATTAGAAACAGTACATCTCTACAGCTAGGCACAGTGACTGGGTTGATTTGCCCCATGGCACTGAGCAGGAAGCATCCAAGAAAAGTCCTGACCGATGTTAGCAGCACCACTCTGACAAACTCTCCAGAGGAGAAAAAGATCTGCTTTGCCCTGCTGGAAACACGTGTCTTGTATCTTGCAAATATACTTTCCTATCTATGCCATGCACTGTTTTTTCCTCGCTTAATACATGAGGTGGACTGGTATCAGTGAAACAGTGCAAGCTGGTTCCATACTTTCCTGTCTCATCCTTGGCTGTAGTCTGTGTGCAAACTGCAATCCCACTGGAGAGGGGCGGATACCCTGCTGATGGAGAGCAGTGATAATGCCTAATTCTGCTCTGTAGGCAGTTGCATGAATATGAGAGATTCTCTGACTTGCTTCACCCTTTCACTAATTTTCTTGAGCAATCCGCATGTGAAACTATGAAAGAGATGGTCAGATTTTACAGCCTGATGGTCTTGCTGTTTTTTTTTTTTTTTGTTATTGTTGTTGTTTGTTTTTTGTTTTTAACACAAATTTTCAGCTGCATTGCTGAACTTCCATTGCTATTGCTGTTACCTGAGACATTTACTTCACTTGATGTAGACTCTTTCTAGGATTCTGGGTTTTTGGAACCAGAAAACCAGACCTATGGAAGACTTGGCCATTCTGTAAAATTTCCCAAACGAAGCAATAGCAAGGTGCTGTTAAGCACATGGGCATGAGTATAGCTGCTCTGGCATTCCCCTTCTGAATTGTCATGTTCTCCAAATGACCAAAACCTTTCAGATTTAAAAAAAAGTACTTCCTTTTTTTTGGAGGCGCATTCTTGCGTCTGCGAATAAACCACATGCATCATGTCTCCTGGTTGCAAATGCTATCCTGATGCATAAGTAACACTGAACATATACACGTTACATTGCAAGTTTGTACTTCTTTCCTCCTTCCAGCTTGTTCCTTGTTTGTTTGTTTGGACCAAAGGCAGGGCAGCACTGAAAGGTGAGTTAAGGAACAGGGAGTGGTTTCCACTTGTGACTTTCCACGCATGTCTCCTTTGCTCACTCGGGGAAGGGCATACCATTACTGACACAAAAGCAGGAAGTGGTAAAGAAACACAGTAATTGTGATGGTTGGCCAGATTGTCTGTACATGTTTCTACAACAAAAACTCAGGTGATGGTTTTGTTATATGCTTGAAAGGATTCTCCAAATGCAAAGTCTGTAAATTGACTGGAAGAAGGGCAATACAAGTGCCCTATAAAATCAGAGTTGAACTGTGTGTTGATGCGAATGGGCCTTAATAAAAGTTAAAGAAATCACTACACCTAAACCTGTGAGCTCATTCTCCCTTCTCTCTCAGTTATGTGCTCTTCTGCACCACACAAGCTGATACAAGGGGGTCTTCCCTATGTGCTTTTTAGCTTTGCAGAGACACTGGGTCATCTGAAAACTGACTGGTACCTGCTCTGAAGTTCCAGAGCTACAGGGAGACTGGCTCTTACGTGCAGTATTCCAGCTGATACTGCTCCAAAGACCATATCTCTGCTGCCTGCTTAATATCTCAGCCACTTAATTTTGAGTGTTTTGTTTTGCAATTGCCGTCAGTATTTTTCAACTGCATTTTACAGACACCAAAGAACATACACAACACACAAGGGTTAAAAAACCAGCTGTATTTGCATCAACACAGATTCTGAATTATAAATCTGATCTTAGGGAGAGATTTCCAAACTACCAGGAAGTTCTTAGTTAGCTATTACTGTAATGTGCTCCAGGTCATCTGAGTTGCAGAAATCGCAGACTGCAATTACAGGATAGGATTAGAATTGTTTCTGTTATTAGCTCAGTATCATGAGTGAGGGCACGTTACAAAACCTTCAAAGCCACTGCTGATAATTCCGCTTCAAGATGTCTTTACTTGTTACAAATATGCATCTTTTCTAGAAGAAGCAGATAGACAGAAACAAATACCTTCTCACATGAAGTGTTTCATTTATTTTGGATGTACAGCCTGTTAGATGACAGTAAGTAATTTTGTGAAATTAGATGCCAGTCTCTTATGTGAGATATATAAATATTGTATACTAATATGCAATATATAAAAAGGAAGGCAGCTGAGAAGACCGTTTTTAAAAACATTAAATTAATAAGCCGACTTTGGCATCCAAAATAATGCTTTATTTTTTCAAACTGTTTTCAGCATCTTATGCATCTGCAGCTCTCTGCAGGGTGAAGTCCAAGCACACTGGGAGGCTGGATGGAGGACTGGGATACAGCACAGCGTGGTGCAGTGCCTCCTGCCTGGCATCGGCTGAGTAAGCAGCACGTTTTTCCCAGCATGAACATTTTTACTGCTATTTCACCTTTTTGCAATCACCAGAGATATGAACAATGCCAGCAGGGAGGGAGGCAGCATGTCTGCAGTAGCCTTGCGTCAGTCTGCAGGAAGGAGGTGCTTTACCTGGCTGCTCCCCTCTTGCTACTGTGGCTTCATGTTCAAACAAGACAGGGATCTCCTGGAAAGAGTCCAGCAGAGATGATGAAGGGCTTGGAGCATCTCCCACATGAGGAAAGGCTGAGTAACTTGAGTCTGTTCAGCATGGGGAAAACAAAACTGAGAATGGATCTGGTAAGTGCTTAAAAGTATCTAAAGGGAGGTGGAAGGGAAATGGATGAGGCCAGGCTCTTCTCAGTGGTGTGCAGAGATAGAACAAGGGGTAATGGCCTAAAACTCAAACATAGAAAGCCCTGTACTAACATGTGGAAGAACTTCTTTACTGTAAAGGCAATGGAACACTGGCACAGGCTGCCCAGAGAGGTTGTGGAGTCTCCTATGGAGATATTAGAGGCCTGTCTGGATATCCACCTGTGCGACCTGTTGTAGGGAACCTGCTTTAGCAGGACTGTTGGACTTGATGGTCACTTGAGGTCCCTTTTAGCCTCTGTGATTCTGTAATGCATCACTTGGGCTACTCCCAAGTAATGGATCTTTTCCTCTTTCCCTTCCTCCTTCTTGCACATTGCCTGTCTGGCCAGAGGGCAAACTGAACTAATCTGTATGACGATAAACAAGAGAAACAAATTTGCTGAGCAGCTGGGAGGCCACATGATGCCCTAGTGTTAGCATGCGTGGTGACTGGGACAGTGGAAAAAATGGCAAGATCATCACCTACAGCAGCAGCAACAGTTTGCAGTTATCCTTCAATTGCTTGCCATCTATAAATAAGCCAAGGCTTTTCAAGTTTGCAAAATACGTCTCAGACTGAGCCATGTGCCCATTTAAGCTTGGTGGAGGTTGATTGGACAGAGCTGGCAAATGACATTTGTCCTACACCTGCTCCTTAGACTGCACCCACCGGTACCTGAGATGGTACTAGAGGAGAAACACTGATTTTCATTCAAAACATTATTTCATGGATTGTTCAAGGTGTGCATGCTTGTTGAAAGCTCTCCACAATTAAATGTGACTGTCTGACAAATACAAATACCTGCAAATCCATTGGCACCTGCCCACCAAAGACAGAACACTAAACTCCAAGTGCAGGTAGACTGCAAACAGCCTTGCTAGCATTTTAGTATTTACTGATTTCCTTTGGAGTAGCTATCTTTCTGCATAATTTTGTAAAATTTTATAGTAACAAGTGCAAACAAAATGCCCAAAAGCTGCTTTTTGTTAAAATGTATTTATTTGCAAATGATAAATGATGCCTGCAGAGCTATGTAGTGGCAGATAGGTCTTCAGGCTCGTAAGTGATTGTCTTTTCTAAACAGGAAAAAATTATATAAACTGCTGAAACTAAGCTGAGAGATATTTACAAAGCAAAAGCATACTCTGTACTTGTATTAGTCCTGCCCTAGTACTTTCCATCTTCTTGGAAGAAAAATACTGTAATATATACCTTTCTATAATACAGTTGAAATTAGTTCTAACGCATTTCTCAAAGGCTTCAGTTGTAAGACTGACCAGAGAAATAATGGACCTCATAAAAACTTATCAGTCCACATCATTACCTTTGCAAAATGGGAGATAATTACCCCTGAGTGAAAGGGACGAGAAAAAACACTTCCTCACATTTAGTGCATGTGAAAACATGGGAACATGGGACAGTGATGCAATGTAGTAATTGCCTTTTGAAGTCACACCCTCATTATTTCATGCTAGTCCACTTGTGTCATCAAAACCAAAGCTACAAATTGAAATTTATGCCTCTTGAAATTAATGCTTCCTATGTTATGATGTTAGCCCATGATGGCAAGGGCAGATGTTGGCAGTATGGCAGTAGAGGTTGAACCTTCCCAGCAATATTCCATTCCACGCCATTGCTGCGTGACAGATGGGAGCAGAGAGGCAGTCTGACGGAATGGTGTCTGGCATGGAAGTGTGTATGGAGCAAAGGGGTGAATTCCTTCACACAGAAATAATTGTACCCATTGACATGCACTGACATCTCTGAATGTTCACGGAGACTGAACAGTGGATGTTGGCACCGTGAGGCAGAGAGTGGTGTGTTACAGCCGATGGTAGCAATTTTGGAATATCACAAAATTCACACCAGATGGGTCCCACAAACACATATGCAGGAACTTCAAGAAGAACAGTGTATGCAAGTTTGCCAGGACCTACTGAACCAATATGAGGCTGAAGGTGACTGGTAATATTCCTGGACTGCAATATTACCAGTGAGACAGTATGAGCTTGAGCCAAAGCAGCAGTCCAGGGAGTGGCAACGTGTGAATTCTCCATCAAAGGAAAAGTCCAAGATGCAGCCCTCAGCAGGTTAAGTGATGTGCATTCTCTTTTGGGATAGGAAAGGGGCAATCCTTCTGGATTTCCTGGAGCCCACACAAACCATCAGCTCTGACTGCTGCTTAACTAACTGACTAAGCTGAAGGCTCAAACTTCCAGAGCCAGGCCAGTGAAGAAGACAACCTTTCTCTTGCAACGTGATACCACCAGGCCCCACACCAGTTTGCAGAGCTTGGAACACACTGCCTATCCTGGCTGCACTGTCCTATCACAGCCACTGTATAATCCAGGTTTGACAGCTTCTGACTTCCACCTGTTTGAGCGGATGGAAAATGGACTGCATGGGCAACATTTTCCTACCAAAAATGTGAAACAGCTGGTGCAGAACTTTCACAAGTGCAACATGAAGGCTTTTGTTCATCGCTGGTGAAAATGCATAGCTAATGGTTTCGACTGTACTGAAAACTAGTGTTTTGTAGCTGAGAATTGCTCTCTCAAATAGTGCTATTGCGCTTCTTTGTATCTATTGTAGTTTGCATGGAAATAAAAAAGAGGCATTGCTTTTATTTACCTTAATGTACACACGCATGACCTAATGTGAGACACTTCCAACTACTGCCTCACCTGGCAATAGTTCTTAACAAGTTTTTCTTACAAGGTATCTTGAGGTTTCCCTCCACAGAGAACGGATGAATATTATTATCTGCCAAATACTGTGATTCTCAGAGGGAAACAATATTGTGGAAAATCTCTCTATTTTGGCAAACAGTGCAGAAGATAAGATAGGGTGATTTACTCCCAGCTTTCACATTGTAACTCAATAACAATATGGTGCTTCCTCGTGAAAAACCTTGTCAGCCTTTGCTCTCGAGCCTCCCAGCATCACCATGTATGTGGAAAACACAGCACCATTGATAGCAGTAATCTCAAAGTCCGTGTTGGGAGGTTGCAATTGTATTGTGCAAGCCAGATAGCTTGTTCCACTAACTCCTTCTTTCTTTTATCAGAAAGACTTGCCTCAATATGCAAGTGGACTGGCAAACCAGGTCAGCACTTGCTTAAGTCAAACAGAAAGCAAGCTCTTCTTCAGAGCTCACTTTCCTGGTTTTGAATTCAGACACTCCCAAACTTGTCCTGTACTTGTTTTCAGACACAGCAGTTTTTAGCAACATTACTCATAAAGTTCCCTATCTAATATTCTGGCTTCTCTAAGTCCATGTAGGGTTCTGTCACAAATGTTCCCAGCTGAGAAGGTTAATGTTAATGTTATTTTTCCATACAACCAGCAACTGCTTTCTTTTGTGAAAATATCTCAGAACAGATAAAAATGTTTCACATTTCTTCCTTCCCAGCGTGGTTTTTTTTTTTTCTTTTTTTTTTTTTCCCCCCACATGCTGTTCTGCAGCATCTGAGTGTGATTCACACTGCTGTATGCTGCTGGATTCCCCAGCCTCACTGTTGAGACAGCAGCTTCCACTGTCAGAGCTTCCAGGCTCCCAGCTCTGCCTCTGCTTCTTCTTCTACACCCCATACCTCATGCTGGTGACCCTGCTCAGAAGTTCATCCTGCTCAGCTGCTGGCTTTGGAACTATCCCAGAAATATATAGGGCGTGGGCAGGAAAGAATAACAAGAAGTCTGAATTCAACATTTGTTAGCTGCCATGAAAGCACATTTTGTAGGAGGCTGCAGCTTTTGTGAAAGCAGGTCAGAAACTCAGAAGAATGTCACGTGCCTTGTGTTGGTACTTGAAACTGAGTTGAGCCAGAGTAGAAATGCAGCACTTAAATTCGGTGAATTAAACTGCTTGAGCTGCTTAGGAACTAAGCACACCATAGAATCACAGAATGGCTAGGGTTGGAAAGGACCTCAGAGATCATGCAGTTCCAAGCCCTTCTGCCATAGACTCAGCTGCCACCCTCTAGATGAAACTGCCCAGGAGCACATCCAGCCTGGCCTTGAATGCCTCTAGGGATGGGGCATCCACAGCTTCTGTGGGCAGCTGTGCCAGCACTCAGCACCCTCTGAGTGAAGAATTTCTTCCTAGCATCTAACCTAGTCTTTCAGTTTAAATCCACTTCCCCATGTCTTATCACTATCTAGCTGTGTAAAAAGTCAGTCTCCCTTATAGCTGTAAGCTCCCTTCAAGCACTGGAAGACTGCAGTGAGGTCTCCTTGTAGCCTTCTCTTCTCCAAGCTAAATAATCCAACTTCCTGAACCTTTCATCACAGAAGCAGTGCTCCAGCCCTCAATATGCTGTTTGAAAACTGCTGCTGTTTTGACAGCTTCTTCACGACTTTCAGAAACAAAGATGCACTGGATTGAAATTCTCTGGAAGACTCAGATTCTGAGTACTACTCCACTGGTAGCAGCGAGAAATAGAGATTGTTCTTAGTAAAGCCTCACTCTAGATTAAAAGTGAACTTACTGGACACGTAGAGGAATGGCACTTTCCATAATGGGACAACAATCTCAAAAAAGGAAATGGAGCAGTTCATCAAGGAGTATTATATACTGATAAAAAGCTTCCAGTCATGCTCTCAATCAAGTTGATGAATTCACAAACTGCAAACATTGCTTCAAAAAGAAGCCTGGAGTTCCTCAGGCCTTCAGTACAACGAGGGAGGTGTTAATTCAGATTTAAGTATGCACAGCAAATACTCAAGGTAGGTATGCATTACTTTGGTATTGTGAACACACCTTTTCACATTAGCCTGCAAAAACAAAACAAAACAAGACTGATTATCAGGAGGCTGTGAAAACTATTTACCTTTTAGCTTCAATCTTTAATATTGAGGCATTTCTCTTAAACTAGTTCTGCTGCATTAGACTTTGGCCCTTTGACCTAGAATTGTGCTTTTTTTAAAAATTAATTAATTAATTATTTTTTTTTATTTGCAGATTGCTGGCCTGTAACTACAGAAGTCACTTATCTGTTAAGTTCTGGTACGATATGCAGGCAGCAAACACTCTGTTCCACACATACACACAAAAAAGCTAAGGTTGGTCTGGGTTTCAATCCCTTCTGCTTTTATTTGGAGTGCAGAACAGTAATGTTCTGACAACAGGAACCCCTAGCTTCAAGCCTGCATTTTAGGCATCTGCAGTTTATCCTACCTTGATCTACCAACGTTTTCCTTTGGCTTAAACTGCTCACCTTGCTACTCAGAAGGATGTATACAGACAAAATCCACAGCTCTGTTCAGCGCATAGCTAATCCCTGCTACATTCATCCATTTTCTTGTCAGTGAAGTGACCATATGTACACTTGTTATCCCAGTTCTTTTAATGCATCTATCTATTTTATGCCAGGAGCGTTTGCAACGTTTGCTTTCAAGCTTCACCAGATTATTCCTACGAGGCTTGCTTCTGTGTACACCCATGGGAAGATGTGAAGGCTTCCATACTAGCAGGAGCATTGCACAGGGACTCTTTCCAATACACAGGTTGGGAAAGTGACCTTGGGCAAACTCAGCACTTTTCCTCCTGCCCACTACAATGGTGTTACTTTCCAAGAGTCAGCCTAAATAAATTCTCTGCTCATGCACCTAGTGACAATGTTGTCTTAACAGTAAATGGATAATGATTCTACCTCCAGCGTGACTGTCACTGGTAGCAAGGACCTGTTTCCCATCCCAGCTCTTAAAGCACTGCTTCCAGTCAGGCTGGAGGTGTAGGGAGGGGGGGAGAGGCGAGACGAGACCCATAGCCGGACCGCTGCCGCTTCGGGAAAAACCGAGCACCAACAGCGCCCCCTGCCGGCCGCACCGCGCCGCATCCCGATGGAGGACCGTGAGGCGGGGCGTCGTCGTCCCCGCGCCCCGATTGGCTGAGATCCGTTCGCGTTTCTCTCTGCTCGGCGGCGCCCCCTGGCGGGGAAAGGTGGCACCACTTCCCGCCGCGCGGGCATGGAGCGAGAAAGCGCCAGCGCCGCCGGCCCGTCCGCGGGGGAGGAGGGCGAGGAGCGCGAGGGCTGCGCGGGGCTGTGGGAGCTGCCGGTGGAGCGCAGCGAGAGGCGGCCGGAATGCAGCCGCTGCAGGTGAGCGGGGAGGCTGGCCTCTGCTCCAGGGTTGGAACGGAGAGCTGCACGGGGCGTTGCGTTGCGTTGCGTTGCCGTGCCTCGCCCCGCCCCGTCGGCTGCGCTGAGCCCCGCTGTGCGCCCTGCTTCCGCCTGAGCCGGCCTGGCGCTGCTGGTATCTGTGATGAGGGGCTCCCGCTTACGCGGAACTGTGAAATAAGAGTCAGCCCACCGTCCTTCGGCCATTGAGCCACGAGTAGTAGCGCTGTGCGGTGCCGCTGCCGTGCGTTTTGTCACCGCGTTTCGTAACTTTTACTGCGATCGCAGGCAGCGCCGTGCAGTTGGTGTCTTTTTGCAGCGCGGTTTTCGTTCTGGGTAAAATGAATGAGTTGACTCTTTTTGTGGAGTTGGGTGTTTGTAAATATTACGGCTTAGAAACCTTTTATTGCCCGTGCGTTTTCAGACGGAGGGACGATATCTGCAGTGGCTTACGGCGGAAGGTTTAAATGAGATACGGGAATGAAATGTAGTATTGTTGTGTGAGATTGTGAGAAATGACCCGACTCATGGGTGCTGTCAGCATTAGCAAACTGCTGGTGCAAAGGAAGTGTGTGCACTGCACTTCACTTCTTATGGTCTTATTCTTCAGGCTACAGCTTAACAGATGCTCCGTTTGCCTGTCATAAGCAACGGGTGAATCATGGTTCCCTTTGAATCACCATGGCTGTTTGGTCACTTTTTAGGGTTTCCTCACCAGGCCCATTGCATTTACAGTCAGGAATTGAATCCGCACCTGCAGACGTCTGGGGGATAAGCTTAATACAACTCTCCTGTGTCTGTCCATATGCAAAACAAAATAAGCAAGCCCCGCACTTGGAGCCGTTCACAATCACAGTTTGATGCTGTGTTCTTGGAGCAATGGAGTGTTTTGACGTCGCGTGCATGTGGGTGCAGGTTCAACTCCTGTCTGTATGACCGGTGTGCCCACAGGCAAAAAGCCCTTTGGAGGTGTAAGAGCTGTCAGTGTACAGCCACGCGTTGCTGACTGTGCACGTGCGGATTGTTAATGTGGATGGAGAACTTCTGAGGAATGTTGTCAGGAGAAGTTTTGAGGCGTGTAACTGTGAGGGTCATTCGTGATCTCTGTTTGGTCTCGGTCTGTGGGCAAGCAAAAATCTTTGCTGCAAACACTGCCGGATGCATGCAGGACTAATTCACTAGATGTTATCCTAATTTTACCCTTTCTCACATTCATCCTAGAATCTTTTCTGGGTTGAAAAGGACCACAGTGCTCGTCTAGTTTCAGTGTGCAGGGTTGCCAGCCACCAGACCAGGCTGCCCAGAGCCACTTCCAGCCTGGCCTTGAATGCCTCCAGGGATGGGACATCCCTTAAGCTATGCTATAAGCTGTGAAACAGTATTTGTATGCCTAGTAAAAATGAGAAGAACTTTAATCCAATGGCTCTCTTCACCTGTATCTAAAATATTACATGTGCTTCATTGGGGTACTGTTTATTTATGCATTCATTTGCTAAGACTGATAGATGAGTAACGACATTATGGAACAGTCCTCTTTCATACATTAGGAAAAATTTAATGTTCTTACATAACTATTCCATGTATATTAACAATCCAATTAAGTTATATGCAT
Organism: Meleagris gallopavo; assembly: GCF_905368555.1. Taxonomy (NCBI): domain Eukaryota; kingdom Metazoa; phylum Chordata; class Aves; order Galliformes; family Phasianidae; genus Meleagris; species Meleagris gallopavo. Next base: position 71,804,995 of record NC_139435.1, read on the forward strand.
ACTGAGTGAGAAGAGGTAATGTGTTCTGTCTTCCACACAAGTAAATGATGCAGCTGCTTTATAGCATGTTGGGAAGGTAGTTAAGTGTAAACATGAACTTAATGTTTAATTGGTGATATCAGAGAAAGCAAAACAAGCATGTATTAATTCTTTCAGCAATGCCTCATGCTTGGGAATTGCTTCATTTCTTTCATTTCTTTGATGTTCTTCAAATAGGAGCTCCAGGCATTTACTTTCACTGCTCTGAGTTTATTGCAATTTTTCACTCTCTGAAAGCATTGATTTCCTATCACTGTTTGAATAAACTGTTTAGGTGACTAAACTTATGTATTTTCCCATGGTTCATGACTTGTGAGAAGTGCCTAACTATTCTGCAGTGTAAGGTGTTTCTGAGGTCATACCATGCATTTCCTGTTAAATTTGTATTGAAAAAGAAACAAATAAAGAAATACATGTGATAGGTGACAGTCCTGAATAGATTTCATTATTCCAAGTTCTTGAGTGGTTTATTGAAGGTGTTTGTTGTAAGTAACTATTAAAAACTCCTAAATCAAAGCAGTACACTATTAGTTTTCATACCATACATGGCGTGTATATACAGAATATACTATGCCCTGCTCCCTTCTCTTTGGGTCCTTTGGTTAGTGCTACCCATGAGGACCAAGGCCTCTGAGCATAAGGCTTCATCCCATCCTCCCTGATCTGGAGATCCTGCGAGCTGTAATAATAAGATAAATATTTTAAATAAAACTATAGTGACTTAAATAAAAGTATTTATCATAGTTATACATTTACAATTAAAAACACTTTTTAAAATTTAAAAAAAAAATCCTGGGATGAAGGAAAACCCTCTAGAAATAACCTTGTTAAGACATGAAATGGACTTTCTAGATAACATTCACAGGGAAAGGTTACATTTTGATGATATTGGACTTCATATGGCAGTATGTCGAGACTGTTTGCAGCGTTACCATCTACAGCAGGTTTGCAGATGGCACCAGGGTGGGTAGTGCAGTTGATTCAGCAGAAGGAAGGGATGCCATCCAGAGGGACTTTAATGAATTGGAAAGGTGGGCCAATGTGTAACTAATCAGGTGCAGCATTGCAAAGTGCAAGGTTTTGTACTTGGGTCAGAGCAATCCCAGATACTTATACAGACTGGGAGAACTCCTTGAGAGTAACCTGGGGGTCCTGGTGGATAAAAAACTGAATGTGAGCCAGCAGTGTGTGCCTGCAGCTCGGAAAGCAAATGGTATCCTGGGTGAAGAAGGGTGGCCAGCAGGGACAGGGTTAGGGTTAGTCCAAATCTGGGCACATAATTACCTAAAATGATGAATTGATACCACCTTTGTAAGCTAGTTTCAGCACAGCTAAGTGTGATTGAGTAGTTACAGAAAATACAGCCTTGTTACCTGTGTGTTGTATTTCTTAACAAATGAGAAGCATTGGCAAAGTTTTCTCATCTCATTACTGTGAATATAAAATAATTTTTCATTCCTGTAGTTGTTACAGAAATAAACCATCTCAAACACGTATGTTACAGAAAACCAGAAATGTAAGAAAGACAGAGATGTGAATTGTAGAATAGAATCATAAAATGGCATAAATGGAAGTTTCAGTATATTTTTATACTGCATTTAGTATTTACTTTATCTCTAGAAATTCCTCATGCTGTTGTTTCTTTGGCCTGTATTAGCAGTAATGAGTGCTGCTAGTGCTGTTGATGAAATAAAAATGTTACTGACTTTAATGCTACTTCTTTCTGCTTGGCTAAGTTTCAAAGGCACTTGTTCATTTGCTGTAATATTCCAAACAGACTAATGAGTAGTGACCTTTTTAGGCCACTTACTTTGTGTGTGACCAACTCAGTTAACATCCATTTTGATCTGCTGGCATTAAAAAAAAAGAAAGAAAGAAAAAAAAAAAAGCCAAGTGTCAGGCTGGCCACATCCTTTTGACTGTGGATGACTAAGGGCTAGGAAGAGCACAACCAAAGACAAGACCTGCAGCAGAATAATCTTGTTAATTAAAGCAGCTCTAGTGCCTTTGATTTCCTGGTTTCTCTGTAATTACATCAACTGTGGCTTTGCCTTCAGGGTGGTAGTTTATTGAAAGAGAAGTCAAAGATGTTTTAACAGTGATCAAACTTCTTCAGTTTAATCATCAGGAATCTAAAACCATAAGTGGTTCCTTTACAAGAATTGTTATTGATTTTAGTAAATGTAACACAGAGCAGAAATAACCACATATAATATATATATATATTTTTTCCTTTTTGTATGGTAATGCCTGTGTAAGTAGATGAGAGCTGAAGGCTGTTATCTGTGTACTCGAAGACTTGATTTAGGCACAGCCAAGTCTGTAATTTTACTTGATTGTTATGGAGGAGAATTTGCCATAGGTGAATTTCACTGGAAATATCTCTTGAAATAGAAAAGGTATTTACTTTTGCAGAAAGTAAGCTCTGGCAAATCCCAGAGCTGCTTATAGCATTTGATTGCTGCTGATGATGTCTGAAGGTCCTTTGACTGGTATCAAATTGAGATTCTTCTTCTGTTCCACCATCTTCTCCCTTCCCTCCCTGGACTAATCAACTTTCATTTTTGCAAAACTGAGCTCTCCTATCACTTCAGATGCATAGCTTAAACTTTACTTTATTCTTGAGTTGGTATGCCTAATTTTTATTTTTATTTTTATTTTTATTTTTATTTTTATTTTTATTTTTATTTTTATTTATTTTCCTCTCTCTTTCCTGAGAATGAATTATCAGGATAATCTGACTTGTTCCACTTGTAGGTTTTTTTTTTTTTTTGCCTGCCTTTCACTTTTGCACTTCTCCTTCAGTTTAAGGAAGGTGGTTGTTGTTCTTTTCTCCTTTCAGTGACTGTATTTCTATATTATATTCCATCATCTGTCCTCTCCTTGCAGTGCACTTGTTTGTCACTTCCTAATTTTTAAAGTCAAATAATGTCCGCATTATATTCAGTTTTCCCTTGCCCATTTCATAGCTTTAGCTGGATCATACGTCTGTATGACTCTGCTGCTGAAATGTTTTTTGTAGTAAAAAAAATCATCCTTCCTGGCTGTCACCCTGGTACTTGGCTATGTTATTATTGCAAGTATAACTTCCCTTTGGCTTCGACTACTTTTTCCTCTGTCTTTCTACATACCTTTTGTGAAATATACTAATTTTATCTATAATTTCTGTCAAGTTTCTTTTTAAGTCATTTTCCTCAGTTTCTAAAGCTATTAAACTTTTATGTCAGTACGAAGACCCACAAACTGTAACAAAAGGTTTTGATTCACTTGCAAACATCCAGAAATAGATGGAGTCGTGTGTTTTGTGGCTTTTTCTGTGTCATCAGTAGTAGACTGTATATAATTTATACTCTAAAGTTGAATGGTACCTTTTTTTTTTTTTGCCTAATGAGTCAAATGTTTCTTTTTGCATGGTTTTCTTAACTGATTCATGATTGAGAAAATAATTTTCAGAGTTGATTTGTTTTGTTTTTTTTTAAGCAGTCAGCTGTCATCCAAAAGACTGGAGACTTCAAATGTTAAATTCGGTGTGCATGTTCCTTAGGTTTTGGGAGGAGCATTGTATGAATTTTTTGGTATCTGTAAATAGAACCTCAGAATGTATGCTATAAAGTATTTTCTTTTTCTTATGGTGTTACTAAAATTATCATTTTCCCTTATACTTCTGTTTAGTTTCAGCACTTCAACAGTTCTGCTTATTTCCAAAGTCTGGGCTAATGAAGTTCAAAATTGTGCACTGTGGAAAGAATAAATGGACCAAATTGGAATGAATAGGAAATGCTCAGGAATGATGTATTCCAATGCTCACATAAGAAAGTGGAAAGAAAACACTCCTTGTGTTAAATAAAGTACCAACAGTTCCTGGGTTTATTACTGAAGCCAACCAATCTGGAGAAATCTACTGCCAGAAAAGTTGATCTATTGACATTTTCAAAGCTGTGAAGCATAGGAAGAAGTTACTTCAGTTCCATTTCTGTTGTATTCCTAAAAATATTAAAAAGACATTAAAAAAAAAAAAAAGCATAGAAGGAAAATAAGATATTTATTTCAGATGGTAGCCTTTCTAGCAGTGCTTTGAATGCATGCTAAAATGGCAGCTACTAAGGCTGGATTCTTTTGTTGACCTAGTATATTTTTCATCAAAAATATTTCAGAAGAGATGTCAGAACTTCAAGTCTTATTTGGGTAACTGAAAAAAAAAGTTTTTAAGTCTTGAATAGGGCGCCATTGAGGGAGTGGTGGAAGACCGATGCATGATGGTGCTCACTGTTGTAGTGGTTACCAGCTTGACACAATGTTTGTGGACATTAATGTTTAAGATACTGTAAAACTTAACATTGAGCTATATTTGTCAATGAATGCTTAGTAAGCAAGTTTTTATTTTATTTTTTATTTTTTTTAGACCTGGGAAAACTTATTACCTTTTTAGTTGCTTTTAAATAAAGTCGGTAAACATGCTGATGTAAAAAATTCCATTGAAGAAAGAAGTAGAGTACTCTACTAGAGTAGAAAAACTGATGAACGTTTACATTGAAAAATAGTTAAAACATTTTTTATTTGGTTGACCATCAGAGAAACTTGTTTTTTGTCTTTGAGTACTTCTTGCTTGGGTGACAGGGAAAACTGTTAGTAATTGCTTTCAAATCTTAGAGGTTGGATGGATAATGAGAGTTAGCCTCAATAGTAGGAGAATAGTAGCACAAGTGAGACATCTAGCAGTAGAGACATCTGGTGGAAGCTGCAGTGTTTGATACTGTAGATATTTGCAAGTAGATATTCTCTGGATAATGGGTGTCCGTAGCTTAACAGACTGAGTTCCAGTACTTCTTCTAAGAATGTCTGCATTGACACACTAGAGGAAAGAGATGCCATCTGGAGCCTGGACAGGCTTGAGAGATGGGCCCATGTGGACCTCAAGAAGCTCAACAGGGCCAAGTGCAAGGTCCTGCATCTGGGTCGGGGCAATCCCAGGCACAGATACAGGCTGGTGAATGGCTTGAGAGCAGCCCTGAGGAGAAGGATTTGGGAGTGTCGGTTGATGAAAGACTCAACATGAGCTGGCAGTGTGTGCTTGCAGACAAGAAGGCCAACCACCATATCCTGGGTTGCATCAAGAGAAGTGCGCCCAGCAGGCTGAGGGAGGTGATTCTGCCCCTCTGCTCTGCTCTCGTGAGGCCCCACCTGCAGTACTGCGTCCAGCTGTGGGGCCTCAACACAAGAAGGACATGGAGCTGCTGGAGCAGGTCCAGAGGAGGGCCATGAAGATGATCAGAGGGCTGGAGCACCTCTTCTACAAGAACAGGCTGAAGGAGCTGGGGCTTTTCAGCCTGGAGAAGAGAAAGTTCCAAGGGGAACTTCTAGCGGCCTGCCAGTACCTGAAGGGGCCTTCAGGAAAGCTGAGGAGGGACTTTTTATAATGGCATACAGTGATAGGATGAAGAGAAATGGTTCTAAGTAGGAAGAAGGTAGATTTAGACTAGATATAAGGAAGAAATTCTTTTCTGTGAAGGTGGTGAGACACTGGAACAGGTTGCCCAGTGAGGTTGTGGATGCCCCTTCTGTGGAAGCACTCAAGGCCAGGCTGGATGGGGCTGTGAGCAACCTGGGCTAGTTGGAAGTGTCCCTGCCTATAGCAGGGGGTTGGAACTAGGTGGTCTTAAAGGTCCCTTCCAACCCAAACCATTCTATCATTATGTCCTTAAATCCTAGAAAATCATAAATCAGGAATGGTACTCTATAAACAAGAGTGCTCAAATGGGCAGGTTGGTCTTTCTTGTGATTTATTGCTTGTGTGGTGCAGCAGTGGTGGTGGTCTTCAGTTTTGTAATGTGTGAAATTTTGTTGTCTTGGTAGTGAAGTACACCTAAGTATTTTGAGAATAATCCCATTAAGTTTTTCCTCAGTGTTTAATGGAACTTGATTTAGAAGCTTGATGAGTAGGATTTTTCGTTAGGTGGAGGTTTTAGTCGTTAAAATCATTACAGTTTACATGTGTTCTGCTATTTCCAATGTAAATGCATGTTAATTGAATTCAGTTATAGGGAATTTCTTCATTAAAATGCCAAAGAGATGAGCAATTAAATCCAGATGTGCTGTTTCTCTTGGGGACTTGCATATAAATTCTTCTGAATTTTGAGTCTGAGTGTCTGAAGTTGATTTGAAAACACTAGTATGTGAAGAATAAGCAGCTAACCAGCATGGAGAAATATCTATGTAGGCCAGTCTGAAAGTAATGCCTTGTATTTATATCCATGGAAACTGCAACAGCAACAGAGAGCACAATAATATTGTTTGATAGAGCAGCTATAAAACACTGTGTTTCAACGCAAAAATTCCACCATTAGCTGGAGATTTTTGTTGGCAGAATTTAACAGAAGATTGATGGGAAACTTCGACCTCTACTGCCACACCACCATCTGCGCTATTAGGTTAGTTATTCTTGCCTGAAGCTTGTGCATCAGTTGGTCTGTATATATTTATTTGCATCTAAGTATAAATAAATATAGATGTTATTCTTGTAACTATTATTCTTTTTTCCTATTCCTTTTCTTTATCTTGTAAATACTTTTTATCTCAATCTTGCTTGGTATAATATAACCATAAAGCTTCAGTCCGTGGAAGTGCTTGGTTCAGCTTGCTTAGGGTGCTAGTAATTATTCCCACTTTGGGTGGGAAGCTAGTGCAGATGACTTTCAGAAGGACCCTGCAGTCTGAATTACTTTGAGTCTGTTTATAGCTTTGTACAGTTGTGCTCTGTGTGAGCTCGTACCTGTGGCCTCTCAGAACGGGCAATGCTAATTTTCTCAGCATAAAATCATACTGTTACAGTGCAAATTGTTCCTGTCAGTGTTTCCATGAGGTACCTGGCTACTGTCTTGTTAGCTTTTATGAGCACACTTGCTGAACAAACTACGTTAATTATACAAGCTGTGTTTCCAAATTGTGGAAGAAAGGTTAGTTTTTTGCGTTGGGCTTCTAACTGTTTTAATCAAAATGAAATATTACTGGATATGCTTTGATTCTGTAATCAAGTACTTCAAAGCAAAAGTTTAATTGGCTGTGTATCTTAAGAACAGCATCTCATAGTATCCCGGAAAGCTTTAGAGTAACTTAATGATGTCTAATATAAATAAAATGCCAAGTATTGAGCAAAAATCCCAACATTTTAATGAAATCTATTAACTGTTACCTTTTTAATAACAGGTGTATGATCTTAAAATACATTATTTGTTGTGTAACACCAGGAAACTGGCTTTTTAAAATAACGTTTATGAAGGAGATTGTGGATTCAAAATTGAAGTGAAAGTGTGCTCAACAGAAGTGCCTGCTATTTAGAAAAAGGACACTAGAGTGTAGTATAGCATTTGTAGTTCTGCAGCTCTGAGCTGTGGGTAAGTTCTGAGCAGGACATTAATCTGCCCACACACTGCCTTTTTCATGTCATATTAGGACTCTGAGTTCTCAAGCTCTCTGACAACAAAGCTCAGTTTTTCTACCATCCATAACTGAAGTGAATGGTTATGCTGAAATTGAAGATCTTGTTTAATATTTAACCAACTCCTAGAACTGGTTACAAAGCTGTTAACTGTATTTTTTTTTTTTTCAAGCTTATGTTCACTTACAGATAGATTGCAGAGAACGGTGGGTTTTCTTTCTAATGTGAATATTTACTGTTTGAAGAAGTAATTTTGCTTGTTAGAAGGCATCCGCTTTTCTGTTTGTGCTATCTGTAGGTAGGCTTTCTGTTATGTGTTCATGTGCTTAACTTAAACAGATTATAGTTTATAATTCAATTTCATTGCTTTTCTAATTATTTGTGAGAGGAAAAATACTTACATTCATAGTTCTAAGTGATGAGATATGGCACAGTGGAGTGGATTGGGAAATGGAAATACTTAGCTCTTCTTTTAATTGATGTCCAAATGATGTGTGTGTTCTGAGTCTGCTTTCACTTGAGGTCAGTGGCAGAATTCACCCCTGAGGTTACTTGGTGTGAGAGAGACCATTTAACTCTGCTTTTATATCTGCTTTGTTTCAAGCTAGGATTCAGGCATAGTTTGCTGTCTACAGAGTAAATAAATACCAACAGGGTCTGCCCTTCCTGTCTGTCCCTAAATACTGTATTAAATAAGGTAGTGTTACATAGTTGGACCTGAATTTCAAATGTGGAAAGAGCTATCACATATACGGTTAAATTATTACAAAAGTGAGTTGTGTTAATCACATGGTCTGATGCTTTTGGAACAAGAGAATGTTGTAGAACTACCCTAGGAAAACTGACTTTGGAAGAAAGCTGAAAATCTTCATGAAAGAATTGGAAAAACCAGAAATGTTTGCTAGAAGTATTTACTCTTGCATAGATTCTTGCAAGGTTTCACATAATGAGAAGTTGTAATAATCTCTTTTTAATCAAAAAAGCAACCACGAAATAACAATAGGTGAAGCTTTTCAGTAATTTAACTTCACATAACATACCAGGTTTAGAGAGCTTCAGCTTTGGAGTGCTGAAGGCAGCTGAAATCTTCTGTAGAATTGCAGAATTGTTTGTGTTGGAAGGGACCTTTAAAGGTTATCCAGTCCAACTCCCACAGCTCAGTCACGGTGCTCAGAGCCTGGTCCAGCTAACCATGAGTGTCTGCAGGGATGGAGCATCCGCCACCTCTCTGGGCAATCTGTTCCACTGCTTCACGACCCTTATCATAAAAAAAACTATTTTCTTACATCCTTTCTTCTCAGGTTGCACTGAAAGTAATGCATCCTGTTTATTTCCACGGAAACTACAACAGATGCAAAGAGTACAATAACAGTGTTTGATGGAGCAAATTCTCAGCTACGAAATGCTATTTTTGCACACAGTCACCACCATTAGTTCTGCATTTTTTCCTGTTAGGAACAAGAGCCTTTCTTTGGAACATCTGCACCAGCAGAGGTGACCCACTGGTGCTGTCACCATTGCCAAAACACTCCACCAACTGCCTCACTGTGCTCACGTCCACTGTTTGTTCTCTATAAATGTTCAACAAGCATTGATGAAGGGCAGTCAGTGCCTTTTTTTTCCACACTGAGGAATTTGAACACCTTGGCTTCATAGGCACATCCATGTCAGATGCAGATTTGTCAGACTGCCCTTCGGCTGCCATCTGTTGCATGGCAAAAAAAAACGTAATGGGAAATTGTCAGGAAGGTTCAATCTCTATTGCCATACCGCCAACATTATGTTGGCCTCTGATGTGTTGGGTCAACATAATAAAATATGAGACATAACTTTCAGGTAAGCCCTTGTATATAGTCAAAAATCAATGTATCTTGGGTTGATCCAACCAAGGACCCACTTTAGAATCAGTGCTACCAAAAAAAACCAGCTGCCTGCATCTGAAAACTCTGGATGGTTCATTAAACTATTTCCAAAGTGAGAATGCAAAAAGCTTATTAAAAAAGAAGAAAAAAAGATTTTCAAAAGGAGGTTCTTAAAGTTGTCATCTCAAACCATTCTTTAATTTCTCTGCTCTGATTTTTTTTAATTGAAGATGCACAGACTCTGAACTTTGTACATGCAGGATTTTACAATCTTCAGCTGTGTGGTATTAACCACCCTTCCTAGAGACATGAAAAAGGAGGGAAGTTGTGAGCATTTATTTCACTGAAACTGAAGCTGTTGTCTTTTCTACTTAGCTGCAACAGCATTATATATTAGGCAGGTCTGCTTTAACCTGGCCATCCGTTACCTTAATTTCTTCACTGGAGCTGAACAATAAAAAGACAATCTTAAAGACAGGTACTGCAGCAGGTCAAGAAGCCACTAAGCTATAAAACAGTACAGAGAAGTAAAGCTGGTTGTAACACAAAGTACCTGCTGTTTGATTTCCTTGCCTAAGGACTCCACCAGGCTGAAAAATCTGGCTCGATTGGCGCTGCTACTGCCAGGCTAGACTGGAGATCTGAGTTCTTTTCACTTCTATGATATGCACAGGGTAAAATCTCCGTCCCTGAAGCTCTGTGATAAATGTTTTTATTGATTAGACTTTTTCACGTAGCAGTGTGTCACTGCATTTGTATAGTGTTATCACAGGGAAGAAACCTTGGCATTTAAAAATGGTACTACTACTTTTTTAGTGAGGAGTTGACCCTGGTATTGCAGTAGGACACCGGGCAGTGAAAAGTAACACCAGGGTTAGAGTGCCAGTTTACCTGCATGTGACAGAGCTATGGGAACAAATCTAGTTATGTCCCTTTTCTCTTGGACCAGGTGTGCTCACCTCTGCTTTTGGGAGTTTAACTCTCCCATTTTCAGCCTCCAAAAATGGAGTGTGAACTCTCCTACCCACATTTGGCATCCTTTTGTTTCTAGCTGTTGTTCACAGAGCTCACTAGAGGCGTCTCTGCTTCTCTCATCCTGTAAATGCTTTTGCTTTCATTAGTTGCTGTTCACATAATCACGTAAAAATGTGAGATTCCATCACTGTCCTCAGTCTTTGTTGCATTATGCTCCTCAAACACTGTAAGCCATAGAAACCTGCTGCCCTCCCTCCTGTGTCTCAGTTACCACCCTTTTCACTCGGGTGAAGCCCTGCAGCTCCAATGTGTGGCAGAGGTGTGGTTGCCTGGCCACTCAGCACTTGAGTGGAAATCGAAAATTAGCCAGTTGGAAGATATGCTTTCTGTTTCTCTTGTATATTCCTCTTGTTTTTGTTCACAGTGTATTAGCACTCACTCCAATCAGCCTCACTCCAATCAGCAGCGTTTATGGCTGTGTTGTAATTTTGGTGGAGACAGCAGATTGGAAAGCAGCCTAAAAGAGGTGCCAAACCACATGTTCTTAGAAGTCTTTTCCAACCATAATGGTGCTATGATTCTGTGATATTCACTTCTATACTACCTTTGCCCAGAAAATACTAATCACAATGCACAGTCCATTGTCTTGTTTCAGTTTTGCAGGGAAAATAGACCACATTATTTTGAAGCAGAACATCATAACTTAGATGTAAAGAATGAAAGGAAAGCTGTGAGAGCTCAGCGCATGATTCTCTGTTGTATATGAAGACAGAGGATAATTTTTGAGTCCTGCCAGTATGTCTGGTTGCTTTGCCGTGAGTTTTTAAACTAGAAATGCTGAAGAACAGGTAGAAAGAAGTTGGATGGCTTTGAGCTATAGTGAAATTGCTTACAGGTGAATATTACCATAAAAATTATTCTCCTTCGAATTCCTCTTCCTACCCCTGGGCTTTTCCCTAATATTCTCAATACTGCTGTTTTGCCTGGAGACTGGTGCAGATTGCTTTCATTTCCAGAAATGGATGAAAACTTATAGTTGTCATTAACTGAGTCCCCTGGTGCTCTGCCCCTGCTCTTCTCTAACATCAGTGCCATACATCGCACACGACATAGCACACGCTTTCAACAGAAGAAAAACACAAAAAAGCCTTTTCAGCCTGGGTGGCCTTTCTGAGAGTAAAGGCATCTTTTGTGGTAGTGGGACAGGACTTCTCCTGTTCAGAACTGTTTCCTAAATGATTACTGGTATAAACTCATAACGTAGATTTCGTGTAGGAATAAAGTGTGTGTTGTATTTTTTTTTTTGTCTCGGTACAATAACCATTAAGTACCAAAGTGAGAGCACACAAATGAGTCTTTGTCTCTTAGGAGGGGGTTGTAAAAGTACCCTACCCATTCAACATAATTAGGCACTAATTGAGTACTTAAAACTAATGTATATACATATGTATGCCATTAAGTTATATTGGAAAGTATTCTGTTTGTAACTGTGTGTGCTCTGCTCCCTACAAATCAAAGTATAGGTAGAGTTGATCCTGTGATGATTTAGAAATGTTTGCCTTCGGGTAATTTCCTTTTTTACAACATTAATAATGCTAAAAAACAACCCATGAAGAACATGAGCCAGCCACGGAAAATACAAAGAACATACACCAGAAAAAGGGAAACTTGGAGACTTGAAAACAAGTAAATTATATCTGTCCAACTTTGTAATAGTAAATGCCCTGAGGTCAGAAACCATCAGAAACTGTTTCTGCCTGCTTGTAAAAGCTAGGGAACAATGCAGCTCTTTGTATCAAAGTTGCCAGTTGACTGTTTTGGTACCTTTATGTAGTAGATTTTCACATCGTAATCTCTCCTCAAAAGAACATACAGTCGTGGGGAGAATTCTCTTGCTAATGAAACCAGGCATGGGATGGTTTCATTTCAATAATGAGGGGAAGCTAAGGGATCACACTTTGTGGGAAAAGAGTGAATATGTTGATCAAAAGAGGATGAGCTTTTATTTAGTGCCCTAGGTGCAGGCATCAAAAAACCCATGGGAGTATCTGCTGCCTCCAGGTTGTTAAGAAACTGTTTGCAGATGTGTTTGTTTAAATTATCTACACGAGAAGATTAAAATTTGGAAGAAAGGCACTGTCACAGCATTGGAGATCCTCTGACATGACTTGTCAGATCTGGAAGTTAGGTTGGTTTCCTGTGGTTCAGAGGAAGGCCATTGCTAGACCCCACTGAATGCTGAAGTTGGTGAGCTCTTCATTGTTGTTTCAAAGCCTTTTAATAATTAACTGATACCCCAGTTCCACATTTACGGAGGCGTATCAAGAGGAAAATGCCAGCTCTAGAAAGGAAAGAAAGAAGGCAGATTTTTGGAGCATTATATTGGAAGAGTGTGTGGGAATAATTCCGTTTTGCCATTTTTTTTTTGTTCATCAGCTTTTTAGTGTAAATATTTTAGAATACTTTCTTTGATCAGTAGCAATTTCTTCCCCTCCTCCCTCATGCCCAGTTCAGATTTTGGCTGTTGTTAGATAACTTCTAACTGGTTCCCCTTGGCAAGGGAAAGTAATCTTTGTATGGCAGTAGTTAGGGCTAGAAAGAGGCAAGGGTCTTAAATTAACACAACTTGCAAGCGGTTAAAGACCAATTTATCCACTGTTATTGCCTTTTTTACTGCGTTGCCATTTACAGGTAAGAGCTAATGTTTTATTTTAAGATGGTCTGAGCAAAGAACAGTTATGCTGCCTTAGATCACTTAGCTTGCTTAATGGAGTGCTCTTGTGGGCAAGCATTGTGGTGTCACTGGGGCTGGCCATGGGCTGGGTCTGGACCTGAGAATTAACTTCAACACATCACATCTGCTACAGTGGCTGCTTACATTGACTCATGTGTGATCAACATAAAAACTGCTAATGACAAAAATAAGGAGGAGGCTGCAGGTCGAGTTGTATTCGGAGTTGCTTGGATTCAGCTGAAAATCCCAACTTTATTTTCTTAATCTTGGAGAGTTTGTTTTGCAGGCGAAGTGAATTGTGAGTAATGATAATCAGATCAGTGTTAAGGAAGTCCATTGTTTTTCCAGTAATTGCTCTGTGTATGCTGTAACAACTTCAGTGATTCTGTGCAGCTTTAAGCCTAATTCTTCACTTCTGTTTATTCTTGACTGTTCAGCATATTAGTTTAATGCCAAATGATATGTAGGTTAAGTTATTTGAATACGATTCTCCTGTTAATAATTTTAACGATGCACGCAGTGCACCAAAAAACATCAAATAGTTGTGCTAGTTTTTCAGGCTTCAATTAGACTTCAGCTTGAAATGGGTGGTAGTGTTTGTTTTCATACTTCTTGTCTGCTGTGTGTTTCAGAATGAATGAAATGATAAAAACTTGATCATAAACACAGCGTATTTGGGGTTTGTTGTGAGTATACTTTAAAATACTCTATTATGAATATTATATTATGGATAGTCTTTCAACTATATTAATTATATATTCTGTTACAGCATTCCATCTAACTTGAAACGCTAACTTGGTATAAAATGCAGTAACAGGTTTATGTAATTGGAGTATGGTTGCTCCTCCTGAAGGTGATGAAAGGGTTCTGAAAGTGCATTAATGCTAACCAGACCACGGGAGAGGTCTGAAGAACGTTTTCAAAATTCAGTTTGAATGAAAACCTTCTTTTCTTTTAAAGGCAGCAGAGATCTCAGAAGTTTTTATCATGTTTCAACATACTGTTTCATAAGGGAGAGTCCTTAGTGGCCCTTTTGGGGTAGGGTAAGGGCTGGTGCAATATATTTATGCCATTGCTGATTAATTTTATTGTTTTCCCCCTCTGTTCTGTCATGTAGCCGCCCTCAGAAGGTGTGCTTGTGTCCATTCCTGCCGATACATCCACTAAAAATCTCCACCTGCTTGTATATAATTCAGCATCCTGCAGAGGTGAGTAAAGCTGTTGTAAGAGTTCAGCTACCATCTTAGTGCAGCAAATGGTCTACAAGAGGAAGCAATCATGTTTTTAATACATAATAATTTTTCCTTTAAAATCAGAGAGCTAGATACCAGTTCATCTGAATTATTGTGACTTCTGGAAACATGTTTGACTTCTGTGGTTTTCATATACACAAGACATCTTTTTTCATTCAGATAATCCTACTAGATTTGGAGGTCTGCTTGGCTTGTCACAAACTGTTTCAGGAGGGAATCTTGATACAACACAGAAGCATTCTGTTATAAATATGAATTAAGCAATGCATCTTGGTAGTGACTCCGAGTATTTAGCTAATGGAAATCTATAGTTTAGTTTCAAAATAGTCTGTTTCTGTGACTTTTTTTTTTGTTTTGTTTCACTTACTGAAGTGAAGCACATGAAAGAACCACTGGAGGAGCAGCTTTCTTTGCAGTTTGCATTGTTTCCTGGTAAAGGTACTTTTGCTTTTCAGAGACTCTGAGTAGCTTTGAAGTGCGTCCTGCACTGGACTTGATACATTGCATCCTTTTATGATTTTGCCTATTTCATGCCTTCAGAGGTTTAATTGGCTCTTGATTTTTGATTTAGCTAGTAGAGGCGTTTATACTGATGTTTTATTTTCTGTTAATAATGCAGTATTGTGCTGGATCGCAAGTTTTGGAAGATGAATCACAGTTACACAGATCTGGATAGACAGTATTTTTACAAAATAGACCATGGCATTCAGAACCTGTATTCTTATGATCCAGCTGTACTTACAGTAGCTCAATCCACAGGCAGAATCCTTGCTTGAAGGAACTTCAGCAGAATATAAATGACCAAATTAGAGAAAAGTGTCTAGAGAAATAAGTGTTTAGTCCCTAAATGGGAAAGCTGTGATTTTTAACTGACTGTTTTTAGTAAAAATACTGTTATGTGTTACTTTTTATGTGGAAAGTACTTAAGTATGTGTCACATTAAGTCATCTGCTGGAAAAAAAGAAGCAGCAAAATGTGCCAGAGAGCTTTACACTGATATTTGAATTGTATTGAATGTATTGTGCTGAAAACTACAAGTTTACACGGTCTTTTTAGGTCCCCTGATTATCCTTCTGAAATGCTATCTGCATTTTTTATTAATTAGGTTTAATTAGCAGCTTTCTGTTACAAGAGGGTGCAACTGTTGCACAGATATATGTTAATGGAAACAAATGGTTAAAGCAGTGCTATCCAAGTAACGAAGTAACGAAGATCAGAGCAGAAAAAGTTAACTATCAGACTGTAAAAGGGAACTTGGCTTGTAGGAGACAAATCCAAACAAAAGCTGAAAAGAATATAGCTTATGATGACCTTAGTTGATTACAGGTGATTCTTTTGATATCAGAATGGCAGAGGCATACCTGCTAAAGGGTAGGTTCCCTTTGCTGTAGCTGCTTCTAATCAAAACTCAGTCAGACTTCGAGGCAGATAAACCTTTTGAATGTAGTAACAGCATCTGATCCTTCAGGCTGCTGTGTCATTACAGAAGTACATTTCAGAAGTATCATTAAAATCACCAAACAGAGAATGTATTTCTCCTGCTGTGCATCAGTGATGACTTCCATCCTCTACCTGCTTTGTTATTTATTGGTTTTTGCACATTCCAGTGCAATAAGTAGACCACCAACTGTGGAGTGATTATTGCATTGTGACTTATATTTGGGCAAGAGCGTAAGGCATGGCAGTGAGAACAGGATTTCCTGCTCCTCCACAGTCCTTCAATCCAGAAGGCATGCTGTTGGATACATTCACACAAATCTTAGGTGCTGGGAAAGAGAGTAGTCTCCTAATGCATGGCAACAAGGATTCTCTAAGATACCAGATTATGAATCTTACCATCCAGCATTCATCTTTGCATAATAGATCCATGGATTAATTCAAATTTCATTTGTGAAGATAATTCAGCGTTGCACATCTAGGTGCAAGTGTTTCTGGAATAGTGTTAGTGCACTACTGTTAATAATGGGAGTAATTTAAAAATAAAGTAGATACAAACCAAGGATCCTAACCCTATAATAGTGGAACAGTGAAGAATCTATTTGCATAGCATGATTTCTGCTATTTTCTTCTTTCCACATACATATGAATATAAATAAATGTAAGTAGATAAACTGCTTTTCTCATCTTTTCTTCTCTCCCGTGCCTCCATTTGCAGACCTGACAGTCTGTGGCATAGCCAGGTGTGTACAAACTGCTGTGCAGCTTTTTCTTACCTCTGCCTTTTTGTCTATGGAGTGATCTGCAGTGGAGCATAGGCCACTGTATACTTTTTGGAGCTTGGGTGGTGATTATAACTCAAGACAGAGCCCTTAGAGCACAGCAGAAAGTATCTGCTTGGATTGTTCTGTTTCTCTGCCTTCTTTCTTTCCAGAATTGTAGGAATTTTCATTTTTCTGCACCTGTAAAGAAAACGTGTATTTAGTGAGCTTGTACATGGATCTAAGAACATTCTTTATTGAATGGTAAAAATAAAATATAATTTGCTAATTGTTTTACAAGTTCAGGAGAAAATGAAGTAAAGTGTATTTACTGGTTCAAATAAATGTTTTTATTAGTTAGAACTTTCTGTTCATGGTAGAACGCCCCTGCAGTGTTACCAAAAAATATCATGAATTCCCATAAAAGGAAAAAAAAAAACAATCTAAAAGCAACTTCTCCAAACCTATTTGTATAGATATACTTCAGTGGTTAAATAATGAATAAGCAAAGAATTGTGTATTAAATTTATGATGCTGAGAAGAACAAAGGAGACAATAACTATTCTCTTTCAAAGCAGATAATGGAAAGTAGCTGACGTGCTAATAGGCTGTATATGAAATAGCTAAATACAAACATTTTTGTGATGCAAATTCTAAACAAATGGAACATATTTTAGAGGTAGTTTTGTTTAGCTATTCTTAAACTCCTTTTCTCTAACAATCCTTCCCAGTTCTGAATTCTGTATTATATCTTCTTGTAAACATAGATTGGTTTTTAGATTGGAAAACTGCAACTTTTTCTGTATTAGTAAAAGAATGCGTTTATTTGGTGAAAGGTAATTCTGAAATAATACAACATTGAGGAGAATGATTGAATGGCTTTCCCATGACTGATAAGCTTTTAAAATTTTTGCTGATTAGAGATAAAGAATTAATTTTCTTCCAGTTCCTTTCTTGCTACCTTTTACATTTGTGTGAATGAGGGTGTTTATGATCTTGTACTGCCAGTGGTGACTTATTCAGCTTTGTCAAGATAGTAGTCGATGGTAATCTGAAGGATATTTCTCCCTCACTTTTCTTGCACTCCATTCACCAGGTACTTTGATTTTCATCTCTCCCTAGGACACATCATACTGCTACTGCAGAGCAAAGTGGTGGTGCATATAGTAAGACAACGTTTGCCTTTAACTCTGTAGTGTTTCATTTATACTTCACAGAATCAGTAGGTATGGAGCAGAAAAAGCAAAATTAGTGAAGGTTTTAGGCAAGAGTGATGTAAAGATCCACAGAACTAATTTAAGAGCAGTTTGATGATGTCAGGGCTATAGGTGGTTGCATGTTGGTACTTATGGAGAGTAAGAGCCACAGAAATCATGGAGCTGAAGTAGTCAGGGCATTACTTGTTTGCAAATACTGAACTGTTGACATATGACTCATATATTAAAAAAACGGATCAACTCCCCAGCTTTTTATTAATTCATCTCGTGGCTTAGGGACTGAACTTTGGATTTTCAGTGTCTGAATTGTAAGACATGGAAACTGAGAGTACATTAAGTGTTTGGGGTTTTTGTAATCCTAATGCAGTCTCTAGTGTCTAGCCTTCTGCGAGGTTCAGCTAATGTACATCTTTGTTATAGAGAAATAAACTGAAACTTATTTTTATCTTTCAGTTTTCACTGTTGTTTCCATTAAATTCAAGATAAACCTTGCTCCCTCTCCTTTGCCTGGAAACACAAATTGACACATTCTCTCTACTCTTAACATTTACTGAAGATGTCCTAAATATTCTAGCTCAATTTGCAATGCTTCTTGTCTAGATAACAATGAGTTACGTTGCGTATGGAAACAAATTTCTCTGTTTAGTATGTAGATGGTTTGGTCCACCTGTCAGTTCTTCCCTCTTTCTCTGTCTTATGAAGCAGGCATTCCCTAGCACAGCACAGCTCTCTTGCATGCTCTCTGAGATCTGGAGAGCCTCTGCTCCCCTCCCAGCCATGGCAATCTTCTCCTTATCTGCAAGAAAGATGTATGCCTCCGAATGGCAGGAGGTAGAGCACTCACAGCAGCTTCAGTGTTGTGCTACTGTGCTATTGTGAAGTGGTAACAAAGTGCAGATATTTATGTTTTACACCATTTTGACACACCTTTTGCTCATATTTTTTAGCGTTTGTCTGTGAAAACCAAGCCCTCCCCTTATTTTCCAGCATAGAGAAATTAATGCTCCAACCTGTTATGTTAATGCTAATGCTGCTTTTGCCTACATTTCGTTATTATTCCACTTATTGTTTTTGTTACTGATAACCTAGCTCAAATTCTTGCTAATGGTCATAGTTTAGGACAAAATTAAATTTGTTACTCTTGGTAAAAACAATATGTATGAAACTGATTTTTTGTATGTATGTATTACTTTATTGTTGCATGTTCTCTGTGTGTAGTCCAAAATCTTCAAAGTAGATAGAAATATTAACAGTTCACAGAAACCCTCCTTGATTTTACTCAAAAGTGACTTTTCTTTTTTACAGGAAAGTCGGGTATTAAGGACAGTGCCTTTGCTAGCAGCTTGTCTCCCTCCAGACAAATGTAAAATTTTGGTTGGTCGGCGTTTTAGTGAAGACAGGTGAGCAGGACTGCTGATGCATTTTTCTGGGTTGCTTTAAATTATGAAGATATTTCTTCCAGTATCTTTATTAATAGCAAGCAGCATTCTTTATTTTTATTTCTAGTCTGTTCATTCACTTCTGGTGTCTTTGATTGCCAGTAAAATAAGCCAGTAAAATTTGGCGTGATGGTCTGAAACATTTAATGTATCTTCCTTTACTTTGTGGCTTTTACTGTCTCAGTATTTGTCAAGATTCTGTAGTGCAATATTTTCTCTCTCATAATGGGCTACTTTCCTTCCATTTTCAGTTTTCTCTTTATTTGTACCATGTCACCAGTATTTCAAGTGGTGAGATGACTCCTTCTTTCCTTGCTCTTTCAGTAAACTACAGTGCATTGAGTTTGTCAGGTCACTTCCTTCAGCTATGATGCTTCTGCTTCAAGCCTTCACTCTGCTACTCTTAGAAAGCTTTTTGAAATTCATTTCTGACCTGTTACTCGGTTTATCTTCTTGTGCTTCTTTCCTTATTTGCTTTGTTTGACAAACCACTTGATGTTATTCAAATACAAGTAACATTTTGTACTAATGTGTGTGACATTGTACTTGAGAAGGCAGCCCAGAGGTGAAACCTTCTTAGAGAATGTAATTTCTTCAAACGGTCTTCCTTTTCTCTTATAATTAATTGTATGAAATCGTAGCTCTCAGATCCTTTTTTTTTTTTTTTTTAATCCTTTTTTTTTCTTTCTTTTTTTTAGTACTCTGAGATTTTGGACAATATTGGTCTCCTAGGTAATGTCTTTCATCTTCATTAGATGGAGCTAAGTCTTAGAAACCAGTTCTTGGAACAAATGCTAATGACATTTTACTACGTGCATTTTAATAAATGCAAACAAAAATCATGAATACTGATGAAGGAAATTAATTCTAAAATTGAGTTTAATCTTTGGAGAAAACTTCTTGTAGAGTTCACTGAACAAAAACATCAGAAGGTGATTCAGAATGCTGCTCCCATGCCTTTGTGCTGCCCGTATAGTAAGTAAAGCATGTTAGAAATATATTACTTTTCTATTAGTCTTCTATGATAATAACAATAATAATTATCTAAGAAGTTCCAGGCCACAGGGAAATTGTTCTCTCTTCCCATTAAACCTGAAAATGAAGCAGCTTTTCATACTGTTGTGCGCAGAGTGGAACACCATCAATGCAGTCTTGTTTCTAGAATTTTTTTTTAGAAGTGATGATTACAGTTTTAAAGCTTCTTCAGGCTTGAATACAGAGATTTCTCTGACATGAAGGATCCTATTTAGGTCAGAATCTGTGTGCACATCTCAGCTACCAAATAGTTTAAATATATTGTCCCTATGAGAAGGATGCTTTCTGCCATAAGACGGCAAGATGAAGGTGGTGATTGAAATAAGTTTTCTTGAGATTAATTTGGATTTTGCTGATTTAATCTACAGTGCTTCAAGGCTGCAAACAATTAGGAAGAATCTGCAGTATACCTGCTTTGTGAGTGTGAGACTACAGAAATTTGGAATGCTCATTCATTGAGTTCTTAGAATCACAGAATTGGTTATGTCAGAAGGGACCATTAAAGATACCCAGTCCAGCTCCCCAGCAATGAGCAGGGACAGCCACAGCTCCATCAGGTGCTCAGAACCCAGTCCAGCCTGACTGTCTCCAAGGACGGGGCATCCACTTCTTCCTTCAATCCAATCTAAATCTCCTCTCTTGTAATTTGAAATCATTTCCCCTAGTCCTATCATGGCAATACTGCTAAAGAATCGGTCTTGTTCTTTCTTACAACCTTCCCTTTAGATACTGAAAGGCCACTATAACATCTCCCTGGAGCCTTCTCTATGTTGAACAACCCCAGCTCTCAGCCTGTCCTCATAGAATTTTATTCTCTTCATCCTGAGAAGCATATTCCATTTTTACAACATGCCATTTCTACAGTTCTTTTGTTCTTCTTAGCTCTCTATTCAACTTTTCATTGTTCTTTTCTATATTCCTTACTTTTAAGCAGCACTAGTTGCTGGAATATCTGGCAAATGTGTTGTATCAATGTAGTTTTGTACTTGTTAGCATCCTGTCAGGCTTCCTTCACTGCTGTGGTGTGTTCTAGGAGTAGGCATCTGCAGACACAGGTAGAAACTTTTCAGTGTTTACAGTGAATGTGGAGGGCTGTACTGATTCCTGCTTGCTTTAGGATGAAAATCTTTGCTAACAGGACTCTTAAAAAGTCAAAATGTGAACTGAACTGCTGCAGTCTATGGCATATTAAGCTAAACTTTTTTTTTTTTTTTTTTCCCCTCTACGTAACAGCCATGCTTTGTAAGTAACTTGTTAGTTGCTATATAAGCTCCTTAATCAACCTTGCCCGACATGGATGTACACTTTGTTATTTTGAGTGAGGAAAAAAAATCATTAATGTATGCCTACTGATGCATTTCACACATTATTGTTTTGAAGCAATTAAAGCCTTCCATTTGCTTCTTTTGAAGTTCTGCTTTGATGCTTACATTCTCTGCAGCTTCCATCAGAAGTGTGTAGGTTGGAAGGGAATAGAAACAATTTAAGTCTGAGTGCACTGGTCTTGCATGTAAACAGTGCCAGATAGAGGAATAATGTGAAGTACACATTCTTCTGCATTGATGTAAAAGTAGTCTTCCTCCGTTGCAAAAGGTCAAGCATATTCCATGGAAACTGAAGTTTTCACTATGACATGACCAATTAACATTCAGTGAAACACTAAAATGTTGATAAAAGGGCTAGCAAGACCTGCCAAAACAGCATCGAGAACTCTGCATAGTTTCTGGATTGCCAGTAATTTCAGTTATGATTATTCATTTCTGTTACAAGACTGTTAGATTCATATTATTATTGCTGCAAAACATGTGCATATGTGAATCGGTTATAATGTGAAAAAATTGCATTTTACCGAGACATTTGACAAGGGACTGTTCTAACTCCTTGTACCTTTGATTTTCAAATCTCACTGAATTGAAAGCGTGGAAGTTAATTTATATTAATATCTCAGTGCTCTTATTCTGTGTTTATAAAATAAATGGATTTTTAACAGTTTGTAGTAATCATAATGTTACTTAATCACTCGTATTGGGAATGTTAGGAAAATGTTTATATGACTTTTTAACTGTTGTATCCATTTTACTTTGCATATTTCCTGCTTAGAAAGACTGCTTATCTCATAGTTGTAAGATTCTCTTTGCTTCACATCTTTTTTTCACAGAATAGTGTATTTTCTTACTGACTTGACACATGCCATTCATGTAGTTCTTTTTTTGGCTCGTCGGATTCAAATATACTCTACATATCCATAACCATAGAATCACAGAAGCATAGTATGGCTTAGATTGGAAGCGACCTTAAAGCTCATTTAGTTCCAATCCCACTGCTGTGGGTAAAGGTTGCCAGCCACCTAGATCAGACTGCCCCATCCAGCCTGACCTTGAACACCTGTAGGTCCACGGCTTTTCTAAGTGGCCTGTTTCAGTGCCTCACCACCCTTTGAATAAAGAATTTCTGCATAATATCTAACCTAAATCTCCTCTCTTTTAGTTCAAAGCCATTGCCCCTTGTCCTAACACGATTGGACTATGTAAAAAAAATTGATCTTCCTTCTGCTCCCTTCATCTACAGGAAAGGAGCAATGAGGCCTTCTCTTTTCCAAGCTAAAGAAGCCCAGCTTCCTCAATCTTTCTTGATAGGAGAGCTGCTCCGTCCCTTTGATCATCTGCGTGGCCCTCCTCAGGGCCCACTCCAACATCTCCATGTCTTTCTTATGTCTTATGTCCCACTCCAGTAGTTTATATCTTTCTATGCTGAGGGCATTATAGTTATGTAACTGCACTGTGGTTTCCAACTCTGGTGTATTTCCCATGCTGCATTCTTTGGTGTAGAGGCACTTCAGTTGGGCTATTGGCCACGTTATCTCCTTGGTGGAGCCCTCCCAGATTTTTCTGGGACAAATCTGATGTTTTCCCCCTCTGCTTCCTAAAGTGACAGCATTCCTGGCTCTTCTCTTCCACTCAGAAGTACATTCACTTCTCCCATCAAATGTCAATTACAGCTCTGTTCACCAGCCCAGTCAGCACGCTGTCCAGTGTCAGTTGCACCCCATCCAACAACAGTACATCCAGTCTCTCTAGCGTCTACTGTCCAGGATCACAGTATCTGAAACCTTGAGTCTGAGACCATCCATGCAGCCGGTCCTTCAGCTGCTTTGCTGTTCTCCTTCTGCCTGCTTTGCAGTCTACAACTGGGATGACCGTGAAGAACGCTCCCTGCTGCTCCCTGGTAAGAGGAAAGTGGTCCACCTTCTGCCCTTCTTCTAAACCCTACATGTGCAAACTTCCATGCAAACGGTGCAAACTTTTCCTCTGCCTTTCTTGACAGGTTCATGTTAGAAATAAAAGATGTTTGCAGTTTTTTATTTTTGTTTTGATTCTTGAAGTTTTCTAGCAGCACAAATCCAGCCCAAATCCCATTCTACTACCATTGCATCTGATTCTTTTACAAAACTCCTACTATTTTCACTAGCTACTACCTATCCAAATCCTTCATATTTGACCCTACCATTTATAGGTAATTACTTACTTGGTGGAATCTCAAATTCTTTAGTATTTCATTGGGTCAACTTCTGGTTTATAGTCCTTCATCAAAAACTATTTTTAGTGTGTTTATATGTCTGTTTTAATGCTTCTCCTTACTGAAGTTACATGTAATCTTTCAAACTTATTATTCTTTCAGATTTCTGCATGCTCCAAATTTCCTCTGAGTACTGCTAAGCAGTTTCTTCCTTTCTGCTGTTACTCAGTCCTCAGATGGTTTCCAGTTTATCAGTGTTCAAGATGGAGATAATCAGTCTCAAAGTTAGTTTTCAGTTCTCTATTTGTATAACTGACCTCTTAAACCATGATAGAATTTATTTTCTTTAACATCTTATTTTCTCTTTCTTCAGCTCTGCTAGTTGCAGATTGGGAATTTTCATTTAAATCAGCCCTGTCCATTTTGCAACCAACGTTGTCATAGCTCTTGTTTTATTTCTCAAAACAGGCTGATGTTTCTCCATTTATTTTGCTGTTTTTCCTCAATAATGATATAGTGTAATAGTGTGGCTTTTATTCTTGATTTTTTTTGGCTTTCCTCTGTTCTGCAAAAGTTTCTTGTTTTGCCCCTCTCTTTTTTTCTAGCTATGGTCTTTCATGTAGTAGCACTGATTTTTTTTTTTTTCCCTAGAATCATCTTCTCTTCTACCCTTTCTTCACATATTTATTTTCATTTTAGAATATCTTCTTTGTTTTTAATATTTTTGCAGATCTCTTTTGAAATAGAATGAGAGGTCATAATTTTCTGACATGTTCTGGTGACTCCTAAGCTTGAGATTAAAATTCTTGTCTTGACTTTCATGTGTTGCAAATATTATAGCATGCTTTTCTTTGACCTTGACAAGTGTAAGTCTTTTCCCACGAAAGCCTATTGAAAATCCTACAGACCAACTGTTTTCTCAGCTTATTGAACTACCTCACCTTGATTGTTCGACAAGTCACAATGCTATCTCCTGTTGTCAGACTGAAAATAAGCTTGTTGCTTTTACAGCTTTTCTTTGTCTGATGTCCTGTCATCCCATTCACTCTTGAAATGTGTTCTCACATCTATTTTTACTCAAAGACGTCTGTTTCTTTTTGATTATTTTTCAGATTTTTGCCATATGTTTATTCAGACTTTTTTAATTTTCCTGGAAACAATTGCAGAGGTAATTAGCCTGGGCTTCATCCGTCCTAAAAAATCAGTTTGCCATAAATTTTATTATGTGCATATAGAATCATGTCGAGCTCCTGATAAAGTATTTATTTGATGTTTCTGAACTCTTTTATTATTATAGGTTTCTTACTTCTTTCTTTAATCCGTTTTGCATCAGGTTTGTTAATCCTTTGATAGGTTATTAGCTCACTTCAGTTTTGTTTTTACAGTTTCTCTGAGGTCTAGTCTCAAAAGGTAAGAGTTTTCATTGCTTGAATAATGCAAATTATTGCTTAAGAATTTATACCTGCAGCTTGTGAATGCAGTTGTACTGTGTATGCATTTGCTATGCTAATTTACAAGGTCGATTTTTTAATGTATCTTATTTGAGGTTTTCTAAGTATGTTAGTGTGTGGTTACATATGCAACAATGAGTGTTTCCTGAATCAGATCTGATCATGGTCATAGTATCATGGGAACCCTAAATGTCTATCCTTTTCTTTCTCCCTCTACTTCGCTAGCTAAAATTGTTTCTGTACATTATATCTCCTTAGCAACAAGTGGTGTTCAAAAGATGCCGCTTGGAAATTTTTTCACTGGATTTTTTGTAAAATAGCCTATAAGAAAGGGCGTAGGCTGTTTCTCCAGTGTCCCAGTGTTCCGACTTGGGAATGACAAGCAGTAAGTTGAAGTGGATGTAAACATCTTTAGGTGAAGCCCATTTCTTCTAAGTAAAATTTGCTCTGTGAGGACTCTGGAAAAGAAAGACCATCAGACTCCAAGTGGATTGGTAAAGTTGCATGATAACAATGATTAAGGAGATAAAATAGATCTATGATACCCATTTGTTCAAAATGCTGATGCACTTGAAGGAAAGACCAAATCCTAAAGTCTCGTCTCTGAAATATGTTCAGTAATAAGTTAGGTTTACAAGATCTAATTTTCAGGCCCTGCACACATACAGAGAAAACGTATACGTAAACTGCCATGTTACTACTGCTTTTGGATTTTATTTAATACTTTGTCACACTTTAGGAGGAGTGATTTTGACCTGTTTTTTTCTGTTTATTTGTTTATTCAAGTGCTAGTCCCCTTCTCTCCTTAAACCTCTCTCTGCAAATAGTCACACTTCTGTAGTTTGCAAATTCTGTGCACTGTGATAAAATTATATACTGCAATGAATGATCAATAACAGATTGAAACCAATTCAGGTATCTCTGCCTCCACCACCTTGTTGTTTATGAGATGGAGCAATTGCATGTTTATTTACACTGCTCTCAGAAATCAAGTTGCAGATATTTTCTGTACTGTACGGGTGCTTGCTCTGCTAAAGTGCAGTAATTTGGGTAGAAATAATTGGGCCTCTTCACACAGTATTGAAGTGATAAAACACAACTTATTTCTGTCAGTTTTATAAAGCTGCTTCTGTTAACGACATGCTGTAGATATGGTACTTTTTCATACTTGTTGACAAATAAAAATACTCTTACAGAATCAAACAGAAGCTAATGAGGACTTATCACTTATCAAATAACTTAAGGCTATTTGTAGGACATTCAAGTAGACTTTCTTATTAGGCTTTTTTCATGTGCTTCAGTGCATCCGTTAACTAAGCTAGATTTTCTGCTTCTTTTTTTTATCTGAATCGACAAGTAGACACAGCTAGAGACTTCAATTTATTGCCTGTTTACTTCTGAAACTGTACTTGACCATATCAAATGTCAAATTCCTCTAGTTTGGAAAACATTTTTTCTAGCTGTTTTGCCTTGAATGCTGCAGGCCTTCAGCTTGGCAGTCAGTGCACAGCTGTTCCACTCTGCTGCTCCTTCCCCTTCACCATCTTGCCCTCTACCACAAGCTCTCCATGGGCTGCAGCACATGAACACAATGACCAGTGCTCATGTCTCTCCACCTTTATACTAATGATGTAATGGTCCTCGTTAAGCTTCACGGAATGATTCCTCTGGTCTTATCCCAGCAAAAAGTTTGTGAATTAGGGATGAAATTTGAATGGAACTTTTTTTTTTTCATAATGAATAAAATCAGCGGTTATCTAGCACTAGTAATATTTCATTTGTTTCATTTGGAAAATCATTTGTCACGGACTCTTCATATTAATAATGAAGTAAGTTGCATTAACCCAGGTTACAAGTGAGAAAGAGGTGCATTACTTCCCTCATGCAAAACTTGGAAGCAGTTGTGGGTGCCATTTGTTTAAGGGGATGTGGCATTCTAAATATTAATTGTGGCTGCCATTTAAAATATGTGCTTTTCTTCCTGGGCTTCAGTTCCAAATTTGCTTGGATATTTTTGCTGTATTGAGAAGCTGTGCTGTGAATAGTGTGTACAGTTTTCTACTTTATTTTCTGGTCATACATTGGGCTAGAATTAAGGTATGATATGACCTTTTCCTATCGTTCCAGGACTGTAGGTTGAGAAATGTCTTTTTTTTTTTTTTTTTTTTTCTCTTTTTTTTTTTTGTCCTGAGTTCATAGAGAAATATTTGGACTTGGTTATATTTATTTATTTTCCCGCAGAAGGAATGGAAGATTATTTTTTGTCTCTGGTGCCTTCTGTTTCAGTTTCGTACCGCTTCTCAACAAAACAAGTGCTTTGAAGAAGTACTGGCTTTTAAAGTATATATGCTTAACATGCTAACGAGCAATACAGGTATTACAGAGAAATACTTAACAGACATTTTACTGCCTTTTGGAGGGGGGTTGGGTGAGAAACCTTTTACGGAAATTAAGGTATTTAGAAATGCTCATGGGTGGCTGGATTGTGTTATGCCAAAGGCATCTTGAGACTGCAAAACACTTGGAAAAGTCTGCTAGCATTATTGCAGTTTCTCTGTCTGCCTTTCTGACCAATTCCCACAGACTGCTTGAGAGAGGATTAGACTTTGGTCTGTGTCTGTTGTGCAGAAGGGAATTGATTTGGTTTATGGTTACAGCATCTAGTAATATCAGGTACTGCTCTGTGAGATACAAGGTAGATTCCTTCATGGTTAATTGAGAATATTCATTTTCTTTGTAAGAAAACCAGATATTAGCTCACTTTTAAACTTGAAGCTACATAAATCATAGAATGTTTTGGTAAGTTTTAGGTTATGTTGTGAACCACAGGTAGAAAGAAGATACTGTATGCAGACTAAAAGAAAAAAGGTCTCCATCAGTAGAATACGGAAACCTGTTTTTTTTTTATGTATGTGTTAGGGTGGGTGGTTTGTGTGGTTTTGCTTTGTTTTGCTATGAACTTATTTCATTTACAAAATTGCTTAGTATTTGAAGGAACTGGTACTGAGGTTCACGAATGAAGAGCTTGCCAAGATGATGACTCTGCTTTCCATTCCTTGACAGGACAATACCTTTGGCTGCCATTCCATTCGTTGTCAGAAATAATCTACCACTTTTACCATACAGGACAGCAGAGGTGACAATTAGATAGAACGTTCTCATAGGGTACATGTTGTGGGTACTGTTATGTTTGAGGGACTGAGCCCAAATTTTTCAGCTCTCTGATAATGCATAGAGCATTACATCAGTTAAAGGTATGCTTTGTACAAAAACTCATCTATTTTTTTGGTCTGTGAAGGGAGGAAGGGAATAATTTCTTCTGATTAGGTTCCTATCCTCTATATTGGCATGATTTTCTTTTCAGTGTTTAAATAGATATTCTTCAAGTAGCTGAATAAATATCAAGAATATAAAATAAGATTTTTATGTAGATGTGTTTTGATTTTTGTTCTTATGGTGTTTATAGTGTATATTAGTAATAAAAACCACGATGGTGCAAACACTGGGATGAGTGCATTTTAATTAAAAATGAAAGCAAAACTCATGTTTTAATAATTATCTTCATATCTTCCGTGCTGCTTTTGCATAATAGAACAAGAACTGAAAACATTTCAGGAATAAGGGAAATGCTAAATAAAAAAGTATCTTTTTAAGGTGAGAGAGGTATACAACACTAGTTAGAAAATCAGTTTGCTGATTTGATTAACAGGATGAACAAGTCCAGATTATATTAGCAACTAAATACCACTTACCCTTAAAAAAAAAAGTACTGTTTCTTTTATGAAAACATCAGATTTTTATTTTTCTCTTATTCTTCAGTATTGATCCCGAGGAACAGTTTCTTAGTGTACAGACTATGGAGGCTTGCCTTTATTTGTATTCTTTTAACTACCTTATGTGAATTATGTTGATCAATATTCCTACCGTCTTCCAAGTGCGGAAGTATGGAAATGAGTAAAGTCCCTTGTTTGTGACCAAATTATGAAAAAAACAGAAGTTTCTATTATCTTAATGGTTTTCAACTGACATTACATTAGCATGTGTTCTATAATATGACTACTAATGCAACTAATGGCTGTGTTGGATTTTTGTTTGTTTCAGTTGTAATGCTTGCCTTTGGCATTGGCAATGTTTAATAAATCCCTTTGAACTGCAACTACTTACAGACATTAGAAATAATAAAAAAAAAATTGAATATAGAAGTATAATAAAAATGTTTATGATAGTAAGACTAGATTATAATGAGATAAAAGAGTTTAATTTACACATCTCAAGACCATGCATCCCAGAAATAATGAAACATTCCTTATCTTAAATGTGGTCCTAAGAACATATAGATCTTGTAGGACAGAGCAGTTGGGTACACTTCAGATACAAATCAGAGATCTGAATGTTTCTGCTTAGCAGAGATTTTTGTCAGAGCGAATGGATTTACATGGGCCCGCAGTGCCTGCTGGATACTAAAACTAAGGCTGAGTGGTGATTTCCATGAGAAGTAAGTACTGCAAGTATTTCTCTGACAAGTTAAAGGCCATAGTTTTACCTTAAAAGCCTTTTTTTTTTTTTTTTTTTTTTTTAGTATCACAACATCTTGAACTTTACATTAGCAATTTAACATGGAAGGACAAGGAAAACTGAAGACAAAGAATATTTGATATATTTTTAGAAAGTGATGATCTTCAGATTGGCTTAATTTGTAATTATTATAAAAACATGTTGACTGGAATGAATTGGAACGCCATAACTTTAAATAATAAAAGTGTTTCTTTACTCATGAATTTCAACGTATTCAAAACTCCACAAACTGATGATGAAATCTCAAAAGCTAGTAACATACAGAAATGCAAAAAGCGCAGTGCCAGCAGTGAATGCATGGAGTATCATCATGCATACACACAAGATATTTTTACAGCATAGTTAAAACCACTAAGTTTAAGAATAAATTAAAGGAAAGACCAGTGTTGGCACTGGATATTAATTACGTTTAGCTGTAAATTCGGAGAAGTAGGGCTGGGAAGATGCTGAGGGTGCTGCTGTTACACACTTGTGGAAGTGAAATATAGGTATATAGGTATGTTATCAGTACAGTTGAATACTGGAGCGTCTGTTTTCTTTCAGCATGTGAACTTAACCTCGTTACGATCAGAAAGCCTTTGAGATATTTTTTTCTGTTAAATTTGGACCTTTATTTCTGCAGTGACACTTCTGTCCTCTGTAGACATGGAGAAAAGATTATTTTCTTCCTCTTGTGTTTTTGGGGAGTATTAACTAGGTTATACTTTGGCCTTTTCTCTAAAGTTTACAACCACTGTTTATGTAGTTTATCTGTAAAGCCGTTGATTCTTGCTCTTCTTGTTCACAGACCTTTACCAGCTTTTGCCATGTGATTTTTTTTTTTGTACAAGAAAGGACACGGTGTTTTAACTGCAGTAGAGTACATTTTGATGTGGCCTATATTCTTGAGTCAGAGCTGATTTATTTACTGATGCCTACCGTGCTACCCACATGATTCCATTGAAATGGACAACTATGGAATTCATTTTTTGAAGTTTACTCATTGCTGACTTTATTCATTGCTTTTTTTCCTTCTGAGTTAAAGACTGATGTGTTTTTTTTTCCTCTGCTTTTAATTAACTTGTTTATTTTTTATCTAAATTTGATGTTACCTGTTTAGACAGGTGTCTTAGGAAAGACACTCCAAGTTATCTGAAGGTTTTCATGATGCTTTTTATGCCCTCACTTTATTTTTTTCCTAATTTAAGAAACGAGTTCTCATTTTCATTCAGTTAGCAGTTACTACCTTCTTTTGCAGCCTCTTTAGAAATGCTCAGGAGGAGCAACTTTTTAAGAATTTTTTTTCATATATAGTAACATTTCTTTTTTTTTTTTTTCCCCTGATTGATAGGGTTTTAAATTCTTTAAAAAATCAACCTCTGATCTGTAGGAAGAGAAATACTTATTGTTTAGAAATTCAGCTTTCTAGCCTTTTCTTCAGATTTGGTAGCTTCAAAGAGTCTGCCATCAGCCTGTTAATTCTTCTGATTGAAGTGGAAGATAAAATTTAAGTCCCCATTAATTCTCTGAAGTTAGTCATGCTTCACATTAGGAAAGTCTTCAACAAAAGTGCTACTGAAATATCAGTTTGTGGTAGTGATGGTAATGAGAAGACGGTTGGACTAGATGATCTTACAGATCGTTTCCAACCTTGTGATTGTATGATTCTATGATTCTGTGATCTAGGATAAAAACTGTAGGTATACGATTTAGCTTTGTCTACTGTGCTGACCAGTGGCCCCATTGCACTTTACCTCTTTCTTCCTCTGTCAGTCTAACCTCCTAGGCTAATTGCAGAGCACTCCACCATGCCCAGCCTTATCGTTGTCTTTGAGATGTCTGCTGGTAGTAGGCTATCATCACGTTCAAGTATTGGAAGTGTTGACGTCCTGAACAAGGCTGGGAAGTGATAATTGCAGGAGGAAATTATCTCACTGAATTGCTCCAGAAATAATAAGCTACCATGCAAATTTGTTTGTGAAGATGCTTCTTAAAGAAGGCTTGGCTTTCAAGCATGTGGTCCCCCTGTCTTGCCTGTAACTGGACAAACATTCCCATTCTTTGTCTATACTGCCAGAGCTACGTGACTTCATGGCAGACATAAAAGTCATTGTAAAAGCTCTTAAGTTCTGTATATCAAAAGATGTCAACAAAAGCAAGAAGATCCAATTTCTGGCTGTAAGCAGCTGCTGTGTGATATTCTTCCTTCAAAAACTCTGCTATTTCTTAGGAGCTTGGACTACTTTACCTGGGGTCTCTGCTCATGGTTTTCCTGACTTTCTCCATGCTCCTATTTGTGTTTCCTTTGGGTTTAATTCCCCCACATTTACAATGGTTGAACTACAAAATTGTGTTCATGAGTTTAAATAAAGTAATTTAGGATTAAATGCAAAAAAAAAAAAAAACTCAACCGATGAAACAAAAAAAAAAAAAACAAAACAAAACAAAAGCCCACCCCAAAGTAAAGCGTGCACAGAAAAAGTAGCTGTGGACCTGACTTTTGTGAGCCTTACCCAATTCCTCATAACTTTTGCCAGTTTCAAACGCTTGGAATCAGGCATGTGTCTCCCTAAGAATTTGCAAAAATATATTACCATTTGTAGCATAGCACTGACCTATTTCTTTTGTGGCTCTCAGGAGACTTTCAAAGCTGGCAGATATCCTTTAATATCTCTAGAGATCCTTCAGTATTTTTAGAATCATCATGAATATAAACATCAACATTTAATGAAGTTATCTCTTACGTTTTTAATAAGCCATAGTATTTGTCTCAAATCAGTCTTAAACATTGGAATAAATGAATAGTATTCAAAATGAAATCAGCATGAAATCAGTATTTTAAAGTAGGACTGTATGCAGTTTTTTTTAGAAATAAAGCTGAAGATTAGATCTAATTCCTAGACGTTTTCTTCATGTTTTTGTAAATTTAAGCACGCAAGACAAAACTTGAGTAGAAAAAAAAAGTTGTGCCCCGAGCGTGGATAAGGTTTTCAAAAGAGCTTGTTAAGCAAAAGCTCTATTTCAGCAATACAGTGAAATTGCTAATTTTTAGCAATTATTTCCTGTAAGCTTCCTTTGAAAACATTGACACTAGTAGAGAAAATCCTTTCTTACCACAATATATAGCAGCACTTCATAAACACTGTGTAATTAAATAGAGTGTATTATAGTGTTTACCAAAGCAAACTCATTAGAAGCATATTGTTGTTCAGATGCTGTGAAAACTGGTATTCTTGATATGTGTGAGAGCTGCTCTGAAAGTAATGCCTCTTCTTTTATTATGTTGGCAAAATGTCAAAGACAGATGTTGTTGGTACAGCAGTAGAGGTTGAACCTTCCCACCAGTATTGTTACATTTTGTTGCTGTGTGACAGATGGCAGCAGGTACTGTTTGTGTGAAGTATAACCTGGAAAAGGTTGCTTGTATTTCTGAGAAACTGTTAATACGAAAGCTAAATAGCTCTGAATAGCTCTCTGTATGTGCTGATTGTCATTCTAGGGTGAAATCAGTTGATAGCTGAAGTCAGTGATAGCTGTTTGAAGATACCAGTGCATCAAAAGCTGTTGTTTTCCTGTGAATTTTTGCAAAGACTCGGGCTTCAGACGTAATGTTTGTATTTCCTCTTGTGTAGTTTTCTTAAGGAGCTTTTCACTGGGTGTTCATTTTTGCTTCCGGGAATCATAGAGTCATAGAATCTTTAAGAGTTGGAAGTGACCTTTAAACGTTATCTAGTCTGACCCCCCTGCAGTGAACAGGGACACCTACAGCTAGATCAAGTTGCCCAAAGCCCTGTCCAGCCTGACCTTGAATATCTCCAGGGATGGGGCATCCACTGCATCTCTAGGCAGCCTGTTCTGGTGCCTCACCACTCTCACTGTAAAATAATTTTTCCTTATATCCAAATCTCCCCTTTTTAAGTTTGAAACCATTTCCCCTTGTCCTATCACCACAGACCCTGCTAAAGAGTCTGTCCCATTCTTTCTTATAGCTCCCCTTTAGATGCTGACAGGCTGTTCTTAGGTTTCCTCACAGCCTTCTCTTCTCCATGCTGCACAGCCCCAGCTCTCTCACTCGGTCGTCGTAGGAGAGGTGTTCCATCCCTCATTTTTGTGGCCTCCTCTGGATGCACTCCGACAGCTCCACGTCTCTCCTGTACTGGGGACTCCACATCTGGACGCAGTGCTCCAGGTGAGATTTCACCAGAGCAGAG
Organism: Meleagris gallopavo; assembly: GCF_905368555.1. NCBI lineage: Eukaryota > Metazoa > Chordata > Aves > Galliformes > Phasianidae > Meleagris > Meleagris gallopavo. The sequence goes on from NC_139435.1 coordinate 71,838,914, forward strand.
CAGAGGAGTAGGATCACCTCCCTTATCCTGCTGGCTACACTTCTTTTGATGCAGCCCAAGATATGGTTGGCTTTCTTGGCTCTGAGGCTTTCTCATGTCCAGCTCCCCATCCACCAGTACGCTCAAGTCCTTTTCAGCAGAGCTGTGCTCAGTTTTTTCATCCCCCAGTTTGTATTGGTAATGGAGGTGCAAGACCTTGCAATTGGCTTTGTTGAACCTCATGAGGTTCTCCTGGCCCCACTGCTCAGCCTCTCTAGGTCTGTCTGGATGGCATCCTGTCCCTTGGGCATGTTGACTGCACCCTATAGTTTGGGTGTCATCTGCAAACTCACTGAGGGTGCGCTCAACCCCACTGTGGATGACATCCATGAAGATAGTAAATAATATCAGTCACAGCACTGACCCCTGAAGATACTACTCATCACTGATCTCCATCCAGCCATTCACCACCACTCTTTGGATTCAATTCTGCAGCAGGTTCTTTGTCTTTTGATCAGTCTGCCATCAAATCCAAATCTTTTCAATTAGGATAGAAGGATGTTGTTGGGTGCCATACCAAAGGCTTTGCTGAAGTCCAGGTAGATGACATCAGAGGCACTTCCTTTGTCCATTGATGCAGTTACACTATCATAGAAGATTGGTTAAGGAGGATTTGCCATGCTGGTTCTCCTGTAACACCTCACTGTTTTCCATGTGCCTTAGCATTGCTTCCAGGCAGATCTGTTCCATGATGTTTCCTGGCGTAGAAGTGAGACTGACAGGTCAGTAGTTCTCAGGGTCATTCTTTCTGCTCTTAAAAATAGGTGTGATGCTGCCTTTTTTTCCAGTCACCAGAGTATTCACCTGATTACCTGAACTTTTCAAATATCATTGAGAGTGTCTTGGTGACAACATAAGACAGTTCCTTCAGGACTCTGGAGTGCATCTCATCAGTAGCTGTAGACTTGTGGATGTTCAGGTTCCTCAGGTCATTGCAAACCTGATCATCTTGGATTTCTATGTGTGTTAGCATTCTGAAATGCTTTATTTACTTGACTTTCATTTCTTTACTGTATTTTCATACTTTTAGCGATGTAAGTATTTACATTTCTTATATTAGTACTAAACTATATGTACATATGGCCTTTAAATGATTTGTTGGGAAAAATAAGAAATTCTTAAATTAAAGTCAAAGTATGTAACAAGTGTGCCCTACATGAAAGAAGTTGTTAAGTTTAACCATGCTGTGTTAAATTTTGTGTTTGTACACAGTATCATCTTTTTAGCACTTGTTTAAAAGCAAAACATGACTTCCAGTGCTGCAGAATGATTATGGTTTTGCATTAGTATTAAGAGAAAATTTGCATTTTCTCCTGCCTTCAAGGCTAAACACCCATTTCAAAGACTTTTTAATTTTAACTGTCTAAGAGTTTTTAATTATTGGAAAGCTCTCCCAACCCTCAATTAAGGTACTTAGCACTTCTGAGGGTTTGGGCTCTCAGAACAAACATCTGAAATTAGTGAACAATTTTGTAGATTTAAACCTTGAGTACAGTGTAGCCTGTAGTGAGATACTCCTTGGCTCTGATTTTGTGTAGCATGATTTTTCCTTAAACTAAAGTGATAATGGAAGTTAGGTTAAAAAAAAAAAAAAATGATGGGCAGGTAAATTTCTGTGTCGTTCTATTTGCCACAGACTTATCTTATGTATTTCCTGCCTGTGTTTATGCTTCTTATACTGTTTGTTTTGTAAGTAAATATAGCTTCTCTTTTTATAATAAATATTCTCTTCAGTAATTAACTATGTGTTGTTAAATCAGCCTCGATTGTTTGCTTGGGAGCTGAGAATGGTCAAATATTGCTATACTGGCTTTGAACATACTGATACACTGAATTCATTTCCTCTTTCATTTCTGGTCTTAATGAGAGAGTCTCAATGTCCTATACAGTGCAATTATGTTGAAACCTCGTACTGATAAAAATCTGTTTTCACGTACATCCCCAGAGATTGATAATGGGTTGCACAGGTTTGAAGTGGACCTACTATATATCAACTCAAAAATCATTATTAAGCATTGCTAGCTTTTTCTCAGATCGTCCCTTACCATCTAATCTTTCTTACTAGGTGTTTTTGAAGATGTCCAATGTGATACTTTACTAATAATGTTTCTCATGGATTTTATAAACTAACTTATAGTAGTTTTGCAAAAACTTCAGGAATTTCTGTGTGTATTAACACTTAATAGAGAATAGCTTGGATTTCCTGATTCTGTTGCTATGTTTACAGGAAGGAAAAAGAGAATGTATATATTTTGGGATGGTAGCAAGAGAAATAGTAATAAATAAAATTGAAATGGTGAAATTCTCAAAAATTTCCTGTAGACATGAATCAGGATTGCTATTATTCCTTATATATACAAAATTGAAAATGAGGAAGCTGTAATAATTCTGTGTTTAGCTCTCAAACAAATTTTACACGAATACATATATTAAATTCTAGTAAACAGTTCATAACATCTTGGGTTCAAATATACTGTGGAAGATATTCTCAGACTTGAAGTATTGAAAAATGTTCCTGACAAATTATTTCGTAATGTTTCCCGTGATTTTTTTTGTGGCTTTTTTTTCCTTCCTCCTAAGAACTGAAGGGAGGAGTCAATACTTAGAATGGTTTGGGTTGGAAGTGACCTTTAAGATCACCTAGTTCCAACCCCCTGCTATAGGCAGGGACACCTCCCTCTAGATGGGGTTGCTCACAGCTCCATCCAGCCTGGTTTTGGGTGCTTCTAGGGAGGGAACATCCACAGCTCCTCTAGGCAACCTGTTCCAGTGTCTCTCCACCCTTATAGTAAAGAATTTCTTCCTAATATCTAGCCTAAATCTACCTTCTTCCAGTTTAAAGCAATTTCCCCTCATCCTGTCAATGTGTGCCCTTACAAAAAGTCCCTCTCCAGCTTTCTTCTAGGCCCCCTTCAGGTACTGGCAGGCTGCTACAGGGTCTCCTTGGGGCCTTCACTTGCCCAGGTTGAAGAGCCCCAGTCCCTCAGCCTGTCCTCATAGGGACTCCAGCCCTCTGACCATCTTCATGGCCCTTGTCTGGACCTGCTCCAAACAGCTACATGTCCTTGTGCTGCATGCTCCAAAACTGGGCACAGTACTCCAAATACTTTCTTGAATTACTGGAAAGAGAGATTGGTAACTAAGTGATGGACCTTTTGTAAAAACTCAAATGAACTTTGGAGGAGACTAATTGGATTTAGCAATATAGAATATCTGGAAGTACATATTTGTCATGGACACTTGTAGTAATTATTGTTTTCTTCTGTGTGTACGTTGAAGGTATCCTGAGCTAGCAGCTGTATGCAGAAATCCCAGTACTCTTATTTTATATCCTGGAGCTGAAGCGACCAATTTGGAAGAAGTCACTGTGATGTCTTCTAGCCCACCAGTTATGATCATCATTGATGGAACTTGGAGCCAGGCTAAAGATATATTTTACAAAAATTCTCTTTTCCGATTTCCCAGGCAGGTAAGTTACAATATGTAAATTAAAGATATGTGTATAAAAGATGTTTACTTTCTGACCATGTCAAAAGGAGGATTTTAGTTAAGGAAATTAATAGAAATCTTTTTTGCCTTTTCGATTGGTACCAACTGATAAGGAGAACTTAATGATGAAAAAAAGCGTGAGCTTATGAAAAAGTTGACTTGACATTGGTGAGGTTTTCATTTTGTCATTTAAATTTTTTTTTTCATTTAACACAACTTCAGTGTATCAATTTTTTAATAAAATTGAAAATGAGTTTGTGTTGAAAATTTTTGCTCTTACCAAAAGCGTTAGACCACCTGCAGTGAAACATGCATTCTTTTCCTGGCTGAGTATTTTGCATTGCACTAACAGAGAAGGTGAAAGTTGAATTTCATAGTCTCATGAAAATCCACAGTTGTATTCATGAACTTGCTTTCCAGCGTATTAAAAACTGTTGATGTCGTGTGCTGTGTTTATGCAATTATTGCAGTTCTCCTGCACATATGAAAATACCACTGATATTAATATCATATCATTAATGGACATATGTTCCTTTTGCTGCATTCATAAAAGGTATTGAACTTCTTCTCAAAGAATTTTTTTAGGAGATAACTGAGTGTGGCTTTAGCACAGCAGTCTTAAATGTAACTTTTTAAAGTAAAACTTAGATCTTGTCTAACTGAGTCACTGACATTGAGGATTGAATTTCTCCCACTATTAGATTGAACTCATTTATATTCATGTTATGTAAACACAGTAGGTGGCACTTCATCATGCATAACAATGATTTCTCAGGGTTGAACACCTGAATTAGATCAGAAATAGATTTTGGAATTCTAGAAATGGACTTTTATAAAAAGCTCCCATTATGCTTATTTGTCCTTTCTGTATGTTGTGCATCATTTGTAATAATGAACTTCCAAATCTGGAAGCTTGAAAATTTTAGTGGTTTGATTGATTGTAAGTTTTCAAAAAGAAACACGACTTTTTTTTTTTTTTTTTTTTTTTTTTTGGAATAAGTTTGCTTGTCAATGGAGCATGCTGAAACTGGTCAGACTTTGTTTCTGCTGTGACCAGAGAACTCATCTGTAATACCATAGGTTTGAATTTGTTTGAAATTCAAATTGATGCCTGAATGGTGCCATTGCTTTAGGATTCCTGTTGTGTTGGTTCTTACACGATACTTGATTTTGTTCCTTACCAGCTCGCTTACATTCATACTGATACTGAAATAGTGAGATAGAGCACCTGTACCCTGGAGAGCTTAATGGCCTCTGGCCCTCTGTAATGAAAAGATACACAGCAGCTTGAGCTGTCAAAGGCAATGCACACAGCCCTTGTGTAAGACTTGTGTCAGTCTTTGTTCTAGTTCCTAACTTGTGTGCAGTTCCTTGTTTATTGTACTTTTTTGAAACTTCTGTGTAGTACAGGATTTTCATCTGAATTCTTTTGGTGAGCATTCTGAAGTATTTGTTTCATCAGCTAGCTCAGCTTGGCTATCTGAAATCACATATAGGTGTGGTTTTTCTACAGATCAAAACAGAAGGCATTATTTTGTCCTTATCTCTTGGTTTCTTGTGATGGCATAGTGCCTGTGAGTTGTTTCCTCCTATAAATTATTATAATAGTGCCTCTTAGAGGAATGTTTTTCAGTATATACTCGAATACTGCACGCTGGGTTAGATTATGTTTTACTTTTTTATGTACTTCCACGAGAATAGGATTATTTGTCCAACTGTACCTTTTTCCTCTTCTTTTTCTTTCAGAAATGTTAGTAAAAGTATACTGTGAAAAGGGGTTACCACTGACATTTTTACTAACAGAAAACATATCATTGTTGGATCACCTTTTCATCAGTGAAAATCTGACTAACTCTTCTGGGGCAAGGGAGAGGCAATATGAAAAATTATATATATCCAAGCCTCTGTTGACTATAATGTTTGAATAGTTTAGATGGAATACTGTTTTTCAGCATGCTGGTAATTAAAAAAAAGAAACCTACTAATGTAACTACTTAAGTTATAAATAATTTGCTTTAGGTGCTGAAATCTGTTTGTTATCAAATAAGGGAATTGCTTTTAAGCTCTTAGCAATCAAACTATAGTAGTGTAAGTTAAATGGAAGAGTAGATTCTTGGTTTTAGTCCAATTATTTTGGCTTTCAGAAGAAGATGGAATTTGCAGCTAGGAACTTATGGGACTCATTTTAATGTATTTCAATTTAACTGCAGCTCTATGAATAGATTTTATGGAATTTATTTCACTGCAATTCATTTCAAATTCTGCAGATCATTTGTCTTACACTGGCATACCTGATCACTGATACGTGACCTGCCTTTAAGTTCAGCAGTGTTTTCATGCATAATCCCTGTAGCTGGAAGCTACCAAATTTGCAAAGGAGTCAGACATCAATGGTTATAATTCTGTAAAGTGGATGTTTAACAATTCAGAAAGTATTCCTGAAAATACACTTTTCACAGCCTATTTATGTCACTAATTATTCCTGTGCTTTTGCTTTTTATTTTTTATTTTTTCAAATAGGAGAAATGACCTAGACAGGCTTAAGCAGTGAGGCGAAGAGAACATCCTGAGGTTCAGCAGAGCCATGTGCAAAATCTTGCACCTGGGTTGCAGCAGCCTCCATGATCAATACAATCTGGTGGAGGGATAGATAGAGCACAGCCCTACCAAAAAGGACTTTGGGGTCCTGGTGGATGGCAAGCTGAACATGAGCCAGCAATCTGCCCTCATAGCCCAGAAGACCAGCTGTATTCTGAGCTGCATCAAAAGCAGGGTGAAGGAGGTGATCCTGCCCCTCTGCTCTGCTCTGGTGAGGCCTCACCTGGAGCACTGCATCCAGATGTGGAGTCCTCAGTGCAGCAGAGATGTGGACCTATTAGAGTGCATGCAGAGGAGGGCTACAAAAATGATTCAAGGGATAGAATGCTTTCCCTATGAGAAAGCTGAGTTGAGATTGTTCAGCTTGGAGAAGAGACGGCCAGGGAGGCCTGCTGGCAGTCTTTCGGTGTCTAAAAGGAGGCTGTGAGAAAGAAGGGGACAGACTCTTCGGCAGGGTCTGTTGTGACAGGAGAAGGGGAAATCCCCTAAAAGAGGGGAGATTTGAATGTAGGAAAAGAGCTTTTTTTTACAGTAAGGGTAGTGAAGTAGTGGAACAGGTCGTACAGAGGGTTGGTACATGCTGTGACCATGGACACATTCAAGGCCAGGATGAACCAGGCTCTGAGAATCTTGATCTAGCTGTAGGTGTCTCTGTTCATTGCAGTGGAGTTGGACTAAATGTCCTTCAGTGGTTCCTTCCAACCCAACAGAATATATGCTTCTATGATTCTGCGAAATAGATTAATATCTTGAAAAATAAGATCTGATGGTTACAATTGAACTGTAATTCAAGATGAGTATCCCACAATCCCACAAATCTTTCCTATTAATTTGTAGTGTGATTACTGTCCCTTACTTGTTGGTATAGCTTGGATGTTTAAGGTGGCCTTCCTTTTTGCTTCCATTTTCTTATGCCCTTGTTGCTGGCAGAATTTCTACTCAGTGGCTGCATTGACTGCACACAGTCTCTGCAGAAGCTGGGACAAGTAGAAGTGTATCACACGTTTTCTAAAATGTTTTATTCACCCAGTCATTTTAAAACTGACTTGAGCTTTTCTGTTCTGCCGTTCAACTTTCTTTGAAGGTCCAAGGTTCATGCTGTTTATTCCTATAAAGTTGAATAATTGTTTTAACTTTTCTGCTGGCAGTTGGATTTTCTTCTGGTAGAAGTTGGAAGAGACCACTGGAGTTCATCTAGTCTAACTCCTCTGCTAAAGCAGGTTCTCTACAATATGCCCTTGCTGCATCTCTGTGTGCCCTGAAAATTTCTGTACTCCTCTCAACTGACCAGGCTCTTTTTCAGTGTTTGGTAAACTTTCTACTCGCATTTGAGTTTCTCCAAGAGTTCCTTGCTCCTTTGTGCAGGTCTCCTGCCACCCTTGCCTGATTTCTTTCTCTTAGGGATGCACCCATCTTGAGTTTGGAGAAAATGAGGTTTGAATGTTAACCAACTCTCTTGGGCACCATTATCTCCCATGCTCTAACCCATGGGATACCTCCAACTATGTCCTTGTAGAGGTCAAAGTTGGCTCTCCTGAAGTCCAGGATTGCAGTCCTGCTTATTGTCTTGCTTCTTCCACGTGAGATCCTGAGCTCCACTGCCTCGTGGTCACTGCATCAAAGGCTGCCTCCAACCTTCACATCCCTATGTGTTCCTTCTTAGTAAGAACAAGGTTAAGAAGCACCCCGTCATCATAAAGTTATCTTCCATAGACTGCTGGACTTCATCTGCCTGTTGGTGTTGCTTTGACAGCAAATATCAAGGTGGTTGAAGCCCCCCATGAGTACCAGTGCTTGGGATCACAAAACTACTTCCAGCTGTCTTTTGAAAGCTTTATCAGATTCCTCCTCCTGATCAGGCAGCCTGTAGTAAACACCCACAGTGGTTTAACCCACACTGGCCTGCCCTTTAATTCTTGCCCATAAGCTCTCCATTCATTCGTAAACTATGAAAGTACATTGCTGCTGTAGAACCAATTTCGTGTTTGGTATAGCTCTCAAATTTGTTTTTGTCCAGTCAAATGTTAATATTTAAGGTAAACTTATGTTCTAAATGACTCATTGAATTAAAAATATCAGAATGTGAAAGAAATTGCTGGTATTTCTTTACTCATAAAAAGCTAATATTTTGCCTATTATTGTACCTGTCTTATTGATTTGATTTGCTTATTTAACTTACGTTTGCAATGAATTTAAGCTCATTTTATTTTATTCCTTCTTAGCACTTATTTCTCACTGCTTCATTGTTCCAAATTACTGCTATAAAAACAAACTAGCAAACAAAAAAACCCAGTGCCACTGAAGCAGGGTTTGACTGCAACAGTTAACACTTCAGTGTAACTGAGAAAATTAGGACATCATATTTCCACTATGGAAAGGTATTGGAAACAATGTGTTTTTCAAACACTTTCCTTAAATGGCTTCATGCTACTGTACAGGGAAATTTTTCCCCTGTGCTAAGATTCCAAATTTATTGAATGAATATAAAGAACGTAGTCAGACATGCACAAACCAGCAGAATTCATTTAGCGCTAAAAACTCAGAAGGGTTATATCCAAACCACTTTTTCATAATAGTTAAAAAACAAGAGGTGTTTAAGCACAAAATTGAAATCTCCAACAGAGCAAAAAAACTGATCGTTTCATAATGTAAATGCAGTGGCATGAAAAGGATATTTATTATGTATAAAACTGAAGTATTTGGCTTGAACTGGCAATCATAGCACTTGGTAAATATGGTATCTCTGTAAGTTCAGCTCTTATTTAACCTTTATGTTATCCTACTGGGATACCAAAGCAACTTCTTCTTTAGTTTAAATTCTTTTGAAAATGAAGAGCACAAAGACTCTTGAAGTATTAAGAATTAATGTATGGATTAAGGTAGTTTTGGAACTGATGGTTAGTTTGGTTGTTATGAAATACCAGAACTAAGACCAATATTTAGTCTTACATATAGGCCAGTTGATACTTGCAGTTCTTTAGATTGCTTTCAGCTGTCCATAGCTTTTAGTGATATTGTTAGTTAGAAACTCAAGTGCATACGCAGCTTCCTGCAGAAAAAAAAGTTGTGCCCTGTTGAAGTGTCACCCAATTGACTTTCATCTCTTTTATCAAATCTTAAAGGTTATATTTAGCAGTTTGAGTGTTTTTTCTTCTTTGCTTGTTCTGGAAGTACATTATTAAGTCCAAGCTTGGGCTGTAATGGCAGAGATGTAAAGGTGTGGATTCATAGCTGCTGACTCCTGTTCTGAGCATGTGGTTCCTCCTGCTTTCAGACTGAGATAATTTGCTGTACATTCAGTTGAAGAAATATTTATGCTGGAATTAGGGGGAAAGAAAGAAAGTGTCGCTCATGGGCAAATGTACATTATAATTTGTGTCTAAATATTCCGTGAATGATTCTCTGCTGAATAATTTTTGTTTCATGTTTTGCACGTCTGGGTTTGTAATGCAGTTTTGCAAGATCACAGTGATCAGAATGCTATTGGATCTAGACATTTGGAAGTTTGTTACTGTAGAAAGAGAGTGAGGTAAATCTAAAGGAGATGTTAAAGTAGTTTGATTTCTATGGAGGCTACCTGTAAATGAAATACAAACCATTGAAACAGAACAAAAGGCTTTTTCTAATAGTGAGATGGTTACAGTCTCTTAAGTGCAAGATACACAAGAAAAAGACATTAAATTGTAGGCGTTAGAAGACCACATTTAATTCTGTTCAGTCACTGATTTTGTGTAACATGAGCTGCTATATTGAATATTTTTAAAGATGGTGCAGGCTAAATTCTGTTGTTCTTTTAAATTCACATTAGAAGCTAAAAATATCAGTGAAAAGTTATTTATTCAGAAGTGTTGGTTGTGTGTTTTTTTTGTTTTGTTTTATTTTTTGTTTGTTTGGTTGGTTGGTTGGTTTGAAAGGAATGTCTAAAGAAATTTTGACTCTACTCTTCCAGAGCACCTGACAGGAAACATCTATAGCATATTACCTTTATAAGAAATATTTACGTCTTGGTGCAGAATCATTCTTTTTGTCTGATTTTTTTTTTTTTTTTTTTTAATGAAAAATAATGAGCTTGGAAAAACTTTGTAACAGGAACGTAGGAGACATATGGTCTAAGGTGACTTCTGTAGTTTATATATGGTTGTAATGATTGTGTCTTCTATGCCATCAGCTGGCACCCTTTCGAGAAGTGCATTAGCCCAGGATGTTTTGGATAGTCACCACTGAGAAGGAGTCCAGAAGTATTAGGGTATGCACTGCAGGCTTTCTTGCAACAGCTGCTGTGGTTTGCAAAGCTGATACAGGAAAAGTATTGCATTAACTTGGGCCAGCGGTTGCAATTAGTTCAGAGGGATGAATGAGCTGGTTTGCACAGCCAGCATGTTTGGCTCAGTTAGACTGCTGGTATATTGTATGAAGTAGTCACAGAGCACAGTGGGTAAAGCTGCTTCTGTTAATGAGGAGATAAGCAGAGCATACTGGGAGCAGATGGCTAAAAAGAGTATTTGACCTTCTCCTACTTAATCACCAAAAAAAGCTGCAAAAAAACCTGTTCACCTACACGAACAGATTATTTCTGTCACCCACTATCTTGTTTTCCTGTTTTTTAAACAGACAGTGAAGAACTCAGTGGGATAATTACGTTTAAATTGTATACTCGTAGAAAGAAAGAATCATTTCTTAAAAATGTTAAAGTTATCATTTCTTAAAAATGTTAAAATCCTGCTTGTTGGCTTAAGGAGTAAGCAGCTAAACACTGCACAGCTTTACAGTCACTCTTCCCCCTCACTATGGGATGGAGGAAAAAAGTTGGAAGAAGTAGAATTGCATGTTGAGATAAAACTATTTACTAAGACAGAAAAGGAAGGGAGAAATAACAATAATGATATTTTATAAATGTGTGTATATAGGTAAAGAAGTGTTAATTTTATATGCGTATATGTAGATATACGTATATAAAACAAGTGATGCATATTCCTCAATTCAGTGCCAAAAAAAAAAAAACAATGAAAAATTAAGTTTAGTTGCAGAACTTCTGGCTTTCATGCTCACTATCTCACTCAGCCACACAGCATGGAAAGAAAGGCCGAAGAAAAAAGGCAAACATGTAGAAGAGCTTCAAGAAAAGCCAGCAAGTGATTGAAGTATGGAGTGGGTGATGCTAATAAGGAGAGTAAGCTCCATGACTTTTTAGCTATGCACACAACTGGCAGAGTTTTGTAAATGCACGTGTGACGCAAAAGGGGTAAATATGCACCAACTGGTGACCGTCTCTGCTAATACATGAACTAAAAGTCATCAAAAGCAACAGGAACTCAGAAATTCGGATGAAGAAATGATAGATCTTCACATGCTTTACAAAGATATGGAATTCTTTGGTGTTATTTTGGGTGGGTTGGAAGATCAGAATGCAACTGGACAAAATAATGGCAGAAAAAAACATCAGGTGTTAAATTGTTGAATGCCAAGAAATCACTCAAGCCTGTGAAATCCGTGAGTTCTTGGAAGTGAGGAAAACACTAATTTCAGTTTAATTTATTGTCATTTAACGCATTTCTAATTTCTGACTCTATCAAAAAAAAAAAAAAAAAAAAGTCAAAGACTTAAGGGAGTTTCTCCACGATTTTATTCTGCACTCTACACCCTTCATTTCAACTAAGCACTTAGTGAGGGGTTGATCAGAGCCAGGGTTAGCTACAAACTTCTGTGGTTGGTCCGGAGGTGTTGTGTGCTTGACTGACTTAGCAGTAGGTCTACTGCAGGTCCAGCTGGAACAGCTACATGTGGCACAACTCTTTTAGCATCATCACAACTTTAATAGACATGTTGTAAATTCTACCCTGCCATTGGATAACAGGAATGGACTTGGTAGCGATGTGTACGTGCATTTAGTGAAGTGCCTTCCACCTCTTGCTCCTTGTGCAACACCAAACCCGAAAGGATTTACAATAGTTTTGACATCTGTATCCACTACAGTCTCTGCCCAGTGTTGCTGTGCACCAGGATGGAGTTTAATATTTCAACAGCATCCACCTCTGTATCTACAAAAGACACATCTGTAATATTACAGCTGGTTGAATATCTACAACCACAGCTTCCATCCTGTAGCATTCCAGGGGGATGACTCATTTGTGGGAGCAGTAGGATTGCTCCACATAGAGGCTACACTTGTAGCTTCCTTTAAAGTAAAATGAAGCATTTGAAAAATAATTCTGACATCCACTGGCCAATCAAGCCTGACGGAATTCAAGAAGCTGTTGGCCAATGCTCTCAGACTTTGGGTTTGAATTTTGGGCAGTTCTTTGTGAAGCCAGGAGTTGAACTCAATGATCTGTGGGTCCCTGCCAACTCAGGGTGTTCTGTGGTTTTGTGATACCCCTCTGTTAGCTGATGGCTTTTTCTCCTATGGAGGACAGCACTTGCAGTATCAAAGGCCCACAGTCCCCAGGACTCTGCTTTCTGATGTCATCATTGTCATCTTTCTTGCTCTGGTTTCCCAGCATCTGCATTGTCATTACATAGGCCTCTTTCAGGGGCAACAGAACCTCCCTTCTGTAATTTCACAGTTTGCCACACAGCTTCAGCACCAGTAGCTGCTGATTCCCTTTTGCACTGAGCACTCACTGGTACTCCAGCAATGTCTGTTGGCTGTATTCCCCAGATTTACTAAGTTATCCTGGTCTGCTTGTAGCGATGGTCATGCTCACTGTGCCATGGCCTCAAAGCAGGACCTGTGGAGCAGTCTGTAAACAGCTGTGCCCAGCACAGGGTACCTTCTCACACCAAGGTCTGCCCTGCTGCCCCTGATGCACAGGTTCTAGGTCTTTATCTTTGGTCCATGACCTTAACTTGTGGGGACTCTCACAAGCTCAGAAATGGCACGAGAAGCATCCTATTACTTCTTCCCCAAGAGTGAAATGGGACAATGCCTTCCTAAGTCACTGTTCGAGGCAATCAGGGTGACAATGGATGTGGGGAGACAAGTGCAATAGGAGGCAAGCTTTATGGCATGATGTTTTCCCTTTAAGATAAGCTATTCCATGTAATCAGTGCTGTGTACACAAAGCAGCCAGCAGGTTTCTCTCAAGGAAGACCAACTTTCTAGCTCTATTTTTATGTCTGGAAAGAAGATGAGTTTAGGGATGCTCTGTTGTTGGAGATACTGTTTTGCTTTAGTGCTTTCAACTCATTTAAACAACAACAACAAAAAACCAACAAGGTTTTTATGATGTCTTTCAATATGTTATGGTCTGTTAGCTCAAGCACCCTTGCTGAATTCTTCCAAAGTAATTAAACATTCTCATCAAATCAGTTTCCCTAATTTTTCCAGCCGAATTAAATGTTCATTGTTAAACAACTTTATGGACTTGAAATGAACTATAAAATGAAGTAGAAAGAAGTGACCTAAAACTGACCTACACAATAGATGGATTTTATTTTATTTTTTATTTCCAGATGCAAATATTTATACAAAACCTGTGGTAGAAGGTGCTTTATAAATATGTAGCCTTAAAACTATTAAAATTTTCAAGAAGCCGCATTTTTTTCCAGGCAAACAATTGTTTTAAATGAAGACTTTCAGGGCAGTTTGTTCTGTTTGACCTTTTTGTATAGGGCTTACTCCATGCATAAGATGGGCACAGTTTGCAAAATATGCTTCAGTTTCTAAATAATATCATCTGCTCGTTATTTATACTTCCACAGTACTTCAAAAAAATCTTCAAAAAACTTCATTGTTTTCAATAGAAAGGACAGTATTACCTGAGATGTTCCTTATGACAGAAAGTTATGATCTTTGACCTCATAAATTGGTGAATTAGAGGAACTGATGCCACTTCACAGTTCACATATTGCTTTTTAAAATGGCCCAAGGGGTTCGAATCATCAAAGTGATATGCTGTCTTAAACTGCAGTCAGTGAAACAGAACTTTGACCAAAAAAGGGAAACTCCTTATTGTAATGTACTGTACTGCTTATTGTAGTGATAGGACAAGGGGGAGTGGTTTTAAATTGAGACAGGGGAGGCTTAGGTTGGATATTAGGAGGAAGATTTTCACCCAGAGGGTGGTGAGGCACTGGAACAGGTTGCCCAAGGAGGTTGTGGATGCCCCATCCCTGGAGGCATTCAAGGCCAGGCTGGATGTGGCTCTGGGCAGCCTGGGCTGCTGGTTGGTGACCCTGCACACAGCAGGGGGTTGGAACTGGATGATCATTGTGGTCCTTTTCAACCCAGGCCGTTCTATGGTTCTTATTCTCAACTTTGGAGAAGCATGGCCATTTTCTTACAGTTTGGAAAACTGTGATAAAGAATTTATGCAGCATTCGAGTATTTCTGTTTCTTCCCTGTTAATCACTGATGATCTTTCAGTATGCTTCTTCAGTTGTGAACACAAACTGCTGCCTTAGTTTACAGAGTTCTGACTTCCACAGTATCTTTCACATCAAGATCAGCTGTAAGAATTTATAGGCAGTTTACCTTGTTTCTCACATCAAATCTTCACTCTGTCCAGAGTGAATTGCACTTGTTAGGTGGACTTCATAGTTTCTGTGCAGCCTCTGGCGGATGAGCATAGGTTCAGAGACACTTTGAAGAGCCTTCCCATCCTTCTTTTGTAAGTCAGTGAAAGGTTGCTCAGACTATTACCAGAACCTTCCTTTGTGCTGCACCAGAACTCAGAGCAGGAGGCAGTGTGCTGACAGATGGAAGAGCAAGGTGAGAAACCTTTCATCTAGCAAGCTGGCACAAAACACTCTTTTGAAAAAGAGAATAAGGAAGAAAAGAAGGAAATAATGGAAGGAAGGGAGAGAGATAGGAAGAAAAGAAAGAAAGGAAGGAAGGAAGAAAATCAGTTCTTTCAGGCATTTATCTGCAGCAGTTTATTCAGCAGCAGCTGCTGCTGGAGTTGCTTGGTTGGAGAAGCTGATGGGAATGCAAGGAGATATTAAATGCTAGACATAAAAAAAATGCCATCTGGTTTAATGTATAGTAGATAGGAAAAAATGTCAGCTGGTGTAAGGCATAGAATTTTAGTTGATATCAGGGGCTTTGGCCAGCTCTTCTGCTTGCAGCACTGTTGTAATCATCAGTGCAAAATTGGCAGCATACGTAATTGAGAACAAACTGAACTTCATTCTCTTATATTTTCAGTAATGATGGGTATAGCCTTGAAAGAGTGGGTTGATGAGCTGTAATGGCTAAAGGCGTGCCCTTTTGGGTGATAGGAAGTGTGTTTTTGAATCAAATGGTAATAGAATCATAGAATGCTTTAAAAAGGAAGAGAGCTTAAGGATCATGTTTCCAATCCCACTGCTTGCTTTTTTTTTTTTTTTTTTTTGAGAGCACAGAGGGATATTTAATCCAAATGCAAGATTTTCCACATGGGTTGAGGCAACTTCCATTGCCAATACAAAATGGGGGGTGGAAGGACTGGGAGCACTGAGATGTCGTATTTTAAAATGACTTTTAATGATTTCAGCAATAGAGAAAGAAATCTGTTACATATTCTGATATGTTTGAAATTTGGTATGTTTTAGTTAGTATCTCATCATGACTTAAACATTAAATGAATATCTTGGCCTCTACGGAGAAAGTATTCTATGCAAGGATGGACTGAAACTGCTTTCTGAGAAGACTGAGGTCAGTGAGCAAGCCTGGAGAATTTTCTCAACTGAAGACTTTATGCAGGTGGAGATATGAGTAATCAACAGGAGCCTGTCCGTCTGACATTTAGATTAATTTGAATTACACTTGTCTGCTTTGACATTTTTCTGTTCATAAGTATGTGTTTATTGCCTCAATATGGTGACATTTCCTTTATGACTGAAAGGTCTCAATGATTTGCCAGACGTCAGTCGTGTATGCCACTGTCACTCTTGAATTGTGGGCGGAAGCTTTGCTTTGAATTTATTTCTCTGCCATTTCTTTCGTAACTGTTGTTAAACTCTTTGCTTGTATTTCATGTCTACAAATAAGAATATTCTGCTGTTGGAAAACTCAGAAGCAGTTGCAGGCTTTGCGTCACTGTGCACATGCTGAAATTCTAATGGGATGTGAACACTTTGTGAAAAAGAAGCTAGAAGTGATTTTTGTTTTGATTGAGCTTTCTTTCAAAAACAAGGGAAAAAAAGCAATTTTTTCTTCTCTTAGTCTTTCTTTACACACTCCCTTGTGCACCATTGAAGTTCTCAAGGCTTCCTGCATGCACTTTCCTGCTTCCATGGAAGGACTATTTAAATTTAATAGGAAAAAAAGAAACCAGAAAAAGCAGAATTAGTAGATTCCAAAGAACAATGCCATTGCATTAATGCTACTTTATGACACTAAGGTATTTAATTTCTCTTTTCAATTTTCTGATATTTACAGGTAATTAAAGTTAAATGGCTGTGACAATTTATGTAATTAACTTTTCTTTCTTCATTTCATGACCCCATTCTCTAGATTGGTACTCTGCTCACTGGCTAAATTTACTTGCAGCACTTTCCTGTTGTATTAATTATTAAAAGAATAGTGCTGCATAAAACATAGATCTGTTGCCTGACATTAGTTTTTGAAATGTAAGCAGAGCAAGAGGGATATTACCAAAAATCATTGCTGTATCTTTCCTTGCTCTGAGTACAAAACTGCAATGAATGGAAACTAACTAAAAATGCAGAGGTATTTTATGAAGTGCCCAGTAAAACTCACATTAAAATGTGATTATTTTAACATAATAATTGCATCATTTCTTAGGTTTAGCTAAAAATAGCAATGAGACCAAAACCAGATGATATTTCAATTACTTGGAGAAAGCATAGTCTAGATGCTACTAGAACGGTCCTGTCTTTTATTTTATCTGAGCTGTGAGGACTTTCCTTTCTTTTCAGTTTCACTGCTAGCTCTGGATTCTGTGTTAGCCATTTGGGTCAACCTTAGCTTACCTTTCAGAAATTCGAGATACCACTGAATTAGAACTTTCCCTTTTGTGTGCCTGGTCTTCATTTTCATTACCTGTGTCACTGAAGTCTGTAGTATGTAGGTTATTCCAAAAGTAATGCTTCCTATTTATTTCTGTGGAAACTACAACAAATACGAAGAACACAATAATGCTGCTTGATAGAGAGATTGTCAGCTACAAAAAACTACTTTTCAGTGTAATCACAGTAATTAGCTGTGCATTTATGGCAGAGATGGGCAGGAGCCTGCATACTGTGCTCATAAAAATCTGCGTGGCTGTCTTTCACAACTCTATTGCCAATGCTGCAACACACCACCCTCTACCTGTCTGTGCTCACATCCACTATTTGGTCCCCATGAATGTTAAGCAAGCATCAATGAATGTCAGTGAGTGCCATTTTTTCCGCATGGAGGAATTCAGTTTCACACCTTTGCTCCATACACACTTCCATGTCAGACGCCATTCTGTCAGCCTGCCCCTTTGCTGCCATCTCTCACAGAACAACAACATGAAATGGGATATTGGTGGGAAGATTCAACCTCTACTGCCAGTCCACCAACATCTACCTCTGATGTCATGGGCCAATGTAATATAATAGGAGGCATTACTTTTGGAGCAGCTCTTGTATTTTAGAATAATAATACCTTCTTCATTATTATTATTATACTGTTTTCAAATATTTGTTCTTGTAGCTATTCATACAAGAAATACAGGGAAAAGAATAAAGGGAACCCTGTTTTCTTTTATTCCCATATAAGACGAAAATAATTCTTGCTTTTTTTCTCCTTGCTATTCTCAGAGGTTTTTAAACAACATGTCACACACACAGATTGATGCATACAAAGGAGGAAGGAAGTACTACGCATCTTCAGTAGCACTTGCTGTTAAGCTTTTGTCTTCAGATCTTCCACCATCCCTTCCCTCTTTTTTTTATCGTTTGAAAACTTGGTGACCAGAAAAGGAAGGTGACCTGCCTAAATTGGCACTGGGATTTGATGAGCTCAGGGTATGCCCTGACATCTAGCCTAAGGTACATGCATACAGATTTTGGTGATACTTCCAAACTACTGAAGTTTGCAGGTGTCTCTGTTACTCTGAAGAGGAGTCAGTTTTATTTGATATTTCTAACATGTGACAAGTGCTGAACTGTGATTCTCTCTTAGGTTTTCTGAGAAGATGCTCAGAATTTTATTTGAAAACTTCACTGACAGATTCCTGGTAAAGAACACTTCAGGATTGATCCCGTAGGCGAGAAGAACCAGTTGTAAATAGTTTTATGAAGCAGATGAGGACACTGAAAACTATTCTGTGTGTTTTTGTAGCTCTTTTGCTTTGTACTGTGTGAAGAGAACTGTTTATCATAAGGAACTGGTAGTTGTTGGACTTACTCAAAACAGTCTGCAGATGTGGTACTAAATATCTTGAGTTACCTTTTTCGTCTTTGAGAAAGTTGTGTTTTATAATCCCTTAACTTCATATGGAATAACACGTGAAGATGGTAAATATAGTCATGAATTTAATTTTTAATAATTTCAGGTAAATTTGAAACTCTCTATATCTACTTTGATGTCTCTTTTTTAACTTTTGAAAGTATTTAACACAAAAACCTTTATCTAATAAATAGAAGATTCCTGTTTGTGTACAGACTCTTAAAAAAAAAACAAAAACAAGTTACAAACTGGGAATTGTGCTACATGGGAAATTAGGCTTCTACAGATAATTTAATGTTTCTGTAAGGCTTTCTTTTTGTTTGTTTGTTTACAGTATTTTATTCTTGCTCTTGTTTTATTTACCACCATTTTTAAGTGTGAATTTTGTGATGTTGTCTTTCAAGATCATAGGAACTTTGAATTTATTCTGATTCCTCCTTAAGGGCAGTGTTTCTTTGTAAGTTCACTGCTTCCATGTCTGCGTTTTGGATATTGACTTGCTATTGATTAAATGTGGGTGAAGTGCTGTAGGAGCATGTCAGTTTTGAGGGGATGGTGTGGAGGCAGATGATAAATACAATTGTGGGGCTTTTTTGGAAAATTTCTATTTTTTTTTTGCTTCAAAATTTTCTGAAGTAATGTCATGTAATCTGTCTGTGAAGGGCATGTTCCTCTTGCAGCTGAACTTCCTTTCTTCATGTCAACTTTATCTAAAAGTGAAAGCAAGACTACAGAAATATTCTGTACAAATTTAATTTTCTTCATGAAAACATAGGGAACAAAGAAACTTCTTTCTAGGATCATATGCAGATGATGAGTATTAGGTAATTCAATGAGTAGCTCTACTGACTTGTTTCGGACCAGCTATCTTCACTGTGCAGTGCTTGCTGGAGTAACAGTTCGTTTCTTAAACTGCTTTGGTTGCAGGAGCAAAATAAGGGCATTCTTGAAAGTGCATAGAAGTACAATGTATTTTCATCTTTTAGCCATATATTTAATGACCTTGGGAAGAAATTCAGGGTGCTGCTCTTATACAGGTACTTTTTTACAGGAGTATAAGAAAGTTTCTGTGTTGGATATGTGGAAGACTGAATTGGGACTGCAGTTCAGGAAGGAAGGAAGGAAGTAGTTTGGGCACACAGAGTGTTTTTGTAGCCACATTGTACTGTACTACAGAAGCTGTTTGCTCCTCTAGCAAAAGGGAATATTATGTTTATCACATTTCTAGTCACAGTAGCAGGGAGATATCCCTAGCCTTGTAGTGGTACAAGTCATATGTTGCCAAGAGGAAGGTTCGTGGGGTACACAAACACAGAGTGATTTCGGGTGGTCATTGTGAAATATCCAAGAAAACGTGGAAAATACCCTGTTGTCTCATAGAAATGGAACAAACTGCTTTCTTAAGGCGTACCTGAAAATCAGAATAAGATTGTGGTTTGCTGCAGCAAATGGTACATGGAGCACACACAGCCATGTCACAGATACGCCTAAGTATTCAATTAAAAAACATGGAGAGTGGGCACAGGTTTTTTTGTAGCATCCATTTACTTTTTCAGGCTATCCATTTGTGACAGTTTCATGACAGTCGTTCCCTGCAATGCTCAAAAACAGTGCTCTTAAGATGTCACTTTAAATTAAAGCCAAGATTTTGAATGAAATAACTTATTTATATTTCTGATCTAAATTTCAGTGGCATGCTGAGGCTAACTTTGCTCAGGTTATTTTCTCTGTCACGAAGGCAACTTTATTTAACTGCTTGAGTTTTCTGTGCTTTCATATATAGAACACAGTTTGTATTGGCTTACAGGCCAAAAGTACTTGCCAAATGGATGCTGATCTTTCCCATGCCCATTTCTGTTTCCTGTTGGGGTTTATTTGTGAAGTAGCACACACACAGTGCTGTTCCTTTTCAGCAACTTAAAAAGCGATTTTCCTTAGTTTCTGGAATGAAGACCAAAATGGCAGGTTTTTTTCAATCTTTCTGTTATTTTATGCTCTTCGAGTTTCTTTAAAAAAAAAAGGTATTTATATGGTATTTTTTTCTGGAAGATAATTGGAGTAACAGGATCTGTGAGTTGTTACCACAGCCTAAGTTAAAAAGTACGACTGATGGCCCTTTCTTTGATCTTCTCTTAGAGCAGAGCAAATCAATTCTGAAACATAAGCCTAAATTTTAGAATTTCTGTCAACACAAGTAAAGGAAGAGGGGGCTTTAAAACAAGTGCTAGGATTTTCATTGAAGCCATAGAAGGATATTTTGTTCCTCTTTGTATTTTGGTTTACCTATGGTCTAATTGCAGAAAATAGCTGAGGAAACTAAGAGCTGTTGAAAGAGGGCTCTCAGAGACAGATGTAGTAATCCTATTGCTTTTCTTTGTTCTTTGGGATGCATCGTTTTCCAAATATAATTGTGCATAATGCTGGATTCTCCTTAGAGAGTAAAGCTATTAAAAATACTGATGAAGAAACTGGCATTAAGGAGGGGACTGAGGATAACACTCAAGCTTTCTGCAAGACTTCTAGTCCTACTATTTAAAATAAGAACAGAGTTCACTTGGCTGCCTTAAGTGATTGAATTTTGGATTATTTCCATCAGTAAGTATTTGACCACGTCAAGGCCAATCTTTGCTTTCCTCAGTTCTCAACAGCTCAGCTGGATCATCCACTAGGATGTTCTGTCCAGTGCATCTCCAGAGAGAGCTCTGAAGAAAAACCCAGCACCCAAGAAATTGTGAAGGATCGCTGTTTCTATTGTGACTCGAATGCTCTGCAAGTGCTCAGAGACACTGGGGAGCCAACACAGAATCCTGTGTTCAGCTAGTTAGTGTAATAAGGTGTGAGAACTGCTAGCATGCAGGTTTCTGGAAACCCTGGGTCTTGATTTACACATAGAAAACGGTTGGATGTGTTGTATAGATACCCTAATTTCAGTGTTCTGGCTGAATTCCAATGAGTTGTTCCATTCAGCTTATCTTAATTCCTCTCTCTAATTTGAATTAGTTGAGATATCTCCATCTTCTCTCTTATGCTATTCATTCTGATGAGCAGTGTTAAATGGATTGCTGTTTTTTCAACCTGACATTGCTGTATTTTGTCAGTAACTGAAAACATTCCAAAACATGCATATGGTTTGCAAATTACTTTGACTACGTAAAATTATTATGAGTAAGTTATTTTTTTATCACTATACCTTCAGCATTTTGTAGTGAAACGATTATAAAATACTATGATTCCCTTTCTGAAATGTACTTAAATATATTGCTTATGCACACCCATTCTGAGATTTTGAATTATAGTACTGGGGTAGACAGTCTGATTTCATTTACACTGCTTCCTTAAGTGAGACTTAAATTTGTTCAGCTGGATTTGAGATACACACATAACAAAGAAATAATCTGTCTAGATACTGGAGAACTTCCTGAAAGGACATTGGAAACCATTAATTCAGCTGCTCAGAAGGCAAGGAAAGGATTAGGCCTGCTGGCTGGAAAGGATGGTGTGATCCGCCTCCCAGCCACTTGTTTCCATCCTCTCATTATCCCCAAGAAAGAAGAAGGAATTTGCTTCCCTTTGCTCCTAGAAATACAAATTTGCCCTTTTGTACAGTGTCAGCCATTTGAATTCTGTACTTTACAGACTTTTGGACTTCAGAGTGTAAGGCAGCGTTTCTTCCCTAAAAGTTCTTTTGCAGTCATGAATAATTTTCCTCTCTCTGGAATACTTACGACTTAAAAGTTATTCTGCACGACCCAAAAGCAATGAAACATAGAAACTAGCAGGTAGAAATTTTTCCAGACGGCTCCTACAATGAAAAGAATGAAAGAAACCTTAAGGCACTGAGGAGGGGGAAGCCAGTGCACCTTCAGGTGGGTGATGAAGTCAGTGGAGACAGTGATTGTCTGGTGGTGAGAAAACAGGGGGAGGTATCTGCCCTGCTGCTCAGGCTAGTCCTGGGGCAGCAGGGTTTGTGTTGGGGTTATGCTGTGGTTTTGTTTTGATAATCTTGTAAGCAGCTCTGAGGGACTAAAAGCTCCCATTAGAATAGATCTGTGTATAATTGCAATTAACTAGATTTCTGGACATCCTTACATGATCGCAGAAAGAGAAAGTAAGCATAAAGTGAGCCTTGAGGAATGACAAATGAAAATGTGAATATATTCATTTCATTTCTGTTTGCTTCTCATTATATACACCACAATCCAAAGTCTGCGTTTTCTATCCTTAATCTGTTTCTCCTCTTTCACTTTTTAGTGCTATAAGAAGTTGCAGGAAGTGGTTGATAAAAGCGAGTATGTGCCTCTGAAAATGACCTCTCCAAATTAAACAATCCATACTAAAAACTTTAAAAACATTCTGACGCATGCATAATTTTGCCCTTCAATTTTGTCCTATCCAATAAGAAGAAAAGCATTTTAAAAAAATGACAAGGCAGTTTCCTTTGACAAAAGTCAGGACCTTCTGTCTCAAAATCAGGTGGTTTACTTTGCTTTTGCTCTGATAGCTTTTTTTTTTTTTTTTTTTTTCTTTTTTTTTTTTAGTTTCCATTAAATTGAGGCCAGGGAAAGTATTAGAATTTGATCTAATTTGTTCAGGGTTCCCCTCTAGCTTAGAGGTTTCCTTTTGTAAATGAGAGATCTTGAACTCTTAAAATGGGGTAATTGCATGTGATAGAGATGAAGGAAAATGATTCACTGAAAATAAAAAGAAGAGGGAAAAGTCTGAATAAAGCAAGTAATAATGAAATCTCTAGTTTTTCCACTGCTAGTGGAAAATGGGAGCAATATCATGATAGCCAGGGAGAAAAGTAATCCATTTTCCATAGAAGATGGAAAAAATAAACAGTAGTTTATTAGAGATTCAGAAAGGGAAAATGAATTGATTTGAACTTTAATAGTAACTCATTAGGGTTTGTTGCACCATACTATATCTTTAAAAGAAACTCAAAAATTTATGGCTGTTTAGAAATGCAGTAAAAGCTTTTGTAGTTAATGAAATAGGCAATTGGTTGAAT
Source organism: Meleagris gallopavo (assembly GCF_905368555.1). Lineage (NCBI taxonomy): Eukaryota > Metazoa > Chordata > Aves > Galliformes > Phasianidae > Meleagris > Meleagris gallopavo. The sequence continues at coordinate 71,862,412 of NC_139435.1, forward strand.
TAAGTTTCCTCTTCTGATGTACCTTTAAATTATGAGGTAGTATAAAGTGGTTATTGCCAGATGCAGAGCCAATAAATCAATTTCAAACACGATACAAATAAGCAAATTGCTCTAATCAGTGATCTAATGAATTGTATGAATAAATGTATAATGTCTTTTAGAAAATGACAATTTTTAACCAGGGGAAATAGTGTCAGTGATTACACAGTCATTTTATAGTATGATGTGTGTCCATTGGGTACTGTATAGAATCATTTTTGTGTTAAAGTTTGTAATAAACAAACGTGTGTGAATAATTTTAATTTTGTTATAGAATGTGCATAGCAAGTGAAATTAGTTGCTAAAATTGTTTTCTGTTTTTTTTTTTGCTTATGAAAAGCACAGAAGAAAAACAACTTAAGTGTGTTGTACAACCTCTGTTTCATTCAGTCTGTCTCTGACATACACTTGTGTTTTCTTTATGTGTTTGTACAGTAATGAATATGCAGTTCTTGTCTCAGACAGTAACCTGTAGGCTGTACAGATTGTAAGGTCATTGTCTACTGGGAGGCAAAACTGCATAAAGGTAATAAATGTATTTGATATAGTTCATTTTAGTAGAGTTTGCTGTTTTCCAGGTGCAGTTAAAAACCAACATTTCAAGTCAGTATGTAATTCGTACACAGCCAACAAACAACTGTCTCTCTACGCTTGAATGTGCGGCTGTTGCTCTCACTATCATGGAAAAAAATAAGAATATACAAGAGGTATGTAACTAATTTCAAATTCTCAAGTTTTTTTCTGTTGTGAGTAGTAGAATGGCAGCAAAATTACCTAGCTATTAATACAGCATTTAACAATGAAAATCATGAGATTGCATTTGACAGTTTTGTTAGACAGCAAACTAAAAAGGGGCTACCAGTAGAAACTATTTTTCTACAGATAAATATTTGTTGACTTTAGTATTTTGAGTTTTCTGTGACTCTTGTAACCCTGAAAAGTCTGTTTAGTTTTCCTATGCTGTGTTCAACATAGCTGTCAGATTGCTGATGGAACTTATTAGATTTACTGGTCTTGATTGCTTTGACAGTTTTGTTTTCAGAACTGTAAATGGCAGTACAGTATTTTTTGTCTTGTCCCATGATGGAATTAAATTGGCTCTTTAGCCACTAAGGATTGTCTTTTCCTGGGGAGAGCTCACAGATAAAAATCTTGCCTTAATGATGTTGTCAGATCATCGCCTGTAAAAAAGAATGTATTTAGTGCTGAAATATTTATCGTGGATGAATGCAGAATTTGCTTTACAGACCAGTTTTGCCTGTGGTCATGCTCTATTTTCTATTTGGAGAAGATTGCTCATTGATAACAACTGTTATTGCCAACTCAGTTTCTCAGTTCCTTTTTTTCCTTTTTTTCCTTTTTTTCCTTACTTCCTTTATCTACTGCTTTACTTCCTTTATCTACTGCTTTCCTGAGACAATTCAACTAGTCTTAGGGATAGTCTTTATCAAACTTTCCTTTTGTGCTGTGCGGTTTTCACTTTTGTTTTTCTCTTGATTTGAGTTTTGTTTTTCTTGTACTTGCTAGTCAGTCTCCCTTTTCTTCTTCCCTCTTTTTTATTTGACTTTTTTATTCACTGTTCCTCTCTTGTAGCTTTTACGTATTTTTAACTCAGCAGTCTCTGTTTCGTCCAGTTTGTTCTTTTCTTCTATCTCATTTTTCTTTCTCATTACATGCTGTCATCTTATGCTACTTCCTTGCATGTATCTTCCTGCAGTTTGAAATGTCTTGAGAAGAATTACTCAGATTCTCTTAATCCATGCATTTATAAAGAAATTGTTTGATAAAGCACCAAGTATATGTTCTGCTGTCCACAATGTAGAATAAAAACCTGTAGAGATGACAAAATCAAAGATTTTGTCCAAAACTGTGCTGTACTGTGGTGTATGTTGTATGTGCACATGGTGCACAGATGCACCGTAGATGTGGTAGTTACCTCCTCCTGTGTTTTTGACATTTCTTATTGCAAAACTTCAAAACAGGTGATCACAGATTGTTTACCAATTATGTGTACTCTAATTTACATAAGTGTAATGTTGGATTGATTTCTTTTTTTTATAACATATTTTTGGGGGGCTATTTCCTAACAATATTGCATTTAGATTTATTTTACGTGCAGTGTTAGCTTACTGTATGTTCTGTTGTAATGTGTGGAATTTACATACTATACTCCTATGTTACTGAAGTTATATTTACTCTGTAGTATGATTAGCATTTTGTGGCAGCAGAAAATGTTAGTAAACTTGGGGGTGATTATATAACCTACAATCACATCGATCATTAATTTTCTTGAAGTCAGAAAGGCATGTTGGTTATTTAATTCATTGGTATTGAATGGCACGGTAGGCAACGTTTGGAATTTTAGGCCTGGATCTAGAAGGTTTTGTGCCTTTGACTTTATTCTGCTTCTTTTGAACAGTAGGTAAACTTAAGTAAAGTCAGTACAGGCTATTTATCTTAAATCACACATCCTGTAAGACATTTTATGTATGTTTGTATGTGTATGTGTACCTTTAAAAGTTTATTTACATCATTTGAGATCAAATACGAATTTGTTCAATTTTCACATCTGATTTCTCATTCAGATATTTTCACCAGTCTCTACATAGTCTGACAGGGGGGAGTAGTATTATTTCAGGTACTATCAGTTGGAAGCTCTTGAGAATTATTAAAATATATCTTAATGTATTTTTTAAAAAAGGAAAACTACTTCCAAGATGTGAGAAGGTAGGGGAATTTGCCAGTTGGCTTCAGTAAGTTTCTATTCTTCTTAATTAGTATATTCAAGTACTTAACTGCCTTTAAGTTCAGTTACGATCTCAGTTTAAAATTACTGAGCTGATAAAAGTCTTTGAGAATGACTGCTGGTCATTCTCAAGTTGTTTAAGTTAGTTGTAGCTAGTCTCAAAATATTTACTGAAGTCTAATAATCGTGATCTTTTAAAATAGGTAAATATGATCTTCTGAAGTCAAAGAGCAACAAGGTGTTCTGTAACTCTCAAAAAAAAAGAACCCAATAGCTGATCTGGTTTGACGTAGACAATTAAGTATTTTAGTTCATGGAAAATAATAAGTTTTCCTTTGCAGAAGCTAGCTTGTAGACTACAGATGTTACAGCTAACTTGGAGAGAAATGCTTTTGTGAGTCTTTCCTACTGACCTCCTGCACTTCTGCAGGCATGGAATGCAACCCACTGGCTTGTGTCTTTGTGCTCACAACACTTAGGTGTCATTTGAAGAATTTGGGTGTAACAGTGCTTAATTTAAAGTTTATCCTAGGTCAAAGGAAGCTAATTGGACATTAGCCTTTTCCTTGCGAGTTTAGATCACACTAGTCTGTGATGAAAGAGGTAACGTTCTTTTTTGGGTGACAATAATATCAATTTAGTAAGCCTTTTGAAACAGATCTAGTAGTAGTTAAGAGCCAGACCCAGAAAACCAGAAAATGAAGAATGCACAGTTAGTAACCATTTGAGTTAAGTCGGCTTTAAGTTGCTTCATTAATCCTGCATAGTATTCCTAAGCAGAAGCAGCGATGCAGTCTAGTCCCTAGTACAGCAGTCTAGCTACCTTGATCACAAGACTGCTTTCTGAAACCCTGCCTCAAGTTATTTTCATGCAATCACAAGCAGTTTCTTTACTGCTACTTTTTATTATTATTATTATTACAATTTGGCTGAGTCACAGCAGTGATTGTAGTCGGTTGCTAAGGTCAAGTTAAAGAATGTGGCTGGAACTGGAGATGAGAGTCTGTGTGTAAAAGGAAGGAGTAAGGAACTGTAGCAGGTAGGTGGATGTGTGGCTTTTTTTCCCCGTAATCACAGATGTTCTCTGTGGCTCCAACGGTTGTAGTTCATCTTTTTTTTAAAGTAGTTCTTGAATAAAAAACCTTGAATAAATGATGTTTCTAAGATAGCCTACTAGAAGATTGAAAAGATTGTTTTTTTTTTCATCTCTTCCTTCTCCCTCTCTTCCATTTTTTTCTGCAGACCATACTACGTCCTCTTCAAGCTTTGTGCTCTTTCCAGCTTCAGCATGGAGCCCAGATCCACCACAGCAAGGAGCATCTTCTTAAAAATGGCTTATATGACAAGCCAATGCCAAAGAATAAGCGCAAACTTAGAAGAATGGAACTTTTGTTAAATAATGTAAAAATATAGGAAAATTGTACCTACCGTACAGTGGGATGTATTTGCAGCTTGCCAATGAATATGGATCTGAATTGAATCCAAGGAGTTGTGCGTACTGTAACAAAGCAATTTGGAGGCCCTTCATAGTTAAAAAGAGTTTACCTCCAATAAGATGAACAGTAATGGAGAAGCTTTTTTATTCCTTTGTTCAGATGATTGAAGATTATCCTAATTTCCTTTAGAAAAAAAAAAAAAAAAAAATGAAAATTTGGAGCTTGGTTTAGATTTATGTTATCTCTTGGATGAATAGTAGCTGTTCGATTTCTTTTGGAAAAGTTTGATCACAAAACAGAATATCAGTGTAACGGACTGGGAAGACTTCAAAATTTAGAAGTATATGGAATCTTGGTTACTTTAATTTCAGAATCTAATTTTTGAAGGTTTTCAAAGATTAATTCCTTATGTTATTTAGGTCGCCACGTGTAAGTCATGTTTTTTGGACAGTTCTTTTCAGTGATGAGATTTATATTTTGTCCCTTTTTAAAATGAATGTGTATTTTACAAGGCCACCAGATTTAGTTTGTCTCTTAAACTTAGTTGTTAAAATTAAGTCCACATATTTTTATGTGAACCTGAACCCTTCTGGTCAAACAACAACAACAAACTAGACAAAACAATAAAGTCAATGTAGAAAATCATTTTTTGGATTATAACTCAGGTGCTAAAACTAAAGTTTTTTTTCTGCAGAAAGGAACGAAGGGGACATTTTTGCTTCGGGCCAGCAATATACATCATATCCATACCCTTACAAATAGCTATTGGGACAGTAAAGGAGTTAAACAAGTCCTGTGTGGACAGCCCATTCAGAAGTATGATGGAATGACAAACGGTTATTTCTGGGTACAACCTACTAACATGTTTGCAAATCCAGTAAGTTTCTATGCGCTCTTTGACTAGTTATCTCTTTTACCAGTGATATCTGTGCACTTCCTTCTAAAAAAACCTGCTAGAAGCAGAGAATTTGAGTATTTTTACAAGCTTTGTGAATTAATGGCTTATGATCTGGAGGAAAAAAAAAAAAAGTTGAAAAGATTTTAAAGTTCCATTCTTCATAAATGCCTCCATCATGAAACGGGTGAAGTTGCTTACTCTTTATTTTACTGTCTATTCCACTCAAGGTAACAACATGGAGATAACTGTATACTAATTAGTTTTTGACAAGGGAAAGATATTTTGCTTCTAATTTTTCAAAAGCAAGTGAAAAAAACTCTGCAAGTGGGAGATGTAAACACAACTCACCAATTGAACTGAAAACACTTCTACAATTAACAAGAGAGGTCAAAACCAGGTCAGAGATAAGCTAAGAAGCTCTGGTTAACCCTAAGCTAACAGTGACCTTTTGTGTAGCCATGGATTAACAATTCAATTTGTCTGGCTGTGCTAGTGAAATTTGTATAACCTTGCCCTCTTCTGTTCTATGTAAGTGCTCTATTTGCTTCTAATATCAGTAAACCTGAATTAGTTTTGACACATCTGAAGCAAAACAGTCACAAGTGATGAATGATCTTGTGGATGAACTCTTGGGGCAGAGGAAGGGTGTGTTTATTCCTGCAGGAGAAGCACAGTGCAGAAATCTCTATGCTCGTGTGGAATCAGAACTTGTACAACTTGTGTGTGTGAGACACTGCCTCTAGTTTTGGGCTGACGTAGCTGGGAATCCCTTTTCCCCATGCTCTTGGGTCTGAGCATTTATAAAGGAAACAAGATTAGCAGTTAGGATTTATTCTTACTGCCATACTGACATATAGGTAAGATATTTATTGTATATGTTGATTTTGTTCCCCTTATTTTAAACTCCTTTAGAACAACAGTGTACCTTTTGACCTACATTGCACAGACTGTTTTTGTACAGAGAAGTCTAAGTGTATCTTTCAACAGAATGAGTGCTTATGTTATAGAGAACAGAAAGATACTTGTTCTACACATGGGTTTCACAGACATCTGCAAGATCCTTAGAATTGTAAGATCAGAGAAACAGTTGTCTTAATTGAGTTATAATCCTGCATTATGCATACAATCTCTGAATTCAGATTTTTCATGTTTTTCAGCAAAGGGTAAGTTCTGCACAGCTTACTTTTCAGTAGTTAGCAGGATCTGTGGATCTAATGCTGGATTCATGGAAGCCTTTAATTGCTAGTTCCCCTTGTTGCAGTGCACAGTGCAACAGTTGCTGAAGAAATAAAAAATTATTCACTGCAAACCTCCAGACATTTTATTTAAGTTTTCTGTATGCCCTGTCACAGCTATAATGTAGTGATCACTTAGATGCAACACAAATACTAATATGAAGCTCAATTTCAGATTTGCTTGAATCTATTGAACACAAAGTGCCACACTTTGTTTGCTTCTTTCTTTTTGGTGGAACTTGTCTGGCCTTAAAAACATGCAATAGAAAAAAATAGCAGTAGTAGAAGTTTAGGAAATTTCAGGTGTTTTGAATTTGGAGTAAAGCTCTAAGCACATTACTTCAAAGAAATGGGTACTCTAGTCCAAACTCCTTGATGAAAGTTGTGCTTGATGAAGCAGCACACTTTGCAAGCAATTTCATTAGAATGAGTTTAATTTGCAGGGTTTTTTGTTTGTTTGTTTGTTTGTTTTCTGTAATGGTCAATCTGTTTCATTTTTCCACTTACCAAAAGATTAATGAATCAAAACCAGCAGTCTAACAAGATATTGATTAAAAAAAAAGGAAAGCATTTACTTCTGATGTTTGTTTCTTTGTTCTTGTCCTCTTTGTGCTTCTGAATGCTCCTACCATAATGAAATCTGCCTTCTGTTTGCCTCTTGTGTTCTGCTTAGGATAATCTGTGTTGTAGATAGCAGCCTTTGGGGCACATGTAAAAAGTCTGCAAAGGTGGGTATTATTAAATCTGTGTATTTTCATTGTCTGTAAGTAGTCCATAAGATTAAAAAAAAAAAAAATAGGTAAAGCTAGAAATCTTTCAAATCGAGAACATAAGAAAATCCTTATGTTTATCAAGTGTTCAAATGAACAGTTAAGAGGTGTGCAGGACAAGCATAAATGGTTTTGGAAGATGGTGTTACAGAATTATGAAGAAATTATTTACTGCTTTATTTTTCTTCAAATAAGTTTCTTCAAAACTTTTCAACTGACTCCAAAACTGAGGAAAACTATTTTTAGGCATGGATTTCCTCCTCAGCTGCAGTTTTAGATAAAAGACTGTTCATGATGCATTGTTTTCCACAACCTTCCTGTGTATTTTGAAATGTAATTAAATGCTGAACTTTTAGAAAAGGGTAGCAGTTCATGTTTTTCTCTTGAGGTTTGTGTTTATTATGCCTATATACTCAAACGTTAATAAATTATGTATTTGTTTCTGCTTCAAAGCTATAAAAAATCTAATTTGCTGTGGTCATGTGCTACTGTTTCTCTACAGAATTGAATTTGTTTGCATATTCTAGTATCACAAGGATGTAAACCAAATCTTATGTTGTGCCTTTTTAGAATCTTCCATTCAGCTGATGAATAGATGTGGCTTTTTCTGTGCCATTTCAAAAAAGGGTTCCTTTGTTTTCTGTTAAAGTCTGCAGCAAGACTGATTTTTTTCAGCAGTGTCTTTCAAGCTTTTCAGTTTCAGAGCTCTCCTGTCTTTCTACACAAGTGGCTGCTCCTGTTTGCTATCCCACCATCATGCACATCTTCCCATACTCAGTCATAGAATCACAGACTCATAGAATGGCCTGGGTTGCAAAGGACCGCAGTGATCATCGAGTTTCAACCCCCTGCTATGTGCAGGGTCACCAACCAGCAGACCAGGCTGCCCAGAGCCACATCCAGCCTGGCCTTGAATGCCTCCAAGGATGGGGCATCCACAACCTCCTTGGCAGCCTGTTCCAATGAGCATCATCCCCCAAACACTTCTTCTCCAGCTCAGCGTCCTGCTGGCAATAATAATCCAAATATCCTGTGGCACCCATGCCCTTTCCTTCTCAAATTCTTCTGTTCAAGTACAAAAAAAGCAAGCTCTATTCTCATCTCCCTTCTGTAAAACATGTGTGTTAGGAAGTTCCATGTACCTGCAGCTAATGAGTTTGTTCCTTGTGTCCCTTGTGACAGTCCATCCAAACTCCTAGCAGTTCATGTCCTGAGTGCTGCTGCTTTTGTAGTCGGGGACAGGTGGCAGGGAATCAAAAAGGCAGAAAGAAGGGAAAGTACTGTGCTTTAAGAAGTTAGTTAAGGGCCTAAGATTAAAGTTGCTTGTAATTTACAGGCTAGCTGATACAGACCTCAATTCATCACTCTGGCTTGGTGTTATCCCAACAGTTTGGCTCATTTGCAGAGTATATCCCAGGTGACTGTTTTGTCTTAATGTTCTAAGATGCACAGAAGCCTTCTTTAGACCTATTTGGTGCCTATCTCTTTTCTGTGTGAAAAGGTTTTTTTATTGCTAAACCGCAGAAAAATTGCTATTGTACATATATGCCTGCAGTGCTTGCAGCACAGTTAACAGCTGAGGGTGTTGCATACATCCCACTTGATCTGGGTCTGTGCTTGCCTGCATATTGCACATCTTCTGTCACGGCTGTAAGAGGGAGCAGACGCTCAGCTGGAAGTAGCTTTGAAAAGCTCTCTCTGCCCATATAAGCAATAATTAAAAACCTCAGTAGTTGCAGCAGACCATATGCCATGCTGTGGCCTGCTGTGTCTGTAAGGACAGGTAACATGTTTGAGCTGAAACTAGGAATTTGCCTGCTGTATGAATACTGCAACTAAGTTGTCTGGGTTTGAATTTAAGGCTAACCCTCAATAAAGATGTGTATCAGAGAGCTTATAAAAATGTTTTAAAACATATTAAGTCAAGTCTTTTCCCTTGTGTGTTAGTGGAACAGAGCAACTTAAAATATTTGGCAAATTAATAATACATTAATCACTTTATTTGCATAAGTAAATGCATGTATGTGAATACACATAATATGTTTTCAGTATGAATGCATAAGTAGTTATAAATAATCACCAGCTTTTAAATCACTTTTGAAAAAAAGAATAACTTTCTATTAAGGAAAGGTCAGTGTTTCTATCTCCTTGTCTTCTCTTTGCTGTAGATGTTTGCATGAGTATTTGAAAATACAGCAGATGGCTAGAGGAGACTAATGGAATTTATTTATTTTTTTTCTTAAGTGGATGTGTAGAGAAATTGGTTATGTACTCATTATAATTCAGCATTTGCAGAGCTGAAATCTGAGTTTGACCCTTCTCCATAGCTATTAACAGTAGGCATTGAGCAAAAGTGATGTTGTAGAAAATTAATTTATCAATTATGGTACTTCATTATGCTTGAAATAAACCTTTGAGGAACTTGAATTTTATACAAAATCAAATATCCTATTTTTTTCGGTGCTGGAATTCAGTAGGATGTTTTAAGTCGTTACTAGATGTACCAAATGTGGAATAAACAATGGGAAAAATACTATATTTAGGTGGAACAATACCCTGTTAGAATTTTACCTAGAAAAGTTATGAGAATTTTCTTTTTCACTATAAATACTTACAGAGTAGACTTTTTTTTTTCCACTGGAGCACAATAAAATTATGCAGAACTTCCATCTTATTACTTGTTCTGCTTCATTCTGGATTGTAATACTCAGAAAGCCCTTCTCATCAGTTTTCCCCTTAGGAAGTTGTAGAGTGCAATAACGTCTCCCCTGAGCCTTCTCTTCTCAGGATGAACAAACCCAGCTCATGCAGCTTCTCTTCATAGGGGAGATGCTCCAGCCCTCTAATCCAGGACCTCCTGGATTGCTTACAGCTTGCTGTGTTGCTGATCACCAGATGTTTTTTATTGTTCTAGTCCCTAATTTTAGCTCACAAACTCTCAAGCTGATGGTGGCTTTTCTCAGAGGCGGCTATTCACAATCTGTCTGTTTCTTAAACGTAGAGGGTAACTCCCTCATCCCTCCTCCCTAGTCTATCCCTTCTAAAATGCTTGTGGCTCTCAGTCATAGTATTCCATTTGTGTGACTTGTCCCACCATTTTTCTGTGATAGCAGTTAGGCCCTAGCTACAGATTGCACCCTGGCTTCCATCTCCTCCTCTTATTTCCCCATTCTGTGTGTCTTAGTGTTGAGGCACTTCAGCTGGGCTGTCAATTGTCTTACCTTCTTAAGGATCCCCCAAAAGTTCCTTTGGGACAAATCAGAGGTTTTCCCCTGCTGCTTTCTACAGTGACATTGTTCCCTGGTTCTTTCTTCTCTGTTACTCAGATGCACATCCTCTTCCCATCACAGCTGTTATTTAAAGGTCCATTAATCAGCTCAACCAGCTTGCTTCCCAGAACAAGGCCTTCCTGGTCAGTGGCATCCTATCATATATCAAGACTCCCAGTCTTTCAAAGGTATGTCCATAATATCCAAAGCTCTGAGCACAGCACCATTCACACAACCATTCATTCAACTGATCTCTTCTCCTTCTGCTCAAGTCCCAGTCACTAACCAGCTATGTTTTTTTTTTAATGGAAGGTAGTAGTAGTCAGATATTAGCCAAAAATATTCAGCACATTTTTAGCCCTTTCTTTGTTCAGAGTAATTCTCTCTCTGAGCATGCATTTTTTAGTAGACAAAGTGTGTGTTTCAGTTGAATTTGAAACAATTGCCAGCTTGTTGTTCTGTTTTTCTTTATTCATCTGTCTCTCTCCAACAGACAACTGCTCTTTCCTCCAGGATTCATATTGATAGCCTCGCTGTGATCAGCTAGAGTTTCACATTCTTCAGCAGGTCAAAATGAGCTTATACCTCTTCCTGCAGAACTGAATCATTCCCTCCTCTTTCTTTAGACAGCAGACATGGTTTCTTTTTGACCCCATTTTCACTGTAGACATTTTGCAGAGCTGTTCTGTCAATGTTGGGGCATTATGTGCTGTTGATAGGAGGTAGAAGAACAGAGTTTGAATATAAATGTCTGTTGCAGTTACTATTCACTAGAGGTTTACTTGAGATGAAAAAAAATTAAAAATCAATATTTGTCAAAAGATAAAGTATTAAAGCGAGCTTTTAAGGACCAGATTTTGTATCTTGCCTAAGAACAAGTAATGGGAGCTCTGCATTTATGTGCCTTTCAGAAGACTCAAGGAAAGTCACAGCCCTTGTGCTGCACAGAATGAAGAACAGTTCCAGTTCTACATCTCTGGATGGAGGCATGTGTCACTTCAGAGAGGGAGGGAAAGGGGCATGACTGTTGTACGTATCAGAGTGGTTGTGACACTATCTATATTATCACTGTATGATCAAAAGGGTGGATGGCTGACTTTAAGCCTTCTTTGGGATGCCTTCCTTTAAGTTTTTAAGGGCTATGCAGCAAAAGGAAGTTAGGTGTTTTTAGAAAGGAATCCAGAGAAGCATACCCTCCCTGGTAACACTGTTCACCATAAACATAAACTGCTCTGACTTACTGTTGTATTCATAGCATGTGTGTGAGAAAATGATACCTAATTTAAAGTGGTACTGAAGTATGGAGAGAGGGAGTTGTGCATGTTAGGCTTTGTTTGTTTGCTTTTTAAGGTGGGTGCAGGTGAATTTATGAACTGGAAAATAACTGTTAAAGAAAAGTTTAGATGTAGAGACAGGTTTATTGCAGAATCTGAGAGCATAAACCCCATGATTTGCATCTTCTCTGACTTTCTGGCACTTTCGAGTCAGAAGAAATACATTGTGAATGCTTTAAACTTTCAGAAAGCTGGGGTCAGTCTTTGCCTTAATATTCTGCTTCAATTCTAGAGCAAGGTCCTTTCCTGCACTTTGCAGTGGTATGAACTTTGCCTTTGCAAAGGTTTGGGTGAAGTTCTAATGTAGACTGAATTAACTAAGTTTATAGATGTCTTTGATTTCTTTGCTTATAAAGGATGGAGAACATTTCTGGCTCCAGATCACTGTGTCTATTCAATGGCAATGGCAGAGCTTCTTTAATTTTATAGGTTTTTCTAGAGTTATTATCATATTACTATCATATTCCTTTATTTTGAGAAAATCCCTATTGACTAGAAGTAGGTATTTGGTGGGTATTTACCTATTTACAAAAAAATTCTATTTGTGTAAATCAGTTGATATTTACTCACTAATTTTTAGAAACTTTGCATTCTGCAGAACAGATTTCACAATTTTTAACCCAAGATGCTGTCTCTGATACATGGCAGGTAATAGGCATCCATGAGTAAGTGCTTCACACAATATTTTTTTTGTTTTGGGGTGGGGTAAGGGGTGTGGAATGTAGTCCTTTTGGTTAGCATTGGAACTTAATAAAGGGGAAAAAATAAAATATGACAAGATTGTTCTGCTGACTGATTTTTCCAGCCAAGTTGATGATTTCTACAGGGGAATGCCTCATGAATTATTCAGATAAGAGAGAAGCAAGTGCCTCACTGTCCAATGACTCAATGAAGAAATCATGTTGAAGCCAAAGCATCCTATGTAAAATGTATGATCCTCTTAAAGCTGATGTTTAAGTATTAATAGGTTCTGTCCTGTCAGGTAGCCAGGGCTGCAGGAGGACTGAATCTGAAACAGCATCTCTTCTGAAGCTGTCACAAATGGTTTCTTCTAAGATACAGCTACTTGGATGGTCACTGTTGCCTGAAGTTTCACCAGGCTTCAATCCTCAGGCAAGTTGAACTGGCTTTCAAAAGAACACGTGCTGTCAAAATTTTACATGTTGGTCTGGAAAAACTGCAGGGAAGGAGCAGGTACTGCATTTCACGTTCCTTTGCCTCCTGAAGAGTTAAACTGTGTGCGTATATGTGTGTGTATTAAATACTGTGAACAGGAAGAGAAAACTTTGATAGAAATCCAGTAACCTGGTAGCTCTTATAATAAATGCGTAGCAAATACCAAATGTTGAATTTTAATTTAGTGATTATCAAACAAATATATTTGTTGTCCAAAAAAGCCTCAGTTTTATTTGTCTTGTTTTTCTGTTTCATTATTGCTGGCTAGCAGGGCTAGAGTTGGTCCTCTGAAGTGACTGTGCCTGACTACTCCTTTAGCTTTTGCCATACTGTCATTGTGCATTTTTACACTGGAATACGGACTTCACTGCACTGTGTAAATTTGTTTCAACATCCCAGAGCTGCAAATATGTTCGAGTGCAGTGGCATTCAAAAGCTCAATATAATACCTGGAGAGCTTATGCAGAAACAAGAGCTTGAATCTTTTGAGGTAGCTGCAAAGAGAAAGGGAAAGTGACTTACATCTACATTATACAGCAGCTCTGAAGTAGCTTTCTGCCAACTACAGTGCAACATGAAAGAAATGTGGCACAAATCTGGAATGTGACTACAGTCCAGTGGAGAAAAAGCACCTCAACAATCAAATATCTAATTAGTAACGCTGAGGAAATTTACACTTACTGACACATCTTAAGAATTCTTTTTTGTTTTAAGTCTTAAAGTTTTTAACCTAAAATCTGTTCAACTATACATCTAAGGTAACTAATTGGAACAGTGCTTTACACTATTTTGCCATTGCTCCAAATCTTAACAGCTAGCTGCTTCTGATCTAGCAGATAATTTCTACTTGGCAACTTTAACAATGGCAGAACTGCATATAACGTTTGCATGCTGCCTTCGTCTTTACCAATGTGCTTTATTGCTATACAGTACAATATAACAGATTTGAATGAAACCTACTGAGTTTGACAAAAAATATTTTAATGATTCTATATAATCACTGAATCATAGAACCATAGAATCATAGAATGGTTTGGGTTGGAAGGGACCTTTAAGACCACCTAGTTCCAACCCCCTGCTATAGGCAGGGACAAATCCCTCCAGGTTGCTCACAGCCCCATCCAGCCTGGCCTTGAGTGCTTCCAGGGAGGGAACATTCATAACCTTTCTGGGAAACCTGTTTCCAGTGTCTCACCACTCGCACAGGAAAGAATTTCCCTTCATCCTATCACTGTATGCCATTATAAAAAGTCCCTCCTCAGCTTTCCTGAAGGCCCCTTCAGGTACTGGCAGGCCGCTAGAAGTTCCCCTTGGAGCTTTCTCTTCTCCAGGCTGAAGAGCCCCAGCTCCTTCAGCCTGTTCTTGTAGAAGAGGTGCTCCAGCCCTCTGATCATCTTCATGGCCCTCCTCTGGACCTGCTCCAGCAGCTCCATGTCCTTCTTGTGTTGAGGCCCCACAGCTGGACGCAGTACTGCAGGTGGGGCCTCACGAGAGCAGAACAGAGGGGCAGAATCACCTCCCTCAGCCTGCTGGGCGCACTTCTCTTGATGCAACCCGGGACATGGTGGTTGGCCTTCTTGTCTGCAAGCACACACTGCCAGCTCATGTTGAGTCTTTCATCAACCGACACTCCCAAATCCTTCTCCTCAGGGCTGCTCTCAAGCCATTCACCAGCCTGTATCTGTGCCTGGGATTACCCTGACCCAGGTGCAGGACCTTGCACTTTGCCTTGTTGAACTGCATGAGGTTGGTGTGGGCTCACTTCTCAAGCCTGTCCAGGTCCCACTGGATGGTATCCTTTATCCCATGCATGTCAACTCCATCACTCAGCTTGGTGTTGTCTGCAAACTTGCTGAAAGTGCACTTGATCCCACTGTTTGTGTTGCCTACAAAGATGTTAAATAACACTGGTCCCCGTATTGATATCTGAGGAATGTCACTTATCACTGATCTTCACTTGTACATTGAGCTGTTGACTGCAACTCTAGTGTGACTATCCAGCCAGTTCCTTATCCAGCCAGTGGTCCATCCATCAAATCCATTTTTCGCCATTTTGGCAACATTTTAGGCGACACAGGGCAGCATCAAATACTTTGCACCAGTCCAGGTAGATGATGTTAGTTGTTTCTCCTTTATCCACTGATACTGTAACTCTGTCATAAAAGGCCACCAAGTTTGTTAGGCGTGACTTGTCCTTGGTGAAGTCATGAGTTTGGCAATGCAAAGATTTTACATTTAATGGCACTTTGAGAGAACACTGACACAGGGAACTGTTACAGAATGTTTATATTTCAGTGCTCCTTGGATCAAAAGTGTGTTCTAATAAAGTGACGCAGTATTTATGGTGATGTTATGCATAAGTCATCATTTCTTAAGGCTGCATGGAACAATATGGCCTGATTTCAGGAAAGTGGATGTAATCCCACTGAAATGTCATTACAGCTCTAGCAGGAATTCAGACTCAAAGTGCCTTTTGATTTCTTTTAAAGGAATCAATGTATATATGGTAAAGCATGATTTTTGTATAGTGAGAGAAAATGATTTCAGGTAATGTTGCAGACCGATTCTGTTCCTTAACAGGTGAGAAGTGTTAACTGGCCATGCGCATCTTTCATTCAAGCTGTAAAATGGTTAACTTAAAACATCATTATGATGGCAGCATCTCATGATCACGTTTTGCAAGTCAGTGGGCTATCTGGTTACCTGTGAATGTTCACAGCAGTGTAGATCACACAGGCTTTGAGCTTTTCCCTGTGAATGTTCTTGGGGAAGAGAAAGAAAAAAACACAAAGCTAACTTCAGCATAAAGACATACAAATTTCACCAGTGCCTTTTTCTGTTCTCTTAGGAGAATTTGGTCTGTCTGTGAAACAGAGAAATCAGGTTTGCAGTCTCACTAGGGGTTTCTCATTCAGGCTACAGTTTATTCATATGAGAACCTTAATTCTCATAAATTGCAAATATAGTTCACGTTTTAAAAAAGCATGAGATACTGCAGATACCTCTTCAGGAATGCTTATGTTTCTTCATCCTTCCAAATTTTTCTCCTGCCATTTCCTTGATTTTCAACATCTTCTTTATGCTAGGAATTATATCATAACCTCCTTGGCTTCTTTCTCGACATGCCCCATTCCCAAATTAGGGCATACACTGACCCATCTCTTAGAAAGACTGTTTAAATATCTACGCTTTGGCTTTTGTCTGACAAGTTGCTAAAAACCAGATTACCTAGTTTTCCAATGAATAAATTATCAAATTCTTTCTCTTGGTTGTCTACTTTTCGAATGGACAGACCTAAGGATTACTTCTAAGAGCGTCTGAGTTTAACTGCATGTAAATTCTTTCATTTGCCTTACTGTGCTAACTACTGTCTGTTAACATCGCCTTTAAACCTACTAACAATGTATTCCTTTTTTTTTTTTGTATCTCACTGTGAGATTGCAACAGCTTATGGTTCATAAGGCTGTATATTAAACTCAAACTGAAACATGCAATTTTGTGCTGCCTTTGCTTTTGTTTTCTATATATTTTTTTCTTTTAATTAATTTATTTATTTTTAAAAATTTGCTTGTCAGATGGTCTCCCTAATTTTCCCAGTGTGGTCCTTTTTGGCCTTCATGTGTGAGCTGACATTTTATCAAATCCATAGAACACTTACTGTGTAATAAATTATTAGAGTCAGTTCAAGATTTGTTAATCAAACGATAGGAGATGTGCGTGGTTGTGTTTCTAAGGCATGTTGGTGACCTTTTGTCTTCTCACTCGAACCTTGACCATCAGTCATCCATATGTGATGACTGTGGTTTTGGTGTGCGCTGGACAAGAACAATCCTTCCTTTTGCCCCTGGAGACACAGATGGTGTGCTTTGCACTGTTGTGGAGATGAAACTGGTATGCACAGTGCACAGTGTATCTAATCGTAGAGATATAGCCATTAACAGAGTATCTGTGAAGTAGTTTTTGTGTCTTTACAGTGAAGATGCTGAGAGCCTTGGTCGTTTGTATGCTTCCTCCACAAGTAGCAAGTATCCAGTATAGCAGGAACTGCTTGGTCCTGCCAGCAAGTGCAGTGTGTGCAAAAGGAACCAGGTACAACAAAGTATGGTTCTGTAAGAACGGTTGTTTCTCCTCCTCTATTTACTTTCCCCTTCAGTCTTTCTCATGCCTCTTTAAACATGATGCAAAGACTTTGATGTCCAAAGAAATGTGTGTTCAGATATTCTCTTGAAAGTAATTTCACTTGACAAGTGTTATTATATTTGAAGTGACTAGGCTATCACAAAACCCGCATTATTTCTCCCTTGGGAAAGAGATTAAGTATAGCTAATGTTTAGTAATGAAAAGAGCTGGAGTTTTTTTAACTTTTTCAAATTTTGCCTTAGTATTTGTTAACATATCTTTCTAGTGAGAAACTAACGTCATCATCCATTAAAAATAAACTTTTGTGGAAATCCCGTGGACTCCTATTATTTATTTATACTAGTCAATTGTTTTAAAAAGTGGATGATGGAGACAGAGACTTCTGATTTTTACTCATTTTTTCTTGAAGTTATTGTATTAAGAGCTTTTCCATGGAATGGAAACCACAGAATTGCTGAATTGCAATGTGAAATGTTTCTGTAAAAGTTGACTACACAAGACAGTAGTCGCAAAAACGTTCTCATACCAGGGCTTATCGTGAGCTTCCTTAGAACTATATAGGAGTTGAATAGAAGCTGAAAAAATTGTAGAAGATTTCTAAGACATGTCAGTATTAAGCTGAAACTGATAGGACATATATAGTGTAGTAGATATGGCCAACAGGAGTCTCAAACTCCACTTACTTGTCACTGTTTTGCATCTACTAATAAAATGTTTGTATTTGTGACAGATTATGTGAGTAACTAAAATAATTCCACTTTCCTTGGCCTTTTACTGTAGATCTTGATTGCCTTCTCCGGCAACATGAAATATTGTTTTAATTAAATTTTTGGAAATGGTAGATCCTCACCTCCAAACTTCAGTGTGGGCAGAAGAGTGTTGTTGAACTTGAATTTTGTGGTGTGCAATTGAAGCATTATCAAGAATGCTGAAAATAAATTTCTTTTTTTTTTCAACTAAGTAGTCCTTTGGTAAAAGAAGAGAGTAATAGCAAATAAATGGATCTGCCTCTTAGGAAATGAATCTTCTTCAGTGATAGAATGCATTGTTTAGTCCAGAAATAGCAGTTTAACACTAGGGAACACAGAGATGGTTGAGAAGAAATATCAATTCAAGGGAAACATGCTAGTGAGGCATTTTTAACTATGCAGCTGGGAGAAAAGGAAAATAGCTAGGAAATTTCCCAGTTACAAAATGTGGCTCAAGGTTTAGTGGAGCACAGAAAGTGCTAATGTAACAATTGGAAATTCAGTGGATTTGGTAGGTGCTTTTTCAACTTGTATGTTTAATCTGTCTATATATGTAAGTATAAATTTATATACAAAAATAGTGTGATTAGGGAGGGAAGAGAGTGTGCATACTTCGTCACCAAATAGTGCATAAATGTAGACTATAATTTTGTTTTTGTTTCAAAGAATGTGCTTTTCAAGCTATTTTTCTGTAGTTTCTGATTTCAGAAGGAGTCTCTTTGCTGGAACTATACTTTCTGATGCATTATTATGACCTTAATTAATAATGTGTTGCGAAGTAAAATTAATTAATGGTAACTGTAGGCTTAGAACTGATTTATCCTAATGAGAAATTATACACTGTTGTTTTGAATACATATTCAATTTTTATTCTTCGTCATTATATCAGACTGCAGATTATATAGCAGTGGAGTTTTACAGCTGCTTTCCAATTTCTAACATCAGTGAGTATCAATTCAGACGAAGAGTGACATAGAAACTTGGTAAACTCCATGGGTCTTCCATATCCAACTGCTTTTTAAATCAGATACATAGCCATAAAATAATTTGCGTTGAGATTTTGTTAAGCTTGCAATGAGATTTGGGGGTCCTCAGTTTCCTTTGAAAATTCAAGTACCAAATAGTACATGAGGCCATTGTCCAATGCTTAGTTACAGTTAAAACTCAGCAATAATATTGAAGCTCAAGTATGTATACAAACTCCTTGATGTGGTGTAAAGCAGCAGCTCTATTAGGCTACAACAGCAGTTGTAGTTACTTATCACTAGGGAGCAAGCTTTGTGGCCATTTGTAACCCATTGTAAGTTAAGCTCAAAATCTGTGGGAAATGTAAGGGGAAAAAAACGCAACGCTTGAAAATTGTTATGTAGCTTTCTAAAGGGCTCAAATAACCTGGAGGTCTCATAGAGGGGAAGGGGAAAGAACAGATTGCTAAAGCTATTTAGGATTTTAGGTGATTTATTCTGAGCAATGAATCAAGAATATTACCACCCCTTGTTACTTCAAGAAAATGAACTTCATGATTTTCATCACCTTTCTGCTAAAAGAATGTATCTCACCTGAAAAAGGTTCTTTTCCCCTTTCATTTGTAATTCAATCCTTACTCTTCACACAAGAGTTATTTTGCTATAGCAACTCTAGTAGCACCCGGTAGAGTTCATATATAGCTTGTAAACAATTTTTTTTTTTTAATTTTGTGAACACCTTCAAAGCAAAGACTTTGTCATGGTTGGATAGACCAGTACATAGCAGAAGCAGCCATTAGACACAAAGACAGACTAATTAGATGTCTGCCTTTTACTACATGATTTTAAGGCTTAAATTCTAGCACACCTAAAGTTCATGCAATTCCAGGCATCAATCAATTAGACAAAGGAAAAACAGGTCAATTTTATTACACTCTGTGACTCAGGCAGTTGATTATACTGAGAAAACACAGAACTTGGTGCTTTAGGAAAGGGTTTGCATTTGTAATTGACTAACTGCTGCCTCTTGCTCTATTGACCTTCACTAATTTGTAGTATTGTCTGTCATTCCTTATCAGCAGCCGGGTGGGAAGGTTCATATGTACACATCAACATCATTAAGGTCAGGGGGGACTACATCTGTCTTTGTAGTCCGTTCATTTTAATTGTATGTACAGTCATGCTGCAGGCTTTCTACGATTTTGTTCCGCACATCTATCTGAAAATCTGCAGCCTTTGTCACGCTGTCACTGTTTCAGTAATAACGCACTGGTTAATGAAAATGGCTGTGGACGATTTAAAAACATTGAGAATTTCTTCTGGTATAGTCCCCATGCTGCTACAGAGTCCTGCATCCCACAGAGCTGCGGACATTGATCTGTTGCAGCATTTTGGGCACGCTGCTATGCCGCTGGGGTAGTGATTAATGAGAACATCCCGCTGTTCTAATTACCGTGGGCCTGCCTTCCAATGGCATATCAGCTGGGAGGCTGAAACTGAGAGAATATTGCCCAAAACTTTCGCTTTTAAAAGTTGCATAAATAGCCTGAAGTTGCATTTCTCAATGTCTACATCAAATGGAAAAGTGTGTCAGTGTTTACAAGGACTGCCAAGATTCTATCTTATTAACAAAAGGGTTATTGGCTGCTGTTACCACTGCAACATTTACATGACTGCAGTTTTTGAACACATGGGCTGTTGCAGTCGACAAAAAGATTTTGACAAAAATGCTGTAAGGTCAGTATTGTGTGCTAATTTCTACATAGCTATTCCTCATTCAGAATGACTTTACATTAAAAAAAAAAACAAACAACATTACTCTTTTCCTTCTCTAAACACTTTCAGTTTTAGTTTTGTTTGTGATATTTTCCATAGTTTAATATATTTTACCATAATTTTTCTTTTTGTAAGAAGCATAGTAAAGGCTCTTACATTAATTTTGTCGTATTGTTCAGTGTAGCAGGCTTTGTGTTTCAGCACATCATTGATGTTTCTTATATTCATATATTTGCACCTGCATAATTCATTTTCCCCTTGCTTTACCCTGGCTAAATTGACACACGTGATTATAGACTTTTAAAAGTTTGGATTTTTTTTTTTCTAGACTGCTATTTCTGTTAGCCTGAAGGTTACCTTGAAGTCTTGCTGCTATCATTTTGCTTACAAACCACTTCTCTTCTTTTTTTTTTTTTTTTTTTCCCATAATAAGATGGAGGACCCAAGCATGTGTATACTTACATTGACTTTCCTGCTGTCTTAGTAAACTAATCAGCTTTATTTCAGTATCAGGGTTGGTGACAGGTGACAGGACAAGGGGAAGTGGCCTTAAGTTGTGCCAGGATAAGTTTAGGTTGGATATTAGGAAACACTTCTTTACAGAAAGGGTTGTTAAGCCCTGGAATAGGCTCTCCAGGGAGGTGGTTGAGTCACCATCCCTGGATGTGTTTAAAAACCGTTTGGATGTGGTGTTCAGGGACATGATTTAGTGGAGGGTTGTTAGTTAGAGTAGTATGGTTCGGTTGTGGTTGCACTTGATGATCTTTAAGGTCTTTTCCAACCTGACTGATTCTGTGATTCAACGATCAGTATTTTGATTTATTATGCATGCATAGGTTTTAGTTTGACATTTTTTCAGTTTGATTTGTTTCTTTTCCAGAGCTGCTCTGTTTTCCAAACAGTAAATATATATGCACTCATAACCTCAACTGACATGGCATCAATCAGGAACAAAATTGACACATTTGCTTCCTACTAAAGACCCTGGAAGAGAATGCCGAATAAATGAGTTTCTCATGCTCTCATTTGAGCAGAAAGCATGAAAGTAAAGGCAGTAGATATGTCAAGATCTGATTTCAAAGTAATCTTGAATATAGAAAGATGGTGGGTGCATTAATAAGCATTCAGCAGTTTCACTTCCACAGAAGCCGATTAAAGTGTTTTTAATGGCAGTGACCTACCTGATCCTCTCCCTGGCTTTGCCTACTTCAAAATGATCTTCAGAAGCCTGTATGGAATGCTAAGAAGTGCTGAAACTCATTCCATGCGTCGTGACGGCTAATTGAAAGGAACAGCTTGAGGAATTTTCTAGTCCAGTAAGTCTGGCTTGTGCAAAGAAACCACATTTCTGAAACATGGCAAGCTGAGACCAAAATGTTACTGCCTCCAGCAGTAGGTTTGATCTGGCTCTGACTGATACTGCATAGCTGTGAATTCCACAAGGTGATGCAACATCAGTTCTGAACTATATTACTTACAGAACTGTGTGATGAAGCAGAAAAATAACCCGTATATGTATTTAACCCTGCAGCTGAGGTACAGTGCGCTTGAGCTCAAGTTCACGTTTATTTCTCACATTGCTCTCCTGAGGTGAACAGAAATGTTTATGTATTTGAGAGCCTAATGATGATATCTGTTCTTCAGTGTGACCAGGCATCATTACTGCATATCGGGAGAATGTAGATGAAAGAAGAGAAACTAATTGATGCCCATGGGTAATTGCAGTAAAGCACTGTCCCCCTCCACCAAGCCTGTACAATGTAACAGTGCTAAAGGAAAGCAAACATCCCACAGTTCTATGCAAGCTGAGAAAAAGTGGATGAGACCAAAGATTGAATGTAAATTTGCTGTATATGTAGTGAGAAGAAGGAAAATGCTCAAAAAGTTTGGGTCCTAACAGACTTGCATAGAAATTTCACGTAGATGCTTGGTTGTTATTTTCCTAAAACAGCCAGTTGACATCTGTCTTCCTGCCTTAGTAACATTGCTGTAGCAATGTGCAGATGAAGAGTGAAAGGAAATGAAGGTAAGGGCAACCCCAGAATAAAAAAGCATTCTGTTTCACCAAGTCTTTTACGTCCAGACAGAATGGAAAGCTTTTCTTCCATAAATAATGCTTCATAGTGACAAGTGAGTGACTGAAACACAGAATGAAGCAGAGGGTGAGGGGTAATTGTATTAATTCAATTTGACCTATATTTCTGAGGTTTGGTCAAAGACTGGCTAAACAATTTTAGGGAAGTTGCTTGGTTGTTTTGTTTTTTAAAAAAAATAATTACAGCTTGTAAGTAAATTGTCACAACCGTCTGAATATTGACTATCATTGATTTGGATTTAAATAAATAATACATTATTTATATAGTGAATTTTATCATAAATATTCTCAGGCTGCCTTGGAAATTAGTAGATTGTAAATAAACCTGTGCAGTGGATGACAGGTGCCATGTAGGTCTAAATCTCATCTTAGAAAATTGCTTTGAATTTACTAGTGAGCAGAGTTGTCTTTACTAGGTGAAAAGGAAAAGGTGGCAGTGGCTGGGGGAATAGCTCAGGTGGAATCCAAGGCAGGTGGCCTGGAGGTTGTGGCACAGAGACTGGGAGGAGGGAGACACTGTGTGAAGTCAGAAGGGGAGGAATTATCTAGAT
This sequence comes from Meleagris gallopavo, assembly GCF_905368555.1. Lineage (NCBI taxonomy): Eukaryota > Metazoa > Chordata > Aves > Galliformes > Phasianidae > Meleagris > Meleagris gallopavo. The sequence continues at coordinate 71,885,591 of NC_139435.1, forward strand.
CCCATTAAAGAGGAGTGGTAAAATAGGTAAACATTCCAAGCTTAATTTTCTGATTTTGCTGGATTGAGTATGTTCATTTCTCCATCTTTTCCTGCTATCATTCCAGTTATTTTAGGAATTCCAGGAGTACTGCATCCAGATGTGAAGTCCTCAGTACAGGAAAGATATGGACCTGTTGGAGTGCATTCAGAGGAGGGCCACAGAAATGATCCCAGAGATGGAACACCTCTCCTGTGGGGCTGTGCAGCATGGAGAGGAGAAGGCTTCGATGTGACCTGGGAGTGGCCTGTCAGTGTCTAAAGGGGAGCTATAAGAATGAAGGGGACAGACTCTTTAGCAGGGTCTGTGGTGACAGAACATGGGACATGGTTTCAAGAACAAAAAGGGGAGATTTAGATTGGATATAATGGAAAATTCTTACATAGTGATGGTGGTGAAGCAACTGGCACAGGTTGAGATGTGGTGGATGCCCCATCCCTGGAGACTTTCAAGGCGAGGCTGGATTGGGGTTTGAACACCCTGATCTCACTGTGAATATCCCTATTCATTGCAGGGGAGCTGGACTAAGTGACCTATAAAGGTCTCATCCAACTGTAAGGATTCTAAGATTCCTTATGGTGAAGGTGACAGAGCACTGCAACAGGCTGCCCGGAGAGGCTGTGGAGAATCCTACACAGATATTCAACATCCATCTGGATGCCTACCTGTGTGATCTATTGTCGGGAACGTGCTTTACAGGAGAGTTGGACTCGATGATTTGTTGAGTCCCTGCCAGCCTCTGCAGTTCTGTAGTTCAGTGATATGCAGACAATCACAGATGCAGAGCGCTGGGTGAGTTTATGCCATACACTGAAAAAGAAAAAAATATATTGTAATTGCACAGGGAGATTATGAATGTAGAAAGCAAATTTCAAATATAGAAACAATATTTGTTGTAAAGTTTTTTATAAATGTACTTGTATGTGTGCATGTTGCCTATTTATGACTAAAATAAATGTGATATGTTACAATGGGGTAGCACTGTTTTTTAATAAACCTAGGGATTGTGTCTGCTGCTCTGCGCCTCTGGCCTTCTTGTCTATGAACAAGAAGGTTTTGATTAGGGCATCCAGCCACGGCCTCCACATTTCCTGGCAGTGTGATACTTGTTTCACTGCGTCAAAGCATCCCAAGCTTTGGAAAGTCTTAGCACAGAGATAATGCCAATAGGGAGAGTTAAACACTACTGGGAGTAAGTAAATCTGTAATGAGAGAACCAAATGTTACTGGTGGCTGCAGTTACAGGAGTGGTTGTGCTTGTGACTTTCTTTAACTAAGCACGACCCCTGGTTTAGGTCAAATGCTTACCTATGACCCCTGGTCTTATTCACGTAGGTCACATAGGGGTTAACTGTTGAGGAGTATGTAGATACCCTGTCACGTTCTCACACTCAGCACAGCCATGCCCTGTCATAGATCAGTGTCTTGCAGTCTAAGACACACAGAATTATTATTATTTTCTCTTTTAGCCTACATTTTCCTTGTAGTTCCATTTGGGCACTGTAGCATACATGTAGCTGCAGCAACCTTAAAAACTGCTATTCGCAGAGGACCAGAAATCTCCTTTCTATCTACCAAGATTCTGTTCTCCATCAGAGCATCACGCAGAATTTCATCAGTAGCTCTGTGCTGCAATGCACTGTCCCCACAGAGACACTCACTTCGGTCTTAAAAATGCTTCACTCTTACTAATGGCTGTACTTTGTGTCTGATGTCATGATAGTAAACAAATGCCAAATACCTGCAAAATCTCCTTCACTCTCTCTTTTTCCTCACCACCGACCCGCATTTGGCCATTTTTTGTTTGACAACCAGTCCTACCTCATCATGTTGGTCAAATCTCTGATGCACAGCTACTGATTCGAAAGGAGTTCTCATTTCACCTTCCTGTTCATTCCAGAGAAGGTTAGATTTGATAGGACTTGGCAGATCTGGGCAGAGCACAGATCCCTCTAGGTCAGTACTGCCACGCTGTTGGGTAAGCGGGACTGCAGCACCTACCCCGTCCTCCTCTAGCAGTCACATCTGTCTTGCATCTGAGGTGCAGGCTTTTCTGGTCTCTTGTACACAGACTTAGGACTGTGTTGTTTGCTAGTGGTGAAATATACAGGCAGTCAAGAGTTTGTTTGGATTAGGATAAGAGTACAGTTAAAACGTGTTTGTCTGTAAATAAAAGATTTGGGAAAGCAGATGGGAAACTGCTGGTGCAGTGCAGTAGTGCTGAGTATCCAGGAGGTGGCACCCGAAGTATTCAATGACAGTGAGAGCAGAAACTGGCCTGCAAGAAATGCAGTTGGTGCTTCCGTGCAAGGAAAAAGATTGTACTCCGTTAACACTTTGCTGAAAAGTCATAATGGATGAGTGCTTTTGTCCTACCACCTCAGGCATCCATTCCAGCCTTTAAGTTAATTCTGAGAATTGTTGTGCCTTGGTACAATTAATCTAAGCTTGGAAAAATTTATGTGTTTGCCTTTCCAGGCCTGTACCTTTTCTTTTTGACTGATTTGAAATTCACTAGACAAATTCTGGGCTTTGTGGGAGCATGTTTGTGATTTCTTTGCTACACTCTGTTTTGTGTTGTTTTCAAAGGGTAATGGCAAAATTTGTTGACTTAGAGTGTCAAAAGGTGAAGAGAATGTCTTAATCATCCTGGCGATGATTTTAATCTTACCATTTCGTTTTAAGTGGTGTCAGCACAGCTTCCACTTGACTGTCAATCGAGTTTACATATAAATAAATAGATCTGAAGTGCTGATTAAGCCAGCAGGATAACATGAATAAAGAGAACATCAGGCTCCATCAGAAGACCCTGATTGTGTCATCCTTACCGAGCAGAAGTTTTGTAGTAGTATGCATTGTCAACTGCTACATTAATATTATGGAGAACATGGCTGTTTCAGCCATTTGTATTACCTGGCTAGAAAATGACAAGCTACAGCCTGCATGATTTTTTTTTTATAAAAAGAAATTATATAGACAGCCTGAATCACAGGTATTTAAAACAGTGTCACCCCTACTAAGCCGGAGCAGCTAGCTGGGGATTCATAGCCTTTCATTAAATGTTTGGAGCAGCCAACCTTTCACTTGTACAAATTCCAAAATGGCAGATGTTGGTTGTTCTCCCTCAGGCAGCAAGTGAAAATCCCTATTAAACTGAAACCGTCAAAAGATCACAGATCCTGCTGCCTGAAGAAGAATCTGTACTTCATCCTTAGTCTGAAAGGCAGCACACAGAGAAGAGGGCTTCTGTTCTGGAAGATCCTGAGCACATAAACCTTCAACAGCTGTCCCTGAACAGAGGCATAAGGATGTGTTTCAATGCCTCCTAGAGAGGAGTAAGATTGCTTCTAGGAATATCTGCACAATGAAGACTTGTGCTGCCTGTCTGCGTGGGATTATAAATTCCACTGCAATGGATGCAACAACAGCGGCTTAGAAATGGGTAGCTTGACCTTTGGAATTTGCAATTGTTTTAAGAAAAACCTGTACAAATTAACTGAGAATTATTCACAGTGCAGAATAGATGGTTTGACAGACAAACATCTATTACATTTTCAAAGCGCTGTTGAATTTATTTAGAAAGATAAGTATTTACCTTTGAGGCAGTCATTAAAGACATCATGGTTTCCATTTGTGTTTCAAGTTCTGGATCTCAGTTACACCTGCACCTTTGCTGTACTTCGACAGGGTAGATGGGCTGTAAGGGAGATTCCACAGATTAGTTCAGGAGAGACAGCTCAGATGCAAATCATACATGCTGACATTACTAGACTCCAGAAAAATAGTTTGGTCAGCTTTGGAAGAGCACTGGCAGATAGATACTGGAAAGGAGCACACCTACACCTATGCACTGCATGAACTCAAAACTTGCACTTCAAGTGTGGATTTGCTGAGAAGCTGGGAAACTCTGGTCTCCATCCTTGTTAGCAACACCCAAGAGTGGACACATTGGGCACCATGTAATAAATCTAGAAAAATTGCATAGGCCTCCAGCCCTGGGATAGGTCTTATTTCAGACCTAAAAAGTGCTCTATTTCCCAGGAAATGCAAGAGCACAGAAAAACAAGGTTAAAAAATATCTGTTCCCTCACTGAACGTTTCTTCAGCCTAGTGACCTGGTTTCTCTTGCACTCTTAGAAATTCCCATTTGCTTCTCAGAATAATTTTGGCAACTATTAGTAGCAGAATAAATGCTTTTAAAAGAAAACTCTGTTGAAGATGTATGGCACCAGTGTAAAATTGCCTCAAATTCATGAAACTTACTTTCAGTAAACCTATATTTGATTCCTCCCCCTCCCAATTCTACCCATCCCGTGTTTTCATCCACTCTCCTAGGTAATGGCAAAATGAAAATCAAAAATCCTCCTAAGCCCCCCACCCATCTCTGCTGTGATTGTCCTCATGTCAGGGAGGGATGTTCAGTACTGCATTGGTAAGCTACTCTTCATAGCAGTGGATTTCTTTCTCATCAAATCCTTTGGATTTGCAGAGAAACCGGGGCTGATCTTCACGTATTCCGTGGTCTGTCCATTTCTGGTGTTCAGGTGGAATTTGTGTGTGCACCACAGACTTTTCTGAGTGTGAGCTCTACAGCCATAAAGCACTGGGCTAGTTCTTCGAGAGAGACACAAGAGGTGTGTCAGGCCGGTCTCCACTTGCTACCAGATTCTCAGGTTTCATGCCTCTTGCATTTCAAAGTTCTCAGCGGCAGCAAGTATTCCTGCTAAAGTCCCCTGTCCTCCTAAAGCTGCTCTTTTTTGGGACCTTCTTTTGGCTCAGCTGCTGGTTGTCATTTCAAGGGATCTGTGCCACTGCAAGGAAAAGCAGCAGCCAAAAAGATTAATAAAGAAACCCAGTTTCCTGGGTTGCTTGCTATTGAAGTTTAGTTTACTTTATTGATGAGCCAGGGCTCATTTTATCTTTAAAAACTTCCTACCAAACATTACCCATTTCCCTGCGAGTTCTGCCAAAGCAAATATTCCCATTATTTTATCTTGTGAGGTAAGCTGGCATGCTTTGTTTCTGGATTCACATCTATCATAAAAAGTCTGTATCCAAGGTGAGTTTCCAATACTTAAGCCTTGTTGCAGGAGGCAAAAATGAATAAATAAATAAATAAATAAATAAATAAATAAATAAATAAGTGCTTTGAGAGTATTTCTGGATTTTACCCCTTTACCAGATATATCTTTGCTTTTATTTTGTACTAGCTATCTGGAAGCAGAAGGAAGAGAAACAGAATTACAGTTGTGCTTGCATTGTTACATACGTTATGTTGGGATTGCAGTGAAATACTAACTGGATGAATTAAAACGTATCAAAACAAAAGCCATGTCCTTTGTGAAATCTCATATGCTGAAAAGATTGGGAGTCACTGGGAATTAAAATTTAAGAGTTTATTTCACTAACACCTTATGCATACCTTGAGCTTGGAAAAGCGGGTAATTACCTTGCTGAAATGGACCTGAATTACAGTTGCAAGCATTCTTCCTTTCTTATCTGTAGTTGTAAAAGCCCCAGGTTAACTGTGAAAATGTACCAACTGGTATGTCTTAGCAGAAAACTTCACAAAATAAAGTACTGAAAGTATTAGCTAGACTAATAATTAGATTAGCTCTGTTCCAGCAAGCAATTTTGACTTTCTGCAAAGAAGGACTGTAAATGTGTGAGAGTGAGTGTGTAAATTTTTCCCACATGACTTACTGCCTGTGCTCTTTTGTAGTATCCCTTTAGCAACTACTGCACGACATGACCTTTTCAGCATATTTATCAGTTTCAGCCTTGTGGATGACACAGAGCCTGAAATACAGTTGCTGGGAGGATGAACAATTCCAGGAGACTGATCCAAAATAATTTTTTTTTGCAGGGCTGTTTTGAAGCTCTTGCATCCTGGTAGATGCATCTGAAGCTCTGATGCCCAAATATAATGCAGAACTCAAATTCCATGTCAAGAAATAGGAAAAGGAGTAAGAAATTAGACCAAATAGAAAATAGACTGCATCTGATAAGGCCCGAGTTTACATTTCAATAAAAGATGCAAAATGATAGAATCAAAGTTTATACTTCACTAATAGAAAGATAAATATGTATGAGTTTGTACCTAAAGCAAAAGTAGTGCAATAATAATGAAGAAAATGAGCTGGCTTCTGAATAACAATGTGAATTTGCTGTGTTAGATACAAAAAATAGATACAGAGCAATACATTGTTCTTCAATGAAATAGCATTTGATCTTGTGAAAAACCCTTTCTTAGCTTCTTTTTTTTTCCTCCACAGGCATAATCGTAATGTGGCACCTCTTATCTTATCTTTCAAAAACAGAACTGATATCTGAGCAGTGTCTATACCTGAGGGATATACTGACTTATTAAATTGATTTCTCGGTTCTCAACTGTGGCATTTCTTGCATGTGCCACTGAAGCTTCAGATGATGGTTGTGGCCAGAGTGTGTCATAAGTCCGTTCTGTTCATTTTAAAGGTGTATCAAGACACGGATGAAATAGCGTAGTGACTCAGCACTTCTACTCTTCACACTTGGAAGATCGTGCATCGTGTGCCATTTGCACAACAACCACAAAGTCTGTCTTCCAGCATTAATCCATTTACTGAAGAATTAGCAGTATATCTTCTGTTCATACGTTACTTTCCTGAGATTTTTTGTCAGATTTTATGCTCCCTCCCCAAACTTTCTTATCTTTCAATGGCAGGTAAGAATGACCAGGTAACATAAAGTGGTATCCTATAAAGACAGATGGGGCTGAGATAGGAGTATGCCACAGTCCACTGTAGTACTGAAAGAAGGAAAAATCTGATGCCTAAATCACCTGATTACGACCTCTAATTTCTAATGGGACAAGACTTCACATTAGATGGGAGCACCTTTCTGAGAGTAGCTGTCAGAATGGTCAGATGGAGATTTTCAACCAGCTTTCTTTTCCCTCTCATCGAACAGAGAAAAAGAAAGGAAAGTGTACTTAAGTGGCTGTAACATGTTCAGCTGAAAACAAATGACCTAACTGTGGAAAGAGTTCCAGATGCAAGAACCCATTGTCCTCCATACCACAAAGTTTTAAAGAAAAATGTACTCCTTGGACTTATGTACGGTGTCAGTGACTTAAGTGTTGCTATTTGAGCCTATTTTTAAAAGTTATTTCTCAGATATAATAGAGTTGGTTTAGCAATCTATTTTTTTTCCCCCTCATCTTCTGTTTTATGGCTACCCTGCAGGACTTCTTGTTTCCACTGTGACTCACTTACTGACATCAACATCTGTTTTAGAGCCTGGAGCCTTTCCAGAGCAGGAATTAATTTGGTAGTGGGTGCTATGTCACAAAGATGTGAAATCGAAGATGTAAAAAGTGGAGAAATTCTTATTGTGTGCCTTCCTACAGCTTTATTTTTGCATTTTGTACATGTAATACTCCCTTTTGCTGCTGCCTTTTTGTGTCTGTCTCAGAGGTCTGTTAAATCTCCTGCTGAATGTCAAGATAATACCTCAGTTAAGGCCTGTCTCTGCTTCCTGCTGGGACTTGCTACTTAGGGAGATAAGACACTTTAAGATACGGGATAGGGCACATTTTGATTACAGAATCCAGTGAATATTTCAGTTTTCCCTTATCTCTACTGTTTCCTTGTTTCTGTCTCAGATGGCTCTGTGGATGACTCTGTGTGCACAGAAGGGAATTCCCAGTTTCTGAGTTTTCTCTCTGTATAAATGTATTTCGAAGTGGGGAAGCTTACATATTGGTTTTGGTTTATGTACTCTGGCAGTCCTGTGAAAGGGAGCAGGCTTCCAAAGGGTTTGTGTATTGCTGTCCAGTGCAGTCTTACAATGAGGAGAACAAGTAAAAAGAAATCTCTAAGATCTGACAAATTTCTGGCTTTGTGAGTGAGGCTCATTGAAGGGGAGCTGTGTGTCAGTGAAAATGGTCACTAAATGACCAAGTACAATATAGGATATACTTAAAGAATGATCTCTTCTAAATTTCTATGGACAATTCCTCTCCTTGTCCAGAATGGCTCCCTGAGGTCCCATTGAAAACTCTGGCCAGAAGTAACACTTTTGAACAGCAGACATCCAATTCAGAGCACTTTGCAGCTCATAAATAGAGCTACTTTCATAAGAGGCATATGATTTCCATGGAGCCCTTCTGTAGCTTGTGACATTCTTTGGAACATGGCAATACTGAGATGCTTGGTATCCTGTGGCTGCCTCCTTTTTAGGATAGGACAATCTGTTCTATGGCAATCATTTACATTTTCAGCATTACTTGAAGAAGCAGTGATGAGCATTCATATGGAGGCCAGGAGGCTACATTCAGTTGTAATCTCCAAATCACCAAATTTCTGACAACCTGTGCTTTATTTATCTTCCGACACAATTATTTCTTGCCCTCTTTGAAAATGAATGGCCTAATTGTAGGAAGAGTTCCAGCTGAAAGATCCCATTCTTCTCCATACCATGAAGTTTTTTAAAAAAATGTACCCCTTGGGCTTCTGTAGATGTGATAAAGCTGAGATATATTAAAAGGAAACAACCAAATTTGTTTGGGTACCTAATTTATCGGGTGTTTATATTCTCACTGGCAATAAAAACATTTTACATGATTCTTTTCTTTTTCTGTTTTTGCTTTTTCTGGTCCACTTGATGTTAACAAATATTTTTTATTGCCTTTGTTGTTAAATATGAATGAAAAAAAAATAAGAAGTGTCTTTGAGATGGCAATGTTTCTGCTCAGTGATTCTGGTGGGCAAGGAAGATTACGTACCCATTTTTTAATTAGAAGCACTGAGAATTCACAACATAAAGACTTCACTAAATTTATGCAGGTATTTTAGTAGCAGAAGTAAAGAAATAGTTTGTTGTGTTGACTTTGCACTCTGGAGCTCTAATCCATCTTCAGGAATGAGGCAATAGAGCTCAATTTCATTGAGCAGTTGAGTAACTTTCTAGATGAAAAACATGTTTTCCAGCATCAGTTCCAGTGATCTACCACGAATTCCAGTCCCAACAGTTTCCAGACTCCTGAGCACTCCCATTATGCAACAGGAGTACCGTTACCTGTATAATGAATCCTTTGCTAATTGCTGAAGAGCAGATACTCTGGGCAGATAAGTGTAATTCAGAAACACTAAATGAGCAAGCTCTGCATTTTTTAAGTCACAGATACTATGGGAGTGAATTCCCAGAATGCAAGTAGAAAGTTGCCTTCCCTTGCTGACAAGGAAAATGAATTCAAACAGTTAAGCAGGAGCACATCCAAAGTCAGTGGGACCAAATTTCTGAATTTCATATCTCCCTATTGTTTTTCAATAATTGCACTGTGGTAGCTCTGGACATGTCACTGATGACCTCTGAGAGATCGTTGTTCAGTGTTTCTTAATGCTGTGGTATGTGCTACTTATGAAGAATTCTACGTATGAGCATCCACAGAGCATGGAAATCAGAGCTTAACAGAAGACAGTTTAGCAGAAGCCTCTCATGCGAAGACTGAGAAGAATCTGGGCAGAACGATTTATGAGCTCAGTTCAATGAATAGTGCTCCTTTTTGGAGGTGGTGGCACCTGAGATTAGCTTGTTTTTGGAGCGGTGCTATTAAAAAATGGTCTATCAGGGGATTCTACCTGGAAAATTTTGTTTGTTGCATTTCTGACATCCACCAAGGAGAATCACTATGAATGGAGTTCAGTACACTAAACTCAATTTGCCCATATTTCCCAACACTTACTGAAGTTCTTCAGTAGGCTGTGTAGAGTTTACACTGTGATTAGTGCTTCTACCCACATCTTTTCAGGTTTTCCTTTTACTCCATTTTTATTCCTCATTGTTTTTATTCCTTGTTGTCTTCATTCATACAGAAACCTGGATAGAAAAAATGATCTGTGTCTCAGAATCCCCCTAGGAAACAATTTCTGATCTTTTCAGCTTGAATGTGAGGAAGAGCAACAGCAGTATGTGAAACACTTTATAGGTAGGTCTTGACAGAAAGTGTTATCAGAAAATGAGTATACTTGCTGCCAGAATGTGCTGCTGTCTCTACCCCAAATTCTGCTTTGTGTTTTCCTTTGCAGAGCAGAGCAGAGCAGAGCAGAAAAATAACAAAAGCTTTTCCTTTTCCTTTTCCTTTTCCTTTTCCTTTTCCTTTTCCTTTTCCTTTTCCTTTTCCTTTTCCTTTTCCTTTTCCTTTTCCTTTTCCTTTTCCTTTTCCTTTTCCTTTTCCTTTTCCTTTTCCTTTTCCTTTTCCTTTTCCTTTTCTTTTTCCTTCTACTTCTCCTTCTATTTCTCCTTCTCTTTTTCCTTTCCCTTTTCCTTTCCTTTTCTCTTTCGCTTTTCTCTTCCCCCTCCTCTTTCTCTTCTTTTTTTTTCTTATTTTTATTTTCTTCTTCTTTTTTTCTCATTTTCTTTATATATATATATATATATATATATATATAAATTTTTTTTTAGAGCAGCCTGTACAGTCTCTGTAGAACATCAGTGAGGGAGTGTTATCTGGCCTGAGCCAGCTAGACAGCTAGACTAGCTAGGCAGTGCTGCATTATCAGTGCCAGGTGAGAAATAGGCTGTTTGCAATCACACTTGTTGGCTGGCCTAGTTTTTTTTCTCTTTTTTTTTCCACAAAGTCATCAATTTTCCGGGTTAAACTTGAATTAGAGCTGAATTTTATTAATTCTTTAGCAGAGCTGAATCTTACTGCCCAAAGTTCTGGTGGCCTAAGGAAGAAGCTGAGGTGGGAGCAGAGTGCCAGAGTGCCTGGGGATACTCTTGCTGCTACCAACTTGGGTAAAATGGTAGCAGTAGGTGCCACTACATACCAACTGACTGTGTTGGTGTCCACTGCAGCCAGCTTATTGCAGCTGACCACTTTAGCCATGCAAGAGAACTGGCATTATTCTTAATATTCCAAATAGCAAGGTACTGCTAAATCACTTATTTTCATATGAATGAAAAAACTGAAGTAAGGAAGGATATCATTCCATAGGAGTGAGCATGCACACATCTGTGCCTTCTCCCTTGAACTATTTGATAAAGTTCAGAGCACTGATGAGGAAAATTCTGTGAATTTTCTGCTCAGGTAAAAAAAAAAGTCCATGTTCTTGAGCAAATGTTTTAGCTTTGTAGTCCTCTGTACACCGCAGAAACCATAAACATGTTGAAATCTATTTTACAGGAAGACGACAAACCTAAGTACAATAGGCAGTAAAAAGAAAAGCTATTTCTATACAAAAGCAGACATGTAGAGACAATTTTGAGGTAGAAGTTCTTCCACATTTTATCCACCCATGGATGAATTGCATCTAAATTTTTTCTCCTGATATTTTGGATCAGATAAGACCTTGTTATATGCACTGAGGATAATTTTTCTTTCAGTACAAAAAAATAAATAAATAAATAAATATATATATATATATATATATATCTCATTAGAATTATCATAGAATCACAGAATGGCTTGGGTTGGAAAGGACCTCAAGGACCATCAATCTCCAACCCCCCTGCCACAGACAGGGCCACCAACCTCCCCATTTAATACCAGACCAGGCTGCTCAGGGCCCCATCCAACCTGGCCATTCTATGCTTCTGTGATTCTGTGATTCTGTGATGGGGCTTCCACAGCCTCTCTGGGAGGGCTGTTCCAGCATCTCACCACCATCTGAAGAAATAACTTTCATTCCTGATTTCTGTTGCATTGCTGCTCTAGAGCATTCCTCTCCTGATTCAGGCAAGATTTCCAGATAGGAGATGTTCTCTTGTACTATTTTAATCAGTCCCTCGTTGCTTCTTTTAGCAAGCTGTCTTTTCATTGAGGGATTGCCAGCTGCACTGGTGCCCCTTAATGCTGACATATTTGGAGTCGATATTTGCTAAAAGTAGAAGAAGAGAAAGTAATTTTTCAATAGCTAACAATAGCTGATGAATAATTGCTCTGTGTATAGTAATACAAGACAGAACAGAGCAAGAATTTTGCTTGCACTGGAAAAAACACCCACACAGTTGGATTTAGAATATTTTTATGAGCAGCGGATGCAATTTTGTTAAGGAAGGACGTCATAGGAATCATGTTGTTGAGAGGTTTGTGTGAATACAAGCAGAGCTGAAGAGACTCTTGTAATGCACTGAGACTAGTGTTTGAGTGAAAACAGTCTGGCTTCTTAACAAAGATGGTTATAATATTTGCCATCTTTGCATCTGTAGAAAGTCTCTGTGAACTCCATTTCCCAATAGTTGCCCTCAAATTCAGTTTGTATTCATTCATCTGTCCATACACTCATTCACCACTTGCTTTTTCTAACTGAAGTTTTGCTTTTTGATGTAGTGACTGCAAGTTTTCTGCAGGTGAATGTAAAAGTAAACAATGTGGCAGCTGTTAAGCATCTTTTCTAAAGCGTGATTAGGGAAAAGTAACTGACCTAGTTTTACAGTTAAGGGTAGTGAGGCAGAGGGGCAGGACATATTTTGCCTGAATGATGTTACAATCCTTGCAAAGTTATGCCCAACCTAGGACATTAGGAATACTCTATTCCTTAGTCATGCTTTCAATAAAGTATTTAATGGCTGTGAAATAAGTACAATTATTCTTTTACAATACCAAGTAAGAAATTATTCTAGCACCCTTTATGCTATACTCAAATATACCTCATCTCTTTCACAGAATGAAATAATCATAGAATGGCTTAGGATGGATGCGACCTCTGATATCCTCCAGTTCCAACCCTTCTGCTATAGGCAGCATTGCCACCCACCAGATCAGGCTGCCCTGGCCCTCATCCAACTTAGCCTTGAATGTCCGTGGATGCAACATCCACAACTTCTCTGTGCAACTTGTTTCGGTGCCTCGCCACTCTCTGAGAAAAGAATTTCTGTCTAACATCTAACGTAAATTTCCTCTCTTTTAGTTTGAAGCTATCTCCCCTTGTGCACTCACTATCAGACCATGAGAAAATCTTATCTCCTTCATGTTTATAAGCTTGATACTGGAGTACTGGAGGGTCACAATGAGGTCTCCCCGGAGCTCTCTCTTCTCTATGCTAATGGTGCCCAGCTCCCTCAAACTTTCTTCAAAGAGAGGTACTCCAGCCCTTTGATTAACTTTGTGTCCCTCATCTGGACCCACACCAACAACTCCATTTCCTTCTAGTGCTCTAGGTCTCACTCATCACCAGCATTCACTTGAACATAGAGCCGTTGACTACAGACCTCTGGCTGCGATCATTCAACTGATTTTTATCCGTCAAGTAGTCCAGCCTTCAAATACATGCCTCTCCAACCTAGAGATAAGGATGCGGTATGGGAAGTACTTCTGACTTCTTCACGCTTTTTGTGGTCATTTTTTTCCATTTCATTTATCAAAGGGATACACTGTCCTTGACCCATCTCTTCTGATCAGCACAGCTGTAGAATCCCTCTCGTTGTTTTTGACATGCCTTACAATGTTCGGATCCATCTGCACCTTGGTTTTCCTTAACCCATCTCTGCATGTCCAGATGGCATCTCCATATTCTACCCAGGCCACACAGCCCTGCTTCCACTGCCTAAACCTTTTCTTCTTCTCCCTCAGGTATGTTCAATAGTGTACCAGGAGGCAATCCTCAGTGAACTCCCAGATTCTCCTGGATTGCTTGTAGCTTGCTATGTTGTGTTTTTGTTTTTGTTTTTCCTCTGAAGATATCTGAATGGTTGAAATCTCCCATCCTTTAGCTTAGACTCCTTCTCATCTGGGTGAATTTGTCAAGGTAATTGGACCATAAGTTTCCTGAAAAAAAAAAAGTCTTTCCCTTTCCTCTGTAAAGGCTTTAGCAAAAAAACAGAAGGAAAAGTCATTCACATGGTCTTCTTAGTCTTACAGAATGCAGTAGGTATAGTAAGACTACTGGAGAAATGATCTATAGACTCTTCTAACAAATCCTGTGAGTTTCAAACAGGAACCCAAGGCAAAGTCAGAGTGGAGCTTCTTTTGGAGAGTAACACACCCTTGGGACAATGCTGCCCTGCTTCTGAGTGAGGCAGCATTCAGGCACAGGATGGGTGGGAAAGATCCTCTTAATCTGTTTGATGTGATGTGTGGGTGTACTGAGTTTAAAATGAAGTACAATGGTTTTAAGTGGCTTCAGGAGAGAAATTTGTACTTGTGTCTACAGAAAGGCTTTTAGAAGTTTATTTCAACATGGAACAACAGTACTGAGTTTCAAATGTTATTCTGTAGCATTTTCATTCTATTATCTATATCTTTTAATATTTATTTTTTTTATCTTTTGTGTCAGGCTACTGAAAGGCCATTCCTTTACAATCTTTTTAATTTTTTTTTAATTTTTTAATTTTTTATATTTGGCTTATTTGAACTTCAAATAGTGTGGCCTTTCTGAGGAAGAAGAAGGAAAAGGAGAGTATTTATTCTCTTTGATCGCAGGCCAGCACTTGCTTTTGAAACAGTATTGTTGTGTATAAATAAAGGAGGACTTCAAGAGCTTCAACCTACAGAGATGGGTGAGGACAGAGGAGCAATCTGTTGTGAAACAAAGATTGCTGAGGAGTAATTATTGGCAGCATGATCATAAAGCTGAAACTGACATTTTGTTTTCATGTGTGGGGTAAAAATCCTCTTCCTATCTGTTTAGTATAGACCAGGTTCATCAAATAAAACACTGGTTTGTTTAATTCCTGTCAAAGGAAAAGTTCCAACCATACGTATTCTGTTTTGACAGGACAAATTATAACTTTTTGGGCAGATAAAAGCTTTCATTTCTCCCAAGAGAAAATATTTGCATCTATAGCAAGAATAGAATATGCTTTTTCTTTTCCTCTGGATCAAGCAGAAACAATTCTAGCACTGATCAGTTTGCACACAGGAAGACAAGAGGCTGCAGTGGCATTTAATGATGGCCTGTGCTTTTGGGAGTGATAAGATATAGGACATTGCCCAGTGCAAGTGTTCATCACTAGGTGTATTCACATTTATTTATCTTTTCAAGGATTTACAAAGTATTCTCTTTACTCTCCCACCCCTCTAAGGCTGTTCCTGAGACTGAACAAGTATGCAGCAATTGGAAGTGACTGCCTGCTCACATTACTGTACTTAGGATATCAATTTGTATTCTTCCTGGGTAGCACAATACCTTGAGCTGAACAATCTTTGATACGTGTAACAATAATGATGTGATAATTTTGGGCCACTGCAGATGTTAGTAATCTAAAGAGCAGGTATCAGAAAGGAAATCAAAATGGCAATTTACGCTGCATCCCAATTTTGGATTTACTGTAAGAAAAATAATAGCAATGTTAAACATATCAGGGTAAATTGTTATTTTGGATACCAGTTTCATATCCCCTCAAACTGAGAGTGATTTGCATTAATGTCATCAATGCCTTAACTTGCACTGGGCCTTATTTTTTAATCAAGACTTGTTACTTCATGATAAAGAGATAAATGCAGATAGATATTTCATTCTGATGAGAATCAGAAGAGTACTTTCAAGCTGCTAACAAAATTCCCCACTGACTTCATAATATTTTGTGAGTGGGAAAGAAACTTCAAATTTCTGGTAATCAGCAACTGTGTACTTGGGAGGCAAGGCACCTGGCATTCCAGTTCTATCATCTCTGCTATCCTATCTTGCTGTCCAGGTAGCAGACATGATGTTTATAAATGCAAAGCAGGGCATCTTAAAACGAAACTAAAACAGGAGAACAACAACAACAAATAAAATGGGACATAGCTGAAAACAAAAACCGTGAGTGATTAATAG
Source organism: Meleagris gallopavo (assembly GCF_905368555.1). Classification (NCBI taxonomy): domain Eukaryota; kingdom Metazoa; phylum Chordata; class Aves; order Galliformes; family Phasianidae; genus Meleagris; species Meleagris gallopavo. The sequence goes on from NC_139435.1 coordinate 71,901,373, forward strand.
AAATAAATCATTTTTTTATATATACAGTCTTTCATCTAATGATGAAGTCAAGATGTTTTTTTTCAATTGTTATTAAAAAAAACAACAACTTTGTTCTGATTCAGAAGAATCAGCACAGAGTAACCATCTGGTACAACATTCAGATTAATAGCACAGCTTTTTATTTGAGAGAACATAAAATCTTCTTGAGATAGTTTGAAGAGCTTTTTTCTTTAGGTGCTTGTTCTCTGAAGCATCTTTAATATATGTGAAGATGATTATGAGCCAATAAACTGAGATTCCTCTTTTTTCCATTACTGCATCCATAAGAAAAAATGTCCCAGCAATGAGAGGAATTGTATTGAAGTCATATGCTCCCACCATGCTACAGTGAAGCTCATCCATAGGCAGCTGTAGTACTCCAATGCTTGTTACTAAATATTACTGTATTTACGTGCATGATTTCTCAAGCCCTTGAATCTGAAAGCTGTGTTTCGGGCTAGTGGTAAGCATATAGCTTCATGTCTAAGGTACTGCCTTAGCAAAGAACTAACCTTTTATTTTTTCACTTTTTTTTTTCTTCTTTTTTTTTCTTTTTCCAAAACAGTCAAATTAGATTCATTTAAAATGATGAAGTAGAGTGGGGAAGTTTTAATGAGTAACTGTACTTTGTATTATCTGTGCACAAAGCAGATGTAATGATGCATTATAAATACTGAGAGCATTTAATCAGAGTAGAAAAATATCATGAAATGGTTGTTTAAACACTGCAGAGCTAATGTTATAGTAATTACTTCCCGTTGAGCAAGACATGGTGTACGTTATCTAGGCTCTGTTTGATTAGTGGTACTGCACGTAACATTTTGCCTTTTCCTAGTTTTACTTCAATATCATTTAAAATAAGTTGAAATTCAAACCCTAGTTAGAAAAATAGGAGTATGACTTCAAATCCACTTTTCTTTTATTTTGCTTTCTAACTCAGTCTGAGTAAAATTCTTCCTTTGCTTAATTAAGTCTGGGCAAGGAGACTGAACACTTACACTTATAGAAAACACAGTTCTGTGCTTCTTGTCTCCAAAAATGTTAGAAAAGTTATTACATAAAATGTTGAATTTATTTCTATTAATTTGAAGCAAGTAACTCATGCATATTTCAGCATTCTAAGACCTTCCTCCTGATGAACAGCTGATTTTTCTATTGCTATAAGATCAAGATTAACAGTGATTCTAAATAATACATTGCCTATTAGCTCTAAGTGATAGAGCTCCGATATTTTCAAGGTAAAGCTTATCCCTGGTTGTAGAGTCAGTAAGAGAATACCATAAAAAAGGCAACAGAAGAAAGAAGTATCCTGACTGTGACTTGTATGTGGTCTTGAAAACAGTAACAAATTTTTGGCAGTTTGATTTAGGAATTTTAAAGTCAGGCTATTTCTAATAAACATATTCACAGGCTACTTGACATAACAGTTTTCAGCATTTTTGGGGTAAGTTTCTGGCAGGTGACATTACGTAATTTACTGTTCCTGAGATGCAAGAAAGTTTCCAAGGTGTGTCTCGCATATATATTCCTCAGGAGCACTTTCCATTTATTAAAACCCTTGGGTATATTTTGTAAAACCTTAATCATGTTCTAAGAAATTACGAACACATCATTTCAGAAGAAAATGTCTTTCTGACCTTAGGCCTAGGTACCATTTGGTACAATTGCTACGCTGGCATAAACCTTAAAGTGAAAAGCAGTTCAGGGCTACTTTGAGAAAACACCCAGTGAAACTCAAATGATTTTTGATCAAGAAGAATAAGAACAAGTGGAAACTGCTCCAAGAAACATTGGCTCATGTTAGTGAGGCATATGGAAGGGCAAATCCTAAGCACATGGTTTCATCATCTCTGTGATGAAGGCTTTGCCTTCAGATCAAGAGTACACAAATTTTGTTGTTATTTTGGTTAATAAGGAAGATTAGGTTATGGCTTCTCTAGGAAAATCCTGCAGAGTCACAAAAGAAGCCAAGGCAGCTTCCTTCCAAATAGTCAGCTTTGTGAAAAATGCATTAAATAAACACCCTCACTGCTAAACTGAGCTGAAAGTGCATCTAGGTAGCATTCACCTACATAGAAAATAATAATAATAAAAAAATCTGTATGCATTCACCTAGCTAGTGTGTTTGCTTTTCTGTGACTGGGCCTCATTCTCTGTGTAATGCTCATTTTTAAACCTGGATATTGCATATGATTCCTGTAATTTTTATGAAAGTAAATAGTGTGTCACTGTGATGCATCCTACTTTGTACAGACTGCACTTTGGAAGCATGTCTGTAATTGCAGTCATGACATGAAGATACTTACAGTCTGATTTATCTTTGTCAGGGGGGTAACAGTGCTCAGCACTGAAATCCAGGGTATGTGCGACTAAATAGAGCAATTTGTCAAATATTTTATTGACACAAATTGAAATGAAACTAGTTCTCGTACTCCAGAGGTCACTTTGCAAGAGGAAGAATTCATTACATAAGTATACACAGAAGAAAACTATTTCACATTTGAACTTGATTTGTGAGAGATGGATGTACACACGTTAAACTGCAAATTCATAGATCATGCTTGTAAAGTAAGTTTTAAGAACCTGCAGGCTCAAGTATTCCTTGGTTAATAGTCCCCCAGTTCCACTGAAAAGGGCAGCTGTTGTTGTACTGAGATCTATTAAGTATTTCAGGATTTTATTTTATTTTATTTTTTTTTGGCATAAGAAAACATACGAATTACCTGCTTACCTGCTTTAAGATCATATGATGCGAGCATCTGATCTCTTTCAATATGTACGTGTTTGAACACATACTAGACTATTGGAGACACACATGCACCATTCCATCCTAGTAGAAATGATTTTTAAATTTTAGGTATTTTATTTCAGCTACTGCCTACAGTCGAAAAATATTAGAAAAGTACTCATCTCTTAAGTGTTTGCTTACAACTCTGTAGCTTCTAACACCTGGCAAAATTTTTACTGAGTTACATCTTGACTCTTGACTCAGTGGAAGAGAGCTGTTCCTCAGCTAAGGAGGAACAAAGTCCTCTCATCTACTTAAAGATAGGGTGTGAAGAAGTGAGAAAAGACAAAGGGAAAGAAGAAACAATGATGGAGTTATGAGGAGTGAAGTGCAGGTTTACAACAGCAGTGACATTTATTTGACAAGTACCAGTTTCTTATTGCTGAGCAGCATACCCATTGGTCACATGCTAAAGTCATCAAAGGGAATGTCATCAAAGTGTAATGACAACAGTCTCACCCCAGTGATGAAAATTCTCCAAAAGGGCATAATATTAATGTTTTGCAGAGCTCCTGCAGTATATATCCTAGCCTGCTGGGGGGTTGGAACTAGGTGATCGTAATGGTGCCTTCCAACTCAAACCATTCTATGACTCTATGAGACAAAGAATAATACAAACAGATCAGAATGAAGAATATAACAAAAATAGAACAAACACAAAAATTCACTCTGAAAAGTAGAGTTTTTGCTGTGTTCTCTATATGGAAAAAGTTTCTGTTCAGGCACCTAGCAAAAAGGTAGGTATTTTTTGTCTTTCCCCGGTGCTTTTAGAGTAGTTGACAAGTATTAAAATCCTGGGAGCATGTATCCTACTATACATTTATTTTCTAAGCATCAGAGACATTAACCTTTTTTTTTTTTTCTTCTTTTTCAGATTGTACTTTGAGAAATATTAGTCAAATATATCCACAAAACTGGGAATGTCTTTTAGATTATGATTTGTTGGTTTCGGTAGGAGCATTTTCAAGAAAATGAGCTAAGCTGTCTGATTTAACATTTTGTTCTGAATGAACAATGTTCTGCTGAATGCAGAACTTCTTTGGCAGCAGGCAAACTAGTCCTGTAAGTGTACTGTCTGTCCAGACGTAATGTTCTCTGGACGTCATATTCCCCTGGAAAACAAACAGTCAGCCTCTTTCCTTTTCCTTTTTATGAGCATACACCATAATTTTAGTGCCCTATTAAATAAAGGCTATTGGCTTGGAGTATTTCTTTATGTTTTGCATCCATATAGTGTGTTACTCACTATCTTGTAATTTTCCTCAAAATGAAACTCAGCAACTGAGGAAAATAAAAAAGAAGGGAAGGAAAACTTTCCAGTACTAATGTGCTTGACAGTTTTTCATTGAAAATACTTAAAATTCAGAACAGGATGGTATTGCTTTACAATTACGCATTTTTCTTCAGGGCAAAATTTTAAATTATGCATACACGATTACTCCAGATTATGGAAACATTCAGAAGCTTCCAGAAGATTTCTTCAGATTGGTGAAATTTTAACCATTGGACAACAGAACATTGGAGAAAGTGTTAAATATTGAGCTTTGCTTGCTCAGGAAATGTATTTGAAGATTTAGGATTCTAGTGTGCATTTTATTGCTGAAGACTTCCTGGAGCAGTCTAGTTGGAAGGGAGATTGCTAGGGAGGAATTTCTGATGCAGACTGGAAGTCGAACCAAAGTGTGAAACAAAGAGTTCTTCAAGTAATTGAAAAAAAAAAAAAAAACAAACCATTGATTTTGAATAGCTTTTGACTAATAGTAATTAATGGAAAAATATGAATAGCAAAAATAATAAGAAATAGATATAAACAGTGAACAAGACAAATTTGTAAATCCAGATGGTGAGAAAAAAATTATGGCATCTATATATAAAATGAGATTGGAACTATTTATCAGTACTGAAATATTACAAGCCAGTCTAGTTCACTGGCTAAATTCTACTTAAGACATTTGGAATGCTTTAGAAATATAGTTAGGGGAATATGACATTGTAAAAGAATAACACCCATTGCTTCCATGTAATCAATAAGTAGTAAAAATAAAATATAGAGATATAAAAACTATGTGGAATGTATAATTTAAATTCTGTAATATTGGAGATAACGACTCTTCAAAATAGTACTATTTTGAATACATAAAAATGGAAGCTTTTGATACTGTGGAATTTAAATTTGAAAAAGACCTGGAAGGAGTTTAGTAGTATAGTATAGTATATATAGTATAGTACAGTATAAAGTTCACAAAATTTCTAAAAACTAATGCTGATAATTTTCTTACTGCAGCGGTGCTACATAAATATCTACATAAATATATGTGTCTTTTTTAGTACTTAAGGTTGATGGATTAAGGTAAAATTCTGGTGTAGACTGGAAGTTGGTTGGTGGGTTATAAATTGTTAATTATGATCTGTTTACTTTCAAGATAAGAAAGACAATTCCCGTATATTTATTTTAAGTTAGTTAAGTTTAGTTAATCCTTATTTAGCAAATATAAGGATGACTATAATTAAAATTGGCAGAAAAACATGAGTAAGATTTGAACATTGCAGTTTATAGAGAAGTGAAAAACCTGCAGTGCTGCAGCAAAGAAAGAGGGCAATATTTATTAAGACTTCCTGATTCAAAAGAGGAATAAAGACTTAAATTAAAACCATACTTGGAAGAAGGAGAAAGAGAAAAATATGAATTAATATAAAACCTAAAAATTAGGGATGCATAGAGCATACAAGAGAATCTAGAATTATTGTGCTAAGCAGGAAAAAAGAGGCAAAAGATTTAAAATTTGGCTTATGTGGGAGATAAAGAATGGCAAAACCCATTTATAGATGAAAGTGGTAGAATGATAATGCAAGGAAGAGAGAAGTATGCATAACCATATCTATTCTTTAATTGAGAATAAATTGGATGGTGTGTCAGCATCACCTGAGGATGACATAGTGCCTTCTCATTCACCAAGGAGAATAATAATTAACAATGTTTAAAGATAAATAGTATAAAGAAGGCTTGGACAATTTGTACACAATCTTACACCACTGGGTAAGATGTGTTCCTTGCTAACATTAATATTTAGTAAACACAGAAGAACATACTAGAAAGCAATTTGAAGTAGATGAGCAGAGGTTGGTAACTCATTAAACTGAGTTCAGTTTTACGCACTGTAATAGAAAGGCTGGACACAGGATTTGATTAAAGAAAATAGTAGTATAGCGAGTTCTGTGCTCTTCTTTGGAAAAAAAAGTAATAATACTGGGCACTAAATATTACATAGAAATAAAAGAAGTCATATTTTTTTAAAAAAGTTGTTGATTAGAAAAACTGTGTGAAGAGTAAATAGGGTAAGAACAGGGTTTAGTGACCTCACTTTGTACTATTTTATTTTCATGTAGATTACTGTGTTACAAAGGAAAAACCAGTGATGACTTATGGAACTTCTTTAAATGAAAACAAAATCAAACATCCGGAACCCACTTTAGATAAAAACCTGTGTCACAACTGACAAAAACTCGGATGAAATTCTCAAAAATTTCTGTAGGCACTTTCTGGAGTGAATGAGCAAGGATACTGAATAAAGGGAAGGGTACATTTAATGAATTTGGCTTTAAATGACACTTTGGCATGCATTCCTGTAGTTTGTGTTTTGAAAAAAGAACTGAAGAATAAGGAGGAGTGGACACTTGTTCACTAGGATGCTGTGAAGTTTGGGTAAAATGTGTTGCTGTCAGAGGCCTTTACCTTTCTACCTCTACCTACAGCTTGATCATCAGTGAAGGAAATTCCATTAAAATGCTGAAGGTTTCCACAAGAGCAAAGCAGAATACTTAAATAGAATCACTGAATCACAAGGTTGGAAAAGACTTGTAAAATCGTCTAGTCTAAAAATGGACCAAAAGAAAGAACCAATATCTAGAAACTGAAATTAGATAAATTCAGGTAGGAAGCAAGGGGAAATTTTCTCTTCTTTGAGAGATGGCGATGAGTCATTGGTTTAACCTATTTGGGGAAGTGGTGTTTTTCACAGTACTTTCTGTCCACCATGTTGACTTCAGCTTGGAACCGAAGAACTATTTAAAAATTATATTTTAGTCTGACCCTGCCTGCATTATAATACTCTTCTCTGCTAGACTTCATGCAAGCTCAGCAAGATTCAGTTAAATGTTCCAACATCTGTAAGAGTTGAGCTGTATGTTGAAATGTTCTTTCTTGCCTTTATCTGCATCAGTGTATGAAACAGAAGGAATACCTTACTATTAACTCATCTTCTCCTGCAGAGATGACAGAGGACATTACATCAGTAACAGGAAAATGAGAAGACTGTAATAGTTTCTTGGGGGCCTCACAGAATGTCCTTACCAGCATTTAGAATTTTTGTCTGGCACACAAGGCACAGGTCAGCATTAGGGGCCTGCAATAAGAGGCATGTATTTGCCTCTAATTGTTACTGTACTTCCTTCTACTCAATTGTCATTTAGTGTTTTGCTAAATGTATTTTGATTCATTTCTTCTCTTGCTACTCTGCTCTCAGCAAAAGATTTTGAACACAAAAAGAAATTCTGTAGCAGTGAATGACTCATCCAGATTTAACTTAGTCAGATTTAACTCAGCCAGATTTAACTTAGTCTACAGTATCTAAAGAGTGACAATGCTGTACACTGATTTCACCAAAAGCAGATCTTTAAAAATTACCTTTTCCTTCCCTACTAAACAAGGAATAGAGGAAATTGCTTTCGTGCTTTGTCTAAAATGGTCAAGTGCTTAACAGGAATTTGTTGCAAATCTGCTTTTATTGTATTTGGTATCTTGAAAGCAGTTGTAACTTTCCTGAATTATCTCATTTATTCCTCTAACTCCTCTGATGGTTGCAGTTTACTCGGCGCCAGAAAGTGTATACAAGAAAATGAAATGATTCTGTTTTGATGTCTTTTTGCAATCTTTTCTTCCCAAATACATTTTCAAAATTACATGAAGGATGAGGGCTTTTTTTTTTTTTTTTTTTTTTTTTTTTGTGAAGTACAGAGGTGTTTGCTGACCAAATTTTAGGGTACCTACTTTATCAGATAAACTGTAGACATCCTACTATTGATATTTTTTTCTCACCTATCTAGCAAATTAGGACTTGTTTGACTAGTTTAGCAAGATCACTGAGTGACAATGGTGTCAAGGCGTACTATAATGCTTACTCTTGTTTTCTTGTATGTCAGCACTTACTGTGGTACTTACTCTTCAGTGCCAACAACATTTGCACTTATGTAATTAAAGCATGAGAAAACAAAACACAGCAATGAGATCTGCATAGCTGGAAAGCAGATGACCTAGATATTGTGAGCAGGACTTCTTGCAAGAAAATATATCCAGATATTTCTTGCTATATTATTTTTAAGAATATTACTGATTATGTTTATTACTTCATTAAATATTTCTAAGTCTTAGAATCACAGTCATAGAATGGCTTGGGTTGGAAGGGACCTCAGGGACCATCAACTTCCAACCCCCCCCAACACTGGCAGGGCCACCAACCTCCCCATTTAATACTGTACCTGGCTGCCCAGGTCCCCAGCCAACCCGGCCTTGAACACCTCCAGGGACAGGGCATCCACAGCCTCTCTGGGCAGCCTGTTCAGCACCTCACCACTCTCATAGTGAAGAACTTCTTCCTGACATCCTGTCTAAACCTCCTCGCCCTGAGCTTAAAGTCTTGAAGAAGGTTTGGAATTACCTTGGTGACTGGTAGAAGCACTGGATTCATTGTGAGTGAAGTAGAGAGAACATCTTTTTGTTTCTAAATTCAGTCATAGTTGTACAATCACTGATGCATCAGGAACAGGAAAAACAGAAATAGTTTTAGAAGAGCTCTGAATGGAGCAGCACTCAGAGAGCAGATTACTTTGTGGAAAGTGATCTGTGTCTTAGGCTTTGAAATTTAGTGTTTTTCTGGCCATCGCATTCACAAATTGAGCCCATTTGGGAATCTAGCTTTTTATCTTGGACACAGGTACTCTACAAGAGCTGAATGGTTGCCACTGATCTCACTTCTGTTTTTTCTTTTTTTTTTTTTTTGCATCACTGTGCAATATATTATTTGCCTAAGAAATCATGACAGTGCTTTAGTTAACAAATGCCTAATTGCCTTGTAATGCAGCTTGGAACTTGTTTGAAATCAGACAAAAGAAGGAAAATCCGCTTGCACATATAAATGAGAATCTTGATAAAATTAACTTATGGAAGGTGGAACCTAAAATATGATGTATATTTACAGAGATGCAAACCCTTGGTATGTAAATTGTAGACATATTCCATCTGTTATATCTGGGGAATAACTTTGTACAGCTCTGTTTCCACTATCTGCTTCCAACCTGTGGAATGAATGATTTGTCATTGTTCCCACAAGATTGTTCACACTGGAAGCATACTTCACAGAAGTAAGCTTTAGGCGTATGTAAAATGAAGCACTTACCTCCCATTAACGCAAAAGAAAACACTCATCAATGCTATGTGTTAAAATGAAAACTACTGGTCCAAACAGAAGGTCTGTGTTACAGTTTCCCATAGAAACATCGAGCATTTCTATTTCAGTGCCACTGAAGTTTCAACAAACTAAATAAAATGGCAGTGTGCACAGTATAAATGTCACATCTAGAGAAAACTCTGTATGAACATTGCACAGTTCTATGAAATGCATCTAAGCCAATGAGTGAATGCAACTGTAGCGATAACTTAAGGTATGGCAGAATTGTGGCTTGCCATCACAGCTGGCTGCTTACTAACAGTTTGGATGCTTAGTCACATATCATGCTTTCTTGCTGTAACATCAAACACAATAATACATTAAGGCCATTTCTTATCTTCTAATTCACAGTGTTCAGATAGAAAACTTCAGGTTAAAAATGGGAAAGTCAACGTTTTCCAGTCTTGGAAATGCTGATATCACATTTTTGTGCTTTCTTTTTTGTGGGTGATGATAAGTTGTAAGAGATTCCTCACATAGTTCCTCCCAGTTCAAACCAAATACTCTAAGAATTTGGGAAAAAAGTATTTTAAGACTGATGTCTTCTTATTACAAACTTATGGGAACGTACATGAAATGTTCAGGAAAGTGAGTGAGTGGAAATTCCTAGTTGTGAACGCTACAGGGTAGAAGGCGGCACCTTCTCTGTTTTGAGCACAGTGGTACCATGATGGAAGCAAGAGACCTCCTGTAACAGAAGGGTGAGATGAGTAATGGAGAACATTAGCTATTGCTGCAGTACAGATGTATGCCTTTTGAAGTGGCAGAGCTGGTGTTCTCGTCAGCTGTGTGCTTTTGATATTTTAGTAAATATCTGGGTTAAATTGAGCTGCCAGGGTGTGCCCGACTGAGCGCTGGCATGTGACATTAAGAACACAAGGTTAGGTGAACACTTCAGGCCACATCAGAAGTTGAAAACCTGGAAAATTATGGACTTCAGGTTGGACTTTAATTAAGGAAAGTCTCTGGTTACAGGGCCTGTTTTGTACAGGAATGTATGCCCTTTGCTGCAGAGGCCGGGTAGATGATGCAGAGAGTGAGATAAGCTTGAAGAGTAAGAGAGACACCTTTCCTGGAATCACTGCAGCAGAAATTTGGCTATCTCAGCCTTTGACATTGGGATCTAGATTAGATTTTTCACAGATGACTGGCAGAGGCCATGGGCTGTGCTTTCAAAATGAAACTTCATAGAACACCACCTGCTTTTTGAAGTAAGGCTTCAGTTGTTTTGTGTTGAGCTTGAATATTAAAGTGAGTATTCTGAACTTGTTATTTCAATGAATGGAGAATTGCATTATTAGTCACCTCACTGCACTGAGGTGTATTAAAGATATGCTGATTGCTATCAGCAAAGTGTTTGGTAACTTAAAAAATCTTTACAGTAAATGCAAATCTGTGTTTAATTGCATATCTATAAACATTATGTAGTGAGTCTTTGACTGTATTTGAGTAGTCAGAAGGCCTGTACAGAACCCTGTAAAAGTAATCCTCTCTTTCAGATTACTTTTTCGATAAACAAATAGATCACGACTTTTCTGTAAAAGCTTTTGCTCTTAATAGACTATCAAATCGGCTATTCCCAAGGACTGTTGGCTCTTCTCATTACCTTGTTTAAATCAATTCTTTTATAACTAGGACTTTTTTTTTTTTTTTTTTTTTTTTTTTTTTTTGGAAGACAGTTATAATGTGAACTAGTTCAGATAAGAATATACAGTGCAGCTTAATTAATGTGCAAAGCTTACAGAGATAATCAGCTTCTGCCTGATATATCATTAAGATTAGGAGCTGAAAAATACTACTTCCTGAAGATTCTCAGGATAAAAATAAATCCATGAGACTTATGTCTTTTGTTTTTTCATTTTTATTTCCATTCATTTTCACTGATCAAACACAAACTGTAGGGACCCCAAGTGTGTGCATGCAAAGGAAAAAATGAAGTACCTTTTTAATAAGCCTCTGAAACCTCAAGAGAGACTGTATTACTTTCAGTCAGCAAAAATTACTTAAAAAAAAAAGAACAGAGAAACTCGTATTTGATAGCTGCTGAAAGAGAGAATAATCCAGATATAGACACTATGGCACAACACGCCATGCAGTTTCAAGCTGCTACACATTAGTCACATGTATCATGTGTATAGCACGTATAGCAGTGTAGCACATCAATCACAAGGAGCCCACTGTGAAAGCTTTTCTGCTGTGTATTTTTTATGAGAGCTCTGCAGTTGATGGGAAAGATGCATATTTTTGTATGAGGGAGACTGAACAAACTGTCTTTAACATAATCTGAACTGTTGTTGGCTGATAATGCTTAGCTGGATCCTAAAATGGAGATTTCCCATCCATGCTTGATAAAACTCTTCATCTCAGGCAATGCTGATGGCTCCCAAAAGACTGCTCCAGATCTAATCAGTGCTAAAACATGAGAAGGGTGGTGCTGACTGTAGCAAGTTCCAGCTTCATAGAGATCCCATTCAGGCATTGGGTATCGGCGTTGGTCTGCAGACAGCAGTTGGAGTCAAGTCAGAGACAGACAGTGGCAGACTCAGCATCTTGATCCAATTGTAAAGATAACCCAGTGTGCAACACAGACTTGTATGAAGAGCATGCCAAGGCAAGGAACTGCCAGTGCTACAAACAGCACCTTTGCAGCCTTACATCACGCTGCTTCATGGCCAGCTCTTCCCACAGTACCTGCTTATAACTCTCTTTCCTATAGACAATTTTGTATTTCTCTGTGGGCAAGGCAATGGTGGAATTGGAAGTCAAGATCCCTGTGTGAACAATTTCCCTAACCACATAATGCCGAGCAGGTAAAAGCCATTTCATTCTGGTAGTGTGATTAAAGGCATGTTGCTGTTTTCTGGTCACCCTCCAGAGGCTGGTAGTGAACACTTTAGATTAAAGGTTTCTCCAGCCTTATCTCTCTGCTACTCTGAGTTGCCTCCGGTCAGAGCTTGTAAGTGAAGCAGGACTGAGAAGTTGTTCATATTCCCCAAGTGTAAAGACCTGAAATTCTTTATCTGGCTCTTTTTCTGATATCAAGTCAAACTCCTATGCAAACAACAGGCGGTTTTTCCTCTATTGCCAAAACTCATTTTATCTCAGAATTCTAGAGAAACGTTCAGATAATCTCCATAGTTTGTGATTGAATAAGGTGTTCATGCTAGTCCACGTATTCTAAGAGATAACAAAAAATGCATAGCAATGGGATTTTCCTTCCTTTTCCATACGGCTGTAGGAACAAATGCTCATTAAAAAAGGCCTAGAAAAGTTGCCTTTATGGCAGCTGAAGTTGTTGATGACACAGCCTGCCCAAGAAACTGTCCCAGGACAATGTGCGACTATGAATTTCAAATTGACCTTTGCATATGGATTTACTGTGCATCAAGTCTACCAAGGTTTCATATCCAAAAAAAGGCCTCCAGCAGTGAGCAGACCAACAGACCACCAAACCTCCTCACAAATAGAATATTACCTCAAGAAACCCATAAGAAGAAATATCCTAAGGTTTACAGTCTCATAGTGGCATTAATGGAAAAACAAGTGAGAAATTAGGTTAGGAAATGCCAAAGTGATTGTTGCCTGGGGGAAAGGAATTCAACTATCTTCCATTTACAAGAGCACATTTGTAAGTCACCCTTTGAACTCTGGACATGGTTGTACACTTGTCTTTCAGCATGTATGAAACAAGCAATCTTTTTTTCATGGACTCTGCTCAGAAAAATAACTTTGATTAATTTGGAATTGACACTGAAGCTTAGAGTTAGTATAGGAAACAGTTTCAGCATTTCGGCATGGATGAAATTGTTTTTTTAGAATGCCTGATATGATGCTATATTTTGGTTCTAGGAGAAAAACAACGTTGATAACATGCCAATGTTTATAGTTGCTGCTAAGCAGTGTTGTAGAGAGCCAAGGCCATTCACAGTAAAGTTTTTTATTTTGCTGTACTGTGTGGCCTTGGCTTATGTTATGATAAAATTGCCAGCTGAGAAACTGGTATTTTAAGTGTATTCTGCATTGCAGTCATCTTTGGGCTATGGAAACCACATCATTGATAATATCAGTAATTACACAATTTGCTTTCTCTCCATGGGGAGCCTGGCTATGGAGGATCTAGGGGACGACGCTTTCCACCAACTCCTCAGCCTTCCTTTCACTTTTCCTTCTTTTCCTAGAGCTCAAGATCTTGCAATAGCCCTTAAGAATACTGAATATCTGTGGGATGTTCATACCAGCATGCTGCTAATGATATGTGTTGTGAGTGTGTTTCAGGTAATGTTAAATATTAAACAATTATTTAAGAATATCACCCTGAGATACGCCCCAACGTGGGATAATTTTGATTGTCAGGGAGTGTGGGATAATATGGGCAGGTGCCTGAAGCAGTGGGCACCCCCAGTGATTTGAAACTTCACTTTTGAACAACTGCAGAATCCTGAAAAACTAACAGAATATTTGGAAAAGGCCTGCTGTTGCCCTGGCAATGCTAAAGAAGCACAAATCATTGCAGCATGCTGACCTATGCCTACTGAGCTCTGTTCAACAATATTCAGCTTCCTCAAGAGAAAAATTCTGAATCTGATGACAATGCAATGGACCCTCCAGCTCCTGTGGAGGAGACTCTGGCATCTCCAAATTCTGAAACAGGGACTACCACAGTCTCATAGTGGCATTAATCAAAAAACAAGTGAGAAATTAGATTAGAAATGCTCTGCAGTCACACTCACTAATAGAATGAGCCCTGTAGTTGCTCCAACTCCTGCAACAGATTCCGTGGTTGACCCATCTCCTGAAGTGAGCCCTTCCATCCAACTCCTATAATGAGCCCAGCTCCTACAACACATCCTGCAGCTGTGCCAACTTCTGCAACAGATCCTATGGATTCTCCAACCCCCATGGTGGACTCTGTGACTGCTCCAGCCCTCACAACATACCCTGTGTTTGCTCGAACTCTCATGGTGGACCCTGCAGCTGCTACAACAGCTGCTATGAGTCTTACAATTGTTCTCACCTTTTTTGACAGACTCTGCAGTTACTCTAAACATTCTGGTGGACCCTGCAAGTGCCATGACCCTCATAACCAGTCCTATGGCCACTTCAGTCCCTGTTGAAAGCCCCGTAGTTCAACTAGAGAACCAACCACTGCTATCAGCTGCCCTATGAGTAAGACGAAAAAATGTCAATGAAATTCAGGACATTTAGCAAACAGATAAACTTATGAGTTCAGAGAAGAAGATAGAGACTAAACAGGGCCATCACAAATGCAGGAGGAATAAGAAACAGAAACCACCCAACTCCTGATGTTGAGTAAGCTGCGAGATTTGTGAAAAGATAGTATCTGTGGGCCAGGTAAGCACATGGCCACCCGGTTGTTCTGATGCTGGGATGGTGAACTCAGTAAAATGGACTTAGTGGGCAGTGAAGCCAGGCAGCTGGGATCTCTTTCTAGGGAAAGTGGCAATTACAAAGCAACTGGAAAAGTCTTTCACCCTGTGATGGCAACTCTTGTCAGTTACGAAGGAAAGGAAGGCCTAGTATTTGAACCAGGCAAATTGTCTGCCACGGAGACAGGTATCCAGGACTTGAGGGAACTAGCTGTGGTAGAGATGAAGTATGGCATTAGTTTTTCAGAATTTTGAAAGACCATTGTAAAACTTGAGGTGTTTAGTAGTGAAAAGCAAAAATGATATGATAATATGGTAGTAATTATATCTCTTGGCCATTAAAATTTCAGTTTTTTTTTTTCTTTTTCTTTCCCCCCTCCACCGCCCTTGCCCCCCTTGAGCTGGGAGTCTTTACTTCTTTATCTGTCAGGCAGCTGCTAGGTAGGTTATTTTTGATCCTGAATCATTGGGCATGTCTTCACCTTTGTACAAGCAGGAGTAATGACAATGTTTTCAAGGACAATTCATGTAGGTGCTATAGATTTCAAAATCAATGGAGTGCTGCAAAATATAATGGAAACCATAAATGTCATCATAGAGGAAGGTATTAATGTCAAATAATGGTCAGGAGACATGACTGTCTGAAATCATATCAAACTGAGATACCTTGTATGGTGAGAAGGCAGCGATATTTCATTTATTTTTCATGAACACTCTCAGTGTATTATGGTGCCTTGGGCAAGGGATATCATCCAAATCATACACACATTCCTTTGTATTCATCTAAAATGGCTGAAGTTATGAAACAGTGCACACTGGATCTGATTGAATAAAACATGGATATGTGGCAGATAATGAAATCTTGTCTGTTGTAAAGACTAGATTGTTGTAGAAAGAAAGTGTAGGCTCTCTGTTCTGATTTTCCTCTTTTTCCTTCCCCTAGCCATAAAACTTGAACATGGAACGTTAAAATATTTTGCAGTTTCTTATACTGTGTGACATCATTAGCCATAAGCAGTTCCAAGAGCTTGGTGTGGAAATCAGTAGCAGTCCAATCATAGAAGTTTTTTGCTTGCATCTTCTAAATCCCTTGAAAAAAAAAGTGCTGATGTGTTAGCCTGTTCCTCCTTCTCTGAATGTATGTAGATATCTTCATAATTTCCACAGATACAACCAGGTCAGCTGGGTCCCATTTGCTGAAGATGCCTGATCTGTAGCTTGCGTGTGGTCCATGCCAGCCCAGCACTAGGTAAGGAAATTGCCTGGTGTGGCAATATGTTCCCAGGAAGGCATGCTCCAGAATAGTTGTGCTGGCTGGACTAGTAGCTCAAGATGCTGTCTTCTTAGGAAAAAACCCAGAAAGCAAGGAAATGAGATAATTTGTACAGGAGAGTAGATCTCCCTTATCAGAATCTGGTTTAGAAAGATGGGATGCTTGATTGCAGCATGGTTTTCAGTCAAGAAAAGGTTGAGGGAAACGTCATCAATGCTTAATAAATATATAAATAGTAGAAATCAAGTGGTACCAGCAACAGTACAGGGGGTGATGGGCACAAAATAGAAGTTCCATAGGAACAAGGGAAAAAACTGAACTTTCAGGGTGACAGAGCACTGGAATATGTGCTCAGAGAGGTTGTGGAGTCTCCTTCTCTGGAGATATTCAAAGGCCTCCTGATGCTTTCTTGTGTAACCTATTGTAGGAATCTTGCATTAGCAGGTTGTTGGACTTGAAATCCCTGTGATCCAGTGACTTCAGCTGAGAATTTAAAAAAAAATAATTAGAGATTTTTTGTTATAATGTAAGCTTTGAATCAGCAGCATCAGAAGCAAAACTGGATTAACATAAATCCTTCAAGGGATAAAACACATTTGCAGATTAACCCTGACCTCTGCTTAAAACTCAGACTCCCAAGCACTCTCTTCTGTATTGATTTATCTAAATAGCACTGCCTGACTACACAGAATGAAATGCTTTCTTTGTGGGTCAATTAACAGGTATCTGGATAGGATTCAGATTTTGTTAAGCACAGAAAATCCCATTACTTGTTGCAGGTGGTTACTGCGTCTTGGCAAGCAATACAAATATCACATTTGGAAACTTGAAGTATGAAAATCCATGTATCCATATATATCTTGAATTTGAAGTGGATGAATTTATTGACTGCTGCTGTCTTTGAGATGGAAAAAAAAGGTGGAGTCTGTTCTAGCCTTTTGAGTTAACAGGAGAGAGTTCTATGTAATTTTGCAATTGATGATTGAAAGTGATTTGTCAAATGTTCCACATGATTGTGTTAAACTAGATAACAGGTTAAACAGCAAAGAGGGTTTTCTGAATTTAAAGATGGTATCATTTTATTGCAAATGAGAAAAAATCAAAGTAAAACACTAGACCAAAGCAAAACATTATCTTATAAATTGCCAGGCTAATTGTGTGCCACTCTGAACCATTGTCTAGTTCACATTAAATCTCATAGTATATTCAGGTCCTCTAAGTAGGTATTCTGAGTCCATTCTGAGGCTGTTCCATATCCATCCAGCCCTGAATTTCAGTGTTACCTCAGAAGAAATTGAAATGCTGTCAAACTGATCACTCCCATGTGTAAGATCTATCTGACATCCAATGGAATTTTAATTAGATAGGTCGTTTGATTTTATTTTACTTTTAGTCAGGAAGCTTCTTACAAATTGAGGATAAAATTCTGCCTCCAAAGTGAAACAAGTCTGAGACGACCTGAAGCTGAATGTATACAAGTCCATGGGCCTAGATGACATGCCTCCTGGTGTTCAAAAAGAACTTGCAGATGTAGTTGCCAAGCCACTCACCATCCTATTTGAAAAGTCATAGCTGTCAGGCAAATCTTGGATGACTGAAAAAATGGAATCATTATTCCCATATGCAAGAAAGATACAAAGGAAGACCCGCGGGGCTACAGGCTGGCAAACCTTATGTTTGAGCCTGGGGAGATCATGGAGCAGATCCTCCTGGAATATATGTTAATGCACATGTGAGATGAGCAGACAACCAGCAGGACATCACCAAGGGCAGGTTAGTCCTGACTAGCCAAGTGGCCTTCTGTAATGGTGTGATGACATTGGTGGAGAAATGAAGGCCAACTGGCATCATCTGCCTGGACTTGTGCAAGGCCTTTGATATGGTCCCACCCCACATCCTTATCTCTAAATTGGAGAGATGTGTATTTGAAGGTTGGACTATTAAGTGGATAAAGAGCTGGTTGGAGAGTCACAACCAAAGGGCTGTGGTCAATGACTTTATGTGCGTGTGGAAGCTGGTGACAAGTAGTATCCACCAGGGGTTCAACCTGGGACTGATTGGTGCTCTGCAACATCTTTATCAAGTGATGATAATCGGATCGAGTACGCCCTCAGTAAATTTGCAGAGGACAGCAAGCTCCACAACCGAGTGGAGTTTATAAGACAGTAGGAAGGGATGCCATCCAGATGGACATGAGCAGGCTAGAGGAGAGGGCCCATGGGAAACTAATGAGCTTCAACAAGAACAAGAGCAAGGAGTTGCACTTGGGTCAGGGCAATCCCAGATATGTGTATAGACTGGAAGGAGAACTCCTAGAGAGCAGCCCTGCTGAGAAGAACTTGGAAGGTCCTAGTGGATGCAATTTAATATGAGCCAGCAGTATGCATTTGTAAACTGGAAGGCCAATGCTACCCGAGGCTGCATCAAGCTAGAAGGGAGAGGGAGGTGATTGTTCCCCTCTGTCATGGGACTCCATCAGTAGTAATGTTTTTAGGCTTGGGGCTCCCAGCGTAGGGAAGATGTGGAGCTTTAGGAGAAGGTCCAGAGGGTGGCCACTAAGATGCTCAGGAAGTTAGAGAACCTCTCCTACAAAGACAGACTGAGTGAACTTGTTTTGTTCAGCCTGGAGAAGAGAAGGCTCCAGGGAGACCTCATTGCAGCCTTTCAATAGTTGAAAGGAGCTTATAAGCAGGAGGTAAAACAGCTTTTTAAATGGGCAGATAGTAGTAGGACAAAGGGGAATGGTTTTAAACTAAAAGATGGGAGATTTAGGTTAGATGTCAGGGGAAAATTTTTAACTGAGAGTGTGGTAAGGTGCAGGAACAGGTTGCCCAGAGAAACTGTGGATGACCCACCCTGAAATCAGATATTCAAGGACTGTCCTGGATGGGCCCTGGACAGATCTAGTGCCTGATTTTGTGGCTGGCAACCCTGCCCGCGACAGTGGGTGGAACTAGATGATCTTTGTGGTCCCTTCCAACTCAAGTCATTCTATGATAAAGAAATTAGGATTTATAGCTGTTTAATCCCAAAAGGGATTTGACTAAATCATTATATTGAAATGTGATAGAGGGCTAAATCTAATCAAAGGCACATATAACTCACAGTCCTGCAACTAGTTTGCAACACTGGCCAGCACTGGATGATTATGAAGAGAGCACAAAGTCACACAGTACCAAATGGAGCCTAAAAGCCAGAAAAATGTACATGGGAGCTATTTACTGATCCAAACAAATGCCATTCTCTATTTGATCTTTGTTAAAACATGTGCATATGTGCCTTTTTGTTCTGGTGTACATCAAGTTCAGAATTGGCGTTCTTGGCAGGACTATTTTACTTCTGTCAGCAGGAGAAGTAACTTTTTTATTTGAGGTAACACTGCTGCAAAGGTGGCATTTATATGCCTCTCAGAGTGCAAGTGATGGTAAAAAGGAAATGATATCAAAGTACTTAGGTCAATCTGAAAGTAATATTTCCTATTTGTTTTCATGGAAAATACAACAGATATAAAGAGTATAATACAACTATCTGAGAGGGCAATTTCTTAGCTAAAAAGCATTACTTTTCAACATAGTTGCCACCATTAGCTATGTATTCTTTGCACCACTCATCACCACACTGTGTTCCTACCCTGCTGTTTGGTCTCTGTAAACAATTAGGAAACTAATCCCAGAAAGTGAGAGTAGAGGTTGAAATTGGAAATGCTAAGTAGTCTATCATATTTTTTCCACTGAAAACAATGTACCTGTAATAGTAATGTTACAGCAGATAATACTCAACAGTGAATATCAAAAATACAGCAAAATCTAGAAATTTTTGAACTGGTATTTCTGTTTCTGAAGATGATTTAACAGTAGAGATAACAAAAGTATTCACCTGCTGCTGGAAGTTTATCTATTCATACTGTATCCTTCTTTATTTCCAACAGAGATAAAAGGATATGATTCCCCACAGATGCATTCCTCTCTTTTTACTTCTAAGTGCACTTGTCCCCTTAAGCCTCTGAGTACACTTTATGTGGCTGGTGGTTGGGTGCTGAAAATGTATGCTGTGCCCAGAAGGATTCTTTGTGGAATACTTAATGAGGAAGACATGAGCTGGATGAATGCATTAGGTTCTGAGGTTGAGGGGGAAGTAGCCTAAAGCTTGTAGTGCTGTTTGCATCTATATTTTTCTTTATATTTCCATTAAGATTTGTTTTCATATAGGAAAAGGGCCACTTGACCCTATGATCTCTAAAGAAACTGAATTTTGAGAAACTTCCTTCAGCAAGCTGAACTTCCTGAGAATGTGTGCACGTCTTGGTCATGCATTTGGGCAATTTTTAGCAGTTCTTTGCTGTTAAGAAAGAAGGATCTGCCAGTTGCAGGGATGATAAGATAGAATATAAAGGAAGGTTTAAAGAAAATGAAGCTATATTTATGAGATTAGACAGATTAAGGTTGTGTTAGTGTATTATGAGAAAAAATCAAACAAGTTTAAAGGTATACATGAGTAGGTATGCAGGTTAGATTTCTTTTAAGTTCTGTGGGAGAAAAATTTGAGTCAAGCAATCAAATTTTCATTATGGGAATTGAATGGCAATCATTAGTGACACCTGGTAGCGGTGCCTTGCACTCTTTCTATCTCCCACCACCCCCTTCATCTACCTATAATGTCATCAGGAAGTATGTTTCTACTGTATTATTTCTTACTGGTACTTTCCAGATTGGTAATGTATTTAGAAAGGCAAGTGCAAGATATTTTGTCTTTCAAGGAGGAAATTTCAGTGAAGAATTTGGGCACGTTTACTCTAGGTAAAAAGGAATTGCATTAATGTATTTCATCTCTGAAGACCTTTTTTCCCCAAAGAATAATGTATCTTTTAGGTTCATTATGTTCTTCCCGTTCCATTACATTTTCTTTAATTAAATGCCTATTGCCATTTAACTGCTCTTAAAGTTGCCAACCAAATTAATGCACTACTCTGAACTGGTGCCTTGGGATTTGTACTGGCTAAATCCCTCAAATGTCATGCAATTTTTGTTTTCTCATTCAAACACAGGTTTTACAAAACCTTTGTAGTACAATCTGTCTGGTAAGTTCGTCTTACACTCTTGTGGTTTCATTTTGCTGAGATGGAAAAGCATTAACTGCTATAAATGTGAGCAGAATGTGCAGTCTATGTGGGAAGCAAGGGAACTTAAAGCAAATATTTGCTCTTACTGCTGAGAAACAGCACAGTGATGGCTTTAAATTTAGTTTTGTTTATATATTTTAGGCAACAATTATCATGTTATTAACGAGTAAGACTTCTTTTGTCAGATGCTCAATTAACTCAGATAATGAACTCTTATCCCATTTTTTCTTAGGTAGTTATAGAATTAAGAATAATTGTGGGGTAGGCAAGGAAGAAATTCTTGTTTTAGAATGCTCTTCTCACCCTGATCTGTTTTGTTTTTTTCCTGCAATAATAAAAAGAATTGTTAATGCAATATCTCAAGCCTTCTGAAATTGGTCTGAAAAGCTGGGATCTAAAAAGATTTTTGTGCTGCATTTTCTTGAACATGCTCTAATATTCTATGGGAGTATGATCTTAAGATTTATTTGAGCTGAATTGTTTTGTTTTTTTTTTTTTCCAAAATAATGGACAACATCAAAAATAACATGGCAAAATTACAGTTGACTGCCTTGTATTAAAGAGCTGACACCTGCAAATTATGGAAACCATCAAACACTGTAAAATGCAACTCTGCTGGATCTCAAAACTCAGCCAGGAGACATTATATTTGTCCTTAAAATGTGCAACATGATAATTTTATGTCTGTAGATTTCACAGTAGCAAAGTGTCATTATGAGTCACCCGCTGTAAATTTGTTTATCTGCTCCAGTGACAGCAGCTGTTAAAAGTTTAGAAAAGTTAGTCCATTGCTATAGACTTGTTGGCTGTATTCAAAAGACCGTCAAAGTCCATCTTTTTCACTTTATAAGGCAAAAGAGAAATTGGGGGAAAAAATGATATTTTTCTTAAAACTTTTTCTGAAAACTTTTCTAACTCTGAGGTTTGCTTTTTGTTGTTACAATAGAATAGAAAGTCATGTTCAGTTTTCTGCCACATCTATTGAAAAGATTTCCTCCTGGCAAAGGCATGGGATGAGGAGTCAACATTCTTTTTCCACTCGGCAGTATTGTATTTCTACTTAAGTGTTCATGGGAAGACTAAAGGATTTTAATCAACAAAGAAGGGAAGAACCTTTAGATCTGTTCCACTGTTACTAAACATGATAAGATGTAGAACACAGAACTGTGAAGACATTATGCTTTTAAAATAAAGAGTGGCAAAACAACTTTGTGAAATAACATCTTCAACCTGCTCTGGTGGAAATGGATGTGGCACGTGTTGCTAAGATAGAGATGAGAGCATGCTTGGTGTTTCCTTGCTTCCCAGAGATGCTACAAAATTTCTTCCTATGTCCTGTGTTGTGTCCTGATGACTGGGGGAAGATACAGCAGAGCTCTTGAGGTGATTTTTCCCCTACCAGAAAAACTCTCTGATGGACCCTTCCAGAATAATATAGAGACAGAATTACAGAATCACAGAATGGCCCAGGTTGGAAGAGACCTCAAGGGTCATGCATCTCCAACCCCCTGCCACTTGCAGGGCTACATTTTGGAATTCACCCCCAAATCTCTTTCTCAGGGAAAAGACCAAGTACTGTGTAGTGGTTGCAATCAGCAGCAGATGTTTGTTCAAAACTCTGTCTTGAAACAGTTAGTGCTTTTAATTGGAGATGCACTGTGAAAGTTGACCACTAAGTGGTTTATGGAATATTTCCAGTGATTGCTTGGAACAGAAGATTTGGCCGTGAATTATTACTATTTTTTCTGCCCACTGCTCTAGCTGAGTTGTCAAGAAGCTGCTGAGATAATTCTCTATTTTTTTGCAAACAAGAGAACACAGATGGGATTCAAATAAAGGCTTATACATTCCCAAGACTTTCTTGTGCTCTCTGTTCAAAAATATGCCTGCCCTGTCTGGACTTTGCACTGACATTTGGGCATGTTCAGCTCAGCTTACTTCAAAGGAATGGAGGATTAAAGTGAAACTCAGTGAAGGACATTGTAGATGGGACTTTTACAAAGGATCATTATTGCTCTGCCAGGTGACTGAAGTTCTCTCAAGCTGCAACTGTGATGTGTTCATGGCCTTAATGGAAAATTAATTGTGTGGAGGGTCCTGGTCTGCAGATCTTGCCTTCTGACCTCAACATGTATATGCTAATTTTTAAGCTTAGATTCATATGCCATCTACACTGAATTGACTGCATGGAGAAAAGAGTTTTCTGCTTTAATAAATGTATGATTAACCTACTTTTCTCCTGTATGAATTTCAGGGTGCACACACAAGGTCCAGCTGTGGTCTCCATGCTGAAGATAATTGAGAAAAATAAACAAAACCAATACTGAAAAATCATTTCCTATGATTTTCTTTTCCCCTTGGTCTCTTGGCAAGTGTGATATACTATTTTAATATAGAGAAGGTTTTGGTATGTTGATTCTGGACACTTCAGCAATTTTCTTCAGGGATATTGCCAAACTTTTATCAGCTTTTATTTATACTTACAATTTTTGTTAATGTGCCTTTACTTAAACAAACGTTGATGCCAATATTTCAATTTATTTGGTATGATTGGATAAACATGTAAGTTTATGCAAGTATTAATTTCATAAGGTTTCCTCACTTTCTTTGTGCACCCTGTAGTAACCTTACAGTGTTTTTTTTCCTTCTTCTGTTGTAAAAAAACCTGCTAATACTGTTTGCATCTAGAAAATAAACATTCACTGAGTGCTGCTACTGCAGTCTAATTAAGCACATCTTGAAAAACTGATATTTTAGATGTCAAAGAGGTGACAGCTGGAAAGAACTGCAGTTTCTAGGAAGGACTGGCTTTGGTGCAAGTCTCATGTTGACCTCAGAGGAACTGCAAAGTGTAGATAAGAACTGCAAGGTTATTTTCAACATGCTTTCTCTGCTCTGTAGTGTTAACCTGGTAGCATAGCAATAACACACCAGATGAAGATGGAACTTTCATCCTATCAGTCTGTTTTTAGGGAAGCATCGTGACAAGCAGAGAACTCCTCTAAATTTGTAATCTTAATAATGATAAACAAGCTATTCAATTCTAGAAAGTAAAATCACTAAAAGTGACAGTGATTAAAGATAGCATCACTGTTATTGTTTAGCCTTGCTAATACTTCAGTTTTCAATTTCCTTTCAACTAGACAGAGTATACACACAGAAAGATATCTTGATACTTAGCAAAATGCCTGCTTGGGTTTAGCTGACCTTTCCTATAAATCAGAGAGAAGTTGCCAACTGGGTATTTTGTAATGTGCAGGCAGCAAGAAAATGAGTTGAAGAGCCCTCTGAAGCAAAATAATAGCACATGTTTCAACACCCTTCCCCCTGTCTTCTACCACTTGCACTATGATAATGCAAAGAGCTATTACTAAAAGATGTATCAGCTTCAGGATCTCTTCCTTCACAGAAAGCATTACAGTTATGTGTGAGATCTTATTAACGACTATTTATTTTCAAAGTACGCTTCTCCTTGTCTGGCATGAAGAGGGAAGTGTAAAATGATACAGAATACTAAATACTGTTATTTCATTCTTTTATCTAATTTCTACTCCAGCAAAAATGCATGAAAATCACTGTAACAGTTCATATAGATAAAACACATGCAAGTAAGTCTATCGGATTCAAAACATTTCTTTGCAAGTAGAACTGATTTACAGCTGTTTAACAGTTGACCTGCTCAGCTGCTCTATATAATAATGATGTTCCTTTCGTGTGTCCAAATAAAATCCTCTGGCTTTACTAGAATTGTTCCTGTTCCAAACAGACCTAAGTGACAATAGGGTCAGTATCCAGTTACTGAACTTTTTGTATAAGATAACCACATTCAGGCTCTAGGCAAAAGTACCACTGTCACACTGTCACATGGGAAATCTCTACTAATTTAACTGAATGATGAACTTAATCTTTCTGCTGCACTGCATTAAATTTTTGTGGAAATACACTTGTAAAACGAGAAACAGCACCCACGTACAGAAGTTTTTTGTTTGTTTATTTGGTTGATTGACTTTCTCTGCAGGCTCAGGGAAAGTCAACTTACTAATGGAGTGGCTGGATATATGTAAAACATAAAATAAAATTTGAAGTTGAGAGATTATATTTTCCACTAACTTCATTCTTTTAGGAAACAGCAGCTTTCATTCTAATCTCAGTGGGGTTACTCATGTTCTGCACAGTGTATGTTCAGAGTCAAGCAACAGTTTCATTCTGGGCTACGCTTCAAAGAAATGATAAAACATGCATTCTTCTCCTTTGTTTTGGCGCTGATATTGAGCACAAAAATGACTCCTTCTTGAGCATTATGAGTGAATGTCTAATGTTTTTCAGTAAGGTGGTGACTGAAAACCAGCATGATGTATCTTTATCTTGATAACAACCAAATTTTATTTACACCCATTTGTAGTAGTTACGTCTGTCTTTTTTTCTTGGGAGTTTTGAAGTGTCATGAACATATGTCTGTCTCAGATTCCCCATGTGCTTTATTGTGCTTTCTGTGCAGAGGCACATTCCAGCCATGGTCCCTCTAGCAACAGCCTATCTTCTGCTATCAGAATATAGCCTGTTTTCCTCCGACTTCTTACGGTCTTCCTCAACTGCCTTGGGAGACTCACACTTCCTGAGGCCCTTAGTGTATCTATGCTTGATATGACATGGTGTACAGCAGGATGCTACATACTTCTTCAGAATCTGAGTGTATTTACATCCTCTGCTGTGGCTGACTGTGAACATAGGGATTTGGTCTGAGTCATGTTGTTGGCTGAAGTACTTGAATTGGGTTATTTACTGTAAAGTTTATGACATGGTTTGTGAATGTCTGACCAAGTATTATTTATATGAGCTGAACTAATAAACTGCCTTGTGCCTTCACCTTGTCTGAAGATCTTTTAGCCAACTGAACAGTAAGAGAGTTCTCTGCTGTGTTAGTGTCTTGTGAGATAAGTACAAGTCTCTGCAGGGCTTTGTCTGATCAACTTCTTAGCATAGCGTAACTTGCTGCCTTTTGTTGGCTGGGACAGTGGACCAATAGGTGTATTTACATATCAAGGAAGTACAGTCAGAATACTACAAAAAAGTCAATCATTTCAAAGTTGATTTGTAGTCCCTAGCCCCAAATTTTAAGGAACTTTCAATTTATTTTGGACAAAAGAATTGAGAGCAATGAACAATCATGGTATTTTTGCAATTCGCAAGCAACCTCAAATTTACCCATCTAGATTAACAGCTGAGAAGACCTCTGCAAGTCTGTGTCACACTTACAGTCACACTAGTAATCATAATGACAGCTCTGTACGAAGTTAATATCTCTTGCTTCACAGTTTTTATTGTTCTGGAAACAACTCAAGAGTAATTGGATTAGCGTTAGCAGTTCCAATGAATAACATTAAGCAGAGTAATATTACAGTATCAAATGATATGGAAGGATGATTTCCTGATAGTATATGTAAGTGGGCTGATCCGGATTACAAAAATGGCTCAGGTGTCTTAATACGAGACCCATAAAATTAATAATAAACATCCCTAAAGGCGTACTGAAGTTCAAAGGCCTTTTAATATCATAGTTTGTAAGTTACTGGTAGAAAGCGTTGTGCATATAATCTCAAAGTATCCAGTACTGCAGAGGAGGGAGTTAAATGGCTTGACTTTTGGTGACCTGATACTACTCAGTGCTGTACTCAAGCCTTTGGAACATAAGCTTTCTGACTTCTTAAAGTAGTTAATTATCTCTTACTTCTGAAGATAATCTTCAAAATATGAATCAAGTCCAAACTGAAAGCTGCTCGAGACTGTGACCAGTCGGACTGATACCACGTTTCCTGTTTGACTTGTCCTGTTTCTGTAAGTGCGACTGTGAAGTGTCATAGAAAAAGAAGGAGACTTTACAGAACTTTGAAAAAACAAAAAGATCAACAAGTGTGTTTTGCTGTTGCATACATTAGTGGCGTTTTCCTTGATTCATAACACTATCAAACTCGGACTAAGATTATAAACCACAACAGATATTCTTCAACATACTCAATTTCAATGTATTGCTAAAATCTATTTTACATATTTAGCCCCTAATAGAAATTCAGCACTGTTCAGAAATTTTTCTGAATTAGTATCATGTAAGAATATTTCTCCAGATTTTCTGCATAATAAAATAAAAATAATACAAATAAAAATAATAAAGCTGTAAGATATGGAGATGGTACATTAGTGAACCATAAATACATGCTTGAGATACATTGTGTACGTAAGGCTGAAAGCCAAGAAAGTTTGATTACCTGAAATGGTTGTTTGTGATCAATTAGGATCTAACTACATATATATAGAGCGTGTATACATATACATATACATACATACATACATACATACATACATACATACATACATACATATATATATATATATATATAAAAGAGCGTGGCCAACAGGTCAAGGGAGGTGATCCTCCCCCTCTACTTGCTCTGGTAAGGCCTTATCTGGAGTACTGTGTCCAGTTCTGGGCTCCCCAGTTCAAAAAAGACAGGGATCTCTTGGAAAGAGTCCAGCGGAGGGCCACAAAGATGGTGAAGGGCCTGGAGCATCTCCCCTATGAAGAAAGGCTGAGTGACCTGGGTCTGTTTAGCCTTGAGAAAAGTAGACTGAGAGGGGACCTGATCCAGATCTGTAAATATCTAAGTTGTGGGGGCAGAGTGGCGAGGCCAGGCTGTTTTCAGCAGTGTGTGGAGACAGGACAAGGGGGAACGGCCAGAAACTGCAGCATAGGAAGTTTCCACACAAATGTGCGTAAGAACTTCTTTACGGTGAGGGTGACGGAGCACTGGAACAGGCTGCCCAGGGAGGTTGTGGAGTCTCCTTCTCTGGAAATATTCAAGACTCACCTGGACACCTACCTGTGCGACCTGGTGTAGGGAACCTGCTTTGGCAGGGGGGTTGGACTTGATGATCTCTCGAGGTCCCTTCCAACCTCTACAATTCTGTGATTCTGTGATATAACTTCTGTATGAGCAAAAAAAATATGACGACCTTAATCTTTGGGAAAAGAACAGAGTAGAAAATCTTATGAGAAAATTTGTTTTTCTTTCCATGATTTTTGGGCTGAATAGTTTGGATTACTAGGACCTAGCAAATCTGGAATGGAATGCACAGGAGCCTGAGATATTTAAACTGCAGTTAAGAAGAAGACTAATATATTCATAATTTGAAATTTATGCTTATGATCAAATGAACCAAGTATAGTTTCCGCAGGGCAGTTATGGACCTAGATAACATTACACTGAAATTTTGCTTAAATACATTATGCTTTCCCATGTCTCCCATTTCTGTGTTTTCAGTTATACATTGTGTTCTATATGCAGACTGTTGCAGTGTTCGGGTAAGGTCTCTTCCTCCACTGCTGCTGCTGTAGAAGAAAGAAGTAGAAGCAGACAGAAACAAGCTGCTGAAGGTTAGGTCTTGGTACATTAACAGCCTTTACGTCTCCGAACCGTTTGCAGTGAGGCAGGCTTGGTATTGAGGCTAAATGCACTTCCAGGCCAAAGGCAGGAAATCCTTTCTCCAACCCCTGCTTGTGAAGGTGCATTCTTCATCAGGATATAATAGACTTTACTGGCAGTTTTGTTCCGTCACAAGTAGCAATTCTGTTGTTGATAGCAAAAGCGTTAAGAACCTTTCCTTAGTTTGCCCTCCACAGCTTCTCTGCCCATGACAGTGGCCAGTTTAGGAAGAATAATGTAGTTATGGCTTGTGACTGGTCATTACTAACTTTTATTCAACTTTATATTAGTTTTCTGAAACTGCTTTTTCTGTGCCTGACCCACACATGATTTTTTTTTATGTTACTCAAATTTTCTCTGTATAATTCTTGGGAAAAATACATCTGAAACACAGGTCACATAAGACAGTAACTCATTTTGCATAAGGAAAATCTTCTGTGCCTTATTTGGCTGTTCTCTAGAACTTAAAAGGAAATCAGACAAGACAGAAAAACAAAATATGCGAACTGCATTTCAGCCAACTGAAACTCAGTGTTTAATGTATTTGAATGACTCCTGAAATAGCTAAACACCATGTGTCTGATGAGATATAGTAGACTGTGTTGTCCCAGCCAGGTGCACTCATCTGATAGGTGACTGACTGATCTAGGTTATTTTTTTTTCCCCATTTGACACTATCATTTGGGAAATCCCTTTCAATCTATGACATGATTTAAGTTTTAGTATACTGCTGTTAAGGATGTAGTACGTGCACTTTTCCCATATTATGATAACAAAAAGAACATTGTTGTAATCTTGACCTAAGATGCTTCAAACTGTGCACTGAAAAGTAAGTGAAATGTTTTCAAAGCTGTAAATAAATTGAAATTATGATTCAGTGTTCTAACACTGATGGAGTACTTCTTTATACCATCCACTTCTTCTTTTTTTTTTTTTCCCCAGTGAAATGCACACTTAAATTGATGAAATTTGTGTTTGAAGGAAATCTTTAAAATAATGTAAACAGTGACAGTGAAAAAAAACAAAATTTCCATCATAAAAGTCAGAAAATATAGGGAGTACAAATTGAATGGTTTCTGTAGCTGAGTGTCAATATCAGATCATTTAAATATATAGTTATTGTATGGCATAATTAATTGCAGTGTTTTGCAATGGCAGTGACAGAAAGAACTTCACAGCTGAAAGAATCCTGAGGTTTATCACATCACAGTTCCATGGGGCCCTTATCAAGAGCAGACAGAAAGTGTGACTGCGTGCCCAATTTTTACAAAACTTGCAGTTTCTACATTTCTTTGCTTTCTGACTTATTACTGTCAGGAGCTCACTCCCCTGTCAAGTCCTGCTGCACAGTTTTTAGTATTACCTGCAGATGTGGCTTCGAACAACCATAAAGGATTTTAAGAAAATTATCTAAAAAGAAAAGTGTTCACAGTTTTGCCTTGGAACTTCTTTCTGAAACTTTTGCTGGTGGTTTCCTGAAATGAAACTTTGCTACAAACACAACACAGAACAATTCTCAGAGTTGAAATTATAACTTGAAAATATTTGTTTTGGAAGATTTTGTTCAGTTCACATGTCCAGCTTTTTTCACTTCCTCCTAAATGCAAATCATTTTAATATTCCTCTGTTGGATCCTTTACCTATTTCTCTAAACTTTTCTGGATCACAGCCAAGGGCTTTCAAACTAAATGCAGAATTTTGGGTAAGTCCTCACTCAGGACAAGTAAATGTAATTAACTTTCCTTTAGATGCTTGTTGAAATTATATGTAAAACAACTGCTAGTGGTTCACCTTGCAGAGAAAACAAAGAGTAATTAGCCACAACTGAAATATTAAGTACCAGATTCTGGTTTCAGACTTAAGCTGAAGAAATACATTTAAAACAATGTTAAATAAGGAACAGATCCATATTCATGAACATATTGATATCTGAGTACAGGCATCTTTTCTAAATAATTTGCACTTATTACCAGATCTACCTGCCAGAGGCTATTCATAATTCATCTGCTATTTCACGCAGAGTAATATATATGATCATATGCATTTTCTTTAAGCTTTTTCACTTTTTGTAGTGAAAAAGTGTTGACTTGTAGTAAAAAGATTTAATACAAATGGGAAATGCCTCTGAATATTTAGTGCATGTTTGAATCCAATATCTGACTATTAATTCATTTTTATCTGTAACTGAAATAGTATGCACAAGGGAATTTCTCAGGCTCTACAGCCTGACTTCATTTTAGGTAATCTCTATATATCCTATTAGCCTTAATTTGCTTTTGATGAGTTTCTTTAGAAAAGGAAGACACGGACTCTTTTCTCTGAGTGAAAGTAAAAGATGAAATTTATCTAAAAAAAATGCACTCATGCTACATATCATAAGATTACATGAAGACATTCATTTTTACACCACTGAAATACTAAGAATCTCAGTACTCTTACAGCTAAGAATAATCTTCTTAAGAGAATGCCCAGCTTTTTAGCAGCCAGTGATCTTTACTCTGATGCAAAATTGTTTTCCCTTTTGCTTTGGTCAACATCCTGTTTCCTTCTAGTTTCAAACCTCATTCTTGGCTTGCTTTTTACCTGGAAAGATGAAATTTTTTACTTCCTATTTTTCCTGGAATTCTAAGTGGTCAGAATTAATCAGATAATTATGTGGCTTGGAGCATCAACACTTTTTCAAAAAATTTTTATCAACAAAAATATTCTGTAGGCTATGATTTCAGGAGAAACATTTTGGACAAACACTTGACTTGCTTCACTATCCTCTCCCTTGTCTGTAGCTCCAAAGAATGGTCCTTTCTTTCACAGACTTTAGCATCTCCAGTTTTAGGTTGTACCACAGAGAAATTTTAAGTTAAAATATTAGTTACATTAAATTAATGTAAGCAAATGAATGGTCAGGAAAATCCTGTCATTCAAGAAATAAAGAAACTTTGCTGTAGTTGACATGGTTCTCCACCTGATATGGTCTGATTAATGTAGCAACTATGGGGAAAGTGATATACACCCTCTCAAATCTTTGGTGATCTCCTATCTCTCTTTACTCTTCCTTGCAATCCAAGTGCTTACCCAACACCTGAACATTCAATATTTTCTCCATGATTTAGAGTAATTTGCCTTCTCTAGTTAGATAAATTGAATGCTCTGAACAATACTTTGCCTTGCCTGCATATCCATAGATGCATATCTGTGAAGACTATGAATTACCATTTAGTATTTTTCATATCAGAAAAATCTGATAAATCTTGATCTGAAGATCTCAATGAAATCCAAAAACAGCAAAGAGAAAAATCAAGATATCACATGATGAATGATTTGTGGCACAACTTACCTAATTCATACAAACCATCCATATTTCATCTTAGATAATCTATGATGTTTGAATTTGGGTCAAGAAATGTCACAACAGCACCTTGTTCCAGCCATAATCTTGTCTGGTAGAATAAATGACAGTGTTCAGAATGATGAAAATAGCTCTAGTGATAAAATAATTTTGATACTGAAAAATATAAGAAACCTGTAGCTGACATCTGGAAACAATTAGCTTTGACTGTCAACAAGAATGAGAAAATAAATATATAATAAGATTAACTATGAGAACAGTGCTCTTATGTATAAGGAGAGATCTAATACCATACAAAACCAGGCTATCAAAATGAAGTACTGCACTTAGTAGTAAATGCATAAACAGAATATAGCAAATATATTTTGAGAGGTAGGAAATGCTTTAGGGCATCAGTGCCATGTCTGGTTGTTTTTCTAGCTCAAAGAGATACTGATAGGAAGCTTTTCCAACAATATGAGAGTCCAGTTCTAAAATGTTCTGAAATCTCTCTCTAACACAGATTTTTCAGGAACTGCTTTTTATTATTATTTTTCTTTTTTCTCTTTTTTTCTCTCTCTCTCTCTCTTTTTTTTTTTTTTTTTTTTCCTAGAAGCAGCACTACATGTATTAGTTGGCCTAGCTATATAACAGTATATTCCTCACTCTACTGTTGGCTGCTTCGCATTTGCTTTGTAGACAAAGCTGTCTACAGAGCCCACAGAAAACAAAGCTTACATGAAAGACAAGCCAAATTTATTTATTGTATTTTTTAATTATATCTTGTTACTATTTATTTTTATCTATATACTTATTTAGTTTATGCTATTCAGGCAGAGATATCTTCCCAGGAATAAGGCCATCTGCATGATACATGGCAAGATCTCCAGCAACAGCAAAATCTCAGATCTATGTTTCACATTGAAGTGTCTCAGAAACAAAATGGGAAGAAAAAATACTACTCCTTATTGCTCCCTGATTTCTGGGAAACTTCCCTGTATGATTTTTGTGACCCATTATTTTTCAGTTTGTGTCACTGAATTTAAACAACAGCCTACTTTTGTGAATTACAAGATTCAGATGTGTTACGAAATCTGGAAAGATATAGCATCTGGCTATTTGTAAGGTGAAGCTTGAGAATGAAACCAATAAGAAGCTAGATAATAAACTAATTAATGGGGACAGTGTAGTCCATCAGGTGTTAAGATAGGTTTGCATGACACTGGTGATATTCCCAGAGAAAGGTAAACAGAGTAAGAGATGTAGAAATACAGGACTAATACTATAATTGCAGGATTTAAATGCAATGTACTGTTACAATAGATAGACATCCTCAATGCAGGTTAAGTAATTAACCATTGCATGACAGATGCACAACAGAAATTTATAACCAAGAGGGAAATACAAGACAGTGCTCATAAAGGAAAGATCAAATATCCAAACTCAGAAGCAGTGGTATAGTTTAAAGAGGAGCTCACAACAAGGCCTGAAGTGCAAAAGTCAAGTGGTCAATGCCACAGTGCTAAGTGCTTTGGAGGGGTCACACATCTCTCCTCATCCTTGGAAGTAGAAACTTCATCCATTAGACCATCAGATGTCAGAAAAATACAACTGTGCTTTATGGATGAGTATGATGGGTATGTACAACCTTATATCTCTTCAACTTTCTTAGGCTAACTTTTAGGATTACGTTTTCTGAAAAGGGGGTTTTTGCAAAGCTGCTAGCTGGGGAATGATGACTTCAGGGACATCTACGTCTGTTATGCTTTACATCCTTTATACCTATGGATTTAATCGAGTAAATGGGGGGCACGTTGGAAGTTTCAGCTTTATTTCCAAATTAGCATTCTGGTTTATCCTGTTGTGCATACTAGAGAACAATATAAAAAGGACCTGCACTGTGCTTGTTAGTCATTAATCAGAAAAACATTCAAGATGTTTTGATGTATTATCATTAACACATGTAATTGCTTATTGCTGGTTTTCTTTTAATACAAGAATAAATACTGTTTTAATTCATTTTTGTCCCTTTAATATTGATGTTAAATGCCAGCAGAGAATCATTTTCCTATGAAGATACATATGCTTATTATATGGTTTTAGACAGATTAATATATTTTTGCATTTTACAACAAGAATGTTTACTACTGTGGTGACATTAATACATGTAGAGTAATGTTCTCCAAACCAGATGTCAACAATAGATGAAGGCTGATATGGTAATTGCTAAGCTAAGGCAGGATTAAAGGGTATTATTACACTGAAACCATCGATAGCAGAAAGGATGTCCAGGGCCATAACATTATACTACTAAAGGAGTACTTGGCACAACACAGACTTAACATTAGGCCCTGTTAATATGCTGCACAAAGACTCTTTTTATCAATATCTTGGATATAGACAAGGAACAGACTATTGCAAGATCTTTACTTAAGTGTCTACTAATCTCACTGTTACTACCTTTCCTTGAATGCTGACTGATAAACACCTTTTTTTTTATTTTGCTGAAGAAAGTATTACATATTCAGAAGGAGTGACCAACTACAATATTGCAGCCTCAAACCTCATATGCTACACAGCTTAGAGACAGGAGTTGTGAAGTACATTCAGAGAAGTTTCTAGGCTCCTTTGCCCTGGGCTGATGGACTGAACATCATAGATGTTAATCAAGATTCAATCATTTTACATCAGAGCATGTTTCCTATTGTGAGCCAGACATAATGTGCAGCAAGAACAGAGCAAGTGAATATTCCCCAGCTGAACTCTTTCCTGCACATCTTTTTCTATGCCAAATCAAAACACATTACATGGCCTCATCACAGGAGATACAGATGTTTATTTTGTTTCAATTTATGATAATGTTGCGAAGCATCCTAAGACCCCTTTAATTTTATCAGGGGAACACTACTCAAATACTGCTACAAATACTTAGTTGTTTGCTAACAAATTCTCCAAGGTTAGGTGATTTTCACAAGTTTTTCCCTGCAAGTAAAATTTTCACTGAGATCTGTACAATTCTCTGAAAGAATAATATCTGTAATGTTGTGATGAATGAGTAATAAGAAGAAATAAAGTAATTATGGTAAAAAAGAAATCATACCGTTTATTTCAAAGAAGACTTCACAAATGCTGATCATGCTATAGTTTGATTTGGTTCAGTTTGTTTGGTTCAGCCAATGTAAGATCTAGAAATTCGCCTGTAGTCACTGCACCTGCCAGCTTCTAACTCTCCATCTAGTGTTGTGGAGAGGGAGAGAAGAATCTGGATTTGAACTCTTCTGTCCAGGGAGAGAAGAGGAAAGCTGGAGATGCTGGCAGAAAATGTCCATGGTACAGCTATCCAGTGGAGTGTGAGAGAGTCAAGAGCACCTCCTGCCTTTGACCAAAGCAGTGGAACTGGGTTTCCTCCCCAGCTGGTCTTTCTCCTCTTGATCTTGAGTGTTGCTTTGATAATGTGGAGAATCATAGAATCACAGAACGGCCGGGGTTGGAAGGGACCTCAAGGATCATGAATCTCCAATCCTCTGCCACATGCAGGGCCACCAACCTCCCCATTTAATACCACACCAGGCTGCCCAGGGCACCATCCAATCTGGCCTTGAACACCCCAAGGAACGGGGCATGAGAAGATGCATGAAGACTGGAATGAAGCTTGGGCTGAAAATCAGGCACACTAGCAGTGTGCTGTGGCAGCTAGTTCTGGTTGCTTGATGGTGCTCTGCTCTGCACTGCTGCAGATTTCTTCTGCAAGTAGAAGTTGAAACTGGAGCTGAAATATCTCCCAAAGAGTGGATTTATACTAAGGGATTCATAATTGCAGTTCTCTCTAGTGAACTTGCAATTCATGTGAAATAAAAGGAAGTAAGGAAGCTAATAGACCTGAAATGAACTAACTGCAGCATTAAAATGAACTCGAGGAAAAATGTATTCAGCTCTAACAACTTCTCTAGCTGTTTTCTCCACAGAGCATTAATTGTTCAATTTTGTCATCGTGTGTAATTTTTATCCAGGAAAACATTTTTTTTTTTTCTCCATTTTTACTCACTGCATCTACTTTGCTGTAGTTTTTGAAGGGCTTGTCCCTCTTATATCAAAAAAAAAAAAAAAAAAAAAAAAAGAGTCTCATCCATAGTAGGCAGACAAAACAAGGAGAGAATAGATTTGGAGGCTGTTACCAGTCACTCTGTATCCAGATAATGTCTAGAGATCATAAGCCAGAGCCCAAACACTCATAAATTCCCTCAGAGATATGGCTTAATTCCTAAGTAATTTAAGTTAATACAATTTCTGTGGTCCTTCTATCCAGTTCTTTAATGCTTTGTGTTTCATGACACTTCACCTCCAGTATCTTTAAATATAAGCACTAACCTAGATATTTCCTCTCTGTTCTCTCTGTGAAAACACATACAAATAAATCACTTAGCTTCTTTGCTGTCTCTTTAGTCTAGTCACTCTGCTATTTTTAATCATTTTGACCTTGTGATCTGAACAACTTTCAAAAAGATAGTGAGATATACCTAGGAGATTCCTCTGTATCAACAGTATTTTTAAATAAAGTTATACCACTTTCATTATACATTGGCTTATCTATTTATTTATTTATTTATATATCTGAAGGGAACAGCTGTTTAAAAGTCTTAATTCTCATTCCTTTCATGAGAATGACTACCTGTTAAATGTTTGTCTAACCATGAGACGTTAGTGGCAGCCCACACCACTGGGACAGCAGAGGTGATTTGCAGTCTGACGATCCTCCAGGAGGTGTAGGTAGGTATGAATTGCCCAACATCTTTACATAATGAACACGCTGCAACATTTCCTCCAT
This sequence comes from Meleagris gallopavo, assembly GCF_905368555.1. Lineage (NCBI taxonomy): Eukaryota > Metazoa > Chordata > Aves > Galliformes > Phasianidae > Meleagris > Meleagris gallopavo. The sequence goes on from NC_139435.1 coordinate 71,938,092, forward strand.
GTGTCTGATAGAGCTGCTTATCTTGGTGTGATTAAGCACCTACCACATCCTATAGAAAGAAAATTACTCACAACTTCATGTGCAGCACTTCTTGAACAGTATCACAGCAGTTTCACTGCTGCATCCTGCATACCTCCCTGGCTTTCAAACTTTTATTCCCTGGCAGAAGACAACACATACTCTTACAAATGAGATGTAGTATTATGAATCTCAATTTACTGTTCTGATATTATGAATATATATTCACACTAGAGAACTGAGGTTAACAACACATGCAAGTTCTGGATCCACTTTAAAGAAATTCTTCCTGAATAATATGAGTTTTCTGAAACGGAAAGGGTTGTAAAGTTGGAGTAATAAAATAAAGCCCTGACATCTTTAATTAAGAGTGCAATTTAAGAAATAAATTAATATTTAACAATGGAGAATAGAAAGGAAGCAGCAATTGTAAGTTTTTATAATAACATGTTACTTACCATCTTGAGCAAACTGATTCATACCTTCAGCTTGGTCAAATCTTTAACAAACAGGACAATTTTTAAAGTAATCTGGAAAAATTGGCCAGTGCTTTACAACATCGAAAATACATCTTTTTTTTTTTTAACCAACACACATTCAGTTTAGAATGGTAGAGTCATGGAATCACCAAGTTTGGAAAAGACCTCCAATATGATGGTTGGATGGATGGTTACCTCCAGTCAAACCATCCACCTATCACCAGTATTTCCCACTATCCCATGTCTCTCAGTACAACATCTAAACACTTATTGACTAGCTCCAGGAATGGTGACTCCACCACCTCCCTGGGCAGCATCTGACCTCTCTCTCAGAAAAGAATTATTTCCCAATAGCCAACTTGAATCTGCCCTGGAGCCATTTGAGGCCATTCCCTCTCGTTCTACACAGAAGAAGAGGCCAACTCCCACCTTACCACAACCTCCCTTCATCTGTTTGTAGAGGGTGATAAGTTCTCCCTTCTTTAGTGTTCTTTGTTTCAGAAAAGCAAGGCAACTTTAGTATTTTGAGAGGAAAGGGAGAAGATTGAAGTTTTAATTTACGTATTTCTGGGAACAAGGAGAATTTTTCTTAAACACGTATTTTGTAACTGTCTTTGAATGCCTTTGTGGAAAATATCCACTTTGGTTTTGACTAAGGTTAGCCCCAGGTAGCACAGACACACTGTATGTAAGGAAATTGTCAATTGTTATGGTGCATTTGGGCAAAAAACAGAATTAAACTTGCTCATAGTTAGTAGCAATTTAATTTGTAGTTTATAGATGTTGTTTTAGCTATAGGGAGGGAAGACTGACTTAGATACTTAGATTGTAAGCCAGCAATTGCGGGATATACTTTTTGAAGGAAAAATAATTGGCAACAGTTGTGTATAGCCTTAGGAGTCACCACTGCTCAGCTGTTGTTTTTAAGCTTTTGTCAGAGTCTCCCTTAGAAAAAGTCTTCTGTAGGTATTTACCAATCAGTGTGGAATAGAGCAAAGCTCACAGCTCACAAATTAAGGGGCTAAGACAGAGATTGTAAGCAATAGGAAACTGTAAGGAAAGACTTTCAGTTCTACAAGGAACCAAAAAATGGGACAGGAGGTAATTAATAAGGAGTCTGAAGTAAGGGAATGTGTTCAGCAGCTACTGAAAAAGAGAAGATAGTCACTCAAGGAAAATGAATACTGGAAAATATCGATGAGAAAAAGTGAAGGCTATCACAAAAACCTTCACAGATATGAATGAAAGAATAAGCAATAAGCTAAATATTGAATTATACCCATTTTTCATTAAATAACCTTTGAAAAAACAGTGTGGATTTTTAGGGCAATTTTAGTCATTTGACAGAAGTATGATCCTTGCTATTAACATGCATAAGAAGATAAGATCTCAGTCAAAGCCTCACATTTTTTGGAGGGTTGATAATACACCTTGTCTGTTCAAACTCCATACTAAGTTAACAAGATGTATCTCTGTTAGAAATCCTCAGAACTTTCCTGCGTTTCATCAGAGATCCTAACAGCCTCTGAGGATTTTATTTTCCTCCCTCTCGACAAAGAGGAGTGATTAAAAATTTCCATTATTTGTGTGTTGGACCAGTTTTGATATTGTTTGCACCTCAGTATTTGTCTGCTTTGTCCTTACAAGAAAATCTGTCCTAAGTTTGTGCAGAGTTAGATCTTCTACAGGCCAAGTGGTCTTAGTATATCCCTCAAAATTCCTTTTAAACTGGAAAGCAATCTGTAGGCGAAGTGAACTGGGCCCTTTTCCCCAGTCTTTAGAACTGTGTACTTGTTTTCCAAAATGCTCTATTCATAAAGATATAATCTTCTTACAGCTCTAGTTTCTCTGAATGTTTTGAAACAATGACTTTTGAGGTTCTCTCCGTCTGCAACTCAGCTCAGAAATCAGCATGAGAAAACTGGAGTGTTACTGGTGGAAAAGGACCTGGATGCTCTTTTTATCACAAAAAAATTAGTTCTTGTCTGTGCTGAAAATTTTAATGCATTTGATAAATAAGGACAGAAACTGAAAATGTCCAAGACATACCTGATTTTTTTTCTCTTCTCTCCTCCCCCCGTCCCAAATAAACAAAACAAACAAATCAGCAACAATTCCAAGATGGGAAGAGGCAATGTCTGTAGCTGGCAGCAGGTTGAGTCTCACCCACTGGCCACTCAGTCACCACCTGGGCCTTGGTATTATTAATCTTGCATTTATCTGTGAGTGAGAGAGGAAAATGCTGTTTCGTGGGAGGTATTAGAATACTGTTTTATACAACAGAATATAAGGAGCTGCAGTGGTCTGCCTGTGTCCTATTTTTAGCACATCAAATATTTATTTGCTGACTTTGTATGAAAAATTGTTCGTCCTCTGGAGCCCTGATTAACACGCTATGTTCTGCTCCCTCTGCTATTGTCTTGCTTGTTCAACTAAGCCTTAATTGGCTTGTAAGCTACTCTGAGGCCTCAACCATATTATCTTATGTATTGATGCAATATTTAACCCAATAGAATATCAAGCTTTTATTTGACTTATTTTATTCCTTTATATAAAGGAATATGTTTACATATATAAACAATACAAATAAATTGGCACTCATCAATGCAGAGATCACTAAAGAAGATAAGACAGGAGGCAATGTGGGCTGTAGTGACCGTGGCCTGGTTGAGCTTGTGATATTGAGGAATACGGGCCTATCAGTGAGCAAAGTCAGGAAGACCCTGAACTTCAGGACAGCAAACTTAATCTAATGAATTATTGAATATTATCCCCTGTGAAGATGTGCTTAGCGACATAGGAACTGACTAGAGCCAGCAGCTCTTTAAAGACACGTCTCCAAGAGCATTCCATCCCACACCAGGAGATATCAAGCCTGGCATGCCCAACCCACAGCCTGTGGGCCACTTGTAGTGCAGCTGGCATTGTGTTCCACTCTCTGCCTCATGCCGTCATGATGGTATGGCTCTTCACCACAGAGCAGCTCAACCTGGCCCCACACGTGCAACCACCACTTAGCAGTGAGCAAGCAGCAGTGCACTATAAATTACATCTAGGCTGAAACAAGGACACAGCACAGGGCACTACTAGCTCCAGTTATGACAAATAGTTTTATGAATTTGATGCATTGCCTAATAAAAGTCCTGTGGACAGTAAAAAAGTATGCAGCTATGCTTTCCATTTTGATAAAGGAATTTTGAGAACAAGTTTCAGGATTGCCTAATATTGTCCTTTTTTTTTTTGTACATTTGTGACTCCATATTCAGTCAACATAAACACATAGCCTGAGGATTTTCAAATGGATTGTACAGACTTGCAATCAGATATCCAACTAAAAAAATCTACCATATCTCCTTACTTGACATTATAAGCCCTGTGTTAACAGAAGGAAATATCACAGAATCACAGAATCACAGGGGCTAAAAGGCACATTGAGAGATAATCCAGCCCAGCCCACCTGCTAAAGCAGGCACCCAACAACAAGGTTGCACAGGTAAGTGTCCAGATAGGCCTTGAATATCTTCATAGAAAGGGACTTCACAACTTCTCTGAGCAACCTTATTCCAGTGCTCTGTTACTGTTACTGTAAAGAAGTTCTTCTGCATGTTAGTACGGAACTTCTTATGGTCAAATTTTGGGTCTTTACTCTTTGTCCTGTTGCTACACACTGCTGAGAAGAGCTTGGCCTCATCCATTTGCCTCTCACCTCTCTTTTGATACCAACAAACATTTATCAGATGCCCTCACAGTCTCCTTTTCTGCAGGCTGAACAGTGTGAGGTTACTCAGCCGTTTCTGATACAAGAGACACTCCAACTCCTTAATCATCTTTGTGTCCCTCTGCTATATATCTTCTAGGAGATTCCTGTCTTCTTTGAACTATGGAGCCCAGAACTGGACACAGTATTCTAAATGTGGCCTCATTAGAACAGAGGTGATGAAGATTATCACCTCACTCGACCTGCTAGTCATGCTTTTTAATGCACTCCCGGATATGATTGGTCTTTGTGGCTACAGGGGCACACTGCTGGCTCATGGCCAGCCTGTTCTCCACCAGAACCCCCAGATCTTTCTCTGCAGAGCTCATCTCCAGCAGGTCATCCCCTAACCTGTACTGATGTATGTGGATATTCCTCTCCAGATGCTTATTCTTGTAAAACCCCATCAGGTTCTTCCTTGATCAGCTCTCCAGTTTGCCTAGGTCTTGCAGAATGGTATCACAGCCTTCTGATGTGTCAGCCACTCCTTCCAGATTTATATTATCAGCAAAATTGCTACAGGTGGACACTATAATGTCATCCAGTTCATTGACAAAGATGATGAACAGGGCCAGATCCAGCATATACCTCTGAGTAACATCATTAGTTACAGGCTTCCAAACAGACCCAGCACAACTGATGACAACCTTCTGAGCTCTGTCAGTCAGCCAGCTGTCAATCCAACTCACCATCCACTCATTTATCCCACACTTTCTAAGTTTCATAACAAGGATGTTGTGGGAGATGGAGTGGGAGATGATCAAATGCCTTACTGAAATCAAGGTAGAAAACATGTACTGCTCTCCCACCATCTATCTGGCCAACGATTACATGGTGGAAGGCTACTAGTTTGGTAAAACATAATTTCCCCTTGGTGAATCCATGTCAACTGATTATTCCAGATAAACTTCTCTTCCAATTGCTTGGAGATGCCATCCAGAACAAATTGTTCTGTACCTTTCCAGGGTCTGAGGTGAGGTTGTCTGTAGTTTCCCAGATCCTCGTTCTTGCCTATTTGAAGACTGGAGTGACATTAGCTGTCCTCCAGTCGTCAGGCACATTTCCTAAGACCTTGCAAAGATGGTAGAGAGCATTTCACCAATCATCTCTGCCAGTTTTTTCAGCACATGTGGATGCATCCCACTGGGGCTCATGGATTTGTGGGATTTTGTCTAGACACTCTCTGACCAGATTCTTCTTGACAAGAGGGAAGCCTTCCTTTACCCAGACTCTCTTTCTTACCTTTAGGGCCTGGGATTCCTGAGGGCTAGCCTTAGCATTAAAGACTGAAGCAAAGCAGGCATTTTGAATCCCTGCCTTCTCAGCATCCCTTGTTACCAAGCCATTCACCTCATTTAATACAGGACCCACATTTTCCCTAGACTTCCTTTTACTACCAACTTACTAAAAAAAATCCTTTCTTGTTATGTTTTATCTCCTTTACAAGGTTTAATTCTAAGAGGGCCTTAGCCTTTCTTATTGTATCCCTGCAGACCCTGACAGCCTTACCAGGTGAACAGGAGCTTTTTCCACATTTCACGGACCTTTTTCTTTTCTTTTAGTTCATACATGAGTTCCTTGCTCATCCACACAGGCCTCTTGCCACCTTTCCATGATTTCTTACTGTTGGGGATGCCTGGATCTTGAGCTTGGAAGAAGTGATGTTTAAGTGCCAACCAGCTGTCTCGGGCCCTCTTACCTTCCAGTTCTCTAGCCTATGGGATACTTCCATGTAGTTCTTTGGAGAGGTCAGTTTTCTCTCCTGAAGTCCAGGGTAGCACTCCTACTTATTGCTTTGCTTCTTTCACACAGGATCTTGAACTCCACCATCTCATGACTGCTGCATCCCAAGCTACCCCCAACCTTCACAATCTCCACAAGAGAAAATACAATATAATACAATAAGATTGGAATTAAAACTAATGAATCAAATGAAATGTGAGAGAGAGTTTCCATAACCAAAGTCCTTACTCCAATGCTGGAGATGGCCAGGGAACATAGGGAGCAAAGAGAACAGTCTCAGGTTAGTCAGTTTTATCTTTCCCCCTGAATGGAAAATGGAATTGGAAAAACGAAGTCTTCTGGGACTTGTGATTCACTTTTCTCTTCTGAGACTGAGAGAATGGAAATATGGGCAATCCACAGAAGTGCAGCATTAGCTCTTTAAATCTCAGAATAGGACAGGATGTCATGATGTAGAATATCATTAAAATTCATAAAACCATGACAGCTGTGGAGTCTCTTCAGTAGAAATACTCAAGACCCGTCTCTGCATACCTACCTGTGACCTGCTGTAGGGAACCTGCATTAGCAGGGGGGCTGGACTCGATGATCTCTTAAAGCCCTTTCCAATCCCAGAAATTTTGAGATTCTGTGATTCTGTGACTTGTTTGCTATTTATCAGGTGAATTTACAGGACTCAGAGCATGCATATACAGCAGTTATCCACAGTCACGAAAACATGCACTTTCCTTGAAATTTTGTTGACAATTCCTCCATGTCTATGATTTTGAAGGCTGTGGTAGGTAGTGGATCATATTTTTTATTACATGCATACTCTACAAGTGAAGAAAGGAAGTTGCAACAAAATTTGAAACTACTGGCAAGTTATTTTTACTAGGAATTCAGTTATATTTTTGGGGACTTAAATGAAAGGAAAACTAATTAGTAGTCCTATGTAAAAAACACATATTTTACATTTGTGTTAGGTTTTAGTTGTGTGTCCTTGAAATACGGAGAATGTGTGTTTGTTTAGGTTTGGCACCCTGTGTTGACAGTTGTAGATTCTGGCTAATAAATGAATTACACAGGTAAGGAAAACAAACACTATCTCCTCACAGGTTGTATATACAAGCCACATATCTAATCAAGAAAACACTAATCAAACACTAATTGATTGATTTTCCCCTTTACACAGGTATTAAACTGTGCAGCTGATGAAACTGTAACTATTCGTGTTTCTTTAGCCTTCGTTTTTCATTTTGTTATAGTTTGTCTGTCTACTTTGCTATCCAGGATATTGCCTGCAAAACAAGGCTCCTAGATAAAACCAGGAAAAACCCTTCCTTTCTATCCATTGACCTCAGGGGAAGACACTAAAATTCCTTCACAGTCTTTGCTTTTGTTTGGTGGGAGCATTCCCATCTGCGTGGTGTTGCAAGGCAGTATTACTGTGGATTTTTGTGCCCACTCCCATGTCCAGTTCATCAGCATACTCATGATGCTGGTATAAGTTAGGCTGTCACGTCTTATAAGAAGGAAATTCTATGTAGGGTAGTAGGCATAAATCACCCTATGGACATGCAGTAATTAAGGGAGACTTGAGGGACTGTCAAAGGTACAGCCAGCTGCATGGGAGGAAAAATCAAACAGCAAAGCTAAAGGCTATCCTAGGCATGTTTACATATGGCCTGCAGGTTGCATGTGGCCCAGCAGGACTTGCAGTACAGCCCGCTCCCTGTCCCATGCTATAGCAGCAGCTCTTCATTGCAGAATGGCCCTGGGCATGCACACATTGCTCAGCAGCAACCAGTCAGTGTGCTGTGTCAACTGAATGCAGGGCACAGGGAGAGCAGTGCTGTGGAATGCTGACTCAAGTGATGGCACATCACTGTGTGCATCTTGATACACTGGTTAAAAACAGGGCTTTGAACAGCAAAGAATACGTAGCCGTGTTTCTGTTTTGGTAAATTTCATTTGATATAAATGCATTACCTGCGAATTTTCAAAAGGGATGAGTAGAGTTGCAATTAGATGTTCAATTAAAAAAATCTGTTCAATGGGCTTTTATAGATCTCTCTTACAGGAGAAAATCTCCTTTGCTTCACAACTACACCTTATTCATGCCATTGCTTTTTTTTTTTTTTTTTTTGGCAATACATACATTTGTGAACAGTTGCCAAAAATGAAAATTTCATCTAAATCTCTGATGAATCTCTTGAAAACTCACTGAGAACTACAGCTACTACCACCAAACCTGACTGATATGGTAGTTTCAGAAAAACAAAAAATGAGGTCAAATATCCCACTAGTTCTGTGTTATTATTTCTCTCTTTTTTTAATGCTTTAAGAAAAACATTAGAATTTAAAATATTTTGTTACTTCCACACTAATGATATTGTATATTTCACAAGGACTGCTCTGGAAGTAATGCTTCCTATTATGTTGGCCCATGATGTGAGAGGTGGATGTTGGAGGTATGGCAGAGGCCGAACTTCCGCCCATATCCTATTACATGTTGCTGTTGTGCAAGAGGTGACAGCAGAGGTGCAGTCTGACAAAACGGTGTCTGACATGGAAGAGCATCTGAAGCAACACTGTGTCACTGAATTCCTCCCTGAAGAAAAGATGGCATGCATTGATATTCACTGATGCTTGCTGGATGTTTATAGAGACCAAAGAGTAGATGGGAGCACAGTGAGGTGGTGGGTGATGCTCTTGTTCATCTCTGGTGAAAACGCATAGCTAATAGTGGTGCCTAAATAGTGTTTTGAAGCTGAGTATTTGTTGTATCAAAATCTTATTTTACTCTGCTTTTTCTTGCAGTATTGAACTCTTTCTATTGGCTGTAGTTTCCATGGAAATAAATACGAGGCCTTACTTTTGGAGAGACTTATACATATGAGACCCAAGACGATTCCTATTTCCTCACTGCAGCCCAGGCAAACCCAAAGTTGGACACCCATGGACTGGCTTAAGAGCAGCAGAGGGCACTAGTGATTTATAGTTATTCTCACAAACCTCCGAGGCTGCTGAATGCTGTGCTGAGTTTCTTTTCTGTAACACTGTTTTGCCTTAAGTCTCACCTGGAATCACAGCTGCCTATGTGAATGCGTATGTAATGGGTCTAATTTTCATCTTTTTTTTCTTGACTAAAATTAAGAGCGGCTCCAGTGAGGGCGAAGCACTAGAGAAGAAAAAGTGTGAGTGGATTGAAATGTATTATCTGGAAAGGAGAGCAAGGGAAAAGACACACAATTTTTTGTGCTTGTTTAGGGAAGCCTAAGGATTCACAAAATATATTACCTTAGGGAAATTGGTAGGGCACATACTGAATTTTGTAAAGCTAGCAATAAGTGTTAATTTTTACCTGTAGTTATTACTATAAACTCTTGTTTTCTCCTATTGGACTTTTATCTATTTATCTATCTGTCTATTCTTGTATCTGTCTATCTATCCATCTGTCTGTCTATCCGTCCTCATTTCACATTTCTAATTCTGTCCTAATCTACAATTTCAGACAGCTTCTGAGTAGGGCTCAACTTAAATAAAGGAAAATATACATGACATTAGAGATTGTAGGCAACTGCAGACAGAGCTACCAAATGATTATTGGTAAAGCAATGTCAAATCTCTCCATCAAGATGGAGATCTCTGCACTATTTGGTTGTCATTCAACATTTTCATACTGCAGCTTCATAATAAGCTTTCCTTCTAATTTTCTCATGCCAAGTAAAGATATTAATTTGCTTCTGACAGGTTTATGAATCCAGATATTCAGATCCTCGTGATATCCTAAAAGAGAGGTATCAGGATTTGCACTTCCACTACTGGCTTATGCAATTGGATGTCTAGAGTAGGAGCATGTTCCAAGCTATATTGAAGCCATTCTCCGTATCACTTATCTGAAACTAATGACCAGAAGAAAAGGTAAACTTCTGGTGAGGAGTTGCAACAAAGTCATCTCCAGGCAAATTACAGGAGGATGATCTGTGTACAGCTTGTAAAGAGCAGATGTTCAGATTTGCATATCACAAAATCACTGAATTGCAGGGATTGGAAGGGACTTCAAGAGATCAGTGAGTCCAACTGCCTTGCTAAAGCAGATTCCCTACAGTAGGTTGCATGGGTAGGCATCCAGATTGGCCTTGGATATTTTCATGGAAATACTCCACAATCTCTCTGGGCAACCTGTGCCAGTGCTCCATCACCCTTACCGTAAAGGTCTTTTTAGTTCCAGAAGGAATCAAGTTAACATAATCTGTGTTATATACACTGAACATTTTTTCTTTTTTTTTTTTTTTTAGATTCGTTATTCATATTTTCTAGCTACTGGTGGGATTTTATAGATTTTAGTTGTCTAACATCACTTGTTTCAATTTGGTAAGTTTTTTTTTGGTTGGAGAGAAATCTGGATAACTCCAAGAAAGACACAGCTTGACTGCGGCATACTGTGAATGAATAACGTTAGCAACATTTTATTTATTTATTTATTTATTTATTTATTTATTTATTTATTTGTAAGTTTGCAGGGTGATTAAGAAAATGAACAAAGGCCTTGCAGTCATCTGTATGGTATCTCAATGCAACTTGAAAGTTTCACTGTCAAATCTTGTTTGACTGCAATTATGAAAAAAATAATAAAAGAATAACAAGCTTGTGATGGTCCTGTAGCTCCGAGAGACTTATTTGAAGAAAGATATTGGTTTTAATTTTTTAGCGTAAATGTCTGCCACTCAGTGTACAACATTTTGTATGTAAAAAGAAATTCTTACTATAAGGTCATGTTAATAACAACTTATTTCTTCTTTGTTAAAAAATTAATTCTGGCTGGTGAGAACAATAACAATCATTCCTATCATGCACTGGCTTGGAAGATACTGTTCGAAGTGCTCTTTTAGCTGTCAAAACCCAAAACTATGTAAATTATGTGTGTGGCTTGTAATTTTCCTCTGTTGCTGTTAAGTGATAAATTGAGGCTGATATGGTTTGCAATGACTAAATGCAATACCTATCTGAAATTGATATCTAAGAGCCTTATAATGTCAAAATTAGTGGTTTATTGATTTAGATTGTTCTCTTTAATTTCATACAGTAGTTTCTGTGGGATGGCACCTGACAGCTGTTTTACTTTATTCTTTTGTATCTAATTCTGCTTTTAACATTTTAAGAAAGTGTTTTCATAATATCTAAAAATGTTACAACCTATTCAATAGATTTGGCTGTCATTTATCTAAACCCACTCTTTCACACATCTAGAAGGAGATAAACTGGAATCTCTTGCTGTCTGCATTTTCATTAGTTTTGCTTATATTAGGTTTCCTGCTGTTTAGAAAGCCATATAACTTTAGTGCTCAGAGAGTTGATTCTATTTGTGGAAATGCATGTTAAATATACTTTTATTTCTAAGTGACTGTGTATAATCTGAAAGTTAAGGAGCTAAAACAACTCCCTGTGTGCTTATTTTAAAGGCACTTTTTTTTTTTTTTTTTTTTTAAACATAATAACACCTAGCGATTAGAGCAATTTTTTTTTTCTTCAGGTCTTAAGTATTTGCTCCATTTTTTTGCTTTTTGAACTTGATTAGTTAAGATTTTAGAATCTTCTGAAATACACATCAGCACATTTGATGCAGAATTACCTAGCATAAACCTGGTAATAATTTCAAGTTTTCGTACAGCTCTTACTAGTTTATTCAAAAATTACATTAAAATAAGGCTGGCTATTTGAGTACTGTGATGTATAAAAGCCAGTAGTATTTGCTGTTTTCTGAAAAATTAGTATCTCCCTAACCTTCCCTAAAATATTCATATGAAGATTCATTTTCAATTATTGACATTCTGAAACGTATTTTCTGACTTTAGTGTACAGATTTACACCCTTACAGCTGTTCAGGATACATTAGATTTTATATGCTTATATTTGCAAGCCAAACAAAATACATGAAAAGTATGGAAATAGTGATTAATTACTACTTCTGCTACTACTACTACTACTACAAAAAAAAAAAAAAAAAGTTACTCCATTATCTTTTAATGTGCACTGTGCTTAACTTTGCTCCCATAATGTCCAGCTTGTTGCATTTTCCATCACAAACCTCAATTCCCATGCAGAATTTATAGCCAGTACCTTGGTTATGTGCTTCTTTACTCTCACTGCTTCCACTGACCTTGATTTGAAGTGTTGGACTTTTCCTACTTTGCCATGTGTCTTCTTCCTTTGTTACCCATCAAGTACCAATTTACCCATTTTCAAGTTGAGGTCATTGCCATGGCTCTCATCTTTCACTCAGAACTAGAAAACCGACCTGCTTCTAGTTGACTCAGATTTCATCACTATTTATAAATTTTCACATTTTTTATCTAAATTGACTCGTATAACCCTTTGTATAACCCTCTTTAACTCCTCTCTGAAACTCCCAGTTTTATACAGTATCTAAAAAAAAAAAATCCACCTTGAAAACTGTTAGTATGCTCTGACAGTTTCAGAAATTCAGCCTTTCGTTTTCTCTTGCTTTAAACATCCATTTTAATCTGGTTGAAGGGAGGAATCATTTATTTTCTGTCTTTGTATAACATCAAACAGTCCATAATTAGGGCTACTAGATGGAATGATAATACACTGTACCTATGTGTATTTCTGATATTAATAACATTTAAAACATCATTAAAGATACAGAGATAAAAATAGTGAGATAAGAGATCTGTTAAAGTAAGTCTTTTGATTTACTGTTTTAGCTGAGTTTTGATTAACCAACAGAATAGAAAGACCTAAGGGATCTTCTCTACATTCTCTAAGCCATTTCACTCTGAATTAATGGTGACTTTCATTTATGCTGGATCTGGGCAAACATTTAACATAACCAAAATACCTGCAGTGTTACTGTAATTATCAAACTTCTTGTTGTAGAAAACTAACAAAAAGCAAAATCAATTCCAATCTTTATTTCTGTGTAAATTACATCCTTTTTGATTTGAAATAAAGCCAATGATGAAAGCAAATAAACAGGTAATTTGAATGCACAAATTAAGATTTTTAAAAGATAAATATGCATCAATACTAGTGTTATATTTGGAGCTGCTAATATGACCCTTGTTTCTGTTAACGTTGTTAGACTTAGAAATGCCAATAAGTATTAAACAGGTGCTCTTTATATTCTATATTTTTTCAGTGTTTGAAGTATGAAAACCCAATTTAATCTCAGTATAAAATACATAGATTAATCTACAGAAGTCTGGATTTTCTTTTAGTACCATGGAAAATATATAATTCAAACAAAAAATCTATCAAATTATATTAGAAAAACTGTTCTGTAACTTAAGTATGGAAAGATATCTTTGTTGATTAATATCAACACCCTTCGATATGCTATTTAGTAACAATTTAATTTTCTACATTATTTATTTTAGAAACTTAAGAAACTGACTGGAGTGCAGTGTATACGGTGATATAAATATGGTGATATATAGAAAGAACTAAAATGCCAGTATCTATTTTTTGTCCCACCAATTATAACATCTCAAATAGTTACTGGAATATGTAGTTAGGCTCTGTCTGTATAAAATTCTCTTCTGATGAGTATAATTGAATTTTTCCTTAAGCTAAAGTATTTAGCATTTCTATCTCACTTGTAATCTGCTGCTTCCTTTACATTTAATTTGCACATTGGAAGAATATTTTTTTAAAAAATTGCACTTTATGTAAAATTCATTTGTATACTTTTCCAGCCACTTCTTTAGATCCTGTGTGGAGGTCATGAAAAAATAACACCCTTTCTTTCTTATGTTTCATTAGGAGTTATGATAGTGCTATCAGCAGAATGCAATAGCTAAAGGAAGAGCTTACTACTGGGAGTCCATTTTATAACATAATCTGTATAACCATGTATTCCATGTCAATGGAATGAAGACATGATTAATGATGCAGAATTTATAGATAACTGTAACTTAGCATGCAGTACATCAGAAAGAAGAAAAAGAGCTTTGCTGTATTACATTCTATCAATTGAAAGTGGATAACTAGATCTATGAAGGTCTGGGAAACAAATTTTTTGAAATACCAAAAACTCCATCAGTTACAGATCTGATGTAATTAATGGTGGCATATAGTGCATTTTGATGCTCCTCTGCAAGAAAAAAAGGAGACAGACAGTGATTTATAAGGTAGAGGTACAACTATAATCTGTAGAATAACAGGAGTGAATTGGAATAAGCAGACTAGTTGCAAAAGTTGACTTTTTAACTTTTAACCTAGTTTTAGAAAAGGCAAAAATCTTTTTTTTTTTCATATATATAAATGCTTCTTAACAGATTTTAATAGCTTTTATAATTACTAGTAAATACTAGTACTCAGAATAATAATCAGGAAACCACAGGTTGTCCTTCAGCTGCCAGTGCTGCCCAGTGAATGAACTTGCACATAGGTATCTTAAGTAAGGTGAGAGGATTAAATACACAACACGACTATATGGAAAGTGAGAAAAAGTCAGATGATCTAGTGGTTCTTGCATAGTAAGTGGAAAATAAAATACTGTGTAGTGATCTGGAATTATGCATTTCAAATCCAGAAGTAGTCTGAGGAAATGTAAAACCTGTGAAGGCAGCCTTTGATACCATGAGATAGCGGAGTTCAGGATCTTACTGGGAAGAAACAAAGCAATAAGTAGGATTGCAATCCTAGACTTCTTGACAGCCAACTTTGACCTCTGTGAGGACATATTTAAAGGTATTCCATTGGTTACAGCACTGGGAAGTAAGGGGGCCCAAGAGAGTTTGTTTAGATTCAAGCACCATTTCTTCCAATCTCAAAATGGGTACATCTCTAAAAGTAAGAAATCAGATATAGGTGATAGGAGACAGCATGGATGACCAAGAAGCTCATGAAAAAACTCAAATGGAAGAAAAAATTCTGTAGAATATGGAAAAATATCTAGCGAGTTGGGAGGAATACAAGATTGCTGCTAAGGCCTAGGAATTAAATCAGGTGAGAGAGGTCAAGAACAACAAGAAAGGCTTATTAATTATGTCAGTATCAAAATGATGTCTATGGAAAATGTGGTCCCGCTGCTAAATGAGATGGATGCCCTGTTTATGGAGGACAGTGATTGAATGGCTTCTTTATTTTCATCTGTTCTGGTAAGACTGCCCCTTGGGAATCCCAGATCCTTGTGGTAAGAGTTTGGGGAAAGGAAGACAACCCTTGGTCAAGGAGGATATGATTAGAGATTGTCTAGGCAAACACACAAATCACAGAAACATAGAATCATGGAATCATAACATGACCTGGTTTGAAAAGGACCTTAAAGACCATCTAGTTTCAACCCCTTTGCTGTGGGCAGGGTTGCCAACCACTAGACCAGGTCCATAGATCCTGATGTGAGATACCCATAAGTGCTGAAGGAGGTGTCAGAAGTGATTGCCAAGCCACTCTCCATCACCAAAGGTCATGGAGGACAGGTGAGATGCCTGAGGACAGGAAGCAAGCCAATATCATTGCAGTCTTCATAAAAGGCAAGAAGAGGGATCCGGGAAACTCCAGTCCAGTCAGCCTCACCATCGTCCCTGAGAAAGTGGTGGAGCAGCTTATTCCGGATGTCATCTCCAAGTAAGTGGGAGAAGGTTACCAGGAGTAGTCAACACAGATTCACAAATGGGAAATCATGCTTGACTAACCCGGTGGTCTTTTATGATGCCATGACTGAAGGATCAGATGAGGGTAGAGCAGTAGATGTTGTGTACCTTGGCTTTAGCAAGGCATTTGACACTGTGTCCCATAACATCCACTTGAGTAAGCTTATTAGATGTGAGATAGATGTGTGGACAATGAAGTGGAACTGTCCAAGTAGCACAGCTCCGAGGGTTGTGATCAGCAGTGAGAGAGTTTAATGGGATACCTGTAGCTAGTGGTTTTTCTCAGTCAGTACTAGGTCCAGTATTATTCAACATCTTTAACTGCAAACAGGATAAAGGGACAGAATGCACCCTCAGCAAGTTTGCTGATGATACAAAGGTGGTAAGAGTGACTGACAGGACAGAAGGCTGTGCTACCATTCAACAAGACCTGGTCAGACTGGAGAGTTGGGCAGGGAGGAATGAGTAGAGTCCTATACCTGGGGAGAAATAACCACACGCATCAGTACCAGTTAAGAGTTGAGCTGTTGAAGAGGAGCTTTGCAGAGATGTCCTGGTTTAAACATATTGACTATAAGCCATTAGTGTGTCCTTGCAGCGAAGAAGGCCAAAAGTATCCTGAAGTACATCAATAAGAATGTTGCCAGTAGAGAAGGGAGGTGATCCTCCCTCTCTGGTCTGCCCTGATGAGACCACTGTGGTTCCCTATAACAGTGTAGTTTTGTGGATGAGCTAGGCATAGCGCTGCTTTCTTGTTCATGTCCACATGCCATTAGCAGTGGTGTTTTGGTAGCCTATAAAGGGTGTAGATTTTATAAGCATTCATCTTCTGGCTACTATTATGCAAATAGTGGTTGAAGTATGATCATGTACCCTGACTGCACTGAATTGGCTGGTGTTATACATTCACAATATTACAAATAAGAACCCATTGCATTAATAGCAATAGTGAAGGATGGTAAATTTCCTATTTCCTATTAAATTTCATATTTTAATTGCGAGACTGTGTGGAATTTGGTTAGTGCCATTACACTAAAAGACAGCAACCATCTACACTGTACACTGGTAAAGCTTTTTTCAAGTTTCCATGATATTTTTAAAGCAGGTTTTAATTTGCTCTTCAAGTGCCATGCTGATCTCACTGTTTTTTGTTTTTTTTTTTTAAGTGAAATATTTTCTTTAGTCCACAGCATGAATATCAACTTTTGCCTTCAGTTTTGGCTACAATAACACCTGGATTTAAAATCATATGTGTATGGGGTATATCTTCTATCTGTCTAAGTGCAGTTCTGCTTTTGAGCTCAGTATCATATTAGGGAAGGTTGTCCTTTGATGTCCGTAATTTGTGAATGGCTGTTTGTTAAGGTCTGAAAAGCTGGTTTTATTAAACCCTAATGGGATGTTTACCTTTTGCAGACATACAGTATGAGCATTGTAAGTTGTAAGTTTAGTGTTAAAATGCATATGTGAGACATGGCAACTTGCATTATCTGAGGGCATTAACCTGCCTGCAGACTCTTATTCATGGTAGTGTGACTCCTATTCAGAGCAAACTTTTCATCCCCCAGTTCATTTCTTGATGATGCTTGGCGTTTTATGCAGTTTTTGTGGCGTGCCCCTTATGCTGTCACATCTTGGCTCAGACTTTCAGTGCGAACTGTCCATTATCCTACTCCTATAAACCACTAGACTTCTTTAGTGCGCTGTAAAAAGGGAGAGTAAGGAGGGGTGGATGCAGCACATGTTTCGGTGTTCCCAATGCTTTCTCTGTTCCTTTTAGAGTAGCTCTCAAGAAGTACATTGTTCTATCTTGGCATAAAGTGCAGATTAATGCCTTCCTGTGAATGCTGCATTTTATAACGGCTCCTTGATTGTTATTTAAAGGTGTCTCTTTCTATAGTGGTCCTGTTTGATTCAAAGCTGGCTGTGGCATGGGAGCATCCACTGGTCACCACTTTTTCCTTTATGGGCTTGGATGGAAAATGGTTCCCATGACTCTGAAGCTGACTTCTGTTTGAGAGGTCTGGGGGTGAGTGTGAGGCTTTTTCTGAATGAACTCCAACTCTTTCCTACACCAAAAGGGCCCTACACCTTTGTTAACATGTTTTTAATGCTTTGCCTAATGATTTCCAGAAAGTGAGATATATGGGGAGGAGGGAGATTTGCTGACATTTTTAGAACTGTTCCTGTACAACTTTTTTGTTCTGGTGACAGTGTAGTGAATATCTTCAGCCTACCGTGTGAAGACATCCCTGGATGGGACAGACATATTTTAAATGTTGACAACTTGCATTTTTTTTTTCCTCAATGTGTTACTTTAAATACGTCAGTTTAACACATAAGATGTTCTACATTCCCACTACATAACATTTCCATCATAGAATCATAGAATGGCTTGGGTTGGAAGAGATCTCAAATATCACCTCATTCCAGCCCCTCTGCTATGGGCAAGGTTGTTGTATTTCCATAAACACTGATTCTTTTTAATACTCTGACAGATGAGGACTCCATTTATATCCTGTATTAGCATGTTCTTGTTTACTTTGAATCTACAAAAAGACATTTTCAACAGTAAAGTGACCTGGGATCTCTTCTACTATGTTTTCTCAAAGGAGTCTGTACATGAAGTATTTCTGAGCATTTGTAATCAAATTATTATTTTTCACAAAAGCCCAGAATTTTAGTAAACTACGACAATGCAATTTTAATCTCATCGTGCGGTATAAGTTCTATTCAATCACGTTACATATACTTTTGTACTTACATACGTACATATTTGTATCTTTGTCCTGTCTCTTAAATCTACTGCTGTACTGACATACTTCTTTACAGTGTAACTCTTTTTATCGGAGCTGTGCTTAGTGAAGAGCCAGCTAATCTGTAAGTCAACGCTCAAGTCTGTAAAATGACAACTCATCAATCCTGAGTGACAGTAATCACCACTGTACCCATCCTTTGTAATAGACTGCGCAATTTCTCTAAATCTTTTGTACAATTTTCCAAGATGCACTGCATCTCCTAGTCATTGTATCTCCACGGGAACAGCATGAACTGTCCTGTTTAACCATCTGCAGGGGTTACAGGCTGCACTAGGCAACTGTGCAGCATGCGCTGGTCTTTGTGCAGGAAGAAGCCTCTATTCTCCTTCATTTCCAATTGCCTAGCAGTGTCTTGCTGGTAAAAATATGGAATGACTTTGGATGTATCACTTAGAATCTCTAGAATTTGTAATGTTCTTCACATGTTAAATTGTGGACAGATAGAAAAATGGAAAGTAGGGACATACAGTCCAAACAGTTACACTGACAGTGAGAATGCTTCATTTTCTATCCTTGAAAGGATATAATTGAAAAAAATATATACAAAGAAATAGATGAGGGATTTGCAACTTCCATTCCCGTGGAACATTACAGAAAAACAAGGAAATATTTGAATAAAATGAATGAAAAACTGAGATACATTATAGTGATAGGAATGAATTTTATGTTTCACAATCACAGATGGGAAGTGACATATCCTCAACTAGGCAGATATGTAATAAGTAGTTCTTTGACCATAATAATATATATTTAAGAAGCTATTTAAGGACACATTTATGAACTTCAGATGTCTACCACAGATTAGATTAAGGCTCTGAGAGTGGGTAGGACTGACATATCCTTTGCTGGATTTTATACCCCCTGTGGAATATCTGGGTATTGGAGTTCAAAGAACATGGTTTCTGATTTGACAGCAATTCTTCTGTTCCTAAGGGAAAATATAGATATGTGGCTAGGGGCTTGTTTCTGAGTTTCATAGGAGAGGTGAAATTGTGCTGTGCGCTGCAAACAGCTTTCAATGCAGTGACTTGTCTCTCAAGTTACTTTTTTCACCCTCTGGATACCTCTTTTGCATGTGTGCCAGCAGCTGCATCTCTGCAGAAGCTGTTCTCAGAAATGACTTGCCAGCACTCTAAAGACTGATGTTATTTTATATCTTTGTGGTGAAGCTGAGATGTACAAAACTGTAATTCAATACTGAGTACTTTTTCTTGTCTTTCTTTTTATTTCTCTCTCTCTCTCTTTTTTTTTTTTTTTTTTTCTGGAGTCTCTAATGTTTTTTCCAGATATTTCAGTTCAAGGTAATAATTTTTTTTTAATGAAATGAAGACAGTTGGCTTTATATATGCACATATACATAAAATTATTGTTATTTTTTCTTTTTCCTTTATTTTTTTTTCTCACAATGCTGTGTAGAAAAACTATTCACTGCTTTCAGAAGTTGTCAAACACATTGAAAATTTCACTGCAGTGCAAGAGCAAGGATCTGAAAGATAATTGATTTTGTGTTTGCCTGTATTCCGACAGAAAATAAAAGAAAAATATTTAATTGCACTCCTCCAGTGCTCTTCAGTAAAAATCTGTTTCTAATTACAGTGGCGAACACACAGCAGGAACACTAGAAAGAGGAGTTATCTTTATACCCTTCATCCTTGAAAAGGCCTTTTGACAGCAAATATGATTCAAGTTATTAATACAGCCTCCCGACAAGTTATACCCCAATAAAGTTGTCACTGATGAGTAAGTTGTGCATGAAGCATTCATCACAACATACGTATTCTGCCTAATTAATTGAAAGTATAGTTTCTCTCAGTTGTTTTCTTGTACTAATTAACATTCATCTATATTTTAAGACTTTACGTGACAATTCAAATACTCAGTATAACAACATGTTCTATATCCAGTATGAGTTCAGATGAACCACCCAGTTAATGTAACTGACACTGGACTTCTACAGTGTGCCCCAAATTTTGCACAGGATATTTTTCTTCCCTGTTACACATTTGTTATGTGATTCTGTGACTGTGGAACAAATGTGCTGCTATAAAAGTGTTAGTCTGTATGCCTTGTATTCTGGGAAGTGTAACTCAAAATGGCTACAAGGAATACATAGCATCAGAGCAAAATAGTCTTTACAACAGCCACCCTGAAATTCTCAATCATTCTCAGAATTCTCTGTCACAAGAATCTGACAGGGCTGACCACCATTATGCAGCTAACACAGACACATCAGTGCTAACCAATAAGCTGTAAACATATATTTACAGACTCATTTTTTAAGACAATTTTTTTTTTTTGCTATTATTATTTTCCTCATTTAAAAAAATATATATATTTATTTATGTATTAAGCTCTCATGAGATAGACTGTGTTGTTCTGAGCATCTGGGATCTAAAAACAGATCTGCACATTTGTGAAATTTTATGCAACATCTTTGAATGAAAGCCGTTCAGATGTGATTTCTGGAATGAGTAGTGGAAGTCTCTTGGTATCAGGCTTGGATCGACTTCCTGATATTCACAAACAAGAAGGGAATGTATGTGGGAAGGAGAAATACTGCTAGATTTAAAAAAAAAAGTTTCCTAAAATGTTGGTATCATAGTATCCGTCTGATGGTTTTGGGAGGCACTGCATTGAAGAACAGGGTCTCAGCAGGTCCTGAGACTTAAGTTACTGCTGGGAATAACTTTAAGCGTGTTGTTCAGGTACTGATTTTGCATGATGGACAGAATGAACTGCCACATATTTTGTCTTGAAGGACTTTGATCATAGGTATGAACGAACATCCCATATTTTGTGCAGTTTCCTGTTATCTCATGTTTTCAGACTTTTCTTCTGTGATGTTGGACTTTTTCTGTGCATGACAAATGCAGTGATTTTAAGCTTTTCTCACCAAAAACACATTCAAGACATTGGTACATATGTATACAAACTCAAACACACAGCTCTGCACTTATCTGTCTGCTTGTTTGTCAATCTATCAATCAATCCATACACAGTAAGGTAATGAGAAACAATATAAAATTCATGCATACATTTTACCTTATGCTTTTTAAACCCATGTATGCTTTTGAAAGTCTTGTCTCATTGTTTCTTAAAACATTCTTATTCTGCCTCTTACTGACTGTTAACAAAGAAGATAGAAAATTAATGTACCTTTAAACACAAGGAGGACAGAAGAGATTATTTACGCTTAAGATAGTGCTGTCTTTCTTTAGCTTACACAGTTTCTGAAATGCTGACAGACTTTATTGCAAACTTAGAATCAGAAAACAATATTAATACATCCAAGTGCTCTAAAATTATAGTAATTAAGTATAGTAATGTACATGCAGAATTCTTTGGAAAGACAATCCTAAAAACAAGTTATATTATCGAACTACTATGACAAACGTGAAGAACCATGAGCTCTTTCCTTCCCCACACTTCTCCCTTCCCATTCCCCTTCTCTTTCCTGATCCCCTCTCCCTTATTTTATTACTTATATAGTAACGATTTTGTACATTTTACAAAGTCTACAGTTGGCCCATAACATCAGAGACAGATGGTGGTGGTATAGCAGTAGAGGTTGAACTTTTCCCCTAGTATCCCATTATATTTTGTTGCCCTGCAACAGATGGCATCAGAGGAGCAATCTGACAAAATGGCATTTGACATAGAAGGGCACATGAAGCAAATGGGAGACACTGAATTCCTCCATGAAGGAAAAATGGCACCCAGTGACGTTCAATACTTACTGAAAGTTTATGGAAACCAGACAGTGGATGAGAGCACAGTGAGGTGATGGGTTGTGCATTTAATCAGTAGTGATGACAAAATGAAAGACAAGCTAAATTGTGGATGGCTATGCAGGTGTATATGAGCATGACTTATAGCATCTTATTCATTGCTGGCAAAAATGCATAGCTAATAGTGGTGCCTATGCTGAAAATAAGTGAATGGTAGCTGAGAATTTGCTCTTTCAAATAGTGTTGTCTTTGTATCTGTTGTTGTTTCCATGAAAATTACTTTCGAAGTGAACAATAATACATAAAGGTTATTTTTTTTTTTTTTGCTAATTAAGAGGGTTTTGTTTCTTGGGTTTTTATTTATTTATTTATCTTTTTTTAATTTTTTTTTTTTTTTATCAAAGCCTTGCGCTGAAGATGACTGAAGTAAGATTAAGGAGGATAGACTGCAGGCTCAAAGAAATTAAGAGGACTAGATATAAAGATATAAAGATTGTCATCACACCCAGGTTCATGGAATTACTGTTGGATCTATTGCTTGGATGGTTTACCCTGCAGCAATTGATTTAATCTACAAAGATTGAAGGGAAAAAGTAGAAATGTTCATAGAAACTCACAGCTAGCTTTACTGAAATGACTTTCATTCAGCTATAGCTGTTCTTCATACCATAAGCCTAATAATTTTCATTATCTACCATGGATGTCTCAACATTTCCCTAGGTTTAGAACAAAAAATTTTCTATGTGAAAATTTAGTACATTCTCAGTACATAAGGAGATGCATGAATGACACTGGAAAAGTCATGTAAATATGATTAACTTCATCAGAAAAGTACATGCAGCTATGGATTACTATAACAATATTCCAAGCTGAGGATTGCTGCTGGCCAAGGTGGGATGTAGATTAAATGATCAAATTCATTTTTTACCTGGGAACTACAAAGAGATTATGAAAAGAAATGTCTTCTTAGTCACAACATTCCTCTGAAAAGATTAAGTCTCTTATTATATAAGGACAAAGGAAAACATCAAAGATGGTCATGTACAGTTATCATAAAGAGATGGTGTGGAACAGAATGTGTCTCATCAGATGCAGCCTGTTTTCCCTTCCAAGATGCCAGGACAGAGAGCAGGTGCTAGTACTCAGGAAATGTCTGTAGTGGAAGCAGTGGCTGTGGGCTTTGGCCAAATGGATGATTTTGTTATTCTGACATCTCAAAACCCCAAATGCACAATTTGCCCCTTTGTGTCCTTTTCACAGGGCAGTGTCATGAATGGCCTGGGTTGAAAAATACCTCAAAGAGCATCAGTGATCATCAGGAAAAGGAAGGTTCTGTGATATGCTCAGAGAACTTGAGGAGCTGTGCTTAAACTACAATTGTTCCAGCGACAGGATAAAAATGTGCACCATGACGAGCCAACAAGACACATTAGAGTATTTCTGTTATGGTAATACACTTGTGCTTTTCCATGAAACTGAAGCATACCAATTTCAAACATGCCTACCAAATCTCATTTTCAGCTAACAGAAATAACCATAGATAATGTCAGCTTACTAATGGGAACATGGTAGCATTTCTTTTGCCTGTTTGACAGGCTTGACTCTTGCACAAACTCATGGCTTGCCCAGCTGTGCTTGGAGACATAGCTATGAGCTTCTTCAGTTCTGTTGATGGATTCCGTGCCACCAACACATTAATCTGTTTCTGTAGATAAATCAGGCACAAATAAAAGAGCATATGTCAAGTCATAATAGTGCTTAAACATAGATCAGATAGCACTGCTAAAATAATATCCCATTCCCTCCTACACAGAATCTTCAGATACAATTTGAGATTGAAGCTGTTGCATATTTTCACTTTGACAGATATTTCTGAAGGGAGAGCCAGCCACTTCCTCATTTCTTTAATTTTAATCGCTGCAGCAAGCTTTACTGAGGAAAGGCATCGAAACAAGCTACTCCTGCTGGCATCCCACAGCAGCTGGTGCTTGTGATCACAGAAGAATGCAAAGTTCTTGGGTTCTGGTGTGCTGAAGCTTGCTCTACACTATGCAGAAACTGCTGGCAGGTCTCTGTGTGCTTCACAGGGAACTTGCAAAGGCTGACCAACTGGTTCTTTGAAAAAGGAAAACTGGGCAAAAGCCCAGCAGCACCTTTGGAGAGACAACTGACATGTTTAGCTGGCTATCAAAGATAAAAAGGGACATAGTCATGTGCTGAGCTGCCTCAGTAAAACTGGGTTTGCTTTCCAGATCAATTTGGAGTGGTTCTAAGTGGTGTTGGCAGGTATTATTCTTTTATATTTAAAACAAATTGCTAACAAATAAGAAAAAATAGTGATTTGCCCCCTTCTCATGTTCTTATTAAACCCTGTTCCCAGCAGTGGACTTGAGGACTTGCTCTGGAAAGGTGGATCTAGCAAGGAAGCCCTTTTGACCCTGTTCTTACCTTGGATCTGCTGCAGACAAGCAAGACATGTGGCCTGTTTAGTTTGTGTTTTCCTCAAGTCAGATCACAGAAGTGCCTGGTATTACTGTTCACTTACTCTGGCACTTTTTTTTTTTTTTTTTGGTAATGCAAAGTTTTTGAGAAACAGACTAGGCTTTAAAATGGTAAAATGCATTCAACAACACTTTCTGAATGAACAGTTATAGTTACGGTGGTTGTAGAGTATGGTAAGTGTATGCATAATTGTCTTGCAATAATTGGAATGCTTTTGATTAGGAGAAGAAATGTTTATACCCATAAGGATTTAATAAGAAATTAAGCATTAAATTCTTTATACACAGTGAAATGCAGTAAGCATTTCAGAAGTAAATTAAAAAAGATAGATAATCACTATTTTAAAGCACTGAATAGAGCTAAAATTTTGTATTAGTGTTGTTATTAGATAAAGTGAATTGAGATGCTACTGAAAAATCAGAAACACAGATGCCCCTACCTCACAGACTTAACAATATATAAAGACTTTATGGTTGAGGTGTCAAAGATTTTGCTTCAGATGAAACAGAAAATGACAATTTCTCTTAATTTTCGTGTTCAATTT
The DNA here is from genome assembly GCF_905368555.1 of Meleagris gallopavo. NCBI lineage: Eukaryota > Metazoa > Chordata > Aves > Galliformes > Phasianidae > Meleagris > Meleagris gallopavo. The sequence goes on from NC_139435.1 coordinate 71,963,287, forward strand.
TCACATGTGAAAGATATGGAAAGCATTGAATGGAGCATTGTAGTGCAGCTGAGATAAGATAATGTCATTGTACTCAGCTGGACATTGTAAAAAGGCAAAAGATAGTGATAAAACAATCCAAAATTTTGGACAGGTCATGTTTTCTGTAGGAACTTGTTCAAGAGCCCATTGCTGTATTTCTGTTCCCTACAATGAACTTGATAGGACATCATGTAATCATCTGGGATGTTGTGGTCATGTAAATAGAAACTGTTCAAGTTCTCCTTCCTTTTCTTCCTTGTGAAAATCTGTATTTGATCTGCATCTTCCTGTTTTCCAAAGACTGAAGGGGTATTGTTTCTTGTTTTTGAATCATTTTTCACATGACAGCTTTAAAAATTTGAAGAGTTTCAGCTTCTGCATGTTTGCAGTAGGTGACTTAATTCACTGGAGAAATAGGTTAAAATGATGCCATGTAAAAAATCTGTTTTAATCTCATAGAATATCCTATATCCCATGTCTTTTTGCATTTCATAAAGTGTCTATCTCTTCAAGCTTTAAAAGCTAGCGTTGTTTTTCTTCGCTTTGATCAAGACACGCTCATTCAGACCATGACATCCTTAATTACATCCAGACATACAGTAACAAGGCAGTCTTTTTCCTGCCTGGTGTGTCTTATAGTTGATCCAGATTTTTAAATATCATGTATTCTTTGTTTGTAAAAAATGATTATTTGATGCGAATGAAGGTTTTGTTGCATTTTGCCTTTTAACACTGCATGTTTTAACTTCTGAGGATAAAATGAACTGTGTGGCAATTTCTCAGTTTATGGTTCAAAATTACACACAACTGCAAAAAGCGTCGGCTCAAAATTCCTGACTGCCATTCAGCTTTTTGTGACACACTACTTGATAATATTATTTATGTTCAGCGTATTCATGGTTAGTTTTACTGACTGTATTCCACAATTGTTATGGCTGAGCCTTATATTTCTTTTGTAGAATTTGTAATAATAACATACTGATTTCTTTATTCCTCTTTTTAGGAAAGCTTTAACTATTTGTGTGCTTATGCAAACACACGACTGACTGAGAACTGCCTGAGCCATATCAGAAACAACAATAATTACTGTTTTTCACTTAGTTCAGATTTCAACACAGGTGTAACTCTCAGAATCACAGAATCACAGAATGGCCAGGGTTGGAAGGGACTTCAAGGATCATGAATCTCCGACCCCCCTGCCACATGCAGGTCCACCAACCTCCACATTTAACACTAGACCAGGCTGCCCAAGGCCCCATCCAATCTGGCCTTGAACACCTCCAGGGATGGACGGGGCATCCACAACCTCTCTGGGCAGCTGTTCCAGCACCTCACCACTCTCTCTGTCAAGAGTGGCATCCAACCTCAATCTTCCCTCCCTCAACTTCAAAGCATTTCCCCTTGTCCTGCTGTTATCTACCCTTTCAAAGAGTTGATTCTCCTAGTGTTTGTAGGCTCCCTTTAGGCACTGAAAGGCTACAATGAGGTCATCCCGCAGCCATCTTTTTCTCCAGGCTGAACAAGCCCAGCTCCCTCTCTCCATCTGGTCCAACGGTATACATTCCCTGTAAGAAAATAGTATTGCTTTGCATTGTATAAATCCAGATGTACAACATTTCATGGACTATAGTTTGTATGACATTTGTATAGAAATCGTTCCTTTTGAACAAAGACCGCCTTTGGGTTTGGAACTAGGTGATAGTTGAGGTTTCTTCCAACCCAGGTCATTCTATGAATCTATGACTGTATGATTCTCTGCCTTTGAGCAGTACTTGGGCTACAGCCCAAAGCTGCATTTTGTTTTGCAAATCTCTCCTGGAATGTCTCACATGCTGCACTGTTTTTTTTTTGTTTGTTTGCTTTTTGTTTTCCATAAGTAGCCACCACATTTCACAGAACACATGGATTTTGTAGTCATGTGATTTTCTCAATCACCATCTTCCTGCAGGTGGGCAGGATCTGAGCACAGTCTTAGTGCTGCGAGAGAACAGCTGGCAGACACAGAGCTTGATCTGTACTTAGAAATGATTAATCCAGATTGCTTACCCCTTGATGAGGCAAAACATAAGGTAGTTTTCTCCAACACACAGAAGCTTTATGCAAAGTGTTGAAGTTCACTCCCTGCATTTGCTCACAAAGAGGAAGGAAATAATGCTGTAAAATTATCATTTTTCCTGCTGTCTTTTTACTGGATAAGATACAGTGGTACAGTACTTGCACTTATGGTACAAAGACCTCACCATCTTACTACCCTTAAGGATTATATCCTTACAACCATTCATTCTGTGTTAACACCCAGAGCCTCATCACTACTTAAGGTTTGTTTTTCTAGGCATTGTACAAATAGGTAAGGAAGGAGAGAGGACTTTGTTAAAAGAAGTAAAAACTTTGCAGGGTCTAAATTTATTTATTTTGTCACAAAAAGATGGACAGGACATATGCAGGCTGTACTGATTAAAAAAAAAATTGAAAGATTAAGATCTACTTTGAACTCAGTTCCATGAAAGGATATGGCAAGAGATTTTGAGAAATTTATTTCCTTCCTGGTTTGATTGGTTGCTTCCTACGCGTATGATATAGAGCAAATGTATTAATTGATAGAATGACATCTGTTATCCCTTTACTTCACACAAAATAATTACAATCCCAAGACTGCTAGCTGTGTTCAGGATGTCCTATTTCTCTCCGGGCCCCCTGGAGGTCTTAGAAGAAGTGGGCCTCTACCTAACCTGCAGTACCATTGTCTCATAGCACACAGCATGTACTCCAGCTTGTGAAAAGGTTCTAGCTATGAAAATGTGCTTTATTTTATGTTTGACAGAATTTAGGATTTTACGATTCCATTGCTTTCAGGGTCACCACAGAAACATTCTAGAACAAGACTGTGCTGCAATGGGGCTGTTGAACTTATTGTTAAAACAAACATTACTGAAGAAATTAAGACACAGTGAGGAAAAATGAGCTTGTCTGCAGATATTCTCTAGAAGAGTGGTTTGGAATGAGGCTTGATGTTATTTTGCATAGAATTTTAAGAAGAAAGAAGAGCTTCGTATACACCTTTTTTTTGTTGTTGTTGTTAGACAAGGCATTATTTGGACCTTTTAAAAAATCCTGTAGTTCTGAGGTAGGGTTGAGAAAGTTGGGATGTTTTACACAATGTGAAGTGCTTCTGGCATTAAACTTTTAGGGAGACCAGGATTGAGTTTTCCACTAGATCATGATAAATGAATGCAGATGCAAAGACCATGTCAGTTGTGTAGGTGGTGAAGGCAGTGCCACACAGGTTGTAAAGAATTAGAGTATGTCAGGAAATAATTTATTTCTCTAAGAACTACTTCCCATTTACATGCTATATCTGTTGAAACTGAAAATTCTCCCCTCTCTGTTGGCTGTCTCTCTTTTTTATTTGACAGATACTCAACACTTCAGGTCTTAAATTCAGATGAGTATTATTAATAGCCACCATTACATTCCCCTGGGGATTAATTTCACTTTGTGTGTATGTGTTTTTTGCAATACTTTCAAGATACTGGAATGCAGATATATTTCTAGTAAAAAAGTAGTTTAGACAGTTTGATTCATTTAGCTACCTAGCAGGATTTGGTTACTTCTCTAAAGTTAATTCCTTTTGATTTTTTTTTTTAACTAACAAAAAGATATGTCAGTAACTATTGCTATGAATGAAAATCATTGTTTTCTTACAAAGACTTGAGTGAAAATTGAAGTTTTTTTCTATGTTCCCTTGCAAGACAGTTTTTTTTTCAAGGCACTCAAAGTAGGATACATTAATCAAATAAACATTTCCAAGATACTATTTATGCTATGTCCTGTTTTTCAAGAAGTAAATCTTCTGCATTTTCTGAGGAAATTAAAAGATTGTTTACCTTATTCAGAGGCAATTGTTTTTTTTTTTTGTTCGGGTTTGTTGAGTTTGGAGGGATGTGGGGGGCTTTGAGGGGTTTGCTTACTTGATTGCAGCTGACAAAGCAAAAAGAGCTCTTTCTCCCTCTCTTCAAGCTGTGTGTGAACTTCAGTGGAATTATGAACAGGTAAAACAACATGCTATATGTATTGCAGATGTGCAAAAAAAAAGTTTTTCTGTGGTTATGGACTTTTTGAGCAGCAATTATGAAATAGAGATGACAAGTAAATACTTTTACTGGTAGTAGAATTTAAACTGCTTTTGATGTTCTCAAAGTTTAAGAAAAAAGTGTTTTATTTTTATATTCTCACTGAGGACCAAAGTGCAGGTTAGTGTTTATTCTGTGTTTTTGGGATGAACCTAGGCAGATGCTAACAGACTGACTTTGAAACATTATATATCCTATCCTGCTCTCAGCAGACCCATGTCAAGGAGAGAAATACATACATTTTAATAGTCTTATCTCCTTAAATTTGAGGAAAAGTTTATGTAGTCTTGATAAAAATATTTAAGTAGCACCTTCAGGCAAAGGTAGTGCATTTTAGAAGCCTTAATTATCATTGCTGAAAGATTTCTTCAAATAAATTTCTTGGTATTGCTATGTAAATGACTTCAGATAGTTAACTTGCCCTCAATTTCAATGGCAAATAGAATAGCTGAGCAGGAAAACAGGAACATGACTCCACAGTAGTTTTAGAAGTAAATGTCACTTTAAGGTTGGCCAAAGAATAGCTATTTGTGTAATAACAAGAGAGCATATTATCCATGAAGAAACCTGGAAGTGTTTTGTATATACGGGATTAAACTGAAATTTAATACTGTGGGAAGCCTTATGAAAAACAAAATAGTCTACAATGCTTTCTAAATATTAGCTAATTGCTTTATTATTTGATACTAAATCATAATTTCCTTGTTTCAAATTGATTGATAGAATTTTTTTGTTTTTCTTCAGTTTTTATTTTCTTATGGATTGGAGTTAGTTTGGGAATTTCACTCCAAGAAAGCAATTTAGAAAGCCTTAGTGAGTGAAGTTGAACTTTTATTGTGAAAAAGAATTCTGGATTTAAGTGAGTAGGTCTGATCATGGAGAGAAACAAAATTCAGTAGACAGACATATCAATCTGGAAATAAAGGGTTGGCCATGCATCATTTTCCAGCATACGCATATGCTGTTTCTCTCCTTATGCTTTTGACAGTATCTTCATTTCAGAGATACTGGAAGGAGTAGTGTGTTCAGCAGCATAGAAGAAGTCATACTGGACCTTAAAGTTCTTTCTGTTCCTAAACAGCTTATATGAAGCTAAAAATAACATGAAAAACATGTATTGTGACATATATGAATATAAACAGAAGTTTAAACTGCTTGAACATAACTGTAGAGTTGCTTATTGAATACGGAGTCAAACTTGGGGTACTCATAAGTCTATCCCATCAGTTCAATGTTCATATGGTCATAATTATTTCTAGCCCTGTAACCAGAGATATTTATACACCAAATGTCTGTTGGCATAGTTAGACTTTATCAAAGTGCAAACTCAGAACATACGTTAATTTCATGAGTGTTAAGATCATGTGACAGTTTATATTTTTTAAGCAATATCTGTCAACACATGAAAAACCTGCAATTGTGATGTAAGTAGCTATGGCTGCAAAGCAGTCCACAAAAATTAGAAAGAATGATAACAAAATAGCTTTATTAACGTTTATAGAGCATGAACAAAGTTACAACTGGACAGATGGCTCTTTGCCTTAAAAAATAACAAATATATAGTTCCATCTAATCACTTCTTACGTATTTTAGATAGTGCAGTGCAGATTCGTTAGCTGGGTAGTTTGTTAAGAGATCAGGGCCGAGAAATAGAGAAAAGATACTCTTGAAAGTGGTGGCCTACAAGTCAATTAGTAAAAATGTAACAATTAAACTGGAAAAGAAGCTTACTGAATTTTGGTCAAGAGTTTAGTGCAGAAAAAAATTTAAGACTGAGTCACATATTCATCAATTTCTTGATTGCAAAATTTTTTGAAATAAAGCTTCAGACTGTGGTAATGCCACTACATGTCATCCAATGTGTTCTTCATACATTTTGCAAGTGATTAAGTTCATTTATCAGATAACCATGTCCAGTACCTCTTTACTTACACTTTTTGCTTACTAATATTAGCTTCTAAAATTTTTGTCTGTACACTATGTCTTACAGCAATTATATAATTCATTTTTGTAGAGTTTTTAACAGAAGTTCAACTCATTGCTGAGCCACTCTCCATCATATTTGAGAAGTCATGGCTGTCGGGCATAGTCCTCATAACTGAGTAAAGAGAAATCACTCCCATTTTTAAGAAAGGAGAAAGGGAAACTACAGACCACCGAGGCTCAACTCTGTGCCTGGGAAAGGCATGGAACAGATCCTCCTGAAAGACATGTTAAGGCACATGTAGGATGAGGAGGTGATATGAGACGGCCAGCGTGTTTTCACCAATGGCATCCTGGCTTACATCAGAAGTAGTGCAGCCAGCAGGAGAAGGGAAATGATCGTTCCTCTGTACTCATCTCTGGTGAGGTTGCACCTCAAGTTCTATGTTCAGTTTTGGGTCCCTCACTACAAGAAAGACAAGAAAGATTCCAGAGAAGGGCAATGGAGCTGTGAGGGGTCTGGAGCACAGATCTTTTGAGGAGCAGCTGAGGGAGCTGGACATGGCTTAGTGTGGAAATACTGGTGGTAGGTTATTAGATGGACAGGAAGGTCTTGGAGGTTTTTTCCAACCTTGGTGATTGTATAATTCTTTGATCCTTGAAGACTTTCTTTAGGATTGTTGATGAAGTTTAAGCATATTTGTCATTTTTTTTTTTTTCCAGTCTAGGAAGATCTGAATGAATTTGAAATGATCTGATATTTGTTTGAAACTTATCACAAGATTATGAAACATTTAGAAAATGATATGTGTGTTACTCCATGCCATCAAGTTTTTACAGCTAGCACATTACTGACTTATTTTCTTGCTATTTGCTTTCTTTAAGGCTTTTAAAGAACTTGAAGCTGAACTTGTGTTTGTTAAGTACACTGAAGCATAAAAAATGATGGTTATTGCCACAGCTAACTCCTAAAAGCTTCCAATGAAATTTTATTTTTAAATAGCAGAACTTTCTTATTGATGTGTCTATCCTGTAAACCAAACTACAAGATTTTCTCTTCTATTTGGAATGAGTAAAATGCTTAAGCTTAACAAGAAACATTTTCAAGAAAATAAAGAAAGTATATTCTTAACACTTAACAAATAAATAATTTAATAATTTAAAAATAACATAAAACCATAGGCACACTGCCAGCTCTTGAATTCCCAGTGGTAGAGAGAGACAAAATATACCAGCTGAGAGTGAACTCAAGCTTTTATGTCGATAGTGAGTTAATTCATCTTGGCACTATTGAACTGCTACCTTTATTTAGCAGATTGATGCAAGACTGCAAATACACAACCCAAGGATCCAGTGTCACTTAACTTATCTTTTATTTTTTGAAGGAAAATATTGAATTCAATCTTACTAGATTAGATGTTCTTCCATTCACCATTATGGTACAATTGAAAAATAGGAAAAGAAAAATAAACATACTAATTAGACATGTAAAATGGTTTAAAAATTTTAGTTGTGTTATATACTAATTTTAGACAAACTTCTTTTAATTTTTTTTTTTCTTCCATAGATCATACAACCTATTTTTCACTGTACTTATTGCTTAAGCTTTCTGCTATTTTGTTCTGATCATTCTTTTTTATCAAGGTAGTGACTAACAAAAAGTTATGAGAAAACTGGAAGAGAACACTATTTTGTTATGAGATTCCTTTGAACTTAATTAATAAATACCACCTTCATGAGTTAATTCATGGACTAACAGATTTGCTTGTCAACTGATTCAGATGCAAACATTTTGTTTCCTCTTTCTTGTGGAAATGAGTTTTTATGGTTTCTTTTTTAGCATGAGGTATAATGAATTTCCAAAACCTGCCCTCCAAGCTTTGATTCATACATAAATTCAAGCTAATGACTTATGGTAGTTAGAAAATCAAAAGTACATTAGATAATTAAACAGTGGTGATTTTTACAGTGCTCAGCACAGATTTTTTCACTTTTCTTCTTTAAATATTTTAAATAGGTGGATGAGCTCTCCACTTCTTACAGCAACACCTCTGGTCATCAAGGCTGATAAAGGACATGTTTGTAAATATTTTTATAAATTTACTATGACTCCTCTAATTTGGTAATTTCATTTGTTATGACATACATGTTCAAAAGACTTGGCACTTTGTATTGGCAATGAATCTAGGAAAGTCAGTTGATTAAAGTATATGAGGTCATCTTTTTTTTGCACTACTGTGTTATTGGTGAGTTTTTTTTCCGGGTTAGAAATGGATGGAAGATTGTTAGGTAGAAGTGTTTATAAATGGAGAAAAACTGCTGACTTTACGAGTAAAATAAAAAAACCTGTGCCTGAATTTGTAAAAGATCTTTAAGAAATATTTGGTTAGGAAAGGTACAATCAGTTGGAAGAATCTTTAGTCACTGTGCAATGCAGAATAAAATTCACTGTGAATTTCAAGAGTTATAATGAGAGAATTAGTCCATGAATAGCACATAAATATCTGTATGCATTTGAGGATAAATTCAGTAATAGCTTTTTTAGCTAACTGTGAGCTATGCAGATGCATGGCTTACTCTTAGCCTTTTGAATTCTCATAGTCGATTTGCTTGAGCTTTATAATATTTCATAGATGAGTCGCCTCTAATTTTATGACAGATGTCTTTGAAATCTGATGCAACTTTCATATTTTCATGTAACTTGTTTGCAGAGTGAACGTAGACAAACATTAAAACTCTATTTGGAAGAGAGCCTCAAAAACTTACACAAAGCAGCATAATTACTGCAGTCTGTGGACAAGTGATGTAGTTGCCAAGAGATTAAAGATATCTTTGTTTTTACTATTTTGTCTTCACTTTCTTGATTCCATGGTTAAAAAAAACCTAATAATCTATTGTCACCTGCTTTGACAGTGAGGGAAAATCACTTATAAGCAGGAGCTTAAAAGCAGGAGGAAAACTGAAGTTTTACACCATCTGATAGCAATACGACAAGTGGAAAGTCTTTAAACTAAAAGAAAGAAGATTTCAATTAGGTGTTAGGAGGAAATTCTTTATTCAGATGGTGGTGAGCTACTAGAATTCAATTCCCTGTCCCTGAAGAAATTCAAGGACAAGTTGAATGGAGCCATGGGTAGCCTGATCTAGTGAGTGGCATGTGCAGTAATGTCCATAGTCAAAGCCACCCTTTGATCCCAAGCCTAGCTGTTGAATCTCTTCGTTGGTGACCTGAGATATCATGGTCCCACACAGCTAGAAATAATTCATCCTCGTGTTGCCAGTATAGATGTGCCTGAGCCAGTTCAGTCCTAGCAGATTCATCCATTTCTGACCTGGGCCGCTCCACTGCTCTTTAGGCAACCTTGTGTGAACATTTCTTTCAAGCTGTGCTTTCACAACCTGGAAGGTCAACTGTATCCAAGGCTGCATCAACAGAGGAGTGGGCAGTGTCGTGAAGGAGGAGATGGTCTCCTTCTGCTCCTCCCTTATGAGGACCCAAGTGGAGTACTGTGTCTAGGTCTGGGGCCTCCAGCAAAAGAAATACACGGAGCTGTTGTAGCGAGTCCAGAAGAGGGCTATGGTAAGCACCTCCCCTACGAGGAAAGGCTGAGGGAGATTTTCTTGTTCGGCTCGGAGAAGAGAAAGCTTTGGGGAAAACTCATTGCAGTCTTCCAGTATTTAAAGAGAGATTATAAACAGGGGGGAAATCTACTTTTTACACAGTTATATAGTGATATGATAAGGGAAAAAAAAAGTAAGATTTAGACTAGATGTCAGGGGGAAATTTTTCAGTGTGATCATGGTGAAGCACTGCAGTGGGATGCTCAGAGGTGTCAGAGGATGAAAGAGAGGAGTAGTGAAACAGAATTATTTGGAAAATTGTAATCGTTTGGCCTGAATCTAGGTTCTGATTTACACTTTTTCTTCTGTACAGATGGACCCCTGTGTATTTATTAACATTTATTTTATTTTCTCCCTTTAATGATGTTGTTCAATGTTCTTGCCAGCTTACTATCCAGTGTTTGAAGAAAGAAGAGGGTTGTAAGTATGACTTCTAGTGACAGACTGGAGATAATGGTTTTACATTAGTTATTGCATACTGATTCTCTGTAGGATTTTCATAGTTGAAGTAACAATCGTACTTTTTAATTGAGATTATGGGTGCCTAGAGACTTATAGATGAGCTGATGCAGCTTCAGATATTCAAATATGAGATATTTTTAGCACATGCTGGGCTTCCCAGGGAATTGTTCATGTAAAGAAAATGTTTCCTTTTATCATTGACTTAGACTAAAGCATTGGGTTTGTTTGCAAAACGAGCTGTGTATGGGAGGTGAATATATTGCTTTTCTCACCACTGAGAGCCTATGTAGGAGAGAGTTATTTTCTTCTGTGCCAGAAAAGACACATTAAGAAAAGGTAACTTACTGTTTCACATTTAAATCTCTGAAGTTTAACACTATGTTATGATTGAATTACGTGCTTGTCTCTGGATGTTAAAATAGGTGCAAGCTTGCCTCCAGGCCAAACATCACTTAAAGGTGCTTGCAGTCAACCTACACGGTGTATTTGGAATGAGTGATTGCCATACAAGAGTAGAAGACTTTGGTGGTGGGTCAGATATGGGTTACCCTTGTTATAGCTGTATTTCCAGCATATAATCACAGAATCAAAGAATATCTGAAAAGGGATCCATGAGAATCACTGAGTCTGACTCCTGACATCACTCAGGACAACCTAAAATATAAACTATGTAGTTTTCAGAATGCTGAGCAAACGCATCTTCAATGCTGAGGCTTGGGACCATGACCATGAACATGGGGAGCCTGTTTCAGTGCCCAAACACCCTCTCAGTGAAGAGCTTTTTCCTATTACATGCTTTATGGCATGGCATCCAACACTTTCACTGTTTTCTTCTCATTCATTTGGTGGGTAACTTTGTCATAAAAAGAAAATAAGGGAAGGAGAGCATATATTAGATCTCTGTGGAGCACAAGTACATTAACGAGAGCTCTTCTTGTCACAACAAAATATCGCTTGATATTCACACTAGAGTTTGCTGATCCTTTTCTGCTTCTAATTGTTTTCATTGAGTGCACTGTGTCCTGTTGGCTTTGGTCATTGTATAGGGAAGATATGGGGCAACTGTTTCCAACCAATTCTTTTCTTAAGTTACAAACGATGGATGTCTCTCATTGCAGAAGATAATGTCTTTCAAAGAAAATCCATCTTTTTGCTTTTTTTTGAGCTTGGCCACATTTTGTGACCCAAAACATCTCCTGTCTTCCCTGATTCAACAATAGGGAAGGAATATTTCTTTTCTTTGCTGTAGACCAATAGAATTCTCCTAGTATGTATATTGTGTACATTCCTGTCTGTTCCTTACTGTGGGACAGAAAGATTTATTTGAGGCCATAATCTATAATGATAATCAGAGACATTTTAATAATAGTTTTATGTTCAAACTACTTATTTGGGAGTAAATATTGACAAAGGAACATATAATAGGATCAACATAAAACGTTCTGAACACAACAAATAAAATGAACAGTCCTACTGAAAAGATGCATGGCATCTTTCTAGTGCATAAGTCATTGAGCTTGAGTTTAAGGACTTAATTTACAGCACGACTGGAGATATGCAGCGTATAGGTCTTCTGAGCACACCAACAGTATTTGAAGATGGAAAAGGTTTGGGGAGGTGAAATGTTTCTGATTGCAGCTTTTAAAATCCAACTGAGATAATAATACATGTTTAATGATAGTTACCACAAATGATAGCCTCTGCTGGAAAGGATTTTAAGGCATAATTAATTATGATATCACTGACTACCTTAGAAATCATTCATACTGTAGATCTTCTAGAGTTTTTAGCATGCTGCATGCTGAAAATAGAATATATATCATATATTTTCACTTCCCTTTCCTGCCCTACACTCCATTCGCCTCCTTTCTCCTCCTCTTCCTTTCTCTTTTCCTTTTTTTCTTCTTTTTTGTCATTTCTATGAATAGTGAAAAAATATACAAAGTTTTTGAAAGTAAGCTGTTTAATTTTATTAAAATTTTGATACATGAATAATCTCATTACACTTAAATAGCATCCAGAAATGAAAAAGTAAAATACTTCACAACTCCAAGTTATTATTTGACTTTTTTCCTTGAAAATTTTGAAAATGTCTGGAAATGTTTTTTTTTTTTTTTAAATTCCTGATTAATGAATCTAACACATAGGAAGAATTGCTGGCCACAGACTACAGATTTTGACTAATATGAAGTTGACATGTGAAACATGAAAATGAACTGGAGAAATTTTCTATTTCTTCTTGTTTATTAAAACAGTCAAGAAAATACACAAGGACACTCCTCCTAACCACTGCCTTCAAAGTCTGTTCTGTTGCATTGCAATCTTTACACTCATGCGCAGTAATGCAATTAAAATCCAGAGAGTAAAATCCAATTTGAGGCAATATCAATTTGTTTATTAATATAATCTCATTATGCTCACTGTATTCTCAACACTAAATTTACAAATATTAGTTCACCTAAGATAAATTTCTCCCAGTTTCAGCTTATTCTTCCTTCATAGTCACTTGTGCAATTCTATGTTTTGCTTATAGGAGAAAATCAACATTGATAAGACACCAATGTTTCCAGTTGTTGCTGAGCAGTTCAGTACAAAGCAAAGGACACTTCAGTTTCTCATCTTCTTGTACTCTCCTGCCAGTGAGGAGAACTGGGAGGACACCAGGACTTGGACGGGTACAGAATGAGAGCATCCAAACTAAGCTGGCCAAAGAGTAATTCCATACCACATGATATAATGTGAAAAAAGCTTGGAAATGGCAGGGAGTTGGCAAGGCAGGACAACGCTGCCAAACTGGGCATTAGTCAGTGGGTGATGAGAAATTCCTTGTGCATCACTTGCTTTGTATGTATGTTTTATATTATTATTATCATAATTATTATCATTTTTTTCCTTTTTCTTTTTCTGTCTTAGCAAGTAATTTTAAGCTTAACCCATGAGTTCTGCTTTTTTTTTTTCCCTGATTCTCTCCACCACCCCACTGGAAAGGGAGGAGTGAGCAAACAACTGTGTTGTGCTCAGCTAGCTTCAGGATTAAACCACAACAGTACTTTTGGTGCCCAGTGTGGTGAACAGAGGGTTGAGATAACAGCAGATCTGACCTGAGTGATTATTTTGGGTATGGTGGTAGTTTGATAACTGCAAGTCATGATTATATCATTTTTATTATTTGCAGAGATCTTTCAGTCTTTTCTTGGAGCTATATTATTTAGCACCTTACTTGCTATTTATTTTCTCTAGATATGTTTTCTCTTGATGTGTGATTTACCATTTTTAGATGTTAGATTAAGGTTGTTATTTTGCCATGCTATGTGATCTTGGCTTAAAATATGGTAAAAATGCTGGTTAGGAAACCAATCTGGTGTTTGCACTTGACATTGCAGCCATCTTTGTGCTTTAGGAACTCTACTGTGGAAACTATTAGTAATTACATTCTTTGCTTTGTCTCTCCAGGATCCAGGCTTTGCGGGAGACAAGGGTGGATATTTTCCACTGGCTCCTCAGCCTCCTTTTCTCTTTCACTTTTCATTCTTTCCCTAATCTAGTTACAATAGCTCTTGAGAATTTCAATTTGTCCTTGTGATGTTCAAACCAGCAGACTCCTACTGCTTTTTCATGAATATGTTTCAGATTTTGTTTAGGATTAAAGAATTTTTTAAGAATATCATGTAGAGATCTGCCTTGAGGCTGGATAATTCTGAGTCACAAGGTACCTGGAGCAGTGGGCACACACCATGGTTTTATCTCCATGACCATAGAGAGGACATGAGGAAGAGTTACAAGGGAAAGTACACAAGGGGACACAACCCTCCCTCACAAGCTTCAAGTTCCAGTGGGCAGTTTTCCAGACAAAGTGTTTGTTCTGATCTTATTTCTAGGTTTGACAATGGGTCTATTGGTTTTCATTCATGAGAAGTGAGTAACAAATACAATAAACAGAACTAGAGGGGCCCTGTCTTCAGGCGGGTAGAGGAAAAGGACAATCAGGTCTATTGGACTGTGTGGATTTAATGATTTGGTATGTAAGAACTGCAGAAGTATAAGGCTCCAGAGGATGCTAATGCACAGTGTACTCTAAAGATGCAAAGTTAAAAATGGGCAGAATGAAAATATATTTCCAGAATGGCAGGGGGATCTCAAGAGCATGCTAACTGATGTAAGTCTAACTGCAAAAGCATCCCACTGTTACCAGCCCAGAGGTATGGGCCATCTCTGGCATAAATTATCTCAGGAGAGGGTACTTCAAGGACCTGAAAGAGTATCAGTGGGCTTTTGATATAGCTACTTTGGAGATGGAGTACATTAAGCAGCTGTCAACCTTTAGAGAAGCTCTACTTAGAGGTCTCTTAGAGGACACTCCTACTGTGGGGTTGCTAAAAGTAGAAGAACTGCGGGTGCTAATGTAGGAACCATTCCCACACTAATAGCTAGCACAACAGTACACTAGAGGCAATACTGCACTAATTGAGACTCCTTACTTTCCACTCATAAGCTGATTCATCGACTGGAGAGCCAGAGTAAACAGAAGACTCTGCACCAGTGAAAAAGTCCAACAGAGTGGGGGCTAACAGTAGAATATCGTGGCTGAATGAATTGTAGAAACACAGAATTATTAAGGTTGCATGTTCAAACATTGGGATACATATTTGTTAAAAGTCACCTGGTTGCTTAACACTCAGGAATCTGCCAATCACTTTGGCCCTGCACAATCAAGTCTCTTACATACTGCAAGAGAAGCTAATGTCTCTGTAGTACAGACAAGAAACATGCTGGGCAAGACAGTTTTGGTTATTCAAGATATCAAGGTGGAGAAGGCTGGTGTGTATGTAAAAGGGATTTAATGTTGGGTGAAAGCAGACAATAATTTGAATTGTATGATATCAGTTGCTATATAATACTTCATATTGTCATTTCCATGATTGCTATATGCTTTATTAATGATAGTGCAGTAGGAATTACCCAGATTAAAGAATAAGAAATTACAATAGAACCAGAATTGGATAGAGTATGAAACAGTCTAACAAACACCATGTATCATCTTATCTGTCCAGAAAGACTTATGACAGATGGAGCCCAAAGTCATGGACTAAATGAACTCTACAGATAATTTAGAGATATGATCCTTAGGCTATGTGAATGCCATCAGTGTGTGTATATCAAGAAGCTGGAAATGTGATGGTAATTAATGGGAATGTATGTAAAAGTATGGAATCTGAGTGTGATGTAAACAATATGGAATAAGAATTGGAGCGCCATTTACTTCTCTGAATTTCCATGCCATTAGAGAGTCTGACATGAACAATAAGTTGGAAAAAAAAAAAAAAGACTGAAGAAAACAACATCAAATAGAGATAATAATTTATTGAAGTTGTCTTCTTCTGAAACAGACATAATTTTAATTTGACTATGCATTTCATTACAAGACAAACACTTAAGTATAATCTTCCAAAACACTGCCAAGTCATTACATCACCTGTGCTTTGCCTCAGGCCTCTTTTCACACACACATACACACACACACACACCAAAAAAAAAAAAAAAAAAAAAAAAGGAGGGGGAAAGCTAGGACGTCAGAAAATTTGACATCGTCATAAGAAGAGACAAACATGAATGACAATACCTGTTCTGCTGAAGAGAACACTGCACTGTGTGCACCTTGCAGGTCCATTTCCTTACACAAAATCTGACTTGAAAATGAACAAGAAATTCTTCTTCCTTTTTTTAACCTTGTTTTAGTTTCAAATTTAACAGTTTCTCTGGTTTCAGAAAGGAACTTCTTAATCTTATTTCTTTATTTTTTATCATTGTGAATATATTATTATTTTTCATGAGCATTTGCCTATTAGAAAAGAAACGACCTTTTCAGTGGCTGGTATTTGCAACATGAAAAAATGAACATTTGCAAGCAGAAAAAATGAACATTTTGAAAAGGTTGTTATATTCTAGTGGCTGAAAGTCAATGTTTTTAAAAGCACACTTTAAAATGTTTTATATCAAATTGAGTCTTATCTTGATACATTTCATTAAATCTTCAAGACTTTTCTTCTGGCCCCATTAAACTCTATTATCAAAATTACCATTCTGTGGCTTAAAGTTTTAAAGTTATATCACTAATAATTGAATAGTTTCTTTCAAAACCAAGTATAACTTAAAATGAAATATAACTATTTTCTCTGTCAATCTGAATCGTGTATCTGGAAATGGTCACAAAATAAAAAATTCTTTTCCATTTGACTAGCACTGACATTCATGATGCGATCCATCTAAGAAATAAAAGCAAAACTATACAGAAGAAGTAAAATACTAAAAAGTGGCATAATAACGTGTTCATCTCTTTCCATTTACTGAGAAAAAGGATTAATTTCTCTATCTAGCGAAACAAATTAGCTTCCTGTTCAACTACAAAATAGTATTTCAAAATGGATTTTAAAGTTCATTTGAGCCGACTTATCCAAATGGATAGTAACTATCTAGTCTTCTCAATAAATCAATATGCATCAAACAACAGAGAGAATTATAAAAGCAAAGGAATGTATTTGAAGTTGCTAAGCTTCTTGACCTTTTAGTCAAATGGAACTGAGCTGTAATGTCTTTTATGTTTGCAGTTAGCCTGGCACTGATTTGTTCTATTTTTGATATAGACTCCTTCCAGTCAAGCAAATTGGACTCTGTAGCCAGTACAGTATCCGTTGGTACTAGCTCTGTTACTGCCTTACTCTCTTGCTGAAGTGAGAAAGTTTTCTCCTGAGTGATACTGCAGCACCAAACCTTAAGGTGTTAAAGCTCATCCCTCTGTGGATGATGGATATTTAACATGGTTTACAGGTTTTCAGAGATCCAGTGCTTCAATGCTATGATAGTTGAACAAGAAATTGAATCACAGAATCATAGGATCATTAAGGTTGGAAAAGACCTCCAATGTCATCTAGACCAACCATCCAACTACCACCAATATTGCTCTCTAAACCATGTCCCTCATCACAATATCTACCCTATCCTTAAACATCTCCAGGGATGGTTACTCTACAACCTCCCAGGATAACTCGTTCCAATGCCTAAACTCTCTTTCTAAGAAATTCTTCCACATATCCAGCTTCAAACTCCATTCTTGCAACTTGAGCCATTTCCTTTTCTCCTATCACTAGTTCCCTAGGAGAAGAGGCCAACTTCCATAACCTTGTTTCAGAGTGTTGCAGACAGTGATAAAGCCTCCCCTGAGTCTCCTCCTGAATAAACAATCCTAGTTCCCACAGCAACTCCTTGTAATCTAGTCCCCCCACCATCTTTGTTGCCCTTCTCTGAACACATTCCAGGGCCTCAATGTCTTTCCTACAGTGAGGGACCCAAAACTGAAGACAGCACTTTATGCGTGTTGTCACCACTGCTGAGCACAGTGGGACAGTGCTTCCCTGTCTTTGCTGACTTCACTGTTTCTGATACAAACTAGAATGCCATTGGCCTTCTTGGCTAATTAGGTGCACTACTGACTTGTGTTCAGCTGACCAACATCTCCAGATTCTTTTCTCCCATCCAACTTCCCAGTCACACAGCCACAAGCCATTGACGTTGCAAGGTGTTGTTATGACCAAAGTGCAGAACCTGATTCTTGGTCTTGTTGAACTTCATCCTGTAGGCTTCAGCCTATGATCCCTCCCTCTGTAGGGCCTTCCTAACACCAGGCAGTAAGACTCTTTCTCCCAGCTTGGTATCATCTGCAAACTTAGTGAGATTACGCTCAATTCCCTCTTCCCAAATCATCAATGAAGATACTGAACAGGTCAGGCCCTAATACTGATCCCTGGGAGGCTCCATTCAAGAGTGGTTGCAAGCTGGATTTAACTTCATTCACCATCAGTTACTGCATCTGGACATGCAGACAGTATTTTACCCTGCAGAGTATAACTCCTAAGCTCTGGTCTACCAGCTTCTCCAGGATAATACTGTGAGAAACAGTGTCAAAAGCTTTGCTGAAGTCTAGATAGACTGTATCAACAGCCTTTCTCTCATTCTCTGGGTGTGTTGCCTGGTCATAGAAGGAGATGAGATTGGTCAGGCAGAACCTACCTTTCATGAAGCCGTGCTGGCTGGGCCTGATCCCCTAGTTGTCCCACAAAAGATGATACAACTAGGATGAGAAATATACTGTCTGCACCACGCAGCTGAAACGGATGCTAGTATTTTGAACTTAGTACACTGTAGCTGTTACAAGGAAATGTAATGAAGGGTGATGGTGCTAACTGTGGTCCCAAAACCTACATGAATGTCATTGACTCACTGAGTGCTACACCTCATTAAGAAATCCTACCTTTTCTTATAGTTTAAACTTTTGAAAATTAAGGGTAAAACCATTTTTGTGCTCTCATGAGTGATAAATATGAATATTAAAGAAACTTTGGACCTAGAATCCAGTAAACCTCAATGAGTAGATCATAGGATTATTTTCATTTATTTCCTGAGATACTGCTTTTGATTCAGTTCCACACTTTAAATTTTAATTGGTAGCTTTCGCTTAGACAAAATTTAATGTATTATATAAAGTTCTCCTTAATGTCTTCCTGGCTTGGACTTAGGTTAGTTACCAATATCATCATTATTCCTGCTCTGCTATTACATTGCTAGTCTTGCACTTGTACAATAATGGTCATTCTAAGTGGAAGAAAAAAATTTATTTACAGAGAAATGGAGCAGAGTATTAGTTAGCCATTGAACAGTGAGCAGAAAACCTCCTCTTCTTCAAACTCATGTTGATCAGTTAAACGAAACAGAATTTCACATGCCTCTAGTAAATTATATATGACCTTATGTTGGTAAAAAAAAAAATGAGCTTATGTTGGTAAAAAAAAAAAAAAAAAGAGAGAGCTTTGTGATCTATTTGCACTTGATCTACACCAAGTAAAAAGCACGAATTCCCAAAATACGCTGAACAAGAATGAATACAAATGAATTATTTGCATTTTTTTCTTCCAGCAGGATACTGTACAGCCCTTTTCTGAGCTATTTGGATTTCTTCTGTGTCTTGAAAATTAGGGATGCTCCAAGTGATTTTATTTCTCATTTTGGAGCAAAATATTCTTTGTGGGATTTTATAGACCTTCATCTACTATACACTGTGGAAATGTTTTACTTGTTGATGAAAAGCTCTTCATTGTTTCAATTACACTCTCCTTGTTAACAAACTACATACTACAGCTGTAATTTTGCCAACTTTGTAGTTGTTCTCTTTGCTGTTTTCATAGCATCTCTTTGAAAATAAGAAACTTTTGTCTAGTGAAAACTAAGGGTGAATCCTGGACTGCAAACACAGAATCCACTTTACCTGAAAAGATGGACTATGGTAGCGGCACAGACTGACAAACTTTCAAGGAAGTCTTATGAATTTTCCCTTGTAGGCTGTTGACAGAAAAGAAAGCTGACACATTTCAGATTCACAGTGTAGTGATTTCTATTATTTATTAAATAATTCTTTATTAATTAAAAAAAAAAAAACAACTAAAAAACCACAAATAGATTCTCTTCCTTTTTTATATAATTCATTAAGTCTTTAAGCTGAGGGTAGGTCACTCCAAATGATGGTGATTTGGAAGGTGCACATCTATGGGGTTTAACTATTTTTCCACCTGCAAAATGGACAGCCAGTAAGTTGATACCTGCCATTTTCATTCATTTTACCCCAGATATAAAAGCCAAATCATGCCTACAGATGTTTTGGAAAGTAGTTTCACAGGGACTTAGAGTCTAAAGCAGAATTAAAAGAGAATGGAGTTAAATAGTCTGGGCTATATCCATGACGGACCTTCTAGATTAAAAGCAAATTTTTAACATCATTTCCAACTTTAAGGGAAATCAGATTCACATCAAATAAGACAATGTTTTGTGTTGGTGACTAACTTCTGTATTCTGAACCTTCACATCATTTTAATTTTAATTTTTATTTTTATATTTCCATAATTATAGCAATTATTACAATGCTGGCAACAAAACTAAACATTGTATTTCAGCAAGGTCAGAATTTTTTGGTGTACTGAAGTATCCTTTCAGAATGAATGAATGGATTTAAAATGCAATTTAAATCCATCCAATATCTTCATCATATGTTTGAACTTTTTACTAATCTATTTTTGGCTGACTTTGTCTAACTACTGCTTCTTAAATTTGATGTATTTAGGTTCTAATCTGATAAAGAATCATTTGTGTCTTCTGTCTGCATAGATCTCTTTAGTTAAATTACCTCCTAGATAAACTGATTAAAGTTCTCAATTCATAAGGCTGTTATGAGAAATCTGTATCATTTGAATGGGTCTTCCTGAATCGTCGTGATAAATATGAATGTTGATTCCAGAACAGAATATGGTATTTCTGGAATGACAGCAGACTTTAAGATACTAGGCCAAGATTTAGATCAAGACTATTCTTGTGTATGGTCTAGAGAATGATTATGTTCAAAAATGGTACATTGGTACTGGAGAGTGATTGTGACTTAATTAATCAGTTGTTATATTGAATTCTTATCATTGAAAAGTAAAGTTGAAGAATATAGGGTGTAACTTCACTGAAGTTATGTAGCACAGTGATAAATATATAAAAAAGGATTTACATTTCAGTATAGTCTATCTGCCCCTTTCCAAGGTAGATTGTTTATTCGGGGTATTTAGTCCTCTCTGATGAGTGTTAGAAAAGAAGTGATCAGATAGATCTCAGACCGTTCTTCCAAATAGCTTGCTTTCAGACATTGAAAAAGAAGTATTAACTGAAGGCTTGAATACTTCAACTCAGCGTGGCTTTAGTGTTTGTTCAATACTTTTACAAACCAACTTCATAACAACACAGCCCTCAGAGTTTCAAATCAACAATTTAAATCCAAATCTCTGTATTTAAATGCAACTATAAGATGGTGTTTATCAGAGCCAACTGAGATGACCAGAATCACATGCAGACTTTAAAATTTCACAGCTAATGTAAGGAATTAAAAATCAATGCTTTTTGAATACAGCAGAGAATAGTAGACTCTGTCTGCTGCTGAGGTTTTCTTGTCTTACATGTTGTTTTTAGCTTTATTTAAAGTATTCTGAAGTTTTCTTTCCTGCATTCAAGGAAGCTACATTAATATGATGTTAAACAATGATTGGTTATCAGTCAGAGCACAGTACTAAGGAGAGTATATATAATTACAGCAATTACAAAATGTAATATCCTGCAAACATTATGTACTCATTTTTATGAACTTTCTTTGGCCTCCAGCTATCATGCAGTTCTTAGGTTCTATAACTATCATAAAACTATCATTGTTCTATTTAGAAAACATTTAAAACTCTGAGAATAACAACAGAAATCCCATTATCTGCATTACTTTCACTAGAATTACACACATTTTCACCTGCTGCACACTTCTGCACTAACTCTATGTAACAGTTTCTACCAGGCTGAAGTAGACCAAACATTCAATGTATTTTAGAAGCGACTCTTTCAAAAATCTCCTGCATCTTCGGGGGATGCTGAAATATTTACACGGAAGAAGAGAAAGCATGGGGATCTCCACCATGTTGAAGAAAAATAAGTTCTAAGTTGAAAGTACAGACTCTCATCTGTGTTGTCTTAGGTCATGATATTTAATGAAAAAACAGAGCGCATGTTGTTTTTAAATAAACATTGCAAACAGCTCATAGTCAAATACAGGATCCATGATATATACACAGCTGGTGACTTCTCGGGCAGCACATTTACATGATGGATGCTCCAAAAGTAATGCCTTCTGTTTTAGTATGTTGGCTTATCATAGGGGATACGATTGGTGTGGCAGTAGAGCTTGAACCTTCCCATCAGTATTCTGTTAGATTTTGCTGCTGTGCAATAGATGGCAGCAGAAGGGCAGTCTGACAGAATGGTATCAGACATGAAAGTGCATATAAAGAAAAGATGTAGAACTGAACTCTTATATGTTGGTAAAATTGTGTCCACTGACATTCAGTGATGCATACAGTGTATGTCAGTGCAGTGAGGCAGTGGTTGGTGCTTTTCAGCAATGGTGGCAGCGAGGTCACCTCCACAGGTACAGATATTATGAGTGCAGCCTACAGGCTCTTGTTAATTGCTGATGAAAATACATAGTTAATAGTAGTGCCTTTGTTGAAAAATAGTGTTTTGTAGCTGGGTATTTTCTCTCTTAAATACTGTTATTGTGCTCTTTGTGTTGGTTGGAGTTTCCGTACAAATAAATATAAGGCATTCCTTTCAGAGCAACCGAAGTACTATACATTTGATAATCCAGTAGTTATGAATGTCTTACTCCTTGTGAAGTAACAAGCAGCAGATAAGTTGCAGTAAATTCAAGAACACCAGCTACCACAGTTGTGCTATGTAGTACTTATGGCTGATAATCTGAGCTGGGGCTATACCTTGCTCTGCTCATTCACTCCTGAAATGACTTCCAAAAAAAAAAAAAAAAAAGTTAAATGATTCAATAACAGTTCAGAAGAAAGAGTGTAGCCATTATTAAACCTTAAATTAAATCTTAAATGTATACAAAATGACATTTTCTTTTCATAATTATCAGCAGAGTAAGGATCTCTGGCATTTCCTGTTTACAATAAAAGCAATTGTCTGGTATAAAAATATCCATCCATTCCACCTGTAATTAATGCAAAACTCATTGCAAATAACCAGATGGGAAACAAGTGCATTGTATACATGTTGTCTTCCCAACATGTTTCTCTTACATCCTGTCTGCTGAGGAATGCCAGTTGTATCATAAATGTGTCATTGATAATTTGTCAGCTTGCCCTACCAATGACAGAAACTGTGGCTATAAAAAAATAATTTAGAAAGATTTCTTAACTAATATCTGTCACTTAGAAAGTCACTGAAGAATCGTTTTTATTAAGCAAATAATACAACACTGTTTGCAAATAAGCTGTCATACTATGTTGGAAAGACAACTGCATTTAACAGAATAAAACATCAGTGAATATAGTCTAGGCAGAAATTCAGATTTATTAAACTTTACTCCCAATGCCCCCAGCCTACTTCCTTCCTAATTAGATCTTTTACTGTCAAAATTAAACTCAGGCTTTAAAAAAAACATGAGATAGATCACTGTTTTCTGGTGTGGGAACAGCACAGAGGCACAGTAAGGTCTTCATTAGTTTAAAGATACTTTACAAACTTAAAAAAAATTCTTCTTACTTTTTGAGATTTTCCTGTAATATATCAGGACAAATCTCAAAGAAATTAAAAAGAAAAAGATATATGGGACTGGAATTAACCTTCCTGTTGTTTGGTTGGTGTCAATTTCGTGCGTACTGTGTGTATTCACTCATATGGGCAGACTGCAGAATAAAGATCACAACATGGTGGGGTGCCACTCTTAATTCCCTTTACGCTAACACATGCAGTATGGGGAAAAAGCATGAGTTAGAGACATGTGTGTCTTTGAAAGGGCTATGTTTGTATGATAGGGCTGTTTGTTAGTAGGAAGATATGTTGGGTGACTCCCAGGGCTGATGTGGTTTAATGGCAGGATACAGGTTCTCTAGGAAGTACAGAAAAGAGAAGCATAGAATCACTGAATGACTTAACTTGAAAGAGGCCCAAAATATAATTTAGAATAAACAGCTCCATCACAGGTAGAGTTCCCATAGTCTATACATTATGTTGCCCAGGGTCCAATCCAGTCTGACCTTGGACACCTCCAGGGAAGGATCATTCACAACTCTGATCAACCTGTTCCAGTGCATCAACAGTAGAGAATTTCCTCCTAAGATCTAATCTAAATTTCACTTCTTTTAGTTTAAAAACATCCCTCCGTGTCTCATCACTACTGGGAGTATGTAAGAAGTCTCTCTCCGTCTATTTTCTAAGCTCTTTTTAAATATAGAAAGTCCACAATGAGGTCTCCCCAGAGCTTTCTCTTCTCCAGGATGAACAAATCAAGCTCCCTCAGCATGTCTTCATAGGATCATCTTCACGACCTTCCTCTGGATACGCTCCAACAACTCCATGTCTTTTCTGTACTGGAGGCCCAAACCTGGAAACAGTACTCCAGATGGATCATCATGAAGACAGATGAGAGGGAGAAAATTCTCTTCTTCTTGCTGGCCACAACTCTTTTGATGCATCCCAAGATATTGTTGGCATCCAAGCTGTGAGCACACACTGTTGGCTTGTATCAAGCTTTTCATCCATCTGAGTCCCAAAGTCTTTTTCTGCAGAGCTGCTCTCAGTGTATTCTTGTCCCAGACTGTATATGTATCTGGGATTGCTCTGACCAAAGTGCAACACTTTACACTGGCCTTGTTGAACCTCATTAAGTTCTCATGGGCATATTTATTAAGCTTGTCTAAGTCCCTTCTGATGGCATCCCTTCTGTACCAACTGCATTATTTAATTTGATGTCATCTGCAACTTTGCGAATGGTACACTTGATCTCACTGTCTCCATTGCTGGTCATGATGTGAAAGAGCACTGAGGGGTACCACTCATCACCACCTGGACATATGGCCATAGAACACAACATTCTGTCTTGTGCCATCCAACCAATTCTTCATCTAGTCCATTAATCAAAGCCATATTTCTCCAATTTAGACACAGGAATATCCTGTGGAAGTTATCAAAGACCTTGCACAAATCCAGGTAGATGACATTGGTCAGTCTTTCCTTTCAAGCCACCTTATCATAAGGTGAAATTACCTTCTAGAAATATATTGATTACAGTGAAAGTTAAAGTGAATGTTTGTTTTGAAAAGACTAGCTGGACTGACTCTGAGCTGCAATTCTTGACTTAGATTTTAAGGAAAATGCAGCTGAATTTTCTTTTCATATTGATTTATAGGGAGCTGAGAATAAAAAAAGTCAGTAAAGGTTTCTGCAATAGACTGACTTCATAAATGTATATTAGTCAGACAGAAATGAATCAGCATACTCTTGTCTATTAAAAAGCAAAACGGGGGATGTTGATGGCTTAGAAATATATTGAGCTTTTCCAGTCTGGGACTGGCAATGAATTTGCTATACAGAGTTTCTCAAAAAGGGGTAACAAATAATGTTTTATTTTGTGTACTCATGATGCATTAAATTTAGAAATAGACAGAATTTGTCAGGGCAAGAATAGTACCTAGCAAGAACTCTACTGACTTCTGTAAAATACAAGCTTTTCTTTCCAGTTCGTAAGTAATGCAAAAAACCATTTAATTTTCCACTGTGAAAACAAATCTCTGATGTTCATAGGGCTTCTTCATTATGCAATTCTGGAGCTGTAGTTCAACTCTCTCTGGAGCTGAAGAAATCCAACTTCTGTCATTCATAGGCATCATGTTAAAAATACTGATTTGGAGTAAACATTTGGAGAATGCGAAAAGGCACAATGAAATGAGAAAAGGAATGACTTATACGCAGCAAAATCTCAATGAAAAGAAACTTGTATGTGTTTCCTGAGAAATTTTTAGGTTTAATTTGCCAGGGAAGACATAAAATGACATATTCTGCCAGATTCACAGGAAAAATGTATTGATATGATGTTTTGTACTGTTTTCTTTCTCCTTTACATCAAAGCAATTCATTAATTCCTGCTATCTCAATAAATTTGAACAAGCAGGAAGTAAAGATGAAATATACCATGCAGCTTGTTATAAATTTTCTGGTTATTTGTTCCAGGGAAATAAAGTGATTCAGCTTCCAGGAATCCCTTGCAAAGAAGGATAAATTTGCTTTGGAAGAGATTATGAAGGCGCCAGCTAAAAGTCAAGGAAGTGATAGTACAAGCTGCAGAGAAAAATAAACCCTAAAAGTAAAAGCAATATGTTAATAAAAAATCACGATGGCTAATTATCACATTTCCTTTCCTAGGAAGATTTGGAATAGTTTGACTTAAACAGTACAGTTGGGAGTTAAAGCCTGGTCATTTATTGGTTTGGGAAGGAAAGCTAGAGATGGTATGTTTTAGATAAGTGGCTATTCCCATTTTCAAAAGTTAGTTTCTCATTTATCTAGTCATTCATTTGAACATTTCATGGTTTCATAAATACTTCCAGTGAGCTCTGTTTGGAGTTGTTTTTAAGTGGCTTTAAACTTTCTTTTGAACAATAATGATAGTGCTACATAAAAAAATATAATTTGTCATATATAAGGTAACGATCTTGCAGAAGCTGTCTCTTTTGAGGAATCTCATCACTCACATTACACAAAGAATAGCAGCAATGCTATATAAACATTTGGATTGAGCCAGAGTAGTTGGCTATATGAACCTTTTAAACACTAGAGAAATTAAGAAGTCAACACCTAGTTATTTGTAGGACAAATGTATAAAAAATATTATATGTGTATATTTATATTTATGTAAAAAACTTAAAATATTCAAAATTACTAGGTTTAGCACAAAGGTCAACTTCTTTGAACATCTGGAGGAAGACTAAGACTCAAATTATTTTTTAAATATACAGTTACAGTCCTTGATGAAACTTCTGTTGGCGTATATTGTAACTTAGCTCAGCTCTGTATCCACTCATTATTTAATGGCAATCTTGGAGCCATCCCTTAGGCAGTACAATTGCTGACCAAAGTAAAACATGAAATAAACTGAAAGGAAATTAAACTCCTCTATATAAAGCTCCAGAATAGTGTGTAGAGCTCATAATCACCATGGGGAAACTCACAGGAGACAAATGTATTTCCTACTTGATGAAAATATTTTTGACTACTGAAAGATGAAGAAAAAAGCCTTTACCAAGGGAAAAAGAAAGTAAATAGCTCAAGAAAGATTTTTAGTGTAACGTATACAAATATTTTAAAGTGGAAAGGGGTATTTTACTGTAACATTAAAAACACTAGTGCACTTTATTCTAAAGTTCTTCTGGACCTTTAAATTATTGATATTTTAATGCATTAGGAAGTCAAACGTACTTAGTGCTGCTGGATTCTCCCATAAAAACTCTCTAGAGAATTGAGAGATATTTTGAAGTACAGCACACTAGCTTTTCTGCTTAAGAATCGATGGCAAGATAGATTTAAAAATCTTAATAAAAATAAGAAAAAAATCTCCTTCTGCAGGTGGGAATGAACTCCAAAACAGAACACAAACAAAAATATCAAAAAAGAAAAAACAAAAAAAGAAAAACAAACCAAACCCTCCAGAAACAAATCACATTTTTAACGGAGCTGTCATTTCTTTCGCTTTTTTCCTCTCTCAAGAAATCAATAAATCCCTTCTTGTTTCCAATCATTTGTCCAATTCAGGAACTTTCTAGGACTTTGCAGTGGCTTTGCTGACCCATCTAACTTGACAATGAATACTGAACAATTCTCCATCTTTCCTTAAATACTGGGAGGCTACAGTAAGGTTTTTCTGGAGTATCTAGTCCAGGCTGAGCAACCCCAACCCTTGGACTTTCTTGTAGGGGAAGTGATTCACCCTGTGATGGTCTTTGGACCATGTCTCTCCAACGTCTTCCTTTAAAAACGATGATCTTTTAAAAAAGATGATTCTAGAAACAAATATTACTCATATGCAATAAAAAAATGTTTCATCCAACATTTGTGAGAATTAGTAATGCCTCATTAGCATTCCCTGTGTGAAACAGTCCAATAATTCAACATTGTCAGTATTTCAACAGGTACATCTTAATGCAATTGAATTTCAATAAGTAAATTTCTACAGTCATAATTCTAGTTTATAGAGCAATACAAATTGTAATATGATATATGACTATTTTTTGACTTTACAGGATTTCTCATTTACACAATTGCACTTAGTCGTTCTTTTCACTGGAAACAAATGAAGACTTATGCAGGAAAGCAGGAGCACAGTGGAAATTTTCAGAGGGCATTGCTGAAGAATAGTATTTCAGAGAGTCACTAACAATTAGAATGTGTTGTGAGAATATTCACGGTGATCTAAGTAGATCCTGGGAAGAACTGTCATAACAGTGGTATAAAAAGTTTATTATCCATAGCAAGTATGTAATCTAAAATGGAATTCTGTTGGCTGAAGTAATTCTATCTTTTTCAAATTTATTATTGCTGGAGTTCTAGTGTGCCTAACAGGACTTCTTCTGACTGTTCTCATTCGTGGTAGCAGGAATGAGTCTACAGACAAGTCGTGCACGATGACACCACCTGCTTCTGGACTATCAGAGTTTTTTTCTCAATATTGCACAGTATTACCTCGTTAAAAAAAAAAAAAAAATCCGAAAAATAAAACGGAAAATGCAGTTAAAACAAAGCTTTTTGTGTTGCTTATAACTACCTGATGATTATATCACAATGTACTCTAACACAGCCAAACTTGTTGTATACGCAAATATTTACTAAGAAAATACATATTAAAATGTATTTCTCTGACATGAAATTTAACTAGAAGTAACTAAGTGCTTGCATTTTTCATGCTAAGTGCTTACTTTAGCCATCAGTGTTAATATAGTATGCTTCTTTAAAGAAAAAAATGATTCTTTTTTGATAAAATATTTTGATTAAATATTAATCATGACTTTATTTAAAAAAATCAAAATTTCCTTTGCACAGTATGGATTTTTTTTTCTTCAAAACTTTTTAAGCTACACAAATAGTTTCTAACGTGTCCTATTATTTTAAAGGTAACATCTTAAATGCTAAGTCCTACAGAGTACTTGAAATGCAGCCCATAAAATTAAAAGAAATATGATAATAGATTTATTTCTGCAAGATTAATGGTAGAACTCAAAATGTTTATAGAAGAAAATTTGCTTTTTTTAAAATATATATTTTATTTAATTCTCTCTTTTAAGGAAGGATATATATTTTATTTAATTCTCGCTTTTAAGGAAGGAATAAAGATTAATTCCCTAAAACACCAGCCTTATACTGTCTGAAAAAATCGTACATAAAATGTCCCTTGAAAAATATCAGATTATTTCATTTAGATTTTAGATCTGATGTTATTATTCACCAAAGCATTCTTTCCAATATGCTGGGATTTAAGATTAGGAAGGAAAAATTTGCAAGATGCATCTCCCTGCAGCTCAGGCTGCAACTGGTTGAAGTAAGAAACAGTGAATTGGGCAGGTTAGGACATGAGAAAAGTGAATGAAGAGATGCTAATTTCTTTAACAGCACCTCTTTACACAGATTAAGGAAGAGAAATGCTTTGCTCTACCAGAGAGAAATGAACGTTTTCAGACTGATTACATCTTTGTCTTTTTACATCCCAAATATCTCATTTCAGAGGTAATACATTACATTACTTCATTTTAAACGTGTGTTATTTTTTTAAGATATAAATAATTTTTTTTTTTTGCATCTCTTCCACTTGACTGAGAGAAAAATAATAGTAAAGTATTCTGGAGTATGAAATATAAGATCTTATGTAAAACTGTATATGCTTGTTTTTGACAAAAAAAAGCTCTGTCTAATATACATCAAACAACATGCAGGAAAGGAAGCATAATTGTACTTTTTGTCCGTACAGTGCCATGATTGCAGTAATGTTTATCCATTGTGCTTTCTCTTCAAAGGTACATTTTCTTTTGAGGGAAATTTTGTATGTTGTCACCTGAAAAAAAATGCCATCTACTGAAGGTTCTTTCTTCCTGTAATGACATTTTTTACTGCTTTTGTGGCATCTTGTAGGGTAAAAATTGGTGGTTACAACTAATTAGGAAACATTAAAATGCTATGACTCAGAAAAAGTAATGAAACTGAATTATATATTATAGAAGGCATAACATCTCAGAACTACATTTTATGCTTCAAGATGGCTTCTAACTTGATCTACAAGGAATTGGCAACCTTTTAAATGTTTTAAAAAGTATTAAAAGTTAAAAAAGTATTTGTTTTCCTAAGAGTATTTTAATATTTTTTCCTGAGAATGACTATAAAAAAAAAAAAAATCCTTTATCAAACGGAAAGTTAAATTTTATTTTTATTTCTTTAATTTACTTTTTAATAAGTTTTATAGCTCACCTTTTTGTGGTAATTCATGTCAAATAGACTGTGTTACAGTAAAGGATGAATAGAAAATAACCTTGGTAAATTAAATTGTTTTTTTTTTTTTTTGTCCTCCAATAGCATTTTTTTCCCTAAGTTTTAAGACCTTTTCCACTTTTATTAACTCAGCCACCAAGAAACTATAATGCAGAGCTTTTACTCTTTATTACAGAATTAGCTTTTTCATATAATTGTTTTGGAATAAATGTTCATTTCAATTACAGTCCACTTTACGAAGATACGTGCTTTCTGCCAGCATTCTCTCAAACATATGCAGTATCACAGGAGAGCAGAGGGAGACATTAGACACAAATATAAGTGCATAATATTCAATACATAGTTCTTTTGTAGGTGAAGTTTGAAAGCATGACATATAAAAAATCAGACGATTTGAAAGGTAAATACTTCAAGTAGATTATACACACACAGAATACTGAGGAATTTCATTTAGAAAAGTTTGGGTTTGGTTGTATCACACAGCAGTAATTCATGTAAATCACAGGTACTTAATGAAAACCTTCTAAGGAATCTGCTTAAAACTCATATGCTTCTGCCAGGCTAAATAGTGCTAAGCTAGTGACTGATGCTATACGTATCCACTGTAATCAGATTGAATCACTGGAAGTACAGTTATAGAAACACTGCAAACAAAAATATCATTATCTAAAAAAATGCTAATATGTAAAAAAATCTTCCATGATATTTGTAGTTAGATATTCCACAAAGCATAATTCACAGAGCAACAGAACTGTAGAGGTTGGAAGGGACCTCTGTAAATCGCCTAGTCCAACACATGTGCTAAATCAGATTTTCTAGAATACAGCAAAGCATCCATTCACATTTTGAATATCTCCAAGGAAGATGACTCAAATCACTCTGGGCAGCTTATCCCAGTGCTCTGTCATTCTTAGTGTAATGATGCCTTTTCTCATGTTCTGGTGGAAATTCCTGTGTACTAGTACGTCCTGTTGTCCCTTGTTTTAAACCCATCATCCACTGGGACACATAGAGACTTCTGTTCATAGTTCCCTTCAGCTTTCCCTTCCCAGCAGCTCAGCCTCTAACACGTTGTGATGTATGCAGTAATTTTTCTCCAGGTGTAATACTCTATGCTTGTCTTTGTTATAGATCACAAGATTCATCTCCTCCCAGCTCTCCAACCTGTCCAGTCTCAGTGAATGGCAGCACATTCTTCTGGTACTCAGCCACTCCTCCCAGCTTTGTGTCATTAGCAGATTTGTTGAAGGTGGACTCTGTTCCTTCATCTGGGACATTGATGAAGATGTTAAAGAAGACCAGATTCAGCATCAACCCCTGGAGAGCACTGCTGTGTATAGCACTCCAAGTAGACTCTGTGCCATTAATCACGACCCTCTGAGATCTGCCAGTTCTTCATTTACTTCACTGTGCAATCATATATCCCACATTTACTAAACTTCATTACAAGGCTGTTGTGAGAAACCATAACAAAAGCCTTGCTGAAATTAAGTTATGCAACATCCACTGCTTTTCCTTCATCTAGCCAGCCAAACATGGCATCAGAGAAGGCTACCAGGCTGGCTGAGCATTATTTCCCTTGATGAATCCATGGTGACTACTCCTGATAATTTCTTTTTTTAGTTCTATTTTTTTTTTTTTTTTAATCTATAAATTGGAGAGATAAGGATTTGAAAGCTGGACTATTAGGTGGATAAAAAATAGGTTAGATGATCTTAACCAAAGTGTTATTGATCATGGTTCTATGTCCACGTGAAGGCCAGTCATGAGTGGTATCCCTCAGGGGTCATCTTGGGACTGGTAGTTTTCAGCATCTTTATTGATGACAGAGGATGGGATCAAATCCTCAGCAGTTTACTGATGACATCAAGCTCAGTGGAGCAGTTGACACAGTGGAAGGGAGAGACAACATCCAGAGGCACCCAGAACACTTGAAAAGTGGGTACACAGGGATACAATGAGGCTTAACAAACCAAGTACAAGGTGTTGACTTGGGTCAGTGCAATCCCAGATATAGGTACAGACTGGAGAACACCTTGAGAGCAGACCTGTGGAGAACAACCTGGGGATCCTGCTGGATGAAAAGCTGGACATGAGCCAGCAGTGCTATCTTGCAGCCCAGAAGAGAAGTGGTATCATGGGCTGCATCAAAAGAGGGGTGGACAGCAAGGGGAAGGACTTCTCTCTACTCTGCCCTTGTGAGGCCCCATCTGTACTACTGAATCCAGGTCTGAGGCCCCCAGCACAAGAATGAAGAGCTGTTAGAGTAATTTCAGAAGAGAGCCATGAAGATGATCAAAGATCTGGAGCACCTCTCCTATGAAGAAAGGTTGAGGGGGTTGCGCTTGTTTAGCTCAGAGAACAGAAGGTTCAGGGGAGACCTCATTGCAGACTTGAAGGGATTTAACAAGAAGGAAGGACTTTTTACATGGTCTAATCATGATAAAACAAGAAGGAATGGCTTTAAACTAAAAGAGGGGAGATTTAGATTAGATGTTAGGAAGAAATATTTTACTCAGAGAGTTGTGAGATGCTGCAACATGTTGCCCAGAGAGACATTGTGTGTATTCTGTCCCTGAAGGCATTCAAGGCAAGGCCAAGTGAGATTCCTAGGCAGCCTGGTCTAGTGATTGGTAACCCTGTTCATGACAGGGGGTTGGAGATACATGATCTTTAAGGTATTGTTCAATATAAGCCATTCTATTGATTCTATGATTCTTCTACTTTCTTGGAGATGACATTCAGAATAAGAAACTCCAGCCTGCAGTCTTGTAATTTTTATATATTTATCCAATATATTGCATCTTTTCTGTAATAACTTTAACTTTACATCTCAGAATATTTATTCTGTGAAAGTGTATATATATATGTTGCTGTGTGAGTACACAGAAAAACTCAATTCCTAGCGTATTCCCACTTTCCTTCTGCTACCCTCCCCACGAAACTTTACTACACATCTGTTTTCACCTGATGAAGTCCCACATTGTCAACATATCCATGATATGGCTCACAGTGTTTGTGTAAAAACAGTTACGTAGCAGAGGACTCTTAGTCTGAGCAAGTGCTCTGAAGATCTGTGGTAAGGCTCCCTGTCACACAATGAGTATTCTTCCATTGTCAAAGAAAGTATTTCTCTGCACCCCCTGCTCTCAATAGGTGAATATCCTTTCCTGCGAAGAGTCTCCAGACATGAGAAGGAGGAGTTGCTCTATGATTTGCACAATATATTGTAAATTTACAAAGGAAAAACAAATAAAAAATGAGAGGTTTCTTTTTTCTTCTCTCTCTCTTTATTTATTTATTTATTTTTAACTCTGAAATCTGATGGCTTGTGGTCTATTTTCATTTACTTTTAAGTATCTCAGTATCCTTTACATATTCAGAAGTCACAGTATTGCTATACATTGGAGAACCCTCAGAAACTATATTGTACAACTTACATCTTACAATATCTTACAACTTACAATCTGTTCACTGGAAAGGGGGTTGGAATGGGATGAGCATTGTGGTCCTTTTCAACCATAGAGGCCATTCTACGATTCTATGATCTAGCAAGCAATTTAGCATTTCATTCCTTCTTTGGTGAACATCACGTTGTCTTCCCTGATAAACAATATTAACAATTTAAATAATCTATGAAGAAGCTTACTGTCTGTCTCATGTCTACCAATCCTTCCTAGGATGAAAAAGTCATTAATAACTTAGGGTGTTCTCTGTTGTTGTGTGACCATTTGATAATAATAAATATCTCTTCTCCAGTTTGACAAAAATTCAGTGAACTGCAAACAACTCAGAATAGGTTGTGTCTGCATTTTAAACAAGGTCTTAACAGAGAATAATTTGTCTTCATAAACGCTTTTAAATTGTCACTGCTCTGAAGTGCTCCCGTGGGCTAGGTGCTTTGTCACTTGGATGTTCTTGCAAATTTATGAACTGAGAAGGATTTTTGTATTATATAAAGCTCCCTTCCATTTCCTGTTAGTAAAGTGAATGAGAATGGTGGATTTTAACATCCAGACTAGGTTAACAGGCCTCCCTAAGGTGTGAATCTACAGCTTTAGTCTTTTTGTGTGTCAGTCCATTGTAGTTGTGCTGTGGGTGGCACAAGTGCGTGCTACTTGACCTGGTTGGGTCAAACCAAAGTGAACTAACTGAAGAGAACATGGGAGATACTTCTCTTGAAACATTAGACTGAGCCTGTTGCATGGAGAAAAGATATTAAGCCAGAGATTTTCTAACTAATAGAAAATTGAATGAGGGAAGGTTAACTCAGCATTTTTTTATAAGTTGTAAACATACCTTTCCAGGAAAGCACTGGCTTACAGCTAGTGACATACAGCAGTACTCAGCTAACAACTTTCAGGATTTTATCTGCAATTCCACAAGGCACTGAGCTCTCAATGCAGTCAGCGGTGCTGGGAAATGCCCTCGAGTTTTGGAGTATTTATCACACTGATCCATAGTTTTGGCCTCTGTTGATCGTATTTATACAACAAGCAGTGAGTATTTAGAAATAGAAATTTTGCTTAAAAAAAAAGATGAAAAAATGCTTTTTTTGCACCTTCTATTGAAATGTTTATTAATTCATTTCATTTCTGCAAGGCAATTTCATTTCCTGCACCTTTTAATGAATGTCTTTCAGGTGAAAGATACCTTCATCTTTCACCATATGGTTTCTTTACATTTTTAAGTTTATTACACAATTTTAAATTTACAACTTAATTAATATTCAGTGGCTGTTAACAAAAGAATTGTTCAAACATTTGCAAATAGATGAAATATTGTTGTCATTTACAAATCCAAAATAATTTTACACGGTTTTACTACATTCAAGATGAATGAAGTGTCTTGCAACTAGAAAGTATTTGCTGTTCCTTACACCATGCCAGGCACTTCAGATACTGCAGGGATTTTTTTGAACATAAAACCATATTTGCCTGATGATTGCAGATTTCTTTTTTTGTATGAGATGAGCGAAAATAGTTGTGAAAGTGTCGTACTTGTAGTGCCTATAGGGAATAGATTTTAGCACCTTCAATTTAAGTAATACCACTGGAAAATTCCATTAAATAATTATCTTAAACATTCTAAAGATCTAATCTTTGTCAACATTTAGGTCATTATATCATTAGATAATCTAAATCTCTTGCAGTCTGAAAGAATTTGGTAAAAAATTATATCTACAATGTATTTAGGGGCTGTGTTCAAAGTTCTGACTTCATATGCCTCCAAAAATATCAGTTGCCAAGTGAGAAAGGATGATCCAGGAGGATCCACAAGCTAGATACTTGCTGGCTGCCAAAATATCTTAGCAAAGAAAACTTGGTATAATAAAATCATATGTCTGCAATTTTTGTTGTGAAATGATCATTGTGTTGAGAACATTACAGAATGCAGTTGAAATATTGAGAAAGGAACACCCTGCTGGGTTTCCATTTCTGAAGAAGGAGAATATTTGACATAAGGAACAATTTTTTTTTTTGATTCTGCAAATTTGGCAGGATACATTAATATCATAATGGGGGTAAAAACAAAATCTTTGTGTCTCTTTTCCTTAGAAGTGTATCACATTCTGCACTCACTGCTGTCAATACCTGTTGGCTGTAGAAAAAACAAGTAGAAGATGTTATATTATCTTAAGTTTCTTTTCATGAACCACAGTCTGAATGACGTTTTGTCAAACTTCAAATTTAGGTAAGGATGAGCACAGTTTGCATTCTGCTATTTCCTTCACTGTGTTTGCAAGATATAAGCAAATAAGCAATATTCTCTTATGGGATCCTCTTCATTAGATACTTCTAGATTTTTATTTTTATTTTTTTATTTTTTTTTCAGGCATCTATTCTTTATGAAGAAGGATACAGGCATTACTGTATCCTTATTCTGAAATAGCATTGCATCTCTCAGGGAAGCTTGTTGCATAACTGTTTTGCTATTCTCCTGTGTTGTATACACAGGAACTGAAGTATGCAGAAAGAAACTGTGCACTGAAGAAGTGCTTGTGGATTGTTAAAAGTAATCCCCAAATCTACACATATCTATTCATGTTCACATATATAACTTCCTTTTTTCAGGAAATCAGTATTTTTCAGCTTAGTCACTACCATTAGCTGTGTATTTTCTCTTGTGATCAACAAGAGCCTGTGTGCTCCACAAATCCAGACTATATGGTGGTTATGGTGGGACAGTCCAGTTAAGATTGGCAATATTCTCTGTGGTGTCCAAACTGGTATGGCATTATCATGTTACAGGAGGAAGACTGTCTTCTTCTCTGGCCTGACTCTGGAAGTTCAGGCCTTCAGCTTAGTCAGTGTAGTGATGTAGAGCCTCTATGTCACATGAGCTGATGGTTTGTCTAGGCTCCAGGAAATCCAGAAAGATCACCCCTTCCTTTTTCAAATGATAGCATACAATTACTTTATCCACTATGGATTGTGACTTGAACTTCTTGGATGGGGAATTCACATGTTGCTACTCCATGGACTGCCATTTTGAATCCAATTTGTAGTGATGACACCTCATCTCACAATCAGTAATGATGTAATCCAGAAAACTCACCTACAGCTTCATGTCCTTTCAAAAGGTCCTGACATACTTGCACTTGGTGTTCTTTCTGTTCCTGTATAAGCGTTCTTGGGACATACCTGGGGCAAACTTTGTGATATTCCAACACTGTCACCATAATTTCCAATGCACTGAAGTTGATATTCAGCTCTGTACACAGTTTGCTGGTCATAGTTTGCTGATTTGTGCAGATGAGAAGATTGAGGTACTCATTTTGTGGTTTGACAGCTGTGCATTTAATCAGAGCACCCCTCTGCTGTCATCTGTCACACAGAAAAAAAAAAAAAAAGTAATGGAATACTGGTGGGAAGGTTCAACCTCTACTGCCATAACACCAACATCCACCTCTGGTATCATGGGCCACCATAATAAAACAGGAAGCATTACTTTTGGAGCAGCACTTATACATTTTTCCTGTTAAACTGCAAATATCCAAAATCAGTGAACTTCTTATTATAACTTCTGTTATTATAACTTATTATAACTTCTGTTTCAGCATGCAGTAACAAATCCTCAACAATTCCCAAAACATACAGTGCTATGTGGACTAAAAGGAAAACTATAGTTACAATAGCTTTCTCAAGAGCTCAAACAACGAAGAACAGAAGAGGTTACAGTGATGACATCTATGATCTTTCCTGTTTAGTAGGATTAGTGAGGAACCAAGCCAAAATTCACTAAGAATGTGTCTGACTTTGAAAATGTCATTCAAAGATTCAGACGATCATTAAGAGCAACACAATGCGATTTTAGATTTTTCAGTAGGTGCTTTTATAGTTAGGCTAAGGCAGAATCTTTGGTACATGTTCACTAACTTTATTTGCACAGAACCATAGAAAGCGTATCTCCTGCTTGTTTCCAGGAGTCAGTGTCTCATAGAGAGCTAAGTATAATGCCCTATTGGTAAAAGTATGAATTGCAGAGGTGAATTCTGATTTTGCTTGCCTATGTAGTACTGTTGTTTTGCTTAGGTTTAAGACTTTTAGAGAATTTTCTTCCAAATACAAATTCATTAACACTAGAAAATGATAAAGACAATATTTTGGAGATTTAACTTTTCCTGCTGGTTAGTTACCTAAATTAATAGGCAAGCATTGCGTATTACATTAAGATCAGTTATTGGTTAGCAGTTCTAAAGATTAGCATTGAATATGAAGGCTGTTTTTCAGTTAATTCTATAATGTTAGAGTATGATAAGAGGGAAACCACAAAATAAATCAAATCAAATAAAGAAACAGCGGAGAGTC
This sequence comes from Meleagris gallopavo, assembly GCF_905368555.1. Lineage (NCBI taxonomy): Eukaryota > Metazoa > Chordata > Aves > Galliformes > Phasianidae > Meleagris > Meleagris gallopavo. Next base: position 72,001,199 of record NC_139435.1, read on the forward strand.
AAAGAAATCAAAAAGGCACATTTTCTCGTGACTGATGTAAATTTTTTGTTTTGCCCTTCAGAAAAATTAAAATCAATGATGAACACAGCTATTAGAATTACTGCTTTCCACAGATCACTCAGTTTTGTTGTTATGTCTTTTAGGGCCCCAATCCAACAAATCACTTTATAGCATGGTAAAAGTTAGGCTCATGCTTAAGAGCTTTTCTGGATCAGGGCCTAAAATAGGTGCATTCCCATCTCATGACTGAGAAATAAAAATTAATTTTCTTAAAAGCTGTTAGGAAATTTTGTCCCTTAGTATGGAATAGAGTTATGGTGGGATGTCTGGATTGAGACATGTCCTTTAACCAAAGAGACAGATAGTAACTATTGCGAGGGAAAGGATGTTGTACCTGATTGGGCGAAAAAATTGACATTGGCCTGCATGACTCACATGAATGTTTATGAAATAAAATTAAATATGTATCTAAACATTGTGGCTATCAACTAGCTGAATATCTCAACTATGAGCCATTTCCACCAAGCGTCTTGACTGTGATTTTGGTAATACATAGACATAACGGTGGTAAGGTAAATGTATATGTTAAAAGAAGAGAAAAGCCTCACAGGTTTGCCTATGAATTCCAGTTAACATAAGAAAATGTAATTTGTTTCACTAGTAGTTAAGAATTACAATGCTCTATAACATTGTGTTCAAACAATTATTAAAAGGAGCTTAAGATAAAAACTGTTTCTGTTGAAGTAAAAAACAGTCTCTGTATTTAATTGGGCATGAATTCACCTTGAGAACTTCTGTTCTCAGAACCCCTGTTCTAATTTAAAAATAGAACAAAATGAGAAGCTCAAAGTGAGCTATAGAGTGCTAATAACATCCAATATGGCACCAATATTCCAGACAATTGAAAAAAATTCTTTTATTTCTTTTTTTTCCTTTCATGATTTTACCATTCTTCAAACTTTCATTTTCAAAAGCCTGAATAGAAAAGAAGATTTTACCTGCATGAGATGGAATTTATAATAAAGGCAGCTTAAGAAGGGACAGATTTCAGAGCTACAGAAACACTGCAGAAAACCTTTTGATCCTCTGCTGTGTACAGTTCAGTTTTAAAGACTTAGTTTAGTCCTAAATAGCTCAAAATCTACAGTCCTAAATACATGTCAGCACTAAATCTATCAAATGTTACTTAATCCACTTATGACAACAATTGCATGCATATAATCAGTAACATATTTTTTAACTTCATTTTTATTACCTTCTTCATACTCATAATATTTGAAAACATCACCCTGGAGAAGTCTTAAAATTGAGATGTTTTATTCCTACTTTTGCTTAGCGTTTCACAAAATATTATATATTAAGAGGATTTAATAAATTAATTAACTGTACTGTAGTTTAGTAACTACAGATGTTTGTTCCTGAATTCCTACCAGTTGGTTTCTGCTGATGTGTTATGCAGTGTTGAAGTCAGAAATATAGGGTACATTTTCATTTTCTTTAGGAAAGCCACTGAAAATATTGCCAGAAATTGGACTTAGCTTCTTCCCATTCAAAATATAATGAAATATTTATACATTCAAGAAAAAAACACCCATCTTTTTTTTTACATTATTAAACATTAGTGAAATACTTACAAGAATATTCTATTGTTGGCTAACACTCATGGTGCTTTTTGTGTAACTGAAAAAAGAAGAAGTACTATTTTTGTGCTATTTAAGTTGACATACATCTAGAAAAAGTCATTTCTTGTTAGCACACTGTGCCTAAATAGTAAATTTCCCTTTTGCAGGCAAATGGAAGGTAAATCGCTTTATGCCAGTTGGTTGAGAACAAGGAATATTTAAAATAATAATGTTGATGTAGCATGATACTTTCCATCAGCTTTGATGCCATGTTGGGTACTAAGTTATTGTGATACAGTTCCCAAGATGAAATGATTGATATATTAATAATTTTTTCTTTGACCCAGGAACAATTGAAAAATGATAGGCTTCTCTAAAGGATTTGTCTTCAGAGTAGCAACACAATGCAAAAATATTCTTTAATGATGCTTCTTTATATGTAATACAACACAAGAAAGCCATGACCTAGTACTCTACTATGAATTAAGCTTAAGTGTAACATTAATAAGGCATGCATATTTGCCATGAAAGCCAGACAGTAATGTAGGTGCCCAGTGTCTACGAAACTGTGCTTTAATACATCAGACATATTTGATGCGACATTTACCACTGCAAAATGAATATTTATGAACGTTTTGTTGAATAATGTTTTTTCCTGGTAGCTGTAAATAACAGTGGTGTCTGGGGCCCCAGTTTTGTGACAGGCATTAGGAGGCAGAACCTCTGCAGGTGCTGAATGCACTGTTTGCATTAGGGTCCTCTTGTGACATCTGAGCATTATTGCTGATAACTAGCAATCCTACCTTTCCTAATACATTCCCATAATATAATCATGAGCTTGGAAATTGTAGGTTTCTGCTTCTTTGGATTGTGACCTTTCAGATGTTTTTCCTTTGAATGGACTTGAATAGTACCAAGAGATTAATTGGTATTACATGAAACGGGAGTAAGTGGGGCTCAGAACAATATCTGGCTATTTCTGGTCAACACTTCTTTCACCCAGCTGCCTTAAACTATGAAACACATTTTGCACGTGTACTGAGAATTTCCTGGATTCGGTGTGACATATTTCTAATTACACTGAATACAAAGAATTAAAAGACAAAATCATCAGAGATTTGCTTTTTAAGCTACCTTCTTAAGTCTGCTTTAGAATCGATTCACACTGCCTGCAGATATGAAGCAGCAGAGTAAAACTAAGCCCCTCTGATTTCTAAATCATCATCATATAAAGAGCTATAATTCATTTTTAATGAAGAAGAAACGACAGAAGAAGCATACACAGGCATTTAAAGTGCACTAAGATTTTATCTGTTGCTATCACCTTATCATTAGGTTGTGTTGGCTGATGCTATATGTGTAGAGTAAGTTGGATACTTTTAGAACCCTTTTATAAAAAAGCTAATATTAGAAATAAATGATGTTTTAGATTTAGATGGTTGTGAGAAGCTGGAAAAATTTTTGACTCGAAGCTTGTTCAGCAGCATCCATCCCAGACATAACCTGATCGACAAGATTTGGAAGTTTATGGTTACCACGGGAATAGTGGTAAGAGAAACATTTATTCTTGGGCAATCAGAAGAAATCCTTTTGGGCTGTTGCTCTTTTTGGGTATTCAAGTGTTATGTGACTGGATCCCTGGTGCTGACTATCCCTGCTTTGTAAAGAATTCACTAGTATTTCTGTCTTTGCTACCACTAATTTCCACATCTTCCCCGCATTCTCTTGCTGCTTAAAATTTATAATAAATCAATTGAGCAGAATTTAGCCTCTTGCTACCTTAATTTTCCTTTAGTTATATATCTGACAAACCATCTCCTCTGATAATTGGACAGAAATAGATGTGTGCATAGAGTTTCTCCTATAATGTATGAAGAATGTTCAGTTTAAAGACGTGATTTATTGCAAACAGAATGTGAAACAGAGCTAAATCTGTATGTTACTAATCTTGTTAATAAACAGTGGATCTTTACAAGCAAATATGATTTTTATTTAATTACTTAGGAGATGATAAGAACACAGTGGAAGTGACTGGATTTCAGTAATTCATTGATAAAGTATGACGAAATCCAATTCTCATGATTGGTTCAAGTCAGCTTTCAGTCTGTCTTAAAGACTGTGTGTGAAATTTAATGAGAAATGGCAAAGTATTTTGTATCTGATGGGGAACGTTAGAATTGAAATTTTATTTTAAAATCCTCAGCAGTAATCTGGAGAAGAGTGTTGTCTTTTAAGATTATAGGAAAGAGCTGAAGACATCTGCAGAGGGTGAAAAAAAAGGATTATTTATCAGAATGTTTTTAAGCATAAAATCTTTAAAGCAGGTATCTTAACATGTCTGTGGAACTGTTCGATGGAGAAAAAATGTCTGTATTCATCTGAATGTACCTGGTAATGCCATATTACCAGTGGACATCTTTGGCAACTGAAAAGCTAAAGGAGTGACAATGGGATAGGTGATTATTAGCCTTCATCAGCTATGCAGTGCAACTGTAAAAGGAGGCATGCTGTGCTGCATACTGCTTATTAGAGGGATGTGAGCAGCAGGCACACAGTTCACAAACTCAGAGGATCCTAACCTATCCAACAGTTAAGGAAAACCTCATCTTGAGGCGGAACTCATGAAAACAAACCTGATCTGGAAACTGTGCTGCCAGTGAAGAGGTACAATTGAAAAGATTTCTCTTGAGTGTTTGAGAGATACCAATCTCTAATTGCATTTTCTCACAGTTGGCTTTTACAGCTCATCAACAGAGCTCTGCTTACTCCATCAGACCTACATGGTTTAATAGCAGTTCACCATTCAGATCAATCTGCGTGAAGCCTGAAACTGGACTCAACTTATTTTATAATTTGTCTCCCATCTCTTGTCTCTATGGAACTGTTCTAAACACCAAGTTTTTTTCTGGCTGGGAGTATCTTGTAGTGTTGGTCTTTCCTATTGAGTTCATTCAAATTGTTATCTTTCCATTAAATTTTCTTTGGGACAGAGAAAAAAGTAAGAATAACTCTCAGTGCTGACAGACACCTGTGATGAAACAAATTTTAAAGTGAGGATATATGCCTGTATTTAACAGTAATCTTGTCTTGTAAGGATCATGATTTTAAGCCTAACTTTAACCCTTGCTTATTTAATTTTTCCTTTCTGGCAAGGTGTTTTTGTATTATTATTTTTTTCACTTGGATAATTTCATGTTACGTGTTTTCAGAGTTGGAAGAGTGGCTCCTACTCACAAGATTCAAGGGTTGTTGCAGAATTTTATTTTACTTATTCTTTTTTCTCATTTTTAAATTTTTCCTATTACTTTTTCTACTCCTTGACCAGTGGGGTGACGTTTTTTGAATATCCCTCATAGTGACTAGAAGAACATTTTTTTGAGAGATAAGAGCAAGTTTGAACTTACTCCCTGCCTTCAGTGTCTGAAAGATAATCTTCCTGATGTTTACATGAAATCACCCATAGTTCCAACTGGACCTGAACAAATAAAACGTGCATTGAACAAGGGTAGTTTGTCCTCTTTATCAGTTGAACTAGTTTTATCAGTATTCCGTATCAAACATCATGAGTCAGGCTGTTGGATGTAGAGACATTTTCTCACATTTATATTTTCCCACATTCCTTTTAATAAATTAGTTTCTCCTATTTTAATTGAGTTTTTCCCTCTTCCTTCTCCTCCCCCTTTCTCTCGAGGAGTGGGAGGGGTGTAGTGTGATTGACTCCTCAAACCATGGTATTAGTTCTTTCATGAGAAACATTAGAGGCTTGGTAATCTTGGAGACTGAAATACCATCACAACTTTAGGTATCACTGCTGGTAAACAGTGTTTAAAGCATTCTGGGCTCAGGAAAATGAAAATGTAATAGAAATACTGCAGCTGCTGTTCATGTTTCTTATGTTATGCAGATAAATTCACTGGTGGTCTAGGAATTTCTGTATAATTCAATAAAAGATCAGTTATTTGTAACTGATTTTTCTACACAGTCTGGAAGTAATTTGACATTAAAATGCCTTGAGATGAACTGAATACTAAGAAAAATATGATTCTAAATTTTCCTTCCCATAATGCTGCTTATTTACTTGTGGAGCTGTAGCTCTTTTTACAAGGATTTTAAAACAGTAAAATGAATACTACATACTTGTCCCATAGCAAAGAAATTAATTCCAATCAAGTAGAAAACACTTTTTATTCTGTGCATTGAAGACTCACGTACTGAAATCCCTGAGGTGGCAGTATTGGAGGGATCATCATTCACAATAATGAATAAAACAGACGATTTTTACAGAACTTTGGCATAATTTTATAACTGCGTAAGTGCTATCCCTCTGGCCAATTATTGCACAGTTATGGATGGCCACAGATTTATGATAGATTTAATATAGTAAGCTGTGTGTTTCTATGAGCTTTCTATTCTGATTTTAACTTTTCCCTAAATATAAGTCTCTTTGTTCACAATACTAAAATTGATCTAAAAGATCTATTAAAATATGCAGCTCCCAGATTTATGCAAAAAATAAAAATAAAAAAGAGAAAGAAAAAAAAAGAAAAAGGAAAAGGAAAAGAGGAAAAAAAAAGGAAAAAGAAAAAAAGAAAAAGAAAAAGGAAAAAGAAAAAGAAAAAGAAAAATAAGAAGAAAAAAAGAAAAAGAAAAAGAAAAAGAAAAAGAAAAAGAAAAAGAAAAAGAAAAAGAAAAAGAAAAAGAAAAAGAAAAAAAGAAAAAGAAAAAGAAAAAAAGGAAAAAGAAAAAGAAAAAGAAAAAGAAAAAGAAAAGGAAAAAAAGAAAATTGAGTGTTCAGACTAGTTAAGAAATGATTTATATCTAAAATGAAACAGTTCTGGAGAATTGCAGTCATGGCAGTGGATGTGCCTTCTGTATTTTGAGGGACATTTGTAGGATAGGCAGCACTTTTCCGTAAATGTAAAGTCAGTGAAGTAAAGTGCACAAATATGTCTTTATGTATGAATTTTTAGTTATCCCTTATCCCCCTAAAACAGAAGTGGATGTGTTGAAGTATTGTTACAAATTTGCAGAGGCTTATGAAAACATCAATACCAATGTTCGAACAAATGTTTTAGCACCTGCAGTAGCTCCAACAATGTCCTTTTAAAAATAGTTTATAATAGAGTACAAGCTCATATTTCTATTGAAAATTAATAAATAGTCATTTAGGATGTTTCATATTTTTAAGACCATTGTTTTGTGTAGAACTGAAGTTCATGAGGGGAAAAGGTATCCATCAGTGCAGAACTAAATATTCATATTCGCAAAACTCCATTTTCCATAGCAAACACCTTTGTTGCATGTAAAAATTGTTCTTTAAATATCTAAGCAGTTATTAGCATAAAAAGTCACTCATTCTGGCATATAATTATTTCCAGAATAATGGTGTTATACAAAAGCTCCTCTGTGAGTTTTCCCTTTCCATTTGTTGTCCTTTATGTGATTACTGCTGCAAGCAATAATACGAAATAAAACACAGCATCAAGCATGATGGGATTTTTATGAATTTGTACACATTAAGTGTCTTTTGTAGTTATTCTTGTAAATGACCTCTAGCAGATAAGAAGTTGATTACTCACTGTGGAGCTTCTGATTCTATGTCTGGAAAAAGACAAAACAGAGCTGCTGTGAATTCTTCCTTTTCTGTTTCTGGCAAGGACTGGTAATATAAATACTTTCAATATTAAAGGATATGGTTTCACAGCTGCAGAGAAATTGGAAACATATATTTCCCTCTTGGTTTTCTAGATAAAATGACTCCATAAATACACTTCAATGTATGTCAATTTTTGATGATGCTTATGTTTTTAGTGTTTCAGGATTTTTACTGTGTTTTCATAAAAGTACAAATCTCTTTCCTGTTACTTTTACAGACACTTTTAGTATGTACTAGCTTTAATCAGAAGTCTATCTGCTTTGTGAATATTTAATCCAAAACATACCACTCATTGTAATATTTTTTTCCATCAAACTCATAAATCATACTATAATCATTCTGCAGATGATTTTGAATTATTTTTACAGTAATCAAGGTAATGATTTGATGAAATAATATTCTCATATGCAACAGAATGTGTATAATTCCCTTTATTTCATGTATTTCAGGTACACATACACACAAACCAATCTTGCCACAACTGTTATTCCTTGATATCAAACATGAAATATAATCTAAAACACTTTGTGATTATTCTTACAGAAACTGATTATTTTCCAGAATGGAAATTGTTTGAATACATCTCACATAAGGCATATGTTGGAGTTTCTCTGCTTTTCTTTTTTTCCTATTCTTGTTGATGTTTTTCATTCCCCTCCAACACGGACTGAATCAGGAAGAAATAATAATGAATTACATGTTTTCTAGGATTCAAAAGTGGAAGATTATTTGATCAAAATTTGCTAAAATTAGCAAGTAGATTTACAGAATGAAAATGGGAAAATGTCTGAACTTTAGACAGGTGTTATAAATTATTCAACAGGAATTGAAGATTCCTTTCCACAAGATTCTGTGCCTTTGATGTTGGCAAGTCTGTCATGATTAATAATTGCAGCAAATATCTTTGCACTAGAAACAATGAAGAGCATACAAGTTGAACTTTACAATCCATGTGTTTATTGTTTTCCAATTTTTTGTCTAATTTTTTTCCTTTTTTTTTTTTTTTAATAGGTGCTTTTAACAGTCTCCTGACCTCTTCTTTTTGTGTGTGTGTGTGTGATTATTTTTGTGTAGATTGTTCTGCAAATGGGCTTATGAACCCACCTTACTGTTTTTCACCAAGACTCTTGTTCATGTTCAGTTGTTTACAGTCAAAGATTTAAAGCTCTTTGTGCCCTTGTGTGCAGCAATATTTGTTTATCAAGTATTAAAAGGAGGATGAGGAAAGACCATTTACTAAAGGATTACATTTTTATGTGCTATGTAATTGACATGAAAGCAAAGCCACTTCACAATACTCAAGGTTAGAACGTCTTAGTCATTGGGTACAAGCTCTAATAGCTCCTGAAGAACAGTCAGATACTAATTTTAGAGAGTCTGTCACATGCTGTACCGACGTGATGACGCCTAACAATGAATAATTCCTGGTGCTCAAACAGCATCTTTTATCTGAGAATCTCAAAGTAGAATATGAACAGTTGATTATACAAGTGTCATGGGGTCTCTGGGAGGAAGATAAGCATGAATTTACCTTATGACAGATAGTTCTCTTCAGAAGAGGATTTTTAAGGTGCAGTTACAATTCTGTAAATCTATGAAAAATCCAGTGCTACTTGTTAATCAGATCTTAACTTTCTCTCTGTGGGGTGGAGATTGCTGCTTTGGCAGGGAAAAATCAGAAGTGTTGGAGCAGGAATATGGGAGCATGTGAAACTATAAGAATCTTATTCCACAGGAGAAATTCAAGAAACAGGTCTCCCCTTTGCTCTAATAATTTCCCCAGCATTCAGACAGAATTTTTTAATTGTGTTCTTGAGGGTAGCATTTCTTTCTGATATTACTAAGCAGTGATATATGTGAAATTCACTGACAGATGCATGTGTGAAGTTCAGTTGGATTTCAGGGCAGTTTTATAAATTGTCACTCCTGTCTCCCTGAACTTAAAAAATCATTTTAATCTTTAGCTAAAAACCTGCTCTTTTAAATGATGATTTTACATAAAAGGATCACAGACTGGCTGAAGTTGGCAGGGAACTCTGAAGGCCATCTTGTTCAGCACTACTGCATTGGCAGGGCACCTACAGCAGGTTGCCCATAACCATGTCCAGATGGCTTTTGAATATCTCCAAGGAGGGAGACTCCGTATCTCTGGGCAACCTGCCTCATATGCCATTATACAGCCACTGACAAGTATTTCAAGGTATATACAATCTATTCACAAACCATCTTCTGATCTTTGTCAGTGATGCCTCACTCCATAATACTATTCCACGAGCAGTTTGTGGAAAGTAATTTAATGAATTGTTGGCTCCTGGCAGGCTGATCTTATCTAAGATTTCTCTGAGAAGTTTTCTGATTGCTGTTTTTCTGAACCACTCAGCTGCCTTCTCAGCTGTGCTTTTGGCTCCTGGACATGCCCCATTATTCTCCAAGAATATTTTTCTTTGACCTTGGTGATCTCAATGAATTTGTAAGATGCAACTCAACCGTAAGTTCTGGCCTAGAGGCATAATTTTTTCTGGAACTACCAGCTATTCTCCAGCTGGCAAAATGAAACATTACTTAAACATAACAACATGTTTCCTAATGCTCTTACATTGTAATACAAATAAATGCAAATCAAATTTGAATTATTCATACATAATGTTTTTAGCGTTTTTTCTCTAAAACTTCTGTGAGGATATTTCTTTAAGAAGCCTTTTTTTTTTTTTTCTTTTTTTTTTTCTTTTCTTCAGATAGGGAAAAACTTCTAAGCAAAAAACATGATATTTCAGCTATAATAAAATTCACGCATTTTATTTCTTAGATTTTCTATCTAACAGCAAATGGGCTAGACAGTATTCCATTTCTTTTGTAGTCTGGTTTCAAAAAACCAAAATATGTTAATGTTGGGACTTGAGAGTTCTTTTCTTATCTCCGAGTAGGCTGACCAAAATCATAGCTTGCATTATTTAAGAGTAGCTCTATGTGAATAGGTGTATAGTTTAATGATCGGAGAGTGGCTTGATTCTAAATCTCTCCTAAATTTACTGACGGCGTAGACAAGAACAATGAAAAGAAACCAAGTTATCTTTGGCGAATAAGCATTAATAATAATAATAAGGAAATGTTGTTTTCTGACTACATTAACTGATATACTGTTAGGATGCTGGTGACTATCTGATTGTGGTTAGGATATCCAGTGTGAAAACAAAGTCTTGTGAAGAAAATTTAGCTAATTTTGTTAATTTTAGACCAGGTCTAATTCATCAGTATTGAAATAGAGTATTCAGTATGTGTTTCATTATGCATAATGTGGAATGAAAACAAAAAGTTGGAAAATTAGTTTTGAGGACTTGTTTTCTTGCAAGGAATTAAACACTGCATTTTGTTTTAATGAGAGACTAAGTTAAGACAGAATCTTGAAAGGGTCACCTAATTCCAACCCCCTGCTACAGGCAGGGACACCTTTCTCTAGACCAGGTTTCTCACAGCCCCGTCCAGCCTGATCCTGAGTGCTTCCAGGGAGGGGGCATCCACAGCCTCTCTGGGCAACCTGTTCCAGAATAAATAGAGTGCTTAGAACTTCTGTGAATCAACTTGTCTGACTGATATAATATATACAGATATAATTTTATTGGGTTATGTGTGCAAAGAGATATTTAGTCATTCATTTCTAGCTGAATTTTTTTTTCTTTCTGGAAACAGTCGACTAAAATTAATGCTATTCATGAGACTATGAGAATGCAGAAAAAATAACATTTCTGACTGATCAGTGATGGACAAAAATTCGTAAGATCTGTACAGGTATACAGCACACAGAAATCAGTTTTTATATTCAAGGTAAATGAAAGTCAGGGTTTTTGGTGAGATTAATTCCAATGGGAAACTAATGAAAGTTAATCAATACGGGCTGAATTTCTCCAACAAATAAGCGTAGAAAAATCTTTACCTTCCTTTCCATATCTCAGAAAGTAATTTCACCAACAACTAGATGCCAGTGATTTACACTGAGAAAAGATTTTGTTACTGGTTGACTCAAATTTCTCCTCAGAAGAGATTTTTTAGCAAATGACTCCCAAATATCAGCACTCATTTTTGCTCTGAATTCAGCTAAATTCTCCTATTAGAACAAAGAAAAAGGGAATTGTCACTGTGTTTTTTTTTTTTTTTCTTGCTGTATGTAATATATGGAGTAATACCATAATACAATAATAACAGCACAAATAATGAACTTACAAGTTTTGACCATTTATTGAGGACATTTTTTCCTTAAAATAAAAAATAAATAAAACTGCATATAACTTGGAGGAAAAAGATGAGCATATACACACATTTGCCGTTACTATTTATACGGAATATTATTATTGTCTCATTAGAGCTACTCATCACATCTGACTGTAATGACAGCATTAAATAATTTTAAGGAAGACATTTATTATGCTGTTGACTTTAAGAGCAAGTAAGTTTAATGAACTGTAATCCCGCTAAAGAACAATGAGTTTATTCTTATACATACATTTTTACTGCAAGAAAAACAACAACAACAACAAAAAAAACAACCACCATAATCTAAATTGGGTGAACTTGTGTTTCTATCTGTAAAATATAACTTTGCTTTTCTGAGAAAGCAAAGGAGGCTTAGTTACCACTCTGGCTAATGAGATGTTGGCATCTCATCCAAAAGTCTTCAAAGTATGAAAATTAATCCTGCGACACTCCACACGATAAACAGATCCATTTGATGGTGTTGATAGGCCTTTCCATCCTCCTTAGACATTTTCAGGGTTGTACATACTGTCCTCCTAATAAATGTCTCAATTAACTTCTAATTTCGGAGTGCAGATGTGTATCCTCAGAAGAGACTGATAGAAAAATGGGACTCCAATAATGTTTTGGGTAGAAAGACACTTGACAAAAAACAATCAATCAATCAAACAAACAAACAAAAACCCAGATTTAAAAAAAAGCAATGGCAGTTGTTCTGCCTTTGTTTTTTGATTATTTCAGACCTTAGCCATCTTTTAATCATTTCAAATAGGTTCTTATTCTCCAACTTCTAGTTGTCTGACTGTGAAGAAGGAGGTTCTGTTGGAGTAGTGACTTATATACATTCTAGCTTAACTAAAGCTGTCCAAGTGTTACCTGCTTGGGGCAGTTTCTATTTCAGTAAGATTTTTTAGGTGATTCATTACTGTGATTCTCTGCTGGAAACCACAAAGAAATTAGTGCCATTCTCAATGTCGTTTAATAAAAACTGAAGAATGATGCTTGTAGTATTTAATTATACTACACTATTATACTGTAGCTCAGCACAACACTTAGTTAATTGAATGATGCATGCTTTGTTCATGTTTTGATTTGGTAACGCTCACATTGTTGAACTTAGAGCAATGATTGGGATTGGCCTTGGAAAATGGCATCAGCTTTTATTCTATTGAGCATTGGCTATGCATTTTCTGTTGCCCTATTTATAGAGTTGGTCATATAAATTCTTAAATTATGCAAACATTAATAGCACTGTGCAGGGATGAACGTGACCTATGAACTTGCTTGTAATCTTCCTGACACTGACTGCTGTTACAGATTTTCAGTATGGGCTAAGAATTTTGGAACCATGGGTATTCTTCAGCCATATCTTCACCGCCTGCATTTGCAACCAGATTTTTTCCACATTGTAATATTTCAAAATAATAATGTAAAGTACTTGTAATGCACTGTTTTTCAAGTTCTGCTTTTACTGAACAAAGAAACCTTAGTAGCATATCTGAAAGAAGTATGAAAGTGAAGGAAATAATATATAGTGGTGGAGGGAGGAAACGAATAAGCTAATATAAGCACACAAAAATATTTATCTGTTTTATTCAGATTAATTAGCGCATGTCATTCTTTTAAGAATGGAAAAAATATCTAATAAATACCTAGATATGATTGTTAGCATCAGTTACCAAAAATGTGATTTTTACACATTTTGCACTGTTGTCATATTTTTATTTTGTGTTTATAAACTGATCTTTAGCTACAGTGGTATGTTATTAAGACATACTTATCTTAAGGATTAGGGCTCTTCTGTCTTTTTTCTTTTTCTTCTCTTATTTTTTCTTCCCACTTTGCAAACAAACTGCCTTATGAGAGTTAAGCTGTTTTTATCCTTACCCATGTCCTTATCTCTGATAGATTACAATACCTATGTCTGTAGGTTTGAAGTTAATACTGTTCAGTAAATGAGACTTCTGCTTAGTCATTTCACTGAATTAGTGAGGATAAGTAAATGATGAACCAATTTCTGTCCAAAAGGGATGACTAAGCAGATACATAGATACAGTGGGAATCAGATATTAAGGCACAAATTTGCTATAAATGTGCAGCACTTTGTGATATAGTGAATCCAGTACAGCCCTTGACATTTAATTAGTATTACAGATATAAAGACAGCTAACAATACAATCAGATTGTAGAGATATTGTGGTACAATGAAAATGAAACCTAAAAAGAAGGCAGTGCAATTTCTTCATTGTGCTCATAATGAACTCTAACACAAAATATGTTTCATGTTTGGCTTTATTTTGCCAAGGTAACTTTTACTTCTCAAATTTCCTCAAAAATTCTAGGAAATACTGAAAGATAAATATCACAGGGTATTGTGCTGAGATCTGATAGACAGTACTTCTAGTAGAGGTTATATTGATCTGACTACTGTGGGAAATTTTTTTTGGTTTTGAAAACCATCTCCTTCTTCGTAGAGACAGGCAGCTTTTCAGAATATTCCAGGACAGTGTACTTATTCCTTTATTTCTGTATTTTGTTTTATTTGCTTGAAATGAGTACTTTCTATTTCAGACTTGCATTGTATTGTCTGTTGTGCTGCTGGGTTGAACAGATAATTAAAAGAACAAAATCTCCTGGAACACACCATTCATCTCGTCTCCATTTCCAGTTTCATGTTAATGAGTTTGTAAACATCTTTTTGTTTCTACATCTCCCGGATGGTAGTGTTGCATATTTACCAGTGTTATGGTTTTATGATTATTTTGTTATCGGTGTTCCATGTCAAAACATCATGTAGGATGCACTGGGAGTTAAAGAGTAAATGCTCTAATTCCTAGCACCTACATATCCCAGAAGATTTTGTGTTCAGAGAGGTGATATAACCTCTGGCAAGGTCATGAGACCCTCCCTTTTTTCAGCTCTCCTCCTTGCTGCTAGACCTGACTGCATGTCTCACCTCAGCATTATGGTGAGGCCTTTCTACCTTTTGGACATTCTCATTACATTTGGTTTATTCTAATTGTATTGTATTATAGTGTGTTATCTTGCATTCCGATATCATATTTAGTAAATTAGTTTGTTTCTCCTCAGATCATTTCTTCTGTTTTTAATTATTTGTTGCTGTTTCCTCTTTTCTGGATGCACAGATCTGCGGATACCTCTGCCCTGATAGTCATGGAACTGGGCTGAACCAGCCCATAACCACTGGCAACCAGATACTTGGAGATATACTTGGTGCTGGAACAGCTGCCCAGAGAGGCTGTGGATGCCCCGTCCATCCCTGGAGGTGTTCAAGGCCAGGTTGGATGGGGCCCTGGGCAGCCTGGGCTGGTGTTAAATGTGGAGGCTGGCAGGCCTGCATGTGGCAGGGGGGTTGGAGCTTCATTATCCTTGAGATCCCTCCCAACCCTGACCATTCTGTGAAATGCAAAATCTGTCATGGGCAAGACTATATTTCCAGGCAGATTCACTGTAAATGAAGATGACACTTTAATTTCAGAAGATGCTCCCTTCTGACTGAAGGAAGAGTTTTCTGTTTATTTTCTTTTTCTTTTTCCTTTTTTTTTTCTCCTTTTCCTTTTTCTATTTCTTTTACCTTTTCTTTTTTCTCTTTTTTCTTTTTCTTTTATTTTTCCCTTTCCCTTTCCTTTTCCTTTCTCTTTTTCTTTCCCTTTCCCTTTCCGTCTCCCTTTCCCTTTCCCTTTCCCTTTTTCTTTTTTCCTTTTCCCTTTCGCTTTCTCTCTTTCATTTCCTAAGGACCAGCAAATTCAAAGTATCTAGTTTTATCTGGTTTATCCGAGTTCCTTCATCTTTGAGCACTGGAGGTGTGGGCAGAGCTAATGATAGTGTATATTTCCTATACCATCCTCCTGCAGTCTGGCAGGCTGAATTCCTGTTGCTTGATACTGCAACGAATCATCCTGCACTAGATTTACTCCTTAGGGAGATTTACCCTTTAGTGAGTTTTTATCAAAGAGTCCAATCACATAAAATGATTAATAAACTGTATTTCAATGACTAGGAAACAGGGCTGAAATCTGACAACCCTGATCACCATGCCGAATTAGGACCTAAATGTATGTAGTTGGTTTTAGGGTATTTTTAGTATCTTCCTTCTCTTTACCTTTGAACTAAGTACAAAAGTTAAATAAATATCATTGCTGACTGCTTACAACTTTTTTTCCCAGATGGCTTTAAGCATTTATTATTCTGACCCCTTTAAAATATGTTGGCAGCTTTCTATGACTATATTAAGGAAACCTTGGGGGCAGTAGACAAGACAGGATATTATTCAGAGATTAAGGAAGGGGAATGAGAAAAAGGATGTGAACAAAAGGCAGACTAGAAAGGAAGAGGATCACACTCACTTTCCACGTCTGGAGGAAACTGCAGCTCTTATTGTACGCACTCTGAAAGTTATTATCTTCAGTCACTGGTTCTCTCAGAGTCTAATCTGCTGATTCACTGACATTTTCTCATCAGAATAAGAAGGAAGACATCTAAAAATATTAATAGCCATTATAACAAAGATTCCTACCAAAGGGACCATTTGCTAATCTATGTTAAAATGTTTGTCAGATAAATTGTGTTTTCCAAACACATATCGAGGTGATTATTAACTCATTTATAATACTTTCACATTGTAAAGGGGCTTCACAACAATTGTAGGAATGAAATGTAGCTGGCACAGCAGCTTTGCATGCTATAATTTATATTCCATACATCCAAGGATTATGATTTTGAAGCCACAGATGTCTGGATCTTGGCTTATAACAAACAGGATTGTCAGCTGCCTTGTGTCAACGGTAACTGCCTACTCTGGGAAGCAGAGACTTGAAGCACCAGAGTTACACCCTCATGCCATGAGATCTGTAAGAGCCCAGAGTGGGCTAGCCAGAGATCAATATACAAAACTCTTATCAATGGAAAAAATGCTCAGACCCGCTTCTAATTTAAAACAGGAAAAATGAACACGTATTAGAAAACTATGTTTTATCTTCTTAAAGAGAGTTCTCAATACTTTTCTAAGGTTTTGATAGGAGTAGAGTTTGTTTCTCTATGGTATCACAGAACTCAGATACCATGCCTCTCCATTTATCATGCTATTAGTACACTGAATTGATTTTTTAGGTAATTGGGCTATGTAATATGTAGCAGCAACTGATGTGCTGAACAGTTAGAAGTGCATAGAAAGCAATAAAATATTACAGCACAGTGTTAGATTTTAGTTAATTTTTATCAGACTTCATGGAGTCATAGAATGTTTTGGGTTGAAAGAGGACTTAAAGCCCATCCAGTTTCAGTCTTCCTTCTGTGGACAGGGTTACTATGCACTAGGTCAGGCTGCCCAGGGCCCCTTCCAGCCTGGCCTTGAATGCTTTCAGAGATGGGGCATCCGTAACTTCCCTGTGAAGCCTGTTCCAGAGCACATCACCATCTGAGTAAAAAAACTTCCTCTTAGCATCTAATCTAAATCACCTGTCTTTTAGTTTAAAACCATTAAAACCATTTCCCCTTGTCCTATCACGATGAGATCATGTATGAAGTTTGTCTCCCTCCTGTTTACAAGCTATCTTTAATACTGGAAAGCTGCAACGAGGTCTCTCCAGAACCTTCTCTTCTCTGAGATGAACAAGCCCATCTCCCTTATCTTTTCTTCACAAGAAGTTGTTCTAGCCCTCAGATCATCTTCATGGCACTCCTCTAGACCCACTCCAACTGCACCATGTCTTGCCTCAGGCCTGAATGCAGTATTCCAGATGAGGCCTCACAAGAGCAGAACAGAGGTAGACAATCATCTCCCTCTCCCTGCTGGTCACCCCTTTGTTGATGCAGTCCAGGTTGGCCTCCTTGTGCTTCAAGCACACACTGGTGGCTCACTTCCAGCTTTTCATCCTCCTTCACCCTCTTGTCGTCTGCAACTCTGCTCTCAATGTATTCTTTTCCCATTCTGTATGCATATCTTTCTTTTACACTTATGGTCAAAGAATAAACATATCTTTACATCAATCAGCCTACCTTGATGTCAGAAAACATTGTGATATTGCTAAGATGCAATTTGTGACACTTGTTATTAAAGTAATTGATGGATTATATAATTAGAAGAGAACATGACTTTTTTTGCTTAAACCAGATGTATAATACTGACATTCTCTTTGTTCATTGGGCTAATTGCAAACATAAAAATCTGAAAATATGCAAAATGTTATATTAGGCAATATTTTATTGTGAATGACATAAAGGTTATTACAGAATTCCATTTCTAAAGAAAATATTTCTTATTAATAAAGTATATGAAACTCGTAGGACACAGCTCTGATTGCTCCTTTGTCAGTTAAAAAAAAATTAGGTCAGAGGAAAAAACAAAAATTTCAATTACATTTACAGCAGCAGCTGAAGGGAAGCAAAATCAATGAAAGGAGCACACTTATTAGAGACCTGCAGTTGCCATAAAACTGAAACTAAATCACATTGACAGTGTCTGAACTTCAGATAAATTGCTTTGAATTCAGAATGGGAACCTGGAGAAATAATGGAAATGATATTGCTGTTGTTGAAGAAAAGGATGGAACTTTTTATATCTGCTGCCTCTCTAGGTCTTGTTGATATTTCAGGGATCAAACACTGACTTGTTATCTGCTTTATTACTTCTTGTATAGGGGCTCCTACTGTTTCTCTAATAGATGGAACTGTTGTAAATTCCATTGGCACCAGCTAGTTAGAGAAATATGTGTTTTTTAGGGATATTTCTTCTTGGTAGCCATCCAGTGTGGCCAACAGCAAAAACTCTGTTCTTGTTTAATAAACTAAGAAACAAAAACGTAACACCAGAGAGGGCAACAGATGATCAGTTCTACCACTGGTTCAGTAACAAATCTAAGAATACAATTCATTTTCTGTGGCACTCACATAGAATTAGACACTACTCCTTTTGTTGAGGTTTTTTTTTTTTTTTTTAAATCCATGTAACAGTACATAACAGAATCACAGAATCACAGGATCACAGAATCACAGAACCACAGAACCACAGAACCACAGCTGTTGGACAGGACCTCCGATGATCACTGAGTCCAACTCCCTGCTAAAGCAGGTTCCCTACAATAGGTGGCACAGATAGACATCCAGATGGATCTTGAATATCTCCATTGAAAGAGACTCCACAATATCTCTGGGAAACCTGTTGCAGTGCTCTGTCACCCTTACTATACAGAAGTTCTTCCACATTTTAGTACAGAACATACTATGTTCAAATATCAGGCCATTACTCCTTGTCCTACAACTACACACCATGGAGAAGAGCCTGGCCTCATCCATTTGCCTCCCACCTCCATTTAGATACTTACAAGAACTTCACAGAATCACAGAATCACCAAGGTTGGAAAAGACCTACACGATCATCCAGTCCAACCATCCACCTATCATCAATAGTTCTCCCTAAACCATATCCCTCAACACAAAATCCAAACATTCCTTGAACACCTTCAGGGTCAGTGATCCCTCACCTCCCTGGGCAGCCCATTCTAATGCCTGAATTTTCAGTTTCAGAGAAGTAGTATTTCCTAATGTCCAGCCTAAATCTCCCCTGGCGTGGCTTGAAGCCATTCCCTCTAGTTTTATCACCAGCTACACGAGAGAAGAGGCCAACGCCCAGCTCACTACAACCTCCCTTCAGGAAGTTATAGAGAGCAATGAGGTCTCCCCTGAGCCTCCTCTTCTCCAGGCTGAACACTCCCAGCTCCTTCAGCCTCTCCTCATATGGCCTGTGTTCCAGATCCCTCACCAGCTTTGTTGCCCTCCTTCGAACACGTTCCAGGGCCTTGATGTCTTTCTTGCAGTGAGAGGCCCAAAACTGGACACAATACTGGAGGTGCGGCCTCACCAGTGCTGAGTACAGGGGAACAATCACCTCTCTGCTCCTGCTGGCAACACTGTTTCTGATGCAAGCATCAGTTCAGGCTTTCAGTTACCTTCATGAGTATGGGAAAATCTGAGTTCAAATAGCATTCTTCATCTGTTCCTTCAAGGAAAATAATTTTAAAATTGTCTCTATCTTTATTTAATCCTGAAACTCAATACAGCAGGCCGCTTACTATAATCTAATCTTTATTTCTATTTATATTCTGTTACAATTCTGCAGTTTACAAGCCTTTCAAGGTAAAAAGTCTCTTCTGGTATTAATACTTGGTTAAATATTTGGTTAATCACTGTGGTTAAAATTAAGGAGAATGTACTACTCTGCTGAACTTTTGAATTTTCACACATTTAATAATTTTAGAGGGAAAATAGAATGGTAAATTTAATAATATATATGGAGTTTTTAACCATTTATTTCTAGTAAAATTAATACTTCATACTACTTAAATTGTTGACATAGAAAAGTAAACACAGATACATTACTGAATCTGAACTGATTCACAGGATTAATTTCTGAGTTTGCATTGTGGGTTATATACACTAATTTTTCTTATTGTGGTTATATGTCCTCAAAGTCCATTGCACTATTTGTGTCGATCGCATTGTAGTAAATGAAACTAGATTGCTTTACATTTTATTTAAGGTACTTTTAGTTAGTTAGAATGGATTATTTACAATAATTGTGCTAATTCATGGTCAATTTGAAAGGGTGTGTTAGTTCTGCATGAAGGATTGTGTGCAGATTAGTATGTATGGATATTTACGTGCCCATATTCTGAAATTTTTTCCAAAGTGTATGTGTTCACATACAGTAGTTATTGATTAACTGGAAGAAATACATGATTTTATTACTCTGACAAATGTGCTACTCTTTTATTTAAAGGAAAACAGTGTGCAGACATTGAAGACTCTTTCATTTGGCTTAAAGTTCAAAACTCTCTTTGTATTACCTCACTTTGATTCTTTTGAGTGCCAGATCATGATCCGTGTTTTGATGTATATTTCAAATTCTTTATGTTTCAAATGAGTTCACTCATAAATTCTGGAATTAAATCTCACTTGTATTTTTTTTAATTATAATTTACCATCGTTATATTTATAAATGCATTTTAGTGGTAACATATTTCATCAGCAATCTTTCGGAATTTGTCTTATGCCTTTTCAAGGCAGTGTTGATATCTTTAAAGGGTTTGTTTTAAGATCTTCATTGCAAGTGCAGCTAAAAACATGGCTTGAACTCAGAAACTTTTATGACAAGAAAGTGTTTATTTGCTTGAAAGTGTTTGGTTTATTTATCATATCAGTCATCATTTATCGTATCAGTCAGAACCAAATGACACTCTTTTACCCTTTTATTTTTCTCATCTTGTGTGTGCTCTTCTCCCACTACCAATTCTTCTCTTCATCTGGAAGTATTGACATATAATAATAAACTGTTGGCACTCACATCTAGGCACAGGAGAGCACAACCATGAGGTTATTTAAGAATAGATTTTGCTTAGGTTGGGTGAGACAGAAAGCTAGTCTTCCTTACTAACCTCTATAGACTGGAGTAAATATGCGTTCTTTTTCCATGTGGAAGACCTACCTGAAGTATCATTGTGAGTAAGCAGTCCTAAACCTACCTGTGCTGAAGAACTCATTTTAAAATAAATAAAAAATAAATGTATAGAAGATAGAGATCTCTATCCATATGGAAAATACATGGTATTCTAGGACATACAGCCGGAACATGCCAAATTATATTTTCCATTATGGTGCTCAAAGGTCAGATTGAATAACACAGAAATGAATAAATGAACTTTTGATTCTGTTACTAGAAGATAAATTGATATACAGTGGCTCATCAAGACTAACACTTTCAATAAAAATGGAATGTATGAAGATTTTGTTTGAAGATCAACCCTGTAACCCAATACAGCATATAGTGAGAGTAATCTCTCTAGATCACTATCAGTGGAAGGAATTTGAGGTTGTGATGAACATAGAAGCACTTCTTGAATTGCCATATGAAATGATTTGGGGTACTTAAAAAAAATCTAGGTATTCACAGTGCTTCAGCGACTAGAACATTCTTTGATGAGTGCCTCATTCTCCCTGCGTATACCTTGCTCATCACATTATAGTGTTTAGTGTTAAACAATGTGTCCACAGTAATAGTCATGAGAAACAGTTCAACACTGCTACTGGGGGACTGACTGGGCATGGGTGAGAATTTGTGTCTTGTGCTTGTAAATACATGTACATTATGATATCAATATATCATATAATAATAATGTAATTCTTAGGTCAATAACAATATTTGATAGAACACATTCTCATCTACAAGACATGAATTTGCAGCATAGTCTTCACCATCTGTTATGTATTTTTGCCAATATAAATACTATTCTGTTGACTGTGTTTGCAACAATATACAGGGATACAATATACTGTTTCACAGTAATATGACAGAGACATTGCTAACAAAATATTACCTATGCAAATTTGTACACAGTTCCATGGTCAGAATTGGTTGTTTTTTGAATATGAGCTGGTGGATATGCTCTTCATGACTGCTATCCCTGGTTGTCCTGAATACAGCTTGTCTTCTACATCACAGTGAAATGCGCTGTGAAATGCATCACTTACTGCATCATTATGCTAACACCCATGTTTGTTCTCAATAAACATTCTGCAAGCACTGATGAATGTCAGTGGGTTGCCAGTGGGGCACTGGTTGGCAGGCAGTTGTATTGTTAGCTGGGCATTGGTGGATGGTGGTGAATAATTGTCTTCAAATATATATATGTGTCATTTTTATTTCTGCTTTCCTGTCTTACCAAATGGTTTGCATCTCAAGCCACGAGTTTTATTTCTTTTTCAATCCTGTCCCACTTCTTACTTGGAGAGTGGAGTGAGTGAGCATCTATGTGGTGACCTGATCTGCTCACCAGGTTAAATCACAACCATTACACTGCTCAAAGACAAGACAGAAGATACATGAACAGCCCCCTTATGGATAGAAAGTGGTCAGTTTAAAACATGGAAGAAGAGAAGAGCTCAGCATAGGTAAAAATACTGAAAAAAGCATTTGCAAACAGTTCAGAATAACAATTCCTTTACAATCTAGTTAAGTCTGTTTTAGAGAAGACTGGTTGCCACAAGAACAGCACAGAGAGGCTTGGAAGAAGAGCATGCTTTTCTGATTGTGCTTTGACAGTAGTTCTTACATGAGGAATTGCTAAATCATAGCATATACAATCTTAATAATTTATCAAGTGTTTTAACTGCCTTTTCCTCTGGCTTGTTTGTCTATTTTGTCTGGATTTGTTCACCTGGTAGCAAGCCAGAGCTGGACAATGAGTTCAGGTGCCAGTATCTGCCTGGTAAAATGTGGCAAGTCATTACATTATAGCATAAAAATGGGTTTGTAAAAGTCTTCTAAAAGTTGAATCTCACAGATTAATCTCATGATATTTCTGTGCACAAAGAAACTCTGAAACAATGCCTACATGGCATCTGGGGGCCTGCCTTTCAATATTGTATACAGACCTAATGATACCGATAACTCTGCAGTGGGATTTTCTTTGTCTTTGAGCTGTTGAGATGAAAGGATGAAGTTTCTGAATACTGACGCAAATTATGCAGTATACTTATCTGCCCTTACCTTTATCTTTAGGAGCAATGTTTTTTTGGATTTAAAAGTACTTACAAATGTGCCAGTAAATGAAGTGCAAGAAAACAAACAAACAAGTGGTGCTGTTTGGATGTAAGTGATGTTTATGCAATTCAGCAATTAATCCAGTGACTTCCAGAGACATAGAATTAACTACTGCAGCCTCTACCTGGGGGTAGAAAGAGCTTGCAATTTGTGCTGCATGACACTGAGTCCTCACTCTTATGGAGAAAAAGTAAATTAAAGGTGGAAGTAACGTATGTGTGTAGCCTGATCTTTAGTTCATGGAGACTTCTCCTCGGTGCCTGATGATCTAAACCATCTGGCTCCTAATTTATGGCAATTTTGGTGATTTCATTCTATATTTGGAGTTTTATTCAGCTATAGTTGTTCAGTGAAAGTCGTGAAAGAAACAAAATAAAAGAAGATAGTATTATTTTATAGCTCTATTAGGTATTACTTTTCCGTCTGTGAAGGAGTCTGTACAACAGTAAAGCTCCAGTGCAGTGTGGATCTGCATATTTACTGACTGTACTTCACATGTTTTTATAAGCTTAAAATATTCTTGCCTGCAGTAGTAGCAAAATAAAAATACTAAAACAAAAAAAGCAACCCACCAAAAAAACCCTACAAGAAAAACAGCAAAAGGACAAGAAAACACTCCCTCACAGAGAAGAGGAAACTGGCAAATTCAGTTAACTAAGAAACACATTTCACGGAATGATAGAATCATAGAATTACTCAGGTTGGAAAAGGCCTTTGAGGTCAAGTCAAACTGCAACCTAACCATACCATGGATTTAATCTCACAATTAAATTCTGAGAGTAAATGCAACAAGGATTAAAATCACAGTAAAGGAAATTATTTCAGGCTTTTTTCTTAGCATGACATTATTGGCCTTTTTGCTGGTCTGCTGAAGCTCCAGAAGGTGCTCTTGTATGGTGACTTGACAGCACAGAGCAGTAATAAACTCACTGGGCTTGCTGTAGGCAGGAGCAGGAAGCACTACCAGTGAGCTGTGGTGGATGGGATGCTTGTGCTCTTCTTCTCCTGGAGGTAAGGTGGGTGTTCTGTAAGCCGATGGCACCTAAAGTAACATTTGAGGCAGTTCTTATCCAGAAGAAGGATAGGTGGCTAAGAGAAATCCTCCTTTTCCTCCCACCTCTGACTTTTCCTGGGAACTCATCTCATCTGAGGTTTAAATATTATATTAACTGAAATTAAGGAAGATGTCTTGCAAATGTACAGGCAGTAGAGTGTATCCATAGCTCAGAAATGGTCAGTCCTTGTATCCTTTCTGCTGTTCTGTTTAAATGCATGTGGAATGAGAAATGAAAGATGCCTCTGGCCCCTTCCTTACCAAGGACAGAAACCCAAACCAAATTGAAGCACACACAACTCTTGCCATCTATGGAGCTTCCAGACCTTTTGTGATCTTATGGCTACCAAAGACTAGGGAAGCCATAATCAGAATTAAATGCATTAATCTATGCATAGACTAGAAGGAAAATTCGAGGGCTGCTCTGAGCATAATGCCTCCTGTTTTACTCTGTTGGCCCACAGTATCAGTGACAGATGTTGATGGTATGGCAGTAGAGGTTGAACCTTTCCACCAGTATTCCATTACATTTGTTGTTATGTGACAGGTGGCTGCAGAGGGGCAGTCTGATAAAATAGTATCTGATATGGAAGTACATATGAAGCAAAGGTGTGGGGTTGAATTCTTCCATGCAGGAAAAAAAAAAATGGTACTCACTGACATTCATCAATGCTTGCTGAACATTTATGGAGAACAAACAGTGGATGTCAGCACAGTGAAGGGTTGGGTGCTGTGTTTCAGCAGTGGTGGTAGTGGCAGTGGTCACCTCCTCTGGTGCAGATTTTATGAGCATGGTGGCATGCAGGCTCTTGGTCATCACTGGTGAAAATGCGTAGCTAGTGGTGGTGATTATGTTGAAAAACAGTGTTTTGTAGCTGAGAATTTGTTCTATCAGTGTTATTGTGCTCTTCGTTTCTGCTGTAGTTTCCATCTGAATAAGAGAAATTAATTTCATAGTGACGCAAGTAAGAATGATTAGAAAGTGGTAAAGAAAAAATGGATCAGCTGAAGAAATTCAATAAATGGCAGCAGAAATATCTAAGAATATCTGTGGGAAAAAATAAGATAGAGAGGGATAACAGGGGTCTTGTGGAAAAGTGGCAAGAATATCTGTAATATGTAATTTGTCTTAGGTGGAAGAGCTTAAAAACAAAAATTATGTGAGCCTGCTATTAAACTTTTAAACCTTTCTGCTATGAGCTGTTTCTTCATCTTGTCCAGTACTTTGTCAGGACAGATGAATCGTAGTGCACTTACTCCAATTAAGATAAACCTCATATTATAGAGCTTCAGTTCTCACATATATATTTTTTTCCTTCGTGGCCTGTTTTAAAGGAAGATTTATTCTTACTGTGATTAGTGTGCAACCAATCTCAAGTATTCTTAGATGAATGCTTGCAATTTTGAAATAACTGGAAATAATAACCAATGTATCTTTGTAGCCTTTCAGACTAATGGTTTTCATTCTGTATTTTATTTTAAATGAGTGGGAAATAGATTAGAGGGATCAACATTGCATGGGTATGCAGCATTGAACTATGAATTTTCTCTTTGTGGTGAAAAATGTCTGTTAGTGCACGGATAAATGAGAAAAACCAACTTGGAAAGAAAAGGAAGGAAAAATAATGATGACAACTTAAGCTTTGGAAAAACAAAACAAAACAAAACAAAAAACAAAGAACCCACAACCAAAACAAATCACAGAAACAATATTAATTTATATTTTGACTGAACATGGGAGAAAAAAATAGCAAGCCAAGGAAGTGATGAGCTACACAGAAAAGAATATATTTAGTTTGACTCACGTACACTGTCTTTAAATGAAAAGATTCCTTAAAGCTAGTCTAAGAATAATGTTCATTCTGACCCCTTGAGAATGACTTATGGTGCTTATAACAAGAGTTGGAGTCTACATAAAAACAGAACTAATGAGAAAATAGTTTTGGAAGATGGGATAAGTCTTCCAACAGGCTTGCATGATATCTTTTAGCACAGAGTTTCTCCTCTGATTGCTTATGCATCCCTGCAGCTCACGACCTTATTTCCAGGAAAGCAAAATAATGAGGTTAACAGACTGCCAGCCTTGGGAGGTCTGTCCAGACAGTGCCTGTGAATCTCTGCATTAGCAGAAAGCGTGTTGGAGTTCCCCTGAAGGATGCAGAAGCAGGCTTGCACAGGGCATTATAATGGGTCTTGACTGCTGCCAGCATTGGTGCTGCAAGGAGACAGACTCCAGTGATGTAACCCAAATGTGGTGCCTTCTTTGGTACTGTTGTGGATGAATGAGTATTTGCTCTGGTAAAGGATTACTCTGGGTTAAGCCACAGTACAACTTATCACTGTGCTTCTTTAGAACAGTGCAGTGCCAAGCTGAGCCCTGTATCCCTGCTCATCTCAGAGTGAAGTCAACCATGAAACAAGGTGCTTGTTGCAGCATTGCAGCTTGTCAGGTGTGCTAGTGAATGCAGAACCTGCTTTTCTTTCTGTGCAAGCAGAGGACATTTTTATCCATGTGATAAAGAAGGCACTTCTAAACTCAGATAATTTTCAAGAATAAATAGACTAATATAGAGGACCTGCCTTTAGGGTGCCAGGGCTTTGCCACATCCACATACATGCAATTCACAAGGCAAGTCCTCTCCAGTTATTCTATATAGCACAACCGGAAATGATCCAGAGTTAATCTCAGCATGAAGATTGGAGAAGATCTTTTTTTTCCTTGTGATATTTAATATCCCAGCAAAATTTTTAATCATTCAGGCTGTGCAAGCTATTTCTGAATTGAAAAGGAATACAAGGTAACTGTGTTATTACCACAGACATGTTTTTACCAGCTGTATGTGTTATTTAAAGCTAGGTTGTGTGTAATGAGCTGGGTGTGAAAGGGTATGACAAAAAAAATAAAAATAAAAAATTGATTATATGTCAGACCTTTAAATAAAATACATTCTGCTCAGATGAAATGTGCACATGTGAATTAGTCATTTGGTATTTAAGTTTAACTAACATAGTAATCAATTTAAAGGCTCCAGACATTTGAGATTTTATTTATTCATTTATTTCCTACTGACCATCTGGTGTGCTTGCCAGAAATGGTAATGTTCTATAAGTAAAACGAGAAGAGGGAGAAAAAAAAGCCAGACTCTGTAATGTTCGTTCTGCAAGGTCTCCTCTCTGGAATTAATTCCATTGCCTAATTTTAATATAAGTACAAAAAAAAAAAAAAAAAAAAAAAAAGCATTAGAAAAATAATAAAAGATTCTGAAGAATATTCTAGTTAAGTGCACATAGCATTCTTGTTTGCTTCTCGTGGCGTATCAGATTGATCCAGTAATGTTTGCACAAATGATTGCTACTAATTTTTAGATTAATCTCTTCATAGTAAGTATCCATGGTTCACATTGCAGGCAATAGAATTAATGATGGATAACAATTTGCATGATTCTGCACTTTTATTCTAAAATTAATCACTGACACCTCAGAATCAACAAGCAGCATCAGTATTCAGTGACTCCTCACTGTAAAAAAAATCAACAAAACTACATGGCCAGAGGAGTACAAAGCAGTTCATGTCAATAACACCTCAGTAGCTGTCCAATACTTTTGATGGAGTCTGCCCACGTTTTGCACTAGGCAATAGCATAAAATCCTGAAGGATTCAGAGTATTCAGAGCAGTAGATATGTCTACACACTGCCAGCAAAATGCTGAGGGAACCAAATATTTCCAGTATGCCCCCTCTTGTCCAATACGAAAATGCATAACCAGTTTATGCCAAATGGAAGATCCAGCTTCAGGAGAAATTCTGGAAAATGCCTCACTACAGATAAATTAACCTTTGGATTATTTGTTGCACTTTAAGAAAGACATGAAAGACTGACATATTTTTTATTAAGAAAAAGAGCAGAATTTTTCATTTCATGTAGCTTCTGAACTCATCTTGCAGAGGCCAGTTCTACAGAACTCCAGTACCAAAACCTTGACACATAAACCCAATACAACTCAACACAACCTAAAAACTCTACTGACCACTCAAGTATTGAGCTGCAAGATAAAGATCTGGGGAATGGCAACCAGATATTTGTGGCAAGATTATTGCTGCTTTATTTTTGAAGCAAAAACAGTGTTTTGACTCCTTAAAGAGAGCTATTCTTTCTGGTTACAGTGAATGAAGTATCTCAGTTGCAGAAAAGGATGAATTTTGATTTACACAGCTCCTGTTTAGTTCTTATGGTCTAACACAAGAAGTTCTGAGTTTAGGAAGACAGTTTAATCTGGTCTGTATCAGCACCTTGGATGTATAATTGCCACTTCGTAACCTCCTGGTTGCACTGTTACACTATGTACCACTTAGCCAGAGGTAATAGACTCTGCTCCAGCAGTCTGGTACCTAATTCCATTTCTGTTTGAGTCTTACATTTTCAAAGGAATTTATTCAAAAGGTGTTTCAAACCAAAAAGCAACTGGAGTGGAGATTTTCTTATAATACGTGTAGTTGTCCATAAAAAATATAGAAATTTAATTAAAAGTACTGTGTAGACTCTGTTAGTCAGACTAGATTGTAGCTCCTGTAGTTTCAGAAGCGCCCAAATATTGCTGAGAAAAAACAGGTGCCACTTCTTCACACCTGAACTAAAAAGGTAGAATAAAGCTTTACACAGCTCTATGGCTCCTTTACTCATCAATATCTTTGCTTGTGGGACACTGAAATACATGAAAGATTTGAAATTACTTGATAAATAATCAATATACAGCAAATTATATACCACAAAATAGACGTTTTTGATATCTAAGATGAAGGCATGTGACAGTTTATGGAATATAAGGAATCTTGGACAACCTGCACACATCCATACAAGCTTTACAACTCTAATGAAATAATGAAAAACAGAGAAAATTCTACTCCTAAGGAGACCTGCAAGTCAGTAGAGCAAGGCATGGGGAGCCATGACTCACTGCATCATTTCAAATGGAATTGTATGTAGGGCCCTCTTACTGCTCCTGGTCAACACAAAAGAGCATAGTTTAAAGCGGTAGTACCAGGCAGAATGCTTTGAAAGAGTTTCATTATATACTCACTCAAGTACTGCTCTTCATACAGGTCTCGGTGGCAAAATTCATTCAGACAAGGCAACAAGAAAGTCAATAATAGTATCTTTCTTTGGTCATTGTTCAGGAATTTACGCATTTATGCTTAGATAAAATTCAATAGGACAAAGTCTTGCTGTGAGGGTATCCTTTCCATTATGCTGTTTTCATCTATCATAGCCCTAGGACATTGCTTCTTCAACTGTCTCACACTGTCTGGAATTTAACTTCCTATCATCTATGCCACAGTTATACATTTTTCTGCAGGAAACACCCACTTACTATTGTTAAATCACAAGGCCATCCAGCTTTTATAATCACTTCCTTTTAGAACTTTTTGAACAAAGTGTACTTTATGAAAAGCATCTATAAAATATTAATGACCTGTGCTTCCAGTACCAAACAGCAGGAGCACATGCATTCAAGCATCTCAGTTTCCATCTCTGTAAGAGATGTAGCAGCATGAGCACTTCCGTACATTATGATCGTATATACTATTTTATTTACAGTAACATAAAATACAACACAGTCTTCAGCAGGAATCCTGGAGCATTAAAAGTATCACTTCCTCCTGATAAAGGCTGAGTAGCGTTTACTTGCCTAGCAGCATCATAAAATAAACAGAGAATAAATGCTACCTCTTTAGAGGGGCTAGGAAAAAAACAGGTACATCTCTAGCTTTGGGTTGCATTTGGGTGATTGTTGTAAATTATATTATAGATAACACTTGAAATGTGACATGATAATTATGACTGGTCCAGACCAACTCTAATAAAGTCAATAAAATTCATTTTGCCTTAACAAATCTTTAAGGGTACAATATTTTATTTTTTATTATTTTATTTTATTTTATTTATTCTCTAATCAACACGCCACATGTATGAGATTCACAGTTTTGAACTGATGGTTAGTGATAGTTTTTATTAGTATCATGGCTTTTGTTGGATTTAGTGGATAAGTGTTTCTGGCCAAAACAAATAATAAAACAAATCTGCTGCTGAATCAGAATGGATTTCCATTTAATGCCAGATATCCCGGTCTATATTTGAGTTGTGCTGAAAATGTTATGGGGAAGCTAGAACTTATTTATGTAAATTAAAATGGCCAGAGAGTCTCATAAGAGATGAATACTTTGTTTTTGCAAGTGGTCATCCCTTCTGATCCTTTGTTATCTTCTCTCCATCCCACTTCCAGTGTGACATCAATAACTATCCAGCTAAATCTGGAAGTTAAGAATACCCCCTATTTTTATTTTAGATAATACAACTGGGGAGGTCTTACAGGAAATGCAAGTGTTAGGTAAGTCTAAGCACTACTGAAGTCCTGTGGATGGAAATTCAATATGACACCACCTTTTTTTGTCTTCTCCTATTTCATCCTTTTCATTCTCTCCTGTTACCTCTGACGAGGAAGGATCTTACAAACACCATTCAGCATTCGTCTACCTACTGCACCTTGCTATTTTGCAGTAGGTATACAGCATTTGAGTAATTTATTCAGCTCAGTATGGACTGAGATATTTGCATCTTGTTAGTTACCACTGCACACATGTGCACATCTGTCCTGATTTATCAAGAATGTAGAAAGTGATCAGCTTATGGTGAAATCTTTAGTACCTCAAGGATTTTTCTCCATTCTATCACTTATACTAACATAACAAATTCCTAGTAATCACAGACTCTCCTGTATTTTGTTACACATTAAATAGGAATGAACAGTTAATTTCTTCTTCCTTTTTATTCCCTTTGAAAGTGAGAAATTAACTTATTGTTAGGTCATGTGTTTATTCTCTTTTCCTTAAGTCTCAGTTAACTACAGCTGCCCATTAAGAGCAGGAGAGGGGAAATTAATCCCGCTGGCTAATAAAATATTAAATACATGGATCTAAGCACCTTAATTATGCAGAAAATAAAACTGCTACATATGATGAAATTGCAAGCTATGTGAAAAGCAGTGCAGGTGGAACTGTTTAAACCCCAAGTGCTGTTGGTATCTATGTACAAAATAATGCAACGTAATATATAATCTGCTTAGAAAATGTTGTACTCTTTACTGTATCTAGAAGGCAGATTAAAAATCATCATAAAATCATAGAAAACATTGGATTGGAAAATAATATCTGGATATTTTCCATTCTTCACCTCAGTCTGCACACTGTTTAGATAAGGACAAATATGGGAGTAAGCGTTTTAATGAGTCTCTTCAAATGTCATGAATAAGTATAATTATTACTTCTGGATCTGTATTCATCCATAAGGTTCTTATGCATACAGTTCATTGATAGTCACAATACCTTTTGGGTGCAATAGAGATCCTATCTATCTACTTTGCTATAATTCATACCTTTAGTGGTGAATAGTGAAAAAAGGAATACATCAGACAGAGCTAACATAAAAAAAAATAATAAAATAAATGCTTTCTTGCAGCCAGAGTTTCAAGGATTTTTTAATTTGGGTGCTGTATTCGGACCATTTATTTTGGAAAATTATGGATGCTTCTATCCTTAATGAATTTGGCTTAAGCCTTTCTGAAGCTATTTTATACTGTGCAGTTTATTGCACCATTGTGTGAAGAACTCTTGTATTGAGGAACCAGAAGAAGTAAATTTCCCCTCTTCCCACAGCAAGGAAATAATTGGACTGTGAACCCAATTTAAAGTCTTCCCTGTGTGTATCTCAGCTATTGGTCCTTGCCTTGAAATTAACAGCGAAAACATATTTAACCTTATACTTGGAATACTTCTATAACCTAAGTATCAGCTGCACTGAAAATGCCATTATTTCTGAAAGTATCAAAGGTAATAGAAACTGTAAAAAGTAAATTGCTAGCACCAAATTAATCCACTGTGTCATTCTGCTCATATCAGTGAAGTAACAGCAGAGAGAAATTCAGCCCATGGTTTTTAAAATACTAGCTTGCACAAATTAATTGCACACCATGGTTTTAAATCATGTTATATAAGTTATACAGTCAAGGCTAATCTTATTACAGTGACATAGTAACAGTGGAACTACATTACAGAGAACTTAATTCTGCTTCTACGTGCCTGATTCAGGTGTCTGTAACCTTCATTTTCTGCCATATAGTGGAAGGTAATATCACACGCACCTGCATCATCCACTTCAACTTACTTTTGATTTCAGAGTGTAATTTTGATCATATTCAGACAAATAGTATAACCAATAAGAAACAGACAGTTCCTGTCTTGAGCAGACAGTTCATGTCTTGGTTGCACTTCTATCTTTTCAGTTTTTCACCCTCTCTCAAATTGTTTACAGGGACCGGTGTGAGATAAATGATCAGTTAAAAAAAAAAAAATTCCACTCCCAAATTTGGAGGAAAATCAAACAAAGCAAAATAAAAAAACCCAAACCAACTAATAAAAAAATTACAACCCGATGTATTTATAAATGTGGAACTGATAGGAAAATGGGATAAGAGAAAATTGATCTTCGCTTTGAGATATAATGAAGAAAGAATCACTAATGAAGAATTCCTTGGAAATAGGGCCCATAGCAACATTTTCAATCCCATGGTTTTAAGGCAGCATTAAGGCAGAAAGGTGTATACACAATCTGAAGAATGTCTTTTGTGTTTGTTTTCGATATTAAACTCACCTATCATTTTATTGTTTCTGAACCACGCAGAATTCGTTCTTTAAAGGCCATCCTCCACTCAACAAGCATGAGAAAATAAAATTAAAAGAAAAAACACAGAACGGAAGAACTAAGATGTTGAAAACTGGAAGATGATGAAAGGATAAATTGAGGGGCCAGAAAAAAAAAATAATTTTTAATGACAAATTTGCAATGAGAATACAAAAATTCTGTTTTTTTTTTTGTTTGTTTGTTTTTGTTTTTGTTTAGAGGAAATTCTGGATATTTTTAATGATACTGAAATATATCTGCTTTGCAAACAGCAAGATTTACTGACAATCCTGTTTACTTCATTATTATGGATGTAGAAGTAAGTGTCAGGATCTGATCTCCACCTGTTACTGGTATGCAGATGTGCAGTGTATTTCATGCATACCAAATGACAGTTTTACATTTTATATTATTTTATTTTATTATGTATTTACTTTGCCAGTATATATATACTTTTAAACACAAGGTTTTTGAAAGGGAATAGGTGTCAGTAATAAATGAGCAAGGGTTTTGAGTTTTCATATTTAAAGAAAGAAGAGACCATTACACTGGGAGTTAAGTTTCCATTTTTATTCCAGAAAGCCCCAGAGAAAAACTATTTTTTTTATTAACCCTGCTAACTCCCATAACTCATAAATTAATTTTATAATGTAAAGAGCAGATAAGAAAAAAAAAATAAAAGAACATGGAATGTGTATAGGAAAAATAAGTATAGAGAGGATTAGCAGGATTTTGTAATGCAGAATTGTTGCCCACTGTCCTCTGTCATGGGTAGAAAACATCCTAGGGGAGGGAAAGTACTTCTACATAGGTATGTACCTGTATTGCTTTTTCAGAGTCTAACACAAAGATACTGCCTCATGGTATTACTCTGCATTATTTAGTAATTAATCTAGACTTCAAACATAGAGGGATAAAAATATTCCATCAGAAAGAGAACAATAGTAACAACCATACTGGTTAGTAGCTAGAACTCTGGGGACATAATTAAGTTCAGAAAATTAGAAAACAGACACGACATACATCATTTCTTTCTTGGAGTCCAAATTGGAATTTAGATATATGACATCTTGTGTTACAAGGAAAAGTACAGGTGAAGTACCAATGGCCTATTTTTTTATTTTTTTTAAATAGACACTAGGGTGGGAGAAAAGTCAAATGGCAACAGAATGATGAAGAAAAAAAAAAATAAAAATGATAGAAAATGACAAGAACTGAATGGTAGCTGTAGAATGTACCAAAAACAAACAACCAAAAATAAACAATGAAACGGCAGAAGAAAACATATATAAGAAAATACAAGCAGTAGGGACTTGCTTACAACTCAAGTACTAAATTAGTGCAGTGTTGACTATGAGTCTTCTATTTCTGAAAGAGTATTTTCAGCTTTTTCAGAAATGCTATGTTAAGCATAGTTATTGCATTGTAATTGATCTTCAATCACAAATTGTTTAATTAATTTTAATCTCATTGTTTTTTTTCTTTTTATTTCTATCCTAAAGCAATTTGACTAATATGAAGAAAAAAAAATAATTTTGCAAACATCAATTATGCTCACTTTCTAGCATTAGAGGAGTTTACATTTATAGAGTGTCAAGTACTACCATTACTTCTGTGTGACAAAGTTTAGTGCTGTCTGTCATAATATATGGGACTGCAACAGAAATGGAACTGGAAGTGGAAGTAACTTTAGTACATAATGAAAGGTAAGCAGAAATTAGTAAAGCAGAAAACAGGTAAGGAAGTATAGAATCACAGAATCATTGAATCATAGAATGGCCTGGGTTAAAAAGGACCACAACGATCATCAAGTTTCAATCCCCTTGCTATGTGCACCAACCACCAGACCGGGCAGCTACTGAAAGAAAAATAAGAGTATGCTTAGTAAAATCTAGGAATCAAGTTGACAAACTGGTACCACAGCTATTTTAGAACACTGGAGAGAGACCGTAACTAAAATGTTCACAGGCTGTACACAATATAACAACTGTTACATCTCAGCTGGATCCTTGTGTCAACGTAAATAAATAAATACAAACGCTACAGGAGAAATCCCACTGCTTGTTATTGTCTTCTATTTATAGTTTATTTATTTATGCAACATAAATAAATATAATTTTTTAAAGAAACTGTTGATAGTTTTAAGAGAAAGGTATATAACCTGCTTTACAAAATTCATATTTCAAGCTCTTCAGTAACCAAGAGATAAAGCCTTATTACAAAGTAAACTCCTAACATAGCATTAAACGTTACAGATCATAATGAATAAACCTTAAAAAAAGCACTCAGAATTATTGTATATTTCAGAACATGTGAAGGAGTCATTTCAGCTCTAGCATCATTGAGAATGGGAGAGGTTCCTGAAGACTTGGGGGAAAAAAAAACTCGTCTTCAAAATAAGAAAGAAGGTCCCGGGAAAATACAAGCCTGTCAACCTCACCTTTATCCATGGGAAGGTGATGAAACAGCTTATTCTGGATGCATTGCAAGGAAGTAGAGAATGTTATCAGTAGTGTACAGGGATTCACCAAGGGGAAATCGTGCTTGACCAGTCTAGTAGCCTTCTATCATGTCATGACAGGTAGGAAAGGGGAAAGGAGAAAGTGGATGTTGTGTACCTTGACTTCAGCAAGGCTTTTTATACTGTCCTCCTTAACATCCTTGTAGGTAAGCTTAGGAAGTGTGGGATAGAGGAGTGGACAGCGAGGTGGATTGAGAATTTGTTAACTGGCAGAGCTCAGAACATTGTGATCAGTGGCAGATGGTCTGCTTGGAAAGTTATTGATAGCAGTGTTCACCAGGAATAAGTACTAAGATTGGTCTTGCTTGACATCTTCATCAGTGAATCAGATGAAGGGATAGAGCTCACCCTCAGCGAGTTTGCTGATGATACACAGCTGGGAGGAGTGGCTAACACCAAAAGGCTGTGCTACCATTCAACAAGACCTGGACAGGCTGGAAAGTTTGGCAGAGAGGAACCTTGTGAGGTTCAACTGTGACTAACAAGTGTAGAGTCCTGCTCCTGAGGATGAATAACTGTGTGCATAATACAGGTTAGCAGCTGAAGAGCTGGAGGAATAGTTCTATAGATAAGAACTTTGTGTCTTGGTTGACCATGAGCCAGCAGTGTGCCCTTGTGGCCAAGAAGGCCAACGATATCCTGGGGTGCATTAAAAAGAGCGTGGCCAGCAGGTCAAGAGAGATGATCCTTTCTCTCTACTCTGACCTGGTGAGGCCATTTCTGGAGTGCTGCATCCAGTTCTGGGGTTCTTCAGTTCAAGAAAGACAGGAATCTTATAGGGAGATGCTAAAAGACCGTCAGCATCCCCCTTTCAAGGAAAGGCTGGGATCATCCTGGAGAAGACTGAGAGTGGTTATTATCAATGCTTATAAATATCTGAAGTGTGGGAGTCAAGTAGATAGGGCAAGGCTCTTTTCAGTGGTGTGCAGTGACAGGGCAAGGGGCAACAGTCAGAAATTGGAACACAGGCAGTTCCATACAAATATGTACATAAATACTGTGGGTGTGACAGAGTATTGGAACAGGCTGCCCAGATTAGCTGTGGAGTCTCTTGAGATATTCAGGGCCCGAATAGATGCTTTCCTGTGTAACCTGAAGTAGGAAACCTGCTTTAGCCACGGGGTTGGACTAGATGATCTACAGAGGTCCCTTCCAACCACTATGATTCTGTTATTCTGCTGTTTTTTTGTTTAGTTTTGTTCTACTCATTGTGACAGATGTCCAGTGAACACTGTATAGTTCTAAAGCATTTATTTAAATGAGATACAAGAGATCCCAAATACTTGTGAAACTTTTTTGCTTAGGACAAAAACAGGGGTACAAACATGGAACTTTATTTCTGCAAATTTATCTGCTCTCTTATGTGTTTTGAGAAAAATGTGGATCAACAGCCCCTGACTGAACACATGTGCCTGTCTGTAGGTGCTGCGATGATTTGTTGGTCTGAACATGTCCAAACTTTTAGTTTTTTTTTTTCTCTTTTTTTTTCTTTTCTTTTTTTCCCCTCCCCCACATAAGTCCTGTAGTTATAATTAAATAATAAAAACATAATTCTATCTAACGTATATAGTCCCTTCTTTTTGTGAGAAAATCTATATTAATTGATGGGAGAGTAAAGGAAGAGTTACATCTTATGAGTTAATGAGTATTTAAATCAGGAACATGCTGTAGTTGCTTTACATCATCAACAGTGGCAACTGGGGTTTTATTTTATGCATGGCCTATTATAGTATGCTAATCTTAAGGAAAATGCTTTGGGCACTGTAAGACCTTTGGTGATGTGATGATAGAGAGCCTGAAGTTAACGCAGAGTCATTCTTTTTTATCGCAGGCAGTCTTGGACCACTCAATTTGCCTACTCAAATATCTGAATTGAAGTTCATTATGCAGTGTTAGCAAAACATTTGAGTTAACAGCATGAATACTCTAGGCAAGCCAATTTTAAGGAACTTGCAAAAACAAAACCAAAAACAAAACAAAACAAAAAAAAAAAGCTCACAGCCATGAAAATTGGGAAGCATAGAAAAAAATGTTGAAAATGCATCTTCAGAAGAAAATAACCAAAAATTATGCATTCTTCTACAATATTTTTCAGAAACAATCCAAAATCAAATTATGGAAATCAGTGTTAGCAATGTACATTAGAAATTTGGAATGAAAGGAAGAGTCTGCTTCTCTTAAGATCCTCTGCTTTATGTCCCAAAGTGCAAGATTGCACTTTGAGTAATTTACAATCAGCAGAGAAGTCTCCAGGGGCAGTCCAAACAGATTTACTTCCAGTGTTATCTATTAATATTCTCTGCCATACAGAGAACAAACTCAGTGTTACGCCTTGAGATAGATTTACAAAGGTAAAAAATGTATTTTGGAACCCCAGTTGAATCATAAACTTTACATTTATTCACATACATTTGGGATCTGTTTGAAATGTTATAGGATGTTAGAAATGTCTGCAATGGAAGGTACTTGTCCTACTAAATATTCCTCCTAGTTTGCCACATTTTCAGTTTTGACATGAAAATACAGAGATTAAATTAACATCTCCAGAACTTATACAGATATTAAAATGTAATAAAAATGAAGGATGCTTTTGTTCAGAGATGGTATTTTGAGTGTCATATTACTCTAAAGTTCTGTCCCCAAGAAAGGTATAACACATAGGAATTTTTTTTGATTGCTTTACTGGATCAGATCAGACTGATCTGATTTTGTCATCAGTAGCGGCCAATACCCGTAAACAGAAGGGAAGACTTAAGAAGAGAATGTGAAACTTCTTTCAAACTTTGAGTTCTTTTAGAAATCAATTTAGTTCACTGTTACTAGACGTTATGGAAGTTCTCTTGCAAACAGAATTCTGGTAGTCTGTCTATCTGCACTGGAGTAATCATACCCCTAAACTGTTTTTAAAAGTCTGATGGCAAGTATCACAGAAATGCTTTATCCTTTTTTTTGTTGTTGTTAATAACAAGGGTTGAAGTACACAATTATCCAATGTCTTTCCTATTTCTTCTGTGTTTTTGAAGTCTAAAAGTTGTAACTCTTACTGTTTTAAAATATGCGAAGCAGAATTTGCCTTTCTGCATTTTGTGTGAATTTGCATTAAATTTATTGTATTAAGAACCAAAAGTGTGCAGCATTTAGGAGAATAAAACTGGGCAGTATGGCAGAGTAATGATTTTTATTTCTAAGCATATTTAAACATGGCTGGGATACTACCAGATCTTTTGATCTTAGCCAAATTGAAGTGAGTTGCACTAAGATCTCTTGCATTTCAAAAATCAAATTTGACTAAATTACTTTAAGTTGGAACTTAATACAGATAATCCACTGTATAATTAGGAGATCTGTCATCAGTTTAGGATTAGAACCTATGATCCTGTATTTATGACAGAATTTTTTCAGCAAACTCTCAATGATATTTGAAAAGTATTTGCAGTCAGTTGAAGTCTGTGGTGACTGAAAAAAGGTGATGTCAAACCCTTTTTTTAAGGAAGGAGGTGATTCTACTCCTCCACTCCATGGTAGTGAGATGTCACCTGGAGTTCAGCATCTAAATATGAAGTCCTCAGTACAGGAGAGATGTGGAGCTGTTGCCACACGTCCAGAGGAGGGCCACAAAAAATGATCCAAGGCATGAAACACCTCCCTGTGAGGACAGGCTGAGAGAGCTGGGGATGTTCAGCCTAGAGAAGAGGAGATGACCTGATAGACATCTCACATACCTATTTGGTATCTAAACAAGATCTACAAGAAGAAAGGGGACAGACTGTTCAGTGTGTGATAGGACAAGAGGAAATGATTAAGAAATAGAGTGATATTTTGTTTGGATCTCATATAAAAGCTTTTTTTATGATAAGGATGGTGAGACTCTGGAACAGGTTGCCCACAGAGGTTGTGGGTGCCCCATCCCTGGAGATTCTCAAGGCCAGGGTAGACGAGGCTCTGAGCAACATGATCTACAGCTGTCCCTGCTCACTGCAGGGGAATTGGACTAGATGACCTTTGGGGGTTACTCCTGACTGAAATGATTCTGTGAAAACCTAAAAGAAAGCTGAATAAGTGGAATTTTTAGTTCATATTTAGGAGGCTTGAACATCAGTGGTTTGCTGAGTGAGGATCATAACTCTGTTCCCCACAGGAAGTGGGGGGGGAGTGAGACTAAGACAATGCAGACAAATCATAGAGACATGAATCTTACAGAAGAACATAAAATTATGTTTTCACTGAAATGTATGAAAAATAAAATCGATTAAGTGATTTTCATTGTCTGCCTGCAAGGCATCCATGTTTCCAAACTGATCTTAGAATCTCTGGGATAACACATGCTAAGTTCAATCAATAACACCTCAGTATCAATACCAATAGCTTCAAGAACAAGGCTACAGTATAAAAAGGGACCATGAAACTGTGGAGAAACTACGCTACACAGATTCTTCCTGGAGTCCTCCTACTTAGAAAATGACTGTTTTGCTATTGGCAAATCACTTATTTATCCATCTCAGAGGAGTGGGATTTAAGAAGAATTAAGGTAGTTCTCAGGAATTATATCTCAGAATCAGTGCTCACCTGAAATGACATCCTGGGGTAAAAGCTTTTGCTGATTTTCCTGAAGCCCCTCTGTACATACTGCTGGTCTGATGTAAAAAACTGTAAAATCCCTATCTGAGAGTTCCCCACCAGTTTCCAAAGACTTGCTTTATTTCCAGAGATTTACTGAATCCGTAGGAAAATAGTGACCATATCAGCTCCCTTTGAGGATGTGATAAATACGTCTTCTAAGAAATACATCATATCAGATGTATTCAGATCAACTATTTCATGTCTTGACAATTTAGAACAAGAGATGTCCAGCTGTGATTTGTTTGGATGCAAAAAAAAAAAAAAAAACAACAAACAAAACCAGAGACTGTTTCTGGAAAGAAATTATAGATTGAAGTTGATTTTTTTTTTTTTTTTTGTGAAAAACATGAATATTTTTAAAGCTGATATGTTTGAAGCAGTAAAGGTCACTTACAGGTAAAGCAAAGAACTTTCTGCCAGCGGTGAAAGAGATCATGAAAGCACAGAGGCTCAGCCATCAATAGCATTGGACTCCTGAGAGTTTGAAGTCCTTCAGATGTCAAGTCAAAAGCAAATGAGAGCGGATGGAGGCCAAAGATACCAGAAAGAATAATTTCAGAGGAATGCAAGTGAGTGTCAGCACATCAGCAGGAAAGATCAGGTAGACAGCATGAGACAAGAACATCTGAACAGTAGGAATAAGAGTACAGAAACTGTATTTTTGTTCTTATTTAATAGAAATAATCTGATTTTCCTTTTTAATAGGTTAAAAAGTAAAAGTACACTTTCCATATGCCCTTTTTTCCAAAGAGAAACAAAAACAGAAACAAAGACCGCCAACAAAAAAAAAAACAAAACACTACTTTGAAACTTAAAATAACAAGGCATTGACCTTATTCTGTCAGAAAGCATCTCTAAGTAAAAAAGAGTGACTGTTGTTATATCAAGGGTAGAGTTAAAATCTCTCAAAATGTAAGGTTTTCATTGTAAATGGAAATTACCTTCTGGAGCAGGAAGATCCTAAAGGACTGAAATGAATGCTGGAGACAGTCTATTCCAAAAGTAGCTTATAGTCCAGCTGTAACAGTCTGAAAATGACAAAAAGATATACAGTTTTTTATTTTTATTATTTATTATTTTTATTTTGTTCACACAGTTCAGTTATGCAAGAACATATTTCCAGATGAAATACAAAATATTCCCAAAGTTTTCAACTCTACCTGTTGTACTCAAATATCAGCCACACAGGATTAGTGAGAGACTGATGTCTTCTAATGTCAGTTAGTATCTTCCTGTACCTCCTCCTAATCATGAAGAGCAAATTATTCACAGTTTTCAGTGCCTTTGCTAAGAGTTACAAATATAACAAGTTATCATATAACTTGTTAAGGCTGGGCAATTTGCACATTCTATATTAAGAGAGGATTTTGATGGCAATTTGAGGTTTGATGCTTAAGCTTTTGAACTCACTGGCAACATTCTAGTTGACATAGATAGATTTGGACCAGACATATCTCGTAAGGGCAAACTTGATAAGCTATATGTTTGTGGGTTTTT
Organism: Meleagris gallopavo; assembly: GCF_905368555.1. NCBI lineage: Eukaryota > Metazoa > Chordata > Aves > Galliformes > Phasianidae > Meleagris > Meleagris gallopavo. The sequence continues at coordinate 72,042,768 of NC_139435.1, forward strand.
GTTGCTGTTGCTGCTTTTTTGTTTGTTTGTTTGTTTGTTTGTTTGTTTAATCTGTATATGTTATAAGTTCTAACAATGTACTCTTCAGCCTATTCCTTTCTTTAATAAAAGTTTACTCAAGGACTTGAAGATGCTTGCATAATGGTTGCTTTGTATAAGGCAGCATTATAACATTCCAGCATTTTTATTAAAACTTATCTCCTTGTCTAAATGTTTCTTAGTTGGAAAATGAGATAGTGTTGTTTTACTGCTGTGAGGCAGCTCAATTTATGTGTTGCCTGTTGATTTACAAAGTCTTCTTTCCTTATCTTACATTTCAAGCAGAAACTATCAATCTCTATCAGATTCCAAGGCGCTCTGGAAAAAGCTTTTAATTTCTTCATACCCTGCGAGGCAAAAAAAGAAAGACATCAAAAAGAAATGTCTTACACTCAATCAGAAATGAAATTTTATTCCAGCATTAAAATTCTTCAGATTTTCTGGTATGCATGTTGTGCGTGTATGAGCGACATGAGAGTGTATGTGTAATTTATGCAAACAAATTGCTAAATAAAAATATAAATACCATTTATAGTAGAAAGTACGACTGTGCTTCCACTTCGACAGCATTACTTTAATCACTTGCAAAAATTGCTTAATGCTTCTATTTGAGAAAAATACACATTCATTTTGAAGTTTAAGCCTGACTTCTGACTTTCTCTGAATATACGTTACTTCAGGCAATGCTGAGATCATTTATGGAAACTCTATATTTAATTATATAGCTTGAATTCTATGGTAACTATATTTCTGGAATGTGCTTTTGTGGTTTCACAAGGAGAAGTCATGTAGGGAATTTTTATTTTATGTAACTGAAATATACCTCCTGTGGGATTTTAAATGGAAGAAGAGCAGGTGTTTTGATTTGATGGTAAATTGGCAAGCTGATTATCCTGGAAATAAACACAAGCTATAACTTGAAATCATTCCCTCATAAAAAATCAAGAATAGAAGACGAGACTACAAAATGACTACAAAAAATTTGTAATGTTAAAATGTCATTCTTTCAGGTAACACTAATGCAAAATTTAGTCAATCTATGTTCAAGTATACAGACATATGTATTGATTTTATTGTAGCTTAGTACAACATTAATGAATTCTATTTTCTTAGAGACTTGCAGTTAAAGAATGTGATGGAGAGTAAACAGAGTGCTACTAGATCTGTGCATTTTTTCCTATTATTCTGATGAGACAAATTAAGTTGTCTGTGTGCTTACATGGCCATGTCCATGACCAGAGACTTCTGGTTGATTCTAATGGCAATTTGATATGAAGAGAGTTTAAAAGTTTAAAATTATGAGTTGATGAGTCTGCACTCCTTTATTTTCTTGTAATAGTTGACATATACCTATTAACAGATCGTATAAAGTGGATTCTTCTTCCAAAATACAAAACACTGCTCTAATCATTAGACAGAAAGTCATATAAAAAGACATATGCTACGTACCAAAATTACAGTTTTAAAGACAGCAATTCCATTATCTATTAATACGGTACAGTGAATCAATTTGTTGTTGCTTTAAATGGTATTCATATAAATCACAGAATCACAGAATCACAGAGTTGTAGGGGTTGGAAGGGACCTCTAGAGATCATCGAGACCAACCCCCCTGCCAAAGCAGGTTCCCTACGCCAGGTCGCACAGGTAGGCGTCCAGGCGAGACTTGAATATCTCCAGAGAAGGAGACTCCACAACCTCCCTGGGCAGCCTGTTCCAGTGCTCCGTCACCCTCACCGTGAAGAAGTTCTTACACACATTCGTGCAAAACTTCCTATGCTGCAGCTGATGTCCGTTTCCCCTCGTCCTGTCTCCACGTACCACTGAAAAGAGACTGGCCTCACCGCTATGGCCGCCACACCTCAGATATTTATAAACCTGGATCAGGTCCCCTCTCAGTCTTCTTTTCTCAAGGCTAAACAGACCCAGGTCACTCAGCCTTTCTTCATAGGGGAGATGCTCCAGGCCCTTCACCATCTTTGTGGCCCTCCGCTGGACTCTTTCCATGCCAAGCTCTGTGTTGAAAAAATAATCCACTTGTGTAATTACTTTCTATTCTATGAAAATTTCAAGGGTAACCAAAGGAATCGTGATCAGCACACCGTTTAGGGATGACATTTTACATGAACTGTACACGAAGAATAGAGAGAACATCAGTATAAGTATGTCAAGTAAGATAATTATTTATTTTTAAGCAAAGTATGCTTTGGCACAAGTAGTCAAATAATCAAGAAGCATTCTTTAGCAAAATATATTTAACATACAAAAACAAACAACAACAACAAAACAGAAAGTAGCCACAGTTCCATTGAAAACATTATGCCTTTCTTTCTAGTCACACTGTGAATTAAATTCTTCAAGACCTTGGAATATAGGAACACAGCATCACTTAAAATCTAATGCTGATAAGTACCACATGCGATTCTGTCATTTAACTAAGATGCTACCAACATTTAAGAATTATATGCCATAGTTTTTAAGTACGCTCTGTATCTCATGTGCCTCTTGGAGAGCAGTGAGATTTAATTTGCACATAATTGGTCATTTTTAGATTCCTATATTCTGGCCTATGAAACTAAACTGTTTGTGATCATGTTGTGGTATGATCTGGCAAATGATTGAGCACCACACAGTCCTTTGCTCACACCTCTCTTCCCCGTGGGATGGGAGAGAGGAAAGAAAAAAACCCACAAAGTAGAACTTGTGGGTTGAGATGAAACTATACAGTAAGATAGAGAAAAGGATAAAAATTATGACATCTCTCTCTATATATGGAAGCAAACAACAAATGATGCAATTGCTCACCACCTCCTGACCAATGCCCATCTCTCCCCTCAAGCAGAAGAAGAGAGATGAACTCTGATGCCCTTGAAAGCTCTTTCTGCTTGATGTTAGATGGTATAAAAAATCCCCTTCACCAGTTTAGGTCAGCTGTCCTAATACTGTTTCCTCCCAGCTCCCTGGACTCTTTTCTGTGAATGGCCTTGGCTCTTTGCAACACTGATTACTAGTAATTATGAACATCGGTGTGTTACCAACACCATTGTTTTTTTCCTAGAACCAAAAACAATCACACCAGACACTCCAAAGAAAGCAATCCTATCCCAGCTCGAACTAAGACAGAGCACTTGATTAAAACTCCAGTATTTCAGACATGACTTTACCCAAGTTGACATTTATTTAAATTAGAAATTTCTTATTTGTTTCTCTGGTTATTCTGAGTTGAGCTACCAATCAAATTAATGTTTCCAGTATTTGCTACCCAGAATTAGAATATGGTTGAAAGTACTATCTCCAAAACAGACCATAGAACTAACAAAACCACAAAAATAATGTTGATTGACACAGAATATAAATATATATTTGACGCTTGCAGTTTGTAGGAGAATATAAATAAATTACTGTCTTTTGCATACACAAGGGTGGTTGTTTCTGGATGGTGGTAGTTGCTTTTGTTTAGTTCTTTTAATTTAAACCATTATGTATTATAATACTTATTTAGTTCTTATATTTGAATATCTTTATGTCTTTTCCTAGCAATTCAATTTTGTTTTGTTCAAAATCCCCTTGATGATGCTTTTTCTTTTTACTTCATAATAATAAAATTGATGATGATTAGCATTTGTTGTTCCCTGCTAGAAATCATTAGGAAAATATTTTCCTTTGCTGTGCTAGTGCTATTTGGTAGAGTAAGTAAATTACAGTTAGTAAAATATGAACAGTCTATTGTGAATTATCTATACACTCAATTTCGACCTATTTGTGTGATATGAGAAAACGCATTTAAACAAACCCTGATTCCAGAAAGGCATGTTTTCAATGTGCATTTCAGGAAAAAAAAAAAAAAAAAAAAAAAAAAATTAACAAAGTGAATAAATGTAAGCTTAATAAAAGTGACAGTTTCACCACTGACTTAAAGCAGATGACTAGTATAAAAGAAACACTATATAAACTTCTTTCCAAACCTCCTTTGAACGTATCAACCCTTTCTCATCTTTAGAGTTCTAAGACACGTTAATATCAATCTTGTATAAATGATGAAGGATATTGAAAAATCAGAACTATTTTCCACTGTCTTGACAAAGCTGTAATGGGAAATGGGAGCTGAGTCACATCTTATGGGCTCACAAACACTTGTAATTCACAGAAGTGAAAAACGAGAAATGCTTGCAATCCCCTTGCCCCAGATCTTTCTCCTATCTAGGCCTGTTACCTACTTTATTTTCTCTCTTTGCTGCTTCTTATACAAAATTCATTATTTAATGTCAGTTTTATTATATAATGTCAGTAATGTAACAGCTGTGGAAGATAATATAAATAGGGTTGATCTGCTGTCTCAGAAATGCTGTACACGATCATGTTGAAAGGATATCAAACTGAGAAAGAAGTTTCAAGTTGAGTTATGATTTTCCTGATTCCCTTAGATCTAAACTTCACCAGTGGTAACCATGGGTGAATCAGGAATATTATTCCTTCATGTTTCCTGGCAGGAGTCAAGCTATTCTACGCTATTCATTATAGTGATAAAGCATTCTTTATCTGTGTCCCTTTCTGTTCTAAATGACCTTGGCCCTGTAGAAACACCCAGATGCTTTGAGAGAAGCAATAAAGAAAAAGTATATGTGTACTGGGATGTGTTGATCATACGTTAACTTTGTAGTTCAGTGGAGGATTTTGGAAACCTCTTAGCCAGAGACGGCATTACTAATACTTCCTTGTGTTTCTCAAGATTTACTTCAGTCCTATTGTTCCTCTTCTCTCATTCCAGAGCATATGGACATTTAAGAAAGTTTTGATTGTCAAAAAAAAAAAAAAAAAGAAAAGAAAAGAAAAGAAAAGAAGGCGTACTAAAGGCTTCTTTATTATAAAGTACACAAAAAGCTTTAGAACTCTCTATCAATAAATGTCACTGTATCTGTTTAACTGTTCCTAAAGTGTATTAAGAATGACAATATTTTAAGTGCCTTTTGCAATAATATAAGTCTTTGGCAGAATCACACAGAATCACCACGATCTTTTCAGATTTTGTTACAAAAATTCATTCTGCAGGAACTGTCCTTGTTCTACGGAGAACATCATAATACTCACACTTAATAAATTAACCTTCACTGCTTGTACATGCCCTGCACAGCTCCCAGCTTTTTGCTGCATGTAAGAAAGACATTTGAAAATTAATAAAATCTCTACTGTCAGATGAATTCCAGTGATCCTCAATAGAATTATTAGAATGAGCAAGAAAGCAGAGACCTAGTTACTAAGAAATGGTTTCTAAGGAAAAAGAGACACAAAATTCTTATAGAAACATGTCTGTTCTGATGTTCTTTAATTCTACATCTATATATATATATATTTCTCTCTCTCTCTCTTTTTTTTTTTTTTTTTACATTTGGTAGAATAATGTTTTAGTCTGTTTTTTCTTCTTTTTTTCTAGAGTTACTTAGTAGTAGTTGCATGTCTATACCTTAAGTACATTAAATATGAGACTAAAAGTTTGGTCTAATGAGCTGGAGATGCAGTCAGTACAAAACTCAAGCACATGATTTTCTGGAAAGTACTCTGTGTCTTTCACATCACTCACATACACAAAATCTCCCCCCGTAGTCTAAAGATACACTGTGGAGTTGCATATGCTGCATTTTTAAAACTATTTTGTTTTCTCTCATTAGAAATTGCATTAAACTTCCATTAAAACTAAAAAGTTGTTTATAAAGTTGTTCCCAGTGAAGTCAGTGGGAATTTCTGCAGTGGATTTAGGGACTCAAACATTGATATTAGTTACTGCAACAGTGTGAATTTCTTTGTATAACTAGACGGCTCATATTTAGTCCTTTGTTGAAAAGTTATTTTGTCTTTCTGAACTGGAGTAGAATTATGCCCTAAAAATATGATGAGTGATAATAACGAAAAAGCAACAAGCAAAGAACATGAGATTTTTCAAGTGTGACAATAGGAGAAAAAAATGAGTGCTCACAATTTATAAAATACAGTGTCATCCTTCTGTTGTACACTGACTTGTTTAACCTTTTTTTTTTTTTTTAAAGATCTAAGCATAATTTCCTAAAAATATAGGGAACATTTACATTCCTTCCACTTCCCACAACAGATAGATTGAAGAGAGTATCTAAATTTCAGTTGTTGAATGAGATTCTACAGCCAAGTTATGGATCTGTTAAAACATGATTTAAAGACATATATATTAATGGAAAATCTCTTTGCCAAAAATTCAAAAATAATTCTTAGAGACTTTCTGCAGCCATATGTGCACTAGAGCATAATTTAAACCTTCCTCTCTATAGAAAAATCATTGTTAATGAAGTTTTTTTTTTCCTCCTCTTGGCCAATTCTACCACAAGCCCATGGTGGTCACAGCAGGCAATTTATACATTGTTTGGGTAGTTTCAAATATTGTCTCTCTTTTTACTACTCTTAGTCTGTCATTTCTTCAGTCAAAATATTTCAAACTTTTATTTCATAACCTTCATATTATAAAAAATAGAATCAAAACTAATAATATCAAGAAACACAATTACAAATACTGTCTCTTAAAGACATTGCTTAATTCATGTGATGGCAATACAATGATATATTTAATTCCTTTTCTTACAGCTAAACCATCTGGGAAAATAGAATACTAGAGACTGAGTCAAGATATTTTTCCTAGGAGACCTGTACTCTTTTCAGTTCTACCCAGATTGTATCAGCAGAGTATAAAACAGAGTGTTCAAAAGTCAGACATAACCCTGCTTTTGCTGTTACTAATGTGGTTTTCTCATTATATAGTAAGTTTTATTGTATGAAATACTGCGATGTTTAAGGTTGAATCTTTGAATCTATAAGTGCTAGCTAGATACAGTTGAAATAGAGGAGCTATAGATACATATAAATATCTCTTAACTGGCATGAGAACAAAACAAACTTAAAGGCAGCTACAAATAATTGTCAGACAACAACATTAGCTCTTACAGACTGAGAGGATCAATCTAACAAACTTTACAGATTTCATGTCATGGAGCTATATGTATACGTGTGACCTTGAACTGCTAAATAGCCACAAGGGTAAAGGATTTTGAAAACTGACAGAGCAAAAGATGAATCATCCTCAAGAAGGGAAATAATAACACAATGAGAAAGGTATAACAGGTGTGAATAGCCACCAGAGTTCACAGGTTGATTTGCTACTGGATTATTCTCCACTTATTATCTATACTTCTTAAATGTGTACATGAAACGTAGTCAACTCAGATGGGTTATTTTTTATGCTTGTATACTAACTAGATTATCAGGCTGTCAAAGCTTGATACAAAGTCCAGAAATACCGTGAGGGAATTCATCCTCCAGAATGGTAACAGGGCTAGTAGATAAAGCTCAGTATTAACTCTGCTAAAGAAACTGCTGCATGTGCTCATTATTTTACTAGAGGTGATGCAGAGCTATGCCTTAACTTTGTCCATGACAAGCTTCGTTCCCAGAATACTGAGAGGGTGACCAGATTTAATAGCTTCCATCAACTGTCACCAAAAGTCTTGAGAGCCTGGGGAAATCCCTGCTGACTGGGAGACAGCTGGTGTTACACTGGTCTGCAAGAAGAGTACAAGAAAAAAAACCTGGAAACTACAGACCAGTCAATCTAACCTCAGTCCCTGCAAAAGTTATGGAGAACATTTTCCTAAATGACATTGAAAAGGCATTTAATGAACAAAGCTACTTTCAGGTATAGTCAACATGGATTTATGAAGGGAAATTTCTACCTTAATAATTGAATTTTCTTCTATGATAAGATCAATTGCTTAGTGGGAGCTAGTGGATTTAATCTTTCTGGATTTTAACAAGGTCTTTGATATCATCTCTCATGGACTCCTTCCATGCAGATTGTCCAACTGTGAGACAAAGTTTTCTGTTAAACTTGAAAGTGCTGCTGATGAAGAGGAAGGAGGCCTGGTGGAGGACTCCACTTACACTGGCAGATGGGGCAGTCAGCAATGGCATTAAATTCAACAAAATTAAATGCTCTTTTCTGTGCTTGAGATGAAGTTATGCTGGGCACAGGTATAAAAAAGTGACTAGACAGCAGCTCATCAGAAAGAGACCTGGTGATGCTGGTGACTGCAGGCTCAACATGAGCAAGCAGTGCATCCTGGCAGCAAAGAGTAAAACTACATTTTAAGATGCATTAAACACAGCATAGTGAGACAGTCAAAAAAGCTGATTCTCCCACTGAATTTAACATTGGTGCAGCATCACCTTGAATACTGTGTGCAGTTCTGGTTTCCATAAAATAAAAAGGACATTAAAATTACTGAAAGCATCCGGAGGGAAGAAATAAAGCTGCTATACACCTAAGACTTTTCTGGAATCCAACATGAGCAATCTTTTGGGAAGTAACAGTGGTTTAATCAGTTAATAGGTCTCTAAATTTGATGGCAAGACATTTTTCTTTATAGGTGGGGAATTTAAAAATGTGAAGAAAAAGTGCAATTCAGAGAATCACAGAATCCTAGAAAGGCCTGGGTTGAAAAAGACCACAATGATCATCCAGTTTCAACCCCCTGCTATGTGCAGGGTTGCCAACCAGCAGACCAGGCTGCCCAGAGCCACATCCAGCCTGGCCTTGAATGCCTCCAGGGATGGGGCATCCACAGCCTCCTTGGGCAACCTGTTCCATTGTGTCACCACTGTGTTTTGTCTTCTTCCATAGTCAGAACTCTGGATAAAAAACTGCAGTTTTTTTGTGCATAGTTTTTTACATTTTTTTTACTTACACTCTCTCTCTTTTTATTTATTGTTTGTATTATCCATATTTTATGACATAATCCATCTTTCTATCATTAAAAAATTACTTCCAGATGCTCACTTCATTTGCAGCAGTATTAAAAAGAAAATTTCACTGATTCCAGCAAATTATTAGTAGTACAATTAAGCTCAAATTTAGATTCAAGGTTACTTCTATAGGAAAAATTGTAATGTATATACGTGATACATGTATGTAATTGATCTAATGGTAAATTCATCTGAAGGATATAACAAATACCAGGAAATCATAAAATTCTATTGTAAATACTAGAGTTTTGTTTGAAAGAAATGTATCCTAACAAATGATATCAGTGAAAAATAGCACAGATAGGAGGTTGGCACGCACATATTGGCATTCTTTCTCCAAAGATGAGCTTTAGAGTCAGATTTATGTTCAGTCAATTGAAGTGATGGCTGAAGACACCAAAACCTCTTAGTCCATTCTCTAGTTGGCAGTTTGACCAACAAAATCCCAGCCAGTCAGTGCAAACTCAGGTTCTGAATGATGTCAGGACAAGGTGCCTCAGGTCAGAACCAAAAACACAGATTGACTTTGTGATTCAATTATACTCACAGGCTTTAGGTACAAAAGATACCTTTAGTATCCAGGTAATAAGGTGTGGTAAAACTAGTTTTGTATATTTTTAAAAGGCAGTATTTTGAAGCTAAATATTAATATACACTTACAAACTGTTGAAACTGAGCCTGTGGAATAGATTAATGATTACTTTTACCATACTCTGTGTTGAAACATGGGAATATTTCTGCTTTGTGTGCATATAAAACAGATTGTTTTATCTGAGATGTAAGACCCACCTATAATAGTTTACCCTCTGTGCCTACTAAAGAAAAAGCAGATCATTCTCTTGTGTCCATTCCAAAGCACTGGTTAGCCAATATGAATAAAAAAATAGGATAAAAAGTAAGAGTGAAAGCTATTAGTTTTGTTAAAATCACCTACTACTTTTGAGAAGTACATGTAGGTGGCTTTTGGGGTAGTTACCTCAGACAAAGTACTTGCATGAGGGGCATCCCATGGATTAGAGCAAACATGTCCAACTCACAGCTTGTGGGTCACATGCAACACGTCTTATTGCTGCATCATCATGGTGGGGATTATTGCCTGCTCAGAGGTCCAGTCCAGAGCCAGGTGCACTTGTGGGCTCAGCAATAACCAAACCATTGCTGTGATATTAACACTATTTCAGCTGAAATCAGGACAAGAAGCGATTGTAGTGAGGTGCTAACCCCACCTCTAACTCCTGCCACACACATTCAGTCAAATCATAACCTGCTGTATTCCATATTACATGTGTTTGTGTCTCTTGGGGAATAAAACACAGTTATTTCTGACACCAATATTTCAATTATCTTGTCTCAAAAGAAAACAGGACCCAAAAAGCAAAAGTAATGAATGAAGAGCATTCACTGAAAAATGGACAGATGACTACATTTTTGACAAGACAAATAATATGGCACTATTCTTAATCATGTCATTTTGCCAGGATCACAACTTGAAAAGACAGTATAAACAAAAATATGATGCAAAATTTGATGCATATCAATGGATTTTTCTTAAAGACAAAACTGTTAAAGTGAAAAAATCTGTCACCTCAACAATTTATTTATTTTTTAAAGTTACAACTCAAATTGATGCTATTACAAAAGCCAGTTATGTGGTAACAAATCTGACTGCAAAAAAATCAAATCAATTTACTGATAGTTACCTTATTTATCAATGTAAGGAAATCATGACAGACAGGACTTTGTCCTGATTAAGGAAAAAAAAAAGCTTTTTCTAACATCAGTTTATCTTACCAAACTTTTATAAGACCTATCGTACAGAGGATAATACCATTGCTTCACAGTCACATGCATTAACAAGCAAGGAGCGCATGGAATAACTCAAATGGAAGGATATCTAAGGAACATAGAAAAAGGGTCTGGCAAATTGGGAGGAACATAGGAACATTGTCAGGGCATGCAGAAATGTGACAAGGAAAGCTAAGACCCACTGGGAATTAAATCTGACAAAGTAGGTCAAGAACAACAATAAACGCTTCTTTATCTATTTTAACAGCAAAAGGAGGACCAGGGAGAATGTGGATCTGCTGCTGATTGAAGATTGAAGTGAAACAGGGGATGCTGAGCATATAGAAACACACTGAATGCCTTCTATTTTCAGTCTGTTAAGACCATCCATTGGGAATCCCAGACCCTAAAGGGAAGAGAGAGAGTCTGGAGAAAGAATTCCCCTTGGTCAAAGGGGATCTGATCATAGATAGTTTAGGCAAATACAAATCCGGGAGCCCTAATAGGGTGCATCTGCAAGAGCTGAGAGAACTGGCAGAAGCAATTGCTCAGGTGCTCTCTATCCCCTTTCAAAGTTCAGGGAGAGATGCCTGAAGGCTGGAAGAAAAACAATATCACTTTAAAAAGGATATGAAGAAAGGTCCAGATAATTCCAGTCCAGTCAGCCTCAGCCTCACCTTCCACACTGGGAAGATGATGAAACAGCTTATTCTGGATGTTGTCTCCAAGCAAGCAGAAGAGAAGATTATCAGGAAAAGTCAACATGGGGAAATCATATTTGACCAATCTAGTAGGCTTCTACAATGTCATGACTTGGTGCGTAGATGAGGGGAGAGAACTGGATGTTGTGTACCTTGACTTCAGCAAGGCTTTTGACAAATGCCTCCCATAATATCTTTGTAATGAAGTTTAGTAAGCATGGGATAGATGAGCAAATAGTGAGGTGGATTGAGAACTGGGTGGCAGAGCTCAGAACGCTCAGTGATAGAGTCCAGTTGGAGGGTTATAGCTAGCATTGTCTACCAAGGGTCTGTGCTGGTCTTACTTAATATCTTCATGGATGAAGGGACAGAATGTACCCGCAGCAAGTTTGCTGGTGACATGAAGCTGAGAGGAGTGGCTGAAACACCAGAAGACTGTGCTTCCATTCAGTGAGACCTGGACAGCCTGGACAGTTGGGCCAAAAGGGACCTTGTGAGGTTCAACAACAGTTACTAACAAGTGTGGAGTCCTGCCCCTGGGGATGAATAACTGTGTGCATCAGTACAGGTTAGAAGCAGAACAGCTGGAGGAGGAACTCTGTGGAGAAGAACTTAAGTGTCCTGGTGAACAACACATTGGCCACGAGGCAGCAGTGTGCCCTGATGGTCAATGATACCCTGGGATGCATTAAAAAGAGTGTGGCCAGCAGGTCAAAAGAGGTGATCCTCCCTCTCTACTCTGACCTGGTGAGGTCATACCTGGAATACTGTGTCCAGTTCTGGGCTCTTCAATTCAGGAAAGACAGGGAACTTCTAGACAGAGTCCAATGGACAGCAGCAAAGGTAATAATGACCTAGAGCATCTCCCATTCAAGGAACACCTACTACTGTTAAGCCTCTAGAAGAGAAGACTGAGAGAAGACCTCATCAATATTTGTTACTATCTAAAGTGCAGGAATCAACTGGGTAGGTCCAAGTTCTTTTCAGTGATGGACAACAACAGAACAAGAGACAATAGGCACAAATTGGAACACTGGAAGTTCCATGGAAAGATGATGACAAATGTCTTCTCATTAAAAATACATATTTTTTGCTAATAATGAATGATACGTGTACTTATAAATATTACTCCATTATTCTTGTAAAATGCAAAATGGAATGCTTTTATTAACCTATTTATTAACAAAATGTATGCTGCCTGAGTTAAGACAGGCTTTTCATTTCACTGAGTTTTCATAACTGTGTTATAATCGTTACGTTTTTTTCTTCAAAACATTTGTAGTAATTTTTTAAAAAGCATTTTGTTTGACTGATTTTTAATTTGCCAAATTCCAATACACTAGGAATAATACATTAATTTTATGTCAGCTGTTCTGGGAACAGATCAAGTGAACAGTGTAACAGATTAGAAGTGAGGTGATTTTTAACAATCTTCTTGAGGATAAATAATTATATTGTGGTCAGCACTGTAAAATCAACATGAAAAGACAATAAATACAGCATTGTTTATAAATCATCTTCCACAATGATTTAGAAGAATGGCTGTTTAAAATGAAGTGTATTTTAGTTTAGGAATCTTGTAATGGTTTTAGTTGTTGAAATTCAGATGACTTTGAAGGTTGGATTTCCTGCAGTTGGCTCATGGTTTAATGTTAAACACAGTTTTATACATTTGTGTAATCTTCATTCAGTTAGAGTTTCAAATCAAGCAAAATACTTTAAAAAATTCCTCAAAAACTAATCTCTGCCATCCTCCTCTTTTCCTCCTCAACCCTCCTGCCATTACACATCCAAAATATCTGCTTAAAGATGTTGATAATGGAGGATAGGGACTCTTTGGTTTGATGAAGACTCCCCTCTCTGTTCCTTTGAACTTCCGAAGCATTGACACTTTCTTGCTTATTTTAAAATTAATTTGTCATTAGCATAACCAACTATTCAAAGAAAAACGTAAAATAATATAACCATTTATGTGTTCAAATAATCAATAATTCCTAAAGAAGTACTAAATAATGTAAGCAACTGTGATGTTGCTGTTTCCATGTTCAGTGCAAATAATAAACAGGTTTTAAACAAAATTTATCACTGTGTTCAATTTCCCTTGGAGTTCATGGAACTCTATAAGACACATTTTCCCCTTTTCTCTCTTGAAATTCTTTCTGAATTTTTACAGTCACCCATGTCAAAGTTACAGAGAGAAATGGGGCACTGTATGATGGAATTTGAATGCATTATGTTGCTCTATCATTATTAGTAGTGATTAGTAGAATGGGTAATCATTAGGACATGATTAGGACATGAAGGACAAAAAAATCATCAGGAGTAGCCTACATGCTTTTACCATGCTTGGCGAATTTGATAATCTCTATTATTAAGCCATCATTCTGATGAATGGGGGAAGAGTAGTTGATATTGTCTACCTTGACTTCAGTATGTGCTTTGACACGAGATCTTCATAGACAAGATAGTGATGTGTGGCTTGGATGTGCAGAAAGTGAGAGGGTTAAAAACTGGCTAAATGGACAGGCCCAGGCTGTGGTAATCACTGTCAGAAAGCCTATCTGGAGATGAGCAACTTGTGGTCAATACTGGGTCCAATGCTGTTTAATATCTTCATTAATGACATGGATGATGGGGTAGAGTGCATCCATCGTAAATTCACTGCAGAAAAGCTAGGAGGAGTGATGAGCACACCAGAGGATTGTGCAGTCATCCATAAGGACCTCTACAGGCTGGAGAAAATGGGCTGACAAGAACCTCATAAATTTCAACAAATGCAAATTGTGGCAATTCCAGGCAACAGTACAGACTGGGAGCCACTCAATTTGACAAGATCTTGAGCAACTCTCTATATGTGGCCCTGCCTGAGGAGGCAAGCTGAACAACATAGCTTTCAGTGTCTCTTCCAAAATCAACAATTATGTGATTTTAAGTCAGTTTTCTAAGTGAGAATTATTAATTCTGGTTACAGTTATATTCTACATAGTTATTTTCCATAAAGCTGTGGGAATTAGAGCATGGGCCACTTCTTGGGGATTGGTTGGACATCTGTCATCAGGCACTGAGTGGTTGCATTGCAACTATATACGTATTATCACATTTGCTTTTTAGTTTCTCTTTTCTGTCTTAGTAAATAGTTTTTATACACCCGTGAGTTCTATTTTATTTCCAGTACTCTCCTCCATGACCACAGTGAGTGGCTGTGTGGTATTTAGCTACCTGATGGGTTACACTGTGACAGGTGCTTTATGGTGACAGGTAAGAGATAAGGCAAAAGTGATGCAAGACACACATGTATGAGAAAGAAACACATGAAAAAAATCAAATGAAAGAAGACTATGAAGAACAGATCAGCAGTTGCCCTTGTGGTCAAGAAGGCCAGTGGTATCCTGGGGTGCCTTAAAAAGAGCATGGCCAGCAGGTTGAGGGAGGCCTCTCTGTTCTGCTCTGGTGAAGCTGCATCTTGAGTAACGTGTTTGGTCTTGGCTCCTTAGCTCAAAAAAGACAGGAATCTTCTAGGAGGAATTCAGCAGAAGTCCAAAAAGATGAATAGGGTTCTGGAGCATTTCTGTTTCGGGGAAAGGTTGAGAAACATGGCTCTGATCAGTCTGGATAAAAGAAGACTGAGGGGGAATCTTATCAGTGCTTGTAAATACCGAAGAGGCACAAATCAATTGAATGTGCGCCCAGCGACATTACAACATGTACAGTACTGTCATTCTGTGTATTTAACACTACATCATTTCATTTTTCATGATTTTCAAAACATCATCTTCTGCCCCTACTCCGTTTTTTAACGAGGTATTGATCTTGTGCTTGTACACTTCAAACTCTGTATTTTCTTCTTGTTTTCTGATTTGACAGAATATACTGCTTTAGGATGTGCTTGTTGCTATGCCCAAAATATAAATTTACACTGAATGTGTGCATGTGAGAAAACTAGGTCTGGAAAAGCTGTCAGAACTGATCAATCTCCTGTCTGGACAGAGCAACATGTTTGTGTTTTGCAGTGAGTGCACTTGTTGGTGGTTTGGCTGCTGTCTCCACACACTACTTTTCGTGGTCATTTATCAATATCTAACAGGCAGTCTCCTGTTCCCCAAGCATTTTTCTTACATTGTTCCACACAAATACTTACAAAGTACTATCTCAGAAATTTCCTCTAAAGTGCTGTTTACTGTGCTTGCTTCACTCAGTAGGAAAGAAGCATTTCTGGAAGCATGCAGGCAAAAAGAAATCTTGTTTGTGAGCTAAATGTACTATAGAATGGTTCATAAGTGATTATTTATACTTCCCCCACCTCCTTTGGGTTCGGCACAACGTTTTTGTTTGTTTCTTTTGGTAACTCTAATTCAATCTTTAGGGTATTGCTTTATAACCAGAAGGAAAAAAAATAATTCCCTTCAATTTTATAGAGAACTTTCACTGTTGTACCTTCATTTCTTTTCCTTACCAAATTTCTTACTCTCAGACTTGAGGTTTGTGCAAGATCTTAGCTCTGCTATTGGCAAGAAACAAATTTCATTTAGCTGATACCTATACAGAATGATAAAAGTTGTCCTTGAACAGGAAACAGATAACATTAGTTACTACACTCCACTTTTTTAAATTCAGAGGTGGGGAAGAAGAATGATCAGAACTACAGGACAGTTTCCATGTCAGGAAATAACTGGATAGAAATTGAATTTTCACTGCCTCTTTTGATATAAAAACTAAGGCCATCAAAGGAAGGTAATTAGAATAGTATTTTTTTTTCATTTTGGATACCAGCTGTCCTTCCCTCCAAAGCCTGTGCTTTGTGATGGTTCCACTGCATTTTATTTTTTTATTTTTTTGAAAGGAAATATTGTTATTTCCTATTGTGGAAGAAGTTACTGTCTTCTTTATTAGACAAGACTTGTCTTTGAAAATGATTACCTATAACTTGTTAGGGTGGATGCTGTGAAGAAATACATAGAGAACAGAAAATAAATATTTATTTAAATGGGTAAAACTCTGAAATTTTGTTTAGCAGTGATATCCTAACTGGCCACCGTGTACACATGTGGAAAATAAAGCCCTAAATCCGAATAGGTCTCTGTAGGTCTATTTAGCCTCATGTAAATATTGACATTTTCTTCATCTTGTGAAGGAGAAGCACTATCTTCTCAATCATGAAACACTGTTTTCACAGTTACATACAATGTTGTTTTTTGGTCTGTGAAGGTTCAAAGCACTTAATAATTTTAACAGCACAAGAGCCATATCTACAATTGTTCAGATTTTGCAATCTGGAATTTACAATTTTCATGTCACCTACATGGTTAAATATTTAGGAGATTGACTGCAATGATTTTAATCTATTAGGTCTTTGAAAGTAGAGTATTTATGGAAAAACATGAATGCTTTCTTTGTAAAATCAGTAGCAATATTTATTTTCTAAGCAGATTTTTGGTTGTTTAAGACTTTTTTAACAAGATAAAATATGACAGAGCAAAATCTTTCTTCCAAACTGGCTAATAGGATGGAGAGGAAAATAGTTTGGCTTTGTGTATTCTCAATCATTTGAAATACATAGTATTCTCTGGCAACGTTTAGTATATCTGACAAGGGACCAGCAAAGAAATAGTATCTGTTATTTAAGCTCACATATGAGATGTCCAGATAGATAGGTTTTTGGCTCTGCTTAAGTTCATTAGATAAATATTATATAGCATCCACTTATTTCCTTGTAGCTATGAACACTGTATTTCCATGAAAATAAAAGTTGAACTTATTAATTTGCAGAAGTAAATTCAAAGCACAGTGTAATTTCCAAATTACTCTCTCCCTTTCCTTCACATTTTGGATTGGTTTGTGTTTCTCGAAAACTCTTGAGAGCATTTTGTGTTCTCAGACAGATAGTGGAAATCAAACCTCTTTTGCATTATATGGGCTGTTTTTATATTTATGTCTTTGAATAACACATTTAAGTAGAAACTTATTTTTATCCCATTTCTTGTTTTCTCCTCAGGAAGCACAGCTTCTTCAAAGCAGGTTTGTGGGCATGTCACTGCTCTGCTTTTCTACATCAGCTCACCGTAGCCTAAGAATATTGTGTGAGGTAATTTTAGTCAATATGCTCCTGTTGAAATTTATTCATTCTTTAGGTAGTATTTCCATTGATGATATGCCTTGTTTACAACTGACCTGTTACTTGTGAAACAGCTATTCTGAGTTTGCTATTCTATAATATATGCATTGAAAAACAGTGCATTTCACTGAATGATCAAAATAAGTGCTCTTGACCATCGTTTCACGGTGTATTTCCTGACTTTCTGCTTACAGATGTGTAGAGTCTTGTAAGCTAATCCTGGCAACCCTAAAAGCACTTTCTGCTTTTTGCCTGCCCCTAGCATAGCTCTCACACCTTATCAACACACCTTGGTAATGGCAGGTCTGCATACAGTAACCCCTGTCCTACACTCTGTAGTCTAAATGCTTCTGTGAGGGACTATATTGAGATCAATTTTGCATTAGGAAAATGTTTGCAATGTAGATGACTCTGCAAACACTAATAAACATAGTAACAAACAAACAAACAAATAAACAGTAAAAAATTAGCACTAAAATACTGTTGTGTAATGAATGTAAAAAGGGCACAACAAGTAAATCATTGATGAATTGCCTTGAATAGATATTTCTGGTACAATGAATTATCTTTATTTAATAAACAGCAACACATAAACACTTTATAACATGTCTTATTTGCTTCCAGTGAAAATGTTGTATTAATATTGCATTATGTTGTTCATTTTCTTATTCTGATCATATTATTCTCTCCAAATGCTAACACACTCTTTGCCACAAGGGAGAATTATTCTGAGGCTCTCTGTTAACTATGCCATGCAACTAATCTAGATTTGAGGAGATAATTATCTTACTTGAGATATTATTAAAGAATTATGGCTCCTGAAATGGGCTCACAAGTAACAGGACATTAAAAAAAAAAAACAAAAATGAAACTGAACAACAACAACAAAAACAAACAAACAAACAAACACCTTTTTCTGGTTTTGCAACTGTCTATTTTATATACATATTTGTTTTTTTCTTCATCCATCCATTCATAATCTTACACTTACAAAGCGAATACAGTCTGAGGCAAATCCCATGTAGAAGGTAGGACATGATATCCAGGAAAACTTAAGTATGAGTTTGGAATATTATCCATAAACATTCTTCTGGAGAACTAGAAATTCTTGCTTTGCTATTTTTTGTAGCACTATAAAGGAGTTTAGCTACAGCTCCTAGTAAGATTGCCATTAAAATACCTGTTTTTCCAAGCTTACATGAAAGAGAGGCTGAGCTGTAAGAGATCAGGGGGCTGTTCTGTACATACTGACATTGTAATAACTTTTGTTCCACACAGTACTTTTTAAATGTACATAGTTAGCTGATATCTACCAGAAAATTTCCTTCCAACAGAATTATACACTCCTAATATTTTTAGCATAATTGTATGATACGAAGATTGTCATATATTGTATATATAGACTTCATATGTGTAACACATATCACATGAAATAAACTCCCTGGTTGTATCAGATATTTTTTTAATAATGTAGAAAATATCTCTATATAGAACTATTAGTAGGATGACACGCCACAAAAGAGAGCAGTGCTACCAAATGAAGCACAACACTGATTCCATCAGTGAAACCTTCAGTTTTGGTATCAGGAAACACAAATTGGAATGAGGAAACATTCAGAAAAGCACTTAAATATTGCAGAGCCTCAAATAAAGTCTTTCCTGTCTTTTTCCCTCTTTCCTTTCCATCCTTGGTTAACAACAAAGGGCTCTATTCACAAGAAAATAAATTATGAAGAAGTAAGTCCCCAAAATACTCTTTTCATTTCACACAAAATGAACACATTTTCCATTGCATTATTGCCTCACAGAAAAAAAATCAGCCAACAAAACGTCTTACAGCCTCCATGCTATGTTTAAATCAATTAAAAAATTAATGTCAACAATGATATGAATTTAGCTGTGGGGAGAAGGCCTTCCTCTGTACGTCACACTTGTCTCATAAACATTCTTTTTTTTTCATACAGAAGAATCTGTAGCACTGAATTATTCACAGAATGGGAATTGTAAGTTTGATGGAACTTGGTGTTTCGGATTTTTGGCAGCTACTTATCAGACTGATCCTCTTTAAGACAAAGCTGTTATTAGGGTGAGGCGGAGCTCAACACCACATAGATTGAGTTCAAATTCTGGTCCTATATTCTCATGAATCTTTATAAGGCAACTTTAATAAGAGGGAGGAGGTAAGTGCTGATACACGGGGATGTGAATGCTTTTGAGACATTTGTGATTGATAAATACCTGTTCTACTAAATTATAAGAAATTGAAACCACCCATCTGTATAGATGATCCTAATCGTTTGGGAGAAAACAAGCTTTTCACCCTTGTCCTTATTCTGATTCTCATACAGCTCATAGTTTGGTGGTAACTAAATGATTACAGTAGTTTATATGATAAACTGCTCTAAAATATACTTTAAAAGCATTCTTCTAAGATGTTTCAAAATGCATGTTCTTTCATATTGAAATAATGGTGAGTTAGAACAGAAAAATTATAGGGCCTGTAGTTTTCTCCATTTTACAGAGAGTAATAATTCAGGCAAATTAAAACTAATGAACCAAAGAAGTAAATTCATGTTATATTTCAGAAAAGGATCTTCACTGTTAATTCAAGAACTCCCAAGAGTCCAATTAAAGGCCTGCACATTTTCTGAGAAGTGTGAAATTGTAGATAACATATAACTGCAAGATCCTTGATCCTCCAGGAACAATTTATTCTGAGAGGAACAAATCATCTTGGAGTTCTGGACCACAAACTATTTTCTCTCCTTACACCGTCCCTCTTTGTATGTCTAGCTAACACCTAGCTGATATCTAGCTAATATCTAGCTGAATATCTAATATCTAGCTGATATTTTTCTACCCAGCTGTTGTGAGGATTGTGATTGTTATGACATCACAAAAATCTTAATCAGATTATGGTTAGATTTATGTGTGTAATTGAACCTTTCATTTGGAAAGTTTTAAATTCAATCTCCTGTGACTTCCTCAAGACTTTCTCCTCTCTTTCTCTCAGTAAGATTCATCTACATATTGCCACGGATTGGGAGGAAGAGGGATGATCAAACTGGCAGTCCCTCATGGAAACATGTTTATAGAAGGTGTGACTGAGAATATCACAAAATAATGGAAAATAACTTGTGCCTGCAAACAGCACACACCTAGTTCAACAGTGTATCATCATAACTTGCATTATAGATATTTTCTCAGAGCATCTTTCAGTGCCACTGCACCTATGGTGAAGATGTTTCTCTGCAGGGGAAAAACAAGAAGGTCATCTTAGCCCATGGTACTCTTGGGATGTCCAGAACTGGACCTGAAATTAAATCTTCTATCAGTAAAGTTTAGTCTAGTGATTGCAGAGGGGAGTTCCTACAGATCAATGATCATAAATATATACTGGTATTATTTCCCTATCACTTGGATAAGAAATCAGTTCAGCATGCACTGCTAACATTCTCCAATGAAAAATCTTACTTTTTCAAGGAAAAAATCTGAATAGAAGTGGTGGCAAGGCAGAAAAAGATTGAAAATAGTCTGTGGATTAGCTGAACGAATGAGAAGGTGAGTAGAAGCTAACTGTCAATCGAAATTCTATCACTTACATAAATGAAGAAAATAACTAACAGTAGGAGTTCCCCTTCCCAGGATATAACAAGCCTGTAATCCTCTCCTGCTGTACAAGGGGCTTTAATTTTTGTTCCTGCTCAAAGTCAGCATGATCTGAAATGTAATTTCCCCAATTTCAAATCAAATTCCTATTTTCTCAACCATCATTAAGTATTGCTTTTCATAGCCTTTTCTAAGGAAGAGCTAGCATCCTACATGCTCAATTCTAGGTCAGACTTAGACTTGACCAGTTGAGTGAACTGAAATTTCACTCCAGCATACCATTAAGCATTTAACAACACTTGGGGCTGTGAGGTAAGTCCTAGACAATTCTCTTTTGACTCTTTAGAAGGATCTCAAGCCCCTAGCAACAAAGAAATCTCTTATGCCCTAAATGGCCTACTGCTCCTGGAGGTCATGCATGCTGCTGTTGAGTTTGGCACCGAATGGCACAAGGGATAGCTCCAAAAAATCTTTTCATTGCCTGAGGTGTTTGTTGAAGAGTTTTGCTCTGGGCAGTCAGTCATCAGAGTTAGGATTGGAGATTTGGATCAAGGTTTTAGGCTACAATTGTGTATCACAAAGTCTCCTTTGTGCCTGCTTATCAGATGTAGGATTTTGTACAGTTTTTGTGTTTCTTTTTTTTCCCCCATGGAGACATTACACTTTCAGCCTATCCCCATTTTTTATTTTTTATTTTTTTGTCACGGCAAGAGAAGTGATGAAACATAACACACTTTTAGAAAACATCTACTGGTTGTCCATTTTCGGAATAAGCAGTCTAGGTATGTGACACTGCACAAAAAATTTGGCACTGATATATATCTGTGACTCATATCTGCAAATGGAATAGGTGTCACTTGTTCTCTGGTCGTGGAAGTAGGGATTCTACACTTCAGACCTACACTTCAGTTTAAAAACAACTCCACCCTGTATCAAGGCTGATGTTAGCATGGAAAGAAACAGACTTTAAACTCTGAAAAGTTTCATATGAAGTAGAGATGTGAGTCCAGGTAACTGCAGCATTACTAAATACTTGAATGTTGTGTAATATTTCCCCAGATAATGTGTCTGAATAATCAAACTCTTGTTTCAGATATTAGTCTCTATTTTTTTTTTGTGGAATTTCTACAAAATAATGATCATTATTTACCGGTGTATTCATTACATAAGATCCATTAAGTAAAAAGAAAGCCTTATTAAGTTGGTAAATAGGCTAGAAAAAAGTTATTGCAAATGCTAGTATATTCTGTAAATATTAGTATATTCTGTTTTCTGTTTTGTGCTTTTTTGTTTATTATTGTTTTAATATAAGAACACAAAAATGTCAACAATTTACTTACTGAGAAATAACTCAGGAAGCATAGTAGCAGTCTTAAATACATTTGTTGTGCTTCCAAGGTAAATAAATGTACTTATTACTGCACAATTGAACTAAAAACTTTATTCTAGTTTGTTAGTAATTATTTAAACTAATGCTATTGGAATATCATACCATTATTGCAATACTATGGCATCATTGTAACATGATAATATTATGCTATTACGTGTGTAATATATCCAAGATGTAAGTATTTCTTTTTTTATTTTATTTTATTCTATTTTTAATCAAGTAAATTATCTTTCATTTGCATTGCGAAGGGTCTCACCATGGCAGTTCCACCAACCTACAATGTTTTCAATAAGAATAAGATATACTGTTTTTGTGCAATATTTCCCTTTGATATGAATGAACACTTAGAGCAAACCAATCAGCCATAAGGAAAGTATTTGCAGTCACAGTAAACACTGATGGGAAATTAAAACCTATATAATGATAGACTTCTTGATGGATCATTGGAGTTTCAGCATTGATTGTGTTAGATGTGATAATCAGCATAATTAGCTGCTTTGATTCTGGTGGGGCTACAGTGGCTGGGAATCAAATCTTAGACTTTAAAGCATAAATTTTTGACACAAGCAATCGATCCTAATGCCCTCTCAGTGCTAAAATTCTAGCTAGTTATAAATCAGTTGTGATTGCAATGAAGTGAAACAATAGAGTGAGGAAGTAATTTATTAATACTTTATCCTTACAATGACAGAAAAAATATATCAAAATGTATGATTGTATTTTCCTCTGGAAAGGAGTTTTTGTTGTTGTTTTTCTGTTTGTTTTCCTTCATGTTTTTGTTTGAAGTAGGAGCTTATAATTGCCCTTTTAGACCTATTATTTCTGATGATTGATCTTACATTCAGCTATGCATGTTGAGTGCTCACCAATTCTTCTTCCTCACTGGAAAGACAGGAATAGGACACAAATCATATGTCAGAATATTGAAAAGGTCATAGTAGTAGATTGCACTATTACTATTTATAAAATACATGCTGCACTTTAATTTTTGAAACATCTTTTTTATAACCAGCACAACATTAAATTGATTTCATTGGTTAACCATTTTAATGAAATGGAAAGTAAGAACAAAGGTAAACAGTCACAACAGTTTTAAATGGCTCTTTTGTTTCATTGTGTTTCAATTAAATTCCCTAGAAAAACAAAAACTTGAAAGAAAATTCAATGAAATAACTAAGTCTGGAGTTCACAAATGCTTCTTACAGTTGCAATATGTTCAAATATTTAAGAATGGAAAAAAAAAACATGATAAATCTGAATTTGAATGATAGAAATATTGCAGAATAGCATTCTGAAATGATCACCTCTGAAGGATTATTAATACTTAGTTACAATTACTTTTTTAAAAAATATGCTCTTCTTTTATTTTCAGATTTGAATCCCACCTTCTAGATATAAAATGTAAAATCTGTTGGTGCTTATGTCTTTTTTGATCTTGAAGAGTCATGATCAAGAATTGTGGTCCTTTTTAATAATTTATAGTCCTTCAACTTTTTTTCAAGTAGTTTAAAGTGGCTGATATATCTCATTTAATTCTGTTGAAACTCAGCTAAAGGTCAATTTGTGAGGGAGTGATAAAGGATTAATGTTACCTGGATTTACTTCCCTGCTTGAGAGAAAACTTTTTGGGGATTCTAAAGTCTTATTTCTTCCCACGCCAACATCAACCTTGATATGAAGTGAAGTTATTTTTATGGTTGGAAGTGTGGATACCAAGAATCCCTACTTCCACATCCAGAGAACAAGTGACATCAAGGTAACTCCATTCTCTTTAGGGTGAGGCAATTGGCTGCCCAAAGATGTGATGGGTGCCTTGTTCCTGGAGACTTTAAAGGCCAGGCTGGACCAGCCTCTTAGCAACCTGATCTGGCTGTGGATGCTGAGGTTCACTTCAGGAGAGTTGGACTAGTTGACTCTAAGGGTTCCTTCCAACTCTAGGATTCTGTGATCCTATGATTCTATAATGTGTCAGTAATTGCTTATCACCAGATAACATGAGAGACAGGCTGACAGAAGGCTGGCATATGAGCTTCCAGCTTAAGAAGCTTTCAACAAAAAGGAATAAGCCTTGAGATAAGCTTCTAGCTGCCAGACTGAGAATAAAATAAGAAAATGCAATTTCTTATTGTGATTTTGCATGCTGTACTATCCCAAATCCAAATTTATTTTGATGAATTCTAGTCCTCAGTCATACTTATGGTAAAAAAATTTTGACAAAAATAATTTTTCTCTAATTGAATGTTTGAAGGTATCTGTCTGTCTGTTACCCACACAATTAAAAAGAAATTCTTGATCTTGCTCAGCTCCTACTACCAGTTAACTTGCTATAATGCATGTGAGTGAATTTGTGTGCTCAGCAAACATATCTTGCTATAAAAATACTTTGTTTTGTTGTATAAGAATAAGTTTTCTGTACTGTGGCTTCAGTACAATGTTTCTACAAGGACAAAAGAGCTGTTCAGTCACATACTCTATGTTTTCTGTCAAGTATACAGTGAAGTTGCTGATTTATCACATATTACTCAATGGATTTTAGACCTAAACTTCAACATAATCATCCTTTTCTGTAACTATTACTGTGGGTGAAATATAAAGTTGTCAGACAGTAAGAATACAGATAGCACAGTATAAGGCAAAAAAACCCCATGCATGAATACACTTTAAAGTGAAAAAGCCTTAAAAATGAGTTCTGCATTTCTTATGCACTTGATCTTGGAAAAGCTAAAACATGGTAGTTGAAATTTTTTTTATTCATTAAAAATAAGACCTAACATTTAATATTCATAGAGCCATAGAATGGCTTAGGTTGGAAGAGACCCCAAAGATCACCTAGGGCCAATTCTCCTGCCGCAGGCAGGATTGCCAACCACTACATCAGACACTAGATCAGGTAGCCCAGGGCTCCACTCAACCTGGCCTTGAACACCTCCAGGGATAGGCCAAGCACAGACTCTCTGGGCACCCTGTTCAATTGTCTATCGAAACTCAGATCATCTTTGTGGCCCTCTTCTGGACCCATTCCAAAAGTTCCGTATCTTAACTGAATTGGCGTCCCCAGGCCTAGATGCAGTACTTCAGATGAGACCTCAAGAGGGCAGATTAAAGAGAGACACCCTTCTATTGATGCAGCTCAGGATACTGTTTTGCTTCCTGGCTGAAAGTGCGCAATGCTCCAGGTCCCTCATCATCTTTGTGGCCCTCTGCTGGACTCCCTCCAGGAGATCTCAATCATTTTTCATATAGGTGTATAACTAAATCTTACTAACCAATACATATCCAATATACCTTTATAGTATGACCAGTAGTTTTGTTCATTGATTACAACAGGCGTGTTTCCCTTACTCTATCAAAAACAATATAGTTCATATATAGAAAAGAGAACTGGTGAATTAAATTACTTTTGATGAAAAGATAATTATTTGGATAGTGGTGATTTGATACAAACGAAAATGACATAGGGCTTTAAACGTTATAACACTATGAAAAAAAAAAATGAGAATAAGAGATTGCAGAAGTAGGTTACAGGAAGTTTTGAAGGAGGACAAGCAGATAATATTTCAAGAAGCCAAGAAAGTGAGTGGGAATTTCAATAGTGAGAATAGAGTTCTGGACTTGGTGAATGTAAGAAGAAATGAACAGTGATACTCAAAGACACTTCACAAATTCTTGCAGAGCAAGATAGAAAGAACAGCCTAAGAATAGCATTTTATCTAAGTTGAGGAGACAGCATATGAAAGAAACAGATAAAATTTGAAGGCATTTAAATGAAATATCAAGCATTAAATCAAATGAGATATTTATTTGCAGTTAACAATCACATATTGATCTTCAGTATGAAATCAGAACATACAGTTTGGCCTGTGACATGGTTTTCAAAGTCATTACTAGCTAAGAAAATTCTAGCAGACCAGTATCCCTATGCGACCAAGCAAGTTTGTGAGATAACATCCAGGAAGATAAAAAGTACTGAACATCAGACTTGTGCATTAATCTTGGAGATTTGTTTCTATTCCATTTTTTTCTATGTACACAGAGTGACTACAAATTTTTCAAAGTGTTAAGAGACACTTACGTGTTTCTATGCTGAAACCAAACTAAATAACTTCAGATAAAAATTTAAAATACATATTTAAGAAAAAATACAGAATTGAAAAAGTAAGAATTGAGGAAAGCAAGATTAACTGGTCACAAGAAGATAACCGAGTACTTTTGGCTTGAACTGTGAAATGTACTAGCTGATGTGATTAAGGACATTTGTCATCAGGGTGTCTCCACGACACAGGGATTGGGTATTTCATAACCACACACAGCATGTCACTGTTCAAAAGACATCCATCATCTTAGTTAAAAGATGTGCTTTCCAAGAGTTACAAGAAAAATAAATGAATGCAAATTAAAGTGTATCAGTACATGTGAAATGTTGCAGACATATAGTATGTACTCTCAAGAAGCTAGGTAATAAAGCTGGGAGATGTACAAGGACAGTAACTAGTTGAATTTTATTTATTTTTTGATATCATATTATCTGAAATATGTGATCTTTTCAGTTCTGTTTATTGTTCATGGATTGTGTTTTTAATGAGTACATTCATTATGCATACTTCTTAGAAAAATATTCTCAATGAATGGAGAATGAACTTTCCTCTTTGACATTTCTGATACATTTCCATTGTGTTGAACTGCCTGCTTAAGACACGTGATGTTTTCTTTTCAAACTGTGATCAGGTTGAAAAAACATACCAAATGAGATAATCACATTTACTGAATTACAGATGCTTTGCTTGCATCTCCTCTCCTTCTGCCCTCCCCTGCTTCCAACCACCAAAAATATTTCAAATAAAAGTATTAAGAATAGTCAATCATCAAGCTTCAGTGTGCATGGAAAGAGTGACTGTAATGAGGTACAAAAGATGATCAATTTCCACTCTTTAACAGATTAAAAATGTTTTTTTCTGTGTTATTTAAAACAGTATTCTTAATAAGTACAGGTGGTTTTTTGTTTGTTTTTTTTTGTTTTCTGAATCTTTAATCTACAAATGGTGAAAGTCAGAACTAAATTGTTGCTGAATTGTTTCACAGAACTAGTGTTGATGGGCTACACCAGATGGACAGGTAGATTAAGTCTTCCCGTCTTTAAGAAAGTTGTGCAGTGCAACACCTTTGAACCACACATTCAGCTGTGCAGCTAATCTCTAATGTTCTGGATGTCCAACACCTTAACTTCACTAAAGTCAATTTCCATAAAAATGTGAGAAAGAACTTTATTGTTACTGAGAAAGGAATGAAATAAGCTGCCCAGAGAGGCTGCAGTCTCCTTCTCCAGGGCTACTCAAGACTCACCTGAATGCTTTACTGTGCTACCTACTGTAAGGAACCTGCTTTCAGCAGGCAGATGGAGTGGGTGATCTCTAGAAGTCCCTTCCAAGCCCTAAAATTCTTTGATTCTGGAATTATCAGAGCATGAATGCCTCAGAAAGGATCCTTACTCCAAACTCCTTATCTAAAGATTTTATATCCAACTGCATATCATAACTGTGTTAGTGTTGAATGTTGCTCAGGTGACAGACTGCTCTGAAACTGGCACAGATAGTTATAGGATATTTTTGAAAGTTAACTCTGTGGTGTCATCTCTTCTCTCTTCAGGTTAGAGGAATAATAT
Source organism: Meleagris gallopavo (assembly GCF_905368555.1). Lineage (NCBI taxonomy): Eukaryota > Metazoa > Chordata > Aves > Galliformes > Phasianidae > Meleagris > Meleagris gallopavo. The sequence continues at coordinate 72,070,880 of NC_139435.1, forward strand.
TCTGATATTCAGATTCATAGAGGCTTGGATTGGAAATGCTACCTTGTTCCAACCCCCTGACATGAGTAGGGTTGCCATACTACCATCCTCCCCAGGGCTCCATCCAACCTGACTTTGAACATCCCCAGGGAAAGGACATCCAAAACTTCTCAGGGCAACCTGTCCCAGTGCCCTCTAAGTAAAGAATTTCTTTCTAATATTTAACCTAAGCCTCCCTTCCCTTAGATTATAAAAATTCCCCTTTTCCCTATCACTGTCTAACAATGTAGAAACTTTCACTCTTAAATATTTATAAGCTTCCTTTAACATTTCTTCATAGAATAGGTGCTCCAGCCCTCTGATCTTTGTGAGCCTCCTCTGGACATGATCTAACATCTCCACATCTTTCTTGGGAACCTCAAGGCCTGGACTCAGTACTCCAAGTGGGGCCTCACAAGGACAGAGTATCATGGGACAATCAAATCTCTCTTCCTGCTGGGCACTCATCTTCTGATGCAGACAAGGATGCAGCTGGCCTCCCAGCCTGCAAGCATACACTGTTGTCACCTCTCAAGGTGCACAGAGATTCACCCAAGATGTGGTGACGCCTTGCCAACACATTCTTGATAAGTGATCTATTGTTTTTAAGCTATACTAGCTTTGCTAAGATTTGATTTTAGATTCATTATGCACCCCTATTGTTTTTGTAGCAATTTTGAATCTTGTTAAGTCACTGTTATCATTGTTCAAATTACCATCTATTTGTATCAATAAATATCTTTCTGCTTTCCTCTTACAAATGAAATATGCAATATTTCAGTCCCTTTTGCAACAGCAACATCTTTCTTTTACCCCCATTCTAAAACCAAGTCTTTAATATGTTATAAGATTTACCATGAAAGTAATGGTTGAATAATTATTTTTTCTAGTAAAATACAATATGAACAAAAAGTTCCTCTGTCAGTGATTGTTGCTGTGTAAAACCCTATCAGACCTTTTCAGTAACCTTTTCAGTATTTGTTGATAACTGAGTTGTGAGCCATGAACTGAAACGGTCATGACAGGCAGAGCTTCTGAATGCTGTACAAAGATTGATAAGATTACCATAAAAATAAAAAGCAGTCTTTGTTTCTATACTTCTCCCACTTTGGCAGAATCTGTTTTGACAGATAGCAGCCGTTCTCTTGAAAAAGATCTGTGCCAGAGCAGCTGGTAACTGAATGATCAAGGAACTCTCATCAGTATGTGGAGAGATGTTAATAAGCTCTGTATCTTCTCATTTTCTTCACCTTTTTCCTATTTCTCTGCTAGTCCTTCACTCTCCTTCCATTCTCTCTTTTCTGTTTATTTTATTCGTAATACTTATTCATGCAATGCCATTTCAGAACTGTCAGTTTTAGACCTTGCTAGAGGTGACCTTAACTCTGCTTTTCTCACTGAGCAGTACAGTGAAGCTTCATTTATACTCTCAGAGTATTGCTTATACATTGTGATATGTTGTTGAATTGATACAGGTTATGTGCCTGTCTTCATCAAGAAATATATTGAAAATTATTGTAAATATAACAAATTCTGTGTGGATTGTTTTGCATAAGCAGTTAACTATTTTACTTCTGTGGATATCAGATTATGTGTTTATTAACAGGACTTGAGTGAGATACTATATATCATCCTCTAGAAAAAAAATTTGGGTAGTGTTTCAGGTAGGAAGGGTCAGGTGATCTTCTGAATTATTGTGGGGAAGGGCAGGCTGCACTAACTTCTGAGGCCAGTGCCTGAAAGACATGGAACTGACTGTGGAGAGAAATGTATTGCATGTAAAGGAGAAATTTTTCCTTCTGCCCCTGGAGAATGTAGTTAGCAGCTCCAAACCAGCAGACTAGATGTAGCATCATCCTGTGGACAGTCGCCTTATCATGGAAGAGACAGAAAAAATCAGAAACAATTTTGCCTCTGTTCAGAAATGAAGAGGGATTTTACATACAGAGAGGAGAGTTTAGAGAGCAGAAAAACCTGGAGGAGTAGAAAACTTTCAGCAAAAGGAATGAATCTCTTCATTTTGAGCTGGAATTCACCACATACATTCTATTCTGGATGTACTGGAATATGGTGTGGGTTCAGAAATGCTTTATGAATGCGCATGAAGGGTGTGGTCTGCTGAGTTCAAATATGAATGTTGTAGTTTTGAGGCTTAGAACATTATTGAACTTAGGTTTGGGTATCAAATTGCTTATTAGAAAATTCATGCCACAGAGTATAATTCTCAGATTGACATGATAACTAAAAGAAGTAGTATACAGAAACACTAAAGGCAATGTCAAGGAAAAAGAAATGACATAAGATCCATATCCTCAGTATTAAAACCTTTACACATATTGTTTCTTATTTCAATCTTGTAGCGTGTTAATGTGATGACTGCACTGCTGAAGTGATCCAATATCCTAAATCAGACAGTAACTTTGATAAAACTCTAATTTCCTCATGGGGGAAATTAAAAATGGATGTTTAACAAGACAGACTGAACTTTCCTTTTAGTGAACTCTTCCATTACTTTTTAGACAAATGTTGAGATCAACATTTTTCCCCAACTATTCAAGATATAACATTTTTCTTTCTTTTCATGATGTCTTTAGAATCACAGAATTCCTAAGGTTTGAAAAACCCTCTAAGATCACCTAGTCCAACTGTCCACCAAACATCAGTATTGCCCAGTAAACCATGTCCCTAGGTACTATGCTTACTCTTTTCTCAAACCCCATTCAGGACAGTGACTCCACCATTTCCCTGGAAAACCTGTTCCTAATGCCTCACCACTCTTTCTTAGAAGAAATTCTCTCAACCTGAACCTTCACTGGTGCAACTAAAGGCCATTACCTCTCACTCTATTGCTAGTTAGTTGGGATAAAAGGCCAACCCTCGCCTCACCACAACCTGCTTTCAGACAGTTGAAGAGAATGAGAACCTCTTCTCTGAGACTCCTCTTCTCCAGACTATACAACCCCAGTTCCCTCTGCTGCTCCTCATAAGACTTATGTTCTAGACCCTTCACCAGCTTTGTTGCCTTTCTCTGGATACATTCCATGATCTCAATGTCTTTAATGTAGTGATGAGTTCAAAACTTAACACAGTACTCAAAGTGCAGCCTCACTGGAACTGAGTGGTGACCACCTCCCTAGTCCTGGTTGCTACACAATTTCTGATCTAAGCCAGGGTGCCATTGGCCTTCTTGGCTACCAGGGCAGACTGAGGGATCATGTTCAGTCAAGCATCGATCAACACCCTGAGATCATTTTCAAGTTGGGCAGCTTTCCAGTCACTCTGCTCCAAGCCTGTTGCACGAGATTGCTGTGACCAAAAAGCAGGACCTGGCACATGGTCTTGATGCAATTCAACCCACTGGTCTCAAACCAGTGATCCAACCTATCCAAGTCTTCTGTAGGGTCTTCCTACCATCAGGTAAATCAATACTTCTGCTCAACTCGGTGTCATCTGCAGGTAACTGAGATTGCACTTAATCTCCTCATCCTGGTCATCAGTAAATATATTGAAGAGGACAGGCCCCAGTGCCATCCCTTGGGCAACACAACTCATGACCAGTTGCTAGCTGGATTTAACTCCATTTACCACCACTCTCTGGGCATAGCCCTGCAGCCAGTACTTTACCCAGCAAAGAGCATACCTGTCCAAGCCACAGGCTGCCAGCTTCTCCAGGAGAATACTGTGGAAGGCAGAATCAAAGGTTTGCTGAAGTATAAGCAGACTATGTCAACAGCCTTTCCCTCATTCAAAAGGTGGGTCACCTGGTCATGGAAGGAGATGAGTTTGATAAGTCAGGACCTGCCTTTCATGAACCCATGTTGGCTGGACTTGCTCCCTTGCTGATCCCACAGATGCTGTGTGATCGCACTCAAGATGATCTGCTCCATAATCTTCCAAGGCACTGAGGTCTAACAGATCAGTAATTCCCCATATCCTCTATCAAATAGTGTTATTATGCTCTTTGTGTCTGTTGCCATTTCCATGGAAATAAATGGAAGGCATCACTTTTGTAATGACCTACGTATATTTGGTCCAAGACAAATTCTATTCAATAAATGTGACCCAGGCAAGCCAAAAGTTGATCACCCATGAGATAAAAAAAGATTCTTAATAAAGGGACTTCAAATGAGATCCAAACACATTATTTTTTAATGGGAAAGAAATAACTTGTGTCTGAGTGTCTGGTTTTTGATTGATTTTTTTTTTAATTTCCAATCTAGACCACTCAAACATATTTTGAAAATGAATTTCCTTTATAAACTGAGGTTTCCTCTTTCAAGCTAAAAGAAATTTCCTGGGCTAGGGTAGCTACAGTTTTGGCCCAAATTTGTTAAAATAAGTACTGTTGCATTCAGTCACACCACTCCCATCCGATGCTTCTCTGATCTTATGATTCCATAATTTAAGTCTCTATCTGTAAGGTGAAGTTCACAGGTTATCTTTGCTCAGCTTTGGATCATTGCTATCAGGCAAACATCAAATCAGAACAGATCCCTTTCTCATGCTGTTAATAAACTGCAAAGTATAATACTCTACTTGTTAGAATATGAGGTATAACATGGAATTTCAAAAGACAGCATGAACAATGGAGTTACTGTTTTATTTATGGCTAGTGTTTATTTACATTTGTAAGTAGATTCAGATGCCTGTAAATGCTCTGCTGATATTCTTTTCCCACGTGAAACAAAAAAGAGCACAGCCGAGCATTGCTACTGTTTGCCTATACCTACGTGGAAATTTTTTTGTTTATGTTTGCATTAGAATATCACATTGCAGTCCACAGCTGAAAATTCTGTACTCCTTACTGAAATTTCTTTTTCATATTGCCAGTTTTGTCTTAGTTTCTGCTTTTCCTTTCCAAACTGCATTGAGAATTTAGTTTTTACTTAGGTGTAAGAGTGACCTGAAGTGTTTTTTTCAGACAACATAATAAACTTCATGAAATCTGGCAAGGCAAGTTTGTATGATTTTAATGTAATTTCAGTAATTTCTATGGGATACTTTGGATACTTCCTTAACTTACACTACACACAAAAATTAAATGATGCTTACTTTCATCTGGGTCTCTAGGATCAAAACTTGAGAGGATATGGAAACGACATGGTAGACTCTCCAGCAAATTTAATGCTATTTTATTTGTACAAAGACTAAAGCTGCAAACTACAAAAGTTCTAAACAAAGAGAAATGCTTGTCGATAACACAGAAAAAGATCAAGATGAATGTTTGGATTTGTAAGTCCAAACTGCATGCACCACATCTGGACAAAATTAAATCACTTATGTCACTTACAATGAGGAAATAGTTTTATTTTAAAAGCCAAGGGTTCAATTTCAGTCACACTGGAGTCAAAGGATGCTATTGTTTCTACCCAGCATTTTTAACACCTGTAAATGCAAAAGAGCAGGTTCATACTGCAAGCACTTTGCACTCAACACATTGTGACAGAATTAGAAATGAAGTGGAGAAAAGATGGCTTGAAATATTTAGATAATTAAGAGAAACAAGGTCTCTTAAAATCTGTGTCACACACATATGATACAAATGTTAGGCTGTTCTAACTCCTTATAAAAGCTATGTTTAGTAGAGATTTGTGAATGGAAGTGTCTTCCTGTTGTAAATGTCCTGAAAAAATGTGGATATCGAAGACAGACTTTTAATAAAAAACTGGAATTGTGCTAGGAGAATGGGAAAGCTGTTTCTGGTGTGGGAGAAACTCAGGAAATACATTTGTGGGAGGACAACACAAAGAACGCAGGAGGGCAAGCAGAGGTGACTCTTTCTTTCTTTTCTGTTAGCTTCCCTGGGAGAAGCATCTGGACATATCCCCCTCTAAATCTGACTTTGTGTGGGCGAAGATGGGTTTTATGCTTCCTGCAGCCACAGACTGTGTGGGGTACACAGCACCCTGCTGCTCCAGGGCAGCAGCTGTGAAACAGGAGAGACCTGGCTGCACAGAATAAGATGAAGCTGGCCAGGAAACCTGGCTAGAGAAGCTTCTGTACTTTCTTAGAACAAAATCTGCTGCTCTGTCTGCTCTGTGGGGTGAACCTTTGCCCGTGCTTGGGATGCAAATGGGGCACAGAATTCTTCCCCCATGCTACTTGAAAGCCCACCCACCTCTGTTCCTGTGTGGAAAAGTGCTTTGCTTGTTAATTACATTCTGTTCTTCATTCATTAGATGTTACAGCTTACTAACAAAGTAGAATAAGCATTAGTATGATTTATACTGTAGTATTTACAAAAGCATATGTGATTCTATAAAGTGAAGTAGGACATTTATCTGAAGTAATAAAGATACACTACACACCGATGATGGAAATAGGTTAGTAGATAAGGATAAACTCTACATTCTGTATCATTCCCCATATTTTTTACTATGCTCAGGCTCCTCAAGTAGGTTAATGTGGTGTTTACTTTAGTAATGTTCCAAAGAATTTATATCCCTATTAATTTCTGTGTTGAGAACAAGCTTAGTCCATTGTTCCTTGTCTTGCACAGGCACATAAATACATTGCAAATACATCTGATTGCGTGTGCAGTTAGCATATGATACAAAAGATTGCTTGTTGTAACAGGAATTATGAGAGCTGCTCTGAAAACCTCTGAATTTATTATGCCTCTGAATTTATTATGTAGATCCATGATATTAGAGGTGGATGTTGGTTGTATAACAGTAGAGGTTGAACCTTCCCACCAATATTCCATTGTATTTTGCTGTCGTGCAACAGATGGCAGCAGAGGGGCAATCTGACAAAACAACTTCTGACGTAGAAGTGCATTCTAAGTGAAAGTGTGGAACTGAATTCCTTCATGAAGGTAAAGTAGCACCCACTGACATTCACCTGTATTTGCTGGATGTTTACGGAGACCAAACTGTAGACGTATGCACAGTCAGGTGGTGGGTGGTGCACTTCAGCAGATTTTTGTAAGAACAGCATGCAGGATCTTGTTCATCACTGATGAAAATGCAAAGGTAATGGCAGTGACTATGTTGAAAAATAGTGTTTTGTAGCTAAGAATTCACTCTATCAAATAGTGCTATTGTGCTGCTCTCTGTATCTGTTGTAGTTTCCATGGAAATAAATAGGAGGCATTACTTTCAGAATGACATACTACAACCACAAGTTTCCAAATTACATATTTTCCTGTTCTAGTGATCAGGAGGAATACTTAGAGCAACATGGTACATACAGAACTGCTGGAACTTCTGAATGTTGACCCAGTGCAGTTTGGGGTCATTAGAGTTGTGGTATCTTTATAGAAAGCAATTTTTCCTCTTCATTGTCATGAGGCAGAATCTGGGTGGTGACACTAGCACAATGTAAATTACAAGCTTGAAAGTAAAGGCAGATGGGAGGTAGCAGAAATAGGTTAGAAACATAAGGATTAGAATACGACATGGATGGGTTACCCAGCAGGATATATTTCCACACAGTCCATCAAAAAATTTTACAAGACTTCAGGCTGTAAACTACTGTAATATCAGAGTGTGTGGTAGGAAGTGGTACTTACATTCTTCCTTAGTTTCCCCCAGCAGATGCAGACATATATCGATTCTTCTCTCTCCTCCAACATACAGACCTCTGCTTTTCCTATGTCTCAGTCTTTAGCATGACTGGTTTCCTCTTTCATCCTAAGACATTTACAGGGTTCAGTTTTGGATCAGCTTGGCAGGAATTAAGCGTTCCTCTTGTAGAAGCCTGAGTTGAGAAAAGCAACTAAAGAAAAGAAAAGAGACAGAAAGAGGTATGATACTTGCACACAATGGGAGCAGACACAGCTAAAGAACATAACTATTGCTAAACTGTAATTTAAATTGATTCCTGACTAATCTTAGATGTCTGTGTCTGACTAGCACTGTAAAGGTGTAGACCTGGTTAAAGGCATCTTTTTCACTGTGATACTCCTATAGGAGATGCTTTTATATTGTATGTCTTATGTGCTTCTCCCCTAGCTGAAAGAAAATACATCACTGCTTTTTGTGTTATAACTCAGGCATGTCCAAGTCATGGCCTGTGGGTCACATGCCAGCCCAGCCCAGCTTAAAATGCAGTCCAACATCTGCCCAAGTGAGTGACCTGGCCTGGTCCTGAGTGCAGGTATGCATCCATCACTCAGCATCAATCAAACATCTGTGTTCTATCTGGGCTAGAACATCAGTCCTATCTGGGCTGAAACACGGGCATGGGGTGCACTGCAGTACCAATTCAAGTTTAGCAAATAAGTCTACGTATTTTGATACAATGGCTAAACACAGTCCCGTGAATAACAAAAAAATACTCACCCGTATTTTCTGTTCTGATAAAGGAATTTGAGAACAGTTTCAAGATTGCCAAATAATTATAAATTTTTTGGTATATTTGCAACTCCAACTTCCATCAGCATAAATGCACAACGTGCGAATTTTCAAATGGAATATGTAGAGCTTCAATCAGATATTCAACTAAAAAAAATCTGATCATGACTCTCTACTGTACATTTATATGCCCTGTCCTAGCAAAGAAAACATCCCTTGCTTCATGGCCGTGCCTAATTCATGCCATCACTTTTTGGCAGTACGTACATTTGTGAAGAACTGTTTTCAGAGGTGAAGCACAGGAAAGAGAAAAATTCTGATGAACACCTTGAGAACTCACTAAGAATTGCAACCACTTTCATTGAACTAGACTACTGAGTTAGTTGCACAGTATCAAGGTCAAATATCCCACTATTTTTATGGTTTTGTTGCTTTCTTATTTTAAAATATATATTATGTATAATACAGCTATATATGTTAATGCCTTATATTTTCAATAAAATATACTAAAAATTAAAATGTTACTTATATACGTTAAATACATTATATTTTTTTGTGAGGGATGCTCTGAAAGTAATGCCTCCTGTTTTATTCTGTTGGCTTAGAACATCAGAGGCAGATGTTGGTGTTATGGCAGTAGAGGCTGAACCTCCCCATCAATATTCCATTACATTCTGTTGCCATATGACAGATGACAGCAGAGGGGCAGTCTGACAAAATTGCATCTGATGTGGAAGTGCCTATGAAGTAATGCTGTGTCACTGAATTCCTCCATGCAGAAAGAAAGACATGCATTTACATTCATTGATGCTGAAGTTTATGAAGACTAAACAGTGAATTTCAACACACACACAGTGAGGCACTGGGTGTTGTGTTTCTGTACTGGCAACTGTGATAGTCTGTCATCTCCACTGGTGCAGGTTTATGAATGTGGCATGCAAACTCCTATTCATCGCTGATGAAAATGCATAGCTAATAGTGGTGACTATGCTGAAAAAGAGCGTTTTGTAGCTGGGAATGTGCTCTATCAAGAAGTGTTACCGTGCTCTTTACAGATGTTATAGTTTCTATGGAAATAAACAGGAAGAGTTACTGTTGGATCGACTTAGAAATATGCAGCCCAAGAGAATTCTTCTTCATTCAGTGCAGCCCAGGCAAGCCAAAATGTTGGTTGCTCATGTTATAAATAATCTGTCAATGATTCAGTTCTTGGCATGGACACCTGTGTACAGCCAATAAACTGTAGAAGAAAAACAATCACTACAGGAGTAGATTTCTTTTGTTGTTATGGTTGATGATGATCGTGTTCTGTTTTGTTGGTTGGTTGGTTTGTTGTTAAGGTCAGTAATACAACAAAGATCTATGAGCAGAGACATTATATAAAAAACTCCAAAAAATACTTTTGTTAGATGATTTTAATGATGGAGGTGCAATGAAAGACTTTTATGAGACTGGTTTTAATGATAATCAAGAATGCGAGGGTGAGTATGCATTATGAGTTTGCACTGACAATAGTCTTTGAGCTACAGAACCTCTCAGGATTGCTGAGAATTAAGTTGTCATGTTTCCCAGAATGTATTATATGTCTCTTATTAACAAATCTTATTCATGACTCTAAGGAGTGTCTGATATACTCTTGGTCCTGCAAAGGGTAATATATTTCAATTAACCCATATATTGAGAATTCAAAAGAAAAAAATATATATATGTGTAGTTTCTATATAACAAACCTTTTTTTTAGCACTGTGTTCTGAAATACAACTTTAAATCACAGAATCATAGAACAGGTTGGGTTGGAAGGGACCTTTAAGATCATCTAGTCCCTGCTATAGGCAGGGACACTTCCCAGTAGACCAGGTTGCTCACAGTCCCATCCAGCCTGGCCTTGAGTGCTTTCAGGGAGGGGGCATCCACAGAATCTCTGGGCAGCCTGTTCCAGTGTCTCACCACCCTCACAAGAAAGAATTTCTTTAGTCTAGAGTAAATTTATATTCTTCAATTTTAAAGACATTTCCCTTGTTCTGTTTCTACGTGCCCTTTTAAATTGTCCTTTCCCAGCTTTCCCATTGGCCCACTTCAGGTAATGCAAAACCTGAGGTTCTTCCTATAAAGTCCCCCCAGAGCCTTTTCTTCTCCAAGCTGAAGAGGCCCAGATCTCTTAGCTTGTCCCCACATGGCAGGTTCTCCAGCCCTCTGATCATCTTCATGGCCCTCCTCTGGACTTGCTCCAACAGCTCCATGTCCTTCTAGTGTTGGGGGCCCCAGAGCTGAATGCAGTATTCCACGCAGGCTCTCACAAGAGCAGAGCAGAGGGGCAGAATCACCTCCAGTCAGCCATGCTTCTCTTAATGCAATCCAAGGTATGATTGGCTTTCTGGGGTACAAATGCTCATTGCTGGCTCAAGTTAATTTTTCATCAACAGACAATCCCAAATCTTTCTCCTCGGGACTGCTCTCAAGACATTCTCTACCCAATCTACATATGTGCTTAGGATTGCTACAAGCAAGGGTTCAGGACCTTGCACTTGACCTTGTTCAACTTCAAGAGTTTCGCAGTCGCTCACATCTGAAGCCTGTCCCAGTCCCTCTGGATGGCATTTCTTACCTCTAGCATGTCGTCTGCACCACTCAGCTTGGTGTCCTCTGCAAATTTGCTAAGGGTGCGCTCGATCCCACTGTCCATGTCGCCTACAAAGATGCTTAAAGATGTTATTTGTTAATTTAACAAGCTTCATGCCATTAAAAAAGGTCTTCTGCTGCAAATACACAATCGTAAAACTGTCAACTACATGGATACCATTATTTCTGTTTGCAGCCTGATGTTTGAGAGACTATGTAAAAATAAAATTTAAAAAATACATGTAACATTTAGTTCCATGGGAATTTAAAAGGTTTCTGGGCTACTCATATGCAAATAAAAGCATTTAATTGTAAGGTGTCCTCTGTGAAAAATGGTAACGAAAAAATACTTGAATAAATTCCCCATTATAAAATGAGAAATTATTTCATGACTTTGCCCTTTCCATTGCTCCCTTAAAAGGGTGAACGTCTCTGAATAATTTATACCAGGACAGCTTCAGGTCTTTTGAGCTGCTAATGAACTGAGTAACTGAGAAAATAGCACTTCTGCAATTAATACAACAGCATAAGCTTGCCCTCCCGGCAAAAAAGAGAGAACAATGGAAGAAAGTTCCTAAATCATTAATGCAATACCTAAATAAACTTCCTAAAAAATCTGTTTTCTAAGTCATTCAGTTCTGCAAGGAAGCAACCATCAGTGCAAAATAGTATTAAAAAAAAGAGTGCAACCCTTTTTTTTTCTTTTTTTTTCTTTTCAGGAGATAGAAGACATAGAACACGTACTAAAATTACATAATATGTATTGGAAATATAGGAAATATATATTAATGGAACATACTGTCTTGAATTCAATCACATGGCATGTATGAAAGAATGAGAGGATCAGGCCTAGCCAGCATGCATTCACAGAAAGACAAGTCCTGCTTCACTAGCCTGCTCTCATTCTACGACCAAGTGACTCACCTAGTGGATGAGGGAAAGTCTGTGGATGTAGACAGTCTAGACTTCAGTAAGGCCTTTGACTTTAGTCTCACACAGTATTGCCTTGGAGAAGTTGGCAGCCCATGGCTTGAACAGGCACACTCACTGCTGTGTAAAAATCTGGCTGGTTGGTCAGGCTCAGAGAATGGTGGTGAACACAGTTAAATTCAGCTGGTAACCTGTCACTAGCTCACTAGTGATGTTCCTCAGTGGGTCAGCACTGAGGCTACTCCTGTTTAAAATCTTTATTGATGATTTAGATGGGGGGATTGAGTGCGCCCTCTGTAAGTTCGCAGATAACACCAAGCTGAGAGGAAATATTGATCTGCTTGAGGGTAGAAAGGCAATATAGAGGGATCTGGGTGGGCTGGACTGATTCACGGAGGTCAGTTGTGTGAGATTTAACAAGACCAAGTGCCTGATCCTGCACCTTGATCACAAAAACTCCCATTCATCACCACAGGCATGGGGAAGACTGGATGGAGAACTGCACAAAGGAAAAGGATCTAGAAGTGTTTGTTGACAGCCAACTGACCATGAGCCACCAGTGTGTCCAAATGGCCAAGAAGGCCAAAGGCATCCTGCCTTGAATCAGAAATTCTCTAATCAGCCAGATTAAAGAGGTAATTTTCTCTCTATACTTGGTGCTGGTGAGGCCGCACCTAAATACTGTGTTCAGCTTTGGGACTCTCACTACAAGAAAGACATCAAGGCACTTGAGAATATTCAGAGAAGGGCAAGGAAGTTTGTGAGGGCTCTAAGCATAAGTCTTATGAGGAGCTGATGGAGCTGCGACTGCTTAATTTGAAAAAAAGAAAGGAAAAGCACTATCTGAGTTCAAAAATGCAACCTGTAGGAAACAAGATTTGTTGGCTCAGAATACCAAAAGGCTCTGCATGCTTTGAGGTGCTACCGAGAGAGAGTAAGGCTGTTAGATGTTGCCTGTATCTTAGCCCTTTACTAGGAATGCTACCAGATGAAAATGCCGATGTTAAATGTTTGCATGCAGCAGTGGTGGTCTCTGGAAAAAGAACATTTGTAGGGCAAAGGAGTGTGATTTTTTTGGACTAGGTGACACAGTAAATACAGCTAGCTTCACAGTCCTTTTCACACATTTGTAAAGAAAAATAATACTAGAAACACAACAACGTCTTAAACAGAAGGAAATAAAGGGGCAGAAAAGCACAGCAGTCTCCTACAGTCTCTCTGAAATCAAATGCTCTCTGTACCCGTGCCAAGGAAACCACCTGGGCATGAATGACATCTTCACAGCCAAGAGGCCTCATTTCACATTTCCAACTTTAGCTTTTGGGAAGATAAAGCTAATGTAGTACAAGGCAATATGCTGAAAAGTAGTTACTCTGTAGGGAGCAGTTTCTTTGTGTTTGACCAACTTCTTTCAACTTTTGTGTCTTTTCAATCAGTGGTGAGAATTGCTCATGTACCAACTAGCAGACAACCCAGATCAAAGGACATTTATCTGTAAATGTTGTTTTAGTGGCTGCTTGAATGGAAGTGTAACAAACTTAATCCAGTCTTCCATTGCTGAGAGGATTTGCTGTGACTGATCATCTATCTATTATAAAGCTGGGAATTAGAAATTTAATACTGTGAATACTGGTGCTTGTTCTCATTCACACATGTTCTATATTGTAGTGATGTAAGCAGAAAAAAAAGAAACAGTCAGAAGAGGCATTGTTTCTCTCCTAAGGACTCAATTCAAACACAAATTAATGTTGGAAGCAGGCTGGGAGAAAGTTTCCAGAAAAAAACTTCATTTGATTAAATGTAACTTTCTGAAGTGCTGTATGTAGACTTTCAAATCTCAGTGTAAAATCTATCAGTGATTTGCCCATTGTAAATTTTTTGTGTCCTGCAGTACATGAAATACTGGGATGGTCTCTTTAGTCTGAGGATATTAAACTGTAAGATATATTCACAGGAACCATTTGCAGAACTCTATCTACGACTACAGCAGGTTCATTCCAAGAATACATATTGTGGATTGTATTTAAATCTACTGAAAGTACTTCTCTATAAAATTTAATAAAAATCCAGTAGAAAAGGAAATCATCTGCAACATCGCTTAAAAAGCCTCTTGCTTTGGAAAGACAAGATTTTATTGTCTTGCTGTACGCAAGCGACAAAGGCAGTGGTAAATTCTGTGCTGCAATCATTTATACAGTTTACATAAATAGATAATGATGCCTCTGAGTAGATGATACTAGTTTAGGTAAAAGAAAAAAAAAAAAAAAAAAAACAGAACAAACTTATTTTAAAAAATCGTTTGAATAAGCCATGTAAAACTAATATTAAATGTCCTGTTGTCTACCTCATTACCTTGTTAGATGACTTGTATTAAAAGCAGTGAAGCAAAGAATCCATAAAACAGGCCTTTGCCATTTTTGCAGTGCTGCAGATACATCTTTAAACAATTTATACAGAATTTATGTATGTTGAGTGTGCTTTCCTGGAATATAAGCACACTGGACTAGAAATTATGACTTTATTACAGTACGTCAAGGTTCTTCTTCTTGAAATCATCCCTGAAAAATACTTTTATTAAGATGCAGGATGAGTGAGTACTACAAGAAATATCTTGTTTGTACATTATTCTGAGATAAGGCTGTATTTTTATGTTTACATTGTGGATCTACCTAAGCCCGTGAACTACTATTAATGCAGAAGTTATACAGTAACTACATGCCTCTATAGGTACGTGACATAAAAATAATGACTGCTCCTTTATTTACTTATTTCTTTATTTGGAATAATTATGTGGAAAACCAAACATACAAACAAACAAAAAAACAACACAGTCCCTCAGATATCACTGAGATAATAAAATGAAATGCAGTGTGAAGCAATTTGACTTACATTCCAGTTAAAGATGATATTGCTGGAATATATGAGCTCTTGCTAGCAGTATAATTTAAAGCTATATTTGTCAATCCATGGTTTTGTTGAGCAATCTTGTTAGAATTAATAGACCTATATGCAAAAAGTCTTCAAGTCCCGGGGTTATGTGGAAACAGGGAACAACTCTCTGTGGAGTATCTGCTTTAACAATTCCTGGACTTGTGAAATCATTCCCTTACAATCAACCTCACCCATCTCACAGCCCAGCTGTTTGTAGGGCTGCATCACAAAACAGATCATCCAAGAAAGTGCTATATTATTTGGCTTGGTTTGGTTGAACTGCTTCACTGTAATTTCAGACTCTCTGAAAATGGGTTGCCAAATAAAGTACAAAGTGCAAGACAGCTAGAAAATTCAGTCTCTCTTTTTGATAAAATCTTCAGGCTCTCACAGGTCAATACCTTGAGAAAGTAACTTCTAATGAATTTGATTTTGAATCTGGTATCACATTGTTACTCACACTCTCCCATTTTCCCAAAGAGGAGAGAGTTTATTTGCTCGATGAACTAAAAATTTAAAACATAGTTGTTATGACATTACAGGTTTTGGGGGGAAGGATTAAAAAAAAGAAAAGAAAAAGAAAAAAAAAGAAAGAGAAGCCATAAGTTACCTACAGGTCTTTAAAATCTCATTTTAAAAGAAAGACATAATTTGATCTCCAAGTCCAGAAGTTACAGAATAAAACAGAAATCCTGCTTACTGTAGAGAAAAGTCCCTTAGATATTCAGAAGAATTTTATGTGAATTCACATAGGAAAGAGAGTGCATTTTTTTTTTCTTCTTTATGCAGTAAAGAATAAATGGGGAAACATTTCTCCTTTCTGCTGAATAATTTTGGTGATATGACATTTTCTTACTACAACTGCCAAGTACAGCTTAAGAAAAATGTGCACATTCACAAAACAGGCAGTATTTTCTGATTTTTTTTTCTATTCTATTGATACATGCATAATGGAGTACTTGTTTTTATAGAACTACCTAAATGCAGTAGCAGATGGACTGAAATTACTGGCTATCACTTAGTTGTTCCAGCTACCATTCTTCCCATTTCTTAACATCAGAAATTACTTCAGTCCTGCTAAAGAATGACATATAACATCTGCAGGAAAAGATACAAATGCATCAAAATATTTCTTTGTGCAGGGTTCATGGTTCATATTAAAATACACTTCTTCACAAATACACCCTTATTTTACTCATTTTTTTAGTAACTATGCACATGAAATTTGTAAAAACAAGTCTCCCAGTGTAATTTATAGAATCACAGAATGGCCTGGGTTGAAAAGGACCACAATGACCATCCAGTTTCAAACCCCTTGCTACGTGCAAGGTTGCCAACCACCAGACCAGGCTGCCCAGAGCCACATCCAGCCTGGCCTTGAACGCCTCCAGAATGAGGAAGAATTGTGCTTTTAATCTCTTAACTATTCAAATGTAATATTTTCATGTACTTAATTCCTTTTCATCTCTGTATCTTCACCTTTTTCTTCTCTTCCCTTTCCTCATTCTTCATCTTTTTTTTTTTTTCTCTTTTTTCTTTTTTCTTTCTCCTTTTTAACTGAATTAGTTTTGTGGAAATAAGAAATAAATGCATTATCTCATCTACATTTTAAATGCTGTGAAATCTGTCCTTTATCTTTTATTCTCTGACAGGAAGCTTGCAGTTTAAAAACGTTTGTAAATAAACAAGACATAGGTTAACTGGAAAAGAAAATGAATATTACCAGACTCATGTTGAAGATGTGCTATCAATATGCTTTCACAAGGAAGAAATGATACCAGCTTTCTGCCTTGCATTAGGCAGAGCACAGCTACTAGGTCGAGCTCTCTACTCAGAGGTTCTTTCCAATTGTATCTTTCTCTCTTAATTAAAAGACAAAAGCATCCCATGGGTTTCTATTACTTTAATATGAGAGAAAGAAAATCACATGCCAGTTTATGACAGACACTGACCAGCAACCACAGTTCATCAGAAGTGTTTGATTTCTTCTTTGGATATGTTTTTAAAATAATATATTTTTGTGAAATGTATTTTATTTTAATGCTATTGTATTGGAATATTTTTCTTTATTTTTTAAATTATAATCATTTTTTATTTAGGATTTCTACATTTCCTCCATAGCTTATGAGAGGAAGTTTTCAGAATGTAGTCTGCAAACTTCTGGATGTATTATTACGGGTATTACAGGTTTTATTTCTAAAGTATTTCCAAAAGATTAAAGAAAGCAAAGTAGTAGAAAAACCAATGCTTCACCTAAATACATAAAAATTCTAAAAAGTTTCCCTCTTCTTAGGGAACACAAAGACTGCAAATTGTGAAAAAATTATGTGTAACCTTAGAAGCCCTCCATAGAACACACATGTCTGTGCTGTGAAAGGCAGGGAGCTTAGAGGATATTGTGGAGCAGAGCTTCCTGTAGAAATCATCTGCTGTCATCATGCAGCTTATCTGAGAGTGCATCATACCTCCTGTGATCTACTCTATGCTATTTGCTACTTACAGGATTAAATGTTTAGAGAGAAAGCCAAATAACTGCTTTTTTTCAGAGACAGACAATCTTATCTATGTGGCTTTGTAACAGCTGTATGAGAGAAGAAAACAAACTTAAAGAAACAGAGATGCTGAAATCAACAATAATGAATCATAGAATGGCCTGGGTTGAAAAGGACCACTGTGATCATCCAGTTCCAACCCCCTGCTATGTGCAGGGTCGCCAACCAGCAGACCAGGCTGCCCAGAGCCACATCCAGCCTGGCCTTGACTGCCTCCAGGGATGGGGCATCCACAGCCTCCCAGGGCAACCTGTTCCAGTGCCTCACCACCCTTTGTGTTAAAAACTTCCTCCTAATATCTAACCTAAACCTCCCCTGTCTCAGTTTAAAACCATTCCCCCTTGTCCTGTCACTATTCACCCTTGTAAACAGCCATTCCCCCTCCTGTTTATATGTTCCCTTCAAATACTGGAAGGCCACAATGAGGTCTCCCCTCAGCCTTCTCTTCTCCAAGCTAAACAAGCCCAGTTCCTGCACCTTTTCCTCATAGCAGAGGTGCTCCAGCCCTCTGATCATCTTAGCGGACTCATTCCTCCTCTGGACTCATTCCAAGAGCTTCATGTCTTTCTTGTGCTGGGGGCCCCAGGCCAACGAATTTGACAAGTAAAAAAAGTCAACACAAGATTACCTATCTTACTATCAAATTCATCACGAAGCATCACAGAGAAGTTTGTGTAAATGTAATAATCATTTAAGGAAAACTCAGAAACAAAGCAAATATCTAATACTGATTAAGGGAGTGAAATAAATGACCAAGGATGTCCCTTTCAGCATGCACAAAGAAAAAAAAAAAAAAAAAAAAAAAAGTACCTCTTTGTTTAATAGTCGCTCATTATTTGCTTAACATACTCAGTGGGAGGAACCAATTATGTGAGTTAGGCCTTCCAGTTACACACACAGAAAGCAATACAATGTGACAAGTGCAAGAAGAAGTTAATTTTACTTACTGTTAATTCCCAGCTATTTGTACATTAAAATTACAAATCTTGTCTTACCCAGGGAAATGGCAGGAAGTTGCATCACGAGAGGTTCAGTTTGCATATGAGGAAAGGGTCTTCACTGACAGGGTGTTTGGATGCTGATACAGGCTTGCCAGGGCAGTAGTCATGTCTCCAAGCTGCAAGAGTACAAGAAACATTTGGACAATGTTCTCACATACAGGATTTGAATTACGGGTACTCCTGCCAAGACCAGGACTGGATAGTTCCTTCTATGTTCCTTCTGTGGATTTTCAGCAATTCTATGATTGTATTGCCAAGTGAAAGAGAATTTTCTTCTTTAAGGTTCAAAGTGCCATTATTATTACAAAGGCTTTTCATACTCATCATAAGACAAATTAAAAAATAACTGCCATTTAGAGATATTTTGGTAAGTTGTAGTAAAGTTGTTGTATCTTTTGATTATTTTTGTCAAATGTTAATTATTTTTAAATATATTTTCTCACAATTTGTGGACAAGATAATGTCCCATATAGAGAATGAACTGCATGTTTCTAAATGGAATCCAAGTAATATCTGATTATTCATTTTCCAGCATTTTTTTGATACGGCCTAGGATACAGTTGGCTTTCTGGGTTGCAAGGGCATAGCTAATAGCAGTGAGTATGTTGTACAATAATGTTTTGTAGCTCTATGAATTTGCTCTATGTTATTGAGCTGTTTGTAGCTGTTGTAGTTTCCATGGAAATAAACAGGAGGCATTGCTTTTGATGCAACCTACATATGTGCGGCCCAAGATGATTTCACTAAATGCAGCCCTGACAAGCCAGAACACTGGACACTCCTGGTGTAGGATATAATCTCTTGGAAAAAAATGCATGAAGGATTAAACTATTACTAAGTTTATCTCATACAAGAAGCCATGTGTTTCAAGCAAGGAGGGAAATACAGGCTGGTGAACCTCATGTTTATACCTGGGATGGTCATGGAACACATCCTCCTGAAAGACACATGGGAGGTGAGGAAGTGATCTGAGACAGGCAGCAAGGCTTCAAGGGCAGGTTGTGCCTGAACAATTGGGTGGCCTTTTGTGATTAAGTGCTGATAGCAGTGGCCAAAGGAAGGACAGTTGATATCATCTTCCCACACATGTGGAAGGCCTTTGGCATGGTTTCACACTGCATCCTTTTCTCTGAGTTGGAGAGATACGAATTCAAATGCTGGACTATTAGGTAGATAAAGAGCCGATTGAATGGTAGCTGCCAAAGGGTTGTGGTCAATGGCTTTATACCTAGTTGGAGGCAAGTGTTGACCCTTAGGGGCTCAAAAAAGAACAATTTATGTTAGCTACTAGGAAGAAGTTTATTACCCAAAGAGTGGTGAGGCACTGGAACATGTTGCCCAGAGAAGCTGTGGATGCTTCATCCTTGGAGGGTGCTCAAGGACAGGATGTGTGAGATCTTGGCAGCCTGATCTTCTGGGTGGCAGTTCTGTCCATGGCAGGGGGATTGAAACTAGATGATCTTTGAGGTCTCTTCCAACACAAACCATTCTATGATTCTGTGGTTATGCATTTTTTTTGTACCGAGTGAACAGAGAAAACTTTAATTACATATTTCATTCCTATCTTTGAGAGGGCTCATTATCTATACTCTTGGTAATATGTAAAGCATATTTTAATATGAGCATTAAAAAGACGTGTCAATTCCATCCCTTTAGGAATGTCCCACTATAAGGCAAACTAATATAAAATATTGGCACATGGCAATATTTCTGAGCCTGAAAAATTATCAGGGTGCAAGATTTTAATATATTCAATATTTAGACTATATTTTTCCTATCAGTGTTCATTATTCTTGTAGCAGAGAGCTAACCAGATTAGAATTTAATTCCATAGCAGTACTCTTGCTGATGTTTTTATTCTAAATTAATGCTTTAAATATTCATAGTGGAGTTCAGAAGATGATTGACGCTCTATTGTTGCACTTCTTGTTTTCCTGCAATAAATTGTAAGAAAATAATTTGAAGAACTGTTGTAGGCTTATCAGTAGGAGGAGACCAAAAAGGGAGAATAAGAGAAAGCTTAGATTCAGCTTTACCAGATATAAATGCTTCCTTAAGTTTTGCATTTAAATTTTCAGTGTGACTTGGAATGCCAGAGGGAATAAAAATTTGGGAACTTTAAATGAAAGGCATTAG
Source organism: Meleagris gallopavo (assembly GCF_905368555.1). Taxonomy (NCBI): domain Eukaryota; kingdom Metazoa; phylum Chordata; class Aves; order Galliformes; family Phasianidae; genus Meleagris; species Meleagris gallopavo. The sequence continues at coordinate 72,091,364 of NC_139435.1, forward strand.
CAAATACACTAAATGGATTGCAGACAGAATAGTTGCAAAAAAAATTGTGACTATCTTTAGGCTTTCTATTTATCAGGATAAGGAGTTCAGGTTTAGGTTTGATAAACCTAATCCTGCCTTTGATGTGGGTCTGCTGCAGAGCTTACAGATATCAGCTAAGCTAACAGACAGAAAGAGTGTGTGGGCCAATGTTGCACTTCAATCTCTTTAAAGAGAGAATATATATTTTGAAAAAATGACCTCCTGGTTTAGAAGAAAACATTCCATAATCTGTCCATAGCAGCTAATAAACACATTGAAAGCAAATAGCAAGAGAGTGATTTCAGCTTGACTGAAAAAGCTATAACTCCCTTATGTGGGCTGCTAGGAGTTTCATTTGCTTTAGCTATTGAAGAATGGCTTTAGAACAAAGACAAATCTCTTACATGTAGGATAAGTGGCAATTTAAAATCACAAAAGTAAACAGATGCGGGTGCATCGTGATTCTTATGCGTGTATTTAATAGAGAACCATAACTGACCATCAAACAGAATGAAGCTGTTTTGTACAGATTCTTGAGGACAAGAGAAGAAAAAGCATTATTATTATTATCCTATTTTAGTGCTGCGCTGTTTTGTCCAACTTGTTGAATTCCCACAGTTTATGGGAGTTTGACGAAGATTTTGCACTTGGAGTTACTTGTATATGGACAGATTCTTTTCATCCAAATTTAAAGTGTTTTTTTCTTTTTTTTTTTATTTAAATATACTCATTGTTTTTGTCTAGGTAATGCCATCATTTTGAACAGTAAGTGACTAGGCAAACTTACATTAAGATATCTCTGATGCAATTAATTTGATGTCACGACAACGAAATCAGAAAAGTTTTACAAGGCTGATCTCTGGTTGAGAAGTGCTAACTTCTCTTTTAGCTCGTGCTAAATCACAAAGCCAATATTCAGTCCTGCACACCTGAATATAGAGCTTTTGTCATACTGATACTGTTTTTCAGAAGCTGCCATTCTCCCAATTTGATGATATTCCATATCATATCATGAACTATAATCTAGTAGTTTATTGGTTTCACATTTTCCTTCAGGCACATTCAGACCATTGCTGAATATATGAAATTTAATCCCTTTGGTTGTTCAATAACAAACACTGCTACAGATCATTTAATTTGTCTGGCATCGTATAATAACTGATGCTAATAAAGAAAAGTAGAAAAAATGAACGTTAGGAAATCTTCCCTCTGCCTTTAGCAAATGAAAAGTTCAGAGCTCATGTTTGAGTATGGCATGGAATCTCATTTTGAAAATATATTATCACTGTAGTGTTTGTTCTTTATAAGAACCTGATAACAGTGTTATTCATATAAGGATTAAATTTTTGTTTTTCCTATGGTGGTAAATCTCAATTTGGGTAATGTAAGTAGCTCTATCTTTTTAATAAATTAGTATATTACAATTTATTATTATTAATTGCCTAAACATTGCTGTATCTTAGGAAATGAGTTACTAACTAAACCATTCCACTACTAACATCATTCCTGATGTAATTTCACTGCAGAAAACCCAATTTTAGATAAGGGAGAAGTTTCTCTTAGTAGTATTTTTCAGACTGACACAAAAATATGATATTCTGTGAGAATTTGCCATTCTCAAGATTTTATACCTAACAATTTCCCATTAAATTACATAGTGTATATGTGACTCGATCTATATATATACAGAAAGAAACATGTTAAATGAGGAAATACATAAAGGAATGCATACATTAGGCACAACATTGCCGTAGTTCTTCCAATTCTTTTGTACACATTATTTTTTTTTTCAATTCATACTCATGTAAACTACTTCATGAGATATCATAAAATAGACCTCCGAGAATTTTTTTTCATTCTCTATGCCTGTATTCTTTCCTCATATTCATTTTCCTATTATTTAGGCACAAATCTTTTCTTCTTTAGCTACAGTACTCTCTCTTTTTGCTGAGTTAATTCAATGTAAGTGGGATGACTCTTCAAACTGAGCCATAGCAGGAAGAATGAAAAGTCCAGATGTGGAGACCTCAGTACAGGAGAGACATGGAGCTGTTAGAGCACATCCAAAGAAAGGCCACAGAAATGATCCCAGGGATGGAACATCTCTCCTTCAAGGACAGGCTGAGATATCTGGGGCTGTGCAGCATGGAGAAAAAAAGGCTGTGAGGTAATCAGGCAGCCTGTCAGTGCCTGAAGGGGAACTGCAGGAATTAACGGGACAGATTCTTTAGAAGGGTTTGTGTTGACAGAACAATGGGAAATGATTTCAAACTCAGAGGATAGATTTAGGTTGGATATAATGAAAAAATGATGTGATGATGGTGAAGCACTGGAACAGGTTGCTCAGAAATGTGGTTGATTCCCATTCTCTGGAGACTTTCAAGGCCAGGCTGGATAAGGCCCTGGGTAGTCTGATCAGGCTGTGGTTGTCTCTGTTCCGTGTAGGGAAGTTGGACTAGATGGCCTTTAAAGGTCTCTTCCAACCCTAAGGGTTCTATGATTGTATGATTCCATGATTTACTCATTTTTTTTTAAACTATTACTGTGCAAGTTTGTGGTCTGCAACATGCTGGAAGTAAGAGATGTCATTCACTGGGACCTTGAAAGACTTGAGGGTTGGGCTTCTATAAACCTCATGAAGTTCAACAAGATAAAGTGCAACATTCTACACACAGACTGAAGCAATCCCAAGCACAAAAGGAGGTCATGCAGAGAATGGATTGAGAGCAGCACAGAAGAGAAGGATGTGAGAGTGTTGGTTGATGAGAAGTTGGTAAGAACAGACAACATGCACTTGCAGACCAGAAAACCAACTGTATCCTGGGCTACATCAAAAGAAGTAAGGTAGCACTCTTGTGAGACCCCACACAAAGCACTGAATTACTCTCTGGGACCTCCAGCAATGCAAAGATGTGGATTTATTGATCAAGTTCAGAGGATGTCCATGAAGGTGATGAGAGAGCTGGAACACCACTCATAAGAAAAGATGAGAATTGGGATTGTTCAGCCTGGAGAATGGGGAAACCTTATAGCAGCCTTCGAGTACTAATGGGGGCGTAGAAGAAAGTTGGACAGGGACATTTTGAAAGGGCATGCAGAGATAGGACAAAGGGTAACAGTAAAAGGCAAAAACAAGGTAGAAATCCTCTGAGTGCTACGAGGCACTGCAGCAGAGGAACTGGGGGTGCTCTTTGCCTGGAAGTGTTCAAGGACAAGTTGCATGGGGCACTGAGCAATCTGATCTACTGGAAGGTGAACCTGCTCATGGATGCAGTATTTGAACAAGGCAATCTTTTACAGTCCCTTCCAGACCCCTCCTGTAGTTATGCAATGCTACATATTGTCATTTAACTGAGTAATAAGACGTGACCAACATTCAGCATCATACCAGGGTGTGGCACTTAGCTCTTATCCTTTTTGTGCTAACTGCAAATCAATTCCAAAACAGCCCAGAATTTGCTCTCTGTGTATATAGGTCACCAGCCACAGTCAGAGGTATGACAGCTAGCTTCTATATTGCTACATTTAAGCCTCCACAAAATCACAGAATGAATCAATCACACAGAATCACCTGGGTTGGAAGGGACCTCAAGGATCATGAGTCTCCAAACAGACTGGAGATGCAACAGAATTTGACCTGGATGAGAGCATTCATCTAGCACTATGGCTTCTGTCTGCCCAGTTCACCCACTGATTGGCAAAGGAAACAAATTCTGAACAATGGGAAGTATAAATATATGTAATCATCTAAGCCAGTGTCTTCTGACATACTGGATCAGTTACCTGAAAGAAATGAGATTTGCCTCTGGGCTTTATTTAGCTATTCAAAGGAAATAATTTCATTTATTTGCGATATTTAATGCTAACATTGATTGCAAGTGACAGACAGAGGTTCTAGCTAAATAATATTCCTTAGCTAAATTTGTATTTCAAAACTTCTGACACTGAGATCTAAACAATGGAGGGAAAAAAAACCAAAACAAAACAACAACAACAACAAAACAGAGACAGGATATAGAGTAATCTTTCAAGTAATTTCTTCATATCTAAATTTTCAAATAATTTCATATTTAAAGCACTAATCTGAATGTAGAAAAAAATGTAAAAGTAATGCTTTCTATTTATTTCCACAGAAACTACAACAGATACAAAGAGCACAATAACACTAACTGATAGAGAAAATTCTCAGTTCTCTATTTTTCAACCCAGTCACCACCATTAGCTGAGCATTTTCAACAGCAATGAACAACAGTCTACATGTCACACTCAGAAGCATTTGCACCAGGAGAGGCAACCGTCTGTCACTGTCACCACTGCTGAAACACAACTCCCACATCTACTGTTTAGTCTCCATAGATGTCCAGCAAGAGTCAACGAATGTCAGTGACTGCATTTTTTTTCCACACAGAGGAATTCAGTTACCTACCTTTGATTTATACACACTTCTATGCTGTCTTGTCAAACTGTGGCCCCTGCATCTGAATGAAGTCATATGGTACAGAATATCTCTTTGTCCAGTTCTGGTCAGCCATCCTGATTTAGTCTTCTCCCAAGTCCTTGTGCCCACGTAGACCCTTTATTGACAGTACAAGAAACTGAGAAACTTCAGTATCCTTGATTGTACAGCAGTGTTCTTCAGTGACTAGAAATTGGTGTGGCATCACCATTGTTTTTCTCCTAAAACCAAAACATTTCAGCTGAAATCAAGACAGATATGCAGATTTAGGCAGACTGCAAGAACAGTTTGTTAATCAATGGATTGAAAGCTGTATTCATGGAATTCAGAAGCTTCTTCCCATTTTGGCCATATGGACAGAAGTTATGTATTGAGGCAACAAATGACTGTAGCTAACTCACAGAAATCTCTTTAATTGCAGAGGAATTATTTCCAAAAGAAGAGATTCAATTCATTCATAATAATTTTAATTTTTTTGCACAGCAAACTTGTCATGATTTTCTCAGCAGGAATGTGAATGTGTCTGCAGCCCTGCAGCACATAAGGATCAGACATACAGCACCTGTTTGATTTGATTCTAAATCTGATATGTATATATACATATATATGTATATTTGAACAACATTAATTACTCCCATAAACTGAACCTCTCATTAAAATCATCATAGAATCTTAGGATCACAGAATGACTTGGGTTGGAAGGGACCTCAAGGATCATCAAGCTCCAACCCCACTGCTGCAAGCAGGGCCATCAACCTCCATGTCTGATATTAGACCAGGCTGCCCAGAGTCCCATCCAACCTGGCCTGGAACAACTCCAGGGACAGGGCATCCACAACCTCTCTGGGCAGTCTGCTCCAAAATCAGAGACAATAAATGTATGGTAACAGTTATTTCTCTGTGACAACATTCTAGGATGTTTTTTATTATTGTTATTATTATTTTTTTTTTATGTTGCCAGTTATTCGTATCAAGTCTTTATACAACATGGGTGCCTTCCTTTACCCAATGAACAGGAAACAGAATGATAGCACATGATACAGAAGCAGTCTCACCTGCAGTATAGATCTACACGTTCTGAATTTATGATACATTTTCCACCCACTCTCTTAACATTTCCACACTTTTAATTATTTCTATCTGTATCATGTTTAAAGTGGGTTACACAATATACACAGCATGCACTAGACTATTTATTTTGTTTACTTTGTAATATCCATAATGTATTTTCCAATCCTGAGAAAAAAAATAACATGGAATTACTTATCCTAAGTATTTGTTAAGCTTTATAATATTTACCTTTAAATGCCTAGAGTATAAGAAAAGAAAAACTCACTGATTTCTTTGTTGACTAGATCAGCAGGAGTTTTCCAAATCTTCTGCACATCTGTTTTCCTGCCTTCTCTAAAGCAATAATCTTATGCTCATTCTCTGGTTGGACTTTTGTTCCAGAGAATATGGTTGGAGTTCACTCACTGAACCACAATTCAGTTGGTTTTCACCCTCAAGGAAGAGTTTTCCCTTCCCTTCCCTTCCCTTCCCTTCCTTCCCTCCCTCCCCTCCCCTCCCCTCCCCTCCCCTCCCCTCCCTCCCCCCCCTTCCCTCCCTCCCCTCCCCTCCCCTCCCCTCCCCTCCCCTCCCCTCTCCCTCCCCTCCCCTCCCCTCCCCTCCCCTCCCCTCCCCTCCCCTCCCCTCCCCTCCCTCCCCTCCCCTCCCCCCCTCCCTCCCTCCCCTCCCCTCCCTCCCCTCCCCTCCCCTCCCCTCCCCTCCCCTCCCCTCCCCTCCCCTCCCCTCCCTCCCCTCCTCCCTTCGCCTCTCCTCCCCTCCTCCCCCTTCCCCTGCCCTTCCCTCCTCTCCCCTGCCCTCCCCTCCCTTGCTGTGCCCTGCTCCTCCTTTTTCTTCTTTTTTATTACTTTTTCTTCCTAGATAATAACTATATTTCTGTTTTCACTTGCAATGGTTTCTCAGCAGTTCCCTTGCTGTTCTTCATCCATCAGGAGGAGATGGGATTTATATAAACCACATCTTAGCTAGCAAACCCTTCAGAGGAGGACACAGGATGTAGAGCAGCGATAGAGGAAAAATGAAAGAAAAAAGTATTCATATTAAACAGAAATTTAAGCTATGCTAATATGAAACAGTATATGGTAAAAAATGAATTGGTTGAACTGTGTTATGTGCTAAGAACACTGGGGACTGGGAGAGGAGGCAGTCCCCACAGTTCCAGTACTTAACTTTTAAAGCCTGCTAAAAAGCTAAACAACTGCTTTTCATCTGAATTTTGTGTGATGATACAGGTAGATTCAGGCCAGTCGTTAGAAGAGCTGTTGATTTAGACAGAAATGAAATTAGGATACACCATATTGCAAGTGCGCTAGTATCTCTAAGATACATATGCAATATTTACACTATCAACAGAAGTCTGAAAAGAGGATAGAGTGATTGCTTCTGTTTGCTAAACACTTGGATCTTCTTGAGAACAGAAAAGTCAAGAAGATTTCATTCTGTCAGTCTGATCAGTTTGACGAATGCTTTGCATACATTTAAGCTAATGTTTTAACTAGGCAACTCCTTACAAAATACAGTTTATCCTGAGACATGTCACTGCATAATTGTTACCTCAGATGAAATATATTGAAAATGCAGACAAAGTATGTGATGGACATGCCCATTATGAAACACATCAGACCAGAAATTCTAATCAAAATAAAACAGATCCATGTGGGATTGAAGCACTACTCTCTCTTTTTTTTTTTTTTTTTTTAATTTTTATTTTTTTTACCAGGAGCTTGTAATGCCTACAGACTTGGTATTGGACGCTACTTTGAATGTCATAACAGTGACAGTGATTATTATTTAACAATTACAGTACTTTGCAGAGGAACAAAAAAAAATAATGTTCAAAATGGAGATGTGAATTACAATAAGATTGGTCAAGAAGCAGCAAAATTATGAAGTTTGGCCTAACAGATGGAAAAATATAGTTGCAGAAACTTTTAATGATGTACTATCACAGAGAAACTCAAAGCTAAATTTCCAGAAATAATATTTCTTCAGTCTTTCTATTTGTTTGTGATGAACATCATTGTTTTTAACTCTTTGACTCAGATTTTTCCCTAAGAACATTCAGAGCGTAGAATCTCTATCTGTGAAAAGTTAAAAAGGGATCTTTACTCTTATATCTCTGCCTTTCAGTAAGAAATAATGAGTAGAGCTACATGTCATGGCTGGATGATATACTGGTTAACTTTGTTATTCCCCTTCTCTCCACTTTATTTGAAATGTTTTAAGAAAGATACTATAGAATTGCATTTCTTACATTAATTCCTCCAGGAATTTTCCTTCTGTTTACCACATAACTACACTGCTTGTCTGTAGATGGGAAATCCATTACATGTAAGGACTGCTCCAAAAGTAATCTCTCTTATTTTCACTCCATTTTACTATGTGGACCCACAATGCCAGAGGTAGATGCTGGTTGTATGGCAGTAGAGCAGGGGTATCCAGCCTTTTGGCTTGCCTGAATTACTCTGAGTAAAGAGGAATTGCCTTGGGCCACATACAAAATATATAATGTAATTAACATATCTAAATAACAAAACATATTTTTAAGTTTTTTTTTTTTTTTTAATTAAAACATTTAAAAAAAGAGAGAGAGAGAGAGAAAGAGAGAGAGCAAAAGCACAAAACTAGTGGGATATTTGGCATTTATTTTTGTGTGAAATGAATGCATCCTGTCTGGTTTGATGGAAGTGGTTACAATTCTTGGTGAATTCTCAAGGTATTCATTAAAGATCTTTGATGAAATTTTACTCTTCCTGTGCTTAGTCCTTGAAAACAGTTATTCACAAATGTATGTACTGACAAAAAGGAATAATATGAATAAGGCGTGATTGTGAAATGAGAGACAACTTTCTCTGGTTAAGGTCTTATAAAAGTCTAATAAAGAGATAACATCAAATTTTTGAGTTGAAAATGCAATTACAGATTCATACATTCGACCTGAAAATTTGTAGGTAATCTATCGATGCTGACTGAAAATAAAGTATAAAATATACCAAGAAATTGATGATTTTCTTTTCAGAAATCTTGAAACCTATTCTCAAATTGCTTTATCAAAACAGAAAGAAAAACTGAATGTTTTCTGCTATTCAAGCTGCCTTTGTAGTTACTGCCTCTTCCAGAAGTCTAATGGTAGACTACTAAGAGAATGGTGCCACTGAAGTATTAGCTTACATAACAAGCCTACTACCTAGTATTCTTCCCAAGTCCATACCTAAAGGTTGATGGCAGCAGTTCATCTTCTTTAAATATGTAGTATTTAAATACATAATTATAAGACTTACTAAAATATTCTCAACAGCCTGTAAGATAACTTTTAATTGGTATGTGTACAATGATATAAATATTAAGGGTTCAAAGCTCTGAACTGGGTAGAAAGTTTGAAAGATAGACATATAGCCCTCTAAGATTAGATCCTGAACTGCTTCTGCTACGTGCCACAGGAGCAGAGGGAGTACAAAGACCTTGTTTTCTATTGTCCTCAGTTTTTTTTTTTTCCTAAAATTTGATTTTCTTTGAAGATTAAGAGTGGGGAAGTGAAAAACCTGCGCATAGAAAGGGATAAATAAGAGGTGGTCAAGATACTTATGAGCCATAGTTTTCCTGATGCATTCTCTAGGATGATGTTCTTAAGCACCATGTCTGTCTTGTGACAGTCTAATCCCTTTAAACATATTTGGTTTATATAAAGACAAAGCAGACTTTAATATTCCAAGACTACAATTTGTATATCAACATGATCCCTATCAGAGATTTAAATAGTTGACCACGTTCAGTATTTTTCTTTCCCTATACATCTTCCTCTCTAGCATGAAAGTTGGATGTGACTAGGAGTAGTTCTTTTTTTGAAACAGATATTCCATAGATCTACAGTATAATGTACTTTTATATCATCTCAGGAAATATTAGTGGTTCTCTTGCCATTCTTGTCCCAGGCTTCATGTCAGATTAGAATTGGAGGCAGTGGGGCCCATGCAGCTGCTATTGCAGTGTAAGGCTTCAGTCAAAACGAGTGCTCAGCTGCTGCAGTCATCCTGTAACTTTGTCAGCTGTGGCAAAGGGATTAACTTCCATCCAGAGTTCTTAAGACATACTGTATTGAAATATTGTAGGAACACGTTGTCTATGGTGGATGAAAAATTAAGAGGAAAGGCAGGTGGAAAGGCTTTTTCAAAAATAAATTACAAAAAAACAAACACACAAAACAGCAGCGGGGGAGATACAGGGGTGGCATGAGACAGACGGTCTGGGAGGAACAAATGGTGTCACAGTATGGAACGAGGGCACAGCACATTCTGTTTGCCTTTTACAATACTACCTTTGAAAGTAGTGAATCCACCTGTTCAGCTCACTGACATGACGGAAACAGTCTATGCTCATCAATATTCTATTCACAGTAAAAACACAAACTGCACTTGAATATCCTGGAGCATTACTGTATCAAATAGAGTTACTTGAACATACATATTCTTCATTGTTTTTTATGCAGTCCTGAATGCTCATTTTAACCTCAGGTACACTATGATCTCGAAATGATTTTGAAGGGCATTCCTTACACTGCATAAGGAAATATGGTAAACGTTTTTATATGAACAGAATGACAAATCTATGAGAAATTGTATTCTAAATAATAAAATATGAAATATGCCAGCCTAAGCACTGCTTTTTAAAATGCAAGTATACATGCTGAATGAAATTAATATATAGAAAATGATTTCTTTGTTCAATATGAGGTCAACAGTAGGGTTACAAAGTGTATAGCTTGACTGGAGAAGGTAAAGCTACGTCAGGCCACCACAGAGGTCCCCCTTGCTAGTGAGGAATTGTCAGTTGTCTACTTGAAGCTGGTTGCTGGCTGGAGACCTGAGGCTACACAACTGTACAGGCGGGGGAGAAACAGGTATGACCCAAGCCTCTAAAGAGTTTCCTCTGAAAACCTGGACAAGCATTTTTCCTTCAGTGATCACTGATAGGACCGAAGGACATGGCATGAAGCTGCACCAGGGAAGGGTCAAATCGGGGATTAGGAAAAGGTTCTTCACCTAGAGGCTGGAACAGGCTTCCCAGGGCAGCTGTCGTGGCACCAAGCACGTTGGAGTTCAAGAAGCATTTGGACAACTTTCTCAAGTCTATGGTTTGAATTTTAGGTGGTTCTGTGTGGAACCCAGAGTTGACTTGGTGATACTTGTGGGTCCCTTCTAACTCACTGTGTTCCGTGATTTCATTATATAAATTTGTGAAATTGAGAAGTTCTTTCTAAATTATTTCTCCATGAAGTTCAACATGGAGATAGCTATGACACCAGTCTAGCAGAGGTCTGAGTGGAATGAACACAGAGGGTCTTTCTTTAAAAATGTCCCCTATTTCAGAACAATATAATGTTTGTGATAGTAAAGAGAATCAGTTCCTTACCTTAAAGAGAAACACTGGATACGTAAAGGCTTAAGTCTTCTCTGACTTCCTCCTCTCCACCTTCCTCTTATTTCTTTCTTAGATATTTATTTCATCAATGGCCTATGTTCTTTTCCCCAAGATTCAGCTAATACTATTATGTTCAGTAGTAACCTGTTATTTAAGCATTTTCTAGGGTGCCCAGGAGAGGTTAACCTATTAGCTTTCACTTTTCTCCATTAATTTTTCAGCAAACTCAAAAGACTTATTCATAATTGCTCTAAATACTTGTCTCGAAAGGACACACATGCTCATCTGTTGTAAATGGATAGAGTATTTGGGTATGAGATTGAAACATACAATGAATCACTTTTCTACAAATTCATTTATGAACTTGATACGTGATTTCCCAATATCGAATTTGTAAAACATTTGCTATAACATTTGTGCAACAAGTTTATCACATCTACAGTTCTGGATACATACAATCATAAGGAAACTTTGTTAGAGGAAAGGATCTCTTCATTTTACTGGAATATGTTGCCTCGGAATAGAAACGGAGCTAACTCTATGAATGCCATCTCTTCAGTGCCATCTGAAATGCACTCTGTGCATTACTCTTCTAGATGCCTTACACAAGAACAGTTAATTTTTTCACTTGTCTTTCTTTATACTGTACAGCATGTTCTGTAACTACCTCTTGTTTATAAAGCATATGTAGAAGATATGTATGCTGTTATGTTTTTCCCAAAGACACATGACCATGGCTGTCAGCAAACGACTGCTGGCTTTATTTTCTAAGTTTACCTCTTTTCTCTGCTATCTGTCCTCATCTCATTGTCCTCCACTATGCAAAATCCTGCTTTAAACTTGTCTACCATGGCCAAGGATTTTTAGCTTGGTGAGACATTAGTTGGTTAAGTACTTAACTGTTGTTCCTGACTCTTTTTTCCCCTGACTCTTCCTTGACCTTCTCATAACTTTTTTTCTCCACTGGTGGCCTCAGGCAGCTAGACATCTGGAATTTCCTTTTCTCAGCTTGAGCAACACAGCTTGACCTAATGCATAAAAACTGTTGCTGAACAGTGCTTTAATCTAATGGTTTATTCAGCTGTATATTGTATACACTCTGTCACCTGCAGACAGACTTCTGCAGCTAGAAATCTTCTGATACCTATTTCAATTGATACCAAATAAAGGGAAACAAAATATGAAAACAAAGTAGATTAGGTTCATGGAATTTTTCAAGTTTATGAATCTTAGTCTCACAAACAAACTTCATTTGCAAATGGTTGATTTCTTGATTTTAGCTCCTCTTTCTCATACTACTTCTTGACTATAACCATTTCACTTTTTATTGGGAGCCAATGTTGTTCTTTATGAATTTAACTTAGTAAAGATTCTTAAGCAAAAGATGGATTGGCAGCTTGTTTTCTTTTTTTCACTACTTTCTCCTCCACTTCTTTCCGCGTTTGTTTTTCCTGTATAAATCCCTTCCAATGGTTAAATAATTGTATGAAGACAAAGTAGCTCTCTGACCCACGAAGCCCCTTTCCCTCTGTTTTTCTCTCCATTTTGCAATGTCTCACTTTTGCAGAAAAATCGCTGGAGCACATAAATCCAAATGAAGAAGTTGATTGTTATCACATTTGTCTGGCTTTTCTGGCTGGCACTCAACAATCTTATGCATCATTTTTTGGTCATAGGAGAATGCTGATGTGGAGCTGCTTGGTTTTTCTGGCAGTTTATTAAATTTCCTCCCAGCATTTAAAAATCATGAAATTCATATTACTCTTTTAGACCCATTTTCAAATACAAGTATCTATTTGTTAGATCTGTTTGTTGTCAAACACTCCTAGGTACCATGTAGAACAATAATAGCTTCTTGAAATCTGTTAAAATACAGCAACATCTTGGATAACAACGGGATTAGAAAGTGGAAACCATTACTTTTTTTTTTTCTTCTTCGGTCCTGTCCTGCCTTGATTTGTGTGTCTTTGTGTTAGGAGCTGCTAACAAAAAGAAGTGGTCTATAACAAAAATTAGAAACAGTTAATGCATTTTATTTGCATTTGCAAATAAAATTATTTGCAGTTATTGCATTTATTTGATTTGGTTGCTACAAATGCACCTTCTGCTCTTTCTTTTGAAAATTTTCTGCCTGTATAGCAAATAATTTAGTTTGTAAACAAAGACCCACATCACTATGATCAAATCATAACACAGTATTAGTGCTTAATGATCATACAGAAACCTCTGATACAAATAGTGGTACCTAAAAGCTATGTAATTGATTTAACACATTTTATTCTGCTTGAAAATCCATACGGAGAAAAAACTTAATCCAAACACTGAGTTGTACTAAAATAGAAAAATACATGAGGCGGGACTGCCAAATTATTTATTTTTCATTAAGAGAGAAATCACACATAATTACTTGTGCTATATGAGCTTATTTGCTTCAAGTTGTCATGGACATAAGCAGTAATAATCAAAAAAATGAAAACCACTACTAAACTGAATCTAACTAGTTGCTACTAACTAAATGTTAAAAAAGGGAACACTGAACAAAATGAATATTCACTAAATAGTAGTACATTCTCCATAGCTAGAAAGGGCTAAGCATTTTGGAGTATATAAACAGAATTATATGGCTGAAATACAACCAGTGAATGGCTATAATACAGTTTCCCATAAACAAATAAAAATTTAGTTGCTTTTTAAATTAAAGGCTGTGATGTTTTGTGGTTTTATTCAGGCATTTTTGAAACATTAAGTAGTATACATAGAGGAAAAATTGTGAGATCTCAATTTGCATTTCAAATTTTTGTTCCTGCTTAAAGTCTGTTCAGCAACTGATCATGTATCTGAGCAGTGTGAAGCAACATTCAACATCATTCCTTAGCTTACAAACCTGTAACCAGTAACACAGTAAGAATTATCATTACTTGTGACTAGTATACAAGGATTTCATTTTCTATACTATTACGGGCAGCAATAAATGTCCACAGAGCTAGACATATTTTGAATAGTTTCACTATAAGAGAAATTGTCATGCTTTACACCTTTCCAGAGAGTGTATATGCCGTAGTATATATAACAATAGAATTAAAAAAAGAAAGAAAGAAAAAAAAAAAAAACACAGAATTTTATGACTACTTAGGCAATTTTTTAGAATATTTACGTTTGCAGAGTGGAATACTTGTTCTACTAGATAAATACTTTAATATGCATCTGTTTCAAAGTGAGACTGAAGATGTCATTTAAATTGGTTTATGTACCAAGTAACAACATGAAAAGCATTCATTATTATTATTCTCAGAGAAAATTCTGATTCTTTCAAAGACTCTAAAGCACAGTGCCAGAAGTTTAGAATAATTTAGTCAAGGGGTCCACTTGACAAAAAAAAAAAAACAAAAAAACAAAACAAAAAAACAACAAAGAAACTTTAAGATCCCGAAAGTCTGATAGCTACAAAATATTACTGAAACAAAATTTTTTGGATGCTCCAAAAATAAGGCCTCCTATCTTATTATGTTGGACCACGTTGTCACAGATGAATGTTGGCAGTATGGCAGCAGAGGTAGAACGTTTCCATTAATATTCTATTATATTTTATTTCTGTGCAACAGATGACAGCAGAGGCGCAGTCTGACAGAACGAAACCTGACGTGCAAGACTGTATGAAGCAAAGATGCAGAACTGAATTCCTTCTCGAGGAAAAAAATGCACCCAGTGCCATTCATAAATGCTTGATGAGTGTTTGTGGAGTCCAAACATTGGATGTGAGGCAGTGGGCAGTGCATTTCAGCATTGGTGACAGCGACGGTGAGTCACCTCCTTTGGTGCAGATTGTTATGAGAGCAGTATGCAGACTCTTGCTCATTGCTGGTGAAAATGCAGAGCTAATGGTGGTGACTATGTTGAAAAATAGCATTCTGTAGCTGAGAATTTGCTCTATAAAATGGTGTTATGATCTTTCAATCTGTTGTAGACTCTGTGGAAATTAACAGAAGCAGTACTCTCAGAATGACCTATGTAGTTATCTGAGGACAGAGCTTTCTCCAGCTCGTATTCCTCTCTTATTAAAGGCAAATACTTATTGAAGCAATATGTCCCACTTCTATCTTCTTCAATGTTGACTGAATGCTGAAGCCTGAACAAAAGAAAATTCTGAATTTTTATGTTTGTTTTGTCTTCTATTGTAATTTACTGAATGCATTTAAATATGTGGAAGTTATTAGGGTTGTTTGGTCCATAAATTAGTTTGTTAGAGCCACATCCTTTCTCAATGGAAAATCTGTCAAAAATGTTTTAAATATATTGTACTGATATTCTGAATGTTCTACTTACGTAACACATTTAAATTATAAACCAAAACCAATGCCATAGTTCTAAAATTTCAATTTATTGGGTGAATAAAAATGTTTTACAGGAAATCCATCTAGTACTCTCCATTCAATTAAGGAATTCTGACAAACAAATTTCTTGTAACCAAGTCCAGAAAAATAAGGACTGTACACTATCTCAAATGAATAATCTTGTTTCTATCACATTTTAGAGAAGATTCTTATAGATATAATACAGAATAAGTGTTTTTTTCTTTTTTCTTTTTTTTTGTAAAAGTATACAGGTAAAATACATCAAAATAGAACTAGAAACAATGGAGACTTTTTAGTATCATCAAAGTATGTGAGTCATATTGCAAAATTTGGAAGCTTTCAAATGCATGAACCATTTCTACCAATTTGTACACAGCTGTTAGCATTCATGTCTGCACTCCTGCAGGCAGCAGGGATTCAGGAATAAGGTTTGCAGGGAAGAGATACCCCTCGGGGAAGAGAGAAAAGGCAATTTTACATTCCTTTACTGTTCTGCTATAGCATAGATGATATTTTGATTCACCATTGTATTCTCTTGACAATTACAGCACATACAATGAGGATTATGGATAGCATGTATCATTGCAGCTGTGCTTTGCGATGATACTTCAGCGGGCTATATGTAAAGTTGTTGCCTCTGCCTTATTTGGCACAGTTTTTGTTTCGTGTTGCCTAAATTGTCGTGCTTTGGATCTCAGTTCAGTGGGTCAGCTGCTGCTCACACATCACTGGTTATGCTGGTGTGTGCTGCAAGAAGGTGAAATTCATAACTCCATAGATTCATTCTCAATCTGAGGGCATGCAGCTTTCCAGTGGTTTCTCTGAAGCAAGTTGGCTGGAGTACAATTAATGGCAGAAATTTCTTCTCTGGAATAAAGGCGTTTTTATGGCATTGGCAACATCAGGATACTTAAGCCTGTCTACCTTTGAATCATCCATGTAGGTCAAGAGCATTGCATTTTTTTTTTTTTTTTTACTATTGATTTCTGAACATTACTATTAAAATTCAAAGGGAATTTTTTACTAGCAACCTACAGAAAGAGCTATAGATATTTTTCTCCATCTGCCTTCTTTAAGCAGACTTCTATTACTTACTTATGTTTAGATGTGTCTTCTACAAGTTCTGCTGCTTTCTAAAACATCTTTAAATATATGAATAATCTGTGTCTTGATCTAAAAACAAACTGTATTTCTTTAATTGCATTGTTTTGGAAGGAAAGATAGAATCTATCCAGTGTATATGAAGTGTCTTTCACTACAGATCCTTTGGAGAATGCATATCAACAGATTTTAAAATCTTTTATTTCTATTGGTGGTGTTTAAATGCAGGAATTAGAGACAGGGTGTGAGGAAAAGGGGAAAAATTGGACTGGAACAAACCACCATTTCTGCAATGTAGATCTAGGTACCCCTGGGAGCCTGCATATCACAGCAGTTATCTTGTGTTTAAAGACGCTGTTATTGTGGCTCAGTCCTATTTCTCCTATACATACATGGACATTATTTACTTCTCAGGCTACAGTGGAAGACCTTTAATACAAAGCATAGAAACTGATGATGTAAAGTGGCCCCCCTGACCACACATCCACCACTAAAGCTGTCTTCCAGCCACTACTTTCAGTGAGAAAATTTACTTGGTCCTGTATAAATAAACACAGAAGGTTCAGAGCAGTTCTGTTGGCTAATATGAGCTATTTGGAGTAATTCTAATCAAAACAAAGCTGAAAAGTATTTTCACAGCAAATGTTGACTAAGATAGAATGATGTCTCTTAAAATGTCTTACGTGCTGGTCAAGACTGAAGGTTAGGATAAGTAGTTAATTGATAGACCTTAGTCTGAAGCTCCATTTTTCAGCTCAAAATTTTACAGTGACTATTATACTACAGCCAGTCTCATGAAGGTCTGAAATGTTTGATTTATGTATATAAAGATGTATACTTCTATTATTATAATTAAGCTAAGGCATGTTAGGAAATGCATGTTTATCATGGTTTCAAAATCCTTTCTGAGAATTAGCCCCCAGAAAATTGTTTTCTTCTCCAATTTTAAACCAGTAATGTAGATTCCAGTTCTCACTAAGCATAGGAATGTTTATAAACTACATAGGACCAATCAATCCAAATAGAAGTTTTCTGCTTTGCAACCTTTTTAAGAAAGATCTACTGGTATGTGTGGAAATAATTGTTATTGCAAGATATAATTATAAGAGTGGATGACCGTGAGGTTGGATTGTATTTACTTCATGTATTATATATTAGAAGAGAAACAGATTCTTTTAGCTTTCCTCAGTTAAGTACTCAGTTAGTTTTAACAAGTCATTGAAATTAATTGAACGGTTCTTACCTCTTCTCTCAGCAACATGAAAAGACTAATTGAGGAAACTCTTGCACCTTCCTGACAGGATGCTACAAATTAGAGGACATAAATAGTAAAGAAAATAACTAATAGAAGGTAAATCCTCCAGCATCAATGCAATTCTACCATACGTTAGGATATAGGTCATTTAAATAGTACAAAATGAGTTAAACACACAATTGAATCAAAGTGAGAATTATTCCTATTGATACAATCCTTCTACCTTTAGCATGCAGTTTGTATGCTGAGATCTGCTCCCCGGCCAGAACTCTTGAAAAAAGCATGTGAATCAACTTTCTGGGCCTCAAAATACTGTGACCATGGTAAGGAATTTCTCTACACAGTACCGTGATGGATTCACCACACAGGAAAGCCATTCTATACTTTTTACTTTGCTTGTTTAAGTGTTCCAATCAGCCTTCTTCAGCTTACACGAAAGATTTGGCTTTGATTTTAGTATGTTTGAGAACATCAAAATCCTACCAAAAGGCCAGCTCAGAATATGCTTTTATGGGAGTCTGACATCACACGGCTTTTTAGGCTTAGGGAAATACAAACTTGAAAGTTATGACAATAGCCCCTTTGTTTATGCTGAAGCCACTGCAAAATTATTTTCCTGCAGGGGAACTTACATAATTTCTCAGTTATATTTGGCCTTTACTGATGTTACGAGACCCTAACTGAATTATAAAGGCACCTAACCTGTTGACATTAATATAGCCTGTCACTTCTATGGCTTTACAAGGACACAGTTTAAGTTTATTGTGATGTTGTTCACTTCCACAAAAGGGAGCAGGAAATTAGAGATCCATGAGGTTAATGCTGAATAACTATAAAGGTTCATACTAGAAAGGAATTGAATAATAAACAATCACACAAAAAAGGAGTAATTTGTCCAAAAATATCCTCAACTTTCACTAGCACAGGAAATGCTAAAATAAGGGAAATCCTGAGTTATTAAAGTTATGATTTAGATGTTTTATTGAGTGGAAGGGGACTTCCAGACTGTTGTGTTTTCTATTTTTCATGGCTAGTCCTCTCTGAAGTTGGACTCAATGATTCTTGAGGGTCCTTCCAATTCAGGATATTCTACGATGCTATGATACTTTGTTTTGTTTATGTATTTTGACTTCTTCAGATGGCAGTATTTCTTCTCAATGCTTGGGAAGATGTTCATGCTAATATAGTTTGGGAACGGGTAAATTCCTAACCTTGAATATCTTTTTTTTCTATTTAGTTTTTCGTTTGCAAGAAATGTAAAATTGCATTCATTTGTACACTTTACTATCTTAAATGAAAAAGCACAACCTTTTCAAAACAACCACTAAACATTTCCAATCTAAATAATGGTAGTGCTTCACACATCTGGACTGACACGCCAGATTCCAGTTCAATGGAGATAAGTGCTGAAGACAGAAGTGTTTAGAGCAAGAGTGCAAATTCAGCTTTACTATATATACATTTCACTTCTGTCTATAAAACCTGCAACGCATAATTTATTGTAGCACTTGACTATTCAGAATTAAGTACTACCTTTATTTGAAAAAGATTTAGCGTCAGTGAGAATTAACATTCTGGAAATTAGAGACTAATTTAGATCTTGCCCTGCCATCCTGTTCACACATTTATTTAAACTGACCTTGCAATCAAAGCACTCTAATTCTTAAGCAGGTGCTTTCTCTGACATTGTTTTTGGTAACTACTAATGCTTCAATTCTTGATGCGAAGATAGCAAATTAAAAAAATCACTCAGCACATCTTATACAGAAAATGTATATAAAATATGTCACACCTCCTATTTTGATAATTTGGAAAATAGTTAGAATAGCTTCAGTAAACTCGAAACACAGTTACAATGCTCTGCTTGGAATTTTATGTATCATGCTGGGTAGATCAGCTACCTTGACTGAATTTCTTTTTCGATTTCTCTGGTGTTGAGTGGAAATAGATCTGTCTGGAGTCTTTCCACTTAATTTAGTGAAAAAAGTACATAAAGAAATTTAGTTTGGTGTGATCAAAACTCTGTTCTTCAGTAGTGGCTAAACATCAACCTTCTATACTTATTGGAAAGGATCATGTTTTGAAATGTGATAGACAATGTAATAAACAACTTCTTGTTTATCTTGCTTTCTGATATTGGTTTTGCCAATAGTTCATGTCATGAAAGAAATACAGAATTCCAAGAAGTATTTGAATTAAAGACTTTAGTCTGCTCTTCCTGAAATGTATTTCAGGATAATGTAATTCAGTGTTGCTCGGTATTTCAGTGTGCAAATACAGCCTTGGTTTTCCTGATTGTCAGCCTGACTTAGGTACATGTAAACCATGCTTGTATGGAATTGAACAGTTTGTGACGAACTCTGAATTTAAAGTGATATCTTGTATTTCATCAAGTAAGAAGTACTAGACACAAACTGTTCAATTAATGCAAATGGGCATTTTAAAGAAGGGATCGACACTGTTTATTGTTTTGTTTTGTTCTGTTTAATTCTTTGCTCAGATATGTTTCTTTACAGAGGATAAGAAGGATAGAATATGAGCCATATTGCTCATGGCAGTTTAATGTTTGTTGAGGATTATCTATGACAAAAGATTTCTGTCTCAGAAAAATCTGGGGTAAAATCCAAAGATCTCTGAAGCCAATTATAGAGGTGTTTATTCTGTGGAGAATGGATTTTCCTGCTTTGTGACAAATCAATTTCAGGTGATTTTGGTACAAAATATATCAATAATCCAGATGAATGGAAACAACAGTGAGACCCAAAGACTAGCATCTGATCCAACAATTAGTGAGCTCTCAGAGCATTCACTGTTAGGGACTGCTTTTCTATGGTGTCAGAAATGACTGAGTTTGAATCAGAATTTTAGAGAAAACCTTTGGAAAAAAATGAAGTACATAGAGTAGTTTGGAAACAACACTGCTTGAAGTTTCCAGTGATTCACATTTGTTAATATACTGCAATAGTCTTTCACCTTTAAAGCAGCAATGCTTCATGCTAGTTATTTTGGAGAAAAGTTGTTTTCATTTAACATTTTAGAAAAACATTATATTTTTTAATGTTTTAATTAATTTCCATTTTTAGAAAAAGATTAACTTGTGCTGCTTAGATCTTAACTGCAAACATTTCAAGAAGCTGCATTGAGAGCTGTTATCTCAATGCATTTTTACAATGTTTGATGTATGAAAAAATCTTGGAAGCAAATTAAGATTTCAGGCTATGAAACAAGCCCATTTTGGATCTGAATCTGGCTGTCAAGTCAGTTCATTGGATTAATCTGATACAAATGACAGAAATTTCTGGCAAGCGGGAAAAGGTGGGCACACATCTGCAAGGAGAGTGATTAGCTTTGTGGTGTCCTTTCAAAAATCACCCAGGAACTCATTCCCCCACCCACACAGAAGCTAGTCCTTTTTGTTCTTCAAATGTTTATTTATAGGATTATAATGGGGAGATGGAGGAGAGAGGGCTTGTGACTTTGATGATAGTGAAAGTCTGTGCACCCCAAAGGTGGTAAAGGAGATAAGCATTATAGGATTAAAGGATATGACAAATTTGTGTTTCAATTGGGCACATCATTTCAGCCTGAGGTTTCTCTTTGGCTGTCAAAGCAGAAGAATTAAGTAATATATTTGTCAAAGGACAAAATCAGGAAAGATGGGAACTACTCATGATTGCCTCTAGAAAACAAAGAGGAAATCATTTGTAGTACTACTCCTCTGCAAATGCTTTGTGGTCTAATGCCTTGCACTGTCATTTCCTTTTACATAATATTTCTAAGTCAAGGTGGTACAGAAAATTGTATGTGAAGAATAAGGAAGTATATCTAGCTTCAGAATCCATACAAAACTAGTTTTTAGCAATACAATGTATTTTCTGCTCTGTGTCCTGCCTAACTTGCAAAAAGAGCAAAGAAATCAGAAGATAAGTGGAGAAGAAATGATAGCTGAAAACGTATAGAGTCCATAAAATTTATAAAGCTAAAAAAAATGAGGGTTGAAAGATCAGTTTAGTAACCTTGCTTATACAAAGATCAGTCTGTGAATGGACACTGGAGCTGTCAATCCCCCCAATTTCTTTCCTTCTGAGTCTTGGGCAACAAATCTCAATCTCACCTGAACACTGTATTCAGATCACAGCTACAGTGGCAATCTGATGGATGAGCTAGATAAAAAAAAAAACTTGCCTGAATTTGTCAGTGTGAACTAAAAAAAAAAAAAGATAAATAATAAAAAATAATAAAAAAAGCATGTATCAGAGACTGTACTTGTGAATTGGCTAAGTGAACTACTCCTACCCTTCTTAATTCCGGCTTCAACTTGTCTAGGTGCTCTTTAATAAGATATAATGACAGTGGGAAGAAGCAAGAATGCTGTGTTGACCCACTCTACCCTTGACGATGCTTGTCCAGCTTGTGTGGAAATGCAGGAAGAGACAGGAGCTTTTGCAAGACACAGGAGCTTCTCCCCTTTACAGAATTCAAACTGGTAGCCACAACAATAGGGAGAAAGGTTCTGATAAGGAGCTTAAAAATAATTTATTAAGTTGTTTTATTCTAAATCAAGACAACACTGGAATGTAAATAACGGTCAATTAAAGAGAAAAAAGTTGTAAGCAAGAGTAAAAAAGTGTAACAAGAGTTACACTAGACAAAAAATACTTTGTCTCAAATTCAACAAAACATTTCATTTTTGTATTGAACTCAGCAGTAACTTTTCAAAACTTCAGTTTCAAAAGCTGTAGGAAAAGAAATAGATTCCTTAGTTAGTTTACTTGATACATCATTGGTCCTTCCTAAAAATTAACTTATTTGAAAAGATTTAGCTATCATAGGCATTACCTCCACGCACAGTCTATTGCAGAACTTCCTTGATCTTCTACCTGAAGTGACACACCATCATTTTCCTTACATAGATGTAGTAGAGTTCCAAATTCACTTGACAGTGTATGCCTTGTCACTGGATGTAGTACGGTTGAAGTGATGATCAGTAAAATAAAATATCAGTGTGACCATTATTATAGGAGTGACTACAGCATATAACCGTACCTAAAACATTAAAAACAAATGAATATACCTTCCTAAATGTACCAGATAAAAATAATTGGGCTGAGGTATTTCAAGAGAATTTTTTTTATATTTATTTTTTTAAATAGATCTTCATTTACAGATTTTTCTCTGCTTGCTTTTCTTTGCTCTCTGCAATAGATGTCTTGTTCTCTCAATCTTCTGCTTCATTTCATTCTTTCCTGTTGGGTCAAATGGGATGGAGGAGGGCAGAAGGATAAAGTAAGTGGTTTTACATTACATGAGCATTGCTTTATGCCCTGATAGAGGATATCAATCTTCTTTTCTTTGCAGTGTTTTTAAGCTCATTTTCTTTCCTCTAAAGAAGAAATGTATGCATGAACAACTACAGACAATAACAAAAAATAAAACATTATTTCTTGTATTTTTCATTTTGCTTTGGAGAATCCTGTATCCCAAAACTTCTTTCTTAGGAGATTTAATAGTAGTTTCAGATTTCTTCCTTTTGTTTTTTATTTTTTATTGGTCTATGTTTATTTTTTATATTTTGTAGGGGGTAGAAGAATGCAGGGGATGCAAATGAGGAGTGAAATATCTCCAGTGAGAGACATAATAGTTTCTCTAAATTTTCTGAAATTTTCATGCTTATGTGTCAGTCAGGATTACTAATAATTTTGAGAGTTTTATTATTAAGACTGTCAGAAAAAAATAAAATAAAATCAGTCAGGGCTGAGAACATAGAATTTACAAAGAAAGCGAGACAAGTAGCAGAAAGCTAAATATATGACAAGTATTTCTTCTTAAGACCTAGGAAAAGAATTTAACTTCTATGCTGTACCTTTAAAAATAGAGAAATAAATGCTTCACTTTTTTTCCAGTGGGAAGAATGATATTCTGTTTCTTGTTCAGTTATGACACAAAGAACCACGTATTATAAAACCCACTTTATAATACATTTCTTAGAAAATAAGTCCTTTTGCCGATTCTTGGGAATATTACATTAAGTGCAATAAGCAGGTGAGCTGAAACATTTTGCAAGAAACAAGCTTTAGTGGATACCATGCTAGTTAATATCTTTGAACAGGAGTATCCATGCAGTTCTACTCTTAGCAAGAAAGTTACTTTAAGACCCTGATCTGAAAGCAGCACTGATATGGGTGGCTCCATGACAGAGTTCAGTCACTGACTGGATTTAGTGTGCCCCAAGTTCTTGACCTGAGACAGCACCAAGGAGCTGGTGCTCAGGTGCATACATTTGCATGTGAACCAGATTAAAAACATTAGTTCTCTAAGGAATACTTGTCAGCTCGTGAAAGCTGCACTGTTAACAGAAGCATATGTTGTGGAAGAATACATTTTTAAGCTCTCTTAAGAGGTTTGAGTGGAAAAGCTTACCAGAGAATGATCCTTGAACTTGTATAATAGAAACAGGTGTCATTTTCAGGAGTCTTCACATTCAGAGTTCAGTAACATTGTTTTTCTGATAAACAGAAATCCAGGTTCACACTTAATTTTTCAACAGCTCTTTTAGTTACAGTAGTTAATTTCACCTCCTCCTATGATAAAACAAATTAGTATCATTGAAACAGGTGATTTTCAACCTAATAATTTACTCTTTTGACTGATTCTGAATATAAATCCACCAAAGTAACAATGTGCTGTTATGCTGGGGAGGAAAAAGTGTGTTAAAACAAACAAACAAACAAACAAACAAAAAACTGTAAGGAAAACAAAAACAATCAGAAAACAAAAAGTGCAGCAACAGATGCCAATAATTATTTACCCATCAAAAACCAACCAACCAAAACAAACAAACAAAACAAACAAACAAACAAAAAACCCAAACAACTGTCTAGGTTAAAGTGGTTTCACTACTTGCAGCTCTACACAGTCAAGGAATTTCAGCAAATCAGCTTTGACTGCTCAGAAATGTCAACCACTCTGTCAAAAACCCTCTCACATTCTATCTGTATTGATTTTGCTTTCATGTCAAAG
Organism: Meleagris gallopavo; assembly: GCF_905368555.1. Lineage (NCBI taxonomy): Eukaryota > Metazoa > Chordata > Aves > Galliformes > Phasianidae > Meleagris > Meleagris gallopavo. The sequence continues at coordinate 72,116,052 of NC_139435.1, forward strand.
ATACAAGGCTGTGACCTGCAGAAAGGAATCGTGCATATGGGATACAGGGTCTTCCCCCGTGCTGATCCACAGTTTTTGCAGGCAGCATCTGCCCTGGGGCAAAGATCTCTGGTGAGAACTCTGCCCTCTGGAGTTTCTCTACTGGTCACTTCCAGAAGAAAAATTTCACTTAATCCTGGATGCAAAAACAAAATGCAACAGTGAGAAGAAAGAGAGAAAAAAACTAAGCATTGTGGCTTGTTTTAAAAGGACTGAGGTCCATCATTTATAATCAATATTTACAGAGCCCTGCAGTTGTTACTGCAGCTTAGAGCTTTACAGAAACTACAGCAGGAATGAAGGGGACAAGGAAATATTTGACCTTTGGCAGCAGCTAGAGTTTGCTGGATTATGAAGATTGATAACTTGGTCATCTCCCACATTAACAGCACAGAGTCAAAACTACATGGACCACTGACACTCACCTGACTTCTCCTCCCTCCACAATATCCCAAAAAAGAGAGACAAAAAAAAAAAAAAAAAAAAAAAAAAAGATTTCAGATTCACTACTTTATAGTCCATTGATTAAGTTCTCTCTATTTATAAGGAATACCTAAATGAGGCTGCAATCAGGGCATTCTTACCATGCTAAGAAAAGTCAGATAAACAACAACATCAACCAAAAAAACAACCAAACAAGCCAGTTTGGGTTTCATTATCCTTGCAGAGATAGAACAGTTAAAAAATAGTTTTTATTGTTTCTGTAATTCTATTCCTTTTCTAGGCCTTCTCCAAGTCAATTAATGGATAATAGAGCCTCTAATTTGAAATTACTGTTTCTCTTGCCCTTGGGATTGAGTCCCTCTTCTGATATATCTTATCCTTTCATGATGAGAATTCACCAAATTAAACAATCAGTGTTGTGGCACCAGTCATAGAATAAATCAAAACATTGCATTCAATTCTGCAAGACAGAGTTTCTGTGTGAAACTAAACTACTGTGATAACAGCATATACAGCTATATATTTCTTTTATGGAGTAGAGGAAGGATTCCACTAAAAGGCATGTATGGAATGTGTGCATACATTCTGCTATTGATGGTAACTTACCTGTTTGTGTGAGATAATGCAATGCCTTGGACAGGAAGTTGGGATAAGGTGAGGAAAGAAATCTAGCTTAAAGAGAACGTATTATTCCATATTTTCCTAGTTCAGTACATCTGATTTGTACTGAAGTTAATATAAGACAGTGTTTGCTGATGCCAGATCAGTAAACATTGCTGTATGAAAATCTAATACCACATAATGTCAGTCAATAAGAGGGGAACATTTCTTTGCATTCAGCTTTCTCCCAGGGAAAGTCTCATCACATCTCATTAATGACTCAAAGGATGTTGCACAACCGTGCAGCTGCAGGTTGCCTTAAAACCTCCCACAACACACATTCCTGCAGAACAGCCCACTTGCACGGTGTGTGTACCTAATGCCAATTGCACTACTGCAGCAGAAATTAGGACTGCATGCAATTCACTGAGTGCAGACTTCAAATCTGGTCAGCCAGATTACACAAGAAAAATAGTACCATAGAACTACTTCAGAGGAAATCTTCTGTCCCAGACATCAGGGAACCTTTATATACCATCATTTTTTTGTTCACTGTTCATTACTAAAGTTTATTATGCACACGTCAAGTAAATCTACTCCCTTTCCATCAGGGCTTTCTTATAGAAGACACTGTAACTGGATTGTTCTTTCGTAATGCAAATAAAGTATTTAGCATTGACTAGCTATGTATTTGCAGACAAATAGTATAATCTTATTAAAAGTGCAAGAGATAGGATCTGCAAAACTAACATCTACTAACATCTGTATCCCAATTTATACTAAAAGACTCAGAGCCCTCTTTTTACTAAGGAAATCTCAAAGCACACATACACAAAATACAATAGAGACTTATAAATTTTTCTGTCAAAAATAAGCTTTATATTTAAATAATCACATTCTCCTATGCCCTGGCTCTGAGCTTTGAGTCATGATGAGGTGGAAAAACATTGACATCTACCTTGTGGGTCTGAGTCTGGAAATCCTAAGGAAGAGTAAGGGAAGGAGTACGTCTCATATAAAGATCAGGAAGTTTAAATGCAGAACAGTATACAGAAAATTGATCTTATGTTAGCAACTGCATTTTTGTCGTGTCCGTGTCCAGCACATTTTTCCCCCCCACTCTATCCTAACTATCCTGGTTGTGAAGCATATTATATTTTAATTTTTCACTTTTGATACATGTATATGATTAACTAATAAGAGGTTTTCAACCTCAGTGCATTGTCTATAATGCAGTGAGTGTCAGGACTCCTAGCACTGAAATGTTTTGTGTGCATGTATATATACACACATACAGAAGATTCCTATTTCTGGATTAAAACAGTAATTATAGAGTAGAGGTCCCTGAAATCAGTAGATTTTACAAAGAGAGAGATGTTTTACCTCAACATCAGAAAGGAGGTTTTTCTAGGAATTGTTTTCAGTTTGCTTTGTCCATAGTTGACCACAAAGGATCCATGTGCTGTCTGAGCCCCTCACTCAAATTATGTCATGGAGAAATCTTATGATAGCATAAGGTCTGCTGAAAGAGAATATATTGAGACCGAATCTGCTCATTGTGTCTGCCAGCCACTGCTTCACACAGAACGTGAGCATTGGCTTAATATATTGCATCTCAGGTTTAGGATTCTAATACTTTTAACATTCAAAAGCATGAAGTAAAATTCCCCTTTGACCAACTCTTGGCAGACGACTCTACTTTCCAGAAGGAAATAAATCTTGAACGTAGACTTCGGTGAAAATTTTTATTTTGTAAGAGTTTCAAAATAATGCCTTGCAACAGTAAGTCTGACAAGACTTTAAGTGTAGCACAACAGTGCTGCCAAAATCAACTACTCTAATATTCCTTTGATAGAAATCTCTCTTAAATTGTAAAGAAACCAGTCCGGCTCAACAAGGACCTGCTGGTAAACCTGAAGGGAAAAAAAAAAACAAAACACAAAAACCTCACATGAATTGCCATGGAACTCTAACAGACAAGAGTTCCTTTTCCCAGAAAACAAGAAGATTTCAACTTAACAATTCAAATGTATTACAGTAACCTTGCAAAATATCAGAATTCAGTATGATGTCTTATACTTTTAGCCACTATGAAGTCTGCTGGAATCAACTGAATCATAGAATCATCAAGGTTGGAAAAGACCTCCCAGATCATTCAGTCCAACCATCCATTACGAATATTTATCACTAAACTATGTCCCTCATTACAACATCTAACCATTTCTTGAACACTTCTAATGCTGGTGACTTGACTACCTCCCTGGGCAGCCTGTTCCAGTCTCTGAACATTTATTTCCTAATGTCGAGAACAGATGTACAGGAAGGTTTAAAATCCCAAAAGTAAATCTCCTCAGCAATACGTATAGGAAATCTTTAAAATCATTGCAGCATTTGCTGAGTGGAAAGAATCACCTTTTAATTCACTCTGTACTAGAAGTTCTGCACCTTCCTCTGGGCGACATAGGAAGACAGAGGGGCAAAATTCCTTCCTGAATTTCTGTTTGTGGAGTTCCAAAGGGGGCAAGGGGAAGATGAAGGCAAAACAAAACAAAACAAAACAAAACAAACAAACAAACAAACAAAAAACCACAGAGAGAGAAAAAGAGATAGCAAAGAAACAGGATATTTCCTCCACTTAGATAACATTCTGTGGACAGTTCTAAGGAAAATGCAGGCATATGTTAAGAATGTGGAACATATATTTTGTGTGTTAAGAACTAGCAGCAAGCAACAGCAAGATACTTTTTCATCAGGAATGAAGTCACCACCTCAGCAGAGCAAGAGGAACTCCCTGTCAACAAGCAGTTGCCATGTGCCATTACTCTTCTGTGTGGCAATTGCAGGGGCTCTGATGTGGCAGGGTGGGGCCAGAATACATGTCACTCTGCAGTTACACAGGCAGCCCCTGCGGGGAGAGCAATGCAGAGCGTAGCTCTCTTTTTCTTATCAGTTTTTGCAGGCAGGGCAAGCAGAGAGGATAGAGTATCCCTCCCCACCAGGAAGTCCAGATCATCTATCAGCTGCCTCCCAAACAGCAGATATAACCATGGTCTCCACTAAGCAGAAAGCTCTTAATGAAACGAGTGTGGCCATGCAGACTGAGAGCTAGCCCAGAAACACAGCTGTTCAGCTCTCTGGCTGCACGGAGAACCTAAGTCTGCTGCTGCCTCCAGAGAATGGTAAAGATGCCAGTTGTGAGAGGTATGAGCAGGTAGGTGACCTACTCAGTGTCAGCAATTTACAGGGTGATTCAGCGTGGTTCCTTGAGTAGCGGGGCAGGGGGACACACAGATCCTTGCCCCAGGAAAGGGAAAAAGGGAAAAGGGAAGAGAGATGGGCCTAAAATAATAGGGAATAAAATAAATCCAGACAATGCCATGATCTTTGGTCCAAGTCTTTACAAGATAATTTTTAATTGAGTCCCTTTATTTGACTCAATTTTTTCTAGAGTACCACGTTGCCACAGGACTTGTTTCTCGAGACCCAGTATGGTGTTTTGGGTGGTAACGTGGGGTACTGCATATGTTTCATGCCACCCACTGGTTGCTTCCACCATGGCAACCATTCTTCACCATGCTTACCACTGTGAGATCATGGCAAGGTGACATAATCAATCTGCCACACCTGCCCATATTTATACTTTTGCTATCACCCTTCTCCCCAGAGAGGTCTCATCTTCTTGGCTTGTTTAGCTGTGGTGCATATGTCACATGTCCTGAATATCCTGTGCAGTAAGCATCCATAATTAAGTCCACCCTTGGTCTCTAGCCCATTTATATGTTGCATCTCTCCCTTGATAGTTTGAGGTCTTACAGGCCCACCAAGCTAGAAATAATTCATCCTTGTTTTGTCAATCCAAGTCTATTTGAGCCACTTCAATTTTGGCAGCTCAATTTACCTGATGGCTATTTTGTTGTTCTTCAGTACCCTGACTCTTGGGCACACGAGCATCTACATGATGCACCTTTACAACCATATTCTTTATTTGGGTAGCAGTGTCTCCACAGTTTAGCAGTCCAAATAGGTTTATCTCTTTTTTGCCAGTTTTGTTCCCACTGCTGTAACCATCCCCATAAGGCATTTGTCATTGCCTGTGAATCAGTATTAAGATAAAGCATTGGCCACCTCTCCTATTCAGGAACAGGAGAGACAGTTGCACAGCCTTTACTTCTGCAAATTGGTTTGATTCTCCTTTTCATTTGGCGGCCTTGCAACTTTTTGTGTAGGACCTTCCATCTGCGATGCTTTCTTGCAATATGACATGATCCATCAGTGAACAGGGCATATTTCTTTTCATTTTCTGGTAGCTCATTGCATGGTGAGGTCTCTTTAGCATGTGATACTTCTTCTGATGGTGATGTTCCAAGCATTTTACCTTCAGACCAGTCTATGATCACCTCTAGGATTCCTGGAAGGCTGAGGTTCCCCAGTCCACTTACTCCAAGTTGCATCAGCAGTATGATAGGCGGAGGAACCTTTCCTTTAAACATCCTGTTTAGCACCAGTCAAGCAGTCAAGGTGCAGGAGCTGCATTTCAGTACTGACTAATTTGGAAGCTGCATGAACCCTGTCATACGTAGCTAAGATCTTTCTTCTCAGTCAGTGTGTTGCACTATTCCAACTCTATCTATGCTCGACTCCAGAATTCCAGGGGTCAGCCTTAAGTCTCTCCTGATGCTCTTTGCCACAGACTCCAAGCAGCAGTGTAGAGGATGCTCTTTACATCCTGTCCCATCCCTACTGACCCAGGGCCACAGCTCAGGCTATCACCTGTTTAATCTGCTCAAAAGCCTGCTGCTGCTTAGGGCCCCATAAAAAATTATTCTGCATTATCTGATAAAGGGGGCTTACAACAAGTCTGAAGTTTGGAACATGAATTCCCAAAACACCCAGAAAAGACTGTGACTCTTTCTTACTAGTGGGAGGAGACATAGCAGCTATTTTGTTGACCACATCCATTGGGATGTGATGACATCCAACCTGCCACTTAATATCTAGGAAATGAATTTCCTGTGCATGTTTTTTCACTTCACTTAATAGCAAAATCAGCACTCAGATAGATATGGATTATTTGCTCTCCTCTCTTAAAAACTTCCCCTGCTGCACTGCCCGACACAAGAGAGTAGTGAATTCACTACATGTGATCAGGAGCATCATCTTGTTCCAGCACAGTTTGAAACACTCCATGGCAAATAGCTGGACTACTTCCACCCATGGGGCAGATGGATTCTATTTACCCTAACATTCCATTTCTTTATCTCAGGCATCAGATCATCTTTGAACGGGTATTTTTTCCTTACGGCAAATAACATCCATTACCAGATGCGAAGGCCTCATCCCTGCATGTACTGATACCTCTGTCATTGGCTCAGTCTCTAGCAAAGCCACTGAGATGGCAAGCACTGATGTTACCTAAAATACAATACTGGCAGCGCGGGACCCCGGCCGCGGCTCTTACAAAAATGCAGCCCTGCTTTATCTATTAAAATGAATATGATGAATGAATATAAATAATATTATTTTTTATTTCTAAACTTGTCTTGTGGGAAATTGAATGATTCCCCCTCAGAGCTGTTGGTCTTTCCTCATTCTCACATAGTTCTATTTTAGAAAATGTATACTAATATAAACTGTCAGGTATATCCAGTGGACCCCAGGAGAATTAAGAAAATCTTTATGTGATACACGTGAGAATTACAAGATTCTTGTTGTGACTGGACTTTTCTCTCTGTTGATATGCAAGTAGGTTATTTGTTTCTATTCATTATTATATAAGGATGTCCAATCTCAAAATCAATATTTGTTAATGAAGATTTTTAGTTTGTAAACAGCAAGGATGTTAACTCTGCACAAAAGTCCTACATGCGCTCCTCCCAAAAATGTTTCTCTTGAGTCAACCACAACAAATTTAGCAATACTGAGATCTTGTTCTTTAGTTCATGTTTTAAATGAGGCTAAAGCTCTAATTTCACAGAATCACAGAATCGTAGGGGACCTCTAAGAGATCACCAAATCCAACTTCCCTGATAAAAGAAGGCTCCCTTCAGCAAGTCTGTCACAGTTGGTTCTAAAGCTGAAAGATAATTGTGGTGAATATGGGAAAAGAAAAAGCAGGGAAGGAATACTCATCTGTATCTGAAGACCTGGGTTCACAGAGAAGACTCCATAGAGGAGAGATCTCCAGAAAGAGATCCTTCCCCAGTGGCAGTCAGCCCTTAAATGGGATCTAGGAGAGATGCAACCAGGCTCCATCCCTTCCAATGCCTTCACCTGTGCTCCCACACCTCAGTCCTTTCCTCAGGTGATCAATCAGTGATTCAGGCTGTGACTCAACAGTTCTGTCATGGAATTAACGAGATCAATTTACACCTGTGACAGGGGGCAGTAGGCCCTTGCCCTCCGCTCCCCACCCCACAAAATGGGAAGGAAGGGAGGAAAACAAAAACAGCAGCAACAATCTATGGAGGAAAACTTATTTTACTATGATATCGGAATGCAAGATAACACAATATAATACAATCTGATTGAAATTGAGACTAATAAATCAAATAAAATAGGAGAGAGAGAGTTCCCGAGACTGATTCAAACCTGAAAAGCTTGGAACGGCCAGGAAAGCACCTCCAGCACCCACTGCCAGGCAGTAAGAGACCTCCGCACCTGGAAGGGCCAGATCCCATGACTTCTGTAATGTATAGGGATAGGTGCCTGGAATTGGAATTTAGATCAGTGCAGATTAGGTGCATTCTAGAATGCAAATGCTAAATTAACACTTTAACTCCCAATACACTACATGATGTTTTGATGCGGAATACTGAAAACCAAAAACAAACAAACATAAAATCATGACAAGTTCCCATATAAAGTCACATAAGTAAGCATTCATGAAGGTCTTGAATATCTTCAGAGAATGAGACTACATGAATTCTGTGCAGCATGTTCCAGTGTTCCATCTCTCTGACAGGAAAGAAATTCTTTCTCATGTTAGTATGGAACTTCCTATGTTCCAGTTTCTGCCTGTTGCCTCTTTTCTATTGCTTAACTGCACTGGGAGGAATCCATCTCCATCAATTTGACTCCTGCACTTTAGATTTTTATAAACAGTTACAAGATTCACTCTCAGCCTTCTCCAGAATGAAGAGATCTCTCAGACTTTCCTTAATTGGGAGATGCTCCAGGCCTCTAATCATCTTTACCACATTCTGTTGGACTCTTTCTAGGAGATCCCTGTCCTTCTTGAACTGAGAAACCCACAAATAGACATCATACTCCAGATGTTGCCTCATCAGGGCAGAGTGGAACAGGGAAGATCACATCCCTGGACCTGCTGGCAAAGTATCTTTTAGACCCTACTGGTTACAGACGCTGTATATATGTATATATTTCTCAGTAGCACCACTTCCCTTTTTGTTGCATTGTCAGAAAAATGTCCTGTTACTATGCAGACTGTGACAAGGATGTGCCATGCTGGTGTGACGGACATGTACACATGAAACTGAAAGATGTGACTAAGAGCATGGGATGTATCAGCTCTGAATTTGTGCAGAGAAAGGAAGTTCAATGTGATGAAGTCTGCAGCATTGACTGCAGATGCCCTTTAAATCACAGAAGACAAGATGCTCATAGAGATGTAAGTGGAAATAGTATCAACTTTCTACAGGTGGAAAATTGTTTCTTCTGCCTAATCATTAAAATGAATAGACTTATATTACAAATTTTATGAATGCTTGAATACATACGTGAAGGGAATTGCATTAATATTCATATATTTTTACTAGTGCTGAATCATCATGATTGAAGAGAAAAACGAGTTAACAATGCCTTTTAAGTGCTTCTCTTATGGAATTACAGTAAATCATTTTTAAAATCCTGTTTTTTTTCTACCATAGACCAGAGCTCTTTGTAATTAAAGTACAAAGAAATTCCTGCCTTCTGACTCCCATATCACAGCTGAGTTAAGGATGTCTCTTCTGCTTCAAGACTGAAAGTAAATAAAACTGAGATATGGCCATGGGTTTTCAAGACGTCTTGAGTTCATGTGGGACAAGAAGACAAAACACAGCACAAATACCTTGCTGAATAGGTATGTTTCACTTGCTACATTAAGTTAAAGGACTATATTTCTGGACACCCATTTCTTTTAAAAAGTTCTGGAATAGATAGAAAATGGTGGCCATAAAACGTGTTTTCCAGATGAGTGCAGTGGATGCTGGGAGGGACTTACAAAAATAAATTTCTGTTTCTGAGGCAGCTGTGTAGACCAGCAGCCCAGCATAAGACCTTTAGAAGACTTCAGGTAGCCGAGTTGCTTGCTATAGAGCAACCAAGAATCCACACAACAGATACAAGAATAAAGCCTATTTACATTAGTAAATACATTGCCTACTAATGTGATTGTGAAAATATCAGTCTATTAATTATAATGCAATTTCCTTATATATATATATATATAAAAAAAAAGATGAAAGAAAGTGAGAAACAGGAATTTTTTTTTTTTTTTCATTGTAAGGCAATATGATTTTAAGCAAATAAAGTTGTCTTCCTGCTTGTGACTTTTTCATTGTATGTCTGCATTACAGAAAAATTAACAAAACTATTTCATCCCAGATATGGCCTCTGAAATATTCACCCACATTTGACTTGCAAATATAAATATGAATTCATGTTCACTCCTCAGATATTTAAAATAGGTTAGCAGCTGAAATTGTATGTGTCTGAGACTGGAAGAGAAAACTGGGTCTAATGACAGCAGCATTTTGATGAGAGCCCAGCTGCTTCTCTACGGTGTTCTCATTCAGCTTTGTCTCCTGCTCTGGCTTGGATATATCACCTGGACTGAAGTTCAGCACCTTAATCTAAATTTACCTTTTACCATCATCATCATGAAAGAAAGGGTTACTTTTGAAAATATATACCACTGAGTGGTGCTAGCAACTTCTACCACACAAATAATTGAATTATATTGTGAATAACATTACTTTAAATGCCTGGTTTTGCTCTACACTGTAAGACATGCTCTTAGTTTAATACTTTGGATAATGAGATTTACTTCTATGTTTTGCAGTAAGAGGGTAAAAGAATCAGTGGCATTATTCTTGCAAAACATGGAGAGTAATAGTTATTTTATGGTATCACAAAGAAAATAAGCAAGAAAGGTGTCAGAAGATCATTTAAAAATGCCACTTAAAGCTTTTTTTTTTTTTACATACTCACTGAGAATGATTCAAATACAAGATATTTGATCAAAGTCACAGTGTCAAGTAAAGTGAATCATTTGTTCACATACTTAACTTCAGCAATTGAATTAAGCAAATGCTTAATTAGCTGCATGTTATGTGCTCTCTCCCTCCGTGATGACTCATTCTGGCTCACAAAAATCTTGGGTTGAAATAGCTCTAGTCCAAGGGACGGAGTGCAGAGGAAATAGCCAAGACAAATATGTGTGTGTGTATTTAAACATGCATATAAATTGAGTGATTCTGTGATTTCAGAAATCTATTCTCATGAGCACTGTGAGGCAAAGTCTCTCAGTCTTTAATTCTGAGGATAAGCCTATTATCATAACTGACTTATTCAAATGAAATTATTATACAAACCAAAACCAAAACCAGACCAATCAACAAACCAACCAACCAACAAAACAAACCCAAAACCAGCACAGTTTTATCACAAACAGGATCTGTGGATATGCAGTTAAGTATCTGGCTTTGTAAAAGTCTTGCTCTGTACATATTACACAAAACAGCTGAAAGCATGAGAAGTTTGATCACAGGATGCAGAACAGCAAGTCAGAAAAATAACACAAGGAACCTAAATACTGCGTGTAAAATAGTGAAGAGAGCTTTCTTGAACCCATTAATATATATGTTTCTATACAGTCTTTACTATCTGAATAGTGAAAACAACCTGAAATGCACAGGTTCTGGGGAAGATATTTCAGGGTTTGCCATGATTTAATTTCTTTGAAAGTGCTCATGTGAAAAGAAGTAGATATATTTATGTGGATGACATTCAGGGTAAATACTCTGAATATAATGCCTCTTGTTTTATTATGTTGACCCATAACATCAGACACAGATATGGGTGGTGTGGCAGTAGAAGTGGAACTTTCCCACCAGTATTCCAATATTCCATGTTGTTGCTGTGTGACAGACTGCAGCAGAGGGGCAGTCTGACCAAATGGTGTCTGACATAGAAGTGCATATGAAGCAAAGGAAAAGAACTGAACTCCTCCCTGTGGAAAAAACTGCACCCATTGACATTCCTTGGTGCTTGCTGAATGTCTATGGAGACTAAACAGTGATGTGTAATTTCAAAACCCAAATTCAATGACGGATGGTCATCCCTTGGAAGAAGGTAGTTTTCAGGATGGATGTGTTTGGGTACTATACTGAGAGGTTATAATGAGATTATAGTGAACTAAGTTCACCCAAAGGAAGGTATTTCATCAAAAAAATGACAGCTCAGGTTAGCAAATATGCAGCTTATCAGTTTTGAAGTACCATCAAGTTTGCATTCATAACAGAGGCTAATTATGGAGTCTCCACTCTGCTCCATGCTCCACGCCTTTTTCTCTTAGAGTCAGCACGTGAAACTCTCTTGATGTTGCCAGCACCTAAGCACGTGTGGAATGAATTTCTGATTCACTAGATGCACTCTGTTTCTGTACCCCTGTGAGCAGTGCTGTATCTTAATTCCCAATGAACAGTGCACCAAAACTTTCAAGTCACTTATAGCAATTATCCCACGATATTCAGAGAATAACTATTTAGACAGATAACTATAACTACTTCAAGGTAGTGGCCTCAATGGTGACTTCACAAAGTCATGAAAATATTAAAAGATTTCTCTTTTCTTTATATATATGGTGAACTTGAATTTTCTGTTCAAACATTTCTAACAATGGAAGTGTAACAGGCAAGCCAATGTCTGAGGGACAATGAACATGCTTTTGTGCGTGAAAACATATTTGAATTAGTCTGCCTAGTGCAAATCTCACCAAAGTCATTGCCAGTGTTTCCCCAGGGTTTTAGCAGGATTTAGAGTAACTGTCCGAAAGAATGATGAGCTCCAATATACACAAGTAGAGCAGATCTTTGTATTTATGCTAGAATGCTTAGCTTTCTGATGATGACCTCATTGAAATGTAGCTATCTGTCTTTAGATCGGCATTCAGTGTTCAGCTGTCTTTTAGCTCCTCTCCCAGACCTTCTGTTATTTTCAGCTCAAGGCAGAAAAGACATTCGGGTCAAATGGCACCTTTAACCTTATGCTAATATTGACAGTCAGATCTGCAAATTCTTCAGCCTTCGAATTATTGCAAGAGAAAGAGGAGGGGTAAGAGGAAAGCAAGTAAATAAAAGGCAGGAAAAGAGAGACATGTTCAGGATATATAATTTCAAGGCTAGTAACAGGATCAGTGTTCTTGCTTTGATAACGTAGAAGCAGTCCAGAGGTAACCTTTTTGCATCTACCTTTATATACTCATACTTTCTGACTTAGTTTTTTTTAATGCTTTGAGTAGATGTGGAGTATTCATTGCACTGAACTAAGCTTGGTAGCTCCAAGGCCAGCAATTTCTTAAAAGAATTGAAGGATTTTATCCCTACTACAAAGCAATGATGATGTGGCCTGGTTGCTCCAGACCAGAACTGGCTAATGCATAGCTGAGGGTACAAATAAGGAAAATGCATCTCCTTCAACCTTCTCTGTAAATGTAACCTTATTAGCAATATTCTCCTTCCCATATGTCTCTCTTAAAATAGAAAGCTTTGAGTTGCTACACATAAATTTTATTTAGAAGGTTATTCTATTAACATTTATTTTAGATTCTAACTACTTCAGGGAGGGAAATGTCATTTGCAATCAGTTTAAATTGTGCTTAGTAGAATGGTGTTCTGACCTGCTGTAAACATTACAGCTGTCATACATAGATAAATAAGCATCTCCCAGTTTAGTAAATGTCTGTAAATCAGCATTTTCAAGGTCTAGTAGAAGTAAAAAAAAAAAAAAAAAAAAAAGGCATAATTATGATATTTCAATTAAATGAACTTTACAATAAACCTCTTCCCCTTTAAATGGCCTGTTAGATTTAGGGAAAGGATCAGTGTTTCTGTCCTTGCCTCCACCAAAAGCATTCACTCATCTAAGTGCATAATTTCTCTTGTTCCTTTCTAGTTATAAATCACGATGTAGCATAAATAGTTCAGAGAATTTATTTGTAGGAAAAAAAGGGAATTTTTTTTTCACTCAGTGATATGTCTGTGAATTACAAGGCTGTATATTATTAAGACCGTACTTTGTCTGGGACAATGTAGTTTATTTGTCAGTAGAGCTAATCAAAGAGAAGGCAAAGGCCTTAAGGCTGTACATCCAGCAACCTTCATTCGGGATAATGTTCTAGCATATTGGAAAGATTTTCAGAACACTTTTTGTACAGTCCAGCTGTCTGCCACGCAACCTGAAAGTCCTTATTTACAAGAATTCTCAACCACCACTGATGGTAATTATGTACAAAACACTCTTTTCATCTCATGCTCATGAATACATCTTAAAGTAGAGCTGCTCACTCAACACCTGTGCATACTGCATACAACTCACCTTTTGATCTCATCATCCATTTAGATTGCTAAAATGAATCTGTGCTTGCAGTGGACATTTCCATGAGTGATTAGTTATATTCTTTGTTCTTTTTTTAAAAGAGGAAAACATTATTATTATTATTTTCCCTTTGATATCCATGTAAGGCACACCACTTCATATTTTCTTTGATAAAATTGTACTTTCTGTAACTTATTAGGAATTTTGTGTTAGGAGCTTTTTATATAGAAAGCAGTGAAGGGTGAGAAAACATTAAAAACTGCAGAGAAAACAATTTATTATATCCTGTGGGAGTAAAGAGCTTGTTTTAAACTCATTTTCCATGTAAATAGGATTAAAGTAAAAGATTAAACTTGATGCTGTAATTGTTATTCACATGAACTTCAAACAAATTTAATTTTTTGATCATCCTTTAATGATAATATCCAGAAAAAATAGGTTTTCTTCATTCTTGCATTTGAAATAAAATTAATCATACTGCAGTTAACGGATTTTTATTATTAGCATGCCTGACAAAGAATATTTGGTACACAGAGAATTAATAGGTGATCTCCATTTAACTAGAAGTTCATAAAAGAATATATATTTGATACTTGTTCTAATCCTATTCTTCTATCTATAATCTAGAAAGCATTTAAGCAAGTTCTTCAGCATATTGAATTCTCTCCTTGGTCCTTTCTCCTTGGTCACATCAGCTGCCACGTTGTCCTGAGAGCGCAAGTCTCTGTGTAAAAGAGATACAGGACTCAATGGACAGAGGTGAGAATGGCAGAAGATCTGACCTGTGCATCACATTCATTTTGCCTCTTACTGGTATGCAGAAGAATATTTTGAAGATAATCATGCATGTAATACAAACCTGTGTGTATTGAATTGACTCTCTTCGGAATCCTTCACTTCCAGCACTTGCTTTGTGGTCAGTACATGAAAAGTACACATGGCGTGATGGTGGTCTGCACTGTCTCTGCTGTACACATTTGAAACAGAAACTGAGCATTTGTTTAAACGCGTACAACGCTGCACAACCTTCATATTTAAAAGCTCCTTTTCCTTTTGTTTTCTGAAATCAGACTTTTACTATATGTGTTCAAAATAGGAAGCTACTCTTCCATTTCTTCTAGGCTCATGTATTATTGAGTAACCAGCTAAAAATAGCTCTACAAGCATAAGGCTAGTGGAACTATTCATTTAGAGTCAAGGAAAAGGCAAGAATTTCGTCTGATTATATCATTAGTGATGAAAGACAATGTTAGATACTCTCACACTTCTTTCTTTTATCACTACATTACTCTTGCAATATTGGTAATATGCATTGTGTTTCAGCAATGAACTCCTTTTGATCTGACCTTCACACAGCAAAGCAATCTATTGTTCTTGGTTTATGCAAAAATATATCTGTTTTAAGTAAAAATCAGAATAGAAAAGTGCAGTTGGAAGGAATCCTAAAGACCATCTAATCCAACCACTGGATGAAATAAAATCTTTTTTTTTCTTTTTTTTTTCCCCCCCCCCATACTTGGTAACATCAATCGATGAATATGCTAACAGTTTAATCATCAGCCTACATACAAAGGAATGAGAGCAATTTCTATCTGTAATGTGGACAGGAAAACCACTGCTAAACTGCGACCTTCGAATTAAGTCATGCTCTTCTAAAATTAGGTCAAGGCTGAAAATAAGGATGGATATGATACCAATCAAATTTATGTGACTTGAATGTCTGAGCTTTTGTGGATCATTAGAATTAGAAAAAAATGCTATCCTTTTTAATCACATTCTTCTATATGAAGTGTTTTACAAACGTCTTACAATAATCATTTAATCTCAGACTTGACAAGTAACTAAGGCATTTACCACGAGTCAGCTGCTGCCTGAATTCTAGAGTTTTTGATCCATGTTGTTTGAAAATATGCATTTTTTTTTGGACCCAAGAGGTGGAGGGGAAGGAGGAGAAGAGAAGGGAAAAGCAGCACAACAAAATGTGCTTGACAAACACCTCCTTCTGTAAAATATGAAACCAGCCATACAAAGTGCAATCTTATATCACTTTAACTCGCTTCAGCTTAGTCTTCTCTTGTATCACATGCAGCTCTATTTTTTACTAACAGCAAGCAAGACAAATAGATGAGTGTTTTGAGGTGTGGTGAGCTATTACAGAAAAGAAATAAAAACATGGTATTTATTCCAATGCGACATTCTTAAGTTGTGTTTACTTTTACTTAATCATAGAATTATAGAAATGCTTCAGCTGGAAGCACTTTTAAAGATCATCTAGTTCCAACCTCCCTGTCATGGGCAGAGTTACCAACCACAAGATCAGGCTGCCCAGTGCAACATCCAGCCAAGCCTCGAATGTCTCCAAGGATGGGGCAACTTCTCTAGACAACTGTTTCCAGTGCTTCACCTCACTCTTATATCTCAATTTGATCAGCAGATCTTTGTTGAGCCACAATGGTTTTCTGCTTCCTCTGCTTGATTTCTTACACTTGAGAATGGAGAGTTCTTGTACTCTAAGAAAGGCTTTCTTAAAGAGCAGTCAGCTCTGCTCCGTTCCTTTGTCCCCAAGAACAGCTTCCTAGTGTTTTTCTCCCCCTCATTCATTAAGCAGCTGGAATTTTACTCATCTAAAGCTCAGAGCCCTGACTTCAATCTTTGCCGGACCCATCTTTCTCGAGATCATAAAATCATGGTAGCTGTAGCCCAGACTGTCTCCGATTTAACATCTTTTATGATCTCATCTACATTGGTGAGCATCAGGTTGAGTAATGCTTCACTTCACAGAATCACAGAATCACCAAGGTAGGAAAAGACCTACAAGATCATCCAGTCCAACCATCCACATATCACCAATAGTACTCACTAAACTATGTCCCTCAACACAAAATCCAAACTTTCTTTGAACCTCCAGGGTCGGTGACTCCACCACCTCCCTGGGCAGCCCATTCCAGTGCTTGACCACTCTTTCAGAAAAGTGGTATTTCCTAACGTCCTTCTGATTGGTCTGTCCAATATCTGGACCAGAAAGTTATCCTCAGTGCACTAGAGAAGTCTCCTGGCTTCATTACAATCCATCGTATTGTTTTCTGAGCAGCCATCCAGATGGTTCAAGTCCCCATCAGGACGAGAGTTTTCAAGTGCAGTGCTTCTTGTAGTTCCAGTTGTGTGATTCATCCCACCACATTTCTGTGATAGAAAATAGGTCATAGTTTTCTAATTGCACTGTGGTTTCCAATTCTTCTTGCTTGTTTCCTGCATTGCAAGCAGTGGTGCAGAGGTACTTAAGCTGAGCTATAGGCTGCATTACCTTCCTAAAGAAGCCCTCCCTAATTCCCTTGTGGCACTTTACCAATTTTTGCCTTCTGCTTTCTAATGTGCTAGTAGTCTCTGGCTCGCCTCTGTTACTCAGAATTATATCCTCTTCACCATCAGAATCTGGTTTAAAGCCCTGCTTTAATCAGTCCAGACATCTTGCTACCCAAAATCTCATTATAAGCAACATTTGCCCTCACAGTAGCTCTTTATTTTATGATCAAATCATTGTTATCATTCCATCTTTACTGTTTTCTTTTCCTTCTTATGGTTTAACATTCCTGCAATGGTAACAAGATCAGCATCAGACAAAAACCCCACAGACTGTTGTTCTCAGTTAATTTATATTTCCCAGCATTATGACAAGTGTTTAGGGAAAGAAGATAAATTTTAATTAAATTGGACAAATTCTTCTTAATATTTAGCATTGATCAAACCATTGTAGAGATTTTGCGGGCATAAATAGAAAGTAGAAGTAACTGAATGTGCTGAATTATAACTTGTTTTCTTTATTCCACTTGAACATATTGGTCTTAATTTTGCTGTTACAAATGACTGTTCAACTTCATAATTCAATTAAAGTCCAGCAATTAAAAATCAGACATGACTGTGCCAGCTGGAATTTAAGAAAAATAAATTAATATTTCTTGAAAAGTTTCTGCAAAATTTTTGATTGTCTGCTAGAAATTACCTTTTCCCCAGGCATAAAAATCTAAATTTTCATAAAAATATTGCAAGAATTTCTTCAAAATTCTGAACTGGAAAACTCATATATAAACAAAGTTAAAAAAAAAAAAAAGTTGGATTTGTTGCTACCTCTTTTTCTATTTTCCACTTACAAAATATTTAATATATATAATTTTCTCTAGACACAACATATTCAGAAGAAAAGTGAAGCATTGGAAAACCTGTCAATTCTTTCCTACTCACTAAATTTTCTGCAGACGACTTCTTTTTGAGCAAAAAGAAAGATCAGATTGTCATAATAAAGCCAGAGGAAGAGTTACAGAACAAAATGCAGGATGGTTACTGTTGGGCATGGAAAAAGAACAAAAAAGTGAGATGAAGTGCTGCAATTGGAATAGATGCAGCCAAACACAATCTTAGTATTAATACAACAGGGGCATGAGCAAATGCTGCAATGCAGACAGACAAAACCTGAAACAAATATTTTTGTTCTCTTAAGTGGAAGCAAAATTAGGCATTGCTATTACAGTTAAGAGTGAAAGGAACAAAAGAGGATATGGAAAAACAGCAGCCCTACTGAAAATGTCATCAGTGAAAACAGTATCTTCCATATTGCATCTGTTAATCCATTAACAGCACTGAGCAACTCAAGGGAAGTATATCACCTAAATGTTATGACAGGGTGCTATTGCAAAAGGTCAGCTACACTGAATGAAAAAGAAAGCCATCCCAATTCTTTTTTCTCTGTCGGCTTTATAAAAAAATCCATTGAAATCAAACAAAATCTTTTTGCTGAGTGAGCTTTTAAAGATGGAAAGATCCAACATAATGAAGTCCTCCGAGTCCAATGCTGCAATAGATCTTTCCTACAGTAACCTTGGATTACACATCCCTAACTCACAGATGTTAGAAAATGTCATGGCTGAAGTTCAGGGAAAAGTTGTTTTCTTGTTTTCCCCTGGATCTTGTCTAGTTTGTCTTAAGATCTAGCAGCAGAAGAGAAGTTCAAATGCTTACCTGGGAGCTTGGAAGCTCAGGACAGATGAAGGGTATGAGAAAGATACCAATTCTAATGACTAATCACATGTTTGAAGTAGGAAGACAGATGGTTAAAGCTGCAGAGAATGAAAGAGTTATAGTAAACAATCCTTTTTTAAAAAATCCTGTGACTGAACTCCAGATACAGGAAATAGTCTGAGTTTCTCTGCTGAGGTGGCTAATAGGGACTGAATGAGTCCTTTGACACTGGAGATTGCCCGGCAAAGGGTATGGGGTATGAGAACAGCCCAAAAGTAGTTTTGAGATTAGTATTGTGTAGCTTTCATTTTCCTTATAAAGAGATGCTCTAGAATATCTAGCCCACTCATCACTGAAATATACTGTTTGAAGTTATCTATGTAATAGAATTACAATTCTTCTGTGCATTGGGACTCTTTACTGGGCTTTCCGGTTAAGAGAGTAACTGTATGAAATATAAACTTTATTTGAGCTATAAAAATTGTAAAATGCCCTTTCTTCTCTTTCAGTTCATTTACCCTCCAGAGAAACTTTCAAAGCTTGTTAGTTTATTTCAGCATACATTTCTCATTTCCATCTCAAATAGAAAGAAATGAGATTTAATGACTGTAGGTCAGGACATCTTTGTTACATAAAGTCTCTTGATTTGGTGACCTAAATAATTATGATCTCAACTTTATTACTTGTTTATTTCCCAAATACTCCAACTTAAATTATTTTTTTCTCACTTTCAAAGTCATAAATACAGCATTATTCACTATGAGAAGAAAATGCAAGGTATTTAAATGGTTTGCTAACCATCACAGCATTAAAAGCATGATGTACTATAATATCCAGTGTGTAGCTTAGAACTATAGGTTTTACAGTCAAAATTATACTCACTTAGCTCATACTCCATTGTGCTAGAAAAGCACACCAGCCTAGTCTACAATCTAACAGCCAGGTATGTGCATTAGGATGGAAAACAGCAGTAACAGCACAAAAAATCTATTTTTTTCAAGTAGTTGAAAGAATCATAGAATCACTCAGGTTGGAAAAGACCTTAAAGATCACTGAGTCCAACCACAACCTAACCATACTACGCTAACTCTAATAGCCCTCTGCTAAATCATGTCCCTGAGCACCACATACAACCCTTCTGTAACGAAATGTTTCCTGAAAACTTTTTTCCATCCTTCTGATGGAAAATCCGTCAAAATCCGTCAAGACCAGATATTTACAGATTGTTACAGGACAGGTACTGAAATAGCAAGCTGAAACTACTAACTGAGTTCTTCTGTTGCCCTGCACTGCAGTGGCCAAGCTTTGGCTCTCACTACAGCCAGAGACCTGTGCACTAGCATGTGACTGTGGGACTTTCTGTCTGGGGTCTCCACATTTCTCCTAACCTCCCACCAGAGTGCTGCCATAGCAAACCAGCAGACTCACTAGCACTCTTTAGGGCAGCCTTAACGGCGTGTGACTGACCTGCTCTGCCCTGTAGCCTATAGCGCTGGCTCTGTCCTTACCGCACTCACACACGCTGGCTCTCCTGCTCTCTCAGCCTGGTGGCAGCGCGGTTCAGCAGTTTAAGCCTCCCGCCATTGCCTCGGCAACGCTCAAGTCACGTCAGTCTCTCTCGCGAGATCTGCCGCTGCCGGGTCGTTCTCCTCTCACGGTTTTTCCCCGGAGGGAGGAAACTGGGGGAGCAAAACTGTGGGAGCTCCCTCCCCCCACCGTACCTCGAGAATCCAGCAGACTTCGGGTACAGAAAGAAAGAAAAAGGCTTCCAGAAACTACTTGCTGAGGGGTTCTGTGAAAAGATAGCGTTTTGTCAGCAATTATTGTATACACCTCACTAACTCTCACCTCAGCATAGACGTCAGTGAAATGCACCTCAGAAAAAATATTGGAAGATGAAAAGAAATACATATATAATACATACATACATACATACACAAACACACACACACACACACACATATATATATATAAAATATACATATATAAAATATACATATAATAAGCAAAAGGCCTTTTGCCTCTTCCCAGACACTTTGGAAAAGGCTGTGTTCAGCAGTGTTCTGTGTCTTTGCTTCCAGTACACCAGCGACTTTCAGAGACAACCAATAATGTAGTTCTCATTTTTCATTCACTTCCAATCTATTCCTTCTTTAGAAGCAGTTCTGAAAGGTAAGGAAGTGAAGTCTTGACATTCTTTAGGAATGAAGCCTTAAAAGTGCAAGAGCGGGATGTCCCAATGAGGCAAAAGTCAAGGTAGGAGGACAGACTGGATGAATGGCAAATTTCTTGAGGAACTCAGGAAGAAAGTTTATGATCTCTGAAAGAAGGGATAGGCAAATTATTGTGCAGAGTTTGAATTAGAAAGCCCAAGGCTCAATTAGAATTTATTTTGGGTAGTGCAGTAAAAAACAAAAAAGCTTCTGTAAATACATTAACAGCAAAAGAGGGGCTAAGGAGAATCTTCATCCTTTATTGGATGTGAGGAGAAACCTGGTGATGAAAGATTAGGAAAAGGCTGAGGAACTATTTGCCTCAGAACCAGGGAACATCGGACCTTCTGTTATGACCTGGGAAGCTTATGGAGTAGATCATCTTGAGTACCAATACATATTAGACAATTGAGTGATCAGATCCAATCAACATAGTTTGATGAAAGGCAGGTCCTGACTGGCTGACCAGAACCCCTTGTATGATAAGTAGTAGTAGCTGAGTTAATGTCTATGGTTGTCATTTATCTCTTAGTAAAGCACTTTGCACTGTTTCTCACAGTTTTCTCCCAGATGAACTAGCTGTTTTTGGCTTCGACACATACACATTTCACTGTGAATAACTGGTTGGATGGCGAGGCTCAAAGAGTGATAGGGAATAGAATTCAGTCCAGTTGGTGGCTAGACACCACTGTTGACACCCAGGAATCAGTCTTGGGGCCAGTTTTGTTTTACATTTCTAGCAGTGACCTGGAGGAAGGAATCAAATGCATGCTCAGTAAATTCACAGATAATACCAGTTCATGTGAGGCTGTTGATCTGCTTGAGGGTAGGTTTTGCAGAGGGATTTGTATACACTAGTTCATTAGTCCACATTCAAACATGTAACAACCAATACAGCAACATGCTAGGTCATGCACTTGGGTCATAACAACCCTATATAGCTGAATAGGCTTGGGGAATAGTGGCTAGAAATTTTTCCTTAGCTGGGGATGCTGGTTGATAGCCAGCTGAAAATAAGACAGCAGCAGTATGTCCAGGTGATGAAGAAGGTCTGAATCAGAAATTGTTTTTCTGATCCAGACTAGGGAAATGATTGTCTTTTTGTACTCTGCACTGGTGAATCCACATCTCAAATACTGTGTTCAGTGTTGGGTCCTTCACGACAAGAAGGATATGAAATTGCTCAAGCATGTGCAGGGATGGGCAACAAAACTGGTAGGGAGATTTGAAAAAAAGGTTTATGAATAGCAGCTGAGGGAAGTAGAGTTGTTTAGGCTTGAGAAGAAGAGACAGGGGAGAAACTCTCAGTGCTCTCTACAGATGAAAGTTTGCAACAAGGAGAGTGTTGTTTTCTTTTGGCTGGGAGGTAGGAAGTAAGTGATCTTTTAGGTCACTTCCAATTCAAAACATTTTATGAGGAAATATACTATGATTTATTTCTTGCAACTTTTTAAGATTTGTTGTCGTGCACTCAGATAGTTTTGGACATGAGGTCATGTCAAATTAAGAGAATAACTTTGAAAAAAAAAATCACTATCCTAAAAAATTTTAAAGGTATTGTCTGGATTAATTGTATTTCTCTTATGATAAATGTGAGAAATGTTTGTGTTCAATAGTCCAGACTTGAGTGGAATTTGCTGTGAATCACAATTTATTTCACACTTACAATAATGGGCAACCTTGAGAACAAGCACACAGAGCTGAGAGACACAACAGTTTATATTTCCTGCTTCCCATTGTGTGTTTTCTCATTGGTAGAGAATTCCAGGGTTTACAGCCTATCTGACATTTCTAATTCTCTTAGTCTGTTTGATGCTTTGATAATCCTTCCCTATTCTCCTCATATTCTTGTTTAGTTCTTATCTAGTTTGGTATGCTGGAATAACCTCTCATAGTTACCTTCCCCTCTAGCTTATCATTCAAACCATAGAACAGATCACTGTCCTGATGTTACTCAGAAATTCACGTTTTCATTTCTGCAGGCAGAAATTTATCTTGTATCTTTCTGGACTTCTTTAGAGTCATAATATCTTATTGTTATGCAAAAAAAAAAAAAAAAAAAAAAAAAAAAAGCATTGCTTTCCACACAATAAATTAAAATAATAACTGAGAATATTCAATCTGATTCATTTAAATGTTAATTTTTTTCATGAATATTTGTATGTGGAAGGTAGTATTTATAGTATTTATTCTTTTGAGACTCTGCTAAAATGTGATTAAAGTTTGTGTAAAAAAAAAAAAAAATTGATCTGTCTGTGGAAATGAAATCTCCATTCCTTTTACTTAAGAAGTAATGGCTGTTTTTCTCCCTGCTTTACCCAGAAGATCACAACTGATTTGGTTGCATAAATGTGTCTCTCAATGCATTTTTCAAATGTAGATTATAAGTAAGGCTATGCTACTCTATAATGCAGCAGGCTTACTGCATATTGATGGCATGCTCAGTCATTAAACATCCTATTGAAATGATATTGAGAACATCTCAAAGTGTACATAATCTGGGTAAGATAAGTAATTATTAAATTCTTGCTGTCCATATATATAGATATGTAACTAAGGATCTCAATACTCATGACAAATGCAGACTCTTATAAGGAAGTTACCACTACCCTTCTTTTCTACCTTACATTTCTTTTATTTCTGTAGCCTAGTGGTAGCCGAAGTGATTGATCCTATGATCATGGTCATTACAGTAGAGCTTAACACAGCCTTTCTTGCCACTCTCTCTGTGAATACATACCCATGCTAGTTCTCTCCTTTGTGGTTTCTTTCATCAAATTTCCTGCTGTGCAAAGTCTCACAGGCTTTGCAGTTAATCTTCAGGGATACTTGCAAAGTCTGTGACTCTTTAACCATTATATAAAAGTCTGTCTCACAACAGAAGTGGTCTCCTGTATGATAATGCGTTGTTTGACCTGGCATCATTAGTCAGACCAAATATATCCTCAAGGATGTTTCGAAGTGTTTTCATTAGGACACTGCAAGAGATATGCTTAAAATTTTAAATATCTTTTTTTTTTTAGCTGACTTGTAAGTCCTCTCAAACCGTGTTTCAACATAACTGAACTTTCATGACTGTTGCATTCCCCAGGCAAAACAAGATTGCTATAAGCGTGTCAGCATCTCCCTTCCCCTTAACTGTAAGATTTTTTCACTAAGATGAAGTGTGAATGTTTTTTCTCTGCTGTTCTGTTCTAATTTTGTCCTTACCAATCATATCTGTTGAATATAAAAATTACAGACAACCCAGGGATATATTCTTATTTTGCTCTAATGCATATTTGTTGGGAATAAAATACAAATGAAAGTCATATTGAAGTGCTTAAAACTTCAGTTATTAAATTAAAATTCATTAAACAAAATTCAGTCATTAAGTGTTCTGAAACATGAGTGACCTTCAAAGATCTTTGTGTAGGAAAATTAATATTTGTTTTTGTGCACATATCTCAAGAGAAAGTTAGTTACTAATCTGAATTTCCTAGCATAATCACCCACATCAAATATCTGTTTTTGTTTTTTGGGTAATATCTCTTCTACTTCCATTATTGAATATCCTAATAACATAAATTTTATTGAAGAAGGGAGAAAAAAAATTTCCTAAGCTATTGGCAGTTGATTTAGAGCCAGTAAAATAAGTACATGTGCACTCATGCACTGATCAGAATAGTACCAGAAGAAGGACAGAATGATGTACTTTCACAAATCTATCTGCTGAATCATATTTTGGAATGTCTATTCAGTTATCATCAATACCTATTTCATTTGCAGGGCAGAAATGATTCAAAGGATGCAAGCTGCATTACAAGTGTAAAGAAAGTAGGAGTCTCTTCTTGGGAAATGGGAGTAAGATTGTATGCAACGAACAGGAACAAACGAACAAAAACAGAACTAATGGAGGCTAAATATGAAACATTTCTTTCTAAGTCAGATCCTAGTTTAAAGTGAATATCTCATGTTTAACTAAAAATGTAATGAGGTCATCGTAATAGTGCTCTCAAACGACAGTAGTTGTCATCTCTATTATAGTATCACAGAATCATAGAATCCTTAGAGTTGGAAGGGAACTCTAAAGGTCATCTTATCCATATAGTATCTTTGCTGGAAGATCTGATAAGCCTTTATAGACAAGAAAGTATATTAGCCAAAACTACATGTTTTGTCAGGTACTTTAAAAAGTATACTGCACATAGAAAATAGACACAGGCACTAAATTCCTGTAAGATAATTTGCCTCAAGCTTTTATAATACATTGTATGTATTATTAAAGCAATGCTCTTCTCTTGTAATCTTTTCCACCTCTGTAGTTACTTAAATGTTGAGCTCCTTCAGAAATGTTCCTTGTTTGATTATTTTTGATCACCATCAGCTGTACTTCAGGTATTATTGGAATGGAATATGAGAATATATTTAAAAAAAAATCATTTTGACTTCAGATTTTCATGAAGTAAAAATCAGAAGGCAACTAAAAACCTCATGGGTAATAATAATTTATTTGGAATTCCCAGGGCAGGTCAAAGAACAGCAGTTTTTGTTAAATTTTGAAGACTGGTTTAAATAATAAGCAAATAATGGTTTTATATAGATAAGCTGCTTACTATGGAGTATCAAACCATTACACCTATGTTGGTCCACAGAAATTGTCTACTGTACATAACTACTCTAATGTTTCAGTGAACCTTAGGTTAACCTGAAAACAAAAGCTATTTTCTTTTTATTTTTTTCCTAATTCTATCTTTAATTGTGTTGGCAATCAGGGCTTTGATAAATTAGATCAGGCAAATCTCTTTCAATAAAAACAGAAAGACATCTGTTGTCTTAAAAAATTGTCTGTATAGAAATAACTTGGTAAATCACCGTATTTTTTAATGGATTGGGGCAGCAATTGCTAGAAATATACCATTTTGTTTTATACTGTATTGTAGCCAGAAGTCAAAGGCACTGGAAGAGGACTGGGAATATTTGAGTTGTAACCTATCAGTAAATTTTGGAGTAGTAGTGCATGTGGATAAGGGAGTATCTCAGATGGGCTTTAAACTCAATAGCTACGATTTACAGCAGCTGGAAATAGCAGCATACTGTCTTTAACTAAGACATTTTCCAGTTGCTATGAATGGTACCAGCTGCCTATAGCTCTCTCATTACCCTGTAGAGGCTCTGATCAGATTATTGGATTTTGTAAATGATAGGTCAGATTCAATTTATTTAGGAAATGTGCCAGATTCATTCAAAATAAGGCTAAATTTGTTCTGCGTTTGATGCCCGTTGACAAAGAGGGCTGTGGACATCTTCTGAGCAGACTGCTAATCAGTCTCACAACTTCCAAAGCCTTCTCTGATGGGAAATAACAAAAATTTTCTGTGCTGCAAGGTATCTGCAGCATATACTGTGGGTTTTCCATTCTTTATCACTCCATATATACATATATATATGTAGCCTATCATAGAATCATAGAATGTCCTTGGTTGAAAAGGACCACAGTGATCATCTACAATGACCCTACTGTGTGCAGGGTCACCAACCAGCAGACCAGGCTGCCCAGAGCCACATCCAGCCTGGCCTTGAATGCCTCCAGGGATGTGGCATCCACAGCCTCCATGGGCAACCTGTTCCACTGCCTCACCACCCTCTGGGTGAAAAACTTCCTCCTAATATCTAACCTAAACCTCCCCTGTCTCAGTTTAAAACCATTCCCCCTTGTCCTATCAATACCCGCCCTTGCAAGGATACCCCCTCCTTTTTATACACTTCCTTCAAATATTGGAAGGAATAACTTCGCTTAAATACTGAAATCACAGCTTACCTTCTTCTCTGACACTGGGGCAGTTGGGAGCAAGGAACACTTGAAAGATAGTGTGTCAACAGCTGAAGATGAGGTATGGCACACAAAATCTAAAGAACTTACCAGCTACTGTTGTCTTCTTCCTTTATCAGGATTTGGGATAGCGTTAATTACAGCTAGCCCTTGTAGGCTCTGTTTGTATTGGCTATTCTGTTTACAATAGTAATGGAATTTTGAAACAAAATTCTAAATGTTTCCACTTACTATGTATTAGGTTAGCACATATCAACTAGATTTATTTTAAAGAAAATGGCACCAGAAATTCTGATCCATATACACATCAAAAATTAATGTAAACATAAGACTAAAGGAAGCTAAACAGTGAAATATATAAATTCCAAGGACCCTTGGGGACACTGAATATTTTCGATTCACCAAAGCTGGAGCTGAGAGCTCTTGAATGACTGTGAGTGTTGCAGCTCTAAGGCTGATTTCCTCAAAAAATACCTACATATACTCTTTCACAGGTGACTCAGGCGCAAGAGATGGCAGAAGAAAATGGCTAATGCGAAGGAGAGCACAGAACGCTCTACCACTGGTTATGCATCTGTAAGCCCTTGTAAGCTGATGTGGTATGTATTGTCTTTGGTACTGAAATCTGTTTGTGTAAGTGCTTAGAACTGTGTACTTAATTTCATATTATTACTTAATGTATTTTTTTTTTATTTTATTTTTATACAAGAAATGTAAGTTTAGACAGACAACCAACACTGATACTAAGACCTGTCAGAAAAAAAGAAGCTATTACTGTCTGTCTAACTCATATCAAGACTGTCAAATGAAAGAAAATTGTGGTGGGTACAAAAATATGCATTCACAGCTCCAAGATGGTTAACATATTAGTCAAGATTAGATGTTAAAGATAGCTGACCTGTAGCCACTGTCAGAGTTTGTTAGATAGGTATCTCTGACAAATACCTTCAGATTGAATGCTTCTATATGCTATCTATTGAATTTTAGTCCATTTTAAAGAGATTCTGGTCTTGTTTGACTTTTGTGAAAAGAAGTCTACTGATGTGAAAATATACCATATATAGATGTTTAAACTGCAAAT
Organism: Meleagris gallopavo; assembly: GCF_905368555.1. Taxonomy (NCBI): domain Eukaryota; kingdom Metazoa; phylum Chordata; class Aves; order Galliformes; family Phasianidae; genus Meleagris; species Meleagris gallopavo. The sequence continues at coordinate 72,143,851 of NC_139435.1, forward strand.
TAATAGGTCAGTGTGATGTTTGTGTATCAGATAAGCTATTACATAATTCCTCTTGCCATAATAATGTTACTTTGCCTTGACTGAGATATCTAAACCTAGTCCATCAAGCTTAGAATTGCTTTTACGATGAATGAACATATGAGTATTATAAAAGCTTCAGGGCTTTTCAGAACTGCAAGGGAAAATAATACTTTGCTGTATTAATATTTCATTAAAAATCTTCATTCCTGTAAACTAGGTCCATTGGCACAGAACTGATACAGATACTCTGCAGACACGGGTAGGTTATGCAGAAACATTAGCAAAATTGCACTTGCTGTTGCTATCAGTGTCGTGTCAACTTCACTGAATAAAGGAGACGCTCTGCGGAATGTTGGTTTATTTTCAATTTTAAGCATATAAGATCATTTTGTCCTTTGTTAAAACAAGGACATAAGCAATAGGAGAGATGTAAGATAAATTACATGGAAAAAACCACAAGTCTGTACAAAGTCTGTACTGTACAAACAGAAATACAGCAGATTTGCCTGATGCAATTAACTCTTTTTTTTTTTTCCCCATGTACAAGATTTATCTTATTTTTAATGGGAAGTGACATCCAGGACCCTGAGTCAAACACAGATTGAATACAGACTGAAATACATTTACTTTTTATTTATCTTTAACTGGCTATAAAGATGCACCTTTCAGCAGACTATGAAGACGGGTAAAGTACAGAGGAACTAGAAGGTAGCTTTTGCTTTTTTTTTTTTTTTTTTTTTTTTTTTTAAGGAGAAAATACCTTCTGATTCATATAGAACTACTTACTCAGATTTTTCACTTTGTGTTTTCTTTTGATGCCTTGGATATTCATAGAAATAGAAATCACGCAAGCTAGCATCACTATTTTATATAGAAAAATCAAATAACAACACAACCATCCTTCCCTAGGGTCTTGAAGGATCCAAGGAAGACTTGAAGGATCCAGATGAGTCACCATGCATAAAGGTTCTCTACTGTAAAACCATTTAAGCAACTATTAAAAAAAAAAAAAAATCCCACCTCGAGTAATGGAAAACATTAAAGTCTGTGTGGTAAGAAGGTCTGCTTAGACCCATGGTCAAGTTCTAACAATATGTTTGTAGTAATTAGAACATATTAAAATGAATTTCCCACCAGTTCTCCCTCAGAAATCCTCCAAGGAATAATTGAAGTCTTGCCAAAACAAATTTCTAAATTATAACAGTCTCAGTTGGACAAGCCCCTACAGACATTATTTGAATAGTGTTGAAGAATCCTGCAAATGAAATGAAAATGTGCTAGTACTTTAAAGCTTGTCAGGTTCAGTTGTCCAGTTTCTCACTTTTTATCTCAGACAAGCCCTTTAGACTCTGACACACTTTCTCAACATTACTTATCTGCCCTGACATGCTGAGTTCTGCAGATTTTTCTTTAATTGATAGCTTTTTCTTATTTTAATTATTCTTTTTGTACATAGGCCTTTCATTTTGGCTTTTTCCACTGTAGTATAACGAATATTTTCCTATTTTCCATTTGACTTTCCTGACAGCATTGCATAGAACTTAATTTTGAGATAACTGTATGCCCAAAATAATACCTTCTCTGGCTGTGTACCATTGCTGAGTCATTGAGGATGGAAGTCTCAGGGGCTGTTGATCAGTGCCCACGCCCAGCTACTACTCTGTGATTTGTGGATGTCTGGTCTCCCCATGTCTTCTATCACAGATGGCCAGTCCTTGTTCAGTTGTCATCTGGAGAACTTATTAAGGTGCTTTCCAAGGCAAAACCTGTCAGTACAAGTCTTGTGTATGACTGATGTGAAAATAACTCACTCACAGGTCCTATCCTACTCAGATGAGAGAACTCTCAGTAGTGCTTACCCAAGAGCTGGTCCACACCCACAGGATGTCTTATGACAGTTTCTGAGTTCTAAATGATCTTCTTTCTTCTATTTGTTTCAATCTCTTTTCAGGCAATCTTGTAGTCTTGCCTATTGCTCCCATAAAGAACTCCTCACAGATGACTGCTGCATGTTTCTTCTCTGTCCATGCACTGCCAGCCTCAGTAAATACTTAGAAATTTTGCTAGTCTATTAGAATGTTTCCATTCTTTTTCCAAGAAGCTGATAATTATTTTAGATTGCATTGCTAGATTTTTTTTTCCTTTAAAACTCAACCTCAAACTCTGCCTGTCTGCTGTCCATGGCAAATATCATTTCTTGTATCATTTTGGAATGATATCTTAACTAATGCTCCACAATAGTTGTGTTCCAGAAACTTCCATTTGTACTGAGTGACTATTTTTCAGTAGAAAACTAACTGCTTTGTTGAAGCTTTCTTGCAAAAATCAGTATATGTACTGGGTTGGTTCATTTTTAAATTGGCTGAATTTTAAGGATTGGTTTCACTCTTATTTCTTCCCACTCTGCCTCTCCCAACTTGATAGTCTGAAGAGTAAGCCCTCAGCTTAAACTTGTAATGAAGCAGTGTCACAGCCATGACCATGGGTGTTTTCCCTTGTCCATGGAGGTAGAGTGACTACTTTGATTTGATGTTTTCGGGAAAGTACAGTCAGTGTCACCTACAGCTGGAATTTTGGTACACATATTAACACAAGTATATTAACAAAAAGAACAAGAGTAAGTGATGCAGCAAAAACAGTAGGTGTGATACTTTTCACACTCAAAACAGTTCAAGCTAAGTTGTTTGCTGAGGTCTCCAAGGCACAAACTGAGAAGAATCTTTGTAACACAAGCTGCAACAGACTATTTAAAAGTGTAGAATGAAAAGCATCGTTTTGGAGGTCATAGAAGATCAATGAGTAATAAAAAAATAAGAAATAATAAGAAAACAAAATTTGCACCCCTCCTTTGATTTTAATATTGCTTGACCTGATATTTTGAATTTCACGTTTGTTCTTAAGTTTACCCACTTTTATAGTACTTTGAAGCAGAAGAAGACAATTGTACTCATGGGACAAAGTCCTGTTTTTGTAAGATAGTGTGAACAAATAAAAAAACATCCCAAATGATACTCATTGTCATAAGAGACAGCAACTCAGTAAAGGTTGATGAAAAGCACCAGGCTCGCTGAGTAGGCAGCTCTTGTAATGCAGCAACCGCATATCAATTGAAAAAGACTGTTTGCACTTTGAAACCCAGAAAATTGGGCTGTGAAATCTCTTAGGATTCATTTTTCTCATTAAGTATGATTTTTTCTGGCAATTGAAGTGGAACACAAATAAAATAGTCTCTCTTAATCTTATAGATTAAAAAATATACTGAAAGTCACTGGCTAGCATGAAGTCTATGGAGAAAGATTCCTGTTTGCTCAAAGCTGACTTCCTATATCTGTCCATACCACAGTGACACAACTGTCTATAAACTATCTCTATTCATTTATTTTCCTGATTTTGACTGCAGGCATGTTATCTGTTAGTTCCCTGGATTTTACACAGTCAGTAAAGATAAAGTCACAGCGGGCAAATGGAAAGCCAGCACCACCTGAGTACCTCTTAACACTTGCTTTTTTCAGGGATGTGACTGAAATCATTGACTACTCGCCTGCAGTGCAGAAGCATACAGTTCCTAGTAAAATCCCCTAGTGGGTCATACCATTAAAGTGCACAACTCAGTGCACTCAACCATGCATGTTTCATACTAATTGCATCCAATGAAATAACAAGATCAGTCTAGACTCTAAATCATTCAGTCTTGTTAAAAGGCCACTGCTAAAGCTCTTTGTGCCATTTTCAGTGTGTAGCTTCTTTATTCTGTAATATGCTCCAGAAGTAAAGCAAGAAGGAGACTAACAGTTCCCTTGCATGTTCCTAGCTGAATCTCATGTTTTGCTTAATTACTAACTAGTCAGATTTCCTCACTATCATATACCCTAACATTGTTTTAGTACATTGTTGTTCAGTGTGTTTAAATACTGTTATGATTAAATTCAAATGTATGATTCTATCCTTGTGACTTACAAGGGCAGCTCTGAAAGTAGTATATTTTGGAGCAACTTACGTAGTTTTCCAGGAATAACAGCTTCCACAGTCAATAAATCCATCTCACTCTCATCTTGTCTTCTGCTGCCACATCCTTACACTTCTGAAACACTAGGTCATGTCGAGAGGGCTGAGTAGTGAACTTAAGCAGAGAGAAACTCCATTATCTTCTCAGCAGGCATCCTGTGATCACTGCAGGTTAGGGTTCAAGTGCATTAGTAGGGAGTAGGAAGCTAATATGTGAATGGTAAACTGCTTCTGGCACTTTTACCCATTTTTCCTACCTTTCAAGTAAGTGAAGAGCAGACAGAGTTAAACTTCCATTAGACAGATTGAACTTGAATAAAATGTTGCCTTTGATGGATATTATTCACTTGGTTACTTTAAAAAGTGCTATCTGCATAACCTTTGTGAATTACTTCTAAGATGCTATGAAACATAATCTCTGTCAGATGATAGCCAGACATTAAATTACCTAAGAGGTCAAAATGTACATTTAAAATTCTTCACATTGTAAAGGTGCCTTGTTTCTCTGATTCCTTCTAGTTTTCTGCAGTGTTAAAGTGACTCTTCTTGTACTGAAACATTCAACTATACTTTTGTTATAATATAAATAATGTCTTGAAAATATAAGTGGAAGAAACAATATTCCTGTTCTTTAAAAAGCATAGATTAGATTATTACTATTCTTAACCCTATGCTTGAGCTCAAATTTTGAATCAGTTGCTCTTTATAGTAGCAGTAGAAAGAAGTACAAGTCTAACCAAGGGTTGTACCGAAAGCAATGCCTCCTATTTATTATTTTGGTCTGTGACATCAGAGGCAGATGTTGGTGGTCTGGCAATACTTGCTGAACTTTACTGCCAATATTCCATTATGTTTTTTTTATATATGACAGATGGCTGCAGAGGGCCACTCTGAAAAAATGGTGTCTAACATGGAAGTGTACATGAAGCAAAGGGGTGGAATTGAGCTTCTCCATGTGTAAAAGATTGCATTCATTGACATTCATCAATGCTTACTGAATTATGGAGACGAAACAGTGGATATGAGGCTGTGGGTAGTGCGTTTCAGTAGTGGCAGGTGAAAAACAAGCAATGTTCCAGACAGGTGTGCACAGCTGTCACACCAAAAAATGAGCAGCATCTTGATCAGCTCATCAGCACAAATCTGGAGAATAAAACCAGGGTGGCAGTGTTGGAATATTGTACAGTTTGTGCTATGTGAGTCCTATAAATGCTCAAATAGGAACAGAAAGAATACTGTACACAAATTTACCAGGATCTATTAAATCAACATGAGGCTGAAGATGACATATTTCTTGTGACAAGACATGGTGTCACCACTATGATCTGGAGTCGAAATGGCAGTGCTGACATGTGGATTTCCCACAGAAAAGAAAGTTCAAGGCACAGATTTCAGAAGGTAACATTATGGGCACTATCTTTTGAGATATCCTAGAACCCAGACAAACCATCAGCTCTGACAGTACATAATGATGTAAATCTGATCACTCAGAATTTCAGAGTAAGACCAGAAGAGGAGACAACCTTTCTCTTACAAGATGTTAATGCCAGGCCCCATCCCATCCCATTTTGAAGACTACAGAGCACGCTGTTCAGTCTCAGCTGGTCTGTCCAACCCCATCCACTGTATGGATTTGGTATCTTCTGACTTCCACCTATTTGGGCTGATGAAAGATGGACTGCATGCATAACGTTTCTTAGCAACTATGCCATTATAGCAACTGTGAATCAGTGGGTCACTTCTGCTGGTGCAGGTTTTTATGAGTGCAGCATGCAGGCTCTTGTTCATTGCTGGTGAAAATGCATGGCTAACGGTGATGACTGTTGAAAAATGTTGTTCTGTAGCTGAGAACTTGCTTTGTCAAATAGTGTTATTGTGCCCTTTGTATCTATTGTAGTTTCCATGGAAATAAATAAAAGGGATTACTTTCAGCGCAGCCTCCATGTAAGAAGTCCAATACTTGAAAAGAGATGTATTACACGAACATAAGTAAATGTTATTATAATGATTTTTTTTTTTAATTTTATATTTCTGGAGGTATATTTTAGCACAAATACTTTTTTTTTTTTTAATCTCTAAATGCAGCAGCTGTCATACAATATGAACTCACTTAATGATCAAGTTATCAACATGAAAAATCAGAGTTTAGAAATAGATTTTATTTTCAAGACTCTCAGATACTGTTAACAGGGAATAGACTCAGCCAGCCAGAAAGAGAACTTGTTTCAGTCCTTTGCACAAGCAGCAAATCAAGTTGCGACCCTTGCTGTGACCATTCCTGGCTCTCTGCAGAGGTGTAAAAGGCATTGTGTGCCCAGCTGCCAGTTCCATGCTGTACAAGGACGATTTGCAATAAAGAATTTTGGACTCTGTGAAATACAGGTGTGGGTTGGGAACAAAAAAAATACTAGCTTTCCACCAGAAAGAAGAAATGTTTCTTTCTAGAAAGGAAATTAGTGTGCTTAAGATAAGGCACAAACACCAGCTGCCCAGTAGTCAAGCTGAGATCTCTTCTAGAATATTAGATGCTGTCTTTAGTAAGCATCCAAACATGCTTTTGTACCCCTGTGCTTCTTTTGCTTCTGTCTTCCAGGCTTCATCCTTTTATCACAGCCTCTTTGTTAAATAGTACAAGGAGCACACATCTCTTGCTGGGTTTTTGTAGAAACACAGAATTGTTCAAGCAATGCAAACAATTTTTAATAATGATTATATTTATAATACTGTAATTTCCTACTGCTTGTGATACAGTGATTGCTTTTGTTGACTTTGCTGTCAAGAAACCTTGGTGAGATAGACTGAAGTGCTGCAGTTGGGGGCTATAAACTATTTAAGATGCACCGACAAAGAAGCAGAGGCATGGTAGTTGTCCTCTATGCAGAAAGTGGGATAGATTGCACAAAGCTGTCTTTGAGTGCACAGAGATCTTATTGGTGAAAATGAGAGACCAAGTAAAGAGATTTAACTCTGTGGTTGCTTTCTACTACCCAGTCAAAAGGATGTTGATGAAGAGTACTTTCTTCAAATCTAGAAGTGTCATGCTATCAGGCTCTGACTCTGCTAGATGGCCTCAACTACTCTGACATCTACTGGAAAAGCAGTAAAGATAACAAGAAACAATTCAGGAAACTACTGGAGTCTTTTGAGAACATATACCTAGTACAAGTGATAAAGAGCCCAACCAAAGCAGATATGTTGCTGACCTGTTGCTCACCAGTGTAAAAGAACTTATCAGCAAGGTCAAGAATGGAGGTAGCCTGGGTTACAGTGATCATGAATTGGTACATTTCTTAATTTTGATGGATACAAGATGGGCAAAAGGTAAATTCTTGACCATAAGCCTTAAAAAAGCTAGCTGTTGGCTGATTAGGGGACTAATGCGTGGGATCTCCTGCAAAACTTCCCTAAAAGATAAAGGAGCTAATAATAACAGTTGTTCCAGGGTAAGTTTAGGTTAGGTAGGTTGTTTAAGTATCAGGAAAAACAACTTTACAAAAAGGATTGTTAAGCACTGGAATAGGGTCCCCACGGAGATGTTTGAGTCACCATCCCTGAATGTGTTTAAAAACTGTTTGGATGTGATGCTCAGGGACATGATTTAGTGAAGGGTTGTTAGAATTAGGGTAGTATAGTTAGGTGTGGTTGGACTTGATGATCCTTAAAGTCTTCTCCAACTTGAGCAATTCTATGATTCTGTGATTCTATGATTCTATGTAAGAGGTCAGGCTTTGAGGGCAGAAGATTAGCTTGGATGAAACAAGACCTTCCAGTAGCAGCCTTCCAGTACATGAAGGGGGCCTACAGGAAAATTGGGAAGGAACTTTTTATAAGGGCAGGTAGTGACAGGCTGAGAGAAAATGGTTTTAAACTGGAAGTTAGATTTAGACTAGATGTTAGGAAGAAATTGTTTATTGTGAGGGTGTTGAGAAACTGCAACAGGTTGCCCAGAAAGGCTGTGAATATCCCCTCTTTAGAAGCATTCCAAGTCAGGCTGGATGAGCCTTGAGCAACTCTGTCTAAAGGGAGGTGTCCCTGCCTATAGTAGGGGGTTGAAACTAGGAGATGATTCTATGATTTTATGATTCTATGGTAAGGCATCTTATCCAAATGAGAAATACAAATGCATAGTTAGTGGAGGTAGGGATTGTAGTCATCAAGTCCAGGAGTGAAGGGAAAAAATGAGGAAAGCTATGGCACAGTTGGAGCTGTATTTAGCTAGAGATGTGAAAAAGAAAAAGGTTTATTTAGGTACATAGAACAGCAAAGAGAGATAAATGAAACTCTACTGGACTCTGCAGGAGACCTAGCTACAACCTACACAAAGAAGGCAGAGGTCAAAAAAATCATTGCATCAATCTTCACCAGCGAGTGCTCTAGGTACACTATTCAATTCACAGAATCCAAGTGAAAAGACAGAGAGGAAGAAGTATAATCCACTGGAGAAGGAGATCAAGTTTGAGACCATCTGAGAACCTGAATGTACACAAATCTATGAGCCCTGATGAGATGCATCAAAGGGTCCAGAGGGTACTGGCAGATGAACTAGCTGAACTCTAACCATCGTCTTTGATAAGTTGCAGTGGTCCGGTGAAGCTGCCAGTGACTGGAAAAAGGAAAACGTAAGCCCCATTTTTAAAATGGGAAAAACCGAAGCTCTTTGGTGAGCTACATGTCAGTCAGTCTCACCTCAGTGTCTAGCAGGATCACAGACCAGAACAAGTCCAGTGACAAAATTGATTAAAGGGCTAGAGCATCTCTCCTGCAAAACACCTGGGCCTCTTTGCCCTGGAGAAGGCTGAGGGGGCATCTTATCAATGGATCAGCAGAAGAGTTAGGCTGTTTTCTGTGTTGCCTGGCAACAGGACAAGAAGCAGTGGGCTCAAATCAGGCACAGCACATGGGAAAAACTTTGCTATGAGAGTGTCAGAGCACTGGAACAGGATGCCCATGGAGGTTGTATGGTCTCCTTCTCTGGAGATACTCAAAACCAATCCAGATGTGATCCTGGGCAGTGTGGTCTAGGTGGTCATGCTTGAAGCGGGGGAGTTGCACTAGTTGGTCCCAAGTGTTCCCTACCAACTTCAACTCTTCTGTGATTATGTGATTTTGTGATTCTGTGAAGTTCTGTGTAATTAAATGTATGCTTGTGCTGTTAGAAATGTTTGTTAGGTTGTTTGAAAAAGTTATCATCTCCTATATGCAATAATTTGGCCTGAATGCAGGATTAGTTTCTGTTTCAATGCATCTTCCAGCCAAATACCAGTCATTTCTCCAAACGTCCTGTCTCACACCTGTAATTAGGTGCATAAGCCCAGCAATGCATTTTCCAGAAAAGAATCACTCCTCATTCAAAATCCATCACATTTATTGGTGTATTGTTTTACTGGATAATCATTTTGAAAAAATGTGCCACATTTGTCATTTGAATGTGATTGCCTTTAACTTCCAACCATTCACTCTTGTTACGCCATTCATAGGCAGTTTTAAGAGCTCTTTCAGATGTTTTATCCCCTTGAAACATGCAATATTATCAAGCTGTCTCTTCATCGGTATGATAAAGTAAACTGATTAACCACTCTGTGTTCCTTTCCTAGCTTTGGAGAGTAATTATTTCCATTCTCTCTTCATTATCATATCATCATACCTACAAAGGAAGACCTGTTCCTGGACACTACTGTCATAAGGCACTCAGAGAGATTAATATGCCTTAATTATTCTTCCCGATTTTTATTTCCTTTTTTATATATCTAAGTAGCACCTAGTACTTTAAGTCATAGAAGCTCACATAGAGTTGTTTTTTCTGCTATAATATTTAAATCCTTCCAGATCACTGCTTTCAAGAATACACATGCTCATAAATGACATAGTGGTTTCTTTTTTTTTTGCTCCTGTATGATTCCTTTCCTCTCTTTTCCTTTAAATGTTTTTGTTACTAACATCCATTCTTGTCAAGTGATGTATGGCTGTTGATCAATGTCTACAGATACAATGTACAGTATACATACAGTACCATTACTGTATTAATACAATATATTTTATTAGAGTTTCATGCCTTAAGCCTTAGACTATACAGTGAGTGTCAGCATAGTGAGGTGGTGGGTGCTGAGTTTCAGTAGTGACAGTGACAGTGACAGTCATTTACCTCTGCTGGTGCAACTTCTGATGAGCATGGCATGCAGGCTGTTTGTTCACCGCTGGAATTTTTCACTTTTAGATAATATGTATTACTGGAAGAGAACTGGAAATCACATCAAATAGGAATGTGTTGCGCAGCACTACGAAAAAAAATCAAAAGATGGATATATTTCTGTGGAGTGACAGAGGGAAGAAATTAATTTTAAAAAAAAATCACTACTTTGAGTATATTCAAGTGGAAATATGCCCACTGGACTCTTGTATTTTAATACAAACTTTAAAATCCCTATAATACCAAAATTAAAAGGGGGAGCTGTTCTTTGTGTGAGCTATAGCTGGTCAAACAGATGGAAGACAACTCAGTCCTTTACCAGGCACCTGCCAGTCTATAAATGACAGCAGAAGGTCTGGACTGAACCTTAATCAGACATCTGTGGCTCTGAATTTATAACTGCCATACAGCAAGATTGCACATAGTGGAATAACCCAAACATCCACTTGGACACATACCTGGTCATCACTGCAGTACTATTAACTGTGTCTGAGCTTCAGAGAAGGATTAAATGACATTATACACCCACCACTAAGTGCTCATGACAGGATGGAAAATTTTTGACTAGTTCATGGAACATGACTACTTTAAGTGAAACAGATTTGGTAGAATAGTTTCAATTATATACCTAAAGAAAGGCTCAGGACTGAATACATACAGCCTTATCAAATGCAGTTTGCTGAGTCTGAAAGGAGCTGTAAATTCAGTGGAACTAAGGATTGCAAACCATGTAATTTAAAAATGTTCATCATCCAGTACACCCTTCAGATTATAGACAAGTCTTTTTGTTTAAACTAGTAACTCAGATGTCTCAAAGTGGTGGCTAATCACAAAGGGTGAAACAATCATTGTTACCTAGTGCTTTAAAAACCCCACGCTTTTGCAGTGATGTGAAGCTGAAAGTTGAATAGTTCTCATTGTATTTACTCCAAGGGCTTGTAAATTTTTGCTATTGCAAATGGTGCAAAGATAGAAATAGACATGATGAAACAAAAAAATGTGCAAAACCTGCCAAACTGTCTCCCATGCTCACAGTCCTTCTTGTCTATTCTGAAATATACGCCTTGTAAAATGGAAAGCAGCCCCCTAGGATCTCAGAATTCAGAACATTAACAGCCTCAACCTCCCCTCCAATATGGAAAGATGTAAGAAGGTCCTGCAAGCTGTACCCTAATGCAGTAAGCAGTGGGAATGTGGGAGGTAAAGGAAAGAGCAAAAGGAGAAAGAAGCTCCTCCTGAGGTTTCCAAATGGGAAGTTTTCTAGTAGAATCACTGTATTCATCTGGAGGAAAAAAAAAAGCAGTAGAGATCTTCTGCAGATGTCTTTCAAATGCTGCCTTTGTTTTGATTCCAACAAGGAAGCTAAGTTAAAGAAGGTGATTATGATCAAGTGAATTAAAGTTTTTTCCATGAGTGAGAGAAGTCCAAAGAAATTGCATAACTCAACAATTTGTAACTCAATAACTCAACTTTTTTAAAGGCCTAAGTGAAAGCTACTAGTTCAGCTGAAATGCTGGAGAACACAAATGTGCTGCCTTTAGAAGCATAGTCAGCGGATTGAGTTCCTTACCTTCAGTTACTCTTGAAAGGCTGTAAGTAATTTCACAGTGACAGAGAAGTGATTTCTTCATAGATATACTTTTGAGTTTGTTAAGTATTCTAAAATGTTGTGGTCTCAAAAGAGCTGCTTCAGAAGTCTTTGCTCCTAGGTGTGGCAAAGGCAGTTTCTTTGGGAAGGGAAATGAAGAGAAAGCAGAAAAGGTTCCTTGGCTCTGCACTGAATTCATCCACAGTTGGAAAAACAAAATGAAAAACAAAAATACATTTCTAGTGTTCCGTAGTGTTCAGTGTAATCATAGGTAATTAATCAGCTGATATGTTTTACTGGCTACCTTTCATTTTTTTTTCCCTTATTATTTCATGTTATTGCAAATTGGAATTATTAAGTGTTTCTTTAAGGGAATAAATAAAAGAGATTTGGTCCCAAATTTCTCATAGCACTCCTCCTAGATTATCTCACCTATTGTATTGTGGGCTAGACTAACAAGGATACAAACATGGTACAGTAACTGGAGAACTGGGAAGATGAACATTAACAGATTCAGAACAAAATATAGAATGGCTTGGGCTGGAAGTGAACTTAAAGATCCTTCTATTCTAAACCCATCTGTGGGCAGCGTTGTCATCCAATAGATCAGGTTTCTCAAGGCCCAATCTTAGCTGGCCTTGAGCCGGAGGTGGGACATGTACAGCTTCTCTGGACAGTATGTTCCTGTGCCACCCCACATTCTGCGTTAAAGTAATTTCCTCATAATATCTAATGTAAATCCTCCCTTTTTAAAGTTTAAAACTGTTCCCTGTTGTCCTACCACTGTCAGACAGTGTAAAAGGTCAATCCCACTCCTGCTTGTAAGTTTCCCTTGAATGCTGGAAGGCTGTGATGAGTTACCCCTGCAGCCTTCTCCAAATTAAACAGGCCCAGCTCCCTCAACCTTTCTTCATAAGTGATGCTGCAGCACTCTTGTACCTTTGTGGTGCTCCTCTGCTCCTTCTACTACAGCTCCACATCTTTCTTGCATTGATTGCCCTGGGTGCTGTACTGCAGATGGAGCTTCACTAGAGCAGACTACAGAGCAACAATCATCTCCCTCACTCTCTTGGTCATTCCTCTTTTAATGCAGCCCAGGATACAGTTGGCTTTCCAGGCTCCAAGTGCACACTGCCAGCTCATGTCCAGCTTTTCATCCACCAGGACACTCAAGTCCATCTCTGCAGGGCTGCTCTCAAGGAGACGTTCTCACATCCTAAAAACATACCTGGGGTTGCCCTTGCTGAGTCCCATCAGGTTCCCATGAGCCTACTTTTTGAGCCTGTCCAGGTTCCAGGTCCCTCTGGATGGCACCCTTTCTTTCTGTTATATCAACTGCACAACTCATCCCTTCCTTCTGTTATATCAGCTGCACAACTCATCTTGATGTCATCTGCAGATTTGCTAATCCCACTCTTTAGATCATTGATAAAGATGCTGAAGAACACTGGTCCCAAGGCAAATGCCTGGAGGACGCCACTCATCACTGGCCTTCACCTGTTCATAGAGCCATTGACCACAATCCTCTGCCTACAGTTATCCAACCAATTATTTATTAACCAAACAGTCTACACTTCAAATTCATATTTCTCCAATTTAGAGACAAGAATGTGGTGTGGGACAGCGTCAAAGGCCTTGCACAAGTCCAGGTACATGACATCAGTTGCCCTTCCTCAGTGTGCTGATGCTGTCACTCCATCACAGAAGGTAACCAAACCAATGCTGTCACTTCATCACTGAAGGTTACCAGATTGGTATAATCTGCCTGTGGTATAGATATAAGATTGTGTTTAGAAGTGAAGATAATTAAGCTATGTGACATGGTAAATAAGTATGCATAGGGCAGGTCCACAAGAAGAGAACACCTCCAGGAATGTCTAAACTGGTTAGCAGTGCCTGTTAGTGAACGTTGATTTGACAACACAGGTGTAGCTTCAGAGTCAGAAATCAGAAATCTTATGAAGAAAATTCTCAGAGCCATTGTGAAATAAGTCAGCAAACGTACTACAAAACCTCATGGAGAGAAAGCTTGCTTGTCCTGTTACAGGGATGACTCTAGGGGCTACTGCAGCTCAGGTTTAGGTTTCTGTGCATTCTCTTTTCCTGCAAGTGGCAGATGTCATCATTGTTCACTGAGTAGAGCTCTAAATGAGGCCCTGAGTGATCTGCTTTCAATTTCTCTCTTCTCTCAAAGGAATATTCTCACACTATGCTCCAGGCTACCTCCTAAGTGGGAATGAGCAACAGTGAAGCAAAAATGCTGTTAAAAAAAAAATAATAAAAAAAATATGTCAAGTTCACTGTAGAGCAGAAGCGTTTGATGCATTCTGTGCATCTAAAATTAAAAAGGTTGAGTAGCATAAGGTCTTTTGGAGAACATCAGTCAGTAGTTTCAGCTTGCTATTTAAGTACCTCTCCTGTAATAATCAGTAAATATCTGGTCTTGATGGATTTTGATGGATTTTCCTTGGCTTGAAATCTTGTAACAGTTTTGGAAGGTAGCAATTTAATGCCCTCAAGAATAAAGATGATGTGAGGAATGATAGAATTGCAGTTAATGAAATAAAGGTAATGGGGGGGAAAAAAAAGTAAGAAGAAAAAAAAAGGCAAAGGAAAGATAATTTCCCTGGCTAGTTTAAATGTAGAGATAAGTACAGGAAAGAATATATTTATATTAATGCTAAGATGCAAAGTATTCAAATCAGTAGAAAATACCTAAAATACAAAATTTTTGTGAAGCAGACAACAAAACTGCAGAAATCAGAGTTCAGATGTGTATATTCAGGCCAGGACTTTATATCATGGTCCCTTCAATCCACTGAAAGCTTTGAGAAGTCATTATTATTCAGAGATTACTTACATAGATCATAATAGGATAAATTAATATACACAGTGATCAGCATGCATTTCTGCAGAAAAATAATCAGATTAACTTGAGTTAAAAGAACATAATAATGGTTACTTTTCATGACACAATGGACTGTTCAAAGACTCAGTGCATCATATCATTTGTAAGATTGCATGCTAAGTCAGTGTTTGTAATGTCATTATCATAAATCTACTTCTTGCCAATATGAGATAGCTCGGTGTATTTATAGAACTGAAAGAAGACAGTATGCATACTTACCACTCCAAGCCAGTTTCTCTAATTAATTCATCTTGCCTGATAAATACTGTTCAAAATTTCAAATCACAGTCCAATGCAGCAATTAGGTACAGAAGTATTCAAAAAGAGCCTCTTGCACAGCAAAACTGTGTAAGAGTGTTGGCTCACCAGCAAGCCACTGTATGCTTTGTTTAGTAGAATGGAGATCTGTGTACTGCCAAATTCAAGGCAGGATTTTGGAGGAGTGGCAGTTCTTCCTTAGAGGTTGGGATGTTAGGAACTGGTGTCACTGGTTTTGCTGCTGATCTGGAACAATTTGGCAAATTTAACTGAAGATAGAGTTCAGTGTTACACAGGAAGAAGGATTTTGTTTGATTCTGCTGGTTAATTTCATAAGGTTTGCCTCTTGATAGGTTATATCTAGAGCAATTTCCCTTCTTGATCACTGAACGTTCAAGGATACAGTGATTTTTATTTTATTTGTTTTTATTATTCTTATTTTTTGGATGTGTGGTACTTCTCTATCAACTGGAGTTGACCCGGCAGCATAAAGTAATTATTTCTTTGGATGAACAGCGTAAGTCCCAGGAAAGGGGAACAGCAGTGTTACAAGGTTTTTTTGTCACCCTTAGAAAAGTAAACATAAATTACTGAACTGTATCTGATATTAAAAAGAAATGTAAGGAATCAACATTCTTGCAAGAATTGTATCGTGTAAATAAGGACACTGTAATAAAGCTGACAGAAAACATATTTTTAAGTTCTACAGCATAGGAATCAGGAATGTTTTGTGCTTCTGTATTGTAATGAATATAGAATAAAATGTAATCTTTCTGTACAAGGAAGCTGAGGCTGAGAAGAACCAGGACATGAAATATGTGTTGTCAGTTCTCTGAGATACAAGTGAGACTTTAAAAGTCATTTGGAAAGAGGGTCAGTTAGGCTGTTTCACAACACAATATTATGAAGTGCTCTAGAGGTTTGATAATAGCCAGGGAGAGCCCATTGACTGCACAGTGATTACATCTGTCACTACACAGAATTGTGACAGCCTGAGGTGTAGGGTGGTATATGTTGAACTATTTAGTCCTGTGAAACAGCAAGAAAATGATGGTACTCAATTTGTTTTTCAGTAAAGTAATAAATACATTCAGTTACCCCTGAGCAAGTTTAGAAATTGGGAAAAATACATTCTGGCAGTTTCATTTTGTTTATATTGAGACACTCTGAATGTTCTAAAATGACACAGATAAACAAGTGCCCACACTTGCATAATTTTGTGTATAGCCACAAGTTGTGCATTTTCAGGAAAAGTAATGCATGACAAAGTGTTTCAGAGATCTGAAGTTAAAGGATAATATGATATTAATAGCTTGCAAAACCTGATGCTTCTTACAAATACTACCTCTCCAAGAGCTTTCATAGAAGGCTGTTGTTATCCAGGCAAGATGACCACATCTTCCCCCTTCTCTTATTCTGAATGTTTGTTTGAATTCCTTTCCAAATCACTGCTTAGTACTACCTTATCCTTGCAAAGAAGACCATAGCTAGAGTGTCCCCAGTAAGCATTTTAGGCTGCACAAAAATATCATTTGTGGTAGAAGTGAAGGTTTACATAGAGGTTCACAATGGGCTCCTGCCTCTTTAATTAGTCTCAACCTCTCTACACCCAAAACATAATTTTGTGATGTCTGCACCGATGAAAAAAATAAGCACATTACTGAGCTGCCTATGAGATATCAGTTGAGTTCTAACAACATAATGCATATGAAATAGTACGTATACAGTTTATTTCCACAATTAAAACTTTAAAATTTAGCTTCTGAAAGGAGATAGAAACACTGCTGAAAAGCACAAGATTGATATACATTTGAAAGATACTTTCAGGTTTTTGACAGGATTCTTTTCATGTGAATTTAAATGACACAGGCAACTTTAATTACACAGATGAGATCAGTATGGGCATTAAGATTGACTGCTGTAATGCATTTTTCTGTTTCCATTCCTAAACACCTCTCAGTGGAGAAAGGGTGACTCAATTCTGTGATGGGGCTTATTGTAGACCTATGTTTTCACTCTCTCAGTCTTTAATATTTGCTGTGTATCTTTGTTCTGAGTCCTTTCATTGAGGCAGAAAATTGGATTATCATCATTTGAGCAGTAAGCACAGCCTGAAGATGTGTTTTGTTTTATCCCTGCTACTGCAACTAAAGCTCTCCTGTGTTTGTGTAATATGGGGCAGGTCTATACAAGGAAAGGGGAGTTATTTGAAAATTTGTTGGAAGCCCTGTCCACTCTTTGAACAAAGCTGATTTGTGCACAGGCAGCACTCAAACAGGCAGTGCAGCTGATTATGTTAATATGGCGATTTCAGGCTCCTGCAGTGTTGATCAGGAAGCTGCTAAGGAGAGTTACTTTGCCTGGTTTTGGATGCTAACGTGGTATTTCAGAATGTAACCAACTAAATATGAACTCTGAAGGCAGTGATATAACTAAGAAAGTGAAAGTAGTTCTTGATTATGAAAGCAAGGCTGTATAACATTAGAAAGAACACTGATAAACCCTTATGTCCTGCTCTGATATTTCAGTAGTTCTAGTAAAAAGAGAGATGTCTCTAAAAAGACTCCACCATATAGAGCTGTACGTGTGATCTTGAAAGCTATGACTGAAAGATGTTCAGTGCAAGATACAAAGAAATAAGCCACGGCTCTTTATGACCATGTCTTCCAAGTGTAGATAGTTCTTTAATTCAGCAGAAAATTTCACTGGAGATAAAATAGCTAGAAGGTAAATCTACCTGAGGCCATTTTTTTTTAGTAAAACTTGTAAAATGAAATATTGGGAGAACACATATAGAACATGATGGTCTTTTCATCATTTTCAGTCTCAAAGTGAAGGCTGGTTTTCTTATGAAAAATATATCCTACAGTTTTGATGAATAAATTACTTTATGTTTTTCTATAGTCTGTTGTACTGAATATAAGCCTGTCTGATCATCATGGTCACCCCAATGGCTTTGAAATCTGTTACACTGCTATAGATTAACTAATTTAGGCAAATGCCACAAAGAGGCACGAGATTTACTGATCCCAAATCACTTGTGGGTTGCAAATAGCAGTTAAAATTGGCAGAACTTAGGCATTCTTAGATATTTCAGTGCATGTAGCAGTACCACTGAGGAATGTAATGACACCTGCATATTCCAAAGTATGGGAACATATGAAACATCCTTACAAAGTGACAGTTTAATTAGTTACTTGGATATTTTCATCTAAATGATAATATCTTTTTTGTATGATCAGATCTGAAAATTTTGAGGTTCCTAAATTATACCAAGATGCTTAACATTTCATAATAGTAGTGTCAGAAAAAAAATAAATAAATAAATTAAATATACTTAGTTGAAGTAATTGTGGTACCTCTAGCAAGCATGCGGACAAAACAGTACTGGAACAGGCAGCCCAGAGAGGCTGTGGATACCCTGTTCATCCCTGGAGGTGTTCAAGGTTGGACGGGGCTCTGGACAGTCTGGTTTAGTATTAGATATGCAGGTTTGTGATCCTGCCTGTGGCAGGGGGGGTTGGAGCTTGATGGTCCTTCCAACCTAAGCCATTCTGTGATTCTGTGATTCACAAACTTAATTTACATATACACAGCAGTAATATATACCAGATATATCAAAGTAATTGTATGTAGAAATAGTGCTCCAAAGTATTTCCATGCAAGTATAGATGTCCCTGAAAACCTTTATAAAGTACAAAGAGTGTTGTATGATGTTGGTTTATGCCTTGGATGTGAAAACACACATTCACAAGAAATTTTGTTTGTCTTCATAACTGAACTACATCTATTCAATTAGTTAAGGAATTAAATCATTCTGGGACAGAAAATAAACATTGAGAAATTGTCTGAAAATGCTTTAAGAGACTGATCCTCTGCTCAGTGCACTCTGACTTTCCTGACGCAGCAAAGCAAAAAGGAGCTTTACAGTAAGAAGGCTAATTGGAGCTTCCTACAGCAGCAAGCTAGGATAGAAAGGAAATATAGGCCAAGAGACAACAGCAGAGACCATTCCCCATGATCTGGGGCAGTGCTGGACTGATCTGCTGTGGGTTGAACAAGGAAGATATGCTTTGAGCCTCGTACTGGCCCCTAGCAGCCGCACTGCAGGCAAATCATCTCTGCATGTTAAAAGCAACTGTGGCCTCTGGATTTCTTGGTAGATAATGATAGGACAAAGGGGAATGATTTTAAGCTCAAGGAGGGAAGGTTTAGATCGGATGTCAGGGGGAAGTTCTTCACAGATAGAGCAGTGAGGTGCTCTTCACAGATAGAGTGGTAAGGCTGCCCAGAGAGGTTGTGGATGCTTTATCCTTGTAGATGCTCAAGGCCGGATCGGATGGGGCCCTGGGCAAAGTGATCTAGTGGCTAGCAACCTCGTCCACTGCAAAGAGTGTGAACTGGGTGATCTTTAAGGTCCCTTCCAACATAAGCCATTCTATGATTCTGTGATATCCAATTTGAAAAACCACGTATACTGTAGAAAATAATAGAAAATAAGGGCTTGTCAATTTAGCAAAAAAAGATACAGAGCAGCTGTCACATCAACCATATGTTAAATAATATCATTAACACATATCTCAGTATCAAGGATACTCCTTTATTGTTGACTATTTTCAAATTTCATCTACTGAAGATACGTGGGAGACAAAGAATAATTCAAATTGCTGCTAAAGGTGTATTCCTTACATCCTAAGATATAAACTCTCTTAAGCTAACTTCATCTACATATAAGAAAATTTAATATTTCCTGGTACAAAAGAGTTGAGTGGAATGTACCAGGTGCAGATGGACTTCAAATGGAATTAAAAAATAATTAAGAATTCACATTTGTAAATACTGTCAGTACACTCAGATGTAAGGCGACGCTACATTCCTTGTCCACAAAAGAAATCCTCTACTACAGAAAAAGCAAGCTAGACCTGTGGATGAACTATTTATGGCTCATCTTTAGAAATGAAGTAGATATCTTGTACTTCTTCTGTATGCACACCAGTTCCTTGCACAGCAAGCCAGAGAACTCAGACATCAGTTGTAACATTATAAGAGACTGGGACTTCAACATGAACATAGCATTTCCATGCATCATTCTGTGGGATGCATGCAGTAAAATAAAATAAAGACATGACTCCAAGAGGAATTCCAAAAAGGTTACCCCATTAAAAAGAAGGATAAATTCATTATACCTTATTTTTATATTTAGCACCCCAACTATTCAGGGTTTTTGACCATCATTCACAGGCAGGTCTGACTGTAACATTGGATATTCTCTCTTCTCAGTAGATTAAGCACTAAACTCAGTTTTTAAAAGGAAAACGTTTGCTTCTTTTCATCAATAAATGTATTAAACAGAAAGAAATTAAATGTCACTAACTGTCAAACAGACCTCAGATGTTCTTAATACCCCTTAATGTTAATATTCTTTAATGCCTAAAGAGGTTTTTTGCCTGTTTTTTTTTTTTTTTTTTTTTTTTTTTGGTTACAAACACTTTCCACAAAACTCATTATTCTGAAAATGCTGTGACAAGTCCTTCTTTAGCACTGCAATTGTTTTAGGATTCCTTTTTCCTTTGAGTAAATCAAATAAGGCCTTTGGCCAAACTTCATGCTCCACTTGTTTTGTTTTGTTTTCCTCTCCTATATTTTTGCTTTGTTGTTGTATTAAAAATTAATCATTCTTACTATAATCATCATGAGTTCAGACTTAGATTGCAAAGCTAATGCCATTTGTGGGTATCTTTGAAAGGATTCGAATAAGCGCTTATAGGCACTCAGTGATTTAGAGAAGTGATCCTTCTAACTGTAATGCCAGAGTTGGTATTTAAGTTTGTGCCTTATTCTTGCCAAAATAATCTCTCTTTCACACTAGCCAGCTATCAGAAGAAAGATAAAACATGCCTGTGAAAAACAATCAGATTACAAAACCAATAAGAAATCTTAAAGCTTCTTACTAAAGTAATATTTTACAGCTGAACCATGAAAAATATATTTTTTTAATTTTTTTTTTTTAATGTATGAAATAATTCCTCCTGACATTGGATAATCATTTTCTTTTTTGCTGATCTTTTAAACGGCCTGACAAAGGTGTCAACAATTTCCTGTTTTCCTTTGATCTCCAATAACAGTTTTAGAAGAATAGATTAGTATGAATACTGAGCATTAGGTTCTTGATTTCTGTCTTATCTTATGGAATAGAAATTATGTGCATGAATACAGGGGAAGGAAAGGAAGGAAGGGAAGAAAGGGAAGGAAGGGAAGGAAGGGAAGATATCCTCTCTGCACCCTTGCTGGAGCATGGGAGAAGTATGAAGAGGAAGGGGTGGCACTTAGAAATGCTATTATACAGTGCGTTATTTGGAGCTGGTAGAGAGGTTGAGAATAAAGGAGTGAAGCTGAGACTGGGAAAAGAAAGGATGCAAGGCATTGTTTTAGAGTCAATCATAGAATCACAGAATCCTTAGAGTTGAAAGGGACCTCTGAAGGCTATCTAGTCCAACCCCCCAGCAATTAACAGGGGCACCACAGTTAGGTTAGTTTGCCAGGGCCCTATCCAGGCTTGCTACATGAATCCTTTTCTATTTATTTATTTATTTATTTATTTATTTATTTATTTATTTATTTATTTATTTACATGAATTTATTTCTCTCCACATTTATTTTGTTCTGGTACCAATTAACAAGACTATACTTGTTATATATATACATATATATATAGTTATTGACTAACAGTAACTGTTAAGTGATCTCCCTGTCTTTTCCTTGACTCAGCTTTCTTGTTGTTTTCTCCCTCTCATATGCTTAGGAGAAGAATGAGTGAACATCTAGGTAGGCTTTTGATTGTTAGCTAAAGTCAACTCACTACAGCATCATAAGCACACATTACAAGCATAGATCTTAGTAACTGGGCAGTAAACGTGTTTGTTTTGTCTCAGTGACGAGCAGGAAAAAGATTTTACTTTTATTCCTCAAGTTTTTCCATGATGACAGTGTCTTGGTATGACAGACTTTCTCACCAGCTGTTATTACCATGGGCTCTCAGTTCCATTAAAATATCAAATTATTCAAATTAAAATGTAACTCTGGTTCTACTCTTTGTTGCTGGATGAGTGTGATAGTAAAATCTAATTCTTTTTATACCCTTAATAGCTGATGAAAGTTTTAAAGTCTAAAAATATACGTACATATGGTGTTAAAGTATGAAAAAGGAGTACCTTACGATACGATAGATTCATATTGAATACTGGTTTTATGTTAGTATATAGTTGAAAGCTGCAACTAAAAATATGGCTTTGGCAAAATATTTAAATGTTAAACATTTCTAAATATCCAGGTGAGGATGTGATTGAAAAATCCTCTTTCTTTTTTCTTTTTTTTTTTTAACCTTTTTCTTTCTCTCAAGAACTTGCAGACAGTGCTGCATAAGAGTGGCAATAAATTTAGCTACTACAATTCTATGCTAACTTGAACGTATGAACTGGTTAGTTAAGGCAGGGTTGTAGTCCTGAGTGTTCACGGTGGAAGTGCACATAAGGCAAATTATTTCAGGAGAGCAGACAGGATGCAGAAAAGGTAGCTTCTGTCATCTCCTCAGTGATTGTAATTTCCTGTTTTATTTGTCAGAATTCAGAGCTACAAATGTGGCAGCAATGCCCCCTTTCTGACACAAAGGTGAGGCAGTCACAGTGTGTTAAAATCTGCCCTCTGTGACTTGCCAGATTAAGATGCAGTGTTTCTATTGATATCCTAGTGAGAGATGAAGTTATTCACACCAGATGAAGTAGCAGCACCAGAACAGATTTATTGCACTCTACAACACTCGATAGCCTAATAACTCGTTACATTTACACAGCATCAAGCTGATGTGAGCTTTTGTGTTTTAAATTAAATTAATCCTTTGTGCAGTTGAGGTACTACAGATTGCTGTATGTGGTCTGAGGTTTAGGAAACAAGCACTGCAGGCTTCTGGCTAGTCTTGGCACATTTCGGAATATACTTATTATTAAGACATTATTACTAGCCATGGCAAATTATTCCACTGTATTTCTCATGTATTCTGTTCATGGCTATATTTTACAGATATGTGTTATGTAAGATTAATTCATAATCTCCTTAGTGTAAAATAGTTCATTGATGTAACATAGATGCTTCACTGCTGATAAGGAAAGATTGATCAAAATTAAATACTGTTGCGGAGAAGAACAGTTGGCTTTCATACTCTCCTTTACCCAGAAATAAACAAAACAAAACCCTATATTCCATTCCTGGTAGGGAGTATTTGATGTATTATAAAAGCTCCTCGCCTTTTTATTAGTGAATCCTGACAATTTTCAGACTTTATGCCAACTGCAGCATGCTCAACTGATCAATCTGTCATCAAACTACCTCAAAACTGAAGTTCTGTTGAAAACGACTGCTAAACTTGGAAGGTTACTGTAAAGTAAAATCTATAAAGAATGGCTTAAAAGCTCAGTGAATAAAATAATAACCATGTGAAAAAGTTTCAGCTGTTCTTCACCTTGAAAAGCCATAAATTTGTACTATCAGATCACAGAATCACAGAATCACAGAATTGTAGGGGTTGGAAGGGACCTCTAGAGATCATCGAGACCAACCCCCCTGCCAAAGCAGGTTCCCTACACCAGGTCGCACAGGTAGGCGTCCAGGCGAGACTTGAATATCTCCAGAGAAGGAGACTCCACAACCTCCCTGGGCAGCCTGTTCCAGTGCTCCGTCACCTCACCGTGAAGAAGTTCTTATGCACATTCGTGCGAAACTTCCTATGCTGCAGCTGATGTCCGTTTCCCCTCGTCCTGTCTCCACGTACCACTGAAAAGAGACTGGCCTCACTGCTATGGCCGCCACTCCTCAGATATTTATAAACCTGGATCAGGTGCCCTCTCAGTCTTCTTTTCTCAAGGCTAAACAGACCCAGTTCACTCAGCCTTTCTTCATAGGGGAGATGCTCCAGGCCCTTCACCGTCTTTGTGGCCCTCCACTGGACTCTTTCCAAGAGATCCCTGTCTTTTTTGTACTGGGGAGCCCAGAACTGGACACAGTACTCCAGATGAGGCCTTACCAGGGCAGAGTAGAGGGGGAGGATCACCTCCCTCGACCTGCTGGACACGCTCTTCTTAATGCACCCCAGAATGCCATTGGCCTTTTTGGCCACGAGGGCACACTGCTGGCTCATGGCCAACCTGTCGTCCACCAGAACGCCCAGGTCCCTCTCTGCAGAGCTCCTCTCCAGCAGCTCATCCCCCAGCCTGTATTGGTGCATGCAATTATTCCTCCCTCGGTGTAAGACCCTATCCTTGCTTTTGTTGAACCTCATCTGGTTTCTTACTGCCCAGCTCTCCAGCCTGTCCAGGTCTCGCTGAATGGCAGCACAGCCTTCAGGCGTGTCAGCCAATCCTCCCAACTTCGTATCATCAGCAAACTTGCTGAGGGTGGCCACTATCCCCTCATCAAGGTCATTGATGAAGATGTTGAACAAGACCGGACCCAGCACAGACCCCTGGGGGACACCACTGGTTACAGGTCTCCAGCCAGACTCCGCACCACCAACGACGACCCTCTGCGCTCTGCCAGTCAGCCAGTTCTCAGCCCACCTCACTGTCCACTCGTCTATCCCACACTTCCTCAGCTTTGTTATAAGGATGTCGTGGGAGACAGTATCAAATGCCTTTCTAAAATCAAGGTAGACTACATCTACCGCTCTTCCCCCATCCACCCAGCATGTGACAGCATCATAGAAGGCCATCAAGTTGGTCGAGCACGACCTCCCCTTGGTGAACCCATGCTGACTACTCCTGATAACCTCCTTTTCTCCCAGTTGTCTGGAGATGGTATCCAGCACAAGCTGTTCCATCACCTTTCCAGGGACAGAGGTGAGGCTGACAGGCCTATAATTACCCGAATCTTCCTTCTTGCCCTTTTTGAAGACTGGAGTGACATTGGCTATCCTCCAGTCTTCAGGAACCTCCCCTGTTGTCCAAGACCTCTCAAAAATGATGGGAGAGCAGTTCGGCAATGACCTCCGCCAGCTCCCTCAGCACACGTGGATGCACCCCATCAGGTCCCATGGACTTGTGGACCTTAGTACTGCCTAGACGCTCACGCACGTCCTCTTTCCTGACTAAAGGGAAGTCTCCCATTCCCCAGACCCTCTCCCTAACCTCCAGGGTGTGGGAAACCTGAGGGTGAGCCTTTTCACTGAAGACGGAAGTAAATAAGGCATTCAGTATCTTTGCCTTCTCAGCATCCCCCGTTACCAGACCCCCCCCCTCACTTAGTAAGGGGCCCACATTCTCTCTAGTTTTCCTTTTGCTGTTAACATACTTGAAGAAGCCTTTTTTATTATCCTTTATCACTTTAGCCAGATTGAATTCCAGACAGGCTTTAGCCTTCTTCATTGCATCCCTGCAGGCCCTGACTACATTCCTATATTCTTTGCAAGTGGTCAGACCCTTTTTCCACATTTCATGGACCTTCTTCTTTCCTTTGAGCTTGCGCATGAGCTCCTTGCTCATCCACAAAGGTCTCCTGCCACCTTTTCCCGATTTCTTGCTCACAGGGACACACCGATCCTGAGCTTGGAAGAAGAGCTGTTTAAATGCTGACCAGCTCTCAGAGGCCCCCTTACCTTCTAACACCCGAGCCCACAGGATAGCTCCAAGTAGGTCCCGGAAGAGATCGAAGTTGGCTCTCCTAAATTCCAGGGTAGCAATCCTACTTTTTGCTTTGCTTCTTCCACTCAGGATCTTGAACTCCACCATCTCATGATCACTACAACCCAAGCTGCCCCCAACCTTTACTTCCTTAACAAGTCCATCCCTGTTGGTGAGAATAAGGTCCAGTAACACCCCTCCCCGTGTCGGTTCCTCCACCACCTGCATCAGAAAGTTGTCTTCAACACACTGCAAGAACCGTCTGGACCGTGCATGCCTGGCCATGTTGGTCGTCCAGCAAATATCTGGATAATTGAAGTCCCCCATAAGCACCAGTGCCTGGGAACGTGATGCTACATCCAGTTGCTTATGGAAGGCCTCATCAACCTCCTCATCCTGATCAGGGGGCCTGTAGTACACACTCACAACAGTGTCACCCTTACCAGCCTGCCCCTTGATTCTCACCCATAAGCTCTCCACTGCTACATCACTCTCCCCCAAGTGAAAGGGAAATTAGAAGAAAAAAGGGAAATTAGAAGAAAAAGAAATTAAAAGAAGGGAAATTAGAAGAAAAAAGATAAAAGGGAAATTAGAAGAAAAATACCCACCTAGAGAGGCTGGATAGAAGTAATCAAGATTCTGTATATGTTCTCAAATTTACAATATAATTGTGAAAAAAACAATGGAAATGATGGATTTATCAATAAATATGAAGTTTTGATATAGCACAGTAAAGTTTTCAGTTGAAGATGAACTGTTCTTTTACTACTATTTTCAATCTTCAATTTTCTTTTTTTTTTTTTTCCCAGCTTTTTATTCTTGCTACTTGAAAAATAAAAAATATTGAACTACTCCAAAATAATAAGAAGTTATTCTACTGTTGTAGAAGATCAGATAAGGGAAGTGTGAACACATTACTGAAAAATCATAGAATTATAGAATAGTTTGGGTTGGAAGGGACTTTTAAAATCATCTAATTTCAACCCCCTGCTACAGGCAGAGACACATCCCTCTAGACCAGGTTGCTCACAGCCTCATCAGCCTGACCTTGAGTACTTGCAGAGAGAGGGCATCCACAGCCTCTCTGGGCAACTTGTGCCAGTATCTCGCCATCCTCACAGTAAAGAATTTCTTCCTCATATCTAATCTAAATCTGCCCTTTTCAGCTTAAACCCATTTCTCCTTGTCTTGTCGCTACATGCACTTATGAAAAGTCATATAAAAATCTCATTATTGAGATTATGTTGTCATTATTAGTAAGACCATCAATTTAAATGGAATGTGAAAGTACAGGACCATTTTCATTACTGAAAGATCAGGAGATATTGGTATACATAAGTGATGATAATAGTGTTTTTAAGTGAACGTTAAAATTAGTGGGGAAGAAAAAAAGGATTGAAATTATTTCTTCAAAATTACCCAGTGCAACACCTGCTGAATGAAGTATCTCTGATAACTGGGCACTAGATCTCTGCTGATGGTAAATATGAATCCAAGCAACTGGAGAATCTACAGAGAACCACTTGTGGCTTAATAACTTTGCACAAATTGCAGAAAAATATCATCAATGCTATTTTTCTTTTTAAGGATGCTAGCGTAATGAATGGTTAATTCCATCTGATCTATATTATCATATTAAGCCTTTAGCATTAATTCCTGTGATTTCATTCCGTACTGCACATTGACTATCTTTAAGAGGAAATAGAGTGCTTATTCTTCGTTCACAAAAACTATTTTGATCTATTTTGTGGAGCTGCACTGACATTGGCAGGCTTCAAAGAACTGAAAAACATCCGTACTGTGTTGGGTGCAGGACTGGAAATACATTGATATAAATATGACTAATCTATAAAATAGAATAGTTTGAGATCAAGCATATTGTTACAATCATCTGTGCCTGAGGAAATCTCTGACCTCTCTGTTGGATTTTTCACCAGAGATCTTCATTAGCGCCAGATGGCTTTTATGAAATGGACATTTGTCAATTAAAAGTTGCATAAAACCAAAAACATGCTTTGGTTGTGGTCATTACTTATTTTTTATTACTCTGCTGCATGTACAAACTAGTGATGACTTCTTCAAAACATTATTCTTTTGCAATGCTAATTAGTGGAATGCCAATTAGCTCCAGAATAGAGCTGCCAGAGGTGCATTCTTGTGACTGTTGTGTTCACTGAGAGCAGAAATTACTGATTTTTACTGATTTACACCTTACCATACTGACAGTAAAGACCAGTTTTTTTGTCAAAGTTTATTACCATTCCATTTTTTTCTTTAGTTGTTAAAGGGGCCAAAATGACCTGTGTAGAAAAAGCTTTTTTTAGATAAAAGGCTTTTACACATAATGTCACATTTTTACAGCACATCCCTGGTAGTGATACCTTAATTGCAGAGTAAGAACCTCTGTAATACTTAGTTCCAGAATGGCTTGCATTTCAGAGAGAAGGAAAATTTAATGGAAAAGCCGACAAACATTTGCACTCAAGAGTTGAGATAAAAACTATCTAGTAACACAGAAAAAGAAGAGAGAAATAATAATTATTATTACTTACATATATATATATATCATATATATATGCAGTGAGAACTGCAAAAACTCTGAAATTAGCCCTTTAAATTTTATCTGATGTGATTGAAATAAAGGAAATAAGGTTTAAAATACTCTGCATTCTAGTGTCATTCTAGATCTTAAGCTAGGCTAAAATTAAAGTTGAAAATGTGATTTGAGCATTAAGGAAAAAATAATTCAACAAAAGAAATCTACTCAGTTCATTTAGAGGTGTTGCTAGTTTTTCAAAGATCACTAGCGTTTGAGAGCTAGTAGCAGCAAATAAATTGCATGTTCAAGATAAATTAAATGAAAGAGTGCATCCATAACCCCTTGATAAAGAGCAGTGGCTGTAAAAAGTGCTAACATTTTGAAACAGCACTTCTTACTTAACTCATATCTGCCTTCTCATGAAATGTTTTGTGCTGCAATAAAAACAAGTTTTTAACATCACACATTGATAATAGATGGGCATCTCCAGGGCTGCAGGGAATTCTGCTCAGTGCCTGGAGCTCCTCCTACCTTCTTTTTGCACACACCTTGGAGCCTGCAGGGCTGTTTCGTTTCACCACTCTTGTCTTCCAGGTGTTGCAGAGCATTATCCCTTCTTAAACATGTTACTATAGAGACACAACTAGAGTCACCAATTGGCTTAGCTTTAGTCAACAGCAGTCCCTCTTGGAGAAGCTGGACCTGGCACTAAGTTGACATAGGGCGGCTGCTGAGCGCTGCGCACAGTGGGTTCCTATGCAGCCATCCCACTACCAAAACATTGCCATGTAAGCCCACTACAAGTACCTACACTTTACTGCATTACTTATTATACTTTATCATTCTGAGCAGAGATGGGATTGACAAATTAATTGGAAGTATACATGGATTCCTGCTCTTCGGGAGATCTGCATTTACTCCAACAGAAACTTCTTAACTTCTAGCACCAAATAAGTCCTACAGCTTCAGTACAGACATCCTTGAAACTTTAGGCCCTACAGATATGCAGAGAAGGATTGTAAATTCATTTAGCTTCACTGCCTTGATTGGAGTTAGGCTGATTTATGCAAGGTGAGGATTTGCCTCAGTAGAGTCTTTAATGGGAGATTTGCCAGATATTCCCCATCAAAGGCTCAGAATAATCATTGCTCAGAACAGGAGCTGAAAGGGGATGCCTGTTACAGAGCTTACTGGAGCTGAGATATGGTTTAACATAATGTGAGAGTCACAGACAAAGAGCTTGTTTTAGCTGAGTTTGTGTGTTCCAAGAACAACTAGATGGCAATAAATACTACATGTAGCTAGATGACAGTTAAGTCAAAACCATGCTGCAATTGCAGACTGTAATTTTGTTTCACATATACATACTGAATATATTTTCTCAATCACAACTCTTATGGATATCATTCCCACAACATGGCTGATGTATCTGTAGGTATAAACTCACAGTAATCAGATAACTGTAAAATGAGCACTGTTCTCTATGTCCATTGCTTTGTAACAAAAACTTATCCCAAAGTTTTTGTGCATCTATTTGTGTTTTCTTAAGTGGAACTAGTGATTTAAAAAGTTCACTCAGTAAAACATTAATGCAGACAGAAATTCCTTCAGTGGGTGGAAGCGTACACTTGTTCAATTTGCTACTGATTTAATCAGGGCTTACAAGTGTATATATGTGCATAAACACATATGGATTCCCTGGAGTTGTTATGTCATAATAAGAAAATATATTAACACAGTACATAATGTGTTTGATCAGAGCCATATTCAGAGGCTTACCAAGATTGCTCATAGAGGAAAGAGGATTTTCACTAAAACTGAATTGCAAAGTCAAGCATCTTATTATTGCTAAATGTTGGCACAAATACTTTCATGCAAGACTTGAGAGACATAGAGGTGCATTAAGGTGTTGAAGCATTTGAAATTGGTTGCAATTGTTCAATGACAGGATATCTAAATTAGATATGATGATATGGACAGATTCAAACACAGCTTGCACACAGACTTGGAAATACTGAAAAAGCAATGTGTAGGAAGGAAAATAGAGAGACCGTATTTTCTTTAATGCAATGAACATAATTTCTGCCAGTTTATTATCATTACACATTTACAGTTCTAAATAAATAGTTATGATAGGCTGACAATTTTTGAGCAGTGCTGAGTAAGAGAGATGCTTAATCTGCACTAAGATCTGCACTGGAGGTAGGGTGTCAGATTTTTTAATTACTGTGCTCCCTTCTTGCCCATGGAAGTTTGTAATTAACTGCTTTCATGTTCTGAAAGTGAATCATACCCTTCCCTTTTCCAGGCTGTTTTGCATATTGTGGTCTGGGAACAGGCACAGAGTTGCCACCAGGTCTGTTCTGTCACTATGCCACCTTGACTTCACACTACCTAGAAGGAAAAGGTTAAAAAGACACATTTTTGTCCACACTATGTTTATCTGAAATAAAAAAAAATCTGAAATCTGAGTTAATGAGAGCAGACATATTAGGCATACACCAAGTTGTAACAGAATTTTCATTAGTTTTAGTTTCCCAAAGATTTTCAACAAATCTCTTACTTTCTAAAAATTTGGGTAGCTTTGGTGGGTGACATTGGTGAAAGGTGAATGAGACCCTGATCTCATCCTTTCTGTGACTGGGGGATCTGAAGTGACACAGTAATCTCTACTGATCCTCTTTTGAATAACTGACAAAACATCTATCCCTTGCAGCTTCTAGTTATCACATTTTCAATCTTTCTCTAAGAATCAACTTCGACTGAATTTGGAAAGGCTAGTTCATGTGATAATCAAATTCCCAAGTGCATGTGTTCTTGCCTATTTTTTTAATGCTGTCATTAGTCATTTAATCTGAACAACAAAGATAATATAATCTGATAAGAGAGTTAATAAACATTTTAAAGCATTTACAGATCAATGTCCTACCTCTCTGATCAACAGATTCTTTCCCTTCAAGGACTACAAACCTGAAAAACTGTAGGGAAAGGAAGGGAAGGGGAGGGGAGAGGAAGGGAGGGGAGGGGAGGGGACAGAAAAGAAATTGCAAAATTGAATGATAGAACAAGGAAAAACACAGACATTCTATTATCTCAAAGGCTGTTCAGCTGCACCCTCCCTAAACTATGATAGGCTGATAAGAGCTTTTATGTTTGAGTGACTTGAAAGAATCTGCTCTTGGCTGATGTTTGCCGATCAGGCTGACTTTTGGGGTGATTCTGGAGAAAGTAATTACTGTGGAGCAGCACACATGCCCACCAGCCCACCAGGTAGCAGGTGCCATTACCCTGAGCAAGCAGAGGTGCAAGATGGAAGAACAAAGAGAGGGAAAAATGAAGAGTTTGACAGTAGTGTGTACTCCCTCCACTGAACTGCAACTATGCAGGTCTACAAGATGTCAGCTGACCAACATACAGCCCCCTGCCATCCAATGAGATGTTGCTGGATCCCTGGTGGCGAATATCCCCACTTTATAATCAATTTGTTAGAATTCCTCTCTTTACTACTACTAACTTCTCCATCTTCTCCGCATTCCTTAACTGCATAGAATTTGTTATAAACTGGTTGGAAAAACATTTCACCTCGTTTGCTGCCTTAGACTTGCTCTGGATATACGTATATACATATCAAAAGATCTTCTCCAATAATTGGAGCAAGACAGCATTGCAAAAACTTTAGTTTCTTCCAAAATCACCAGCAAAGGATTTGTAATGTCAAAATGCACGGATCACCAATGAGGCAGGCTGTT
Source organism: Meleagris gallopavo (assembly GCF_905368555.1). NCBI lineage: Eukaryota > Metazoa > Chordata > Aves > Galliformes > Phasianidae > Meleagris > Meleagris gallopavo. Next base: position 72,175,773 of record NC_139435.1, read on the forward strand.
AAATTTAGCAATTGCATGCTAAATTTATCATCAGCCTGATAATCGCTCCAAAAATACCATTATTGCTCTGCATTCTTAATCTAAATGGTTGTCATTTCTCTGCTGAATGTGCTGGACTTTCAAAACTGGAAGCGATAGAATGCTGAAATTCGGCTTCATTGATCTGAGCCAATATTCATTTTGCAAAATAAGCACTATTTTTGAAGACCTGATTTGAATGAAGTTTAAAGAGGCAATTCACATCTCTTGGCATACCATATATACTATTTTAAGCTCTGCAGCAAATATATTCAAGAGCACGAAGGCCAAATACTTTTTTCCTCCTCTATTTTTTAAGTGCTAAATGAAATGCTTAGCCCATGAAAAATATCTCAAAAAGGCTTTTCAATATACCTGAATCATTTAACATCTTCAAGGGTCAGTGGTATTGGCAGCTGTTTCATTCAGTGAAAACTATGAAGTTGGGAGCTGGAGAAGCAGGTCATCAATTCTACAAAATTCAGAGCTTGATAAACATAAAATGTCAAAGGAGAGGAGAAGGATTTTTGTTTTGGAGCCTTGAGCTCAGCACAGATCTGATTCACCAGCATCATTACTCTGTCTATTTCTCATGTGAGGAAAATGTTTATTCTGGCAAGTTTGTCTTGCAAGGGTTTACTGAAAGGAAATAGATCTTGGCAAAAAAAATCACATTTATTACTTTTTTTTGGCATTTAAGACATTTTGATTCTTGGCTTCTCTTTTTAGCACACAGAACATTCAACAAGTGTGTCAATTAATTTCTTAAACATGATAAAGAAAATCTAAAAGTGAGGCAGTCTCCCGTAGTACTCATAATTTTGATGAGAAAAGAAATAAATTGCACAGAACAAATTAAATTCTTCCAACTTTTCCCTCGTTGCTAGTTCGATCACATTGGATTGAAAAATATATTTGATGTGTTTTAGAGAAAAGTACATTTTTCATTATCTTTAAATCAAAATTTTTGTGTTAATAAGTTTGGATTTTTTTCTCTTAGGGTTTATGCCATTGTAAGGAAGGAATTTAACTAATTTTTCTTTCAGAAAAGAAACTGTGGTGAGAACACCAACAAGAAAGTGTTGATTTCTTTTTGTCCTCTGTGAGGCATTGGCCTTGTATATTAATTCAATCTGAGCTGTAAAGAAAACTTGACTTGCAGGTTGCATCAAACAGGTTTCTGGGAAATAAAGACCTCTGCACAAATTACTGTTACAGACTCTTTTGCACTGGAGTAATAGGAGGGACATCCAAGCATCTTTATTCATTACTAAGTGTATACAATGCTGTTTCTTTGTTCTCTAGACATAATGCCAAATACAGAACAGTCAGAATTCTAGTGTTAACAAATATCATAACAACTGAATTTGTATCATATACCAAATTTCTAACAATTTTTATCACTGCAGTAGTATGTGCACCCTTACATTCCCTTTCATTTCAGCCTAGTACATTTACAACAAAGAAAGATTATTATAACTTTATTATTTTTGCCTGATTAGACTTGTCAGTGCTAACAGAAATTAGCACTTCTGAAGCAGATCTCCATAGATCTGAGGAAGCACAAGCTTGAAATACATCAGAAGATTTGAGGAGCAATGTTAGGTAGCCTCCTTTCTTTTAACAGACTTAAAATGGGAGTTTTTTTCAGATGAGAATCTAAAATGAAATAGTGCAATTCTGTTCTGTGTCACAGAATATTAACATTCTCAGCACCACCTGAAGACCTTAGCACAGCATAAAGGCAGAACATGACATCAAGGACCACCTGGCCTTAAACAGACCTGTAGGTGCTCTTTGTAAAAGAGGCAGTTTAAGGAGGAAGCACTACTCTGCAACTGCAGAAAAAAAGGGCAGGTTTCTGCCTAACAAGATTTTCAGTCTGAATTGTATATAACTATTTCATTTGTGTTTTAAACCGTATTCAATCTTGAAAATAACCAGTATGTTGCCAACATCATGTACCTATTCAGAAAGGAGGAAAATTCCTCTAAAACTGGCAAAGCAAAATTCACCTCACCTAAAACTATAGCAACAGAAGGAATAATCACAAGACCCAACCGTAGGGCTCTAACTTCCAATTGATTTTCTTGAGTAGCATACTGATCTACTTAGGAAGGACTTGGGCATCTATTTCCAGTAGCTACTGGTTTTTAAGGATTAGAACATTATAATTCCTTTTGCAGTGTCATTTCTGAGAACATTGAGCTGTTTGAGAATATTAAGAAACTGTGAAAACAGAACATAATTGTTTAACATAGTTGAATACTTTCAAAACATCTAATTTCCAATTTTTAGTAAGGATAAAATATTTCAATAATTTGATGTCAACCTTGCGTTGATTTTTTTCATCAACTGAAATGAAGATTATCTTCTAATGTGTGGGTGCAGCTGGACTTCTGCTTTTGTCTCCACTCTTTTCTGCAGTCCAGAACAAAATTATTCTGTTTACTTCATCAGAATGTTCTGGGACATAAAATTCACAATACCTCAAAAGAGAGAAAAATTGAGTATATCTTTTGTATTTACATAAATTATTATATTTTTAATGGATATATTTAATAAAAATAAAAACCTGCAAAGAGAAGTCACCTCACATGCACAAAACAATTTCAATGTCTTAAATACCACAGACATTAATTATTAATTAAATAAGTAACTATTTAATAATTAAATGTTTAATTAATGAATTTACCACTAGAAAGGGGATGCAAATTGGTTTGGATCTGGTCTCAGCAAGGATCCTGAGAAACTAATATGGGTTGCCTTAGTTCTCTAACCGAACGTGATTATGGTCCTGTTTTTATCCATCATTTTTATGTTGTGACTGTTGAACTAATCTGTTGATTTTTCCCTTCCAGTAATCTGTAGACAGTGAACTCTTCTGCCTAAGGACAGGATGGAAATTGTGTGGCTTGGTTGATGATGACCATCATCACTTACAAGATCAAATACAAAGTGAAACCTGAAGATTTGTTAAAGGAAGGAAGCAAAGCCCATAGCAAGGTATCTATATAGGAACAATTTTCTGATATGATTTTGTTCTTACTTTGCATTTATTGTAATGGTATTTACCAACTTGAGCCACATAGCAAAATTTACGACAAAACTGAAAGATCTGGAAAATTTTGGAAATGAAAATAAATGCCAGAGATGGGAAAGACAAAGATGAGCAAAAGCTGGAAAGAATTTAATTTTTCAAACTGCATGCAGGTAGGATATTATACTTTGGAGGGAACTGACATAGAAGCAAGATTCTTCTAATTTCCATTCATATGTCTACTGCCTTCTTACATCACATCCCCCTCAGTCTGCTTCTTAAGAGTGCTCGGTTGTTTCAAAGGAATATGCAGCTCCTAAATGGAAGCTAAAAGAAGACTTTTTGTTGTTTTCAGTGTCCAACTTTGTTGATGAAGGAGGAAAACGAAGCAGATAAGATTCTACATATAAGTGGGTAAGGCATTTACAGCATTTTGGGTCTGGCTTTTTTGTGTTTTGTTTTGTTAGGGATAAATACAGTAGGACAACGAAATACAAGAAGAAAGTCTGTGAGTGTTCTATTTAAAAATGAACTGGTTGACTTCTCAATATTTTGCTATTGTGTCAATCTAATGAAAATGTTCAAAGACTGTGTTAAAATTCTTTTAGTTTTTTATTTGGATTTTGATATTTTTGTATTTCTGGAAAATAGGAATTCATTGTTAATTCTGGGAAGATTTTTCACCATGAGTGATTTTTCAGCTCGTCTCTGTTAGAGGACCTTTTCCTTCTACAAGTCCTTAGTGAATACACTAATAAATAGTAGGTAAAATGTTGCTTTGTTATTCCTTTGTGCTGCAAACAAAGAAGACTGCATCTAATTTATGAAAACACACCTACCTCACTACATTTTTCACATATGGCACAAATGTATGAAAAGGATAAAAAATGTACTTCTGGGCACAAAAAGGGCAAGTCAAGTGGGACACTATGGATTTAAAAACCTTAAGTAGGAATTTATCTGAATCAAAGCAGATGTGTCTTTGTTTTACATCACTAAGTTCTGCATAATTTAGTAGGATGTGAAGAGTGCTGTTTTTCTATGTGACAGTGCCAAATGTTTTGCAGATGCTAAGGTTGCTGATACTCTTGAACAGTGGGAAGTAATTTTTATTTGCAAAAGCTGAAAAAAAAATATGGAAAGAATTTTCATGTCCCTCTTCTGGAGAACCTAAAATGAATCCAGGAGAGTCTCCAATGAGGAGTAGAGTTCCTCTTACAAGAAATGAACATTTCATTACATTACTTTCCTCTGGAAATGATGAACTGAATTGTCAGAGCTGCCAACCTCCACATTTAATACTAGTCCAGGCTGCCCAGGGCCCCATCCAACCTGGATGAAGTTTGATGTGTTTTAATTTTGCCTATTACTTCTGATCTTGTCAGTGGACACAGATGAGAAGAGCCTCTGCCTCCTTCCTTCCTTCCACTTCATCTGACAGACAATATTCTTCTGAGCATCTCCTTCTCCAATCTGAAAAGTCTCAACAATCTTTGCCCTGCTTTGCATGGTAGAGGCTCTAGACTCTTAGTTGTCTCTCATCTTGAGTGGGATTTGCTTTGGTAAATCCACGTCTTCCAGCACATTGGACCCAGAACTTCAGATATTGGGTAGAGAAAAAAGATCACCTCCCTCAGCCTGCTGGCAGTGCTCTGCCTTATGCAACCCAGAAGACTATTATCTTTATTTCTTTACCATGAGGGAGCAACTCATGATTATGGCCAGCTTGTTGTCTATTAGGATCCCAGCTTCTTCTCTGCAGAACTGATTTCCAGTCTGTCAGCCCCGCTATAGTAATACTGTATTGTGAAGATGAGCTTGAGACTCTAAATGAATGTGTTCTCGGATAGAGATGTGTCCATCCCTTCTGTTTTGTAAACTTAAATTATTAAAAATATTTAAGGCTTGATATCTACAGAGGAACTTATTAGAAAACACTGATTAAAATTTCCATTGCCTTTTGTTTCTGATGTTTTTGCATGAAGCTCTTGCTTCTGCACTGAAGTAACTTGCTAAGTTTGTACTTTGCTAATCCGTATTCATGTATTTATGTCACTCTGACAGTACTGTCTCCTGTTTATTTCCGTGGAAACTACAGCAGATACAAAGAACACAATAATGCTGTTTGATAGAGCACATTCTCATCTACAAAATACTATTTTTCAACATAGTTGCCACCACTGGCTATGCATTTTTTCCACTGATGAACAAGAGCCTGAATTCTGCCCTTGTAAAAATCTGCACTAGCAGAGGTGATCCACTGTTGCTGTGCTGAAACATTCCACCTACCACCACACTGTGCTCATATCCACAGATTGGTCTCCATAAATGTTCAGCAAGCACTGATGAATGTTAAAGGAGTAAGTTTGTTGTTTTTTTTGTTTGTTTGTTTTGGTTTTTTTTTTGTTTTTTGTTTTTTTTTTTTGGTTGTTTTTTTTTTTGCACGTAGGATTTCATTTACACGACTTGGTTTCATGCGCACTTCCACGTCAGGTGCCCTTTTATCATGACTGCCCCTCTGCTGACATCTGTCACACAGCAATAAAATTCTATGGAATATTGGTAGCCAGCCTCTGCTACACCAGCACCTCCCACTTAAGGCCTATTTGTCATACTTCCACCCGTGAAATGGTTGATACTTCCTTGTTTGGGAGGTGTGGTGAGTTTCAAGTATGCAGTTCTATTAAAAATATTTTGAGACATTTTAGCTAAAGACATGAAAGCATAGTGTATTTTTCTGTTCCTAAATAAGGTGACTTTCCTTGGATTCTTTGCTCCCTTTGGTGCATTTTCTCTTCTACATGCTGTCTTCTCATTTACTCTCACAGCAAAGTAAATTGGCACCTTTCGTATCCCTCCAGAACAACTTCAGATAAGACTGAGAACTTAAAGACAGTTTGAGAATAACTTTTGCCTCTCTTTATTGCTCAATGTATTGCAGTTCTGTGTTTAACACATAATAATATCTCTATAGAACCTCCCAGATGAGACCCATCATCTGCTGCTGCCTAATTGGTTGATGTTTCCCATCCATTTCCATTTCAACCTTTGTGGATCTTAAATGTTTTACAGCACGCTGAATGTTATACTTTTTAAAAGATAGATTTTACCAACAGTCATATTTGTCGACTTGCATAATGTGTCCAGTATGATTGTTTGTGTGGATAAAGAGATATCTATTGAAACTAAATGACACATTTCATAGTATGAATGACCTATTAGGTTAGTTAGACACAGCGACTTTCAGTGCCAGGCATTAATAAACTCTTTTACATACATCAGCTTGTGACAGCTGCAACTGAAGGTTTAAAGCCTCGGAGCTTTCTTGAATAGATTGTGCCCTGAGCAGAGCTGAGCTGTCAAACTGATGGAAAGCAATTGTACTCTTTACAGAGGAAAAACGAAATAAAAGTGCAACTCTGCCTGCTCACTCTCTCGTTCTGTTTATCTACACTTCCCTTCTGCTCTTGTGAAACTCTGTTGTTGCTAGCATAGTTTGTACAAATGGCAGGACGTTAAAAGCAGAGGGTCTGAAAACTAACACCAAGGGAAGCTATCTTGTAATTCGTTCTTTTTTACACACACAAAAAGTGAGTAAGGTCAGAGACTGGTTTCCACCAAAGTGATGTACAAGTTGCAAGGAGTGTTTCATATGTGTGTAAAAAAACAAAATACACAAGTTGTAGAAATAGTTTTATTTCCCTAAAAGATTTACATATCTTGTAGTGGTCAACAAGTGTTTATTATAGAATAATAAGTTGTTCTGTTCTAGGAGAATGGTGTTAAATTGTGTTTTCATAGGAGAGACGGAATTCAGGAAACACTGCTATCATAACAGGTAGTGGATAGAATTAAAAATAACAGTTCTTAATCATGCTTGCCTTCTTTTCTATTGGTACAAAACTTTTCACTGCGAGTTGCCTCCATAATACAAACTTTCTGAATTGATTTGCATAGAAACAATGTTAGATTTTCAAAGAACAAGTAAATATTTCACCACATGTTGTGTGGAAGTTTCATTCATCTTTAAGTAGGCGTTATTTCTGTGCAAGTACTGTATTAATGTAGTGTGCATCTATTAACATGCATAGAGTCTAAATCTATTATATTCATCTCTTTAAGAACAAATATATGTAATGAGCTAGAGGAGAATATTCTATTATGTAAAAAATGGATTTGATTGCTGCTGTTTAACATCAGAAATAGAAACTGTTGCTAAAAGGTCCAATTTAGGGTTTATATTCACTAATAACTGAATTTCTATAAAGAAGTCTTATGTATTTAGTAAGTTAATGGTGTAAATCACCACTTTATTTACAGGAGTTTCTTTTTCTAACTTCACCTAAACTCAGATTATAAATATGAAAGGAGAACTTACTAAATCTCAGTATTCTTTTGTTCTGTGTAAAAATAACCAACATTCATAAATCCAGCACAGAGAAGTGTTAGACAAATATCCATCTCATGCATTTTCTTCCAACAAGAGAGTTGACTACTAACCATATATTTTGTGAATGTGCCTAATACTGCACTGTTATTTGTTGATTTAATATTTGTCTTCATCTTTTGCACTCTGTGGATAGAGTATTTTTTTGCAAACTCTCTTTTTGGGGGGGAAATAGGGATTATTTCTTTTTTTTTCTCTGAAGCACCCAGAACCCTAAACTTACGTTCACTTTAATGAGAAATAAAGCACAAAAATGTTCATTTTGTAAAAGTAGCAGACAAAAACTGATGAAGAAAACACCTTATTCACTCATCTTGGTGTGTAAGTTAGACAAAAATGGGCATAGATGTCTGTGGGAAAAGTAACACAGCTCCATACAGAAGTTAAAGTATTTTCAGTATGTTTGAAGGGGAAATGATGTTTCTTTCAAATGAGCTCAGTAGACAGAATGAAGAAAACCATTCAGGGGAAGCTCAGTTATTTCAGTTGCTGATAGCTGCAAAGTTTCCATGCTGCCCCATTCCAAGGGAAGTTATCTTTACCAGTGTTTCTCAAGTTGCCATCTTCTTCTAATTTCTGTTCTCTGTCCATCAATAAAACATGAGCCATTTATCTGAAAAAAGAAAGAAGTGTTCCACAATTGTATCTAAACTGTCGTGTGGGAATACTTATCTGCAGTAGCTCACCTCCCAGAATGGTCCTTTGCCTCCTTTCTCATTCATCTCACAAGCCTTATGAGCGTGGGTAAGTAAACTGAATGCCCAGCATAACCTGCAAAAGGATAAATTAAACATACCATAAAATTCATTTTTGGGTTAGTGGGAGAACAAAGTTAGTGATTTTTAGTTAATATTGCAGTTCATTTTTCTGTGGCTGCATTACAATCATCCCTTCATGTAAATATAGTAATTCTAGAGAGTTTTATGGATTTTAAGCCAATAATGGGATAGTTAGTTTTACCAAGTTTGCAAAGCTTCGACAAAAATATTTGAGGCTTTCACTCACAGCCTTCTGATTGAGACATAGCAGACCCTCCTGCATTTTTGTGGATTCAAAGAGCTATATAGTAAAACGTGAGCATAAACAGCCAATAAAGTAAATTGGAGCTCAATTAAGGTGAAGAATACCACTTTGTACATAATCAGAATTTATTTTTATGCTTAGAGTTTGTTTTAAAATAGCTCTGTGCAAGATGACAATGCAGAGTTTGGGGTGGGTTTGTCTGTTGTTTGCTCGATTGTTTTATTTTCTGTTTACTTGTGTTTGTACTTTTTTTAAATCACAGTTTAAGACTGTTGAGATGTTAGCCTTGTGAGGTTGCACAAGGTGCTAGTGAGAGGTTTGCTTCTGAATCCAGTACTCATTTGTAAAGCACGTTATCCAAACTGCAACGTGTTCTCCTGAATGTAGCCTGCCTTACATATGAAAGAAATATTATACTGTAATACTTACTGCAATGTGAGCATAATAAAAATTGAACACTGCTGCCATTGTTTTTACACTAATTCTCCACATGTTATTTTTCTTCTTAGCGTTCCCTGAAAAGTACTTTTGTATCTGGACTAACAGAAAACCATAGCAAGTAAGATAGCATAGATGTCTTTTTGCTATAACTTATGTTTTTGAAAACTTCAGAATGTTTCTTCTTGGTTTAGTTGAGGTAGGCATCTTGCTGCATCTTTCCACTTATGAGCACGGCTGTGATTTAAATACTTAATTAGGAAAATATTTAAGCCTCTCTGCAACCTCAAGCGCATGTATAGAGAACATAATAAGCTACTTTCTTCCAACCCTCATTCACTTGCAGTACTTTGAAGCACAAGAATAAACCCACTCACACACTCTAAATCATTTTTTCCTCATCAGCCTTGTCCACTCATAGATATTTTACTCCTCAGAACTTTCTATACAGCTCAGTGCTATGTGCTGTGGTCCTGCATAGGGAAAGCTGTTAAGGGAGCTCCCAAATGGGAAGCTGAAGCTGAATCTTCTTAAGATGAGGAGAAGGTGTGACAGACCCTCAAGTTTTCAGACATATGGCCCTGCTGCTTAGCTATTTCATTTCCAGAACACAATGCCCTGCTGTGCCCAGGTGTAATTTTGTTAAAAACTGACATTCTCTTCTTCCAGGAGTGTGTTGGTTTGTTATTTTTGGCATTCCGATCCATCTCTACAGTATATGAAACAGTGGTATGCAAGTATTTCACCTCTTCATGACTAGGCTTAATCAACACCGAGTATTTAATTGTTGAAGCCAAGGAATAAAAGCAGGATGCCAAGAGGTGAAACTAGTAATGCCTAATGAACTTAAAATTTCAGTGAGCAAGCATTTCTAGGATAGCCTGGAAAACTCTGGGAATGCAGATCTCGTTTTCTAGGTTTAGTTTTGAGCACACATACTTAAAAGCAACCTAAATATTTTATGGAATAATATCAGATAACAGACTAAGACAACAGCAGAGCAATTACGTGGCTATTATGTTTCTTAGGAGATCCCTTCCCATCTAGTCCATGGAGCTGTAGATATAGCAAGCTTTCAGAAGCCTCTGAAAAATTCTCCATACAGAAGATGCTGACAAGGTACAGAGCAATGTCCTGGTTCCAGGCAACTGCTGGTAGAATTATTTCAGAACATTCTTGATGGCAACCATGAAGATGAAGGTTTAATATAAGGCTAAAGAGTGGTATGATTTTTTTTCCACCTTCCTTAATCACTCAAGAGATTCTTTCTTGTATAATCTTTCTGTCTCACTCTATTTTGTCATAATCAACAAATCAGAGTGGAAGAATACAGTCATTCCTAGGATATTACTACTCTATCCCTAAATGACTTTTTTAATACAAACTTTTATGATATCTACAGGCTAACTATTCTGGTATTTTACAACAAGAACTTGTCAAAATTGGGAAACTCTCAACAACACATCGTAATATATAAAATACATATATATATATAAGTAATACATAAAATATATAAATATATATATAATTATATATTTATAAATATATTTTATTTATATATAAAATATATAAAATAAAATAAAGAATCACTCAGGATTTTACTGTGGTAGCCAGCAGAAACTCAGCAATCCTGCTATGGTAATTTTCAGCTATTCATTTACCCAGTAATGCACACCCACACTTGGCATGGAAAATGTGGTGTGAAACAACAGCAGATGATGGATTATGATGATGGTAAATAACAATGATAATGGCTATTGATTTTTATTTATTTATTTATTTATTTTCAGGAGCAATTCTCTGCATAGAGTATGTGTAAACAGTGATTCAAACAGCTGGTGTTACTAGATATGTGAATTCACATAAAGAAGCTGGACATTTGCAATTTTTTCTATTCATGGAGGTCAGAAAAGTCAACTCTCTCATATGAATAGAGTTTAATAGATCCTGTATTGCTTTTCTTTCCTTCTATGGTTGGAAATATGATTGGTATTTTAAGAAGTTATTTAGTAAAAAAAAAAAAAAAAAAAAAAAACATTGCCAGAGTTTATCATTTCAGCCATCAACATTTTATAATAATGATTTAGGAATTCATTTGAATGTATTTTCTACTGCTGAAAATTAAAAGAAAATTCTATCTAGTTTTTGGTGGGGCAGATGTTTGCTAAGAAATAAATTACCTTTCTTGCCAGGTCAGATTCTTTAATTCTTAAAAGTTTTCCAGTAGCACATACATAATGATATGTACATCAAGCAGCATTCAAAACCAAATGTGCATGGCTAGCATGTGCTTGAGATGAGACAAAAATTAACTACTATGTGAAATTAAAAAGAACATCAGTTTTCTTGGTTAATTCCTAGACTCTTCAAGCTATAACTTTAATGGTTCATTCTATCTGACATCAGAAGGACAGCTTAAATGAAGGATGATAATGGAGGTTTGGAATATCAGAACTCCAACAATAACGTACTAACTAGAACATTTCTTTCATTTCTTCGCTTTCCCCCTGCCTGTTAATTAGATAGCATTAGTATTACTGATATTGTTTTGAACTCTGAACAGCTGCAGTCATTTCCACCCCACCTATAAATTACAGGTCTTGATTTTATTCACAGTGCCTAATTTCTTTCTCAGTTTAGTGCTGAGTTGGGGCAAGATCCATCTTCACTTCCTCGCTCTCGCATGGAGTATGAAGAGAGATAGAAGGGAGTTTTCTACCTGATGAGGTTTAGAGTTCTCTCTAGGCAATGGAAGCACAGAGGGGAAAAAATTCACTACGCTCCAACAACCAAACGCCAAAGATGTGTAACAACTCTAACTGCTAATGTCAGCCCTTAAACTTTTGAAAACATTGGTGCAACCAGATTTCCCACGTTCAATGGAAAACAAGAATGTTGAAAAAAAGCACAGCATTTCCCCACCTCCATGGGCGAACAAAGATACTTGATTGCAGCTCTGCTGGTGGCTGACTACTTATATATTTTTACGGATCATTCAAAGTGGCTGTAATCTTTGATGTATTATCATTTCTTATAAATGCTATGGAAACTGTGAGGCTGTTTGCATTTGTTTCTATTGCTGATTGCCATCTACTAAATTTTTTGCACTTCCTCACAATATGTACTGGGCAGAGAGACCTTTTTTATATGACTAATATCCGTACTCTGAAATAGGATATAGGCTTTACTTAATGTTTTTTTTTTGTTTTTTTTTTTAATTTAAATTGACTATAATGACAAGATGCTTTTCTTTTTCTGAATTACTACTTCATATTTTCTGATACAAGGAAATAATTGCAAAGTACATGATACCCATGACTACATATAAACCCACAGATTTCCAATCTGGGAAACATGTGGGACTACGAAACTGCAATTGACATTCTCTTGGAATCACTTTGACATATCACAACATACAAAGCAGCTATTTGGTAAAAATATATATATTTGTTTGTAATTATTGCAGAAATCATGCATGAATTCTGTTTGCGAGGGATGATGTTTTTTAAAAATGGTCTCTGGATGCAATGCAGGACTTCACACTCTATTCTGCATGCATAAGTAGACCCATTAAACCGAAACATTCCTGTCTGAGTGAAACAAGTGCTTAACTATTTGCTGTTGATGATCTTAGTTGCTAAAGTATAGAGATATTGAAAAGTATCAAAAAGGCAGTGGGAACTAATCTAGCTTTTTTGGTTTCTGAAATTCAGCTGTTTTGCTGAACAGTCCCCTCTTGGTTCCCAGGTTTAAGAATGACCTTTGGGGCACATTTTTGTTAACATGCATGGTGAGATTATCCATATGCCATGTAAAACCATATTTTTACTAAGTGTGGACTGAAGTATTGCACAATGGACTACTCACTTTTGAAAGCTTTTAATGCAAAGAAGGGAATCTCAGATCAAGTGAGAGAGATAAAAAAAATTATTTTGCCTGTGAACCATAACTATTATCATGTTTTCAAGAAAAATCTGTAGCAGTCTCATGTTTTCAAGCAAAGGTCTGACGTTTTGTAGCTGTTTTTTCTGAAAAAGAAAAAAAAAACAATAAAAGAATAAAAGCTAAATGTCATCTGAGTTGGAAGGCTTTGCAAATTAGCAAACCTCAGCTTGCAGGTGGTCAGCAGAGGTATATTAGAAGTTAGCGGCTAAATTTGCCTGAAATTCAGAAATTTCTTCTGCAAAATTGTGCTTGCATAGGGCATGAGGTGCTTAGCAAAGCTACCTGGCAACTCTTTCAGCTGCCAGTCAGGATAGATTGATTATGAGCAGAAAAGCCTTCATAGTCCTCCTTCCCAGTGAGTGGGAGAGTTAAGTGGGAAAATACAAAATGAGAGTGAGAAAGAAAGTCCTACAAATCAGAACAACGTGAAAGCAGACTGAAGAAGGGGCAGGAGATCTAGGAGGCAATATTGCAGGGAGCAAAGGGAAGGACAGTGGTTGTAAATGTGAGGAGCAATAGCAGAATTTGTACCATAGCAGAGCAGTTAAATCTACAAAGCTTTGATTAAGACCTCCAAATCCACAACTGTCTTTATTTTAGTACTGCTCTGAAGTGGCTATAGAAAATACGCACCAAACCTCCTGGGATCTATATTACTTGCTTCCAGTACTGGTGCAAGCATAAACAGGAGAGGGTTGTGATTTGCATCTAATCTGAAGGATTTTAGCATGTTGGTGTTGGAGTCAAAGCAATTCTTCCCAGAAGAATTCTTCCCCCCAGAAAAAGATATATATATATATATTCTTAAAAGGGCTAAGAGGTACTCTAAGGCTGCCTTCAGAAACACAAAACAACCATGTAATCGATGGTATAACAAAAGGTTATGGATGAGGATGCATACAAAACTAGAAAATGAGAACTATATGTGAATGAAAAGAGAGAGTCCTTAAATTTTAATGCCCTTACTTTGCAGCCTTAATATTTTTCAAGTTGTTTTTGTGTGCTTCGTTACATGAATATCTGTAGGCAGAAAAATGTATAGAATTGCTTAATAACTACTATGCAAATACTTTTTCACGTCTTTAGCAACAGAATCAGGTGGTTGGCAATGCCTGCTTTCCTGAATGTGCCTTGAGGAAACACGGTGAATAAACAGATTTTGTTTTCTCAGTTAAAATATTGATAAAATTAAAAGCGGAGCACTGAATTTTGCTTTGATGTATTTCAGTTGTTTCACACGGCTTTCAGTGTGAACACCTTTTATTTATTTATTTATTTATTTTAAATTTTAACAACTCTGCCTGCTACTAGTTCTCAGTTTGTGGCAGAAAAAAGAAGAAAAAGAGACATGAACATATGCTCTGAAAGAAAGGATCCTTTGCACTTGGATTTCAGAGTGTTTAGTCATTCCTTGAGCCCAATAACCTTACAAATTAATTCCTTTTGCTTGCAGTGACATCTGTTGGTGAGGGCAGAGCTGATTAACTGCAAGGCTGGCTACACTGATGGCATCAGCCAACAAGCTGTTTTTAAATGCAGTCGATGTTTCTTCTCTTTTCCCACCGTCTCATTTTCAAGAGGAAGGCAGTATTTTTGGAGGAGTTGATATATTCAAATCCAGCAGTGAGATTTCATTCTGAACGTGGTCTTTTTTCTTGATGTTCTTTTATTGTTAATCTTAAAATTTTAATGAGAAGTAATTTTTTGTTACAGTGATTACAAATTAAGTGGGACAAGACGTAAGTCTATGCCAATCTCACACAGAGTTGTGTTCTGCAGCTTGATGAGCTTATGAGGCTATGTTTAATGGGCTCCGCTTTCAACTCACTTGTTCAAGCTGCAGCTTCTAAATACTAATCAAGCATCTCTGATGGCCCACAGGAAAAAAAAAATATTAAAAAATAAGGATGGGAAAAGGGGTTGAGGTGGGAAGGAGGGAGCAGAGGGGAAGAAGATGCAGGTTAAGCATCAGCTAAACAATTCCTGTTGACTCTGGGCTTCAGTGCACAAATAAGAGGGACTGCATGCACTTGTGTCTTTTAAAACACAGCAAGACACAAACACAGCTGGAGGACTCAAAGAAGTTGAGATTTTTGTAAGATTTCCCCATTGTTAAACTGTCCTACAAATGTCTGAGATATGACCAGGGGGAGTGTAAGGGTCTGTACACTATTTCAAGAATGTTGCAATCAATTTACTTTGCTGAGTTCTGGAGCAGTTTGCTGTTGTAAAAATAAATAAGTAAATAAATAAAAAGAACCCAAATGTGAAAAATATTCATGGCTAGAATAATTTTTTCCGAATAGCATAGATGGAAGTCTTGCAGCTTGTCTGATTTAAGTCTCAATACACTAGCAGTTATTTGAGCTATCGTCTAATGCAATTCATTTGAGTGTAAGTACATTGTGCATAATGGTATGGTATTATTTAGTGTTATTAATTAAATTATAGCCCAAGTTCTCTTTCAGTATTAAGAGGTGTTAAACCTGGCTGGTGAAACATGGATATTTGGTACAACAGAAGACTATGGTGTTCATTCAAACTTATCCTCTGGGATCTTCTCTACAAAAGTCATTGACAATGACTTTTTCTATCCTACCTAAACTTTGCAGCTGAATAATAGGCAGTCAAATGTATCAATAAAGAGCTGATCCATTTTCTGGGAGGACATGTTTATATAAATGTCAATGGGTATAAGTGTCTACTGAAATGGAATATTGACATAGTTCTGAAGGAATAAAACAACAAGGAAAAAAAACTCTGAAACTCAAAAATCACAGAGGTCACACAGGCATGTTAATAGAATGAAATAAAAATGACTGAAAGCTTAATAGCAAGTCCTTCGTCAACATATATCACAGACAATATATTTATCCATAATAAAGCTCAGCATAAATTGCTATCTGGATGCATGAATATGCTGCTTCTTTTTTTTATTTATTTCACAGAGCAGAAAAAATCAGGAGATTGAAGGAATTGCTCTTTAGCCTTTTCTTGCTTGAAGCTTATTTTAAATGGCAACAGGATTTTATAACTTGATTTACTTTCCGCAAAGATGAAACAGTACCTATTTCTAAGCATCTTAGGAATTTGTGTTCAAGTTTTGATAACATACATTAAGGCCAAAATATCAAAATGATTTTGAAGTCATACATGGGGGCTTTACATTAATTTTTCCAATATACTTAAACTTGAACAGGCCCTTAAGAGGATTCCAAGGTTCACATCCCTTCTTTGTGCGCGCTTGCTGCAGGGGCTGTTGTCACAGTTAGCCAGCTACTTGCTAGAAAATAAATAGGGATTAGATTGCAAGAAATTTCATTGTGACTGTTCCAAGACTTTGAAACTTCCCAATGGAAAACAAAACTATTGTAATTTTTTTTTTTCCTTAGTGGGCAGCTGGAGAAGTGTCAAGTTCAGTGGAACAGCAAAAAGTAAAATGTAGCTTGCCACATTGCTTAATTGAATGTTTATCATGTCTGATATTTTTGCCACTTTATTATGATCACTGTACCTGCCGTGGGTATCTGTTCAGTATGAGGGAACAGAAGATGTGGCACACTCCTACACCTTATTGTGTACAGACACCAGCTGGTGAGGTGTTTGGTGACTCCTCTTTTCCAAGATTTCTTATCAGTTAGCTCAGGCTTACCATCAGTCAGCTTACTGTGATTTCAAAGACCTTTAATTATGAAATGAAAGTCTCTCTACGTTTCTCTTTCCACTGAAGACAATGCTGGGGTTGTCTCCAAGATATATTTCTTAAAACTGGTTATTAATTTGTGCTTCTTGATCAGCTTTAGTACTAACTGAATGCTGGTCCAGTTGGTGAGTCCTTTCATTATCACAAAGTGTAAAATCCTTCTCAGAGTATGGCATTTTTAGACCCCTACTTTCATTCCTCTAGATCAGCCAATACAGTGTTTTATGCTTGTGAGATGGCTGATGGAGTTGGCATCTGGGGTTATCTTACTCCAAATGCAACTGAATAAGATTAAAGGCTCAAAAAAATGAGGTAATTTTTTAGTTATACTTATGATGTTTTTTCAAAGATGCTTTATTAAACATAAGATATTCAATTTTACTCTTCATATAATTTCAGTGGATAAATTGAAACATATTTTAGGAACTGTGTCTACTTTAAAATATGCAATAAAGTGATGCATGCAATTATGGTAAGGCTGAAGAAATGCAAGAAAAAATGTCAACTATTCTTAGATTTCAACAGTATTAGAAAACCAATCTATCCATCCTCAGAAGCAGCTGGGGTCTTCTGCAGTCCCCAGAACAATCTAGCATTAGAAGAGGTTAAATCCTGCATGATCTTTCTGCCTTGAGCTACGAATATTCTTGTTCTAGATGTGTAAGTAAGAATAGTATGCCTAATTTCTTACATATCGATGCAAACAAATGTATAGTTACCTTAAATCATGGCATCAAATTCCACTAAGGCCCATAGGATATGAACAGGTTCATAATCTTCTTTATTAATTAATATTCCTCACTTAAGTTGACACTTAGCCATCTGACTGTTTATTACAGAGAAGCAAGTTCCATTGAAGTTCCCTAGACCAGCAATTTTCAATTAGTTTTATTTTACTTAAGAGTACTGGTTTAAATCTGTTCAAGCTAAAAACATGAACTAAGATCTCTTGCAAAATAATAACAATTAATAAAATACTCAACTTCTAAGAAAGCACTGGTTTTGTCATAGACTCTTCCACATGGTTATATTAAGGTTACCTATTGTCATTTACAGATGCACTAGCAAAAGTTTCCAGTATGTCTTTTTGTTTGTTTGCTTTTTGTAATGAAAAGAGTAAGTATTAAAAAAATCATTGTAATTCATACACGGATGAACTCAGCAACTGAAAAGTAAAGAGGATGAGTGATGTATTTTAGGTTGGCTAGTACAGTCAAGGCAATTCAAGTTGCCAGAAAAAATATTTCAGTACAGGAAGGCAAGAAGCCAACAAAATCCCTTTCTCCTAAGCTTTCTTCTTCGAGGTGCAAATATTCTCACCTCTAGGATTTCTCATTTTCTGGTCAGGAAATGTAAAGGAAAAAAAAAAAAAAATGCACAGTGACTACTGAAATCCTACCAAAACATCCAAAGGTATATTTGTCTCAGGAATCTCACGTTCTCAGGAAACACTGCTACAATCCAATGAACACACTTACTGTTTATACAGGTGGGTTCCTGCTGCCTTTGGCAGAGCAAAGAAAGAACGTCTCTAACTCCAGCTCTGAAGACTTCTTTTCAGCTTTTCAGATTTATTGGAGGAGGAAGTTGGAGAATGGGGTCAAGAAACATTTGTTTGTTAGTCATTATGGGAGCAATGAAATGTTCCATATTTCAGCAGTTTTGATATTCAGTAAATCGCGTGTTTATCCTATATATATTGAGCTCTCATAAAGCAGCATTCCAATGCTGATCCGCAGGGCTAATTGGCATTTTGTAATTACATAATAGCAGACATCTCTTATGTTTGTGTTTCTCACTGTTGCTACAGTTTTCAAGCATTTCATCACACCAACTAACCAAGCTCTGTCTGGATAGAGTTTGTCACTTCAGACTTTTAAACGAAGAGAATGAGAAAGCAACATTAAATCTCCTTGGTCATGAAAAAGTCTTTGCTGCTTAATCTTAGCTTTTCAATATATCTACACAAAGAAGAACATACAGTGTTGTTTAGCAATATCTGATCTAGTCACATTTATCAGAATTCAATTTGCTGATTTCCAAGACACATTCATTTTGTAATCCTCTGTTACTTTGCATTGTATGACATTTCTGGCAGATGAAACTTGAATCAAACAAACCTGTATTCTCTGACTTTTCATTGTTTAGGATTGGATTATACTTCCTTTTGTTCCTCCTGGTGAGTGTTTCTGGGAAGACAGGAGGTTCTTGAACCTGATGACATTTATTAGGATTGTTTTATTCATAAAGGCAGAACTGAGCAAAGCTCCAGCAGCTAATGTCAAAGGCATGGTTCTTGATGATACTGAACTGGAAGTCTCATTAAATGATACAAGACAATGTAATCAGATTAAGAATGACTGGAGTTATTTAGGAACCTGCCCAGCAGAGTGCAAGTGGAGTTCATAACACATTCATATACTCTACATTCTAAAATAAAAAATTACAAGATATGAAATAAACAGTAACTTATGGTAATAAGGTAACAACGAAATAATATTCTATGAAAATTACAAGAAGATGCTGTGTTAAATGATATCTTCAATACTGTCTGCATTAAGGAAGGAAACGGCCAAGAACACTTCCTGCAGAATATATAAAACAGAAAGTTTGGCATAAAATAAATACTACCAAGAACTGTGTATGGTGTTTCTCACAAAGACTGCATATATCTATTGTATCATTATTCCTCCCTTGATTCATGTTATAACAAAAGATTGAGAAAGTTTACTTATTTTTTTGCCAGGGAAGAAGAAAGCTTTAGAGGGTCTTAATTCCACCTTATTGAAAATGTGAAGGACTGATAAAACTGATCCCCACAGTACTCAGTAGTTACATTTCTGTCTTGGAGAAGCTTGCAATCTAAGGATAATAAATTACTAAAGTTCATCTTATGCCCTCAGCTGCTCTTTGTTCAGAAATTGATTCTGAAATAGAGAACACTTAAACAATTGTCTCCTAGATTAGATCTTCTCTCCATCGTTTTCCAGACTTGTATCTGAACACCTGAAAGTTTTAATCCTCTCAGTACTGCCACATGTCCTGTTTCCCCTCATGTCTAGCAATTTAAGTGAATGGTTATCACTGGTTCTGGTTCTAACCTTCACATCAAAGTGGATAAACTCACATGATACCCTAGAGTAATTACAAGCAGCTTCTTGCACTCAGATATTCAGCATTTATTTTCGGAATATGATAGGAAAATAGACAACAAGAGTGGTGTGCTCCTGTCTAGAATCACCTGTGCCAGAGTAAACTTTCTGAATTTTCACAGAGAAACTCTGTCTCTGTACTGTCTCTGCTCTCTCCTGACGTTTGGATTCCATCCTGTACAGTGCAGGAGGGATTCATGTGGAACTGCATCGCTGTAGTTAAGCTCCACACAGTCCAGTATAAAAAAATATATTTTGCAGGGATGTCCAATAAACCTTTTGATATACACACAATCTATAAGAATGTTGTTTTTTTTGTTTGTTTGTTTTTGTTTGTTTGTTTGAATAAAAAAAAAAAGAACACTAAACTGTGTGCATTTATCATTTTGTAGACCTCACCTGCAGAAAGATTGTAAGTAATTTAAACAAAATGAAAATAACTTACAAGAGAGGCACGGATTGAGCAAAAGTCTTTAATAGAGTGGACCATGGAATGGAGATTGGGAATCCATAGCATAAGGACAAAGAGGGGAAGGCTTGAAAGGAGGCGGCAACTTTTAGCAATTATTGTAGATCTAGCCATGGCTATTCATGTAGACAACAGGAGGAAAAGGTATGCATTAGCATAATAGCAAAGGATTCATCAAACACATTAGTGTTACATTAGAAAAGATCTAAGGTTCCAGCTTTTTTCTTTTGATTTTAAGATAGAGGAAGAATATCTGTGAAGATCCCTAGCCAACTGGGATAAATTTATTAATGGTTTTGGTGAGATAGCAGTTTTTTGGAGGACTGAATACATGTGGCTTCCAAATAATAAGATAATAAAAAGATAAAAATAAAAAAAAGATATAAAAATATAAAAAGATAATAATAACTGCCTTAACAAACTGTTCACATATATAACATTGCATCTTTGAAATGTGTTCAATATCAGAAGGAATAAGGAAGGAAATTGTTCAAAACTGGGAACACAAATAGATTTTATTTTATGAAAAATGATGAGAGATTGGTCTGGAAACCATCACCTCTCAGGAAGTGGAAATTTGATTCAGAACTTTATAACATCATGTTAGAATGTTAATATTATTTTTGCAGCTTAATTTACTTTTAATTATAGTTTCTACTACAGGACTTTTTAGAAAAACAGAAACATAATATTAAAGTTTCTGAAGATGTGATGCAGCTTTAAGAGTGTATCACTACTATATTCTTTTCTACAGCTTCTTCATACGCCAAGTATAGTATCTATATATGTCATAGTACTAAGTGAAGGGATGGATATACCATATTCTCTGAGTGACCATTACTTTAACAACTAATTGCACTGATATAAGATCTCAGCTGATGAATATTCTGCCAGTCAGTGTGTGTTTTATGACTATATCATTTAGGAAGAAGGGTCTTGCTAGGATTATTTGTGTCAAAAAAGCAGGATAAGGCTTATGGTTGGTGGGGGGACAGATCTGTTTCCCATCAGCAGTCATTTAACCACTGTATATCACAAACTCTGAAGCTGACTTT
Source organism: Meleagris gallopavo (assembly GCF_905368555.1). Taxonomy (NCBI): domain Eukaryota; kingdom Metazoa; phylum Chordata; class Aves; order Galliformes; family Phasianidae; genus Meleagris; species Meleagris gallopavo. The sequence continues at coordinate 72,197,063 of NC_139435.1, forward strand.
CCTTTTAAAACTTTTCTACTGCATTAACTTTTGTATATTTGTTACTCACTGGAAGCAAAACAGAGACTAAACCTTAAACCAGTGACATATTTTCATTAAAAAAATAATAAATAAAGCTGAATACCAGATTTTTCATTAAAGGTGAGAATTTAATGCCTTTCTGGTTTATTGAGAATTACTTCCTCTTCTCCTATGCTCAGAAAGAGCTTTTGCTATCCTCAGACAGCTAACTGACCTTGCATAATGCCTGAATCTGGACTTGCAGGTGTCTTCTTCAGAAGTGGTAGGAAATATTTCTGTGTTTTTTAAAGGGTGGCAGAATTTACAGGCCAGAAGTTGCCAGATGCTTTCTATAAAGTTGCCAGATGGAACCATATTCCTGAGCTGCCAACCAGTATAATGTCACAGAGATTATCATTCCTTCATTCCTTCTGTCCTTCTTTCCTTTGTTCCTTTTTTCTTTCTGTCTAGATATCATTTATCACTGAAATTACAAGCAGATCTTTGCACCAGACTAAGACACCTCCTCATTGCAATAAGTATGATTATATATATAAACAAAAATGTTATCAGTAACATAGAATTGATGCTCCTGTTCTACCCACAGGCAAACAATTACAAAAAATATTCTAGTATAAAATAAAAATGTTTGAGTTTATACCAGGTGTTGAACAGCCTGAGGAACATCCATTTTCAGTGCAACATAAATCCCTTCACTGCAATCAGTCAATCAGCATTAACAATTTACAACAGTCAACAATCTTTACCTAAGATTCTAAATGTTTTAGTAGCTGTAAATACATGTATTTGTATACATAATTCTCATAACCTTTATTCCTTTCTTCCTCTTCCTTTTCTTTATCTTGGTTTTTATGCCAACCCATGAGTTCTGCTTTTTTTTTCTTTCCTTTCTTCTCACTCTTCCATCCTACTGGGAAAGAGAGGATGGAGCAAACAAGTGTGTGGTTCTCAGCCACCCGTAGGGTCAAACCACAATACTGTGTCAAACACTGATGCCAACTTACTAGTTGTGGAATATTTATTTTGATACATCTAATGAGTGAAATGAACGAATTTATGCTCACCTATGAAGTAGCTGCTGTGCCACATCTGGAGCACTGGGGTCAATTTTGGGGGTCTCTTATTCAAGAGAAACACAAAAAGAGTGGAGAGTTGTGATGGGACCTGTGAAGAGTCCCAGTACTGGTGGTGGTTGGGAGCTCAAGGCCCAGGGGAAAAGGGTGAGGAAACTGGACTTGTTTTGTCCAGAATGGAGAAGACAGAGAAAAGTCTCTTTCCACAGTCAGGTTAAAGTTGAGACTGAGAGAAATGAATTTATAGAATAATTATTAGATTTATGTAAAGAAATCACAGGGAGCAGCACTAAACTTGCACTGGAAAGGTGATGCTTATGTAACTCTCCCATATTTCAGTTCTCCGTACATAAGAACTTCTTAATATATAGTATCTTTTAATATTTATATGTTTATGTTTTTATGTATTTATATATAATTGTCATAACTATTCTTTTTCCTCTCCCTTTTCATTACCTTGGTAAGTAGTTTTTATCTCAATCCACAGTACTCCATATTTCTGTGATACACTACCAACCTCTATACAGGACATAGGAACTAATTTCTCTACTGTACTTGATGATTCTTACTACATATTTTGATAGAAAATTTGGAAATACCAATGAAGAGCTTAGTAGTTTCACTAAGATTTTAAAAGCTATGCAGGCATACTGGCAACACAGTTTTCCTGGAAACCCAGGATGATATCAGAGCAATATAACTGTGATCATACAAATATTATTTTAATGATTTCAATATATTAAAAATTACCTGTTTAATTTTACACAAAAGTCTAGGCAATTGAATTTTGCTATTTAACAGTAAGATTAGCTACCTACATTCAGAAATAATTTAAATCTATACAGTACTCTTGATCAATGTAAGTACATGAAATGATAGAAACTAAATTTCCTGTTAGCTTAAAATTTGAACAAAAACTAACAAAGCAATCAGAATAATACACAAATATTTTCATTTTAAAATCATTTAAATCAACCATCAATTCTTCCAACTTAAGTTTTTGTTTGTTTGTTTAGTATAACTTATCGAACTATATCTATTCATTTTCAAAAAATTATTTAACATTTACAACACTGTTTAAACTAGTATAATGCAAAACTGAGGAAAGGCTGAAGGAATAGAAGAAAACATTAATTATTATTTTTTTTAATTCGGAAGTATACACACAATTGTGAAATCATGATGAATTTCATAATTAGTTTCTTAATTAATGAATGCTTGAAGTTTGTTTCCACAACTACTTTTCTCTGCTATTCTCACTTCTGAAGATCTGTCAGCCACCAGATATAAATTACCCATTTTAAATAATAAAATTTGGCTCAGAATTTAGAATTCTATGAAAATCAGTGTTGATGTGCCTTCAAGAAAATTGTCATCATGTAATATGAAGTGACCACTGTCAAAGAGGTAATGTATTTGCATTCACATTGCTTCAGGCAATCTTTTTTTCCATTTCCCATTAGTTAAGCAAACATGACACTTTAAATTGCCATATTGTGATTATCTGTGGTGTTAATTCAAGTCATCACGCTAATATTAATTCTGAGTAGATACAGGGTTAACAAGGTTGCACAACACTTTTTTTTTTTAACCAAACTTAGACTGAGCATTCACAAAAGTGTTTGAGTGGCAGTATTGCAAAATGCAGTTTAAATACAAGAGTTGCAGGCCAAAATATATTAAAAAACACTTTGTTGGGTAATTAACCTCCCTTAACTACTAAATCAGTCTGCAAAGTCTGAATCTCAAGCCTTTTTTATTTACTCCAAGAACAGCACAAGTTTGAGTTTAAGGACCATTGATGCCATGAAGTCATAGACGGATGATTTACCTCAGTTCCTTTCTCCTCCAGAGGTCAGGGACACATAGCTGATTTATATACAGCCTTCTGAAAGACATAGACTTCCCCACTCTAGAGAACTGGGGCCATTGGATGGTGATGCTAGGTGAGGGGCTGTTGATTCTCATCTCCCATCTGCAGACACCACTGTCTAGGACTTTAAGGGTGTGATGTAAGCACATGTGGTGTTCCCAGTTCTCCTCTCTCCATCCTATCACATAGATATCACAGCAATCTAATCACTTTCATGTAAAGAGGACCGGGACAGTATGTCCAATTAATTTCCATGTTGCTTTACTTAGACATTAACTGAATCTGATTCGTATATGAAGGTGAGAAAAGGGCCAATGTACCAGAAAGTAATTTAAGACTTCCACAAAGGAAATATTAACTTCAGGTATTCCAATGAAGCCACCATTAAATAAGTGATATCAATAAAATCTCTTCTCTACCTCCTTCTGAGGTCAACTGCAGCACAATCTGTCATGATATGTTTATTATCACCAATATATTTCTTATCATATATGCTAAACAATATATTCATAATCTTCTTACACTCATCTTTCACTTCAGCTATTACTGAATCTTCTTATTTTTATTCAGCCTTTGCCCTCAGGAATACTTAGCCATGCTTGGAGATTCCATATTTCAATCTCTCTTTTTATTTTTGCACTTCAAAATACAAATAGGCTAAACTGCTTGCTATTGCAGTAAGTATTCTGTGGTACTGCACAAATAAATCAAAATTAACCAGCTTTGTGGATACCAGTATATCAGGAGAGTGGATTTTGTAAAATGGATTGTAACTCATGATTCATAGTTAAAATTTATTTTTAAAATATTGAAAAAATCAGAAAAATAGGCATGCATACACATATACTCAGTGTTCATTTTGGCATTTTAAATATCTGGATGTATGACTGGTAATAACTGAGCAGATCAGTAGTACAGTCTCTGGTGCCCTGTTCCAGTTATATTCTCCAATCAACTGTAGAATTATTCTTTTTATTGTTTTTGCCAATGTTAAGTGGCAATTAATTATTAAGGTAATTAAAGTGAGTTAGAATTCAGTGGATGACATCTTGGAGATTAATAAGTGACAGAGATTAAGTTCAAGCTATCAAGCTAATTTTCTCTTTCTACTGTTCCGTGTGTTCAAGATGATCAGGACAATCTTCCGTAGGCAACAGCTAGTATGATTATAGGACCTATTATTTGATTTACTATAACACTTAACATTTGTTTTTGGATTTGGAGATGGACTGCTTCCAAGATGCTAGTATCAATTAGGATTAATTTAATGGTTGTTTATTTCTGAAATTACTCTTGATGATGTCCTGTCCCTGGAGACTCTCAAGGTGAGACTGGATAAGACCCTGGGCAACCTGATCGAGCTGTGGTGTCCCTGTGCATTGCAGGGGAATTGGACCAGATGGCCCTCAGAGGTCCCTTCCAACTCTAAGGAGTCCACAGTTCCATGATTTTGTATGTCTCATACGACAAAAACCTGCCACAGTAGGTTTATTCTAAAATGCTACTATTCTGTGGAGCCATCAGATTCTGGATCTATCATCACTTGTGTTACACACTCAAATTTTCAAGATAAAAACCTTGGCAGGACTATTGCCAATGTCTTTCACATTCACCTGTCAAAATAGTACCTTATAGTAAAGAGCGCAGGTATTTTGCTCTAGCTCACAAACAAAAAACTAACCAAGGAATTTAATGTAGGGGATATGAAAGGCTATAAGGAGCAATGTTTAGTTTATTGAGAAAGGCTTTCTTGGCATGGAGTTATACATCTCTGTAAAAATCTCTGGTTTATTGAAATTAGCCACTAACCACATTTCATTGCTTCTTTGATTCCTTGCCCTAGAAAAAAACAGCATTGATAAGTCCAACACTCTAATGCAATTGTCACTATAAATCACTGGAACAGCAGAGCAAGCCTTTGGAAGAGCATCTGAAACTAATCTGGCAGCTGAGGCACGTAACTGACACCTAGAGATAAAGGAATAGAAAGCTATAAATCCCTAATAAATGATTCTGCATCACCACAGATATTCATTCCATTTACTCTTAGCCAAAGAATAGCAGAAGGCTTTATATGTAGCAACAGCTTAGTCATGCACTACATGTATTGTTTACATGCTAGAATATAAGCGAGCAAATATCCAGAAACAAAAAGTAGCTCCCTTTTATTCTAAAGTAGTCATGAAACTTCCTTAAAATATCTCGTATTTTCACCATAGCACTTGTGTGTAAGTGCTGTGGTAAGACAGTGAGAGAGAAAACTTCAAATTCCTTTTCTTTGTGAACATCCAGACAGAATCTTCATCTCAGAGGTTTATCCAGCTTTTCACTGCAGATACGTTGCTTGGACTGTTTCAGGCTAAGATTCACTTTTATTTATTTTTTAACTGGCCAATGTCTTTTTGTATCTTCTTTCTGCTTTTGACAGATCACACCTAGCATTGCTGTCTGACACTGGTTACAACAGCATTACTATCCCTGCAATGGTAGCTTTCAGTAACTGTCAGGGCAATCTCTTCATTAGCCTCTCTGAAGGGATGGTATTATCAGATTCTGAAATAGCACCAAGAATGTTTGCCATTAGAAGAAAAGATGGCATTTTCCATGTAGAGTATGGTGATTACTTTTGGAATGGACTAGCGATTTTGTAGATATTCTCTGCACTTTATAGTTACTTGTGGAAATAAAGAATACACACCGTTACAAGATTTGGAGCAATGGGGAATAGCATCCTCCACCACTGAGATCCCTGAATTGCTCACCTTGAATACCAAACAAAAGTTGTAAGGAAATTTTTATTCAGAAAATATAACATAGAAAATATAATAGTGAAGTGCAACAACATTTGGGGACATAAAAAATAAACAACATTTGGGGACATAAAAAATAAACACATGGTCTCTCCTGTTTATCTATCAGCCATTAAATATATGCTCCTCACCTCTGATTGCAACATATAGTGTTCTGGATTAGATTTTCCTTGATGTTTTCAAATGCTGAGGAGAAATAGCTGTGTCTGAAAGATACTTGGCTTCAGGTAAAGAGAGAAAGCTATAGCTTGTATCAATGCCAGTTTGAGCCAATTGTAACTCAAATCATTATTCTTGGCATCAAAAAAAAAACAACAACAAAATCAATGCAAAGTACATATCTGCAACAATTAATTTATAATTCTTTAGCTCTTCTGGATGGTGGCTTAACTGATACTGAGCATATGGAGGAGAGCTTTTATGTTTATTTAAAATGGATACATTAAATATGGAATGAATTGACTTTTAAAACCTTGGTAAGGTAAGAGGAAAAAATATTTAAATATGATGTTCTGCCATGTGAAAAGTAGGAGTTGCAGTTTATACTGTCTCTTATTTGAAAAAATGCCTAAAATACATTTCCCACAGCTTTAGTAAGTGGCAGGAAATTATGAATTTTCCATGTATGAAACACATTGTCAGTACACTCAGCTACATCTGATTTCACCTCAGGTGTATTTGTTCACCTGTAGAAATGTTTCAATTGCTATTCTAGATGTATTAAAACAAGTGATTGTCTCATCTCATATGAACTCAGTACAGAAAAAGCTCATAAGATTTTGTAGCTGATGATACTAGGATTGGAGACGTAGGTGCATGTTTGTTTTTTTCAACTTTTACTAACTTTAACCATATGTATTCTGGAAACAGTTGTCCTTCAGCTGAGTAAATCTGATCTGTTAGGAAAATTAGATTGGATACTCCCTGGTCTGTTCCTACTGGATCAGATTAGGATTATAACTGTCATACGTAATAGCAAGTTATTACTGCCATACTTATATGTAGCTTATATTTACATGCAACTGTTTTGTTAGCAGAGAAATGGGATGAGAAGAAAAGAAATAATTTGCTTATTGCATTTTTTTTAATACACGTGCACTTGCACTCAAAGCTAACCATAAAGAAATTACAGCCAATATGATGGGTATAGATGAAGGCTGCTTCAAAAGTAATACCTCTTATTTTATCTTCTGCCTCATACATCAGAGGCAGATGTTGGTGGTAAGGCAGTAAAGGTTGAATCTTCCCAACAATATTGAATTACATTTTGTGTGACAGATGGCAGCAATGGGACAGTCTGACAAAACAGCCCCCAACATGGAAGTGTGTATGAAGCAAAAGTGTGGCATGGAATTCCTCCATGTGGAAAAAAATTGCACCCACTGACACTCATTGACAGCTGGTGAACATGTATGGAGACCAAAGAGTGGATGTGAGCACAGTGAGGCAGTGGGTGGTATGTTTCAGCAGTGGTGACAGTGAAAGTGGGTCACCTCCACTGGTGCAGATGTTAATAAGAGTGGGATGCAGGTTCTTGTTTATCACTGGTGAAAATACATAGCTAATGGTCAGTGACTGTGTTAAAAAATGTTGTTCTGTAGCAGAGAATTTGCTCTATCAAATAGTGTTATTGTGCACTTTGTATCTGTTGTGGTTTCCTTGGAAATAAATAGGAAGCATTATTTTTCAAATGATATATGTAAATAAATAATAGAACCTTAGGCTGAGCATTATCAGGGTATATCTGCGTAAGCATATGTATACATGTATATGGATACAGAAAGAGAGAGAAGATACATAAGCTGCATGCATAAACATACATATACACATCTAAGTAGCATATATACACATGAATATATGTAGTAAAGCATTGAGAGTAAACGATAGCTTGGGATAGGAAATGAAAAATATAATAGATATTTAGTAAAAGACAAGCTAATAGGAATGAAGAAAGATGTTGATTAAATGATTTTGTTAAGTACAAATACCACAGTTTACTCTAGGCTGTTGTTAAAGAAACTACTTTTTTTCAAGTGTGCAGTGAAAGCTGTTGCTTTTCAATACCCCAGCAAACATCATTACCTTAATATAGTGAACTTAACACATCTGTCTATCATTATCAAACCTCGCAATATTCTGATTAATGATGCATACTGCAAGTCTCACAGATGTCAGCCAGATGTTCAGAGAAAACTAATGTTTTCTGGCTTAGGAATAAACATATTGACACACCTAGTAGAACAAATGGAGGGTTTCCTACATTAATTTGCTCTCTACCTTCAGTTTATTCTTAGTTAGACTATATATATGACACAACACCCCATACACTTCAGCCTTAGAGATAAAACAATAGATGTGAAGACTGTACAAACTATTAAAAGCAAAAGCTGGCCTGTTACTGGGAATAACTTTTGTGATAAGGTATTCCCCTACATCTTCCATCTGGCTTCATCTCAGCCTCAGTACTCAGCTCCCAGTTGGTGGAAAGAGGAAAGAGAAGGAGGAGATGCTGTCAGCACTGTTCCCGTCTTTGAACAGAGGGAAGCAGCTCACAGTCACAGCCAAATCTTCTGTTCTAATCTGTCTTTCTACTTGTTTATATACTTCTATTATTGCAAAAAGAAGACACTAGTTTCTTTTCTGTGCTGTTAACCAAATTCACAGTATTAACTGTTCCACCTGCACAAACGAGTCAGTAACTCTATGCTGGTATATTACTTTCAGGAGGGCAGAGTGCTGTGATGGTCAAAAACTTTTCAAGTCTAAAGGAAAAAAAAAAATCACTTTGTCCATATGGTGGGAAAAATAAAATGCAGTACAGAGCCTGCATGAACTCAAATTCTGCAGTTATAGACTGCTTGAAGATAATGCCTGCTGAAATGTACCACCCAGCACCTCACTGTGATAACATCCATTGTTTAACCTCCGTAAACGTTCAACAGTCATCAGTGAATGTCAGTGGGTGCAATTTATTTATTTATTTATTTATTTATTTATTTGTTTATTTGTTTATTTATTTATTTATTTATTTCCACGTGGAGCTTTTGTTCCATTCACATGGAACATTTATTCCATTCACACTTCCACGTCGGACATCGTTTTGTCAGATTGCCCCTCTGTTGGCACCTGTAGCACAGTAACAAAATGTGATGGAATGCTGGTGGGAAGGTTCAATGTCTACTGCCAAACTACTAATATACACCTCTGACATATTATGAATCAACATAATAAAATAGGATGCATTACTTTTGGAGCAGAAATCAAAGATATCTAGGGCAAAGACCTTTCAGTTTCCATTTTCCTATTTATGAAGTTTCTTCAATGCTTTTGCAATAGAACATTTGCTTGCCCTCTTTCAAGGAGGGGTGACATAACGCAGATACACTTTGCAACTTTTCAATCTTCTGACAGATGTGAACAGTGCTAGTATGAAATCAAAGGTAAATTTCAGTGTTCAGTATCTTTTTTCCATGTTGTTTCTATTATATGTTAAGAACCCTTCTGTAGCAGAACAACGTTCTTTTTTTTTTTTTTCATTGTATTTTATATCGTTTATTTAAAAGTTGCTAATTTCAAAACTTCATCTGGTCCTGCACAAACTTCTCATAAAGATAAACATCATCATCATAGCTGCTTTCAGAAACACACTCACTATTTTTCCGGTGTTCATCTTGGACACAAGAATTTAATCGATCAAGTTTACTAAATGTGTTTCTGCTTTACTGTTTATATTAAGATATCTGAATTGAGTAGTGAATATCTAAGTGGATATATACCCTTGGGTAGTGAATGAAGCAGTCTTCAGTTTGGTTTCATGTTTCAATTTTTCAGTGGTTTTAAGAGGGGGGAAGAAAATGTTAATATTAGATATGCTGGTGTATTGTGCATCATTAAAACCTGTATTTTTGCCATAATTACACCGCAAGTTTTTACACAGGACTAGACTTATGCTCCATGTGTAACAGATGTGTGAATGAACCTCTTTCACAGTAGCAGGCGGAAGGAATGATGTCTTCCCATACTTCTGGAGAAGACTGGTCAGAGGAGATAAAAACACAAGATGTAATGTCTTAAAAGACTGCAAAATTATTCTTCCCTTTCAAGGGTATGAATTCTAGAGTGAACTAGACGCCCTCTGGATTAGTCCCAGGTCTCAGTCTGAGTTAGTTGCAGAAGTAGCTTGAAACTGAGGTATCTCATGTCTTTAGTGTCTTGGTACTGGGTACTGGGTCTGCACTTCAGAAATGGCTGCATTTCTGTTGAATTAGACAGAACATTCTGTGGAGCTCATCAGGCACAATGGATTTTGCTGCATGAAATGAATGTGTCAAAATGTTTTAAGTAAATTCGAACTCACAGTGTGGGTTTGTATCAGATCAGTGCTTTGTGTTAGGCAAATGCAGGTTTTCCAGTCTCATGCTGGGAGACATAAAAGTGGATATTGCTGAACTATGCCCTCAGTGAGAGATTCTGCTTCCCTTTCTTAACTCATAGGTGCTTCTCTTGCGACCTCATTTTGTGTAGAGGGACAGCTGATAGAGATGAGCTCTAATTCAGCTGTCTCATTAATTTCTGTTTGAAAACATTTGATATCTTCTAAAGATCTAGTGGTCTAAGCTCAGGGAATTGGAGTATTGCATTTCTTATTTGGAAAGTTAAGTTTGTCCACTCTTCTCTCTTCCCAACTTGTAATAATGAAAAGGAGCATTCACACCAGTTTTTAGCATTTTGTAAGGTTCCAGTGCCATTCTGTCTCCATGAACTGCAAGATGAAAGACATCATATTTTTTGATAGCTCATCAAGCTTCACTGTGTACACAGGGTTCAAGGGGATGACAGACACATTTCCATAAATTTGTTCTACTGATTTGTGCACTGCTTTCAATAGGGTCAGAAAGCCACAGTTAGATGGGTATCTGATGGACTGTGTGCAGAAATGCTAATCCAGCCCCAACTCTGACTGCTCAGTTAGGGAAGCACACAAGAAAACTGTGGCAAGAAGCAGGCTATTCTAATCAAGGGAAAGGTAACTGATAAATTTTCTAGCATGTCAAGCCTTTCTTCACACAGTGCTTCTCATGCTGAGGAGATGCCATCAAGTTTGGTAGGCTGCAGTAGTGTCTGGTCTTTATGAAAATACAGACCTGCCAATGGAGAAGATTATTTGCATGCTCACACACAGATGTGCATGCATATAGTAGACAAAATCTGAAATTCAGCAAAGGAAAGCACTTCACTGAGCAATCTGCATTATGGTCTCTTAGGGCGGGTAAATGGGAGAAGTGCATCATTCCATCTCATAAATTGTCCAGATAGCTATGTGACAGCAGAAAGCAGCATCATTTTTCTATTAGTTAAACTTCTGTTGACATCTGAAAGTACTAAAGGTCCAGAGAAGCATGACACTAGAGTACACAATGTGCTATGATGCAGTAGGTGAATTCATTTATCACTTTCTCTTTACCAGTGTTCATGAGGTAAGGCAAGTTTAATAGCTTTTTCAACACTACTCACACACCTTTCCCAGCATCCAAATTTCTTGATTTCAGCAGCCTTACAACTGTGCTTTGGTAATATATTCCCTAATTCACAGAAAAAGTTGCACATGTGAGCTTTTTAGTATGCAGCTTAAACTTTTTAAAATTTTTTTATAGTTCTTTTTTTCTGTTTTCTAGTTGTATGCTTGTTTCTATCTAATCTAATGAACTATTTTTCATGTGTTGTAGCTATCTTATCCAACAGATGGTGCCATGTATAACAATTTTATGATATTGTATAACAAAAATATATATTACAACTAAACTGTACATGTAATTATTTTGTTGGGTAATAAATGTAAAAATTGAAGTTCATGGTAATATATAGTTATCATAAAAATTAGAAGGAAAAACAATAAGTGCTGAGAGTCACTGATAAATGTTCACGTCAGCCTGCAGATGGGGAAGGACAGAGTTACATACATATATCTGCCTATAGTGTCAAAACTACTGCTCTCAAACAAGATCTTTTGAAAAATCAGGTCTGCAAGTTGCTAGGTTTTATGCACACTAAAGTTATCATTATCTGGTCTTATTTCTGCTCGCTGGAACTTATACATTTATCTCAGTCAGAACATAAAAATGTAGTAAGCTATAGGTGCACATATAACTTATACAGGCCTACTTAAGTAAGTGCTTTCAAAATATGATTTTAATTACACTTCACTGAATTATCTTAATAAATAGATGTATATCAATCCATGATCTCAAATTTTTTTCTTCCTGATTCACTCTTCCTTCTCAGGGAGGGAGGGAATGAGTGAACGACAGTGTGATGCTTGGACACCTGCTGGATTAAAGCACAACACTTGGTCTTTCTCCTTATGAAAAGGATGAGAGTGTCACTGAATGTCACACAACCAAATGGAGTGTGGTAACGCAAGCGCTGCTCCAGAAGAAATCCCTTCTATTTTATCATGTTGGCCCACAACATTGGAGGCAGGTGTTGGGTGTACGACAGCAGAGATTGAGGCTTCCTGCCAATATTTCATTACATTCTGTTGCCACGCAATAGGTGGCAGCATCGGGGCAGTCTTACAAAATGGAATCTGACGTGGAAGTGCATATGATGCAGTGGTGCAGAACTGAATTCCTCCATGCAGAAAATAGTGTTGTTGTGGCACTTCACATCTGTTGTAGTTTTCATGGGAGTAAAAGGGAGGCGTTAATTTAGGAGCAACCTATGTATATTTGAATTTCACCAAGTAGCTAATTAGTAGCATAATAAGTGCTCACAAATTCCTTATTTCTGTATATTCACTTATCAACATGGATGTATCTTTATTTATCCAACAATGCATTAGCAAAATGTTGCTCATGGACACCAGCACTGCACTTTGGTAAAATCATTATACATATCAGCTGTGTACTCTCTTTTCTTTCAAATGCAGATTATTATTTTTTTTTAATAGCTCAATTCACCTAGTGGTCGTTTATCTTGTTTATCCAATCATAGTCATCTTGCTGAATTTAAGCTAATACACTTTTCAGACAGCATTCAAAATATATCCAGAAAATATGAGTATTTTCCAACGTAAAAAGTCATTTACAAGCATTCTATATAGAAAAACTCTGTACTTAGATTGTTGTAAGAATTTTATAATAAAACTTTATCATTGCTGAATCACAGTACTTGTATAGTGCACAGTGCACAAATATCAGTGAACGCTGAAAGAACTTGTTTAAAAAGTCACCCATATGTTTCTAAACGTAGAAAAGTCTTCAGTTTCTGAAAGGAAACCTTTGAACTTTGGGAAAGCAGCCTTCTTTTTGTAGTTTCATAAAACTGAATTTCTGAAGCTATTTCAGCCTGTTTTACCCTTCCTGATGTTCGCACACATAAAAATGAGTACTTCCAACCAAATATTTGATCTTTGCTGTTAAACAAGATTTAAAATGGACATGTAAAATATAGTAAAGGAGAACAATGATAATTTGATAGACTTGCAATTGAATATTCTTTTTTTCTTCAAAAAAACACATCTGCCTTTTTTTTTGATTTATTGATGTATTTTATTTTATCTTACAATGATTAGGGATAGAAATAACAGCACTCCAGTTGTTCATCTGTATGTTGAGAGATTTATTAATTTAAACTGGATTGCTGGTTTACTAAGCTGATTTAGGGAAAATAGAGTATTTCATCTTTTAAAAAAAAAAAAGAAGAAAAAAAAAGAACACAGTGAAAATGATGCTAGCTTCAAACCACTTTCAGGATTGAGACACACAGAATACTTTGCTTTCAAAATTCCCTTCCCTCCTTCCCACTCCTTCTCTTTCCTCCTGTGAGTGAGGGAGTATTGAGTTTCTACTTTTCAACTCTTCAATTATTCTGCTGCAGTCTTCAGCTCTGCTTGGATACAGTTTGTCACAAAGAATTCTCAGTGCTGCTTTCCAGTGAGGATTTGGACACTGGCTGCAGGTTTAGGTTATGGGTGAGAGACAGTGGGCTAGCTCCAGAAGTGAGCTATCTCATTTTGACAAAGAGGACAGTAAATTGGGGAGGTTCACTTTTAAAGAGACAGCTTTGTCCTTAAGAGACTTTTGCAAGAAAGTAAATACAGAATCCTGGGAAGAATGCTGGAAGAAAACTTGTGTAAAATTGGTGGACTGGCACAGGATAGAGTCACCTGAGTAGAATTCACATTTTTCTTTTTTTCAGCATCAATGGTATCCCAGTGTCAGCTGCATGAATTGTACATTGCACACTGCTGAAGTACACTTTATCCCACCTTCCCTATGTCTCCCTATGGGAGAATTCTGTTGATGTAAAGATGTTTGGACTCCTTAGACTCCCAAACATGCTTGGTTTCTCAAAACCAATGTTGAATTTATTGTATGGCTCTGTATCCTGTCTCCGATACTTGTGGAGAACAAGGGGAGAACATCAGCCTCAAGATCATCTATAATTGTTCATCTGGGGACAGGTACACCTGAGGTGGAATTAAGAAGACATCAACTTCTGCATTACCATAATAGAGGGAGCACAAATGCTGCTTACTTGCATTTGCTCTTGGCTTGTTTATGGAGGAGAAAGATTGCACTCCTTATTTGAGACCAAATCATCTCTCACACCTAGAAAGCCCCATAACAAGCTGATTCAGTGATCTGGTTGTGAATCTGTGGCCAGGTAGACCAAAGATCTAGTGGCAAGAGGAAATGGTTGTAGTACAGGTTACTCTGCAGCATAGTTATACACCTAAGAAAGATGATGTAATATTTCTCCTTTATCTCAAGAAGTAATACAGTTACTCCAGTTACTCTAACCAGGATGGGAGCTCTGTGTGCCCCACATAGGAAAGGGACTCATTAGCTTCCAAACTGCACATAGAGCCATTGCCAGAACTTGTGCAGCTATATTCCCCTGCTTTTATTTTTCCAGACTTTTTGGTTTCACTATGTTCATACGTGACTCAGATTCCATCATCTAGGAAACAGTCATCAGTATGGAATGTGCTGCCAGGCTAAACAAAGGTTTATTGACAGCCTTTCAAATGACAGTGTAGGCAGTTTGCTTGGAAGCATTTGTGTGTTTATTCACAATATAGCTCTTTTCTGAGAGATGTTTCATATTGCCAAGAACTATCCTCTACCTGAGTTGCTCTAACTTCATCATTTCTTAAAAACAATATTAAGGTCCCTGATTTAAGATTGTCTTGACTTTTTAAGGGAAAAAAAAAAAAAAAAAAAAAGCCTTTGCCTTTGGAAGACATGAACTGAGTTTTATTTTTATTATAAGATTTACTGACGAATTATTACTGTCTACATGAATAGATATTCAATGATTCTGATGACAAAAAAGAATGCCTTAATGAGAAAAGGTCTTAGTTACAACTGCCATTTCTCATTACATCATCTTGTGGAACCCTAACAGGAGCACATACAGGAAGAATTACAGGATATCTTGAATACCCTGTAAGCTGGATACGAAGTGCCAGCAACATTAAATCACAACACCACTGCTTTGTCAAAGTTAGTTATGTATGCTATTGTGTTGAGAATATTTGACTGATATGGTTGCCTCTAAAATTAGGAGTCTGTCACAATTCAATTATACATTCATACCACTTTTCCAAAGGTTTATAAATCAGATAAACTCCCTGAGGGCTGAAATGTGCCATGATAATTAGTGCAGGGACAATTTTGTTTATGCGCTGCTGTCCATTACTTTGTTAAAGGATTATTACAGAAATAGGGTAGGCTCATTTGTAAGCTTATGTATTCAGAAAGCCCTTACCTCAACGAAAAGATGATATTTTCAGTGTTGGCTTGATTATCTTCTCATGGAAGATAGAGTTTTATCATCAATTTTATTGTCAAAGCAAAATCCTGCCTCTGCTAAGTACTTTTAAAAAGCCACTTGAAATATTAAAGTCTTATATTTCACAGTACTGAACAACACTATCACCATGAATGATCGAAGGAAAAAGAAAGGAAGATCAAATTTTAAAATGCCTTATTTGCAAAACCCATTCTCAGCTGAAACTTTTAGAATATATATATCGTGTCAGTGCACAATGTAAAGAAGTTGGATAAGCTGCAGTTTCCTTTAAGTAGAAATACATCTTTAGGGCTTATTTGTGGAGGTAGAACAATTAGTGCTTTTTCTTCAGGTAAGAACCTTTAGTAAAAACCATTATGGATCACAATGAAACCTGTAAAAAAATGCAGTGATGCACAGATGTGCTTTGACATTATTAAAACGTGAGTTAAGATTAGAAGATTCTCACTGAATATTAAACAACCTTGGAAACTGCTGCCCAGAAATAACATTTTGTTTTCCTTTCTCAGTGTGAAGCTGGAGTGTTGAAAGCTTATTTTGTCATAACGGGCAATTATTAATGTTTTCATCACTAATTATTTTAGCCTGAAATGTAAGTTAGTCTATCGGATTTGTAGTTATTAGTTGTTATTAGATATGAACCTGTGCTATTAAGACTGTGTCTTGAAGAATAAAGACTCTTTAAAAGTTTGCATGTATTCATCCATTAATATTGGAATATGTGAAAGTGTAGATGGTGTGACGTTGGCTCAAGCAACAATAGGCAATATATTAGAGACAACTCCTTTGTGCATCCTGACTGCTCCCTGTGGCACCCTTCCTTTACAGGGACAGGAAGTTATTGGCAACATGGGAAGATGGGTCAAATAGATAAGAGAAACAAACTACGGGAATAGCATACAGTTACATACTGAAATATTGTTTTCATTCTACCAATTCAAATAGAAGTCTGTGGAGGTGTGGGGTTTTATGCTTCTCAGAAGAATGGAAGCCATATCTTTATTCAGTATTTCTCTTTAAGTGGGTTGTCCTTACTATTAGGAATAGAAAAGTTGTGAACATAGAGGAAACTTTAGCAAAGAAGCTGTGAGGCTGATTAATTCAAACAATAATAATTTCCAAATAGGCCACAAAGATATGATGCAATGCTACTTCTGTCCTAGGCAAAACATTTTATATTTTACAGGACTAGGGCATATACTAAACTACAGGCAAATTACCCTTTGATATTTTTGTATCAGTAGTACTCACCAAACCAATACCTCCATATGGCGATGTGGCTCTGGGCAGCCTGGTCTGGTGGTTGGCAACCCTGCACATAGCAGGGGGGTTGAAACTGGATGATTGTGGTCCTTTTCAACCCAGGCCATCATATGATTCTAAGATATGTTTTGAGGATAGGGGCTAATCTCAAAATGTAGTTGGTTTTGGCCAGCCCAGTTTTCTGGAAGAAGCTCAAGTACACACAGATGAGCTCTGCTGGACAGCTGGTCCTCAAACCCAGAAAATTGGCCTTTGTCTATTTTTCTTGATTACAAAAAGCATAAACAACAATACCAGAATCATAGAGATGAATACTAGGCAGAATTAAGAAAGGAAAGGAAGATGATCACCTCATTCAAGAGATGATTTCTGTTTGAGTAAGTAGACATGCAATTGAATGCACTGAAATTCCACTTAAATTTAAGTTCCTGCTTAAATGTAAGATCTAAAATAAGATTTTTCTGTCAAGATGTATTATAAGTACATTCAAAACTGTATAATTTCTATTGGACTGATTACGGAAATTAGGATTTTTCATACGAGATTTGCATATCTTCATGCATAGATCATCTGTTCAAACACAAAAAGCTTTCCACCTAGAAAGGAATAAACTTGTTTTACCACTTCTTGACATCCTGCTAACAAGCAGGAGAAAGACAAAAAGTTTAATTTTCATATTCCATGGCTTTAGTTCCATTGCTGGAAATTTCTTCTAACTTCATTAAAGTACTTATACTTTTATTTGCATTTAAATATAGTGAAATATTTATTGCTAAAATTTCAAACTTAACCTTGAAATATTAATTTCATATGCACATAATTATTTGACTTAACCATCATCTCTTCAGTATCTATTCTAACAGATTTCAGAAAGCCTTCCCCTTCACAGTTCCTTTGGTTAATTGCCAATAGCATTACAAAATTTCCTTGCTAATTTATAAAATAATTTCTTCAATTTTTGTTATTTTTGCTGCTGTTTGTTTTGCTGTGCTTTTTCTTTTTTTTCTTTTTTTTTTTTTTTTTCTTTAAGCACATCTAAAGGGTACATATGCTCAGTGTTGTGCTGGTGTTTGTTTGTTTTACAAGTCCAAATTTTTAATGCCTGCATTTGTGTGCATGTCCATGTGTGTAACTCAGCCTGAGCTCTGTTCCCAGAAAATTAACAGAATGCTTCTTTCTCCATTCAGTAATAAATGAGTAGAATATCAACTGCTGACAGCAATGTCATTTGGAGAGACAGGTTTCAGTTCTCCATAGTGAAGGTGATTGACTCCTCTGCCATGTTTTAATGTATTCTAGTTTACAGTGATCAATTAACAGTTCTTCTATCTACTCTGACAGAAGCAGAGCTTCTACTAGATTAGGCTGTTGTGTGCTGCTCTCCTTGGCTTCCCACAAAACCATTCCCTTGAAATACTCTTCTACAGTTAACCTCAACTCGTATGTTCATGGTAGGATGACTTCTTCTTTCACCAGGCTTCAGGCAAATAAAGAGATGACAGAAGGCCACTTGATTTTTCTTGAGTACTTTGAGCTTCAACTTATTCCCTTGGATCATGGGCATCCAATCTTTTGGCTTGCCTGGGTCACACTGAGGAAAGAGTAAATGCAATTGACATGTATGTATATAAAAATGTTTATAACTATAGTTAGTGTATATAAGTAACAAAAACTCATTTTTTAAATATTTGTTATTAAAACTTGGAAAAAGAGTGCAAAAATACCATTAAAATAGTGGGAACTTTCAACTTGTTTTTGAGAAACTGATGCATCTGTCCGATAGAAGTGGTTAGTAGCAATTCTTAGCAAGTTCTCAAGGTGTTTATCAGAGATTTTTTATGAAATTTTACTCTTTAGTGTTTCATGCTTGCAAACAGTTTTAACAAATGTCCATACTCCCAAAAATTAATGATATGAATAAGGTGTGATTGTGAAATGAAAAATATATTTCCCTGGTAATATAGGGCTTATAAAAGTCTAATAAAGAGACAAGATGAGATTTTTGAGTTGGATATCTGATTTCAACTCTGCTCAGAGTTGAAATTCACAGGCAATGCATTTTTGTCAGCTGAAAATGGAGTCACAAATATATCAACAAATTGAAAGGATTATCAGTAATTCCTATTTCCGTTGTGCTTTTCCTTACCACAGTTGAAGCTTTAGAAAAAATAAGAAGCATTTTGAACACAAAATGTTTGTATTGGAATGAATATTCACATTTGAGATGTGAAAAAAAACACGATTTCTTTATAAAGAAATTATACTACAAAGAACTCTTCTATTTTTGCTCTGCTTACTACAGTATTTGCACCATTCTGTAAAAGTCCATCAGCCAGTTAGTGCTCTGCATGCTAAGAACAGATTAATCACAACTATAAATTAAGCTAGTGGCCTTGTTTCTCATTAATGTGCTGCAATAAGGTACACAACTGTGTAGGTCAAAATATCTTGAAGGATGAACAACCAAAACAGTTTATAACCAGTTTGTCTGATGGCTTTCCTTACTTTGTATACCTCTAACTGCAACTCTCAGCCATGTAGACACTTAGACAATTATTAAATGATGCAGTTTTTTGTCCTTAGTATACTAGTCAAATCAGAAAATTCCTTGCTCATAACCACAAGGCACAGTGTCCTGAACAGTGCGAACTTTTGCAGAGCAAATGAGAGAAAACTAGGTTCTCGTGTATAAACACTTTGAAATATCATGGGAAAGTGGGAATAAAAATTAATCAACCAGACTTACCAGGGCTTTATTTAATCATTCAGTTTCCTAATTACACACAAGTTAAAGGGCATACTACACCTTCAGATTCACTGCTCGGGTATACTCCATGGTAGAAAACATAGACAATTGGTGCATTTGCAGAAGTTTCCCCTGGTTTGTTTTTATTTTTATTTTTTTCTATGAAGTGTGTAGTTTTAAACATTTCAAAGTACAACTACAGAAATAAGTTCTGTGAGCAGTAAGAGTGACCTGGATAGTTTTAGTAGTTTGCAAACATGTCCAAATGCAGAAGGCAGTACCTCCAGAATAGTTCCAGGGGAAGGAAGATAATGCAAGCCACAGCTGCTGTTTACTCAAGCATCATCTAAACCAAGGTTTTATGTTGTGTTCGTATACCACTAGATAAGGATGGTTGTACAGCTCTCATGAGTACGCTGTTCTACCAAATCATAGAATCATAGAATTAGTAAGGTTGGAAAAGATCTCTAAGGTCATCCAGTCCAACCATCCACCTATCACCAATATTTCCCACCAAGCCACGTCCCTCAAAACAACATTCAAACATTTCCTGAAGATCTCCAGGGATGGTGACCCCACCACCTCCACAGTTATTTTCTAATGACTAACCTGAATGTCCACTGGTGCAACTTGAGGCCATTTCCTCTTGTCCTGTCGGTTGTTACATGGGAGAAGAGGCACAATCTCCTTTCAGGTAATTGTAGAGAGCAATAAGGTCTCCCCTGAGCCTCCTTTTCTCCAGACTAAGCAATCCCAGTTCCCACAGCCACTTCCCATAAGACTTGTGCTCCAGACCCCCAAGCACTCTAGGGACTCAATTCTTTTCTTGTAGTGAGGTGCCCAAAACTGAGCACAGTACTCGAGGCACGGCCTCACCAGGCTGACACAAAATAACCAAAATATCTCTCTTGTTCGTTTTTGAAAGCATTGCTCTTTAAAAACTTTTCCAACACCTGGGGACAGTAAACTGTTCAGGCTGTGACATTCTTTTTTTTCCAGCCATGTAATCAAGAAAGTCCCAAGTATTTCAGCTGGCATTATCCAGAACTGTAAACTGTCAGAACAGGAGAGCAGCAGCCTTGGCTTCTTAGGCAAGCTAAGAGGAGAGGACATTTGTCCAGCTGTTCTGTAGCCAGAATTTGTGTTTCCTACACTGAGGCATATTCTAAGCTAGTATGGCACAGCACTATCTACAGGCCAGAGTTACTTTAAGAAAAGTGACAATATTTTATAGATCTTCATAAGAGTGAAAAAGTGCTGGGAAGATTTAGATTCTTATGCCACACACTGCCAAACAGAGCAAGAAAGATTAAAAAAACAAACAAACAAACAAAAAACCAGGCAAATTACCGGAGCTGAATTTCATGATACTACCCACCTGTGACTAAAAAAGAAAATACATTATTTCATTGATTGTCTGAATATATCTAACATGGAAAGCATTTGAATAGTACAATCCTAATCACTGTTGATACAATAACTAAAAAAAAAAGTTCATGTTATTGAAGGGAAATAAAATCAACACTCTGGACATTTTACCATTTCAATTTACTAAAGTATACTAAAGAAGTACTGATATATTTAACAGTCAATTCAGCACATAGATTCAGCAGAAAATAAATTTAGCTTAATTCAACCTAAATTATATATTTGAAACAAGTTAGGAAAGCACTTGAAGTGTTGTCTTAACATAACTATTAGGTCAGTATAACACAACCCTGGAAATACTGAGAGAAGTACTATCTTAGACTCTCATCAGTTTTCAGAAATGGCAATTGCAATATTAAATTTTCTCTTTGACATTAAAAACTGAACATTTTCGTGTTAATTATAAAATCATTGTGACAGAATATATACTAGATCAGTTGCTTCCATGTATTTGATCAGGAAAGTTTTGCACAGATTTTGCCTGAGAATTGAATAATCTGTTTATCTGAAGAATATAAGAAAATAAGACATTTTTCTGAAGGGCAAAGAGTAGAATTGTATACCCTTCATGAAAACATATGGCTCTGAACTATATTTATATGGAGATTTCAGGGAATTACTTAGTTCTTGCTATGATTTCATGCAAACATTTATATATTTTATCCTGTGTAATTATACGTGAAGAATATTGATGTCAATTCAGAATTAGACATTATTTTTCCATATCTTTTCATGTGCAAACTGTTTACAAACCACATCTGCTGTTTAGAAAAACTATACCAACAGATGTACAGAACTGCTTAATGCATAAAATCTTGCTTAGATTTCTCAAATTCAACCATTCTGAAAAAGAGGCAAAAACTTTATTTGAATTTTCCCACAAAAGTCACAGAGCCAACTAGTGCAGTGAGACTTTGGATTCATGTTAGAAACTTCATATCAGATTTTAGCTACAGACTTGGAGGAAAACTGCTACTGGATAAAATACCTGAAATTAACATAAGGCCCCTTGCCTTATCTGGCTTCTAAGCTTCTTCCTATGGCTTTTAGAACATTAATCTTTTGCAGTTTTACAAAGAGAAGAAATGTCGAGTCCTAAGCTTGTACACAATGCCAATTTTAATACAAAAATTTTTAACCAAACAAACAAATAAAAAGACAATTTGATCTATCCCTTTGAATGGCATTTAACTGCTGACTGCAAATCACTTTTGAGATAGTAATATATTACTATATTGAGATATTTTTTGGAGAATAAAAACATAAGTTAAAAATAATAGTCACCCTCTTCTATTTCTCTGTTTTTCTGACATGCTATGTGTCAAGATTATCTGATCAATTCACTACTCAGGTTCTTTTCACCACTTAGAAGTGTCATTCCACAGTTTGCAGCCAAAATGGTAAATATTCATAGTAGTTACCATGTTCACAGATTGATTGCAGGCTGCAGGATTTTCCAAAGTATTGATGTATATCATTTTGAAGTGTAAAAGCTTTTTTTTTTTTTTTAAATATATGCTTTCATTGATGTAAGGTATCCATTTTTTAAGTAAATATAATTGATTTGACAGTAAAAAAATTAAGGTGGCAAGAAATTTTTGAGCAATAGTACAACATACAACATTAACACAGCAAAGTACCCAAGTTTCAAAACTTTTAACTCATATGCATCAAGTGTATGGGTCACCTCCTTTTCTTAACGAACCTTTAAGGTGTACATTTCTTCTGTTGAAAAAACTAGGTGTTTTATTGTACAGGTTCAATTATTTGGTGAATATTTCCCAGAGAAAAGGACTTTCTCCAAGGTTATCAACCTTACATGTGGAAAGGTCAAAGTCCACTGGCTCACCAGACTATTCCCTTGTATTATTCATTCAGAACCATTCCTGGAGACTTTGGGAAATTCAAAGAAGTGAGAGTTCTTGTTCACAGTAAGACAGTCAAAAGCTGAAAGCTATAACTCAGATACTCGACTACTCATTAAACAAATTGAACAGGGAATAACCCACCTCTAAACGTCATTTGCAAAAACACTGGTGTATTTTCATTGAGGTTTCTCAGTTTGGCTAGTGCTGCTATTTACAGTCTTACATCTTATATTCTATTAGTCACTATTGGAAGTCATGCATGTGTTACTGACTTGGTATTAATTACTTGCATTTTTCATCACGTTTGTATTCTGAAACATCCCTTTTTCTCTCTGTTCTCAACACCAAGAGCTTATAAACACCTTGCTAGGATACCCAGCATTTGAGTGAGCATTTGGTGCTTATACAATCTTGACAGTTTAATAAACAGTTAGTGTTAAGCTGTTACAACTGGACATACAGTGCTCACCAAAGCCTGGAAGGAGCCCAAACCATTACTAGTCTTTCTAACCAGACAGACACAAAGACCTGATGGAAAAAGACCAAAATACTACTTAGGCATATCTTTGGTAAAATACATGGGATCCTGTAGGTATATTCCAGAAAGTTGAGAATTTTAAAGGAAAGAAACATGATACATAGGAGAACTTTTGTACCTCTGGCCTCACTCTCCAGTTCTTCTATGCACAGAACCTTAGGGAATCATGTGGCTCTCCAGCCTGCCAGTTCTTCCAGAGAATTCTGCAGTGTGTTTGAGTTTAGATAAGTCTAGGGATCTAAAGAGAAAGATATACTGTGCTTTGCACGTATTCTTATACACAGGCTGAGTGTTTTGTCCTTTAAGTTTAACTCACTTCAGCTAAATTTTGAATAGCATAATGCATTTACACAGATCACACAAGCATCTAAATGTTACAGATAAATATATTTACTTTTTTTTTGCATAACAGGTTGGTATTCTACAGGAAGTTCTTTGTGTCAGTGCTGAAACACGGGCACCACCTCTGCTTACACCCGCTGGCACACCTGTCAATAATATAAAATCCATCAATAGTATAAAATCCAATTCAAAAAGACATAGAAGAAACTATAGGCACAACTGACTCCTAGCAAGACAGGTTGTACTGCAGCTGGTGAACGGAAAAGTCATTAAGACCATTCTGAATGTCATTAAACACAGCATGAAACTTGAGAGCACAGCCTGCCATCACTCTGCATGCGTATAATTGATTCGCTGTTGAGACAACCCAGGCAGGGTCTTGGCAGAGTGGCAGGTGGGCAGGATTCCACAGGGTTCAAGGCATACTTTTTGCACTTTCCACAAGAAACTGTCAGCTGATGGAAAATGTGTAGCTACACGTGGTAGGGATACCAAAATAGGATACTGAAGATTGGGCAGAATTTCAGAAGGCTGCGAGGAGACCTGAGAGCAGCCTTTCAGAAGCGAAAGGGGTTGGACTATAAAGAAGGGGACAGATTCTTTAGCAGAGTCTGTTGTGAAAAGACAAGGGGAAACAGTTTCAACTAAAAGAGTGGAGATTTAGACCATACATGTGAAAAAAGTCTTTTTCAGTAAGGACAGTGAAGCACTGGAACAGGTTACCCAGTTATGTGAACACCTGGGGACCCTGGAGGCATTTAAGATCAGGCTGGATGAGGCTCTGAGAACTCTGATCTAGCTGTGGATTGTCTCCGTCCACTGCAAGGAAGTTGGATTGGATGACCTCTAAGGATCACTTCCAACTCAAAAATTCTCTGTGTAAGGTCTCACTGGGGCTGAGTACAAGGGGACAATCACTTCCCTAATCCTGCTGGCTACACTACAAGCCAGGATCACATTGGCACATTTGGTCACCTGGGCACACTGCTTGTTCATGTTCAGCCATTTACCAGCAAACATCCTTTTTTGCTGTGCAACTTTCTAGATTCTGACCAAGGCCAATAGCATTGCATGAGGCTGCTGTCACTGAAGTGTAGGACATGGCACTTAGTCTTGTTGAAACTCTTAAAATCAGCCTCAGCCGATTGGTCCAGCTACCCAGATGCCTTTGCAGAGTATTCTGACCTTCACACAGAACAATTTTCTCCCAATTTGGTGTCATCGACAAACTTACTAAGGGTGTATTCAGTCTCCTGGTCATGCTCATCAATAAAGATTATTAAATGAGATAGGGCCAAGCCAGCTGGATTTAATTCTATTTACCACCTCCGTCTGGGCACAGCCATCTACCCAGCTAATTACCAGCAAGGATTGATCCTGTCTTAGCTATGGTCTGCCAGCTTTTCCAGGAGAATACTTTGGGAGACAATATCAAAGTATTTACTAAAGTCTAGGAAAACTACATTCACAGCCTTTCTCTCATCTATTACATGGGGCATCTTGTCACAGAGGGAGATCAAGTTGGTCAAGCAGGAAATGCCTTTCGTGAGCTCATGGTGGGTAAGCCTTGTTGTCTCACACATGCTGTGTGATCACAGTCAAGACTATATGCTCTATGATCTTCCCTCATACCAAAATCAAGCTGACAGGCATGTAGTTCCTTGGATCCTCCTTCTGTCCCTTCTTGTATATGGGCATCATACTGATGAGTCTCCAGCCATCTGGGACCTCCCCAGTTGACCAGAGCTGCTGATAAATAATGGAAAGTGGCTTGGCGAGCATTTCCATCAAATCCCTCAGCATTTTTGGTTGGATCCCATCTGGCTCCATAGACTTGTGACAGTCCAGGTGGAGCAGGTGGTCGCTAACTCTTTCCTCCTGAATTATGGGGTGTTTATTTTGCTCCTTGTACCTATCTTACATCTCAGAGGAATAGTACCCTGAGGATAACTGATCTGATTATTAAAGACAGAAGTAAAGAAAGCATTGAGTGCTCATCCCCTTCCTGCTCTTCCTTCCTCTTGGTAATGCTCCCAGCCACATCCAATAGAGAATGAAGATTCTCCTTGGCCCTTGCTTTGCTATTAATGTATTTGTAAAGACATTTATTTATTATCTTTTACATTATTATTTTTTTATCACCTATAGAATTCTTACATAAAATGTCATATAATTTTAGCAGCTCCCAATGTAGAATAACCATATCATTATTTACAACTCATGTAAGCCAACATATTCCATACAGTAATAAAATTCCATACAATAGTCATGTGAATAATGAAAACTAGAGTTAATTTTTTCTTTTTTTTTTAGTTGTCTACTTATAATCCTTCAGACCGGTAATTAGAGACAATTGTTTCTTCTGCTTTGCATGCCTGTATGAAATACAGAAAAGTCATGATGGTGGAATATGAGTAAATTTGATTTTGAAAGCTTTCTGTCATTTTCAGCTTAGTAAGTCTTCGTAAGACTCTCAAAATATGCATTTGCTTTTCCTTTTTGTATTTTTTTTTATTACTTGTTTGTAGGGCAAAACTAACTATAGTGAATACATTAGCATTTATGCAGACTTCAAGAAGGAAACTATGTCTACTGCAATCTTTAATAAATATTTGTGGTGCTAATTGCAGAATTGGTCCCTGCTTGCCAGAAAGTAATCAAAATTCATGAAATAAATACTAAATGTAGAAGTCAGTACCTTATTTTAGCTATAAAATTATATTGTAGTCATGTGCTAAGGGCCTTACTTTAAGCATTTTTACATAGACTATCTGCTGAAGTACTAAATGAAAGCACAGTATAAAAGCATACGTAAACTCTACATCCCAATATTTCACAAAGCCCAGAGAATAATTTCTATTACATTTTTTGGTGAGGGAATAGTACATCATACTTCTAACTGTTCTGAGTTACATTTGGACTACCTCAGCTCTGCATTAAAGCTTCCTTCTTCTGACAGGAACTGCCTTTAATCACTGGAATTTAAAAAGAAATTAAAAACAAAGAAAAATCAGCAAGGCCTTCCCTATGAGACGCTGAGATTGGACTGAGTAAATCATCCTTGACTCATCCTTTCACTCCTTGAAATAGGCTGCTATTGATTTTTTCATACTCTACTTCTGCTTTTAAGGAACTTTTGTTCCTTGCCTCAACAGATTCAACCCAGAACTTTTTGACATTAAAAAAAAATTGCTCCTTCAACTCCAATGGATGCTGAAATAAGGATGAAGGTTAGGCTATTTATATATTTTAAATAGCTTTTCTCTTGTTATTCTGCACTGCTATAATTCAGAAGATATCCCATTACATTTATTAGTGACTGAATCTTGTGTAAAAGATCATATATCTATACAAAAGACAATATTCCCATTAAAACTGATAATAGAAATCTATATAGCATTCAGTATACATAGGTAAGAAGCATTTCCTTCAGGTTACACACAAACTAGATTTATTTTGTGTCCCTGGGCAGCACCCAAGACTGCCAGTAGAGGGGAGGTAGACTCTGGGGTAAAATCTTCTGAAAAATCAACAAGATAAACAGTTGTTTAGCAGCATCTTCAGAAGCAAGAAAGCTGAAGGAGAAAGAAGTTTTTAAGAGAATATTAGCACAGAGAAAAGTCATTTATGTACCTTAAAAATGTATTAATTTTTTTTTTTTAAAAACCTCTAAAAGTCTTCTATTTTTAATGATCCATCAGGATGTGCAATGACCATGGTTCTACCTATGTTGTGTTAGATACTCACTAAAAAAACATAAGGTTATGTCCTTCTAGGGTAAGGAACCAGCTGTTAATTAGTTTGCTATTATTTTTTACTGTAGTTCTACTCAGAAAGTTGCTCAGCATCCCACAGTCATTAGCTTACTTCTACTCTTCCCAGTACGATGGGGGAGAGAACTGGAAAAAAAAACAAAACAAAAAAACAAAAAAACGAAGTAGAAGTTGTAGGTAGAAATAAACTATTTATTAAGAGAAAAGGAAGAAGGGAAAAAAAGAAGGATAATTATGACAAATATATATATATGCATATTACAAGTGATGCTCAAGCAATTGCTCACTACCCGTTGACTGATGCCCAGCTATCCTTCAAGCAGCAGAAAGAAGCCTGGTGAGCTCCCACCCCCTTCAGAAGCTTTCCTTCTGGATGATGTTGTCTGGTATGGAATATCTATTTCACCAGTTTAAGTCAGCTGTCCTGATTCTGCCCCCTCCCAGCTTCATGGCCCCCCAACACCCTATCTGGTAGGAGCTAAGCAACAGCCTTGGCTCTGTACAGAACTGCTTAGCAACAACTAGAAACACGGTGTGTTATTAACAGTGTTTTTCTCCTGAAACCAAAACATAGCATCGTAGCAGACACTCTGAAGAAAAATAACTCTTTCCCAGCAGAAACTAAGGCAATAGCCACCCCTTATTACATACCATTTATATCATTCTGAGGTCCCACAGTTGTACGCATCCTAAGAAATTATCATCACTTATTTTGCTTTTTTTTTTTTTTTTTTTTAATATATGAATACACACATATTATTTCCATAATTTATGGGCTATCTTCCTTTGAACTCCATTTGTCATAACAGTCCTTCAGTGCAAGAGGGATGATTCAGTGTTGAGTTACAAGAAGACAGCTCTGGTTTCATCAGAATTCATTCTTCTTTAAACTGAGTGATTCTTAGTGCTTTACTGTTAGTAACTCGTATAACAATTGTAATGATGACCTGCATTAATATGTAGCAATTTAACATCATGCAATTATTTGCTGTTCTCACCCAGCATCAAATCACTCTGAGGTACACAGCAGACATCCCCATCCTTCCACATGCACCCAGGTCCCAGAGAAAAAGTAATCCCACTAAGAGGCTTGCCTTTGCCTGGGGCAGTAATAACTCAGACCGTCTTGACCTGCACATGTGACACTATGAAGATACTATGAATAAAATCAACACTATCCCTGCTGAAAATGAGATATTTTTACTGTAATAGAAAAAAAAAGAAATAGGCTGTACATTGTCATAAGTGAATGGGTGCTTAAGGTCTTCACAATTGTTAAAGGAGTGCCCACACACAATCTCATGGTAACAGAATAAGTCTTGGTTAATGTGTCTCCTGTATTGTTTGTCTGTTGACAGTATGTAATGCAAACTGAAAGATTCTCTATGCCAGCACTGGTGCTAATTCAAAAACATGCAGAATCCTACCCAGAGTTTCCATCCTGTCAAGATTTTTCTCTGTGTTAAATTTCACTAGGAGTCTAAAATATCTTTCTTAGTTATTTTATAGTATAGATCAAGCTAGAAAATAGGGGGACTAGAGGGAAGAAAAAAGGGAAATTTCTCTTAAAGCCCCCCAAAACAGCACATGTCCTCATTAAGAGGAGAGTCCTCTCTTCTTGAGAGAAGTGTTACTAGGATGCCAAATGCAATTTAGAAATTCATTTCATTCTTCTGGGGCTTTGACTTTTGAGTATTTTTAAGAATTATTAGAAGTATTTCCACACTTTTTATTATACTGTCTGTCTGAAAGTTATTTTTCTTCTCTGCTTTTCTCTCATTTTCAGTTTTCAATTCATTTTCTCAATCTGTATTTGGGAATTCACATCACTTTACAAATGCTGTTTAAATCCACAGAGAAACAAAAGCAGTTTTTTTGGTGGTTTATACTGCAATCAGCTACAGAGACAGGCAGAGAGAAAGGTGTGGAATAGGTTATTAAGGATGATTGAATGGAAAGCTATCACCCAGGCTGTGATGCTAGAAATCAATACCTCATAGGCGTATTTCAAATCTAGTAGATAAAGAAACAATTACTGACGTAACTGCAGATACAAAGGAGACTCATGAAATATCTCCAGTATCACTCTGAAAGCAAGCAGTGGATGGTTGTGCTGAGAGAAATTTGAGGCTTGAAGGCAAGAAAACACATAAAGTAGTGTACTCTCTAATAAGACTACATAGAGCTTTTGGAAAAAATCACTGTTCTGAATCCTGTCATCTTTTTTTTTTCTGAGAACAAAGAGCTCTCATTTGCATGTAACAGAAGTGTTGTGGTACAACTCCATGAGTAGGGCAGAACCTGCTTGTTTCTTCATTCCAAGGAAAAGCATGCAGTGATGATGCCCAAACAGCTTCGTCACTTCACAGCTGCTTTCAAGTACTTGGCTCAGAGTGCTTCTTTGCTGTTCCAGAAGCAGTTTTGTTCCACTGGTCTCTCTCTTTCTTTTCTCACTTGAAATCTTGATGGAATTCCTTGTGAATGTTTGTGGATTTTAGATGCAGAGAACTTGCCACACTTTTGTCAAAAAGGTGAAAAACATGAAGGTAAGGTCCATTCCTGTTCCTATGTCATCAGCTTTCAATGTGTGATCACCAAACCTTGGACACCTGTGAACTTCTATGGCATATGAGAATTTGTAAAAAAAAAAGAATCAAACAAGCAAACGACAAGCAAAAGCCTGCCTGTTTCTTAACTGTAAAACGTTGAAAAGACTCTAAATATTTAGGTGTGCTCAGTTGAAAAAAAGTTGAAAACATTTGTCTCTATATGCTTTGTGATCATGAACTGATTGGTTTGTAGAAGCATAGCTCCTATTCCTTTGCAGCAACAAACTTTCTCATAGTAGAATAATCAATTTCCTTTCAGGGAGGACTTGCTGGTACCACTGCTTCCTACTGAAATTTTGAACTGGAAGTTTTAGAAACTGCTCATGTGACTGCTGATGTGGCAAGAAACTCAACTTCATTAATTTCCTCTTAATACCTTGCCTGGGAAGTGTCATTCATTCATTCTCTCCTTGCATTGCAAGCTCAGGTGCCTCTATCTGGGAGGTATGAAAGCCATTGTGATCTTAAAAATACTCACATGACCAACCTACAGGTTCCATCAGCAACTGTACAGTTTACAGTTGTAAAATAATAAAATCATCAAGAAGAGGGGGTTTTTTTGTTTGTTTTATTTTTCAATTTCACAGGAAATTAATCAGCAAAATTCACTTGTGAATATATTTTTTTGACATAGTTTTATCACTGTTTAGAATTGAATACTTCAGAGCTGGTTTTGTTCTGTTCTATTTTTTCCACAATAGCAATCATTATTTCTCAGTATGAGTTTTCTAAGCAGATACTTACAAGGAAATTTTCATATCTAATCTTAGAGAAAATGTTTGGTACTGTATTTTTGCTTGCATTAGGTACAATTACCAGCAAGGACTCACCCAATTGGATTAAATGTAGCTCTATTGGTGAGATTGGATTAAAAGATGAGCAAAAAAAAAATGCAAACAGGCTTCAATTTCTCCTCTACAGCAAGCATTTTTGTCCTCTTAATTTTCTGCCAGGAAGAGATGGAGAAATATCTCCAGAAAAAAATTTCCTGCATCCAGTTCAACTGCAATCTTGCATTTGGTGCTGTGGACTGAAAAGTTATAGGGATTTTTTCTTTCTTTAAAAAGAAGTTACTCTAGAGAAATGTATTTGCTGCTGATAAAAACAGAGTGATTAATTTACATGTACAGCTGCCTTCGAGGCTGACAGTCATCCTCTTGACAGGATAGAGCAGTTGGATCTAGAGGAAATGAATATTTCATAGCAAAACTTGGCTATTTCTGACAAACAGGAAAGGTGCTGGTGGCAGCAGTGCCATAGGCCAACTTCTGTCTGAGCAGAGGAATTGCCCAGAATGGCAGTGAGATTTGGACCATGTAAATGGTCTTTGCTATACTGGTAGTAGACTACGGAGCTTTGATTCTGTGTTTTCTGATATCATTTTATATTTTAATGCTTTTTTGGGCATTCTACAGTATTAGTATGTATATCTTTGGAAGAAATGAATCTGATGTTGGTAGCAATGATCTATATGGCAAAGTTCTAAATGTAGAATAATAATTTTGTCTCACTGAAGGACACAACAATCAAAGTATTTTATTTTTTTTTCACTCTGGGAAGGTTTTGGGTTGCTAAGAATAGTTCCAAGAGACACCTTGGCAACTAAATATCTAAAAAAGAAGGTGTCTACCAATCATCTATCACTGCCCAAGCCCTGTTATATACGTAGATGTTTTTATTGTCTGTATTACTCACATACCTATTGTTCTTATATTAGATATAGAATTTATTCAGTGATATATTATTAATTCCTTATTTTTCTTTAAGTATATCTACAAGTCAATTAAAGAAGTACAAAGGCACCTAGCTAAGTGCTAAACTAGCTAAATGTCAAACTACCTTAAATAAGTACTTGAACTACTAAATGAGTATAGAGTGCCTAACAGAGAGATCTACCTTTTGAAGCCTGTCCTTTTAGTAGCAAGCATATGTTATCAAGTCATTGAACACCTTACCAGCAATTTTTGCATAATGTGTAGCAGAGTACCAGCTATTTTCAAGTTTTAGTATTAGAACAATACAGGCAATCTAAATAAAACACAATCTGAATAAAAGCATTTAAATATACAAATATTTAAATATCCCCAGTAACTTGTTAGATGTGAACCAACATCGTGAAAGCTGTAACAAGTAGGGTACTGCTTTCTGATGTATGTTTCCATAACTCAACTATTATTACTTTAACAGATCAATCAATATAGATTGCTGCAAGGAGAAATATCTGAAGATCTAAGTCTAATGCAAACCATTTGAAACAATTAGGTCACAGCATTTCCAGCTTCAATGCCCATCTGGTGTTTTTAAGAAATAAAAAATATTTGTTCAGGCTTATGTACTTATTACATAAAAACTATAGACTCACTGGCTGACAGAGACACTTTGTCAATAACATAAGTAATACACAGAAAAGCAACAAATTTGACAGAATGTTTTAAGTGCTGTTTTGCCCTGATCAAGTTTATAGTCAACTCTACTTTGCAGAAGTCAAATGCTGTCTGAAGGAAACAATAACCATACATTTCTGTTTCCCTTACAATTTGCACCTTAATAGACTAATTACTGATTCCAGTAGCTTTCATCATGCTAGGAATTTTCCTTTTTATGCAGAATAAGAACACAAGAGAAATATGGTATTAATCACTTTTAACAAGCATAGCAGTATCTGCTTTCACTGGCAGTACAACTGAAAAGCATTGTGCTTTTAACATTTTTCAGTCTAGTCACAAAAAAATGTTAAATATTACTCAGAGGAAGTTTATTCTTTTCCATTTTCCTTCACTCACTGCATTTGTTTGTCTTCTGGTGGATATCAATAAAACTGTGTTCACCACAAAATACAAACAGAAAGAATATTGATAAATGATGTGTGAGAAAAGGAGACAGTGACAATTCTACTGAGATACAAGTGCTGTGGAGCAATAGAAGATGACAAAGAAGAAAAATTAGCTCACCCTTTCCGACATCAAGTGACAGCTCAGGAGGAGTGCATTGCTTGCACCTGAGTACCCTGGGTTAGCCATGCCTTCTTGCCTGTCCTCAACCATTTGTTCAGGCCATGACCTAGCAATTCCACTGTAAATGTAAATAATAATATAGGAATTTTCAACAGTTCTAATGCTGTTTGGAAATAAAAAAACAGAACCAATCTCATAGAAATGTATTTTCTTGCAGGTGGAACTGTTATTCCTTGACCTACACCTGAAGGAGAAGAAATATTGTTTAAAAAAGTGTCTTCTATCATAGAACAATTTGGGCTGGTTGGAACCTTAAAGATCATCTAGTTCCAACCCCCTGCTATGTGGGCAGAGTTGACACTCACTAGATCAATTAATCCAGGCCCCCATTCAACCTTGCCTTAAAAGCCTCCAGGTAATATGTTAAGAAACAGCTAAAAAATTCTGCAAATCCAGAAGACAGAGTAAGGTATGCAAATTGATTACAGGGGAACATAAACTTGGAACTGTTAAGTGGTACTCAGCAGGGGCAAGTGGACTTGAAAAATTCTCAAGAAAAACAGCACAATCTTTAATGTATGACTGTGAATTCACAGAAGACAAAAATATAACAATGATGATGAGCTGGATTGCAAAGGCAGTCCCTATTATTGTCCTGCATGTGCTGTTTCTGGGGCTCCAAGAGCACGTGCAAGGAATACAGCATATCCCTATCATATATAGAAGGGCTCTTAAAACTCATGTGGTTTTAAGAACAGCCTTATGTGCTTATTATGTAAACAAACAGAAAAACAGACAAACACACAAAAACAGTCTGGTCCATTTCTACCATCAGAAAACTCAATACGTTATCATTCAGAAATGGTGATGTTCCACTTCAAGCTTAATTAGATTTTGTCCCTGTCACTCCATCCACTAGTTTGTGTCCTAGAACCTTGCTCCTTTCCCACAAACCTTCACCTAATTCCAACACATATTTATCCATGACTGCTTATCTTTATTGTTCTTGTGCCAGCAGAACTCTTCAGTTTAAATAACTCTTTTTCCTTCCTTCCTTCCTTCCTTCCTTCCTTCCTTCCTTCCTTCCTTCCTTCCTTCCTTCCTTCCTTCCTTCCTTCCTTCCTTCTTTCCTTCCTTCCTTCCTTCCTTCCTTCCTTCCTTCCTTCCTTCCTTCCTTCCTTCCTTCCTTCCTTCCTTCCTTCCTTCATTTATTTTTAGAGAGGATAATTATACTCCCTTTTCTTTCCTTGTGTTGCTAGGCTAAACAAACAAAATTCCTCTACTCTTCTCATGTAAGATAAGCTCATTTCCCTAATCATTTTAGAAGCACTCCTTGGCACTTTGTTGAGTTCATCTTTCTTGCACTTGAGTGACCAAAATATACACAGCATTTGTAATGATTTCTTGCTGATATCTTACACAGTGGTATTTATAAATTCCCTGTCCTCACTGGGAATGCCACACCTGATGAAATTGCTTTTTTCATGACCACAGCAACATTTAAGGTTCATAGTCATGCTGTGATAGATTAACAGGCTAGAACATTCTTTTTCTCCGTCAATTCCAATTGATAAGTTCACTATTTACGATAGCAGCCCTTGCCATTGGTTTTTAAAAGCATGAGTTGGCACTTTGCAAAATTAAATTTTTACCAACTCAGTTCCCTCTGTTGACCTGGTCATTCACTTATATACCTATAGCTGAAAGCCAGATGAATATCAGTCAGCAGAGTGCCCAGGTGGTCAAGAAAACTAATGGCATCCTGTCTTGTTTCAGAAATATTGTAGTCAACAGGCTCAGGGAGGTGATCGTCCCTCCATACTTTAAACTGGTGAAGATGCACTTGACAAATGTGTTCAGTTTTCGACACTACAGGAAAGACATTGATGACCTGGAATGCATCCAGAGAAGGGCAATAAAGCTGGTGAAGGATCTGGAACACAGGTCTTATGAGGAGCAGCTGACAGAAATGGGATTGTTTAGTCTGGAAAAGAGGAGGCTCAGGACAGACCTTATCATTCTTCACAACTATATGAAAGGAGGTTGAGGTGAAGTGGAAGGTTTCCCAAGAAACTAGGGATAAGACAAGAAGTAATGGCTTTAAGTTGTGCCAGGGGAAGTTCAGGTTGGATAATAGGAACAAGTTTCTTTTCAGAAAGAGTGATGAGGTATGGGAACAGGCTGCTGAGGGATGTGATGGAGGTTTTCTGGAAAGGGTTATCATAGAATGGTTAGAGTTGAAAGAAACATTTAAAATCATCTAGTTCCAACCTCTGTGCTACAGGGAAGAGCTCCTTCCACTAGACAAGATTCCTCAGAGTCCCATACAGCCTGGCCTTGAACACCTCCAGGAAGGGGGCATTCACAACCTTTCTAGGCAGCCCATTCCAGTGTTTCATCACCCTCACAGAAAAGAATTTCTTCCTAATATCTATTTTAAACCTATCCTCTTCCAGTTTGAAGCCATTTCCCCTCATCCTGTTGCTACATGCCCTGATAGAAAGTCCCTTCCCCAGCCCCCTTCAGGTACTGGAAGAATGCTATAAGGTCCCACCAGGAACCTTCTCTTCTCCAGGCTGAAGAACTCCAACTCTCTCAGCCCGTCATTCATCACCAGTCTCTGTCTGGACATTGATCCGTTGACCACAACCCTCTGAGTGCAAACATCCAGCCAATTCCTTATCCAGACAGATGTACATCCGTCCAATCAATTTTCTCCATTTTGGTGGTCAAGGTGTCACGTGGGACAGTGTCAAATACTTTTCACAAGTTCAGACAGATGATGTCAGTTGCTATTCCTTTATCCTCCAATGCTGTAACTTCATCATAAAAGGCCATCAAATTTTTCAAGCATGATTTCCCCTTAGTGAATCCATGTTGGTTACCATCAATCACCTCATCTTTGTTTTCCATGTGCCTTAGTAGGGCCTTCGTGAGGATCTGCTCCATGATCTTGCAAAGGCACAGAGGTGAGACTGACTGGCCTGTAGTTCCCTGGATCTTCTTCTTTCCCTTCTTTAAACTGGAGGGCATATTTTCCCTTTTCAAGTCAGTAGTAACTTCACCAGACTGCCATGATCTTTCAAAGACGCTGGATAGCTGCTTTGCTCATAACCCATGTATGGGTCTTGTCAGGTTTAATGGACCCGTGCACTATCATGTTCTTTAGATGGTAGATATACTGAGTGACATGGTCTAGAGCAGTCACAGGCGTGGTATGATGGTTATATTGTATGATCTAGTAGTCTTTTCAACTTTAATGATTCTATGATTCTGTATTCTGATTCTCCAGCATGTCAACGAGGCCTCTCAAATTTGCGCTATCAATAAATCTAATTATTACATTCCCACTTCTAATTCACGGATCATTACTGTTGTACTGTCAGTACTACAGTCTCTCAACCACACCAGTAACTTCTGTTCAGCTTTCTCAAGGAAGTCTGTTATCATTTCTCTTAATTTCTAGTGATTCCTGTTGTAATAACCATTTCCTTTATCTTAAACTGATTATTTCCCATATTGTTCTATGATACGTTTTATTGAAACAAGGTGAGATGAAGTCAATCGCTCATACTTCATTAAAAAAACTGGAGAGCCACACTGAAACTGTATGATGTCTGCCCACAGTATCAGAAGTAGATGTTGGTGGTATGACAGTAGAGGATCTTCACACAGTAAGGCATCGGGTGGTGCAAATCAGCAGTGTGAAATACAACCATGTTCTAGATAGTCATGTAAATTTATACGAGTGCATAGTGCAGGCAAAAAATGCATTGTTAATGGTGCTGACTATGTGGAAAAGTAGTGTTTTGTAGATGAGAAATTGCTCTATCAAATAGCATTATTGTGTTCTTTTTTTCTGTTATAGTTTCCATGGAAAAAAGTAGGAGACATTACTTTCAGAGCAAATATGTACATACTATCAAACAGGATTGTTATCAAGACTAAAACCAACCTCAGCAATGTTTTTGTAATAATTTATGAACTTCTTGAATTCAAACTATGTTTCTATACACTCACATCTCTATTTTCTTTTTGATTTTTCTTTAAAAAAACCTGTACGAAAATGATTCGGACAAAATGGATCATGTTTTTTTTCTAACTCTTTCTTTTGTCTGAATGTGATTGCTGTTCTGCAGACAGATAATATCATTCTAAGGCTGAAAAAAATGTTGTCTTTCTACTAGTTTTCTTAACGTTGTATATCTGAACATATACATTCTGTGGAGTTCCTCTGCCATCTAATTCTGTGTACATTGGCTTGATGTATGTAGGCATGACAATATTCTGTTCTAAATATCATTCTGTGAGTAGTTTAGAGACATCCTTCTTACTGGAAAAACAGATGACAAATGTCATGTTTGTCCCACAATTGAATCCTCCCTGTGTAAGTCTTGGCCTCTGAATATTTTCCCTGACCTTTCTGTATTTGTGCAACCAGAAAGTCTTCTTCACAGAATCACAGAACAGCCAGGGTTGGAAGGGACCTCAAGGATCATGATCTCCAACCCCACTGCCACAAGCAGGGCCACCAACCTCCCCATTTAATACCAGCCCAGGCAACCCAGGGCCCCATTCAATCTGGCCTTGAATACCTCCAGGGATGGGGCATCCACAACCTCTCTGGGCAGCTGTTCCAGTACCTTACCACTCTCTCTGTAAAGAACTTCCCCCTGACATCCAACCTAAATCTCCCCTCCCTCAGCCATTGAAACCATTTCCCCTTGCCCTGCAGTTATCAACCCTTTCAAAGAGTTGATTCCCCTCCTGTTTGTAGGCACGGAAAGGCTGCAATGAGGTCACCCTGCAGCCTTCTTTTCCCCAGGCTGAACAAGCCCAGCTCCCTCAGCCTGTCTTCATAGGGGAGGTGCTCCAGTCCCCTGATCATCTTTGTGGCTCTCCTCTGGACCCTCTCCAACAGCTCTCTGTCTTTCTTGTACTGGGGATCCAGACCTGGATGCAGTACACCAGATGGGGCCTCACAAGAGCAGAGTAGAGGGGGACAATCACCTCTCTGTCCCTGCTGGCCATCCCTCTTTTAATGAAGCCCAGGATACCACTTGCCTTCCAAGCTACAAGGGCACACTGCTGGCTCATGTTCAGTTTTTCATCTATCAAGACCCTCAGATCCTTCTCTGCAGGGCTGCTCTCAAGGACTACTCCTTCCAGTCTGTATGGGTGCCTGGGATTCCTCCGGCCCAAGTGCAAAACTCCGCTATGTTGAACCTCATCAGGTTCACCCAGGCCCACCTTTCCAGCCTCTTGAGGTCCCTCTGAATGGCATCCCTTCCTTCCACCATGTCAACTGCACCACTCAGCTTGGTGTGTCAGCAAACTTGCTGAGGGTGCACTCAATTCCATCATCGATGTCATTGATAAAGGTGTTAAAGAGCACCGGTCCCAAGACAGAGCCCTGCGGGACGCCACTTGTTACCGGCCTCCACCTGGACATAGAGCCACTGATGACCACCCTCTGTCTGCGGCCTTTCAACCAGTTTCTTATCCATCGAGCGGTCCACCCATCAAATCCACATCCCTCCAATTTGGAGATAAGGATGTGGTGGGGGACCGTGTCAAAGGCCTTCTTTCTACACAGTTTGCTGCTGAGAGTTTTCTGAGCGCAATTTTTTAAAACTTCTTTAGCAAATGCTAACATGAT
Organism: Meleagris gallopavo; assembly: GCF_905368555.1. NCBI lineage: Eukaryota > Metazoa > Chordata > Aves > Galliformes > Phasianidae > Meleagris > Meleagris gallopavo. The sequence goes on from NC_139435.1 coordinate 72,235,839, forward strand.
TTGATCATGCTGGCTACAGTGACTTTATGGTATGCCCTCTGCTCTTCAAAACATATCTGATTATCTTTTTTTAACAATAGACCATCTGTTCTGTTTCTTGTGGAGTTTAGTTTGTTTTCATATTTTTCACAGTGGAATATCAGATAATCTTTTTTTAAGCCTATAAGAACACTCCTAAGGTAACTTCATTGAGATATACAAGTATAAAGACAATCTTTAGAATACAGGTGTCTTGAGATTTATATATGTTGACCCCTGTTCTTTGCAGAGAAAGGATGTTTGAAGTGTGCTGAAAGAGTAAACTATGTTTCCACCAAAGAAATAGGGGAAATGTAAGGTTTGGGCATTTTCTGGGATTTCTCTCCACAGATGACTTGTTGAGATGGTAAACATTTATCATGTTTTTTTATTGACATCGTCACATTTTTCTAAAGAAATTACTATACTTTCTGGTGGTTTTTTTTTTCTGTTTCCCACTTTATTTTCTTGTGATGTTCAAGTCTTTCTTAAAAGCAGTTTTGTGATATGTGATACCAAATGAGATCTTCAAATGGGTAGTATCTCTTGAAAGCAGAAAGCCTGGGGCGGATGAAAAAGAGCAAAAATATCTAAGGCTTCTTGGGTTAGGGACAAGAAGAGAGGCACTAAAGGAAATAAGCCCTTAGGTCAAAAGTGGGAGCTGGAGAGAAGGATGGACTAGGGGAGAGGTCAATCACAGTGAAAATCCAGAAAGAGAGCACATGCTTACCTCAATCTTTTCCTTTCTTGTCTTATGAAGGAACTTTTATGAAGCTAATTTACATAATAAATAAAAATCAGTATACCATTTTAAACTGTATTTCATCTATTTAATCGATTTTCTCTCCATTTTTCAATTTTAGTAAAGCTGTGCTTTTCAGTCTTTTCTCAAAAAGAGTATCTTTTTGAGAGAGTAGGATGAAAATGGAGCATAGAGGGTTTCAGGGTGCCTTGGGTCTCACACATCAGATTGGGCCACATCTCCGCTGGCAGAGTTGGCAAAAAAGCGTATCTTGGCTATCTAGAAACCCATGTAATGACAAATAGAAATGTAGCTTTGGAAAGATAATATAACACAACTAATTTATAGCACCTATAAACACAAAATATATTTTTGTGTAATGTACAGGTAATATAAATGACATAAAGTTTTGAGTAATTTCTGAATCTCGGGCAAAGAGCTCTTCTAAACACTATTTCATCATATGATGGATAATCTCAAGCGAAACAGCGTGCTTGAATGTAAAGTGTTATGGAAGGGGACTTTTTAAGAGGACAAATATTTGAAGGAAATATAGCAGCTGTGAAAAAGCCTAATGCTAAATTAAGTGAATTATAGGAACTTCTACTAATGTGTGTGGCAGCTGCAAAGTATGGATGTTTAACCATACAGAGAAATTACATTCTTAAAGAAACTAAACTTCAAACTATTGATTCTAAAATAAATGTTCTGGAAAAGATTTTAATCTGTTCACACTTCGTCTATATCTAGAAAATTTTGTGGACGTGATTAGTAGTTGTGTTCTTCTAACATCTTCTAATAAAGGTTAATCAAGCAGTAAATAGTTAACTGCATGTCAATAGTTAACTAAAATCTTATAAACAGACAATGTGGCGCCTAAACAACCTAGTTTATTGCCTTGTTTTAACTCTTGAAACAATACACTGAGTGTGCACTTTTAAGAATAATTGCAGGGATCATTAGTGTCTGTAAAGCAAGAACAGATATAGTAATGATCATGTAATTGAGTGACAGCCATGGTATTTATAAGAGGCACTGATACCATGACCTTATGATCTATTTCAGATAAATATTTAACAGAAAATACTATCTTCCTGCATGGCACTGGTTTTGTCCTCACAGCTGTGAGAAGTGATTTGTCAGGAATGACTGTTACTGACTGGGCTTTTGAAGCAAGGACACATTTTATGTCCTCAGATCAGAAGATTAGCCTACCTATGAGTCAGTAAAGGTAGCTTTGCAGACAAAGTAATTCAGACAATCTATTTCAACCTCCTGCCTGTAATGTCCTGTTTTCAGGTCCATGTACTTCCAATGGTTGCCAAGGAACACTCTTGAACTGCCATGTCGCCTGGGAAGCTGATGTCAAACCACTGCTTTGTTTCTATTAAGATGCAACACAAGATGAAGGTCTCCTATTGAGAAAGCAATCTTAGATGATTGTATTGGTCCTACTTAACCAACAATTTATTACAGGAAAGTTGTGGGTTTTTCTCGTCTTATTAACAAGCCAGATATAGATTTATCACAGAATCATGGAATGTCCTGAGATGACATGGACTCACAAGGACCATCAAGTCATCTCCTGGCTCTGTATGCAGGAACAAGCAAAATTCAAACTATATATCTGAGAGCACTGTCGAAATTCTTCTTGAACTCCAGCAGGCTTGTTGCTGTGTTCATTTCCTTGGGAGTCTGTTAAAGTGCCTGACCACATCCTCAGTGAAGAATCTTTAGTTTACATCCAAAATGAATCTCCCCTGACGCAGCTGAGTGCTGTTTCCTTGGGTTCTGTTGCTGGTCACGGGAGAGAAAATATCAGCATCTGCCTCTCCAACCACCTTTTGAGGAAATTGTAGATCTCCATGAGGTGTCCCCCCAGATTCTTCTTCTCTAGACTAAACAAATTAACTGACCTTAGCTACTGCTCACTTCACCATCTTCATAGCACTCTTTTAAGCACTCTCTAATAGTTCTAGAACTTTCTTACATATCTTCTTTGTGGTGTCTAAAACTGTATGCAATACTTGAGATGAGGCCACATCAGCACAGAAAAGAGTGGGACAATCTCTTCTCTCAACTGGCAAGCAATGCCATGCCTGATACAACTCAGGATGTGATTGGCATTTTGGCTCCTAGGACACACTGCTTTTTCATATTCTACTCAGTGTCAAACAAAACTCAGAGATAACTTTCTGTGGAGCAGCTTTTCAGCCTTTAATCCTCAGTCTACATGGTCCCTCCTCTCCTGAAAACTAACCTAAAGAGTACTGCATTGAGCTCTGGGGCCTATGTCACAAAAACTTCATGGATTTGTTGGACTAAGTCCAGAGGAAGTCCATAAGGATGATCAGAGGGCTGAAACACCTCTCTTATGAAGAAAGGCTGTGAAATTTGCATTGTTTAGCCTAGAGAATTATCTGGAGAGACTATATAGTGGCCTTTCAGTACCTAAACGAGGCTTACAGAAAAGTGGAGGAGGGTATCTTCATCAGGGAGTGTGGTGATAGGATAAGATATAATGGCTTTAAACTAAAAGAATGTACACATAGATTAGGTATTAGGAAGAAACTGTTCACTCTGAAGGCAGTGAGATACTGAAACACACTGCTTAGAGAAGTTGTGTATGCCCCATTCCTTGTTCAAGGCCAAGTTGGATGGGATTGTGAGTAACCTGGCTTAATGGAAGATGTTCCTAGCCATGGCAGGGGGATTGGAAGCAGGTGACCTTCAGCATCCATTCCAAACAGTGATTCTATAATTCTGTAATTTCCAAGTGCTGAATCTGGCCCTTGCTCTGGTTGAACTACATGTGGCTGATGATCACAGAATCACAGAATCCTTACAGGTGGGAAAGACATTTAATAGTTGTACAGTCCCCTGCAGTGAACAGGAACATCCACAGTTCTATCAGATGTTCAGATGCTAGTCCAGACTGGCCTTGAAAGTCTCCAGGGGTGGGGCATCCACCACATCTCTGAGCAACTTGTGCCAGTGTAACACTCTCACTGTAAAAGACTTTTTCCTTGTATCCAAACTAAATTTCCCCTCTTTAAGTTTGAAATTGTTTTTCCTTGTCCAGTCACCACAGATCCTGCTGAAGGCTCACCCCTTCTCTCCTGTAGCTTCCGTTCAGACACTGACAGGTTGCTATCAGGTCATCTTGGAGCCTTCTCTTCTCCAGGCTGCACAGCCCCAGCTCTTCCATCTCTTATATCATTTCTGTGGCCTTCCTCTGTACGCATTCCATCAGCTCTATGTCTCTCATTGCCCAACCCTCTCATTTGTCAACCCAAAAGAGAGGGCTGAATTGCACAGTCTTTCATCCTCTTAGTTCCTGAAGGTCACTATGTCACAGTGTTGTCTTGTGTGGCTGGAAGGAACTATGCTCAGACAGCTTTTAGGTACAGATCCACCAATACTGCAATCCTATCAATTGTTACAAAGTCAGAATTGGAAGAGAAGTAGGAAAATGTCCTGCTTGATGTTAAAATGGTGTAGAAAACTGTGGCTAGTGGAAACATAGTGGAAGCATAAAATTTCAGCCTGAGTATTCAGAATCCAACAAAATTACTTACAAATGATTACTTGGGTCTGCAACAAATTTTATCTAGTTAGCATTCATGAACGTGGCTGCCATAGTTCTGCTGTGCAAGCCCACATGCTTGCCAATGGAGAAACATGAGAAATAGTAAAATGAGAAAAGTGAGAAAAAAAGTGCAAGGAGTCATGTGACCATTCATTCCAACCAAAGCAGACCTGTCCAGTTTTCCCAGAGCAAAGCCATGATGATGAAATGAAGAGAGACTACAATCAGTCACACAAGTTTTCAGTGAAACCATTTTGTGTGCTGAAGAGAAAACAGAAGGTCCACACTCTTACTGTGAGTTATACAAATGAATCATGTAGTACATATATTCCCAAGTACAAAGAAACAGAGGATAACTAGTAGAAATGAGAAAGCATTTCTGACAATGGCAACAAAAGTTTTTAAAAGAAAATCTGCCCATACTCTTATCCCTTTTAAAGTGCTAAGTGTTACTCCCTTCCTTCACTCACTGCCTTTTGCAGGCTTTTCTTGCAGGCATCTAAGAGAGCAATAACTCCCTCTTAGAAGTCTCTTTCTATGGATACTTGTCAAATAAATCATCCTGAAAGCTGTGTGCAGGAAATAAATATATATACATCAAGGTAATAAATTCTTACTGATAACCCTCACAATTACTCTGGAGCAAGGTTTGTGTATTAGCTGCCCCAAGGCATTAGGTTCCAGCTTGTACACGGGAAAAACTTCAGCAGCCATCCAAGAGATTGGATAAAAATGAATTTTGAAATCAACAAAGACTCCTATTAGCTAAAGCAGAGCTCTCAGGCATAATTTGGGGAAAGTCTAGGACAATCATATTAGGGTTAGAATCTTGTAAATGTTTTATTATACTTTTAAGGAAGACAGTTGTAAAATCTTGTATACTTTTAATTGTCAGAGCAAAAGAATGAATAGGAGGAGGAGGATTATTCTGACTTTCTTTCTCTTTTCTGCAGAGTCAAGTGGCTCTTAATTTTGTATCAGATATTACAGCAGTGGTAGTCCTAGTCAAAACTTCATACCTATGTAAATGTGGAAAAAAATTGACCTAGAATGATTGGTAAAATGATCAGCTGATAAGTGCAACTGTCTATCTTCAGGATCAGCAAAACTCAAAGAGAATTTTACACTAGGAACAAGTCAGGCAGAAGCACAGAAATTGAAGTCTAGTACTACTTGATGTAGGATAATCTGGGTAACTTCCAGTATTTCCTTAATCCTTGCACATCCCACACTGATGCTTCCACCCAGCAGGAAAAGACATCAAATCTAGTCTTATCAGTCAGTTTCATTTCCACTCCACTATATCTGAAGCCCACATTTGCAGCACCAGATGATGGGATTGCATCAGAGAAATCACTCCCACACTCTTCTGACTGGCAGCCAACAGTAAGGCAAGAAAATTCATTTCTAAAAGGCTGAATAACAAATATTGGAAAGTTAGAAAATGCTTCAGGCTTTCAAGCCCAGTGACAGAGTTATGGCAAGGACCTGAGCAATTTTGATGGGAAGAGTTTTCTCTAAGGAGAAATGTTATTCTGTATTCTGCATTCACACAGTATTCTTTAAGGCAATATGCTACTGGGATATTAAATATCAGCAGAAATGTATTTAGTTCAAATTCCACATTGTTAATCAAAGGAAATATTCTTAAAAGCAGTAGTCTAATAAGAAGGGAGTCATAACTGGAAGACAAAAGCACTTCAGTTTTATCAAAAGAAAACACTAGACTGCACCTGGAGCTCTATTTTGGGCCCTTCACTTCAAAAAAGCTTTTGGGAATACAGAAAGGATTTGTAAAATCGCTTTACCTAATAAGGAATTGAGTAGTGGGGAGATACAGACTGTGGCCAGTATTTTGGAAACACCTTTTACTCATTAAGCTGTTATTATTAACAGCAGAAAAGTATTCAGGCACCACACTGAGTTATTCCCTCATGCAGCAGACTCACACATTCCCAAACGGAGCAGCAGTAGGGAGGCTGACCTCAGCTGCAGTCTCACAGGCTGAGGGTCGTGCTGGGTTCTACAGAACTCTTTGGAAAAGTCTTCTGGGATCCTTGTTTTGTCAGGTGTGTATATAGTTCTGCACTTGTTTCTCTGCACTCAGCAGTGTGCAGAGAACCTCTTGGTCCAGATTACATATTCTACTGATGATGCCAGTATGCACTGGCTGCCTCTGGTAGATTTGACTGGTTGTTGGTGTGCAAGTTTATGAGGTCTTGCAGATTCAATGGAACTTTGAGTTTCAAGAGCTTGTCAGCTTGGGAAATGTCTTCACGCTTCTTTCTCAGCAACTACTTTTCTTCCTTGTCTTGCTCTTTTCTAGTAACTACTTTTCCCTCCAAACTTGTGAGTGCCTGTAGACCCCTTTCATTTGTGCAGAAGGGATCTTAATGGAGCACCTTAGACAAAAGTCACCAAGATGAAAAAGGCCCCAAGGTGCATGAATTAGGAGGACAGGATAAATGGGATGGGGTTTCTTCGACCTGCAAAGAGAAACCTAAGGGTGACAACAGTCTGCAGCAGCCTGTAACTACTACTCTCAGCAAAGTCACAAAGACAATTGAATCTGATTCTATTCAGTCATAACAGATGGCTGAGCAAGTCACATTGCCCACAAGATTTTTGGGGGGATACTCGAAGTAGGCACTGGGATAATTTCCTAGTTGGGAAGGTCATTGGAACAGGTATACAGCCATCTGTGAAGGTTTTCCGCGCTCAATTTGTTCAGCCCACAGCTGACTGGATTTATTCCTGGCTCTTCAAGCAGAGGTTGGACTGTGGCAGTCCAGCCAACATTTCTAGGATTATATGAGATATCAATACATGCATTATAATTAAACATCTTTGAGGAAGAAATCAGGTTTATCTATTTGGTGTTTTCTGCATTGAATAAACTCTCTTTCGCCAAGGAAATTTTCCCTCAAACAATCTGATCAAAACTTTTACCAGAACTGATACATTTTGGAAGTACATGTTTTGGAATGTCATCCAAAATTTGGGAAGAAAGCTCTAACTCCAATGTGGTGTTAGAAAGTGGCATTCCTTTATTCCCCATGATACGTATAGGGCAAATTGACAGACAAGTGCATGTTCTCAGAGTTCAGGTTCTACATTCAAACAGTTATGACATACATATGCAGTACACTGGCATTCATATTCATTCCTTCTCATCCCATTGACTTCAGCTCAGCTATCCAGCCTGTCCAGATCCCTCCGTAAGGCCTCGCTACCCCCAGGCAGATCCACACTTCCAGTCAACTTGGTGTCATCCGCAAACTTACTGAGGGTGCACTCAATGCCAGGTCATCAATAAAGATATTGAAGAGGACAGGCCCCAGCACCAACCCCTGGGGAATACCACTTGTGACAGGTCACCAGCTGGATTTAGCTCTATTCACCACCACTGTCTGTGCCCAGCCCTCCAGCCAGTTCCTCATCCAGGCAAGAGTGCACCTGTCCAAGCCACGGGCTGCCAGCTTCTGCAGGAGAAGTGGGAGACCGAGTCAAAGGCCTTGCTGAAGTCTAGGTAGACTACATCAACAGCCTTTCCCTTGTCTACCAGGTGGGTCACTAGATCATAGAAGGAGATCAGGTTGGTCAAGCAGGACCTGCCCTTCATCAACCCATGCTGGCTAGGCCTGATCCCCCGGTTGTCCTGCACATGCCGTGTGATGTCCTTCAAGACAATCTGCTCTGTAATCTTCTCTGGCACCGAGGTCAGGCTAACAGGCCTGTAGTTCCTTGGATCCTCCTTACAACCTTCTTGTAGATGGGAATCACACTGGCAAGTCTCCAGTCTTCTGGGACCTCACCAGTCAACAAGGAGCACTGATAGATAACGGCAAGTAGCTCAGCTGTCACCTCCACAAGTTCCCTCAGCACTCTTGGGTAAATCTCATCTGGCTCCATGGACTTATAACAGTCCAGTTGGAGTAGTAGGTCTCTGACTGTGACTTCCTGAATCACAGGGGGTTTAGTCTGCACCCCAGCCAAGGCTACCAGGTCAGAGAGTGAAAATCAAGTTTTGATTGAAGAAAGGTTAAAAGTTAGTGTATTTCAAAGTAAAAAAACATGAAAGACAGATATGCTGCATCTTCCTTCCCTTATGTGTCCTCTTGAAATTTGGACATATAAAAATATTGAGCCTGATGGTGAGAAATGGAAAATATTGGGACTATCAGTCATGGGTTCCTTTTGCTAAGCTAATGTATTGGTTCTTAAGCTAATGTACTAATCTCTATTGCTAAACAAACCATCCTGTATCAGGCATAAAGTGGTATATTCTGTTACAGAAATATATATATATATATATAAAATGTTCTATAATATACTGTGTAGTATTTTTGCTCAAGTCAACTATGAAGCACTTCAGGCAAACGTGTTGATACATTTAGTAATGTTGCAAACTTTATGTTGTTGTGTTTTTTTTTTAAAGTATATATTATTGAAATACTTATTTTTCACATTATTTCACTCATGAGTAAAAAAGAGGCCAAGATAAAAATTCATAACTTCAGCCATTTTTCATCTAAAGTTAAAAATCTTTCTGAACTGAGGAATCAAGTACGGCTGAATCAGTTTTATTCAGACTTTCCTTCTACTTAAAGCTAAATGGCATTATTAACACAAACATTCAGCTGAAAGGAAAACATGAAAATAACCTCACCATTTGGGTTTCATTATGGAAACTTTGTTCACCTTTGTTCAACGTTCTGCCAGGTGCTGGCAGAAAAAATGGGTAAGTGAATTTGCCTGGGGGCCCTGCAAACACTTCAGCAGTACTGGCTCAGTCCCCAGCCAAATCACCTCTTGAAAGGTTCCCGGTAGGGCACCAATGAGTCCGAAGACAAACATATTAGGTGAATAAAGAGAGTACCAATTAATTTGGAAAAGATAGCAATTAATAAATCAATGGTAGTTCACTTGGTATCTTGGCAATAGCGTGATGCGCAGCTCTTCTCTGTTAAAATGAGTGAATATAAGCAGTGCTGGCATACACTGGAGTGCACTGGTCCTTTTCAGGGATGAAGGAGCCTTGGATGTTGGGGCAGGTGACTTTGGAAGCTTCCTAGAAACTTCAAGGTGGAGTTGTGCTGTAGTGTGCTGGAGTAATGTGGGTCCTACACCGTAGCTCCATTGCTCTGTTTCCCTAAGGGACATCACTTCTGCAAACGAAGGGAACCAGGATTTAGGCATATCTGATGCAAGTTAATAGGAGCTAGAAATATGGTGTTAAGATTTAAGCTGGTTTTGCTTTCAAAAATCTGTGAAGGTTCCAGAGCCCGAGAGGGGTGCAGGGCTGACATGTGGAGGCTCTGTGCCCATAGACTCTTTGCATACAGGGGTGCGTACAGGATTGATTTCTGCCTCTCCTCTGTACCAGGGTCTGGGAAGAGGTACATAGCTTTTTCTCTACCTTGAGATAAATAGCACTGTTATAAAATCAGAGCCTCACAGCAATGCGTGCCATTTGTGCTCTTGGCTGCATGAAGACTTGCCTGGATGGAGCACTTCCATTAGACTTCAAAATGCTAACACTGAGTTTTTCATTGTAATTTACAAGAATCTGTGGAACATACAGATAGATTTATCTTCTTTCTATAACTGTTTCCCTGGACAGAGACACCTTCTAAAACTGATAACTGATTGCAAGGCTTGTCCACTTTAGGAAACTATTTTAAATCTGGGGAGAGATAAGAGTCTCATGTCCCAGTCATAAGATTCCTCTAACAGCATGCTCTGCAAGCAGCTGTGACCAGCTTTTACATAAAGATATTCAGTAACAGATGTCAGGCTTAGAGAGCAAAATATTTACAAAAAAGATGTCTATAGAACAGTTGAGTTCTCGTAGCTAAAATAATGAGTGGCAGAGGCTGCAGTTTAAAATGCTGTAGTCTTGGCAGAGGAGAATGTTTTATAAAGGAATGATTTGTGTCAGTTTTAAACAGGACAAACAATTAAAATGAAATTATTTAGTTTTGCAGTCCGAGTAACATGCAGAACAGAAGAAATCAATGTAATAAAGTTAATAATTTTGATTCTGTGACTCTTTTATTGAACACTAACTTAGCTGAAAAGCAGATGTGCTCTGGTTAGCTGAGTGAATATAGAAATACACTGATAATGAGACTGAAATTCCTTGAAGTGTCCCCTAAAAGAGACTGATGTGTTTTATTTTGTTTTGTTTTGAACAGGAAAAGATCTTACTGGTCTTTCAATTTACACAGAGGTTTATGAGTTGACATCTCAAAAGATAACAGATACTTACTGAGTTCTTTATGAGCTTTTAGGAAACCTGGGTGATATTTTGTTGCATAGCGTTTACAGAAACATACAGAATCACAGTTTGGTTTCAGCTCATAGGTGTAAATCTTGTTAACGGCTAGAGACTGAAGCAGCTGAGCGCACTGTGAAACACCTGAATTTGCATGAAGTCTTACCCTTGGAAATCCTTCCAACTTCACAATCTCTCACGCTTGTATTCGTTTTTATCTCTATTTCTACATTCTGAAACAATGGAATAAAGTTAATCTGTCTCTCAGGACCTCTTAGAACTACTGCTTCTACTGGTCATGAACCAGCATCCACTCACATCCCTTAAGTCATAAAATTCCATCCTATTTGACCTTCTCTCTCTGATCTGCCAAGACTGTTGGGGAGCCCAGCCTTTCGCTTGCCAGGGACGCATATAATATATATTAGATAGTTGATGTATGTAAGTAACAAAGACTTTAAATATATATATATATAACTTTAATTAAAACATTAAAAAAAAAAATTGAAAACATAAAACTAGTGGGTTGGACAGATATGGCTCTAGGAGTTCACCCTGCACTGGATATCTCTTTGGTATAATCAATACAGGGAATCCCTTTGGAAAAGACTAATGTCATCATTCTCTGTTTTCCTGTGGTAGTCTTTTTTCCTTTCCTGTGAACAACATGGGGAAGTGTGTCTCGCTCCGATTTATAGGAGGGAGATGAGGTTCTTTTAATATTATATACCCTGCGTGAGATTAAGAAACAACGGTTCAAATGTTGGTCCGACCAGTTTATTATAATCCTAATCAGGGAGACGGGGAAGGGAAGGAGGGCGATAGAAAAGAGAGGAAAGAAGCAAGAATTGCGTAAAGCGGGGATAGTCACCACCAGGATCCAGCAGCGATCCCGTTGCACGACGTTTCGATGGTCCGAGGTAGAAGCAGCAGGGGGGGAGAGAGAAGCAGCGTGGCCGGTCTTAGGCAGCAAGCAGGTGGCAGAAGGAAGTCGCGGAGCCGATCCAGGAGGAAGCGGCAGGACTCAGGCAGGGGAGTCCGCCAGCACGCAGGAATTCCGTGGTGAGGGATCTGATGGCAGACACCTACCCTCATGGTTTTCGGTTCCTCCTTTTATCCTCCTTTTTCTCCTGCCTACGTGACATCCCTGGGCGCTTGAGCAAGAGTCGTGTAACTATGCCCTGAGATGGCCATCATCCTCAGAGATAAGTCCACACAAAAGACCGCTTCACAGCTATTTAGCTGCAGCTTATCTTCCTCTCCTTGCCCCTGGCCCTTGTCCATCAAAATTCTCCAGACAAAGGATTTCACAACCTTTTCCCAGGACTCGCCTGGACTTGTATAAGTCCATCTGTGTCCCCAGCAAGCTTTGAGACACTGATGTTAGCAGAATAATATCTTACAAAGTGTTACAACACAAGGCAGTGTCAGCAAAATTATTCTCTGTGATACTTGTTAAACAGAGATCCAGGGAATCAAGTCAGAAGACGGACTTTTCAGGCTCACTGCAGTAACTGTTAAAGGCATGCAAAAAGTGCTCTTCTGGAGGGTGAATGTAGTATGCTCTCATGCTCTGCAGGTACTTGGCATGATTGGAAGGTGACTGAGACTGCACTCAGTTTTCGGTATAAGGAATACAGAAGAGAAAGGAGAGGTTCATTATATCTTATAGAAGATTAAAGAAAAAGAGCCTGTGGTGTCGCACTCTTTAATCAGTGAACGTGTATTCATACAGTGATTGATGTATTCTGCCCTAAGATAAGTGTGTAATCCTGTATCTACTCAGATATTTCTTAAAGGGATTTAATTTGAGGTGTGCTTTGGCATACCTTAAACAACACAAATTTGTGTTCAGATTTTAAATCTGATCACACATTACATCTACAAAAATAGCATACAACAGCTAAGGGACATGATTTAGCAGAGGGTTGTTAGAGTTAGGATAATATGGTTAGGTTGCAGTTGGATTTGATCATCTTTAAGGTCTTTTCCAACTTGAGCAATTCTATGATTCTATGATTAGCAATCACATTTTTCTTCCTCACATATGATGCGTTTGCATGATACTCCAAATACAGTTGGACAAACTTTTACAGTATTCACTGCCTTCTAAAGGATGTTGCAGCCCAGAGATGTAGAGCAAAGCTAGATGAGAGTACTGAAAAATAAACATCAAGGTTTCTTTCTATGAGTCAGTTAATTAATTTCTTGGCCTTTCCATTTTCTCTCTTTATTTCTTTTCCTTTTTTTAAACAGAACCTTGGAAAACGTTTTGAACTTCCAAGAGCAAAGACATTTTAGATGCACACATACACATAGTTGCAAATAGGCAGAGCATTTCTGAGAATTATTAGTAGATCTTTTTTCTCAAATCAATGCTTTTCTGTCATTAGGCAGACCTGCCACTTTATCATTCTCTTATTAGAGGCAGGCATTGAGTTTTGCCTACACTTATTGCTAATTGCTGCAAACTGTGAGAGCTAATTCTTAATATCTTAATATTTCATAAAACATGAGAAGTATGTTTTGTGAAAAAAAAAGGAAGTTGAGTATTCATCAGAATATCGTGTGTTTGAATTGGACAACTTTAGAACATAAACAATTATGATGCAAAATATTTTGGAATATCCTTTTGGAAAATAATGATTCTTAAAAATATATATATAGTTGTGTCTCTATTTTGTTTGGACTCAAAGGAACACAATTTCAAGAACAAAGATAAATTATTTTCAGAAGGTCAGACTGTTTTTTTAAGAATCTGATATTAAAATTCTAAAAACAGATATTTTCAAAGTCATTTTCCATTGACATCTCTTGAGAATATGAGAGAAATCTATTATGAGCTATATGTATTTTTAGGACAGGACATGAAAATTAGTTCTTTCTGGTGACTAGAAGCCCTACAGTTCAAATAATCCGCAACATACTGTCACTGTTAAAATGCAGTTCTTAATTTCTAACAAGTTTTCTTTTCACCAATGTAGAAAAAGTAAAACAAACAAACAAACAAAAAAAAAACACAACCAACCAAAAACCAAAAAACTTTTCAATGTGTTACCCAGAATCCATTTTTTTTTTTTAATTAGAACGAAGGACTGATGGAGTATCTTAGCAAAGAAACTAAATATCCTAACAAATTTAAAGGTATGAAAAGGCCCAGTGAAGTTATGGAATAATTTTTGTGCTTTTAACCACAGCTAGATTGTAACTCTATCTGAGATTTAAATTGTTATCTGGAATAAATAACAGTAGTACAAATGAACATGAACAATAATAAGGAAGATTCTTAATAGAATATTTTTTTTAACTTGTCTTTTATTTTTTAAAAAAAGTAGTGCACCCTTCTATTCCTAGCTAGCTTTGAATTTACTCTACACTATATGAATCCTTAGGTGACTGACTTTCCTTATGTCCTCTGAACTAACTATACAGACACTGCAAATAAAGAAAAACCAACATGACAGTGTTTAATTTTATAATAGGACATTTTATTAATTAAGAAAGATTTAGCATAGAAAGGTTTAGTGTTATATATCAGCAGAAAAACCCTGTCAAGCAATAGGCACAATATTAATATGTTTATGGAAAAAATCCATGCCTTGATTTTTCCCAGTGTTTTGTCCTCCTAAAGCATGTGTTGCCTTTCAGATATCTTAGAAAGCATTTTGTTTTTATTAGTTTTTAGTTTGTTATGTGAACTTATACAGCTTTCCTGCGGCAGATATTTATTCTCGTGATACATTTTTACCTCTAAGTACAATAAATAGAAGTCAAAGGAACAGTTTTCAGAAAGAGCTCAAAATGTATGTTTGTTGTAATCAAATTCCTTTCCTGAGCGCTGGAACAAAATCAGTGGAGAAGATACCTGTAGAAGACAAGATAAGTCACAAGAGATTCAGAATGGTGCTGCAGAGGTGAGTGATATGGGAGTGGTACTCTGGAAGCCAGCCTAGCTCCATGACTGTCAGGTCATCAATTGTGTCACTCCATGGCATCAGAGCAGGTGTCTTGTCCCAGGTGGGACTGGCAGCTTGGATCTCAGGGTGATGAAGAGCAAGCCAAGTACATTATAGCAAACACAAGTTTTTTGGGGAGCTGCTGAGAGAACTGGGATTGTTCAGCCTTTGGAAAAGCAGGTTCAGGGGAGATGTTATCACTCCCTACAACTCCCTGAAAGGAGGTTGTGGCAATGTGGAGGTTGGCCTCTGCTCCTAGGTAACAGTAACAGAAGGAGAGGTCATGGCCTCAAGTCAGACCAGGGGAGGTTCAGAATGGATAATAGTAAAATTTTCTCAGAAAGAGTGATGAAACATTGGAACAGATGCTTAGGGAAGTGGTGGAGTCAGTGCTCCTGCAGGTGTTCAAGAAACGCGAAGATACGGCACTGGGGAACATGGTTTAGTGGGCATGGGTTGAGAGTTGGACTAGATAATTATTGAAGTCTGTTCCAATATTAATGATTCTAAGAGTCTATGATTTTCTGACCTCTGTCAGAACAGATGACAGCCTCCTGGCAATAAGATCCCAGTGCACAACAAATCCATTTCTAGTTTTCTTACGTCACCCAGGGATGTCTGCCCAAACATGTAATATTTGGCCTTTCCACAGGATACTCATTTGCTGTCAGAGCAAACAGTTTTACTTAGCGAACTGGCTTGCTCTCTGCTGTTTCCCCCTCACAATGAAAAGAGTTTTTGCAACAAAGTAAATAAACTTTTACTACTTAAAATATGATAAAAAGTAATATTTGATATTGCCTCTTGACAAATCTATTATTCTCTTAAGTATATAGGTCTCCATTTTGCTTACCAGTCATTTATAAAATTTATTTTTCTCATTTTTACTTATTAATCATATATGGCTTTGTAAGATTAATGACTTAAAGCAGCAGTTTGTAGAAGTAGTTGATTGTTAATCAGAAAGTTGGACACTACAGTGAAGCTGAAAATGAAGAAATATTATCTAAGTGATCCTAGTGGTCTTTTCCAACCCAAACGATTCTCTGATACTATTCTATTCTAAAAGGACAGAAGCTGGAAGGAATTAGTCCCAGTGTATATTGCCTCATTTGTCATTCACATTCTTAAGGGGCATTGAGGCTAAATCTACTGCCAAGAAAGCTTATTACAGTGAGGTCCTTTTCTTAATAAATGTGTTTTTTTCAAATATTTTCATCTTTCCCAAGTTCATTCTGTTCACTCTTCTGGCATAGAGTTTTCTCCATCTTTAGAACTTTAAAGTAATGTTTATGTAGTCATTGATTACTTTTTAAAAAGAGGCCAGACAACTTAGTTGACCCCACATGTCCTAAGAGTGGGCTGAAGCCTTCAGTGGCTGAACATCCCTGTTTTCGCTACTAGAAACAGTAGACAGTTTATGGCACAGTTTATCCCATTGCTCTTGATTTCATTTTGAGACCGAAAGTTTAAATGTTTTCTTTTCCAAACCTCGTTTTCGTAGAAGGTTTACTTTTTCCACATAGCCTTGTTTGGAATAGCTTTTCTGCAAAATTTCTGACATACTAGTAACCAGGAGGAATCTATCTCAGTGTGGAATGCAAAAGTGACCATTGAAACCACACCAAATGGAGTTCTTGGCCCTTGTCTCTCAGTGGGTATTAAATCACTTTTTAACAAGAAGCAGTTTCCAGTATTTCACTTATCACGTATGATATTGGTGACTGAGCAAAGAACAAGAGTCAATAAAATTATAGTATGCTAACATCTAATATGATATTTCTAAGAGGAAAAAAAAAATATTTTACAAGATTTGCATTTTTCATTTTCTTTCCTGGAATGTATCATAGAATCATAGAACCATAGAATCATAGAATCATAGAATGGCTTGGATTGGAAGGGACCTCAAGGACCAACCCCTCTTCTGCATGCAGGGCCACAAACCTCCATATCTGATACTAGACCCATATGTACCCTACATACAGCTCACAGATCAAACACCTCGATAGAGAGGTCATCTGAAAGATTTTGTTTTAATTTCATTATATTCCGACTAAAAATACTGAATCCATCTCTTCTCTCCTGCAGAGGTCCTGACATGTGATATCTTCTCCTGTCTCCCTGCTCAGGACAAGTAGGCTAATCCTATTTGCTGAATGAGGTTCATGCCTTCACATTTTACCTTGTGCATGCTGCTTTTCTTCCCTGGGTATGCAAGATGTTACTCTTGGGGAATAGAAATCCCAGATATGTGTACAGAGTGGGAGAAGAATTCCTCTTGGGCAGTGCTGCAAATAAGGTCTTGGAGATCCTGCTGGATGAAAAGGTGGACATGAGCCAGCTGTGTGTGATTGCAGTCTGGAATGCCAATGGTATGGCTGCATGAACAGAGGGGTGGCCAGCAGGGAGAGGAGGTAAATGTCCTTTGCTCAATGATCATGATGTCCCATCTGTAGTTTGGTGTCCAAGTCTGGGATCCCTACCACATGAAAGATGTAGAGCTGTTGGAGCAGTTCCAGCAGAGAACATGAAGATGCTCAGAGGGCTGGAGTACCTCTCCTGTGAAACAATATTGAGGGAGCTGGGTTTATTTAGCTTGAAGAAAAGAGGACTTCAGCTAGACCTCACTGTAGCCTTCTGATACTTAAAGAGAGCTTGTAAGCAGGAGGGGAACCGACATTCTAAATGGCCTAATTCTGATATGACAAGGGGAAATGTTTTAAAGTAAAAGAGGAGAGATTTAGATTAGAAGTTAGGGGAAAATTTTTCACTCAGAGATAGCGGTGAGGCACTGGCACACACTTCCCAGGGAAGTTGTGGATGACTAATCCCTGGAAGCAAACTGATGTTGTGCCTGATCTAGTGGCTGGCAACCCTGCCCACAGCAGGGGGGCTGAAGCTAGTTGATCTTTAAGGTCCCTTTCAGTACAAGCCATTCTATGATTTCATAATTGCTATTTACATATTTTCATATCCAATTAGAATAGGAGGGATCAATCTCTCTCAGTCCTGTTGCTGCTTTTAAAGTCAGTATTGCTTTTTCTTCTCATCCTTGTATAGAGCAGTCATAAATGAGTAAGCATAACGCAAAAGACAGCCAGTAAGTCTACCACCCATATGTCTTGATAACATAAAGACACCTGAGTATTTTTTGCTGGGCAAGCTGGATGGAATGGATCAGCCCTCACTGCTCTCTGAAGCACAGCTTAAATGCCACTCTGCCACCATATCCATCAATGCTCTGCTTTTTCCTCTTTGTTTTTTCCACCTTTCTGTTTTGCAGCCCTGAGATAACAGTCTCCCAAAAGTCCCAGTTCTGCAATTTTACCTTTTTTTACTCTGTGTGGCTCTGTTCTACATACTTGCTGGCAAGTACAAGATGGCTTGGAAGACTGTGGCACAACAAAAAAAAATTTGAAGGTTGATGGCTGCTGCGGATTGTTTTCAGTCTCTTCATCTCTTCTCCCCTTAGCTGTTTCATCAATTATTTTCTTCCCTCATGTCCTCTCACTCATGAACAGCTCTGCTAACTTCCTATGAAGAGTCCTTTTTCTGCTTCAGTGCACTGCTTTGGACAAATAGTCTTTCAAAAAGGCAGGAAAGTAAGGAAAATAAAGTGATGAAAATATGATCTATCCATACAGAAAAGGTAATCCTGTCTTTGTTCATGAGGGAAAAGGCAAAAGTTGATGAGGAAGAATGTGAGTGAACACCAGCTGTACTTGAGAAATGTATCATACTGCCTAGCAACACGAAACAGCACAAATACAAAAACACAAAACTGAACAAAAAAACACATAAAACCAAAGAAAAAAAAAAAAGTGGAATACTAACAAAGAGAATGCAATCTTCCAAATTCCATTATCTGAGGTGACAACTAACTGGAGGATGTCTTTTGTAGAAAAATTTAAATGAATCATTCAAATAAAGAAAGAGAAAATAGGGGGATTAGACTGATAAGCTTTTAAGAAGTATCCACATAATAAATTGGAATTAGATAAAAGTGGAATGGGTGTTATGAATTTCAGTCTAATTTTTTCTTTTATTTTCCTTCATTATTTCTTTACATTCAAATTGAAAGTGAGAGTTAAAGATTAAGGCAACAAAGGTAGCCTTGCAGCCACCTGATCAAGTGGAGCCTGTTGATGAAGCCTTCTTCCTCCAGCTACAAGATGTGTCACGATCACAGGCTCTCATCCTGCTGGGCCTGGGCTGTAGTGACCACGTAACATAGTGGTGCAGTTCACACTCTTGTGGGTTATGAGACAGGCAAAGATTAAAATCAGGATCCTAAAATTTAGGAAAACCAACACCCAGCTCTTCAGGGAGTTATTCAACAAAACCTCCTGGAATTCTGTCCTCAAAGACAGAGGAGCAGAGCAGAGCTTCAGAATAGCTCTATTTCCTCAGGTGGAGGAAGTTAGGAAAGGAAGGCAAGAGATTAGCATGGCTAAGCCAGGACCAGTGGTCAAGCTGGAGAGAAAGAAGAAAATGCACAGGCAGGAGAAGCAGGGACAGGTACCCTAGGAGGAGTACAGCAGTGCTGCTAGGCTGTGTAGGAATGGGGTCAGAAAGTCCAAAGCCAAGCTGGAACTCGACTTGGCAAGGAAGGCAAAGAACAATAAAGGCTTCTATAGGTACATGAAAGCCCTAGTTACCTATGAACACGAGGTAGGAAACAATTTTCTGCCCCTTCCTTCCCTGACTTGGAGATAAGTGCATGTTCACAGTTTTGGAAATGCTTCAAAACATTGCATTTTGGCAGGCAGAGAGGCTTAGTGGGCATGGAAGTCCCACAGAAGATGTTTGTATGCTGTGACACAGTAATTGGACTTTTGTTTATCTGTGGAGCTCTAAACCATTTCACTAAACAATCTTTTTTTGTCAGTTTTCTTATTTTAAGAGTTCAGGGAGATGACTCATACATAGACCATGATAATTTTTTCTTTCTGTTGCTTCAATCCAGACTGGCAGAAAAGGATCCTTGAATTTATTCAGTAAAGGTTGACAGAAAAACAAGAATTCTGTTATTTGAGAAGATTAGTGGCTCTATTCCAGTGTGACTACTGAGGGAAAAAGGTCAAGGAGACATTCCAAGGGTATCAGCATCAGAGACCTTACCTGAAAAACTAGTAAACCTACGTCTGAGCTCCCGATTCAAAGCAGATGTCTCCTTCCCTTGTTTTAAGCTGAAATTCCACCCTGGACACAAAGGGCAAGGCTAAAGAGATTTTATTTTTGAGACAAAAATTGTTCTTATTCTTAAAATATTATTCGGTAAAATATGTATTATTTTTTTCTGGGTGATATTACTTCTGTATTTCATTTTTATCTGTGTAAATCAAAGTGCAAAAATGATAGGGATTCACATCTCTTGGCATTCATACTCTTGGGAAATGGAGTCCTGTTCCACTTTAGGATCATTGTGATTACGTTTCCTTATTATTGCTAATATTGAAATCTATCATGAAATTTGTATTGTGTCTTAAGATTGTTAACTCATCTGACTATTGCTTAGTAGATGAGCGTATTATACCTGCTCCAAATAGGGAATGCAATTATTCAAGGTGGATTTTTTTCAGACAAAATAGCATGTACATATATACCTTAAACCATGAGAATAAACATAATTGTTGGCATCCAGAGCAAAACTCTTGTCATTTTTAAGTCTGTGGAAAAGCCGCCAGAGTTAAGACATATCAAGATTTCTTCCCAGTTTGCCATTGCAAATACTTAAAAATAATAATTGAGAATAAATTTCTCGTGACTATTATGCAATATTTGCTTAAAACGTGAGGATTCCAGCTAAAGATTTCCATCAAGCTTTTTATATTTTTATATATTTTTAATATTTTAATTATATAATTACCCTAATCTGCAAAGAAAAAAAAAATCACGATGGGTTGGGAACACAATGAAGTGAATCATACTTTAAATGTCATCCTAGCAAGATATCTCCTTACCTGTATTCTCTAATACTCCCATCCCTGAGTTATGCTAAAATTTGTTAATCTTTCTTCTCAGTTCAGTGTGTTTTGAATCTGGCAAAAGGAAGCAGCTTTCATCTGAAGATCTTCCAATGTTAATTTAATGGCATTGATAAAGATAATTTAAACCTCTTAAAGTGGTAAATAGTTTTGAACTATCCAAGTACATCTTCCATCTGATGTCAGCATACATAGTGCATTCCAAATTTTAGCCTATAAACCTTAAAATCTTCCTTACTTGCCTGTTCTTATAAGCAACTGTTAGGAAACAAACAAACAAACAAAAAAGCAAAGATTACCTTTTGAACACTGCTTCAATGCTCTCCACAACAAATACTGGACTATCATGGAATATACCAAGAAAGTCCATTTCCTAGCCTCACACAACTGGTGGCTTACAGTATCAGAAAATCCAAAGGCAGTTCTGGACAAAAAACAAAAACAAAAACAAAACAACAGAGTAGACAGGGTGAAGAAGGGCAAGAAAATATTTGAGCAGGCATGAAAGAATGTGATTCGTTGAGACAGACGTCTCCTTCTTCCCAAAAACAGAAAGGATGAGATGAACCTACAGAGAGCAAAGTATTGAAGGTAAACCTAAGAAGCCTAGCAAACATTTTCTGAAATGAAGATTTGATAGACTCAAGAAGGTGCATAAAGACTGCAGCAAATGTCTGGAGCCTGCCCATTACTACAGAGTATTTTCCAGACATTTCTTGATCCTGCTGTAGTTCTACTAGCATATTTATAATTGCTTTGCCATAAAACCAAGGAAGAACATAGTAGAGAAAGAGGAAAGTCAGCACTTCTCATTACTTAATTTATTTATTACTTTAATGTATTAATTTGAGTTAATAGTATATTTTAAAAACTATTTTCAAGAAAAGCTTAAACATAATACCACTTCCAAAGTGAGGATTTCCTTGGAATAGACGTGATAACCTTAATCTGCTCTCACACAAAAAGTAAGAAAGGGCTATGACAAAGAACAATTTTTAATTCTACAGGGAGAGAGACAGCTGCTATAATGGTTTTTGTCCATGTTATGGGACACATCCAAAGAGCTGTAGACAAACGTTACTGAACACCTGGGGAAGCAGCTCTTGTAATCACAGAATACATCTAGGACTGAGGACTCCAAACCAGAGTAGGAGAAACAAGTCACTAATTATGTGAATGAATGAAATACTGGATGTGGAAATGTAAGGGTAGAGGAAGGATTTCTGTTTTCACATTAGAAAATAAGCTCTGGTGAAAAATAAGCATTGCCCTTGTTAAACTGTTGAGCCAATGCACAGGCAAGTGGAGGAAGGAATCTGTTCACCAAAGCAGGTGACAGAAGGTTACTCTCCACAATCTACTTTTTGGCTCAGTGCTAGAAGAGAGACTTTTCAGGGTACAATGCCTTTATGAGACACAGCTGGGCTAAAATTAGCCTTTAAGACTATTGCCCTTCCATCCACTATAAATTATCATTAAGGTATATTCGATTTTGTTTATGGCCACCAGTATAACTTTCAAGGGATATATTTACTTAGTGAAGCTTAATATATCTTCAGATAATAGTTTCTGTGGACAAGGTCAAAGAAAACTCTCTTTCTGAAGTACAGAGCAAGGGCTTTGCAACAGGCACTAAGAATTCTGTGGGGCAAAAAAAAACACTACGATGGAAAGTGAGATCACAAGTAACAGTAAAAAAAAGACTTAAATCTATTCAGGCTCTAGCCCCATTACACACTATTAATATCTACTGCTTCCATTCACTTCAAATCAGGCATTCCAGCACTTTAGCTTAAATAAAAAGTTTGTCTTGCTTCAAAGAAACTAGAAAAGAGTAAGAGAAAAAAATATTAAAATGTTGCATTTTAAACAGCACTAAAAAATAAAGCAGGCTAAATGGTGTAGAGAGAATCAAGTAGAAGATTAAATTGAAATTCATTGCTTCCATCTTATGCTATCATATTTTCTCCCTTATGCAGCAACTTGCAAAACTCCTGCTTCTCTCAAATTGGCTGCAGATGGGTGGAGATTAGGACCCCAATTTACATGCAGATTGATTCTCTTGTTCTTCAAGGGGATCTAGTTTACTGATCTAGTTCATATGCCAAAGAACTGATGCATCTTTCAATAATGAGATCACTTAAACTCTGTGATCAAGGCCAGTTGCACCCTTTATGCTTACCTTTTTTTCAGAATAGAATTTAAATATATGCATCTGAAGAAGTGTATTTCAGGAAATATATATTTCCTTGAATATAACTCATCCTAAATGTTGTTAATCATTCTGCCTATCAGCTGAATACTGATAAGGCTGAATAATACCTCAGTTTACAGACTGTACCTTAGTTCATATAGTATAAATTTGTGCGTAGGTGTAATATGTAAGAAGCAAATTCCTTATTTAACTTAATGAAGTGATAAAATCCAAATTAGGAAATATATCTATTGACAACCTGATGGCCATTTATAAAGAATGCATTTTATAAAACTTTGTTTATTTATTTGTTTTTCTGATTTAATGACCACTTCAGCAAAGCAAAGAGCTTTACACAGCTCAAGACATAAATTTGATCATATCTACACCCAAAATCCTTTCTTACTTTGATTTACCCACCTCTATTGCTTCCTACTCACGCTTTCCCTGCTTGGTGTGATTTTTCCAGCCTTCATTAAAAAAACAAACAAACAAACACTGTAGGTAGGGAAGAAGAGATAAAACTGGAGAATTCTGAAAGCAGTCAAAATGTTGGTTGTGTCATCCCAGCACTCTGGACAATACTGGATGATGCCAGAAAGAATGATAAGGATCCTAACATGCTTATTATTGTTATTTTCTTTTAAAAAATATGTTTTTTCTCTTTTATTGAGGAATACTAATTAAATTAATATACTATACTGTAATTTCCACAAGATTTGGAGACCAGACACTAAAATGTTGATTCTTAGGTCCCAGGGACAAATTCAGGCCAGAAGAAACAATAATTTTGCTGAGTATACTCAAAATACAGATGCCAACCCACAGTCTGAATTTCAATCATTTTTCAACTCTTTATAAAGTTCTGAGTTTTTTTTTCTCCATTTTATGATCATTTTGTGCACATGCAAGCATATCTGCAGGATAAAACATGAAGAAACAACTTAATAAGTCATAAAGTTTTGTATTTCTGAAGGCTGACCTTTGAAAATTTCTTATATGTCACCATCTGGAACCACATACTTTTTTAACTTTGAGTTACATTTATGTGAGGATTGAAACAGAATCTTTCACAACTCTAGGAATAATTCAATGCAATTCTTAAAAAAAAAAAAGATATTTTATAAATGACTTTATCTGAAGAAAAGGACATAGAATTCATGAATACATTCCTCTTGTAGCTTCAGCAATTACTTCAAGGCTAGTCCTAATATTTGAGGAGTGTGCCTGTGGTTCCACATATACCAAATGCCGCCTTCACAGATTTCCCAGCCAAAAATACTGTGCCATTCTTTCAGAAATTTTGTAATACTGTAGAATAGTACTCAGACAAATCTCCCTATTCCTGAATTTTAAAGCATGGCCAATCTGGTGGTACATTAAGCATTCATGTTAACAAAGCAACTCAAAGAACAGATTGTCAAATATACCATAGTTGGATTTACTCAGCCGGAGGCTAAGATTTACCCAAAATTTTTTAAAAAACAAAACCCATAAATATCCAAATAGTGTATTTATGATATTCACATGTAAGGAAAGATCTCACACAACTCGTAGAGATGTAGTTTACAACAGTTAAACGTGGTTATGCAAAGGAAGGTGAGTACTGTCATTGTTGAATAATGTGTGGACAGAGTGCAAAGGCATTATTTAGCATCAAGATTCAGGTTTAAGTATTTTTTATTTCAGCAGCATCTCGTGGAATCACAGAAACATAGAGTCATGGAATCATAGAAACACAGAATGATAGAATCATAGAATGGCTTGGGTTGGAAGGCTCCTGAAGAACCATTAACTCCCCTGCCACATGCAGGGTTGCCAACCACTAAATAAAAGTACTAGGTTGGATTACCAGGGCCTCATCCACCCTGGCCTTAAAAACCTACAGGGATGGGGCATCCACATCTACTCTCTACCTATGTAAAAAGTTGATTTCCCTCACGTTTATAAACTCCCTTTAAATATTAGAGGGCAACAGTACACCTGACTCACAGTGTACTCACAGGTTTGTTCAGGATGCCAACAAAGTAATTTGTAAATTATAGGAACACAGAAAAATCTTCACTACAATTATTCGCTATTCTATAACTTGTTATAAAGTAATACCTATTTCCTGACTGAAAAAAATATAAAATAATAATTTTGTTGAGTAGAGAGTGAACAAACATGAAGTGAAAATGTTAAGAAAGCAGCTTTCCAAATTAGATAGGAATCTTATTTCAAACTTAAGGATGTCATGTCTCTGTCAAGAATAATTCCTTTGGAAATTGCCTTTGGTTACGGGACACCTATCTATACGAAGGGTCATAAGGAGGATACTATAGGCACATCAGCCTGACCTTGCCAGGAAAGGTCATGGAGCAGACCATCTTGAAGGAGGTCACACAGCATGTGTGGGACAACTGGAGGATCAGACCCATTTGGCATGGATTCATGAAAAACTGGTCCTGCTTGACCAACCTGATCTCCTATGATCAAGTGACCCAGTTGGTGGATAAAAGAAAGGACAGCCTACCTTGACTTCAGCAAAGCCTTTGACATTGACTCCCACAGTATTCTCCTGAGGAAGGTGGCAGCCCATGGTCTTTGCTGGGTAAAGAAGTGGCTAGTTGAGAACCGGACCCTGAGAGTGGTGATAAATGGAGTTACATCCAGCTGGTGAGCAGTCACCAGTGCTGTTCCCCAGTGTTCTGTACTGGGGCCTATCCTGTTCAATATCTTTACTGATGATCAGGATAAAGGGATTGAGTGCACTCTCAGTACATTACAGATGGCACCAGCTGGCAGGAAGTGTTGATCTGCCTGGGAGTAGGAAGGCCAATCAGAGGGATCTGGATTGGCTAGATAGCTGGACTGAGGCCAGTGGGATGAAGGTCAATGAGAACAGTGCCAGCTCTTGACCTCTGGCCACAACAATCCCAGGCAATGCTACAGGCTTGGGGCAGAGTGACTGGAAGACTGTGTGGACAAAATGAACCTGGGGGTGTTGATTGATGCTTAGCTGAATATGAACCAGCGGTGTGCCCAGGTGGCCAAGAAGGCCAATGGCATCCTGAGTTTATATCAGAAATAATGTTGTCAGCAGGAGCACAGAAGTAATCATCCCCCTGTATTCAGCTCTGGTGAGGCCACACCTTGAGTATTTTGTTCACTTTTGGGTCCCTCTTGACAAGAAAGACATTGAAACCCTGGAATGTGTCCAGAGAAGGGCAACAAAGCTGGTGAGTGATCTGGAGCACAAGCCTTACGAGGAGTGGCTGAGGCAGGTGGGACTGCTTAGTCTGGAGAAGAGGAGGCTCAGGGGAGACCTTACAGTTCTCTAAAGTAGGTTGTGGTGAAGTTTGGGTCAACTAGAGGGAATGACCACAAGAGTTGTGCCAGGGAAGATTCAGGTTGGACGTTAGGAAGAATTTCTTCTCGTAGAGTTGTCAGGCGCTGGAGCGGGCTGCCCAGGGAGGTGGTGGACTCACTGACTCTGGAGGCGTTCAAGAAATATTTACATGCTGTACTGAGGGACATGGTTTAGTGGGAAATATTGCTGGCAGGTCAGTTGGACTAGATGATCTTGGAGGTCCTTTCCAACAGATTCTGTGAACCTATGAGATTTTTTATTTGTAAAATTAAATCATGTTTCTATTAGCTGTAAGCTTATCTGTCATTTAGATAAAAGACCAGATCATCTATTCTAAGCCTAGAGACTGCCTCATTAGAATTACATTATTATCAATTATCAGGAATATTTTCTTTTCTTCTAATTATTAAAAAAAGCGCATACTTTAATCTGTCGGTATTTGTTTTTTCCTTTGCCATGCTTACTTTGGTCACCTGCACCTCTCACCTAGCTGTTATCAAGCACCAGCTGTAGCGTATTACGAACTTTAGGATACAGTTGGAATATGGTTTACAGAAGAAAAAAAAGAAGTTGGATTTTGGGCAGTGGGCCATTAACACTTTGTGATCTCTGGATAAATTATCTACAACTGTTAATATTAATGTAATAGATGCTGAATGGCTCATGAGTACTGCAGAACTGAGCAGTATCATCCAGGTGGTTGATCAGTTTTAGGTCCCAGAATAGGTTACACATCCCTGTACTTATACACGCAGGACTTTACTTCCGTGGCACAGATACAAATGAGTATTATACAACAGGAAAAGTCACATTCAAAAGAGCAAGAGAAACAGAGTTAAACTTTATCAAAGAATCTGCCAGCAAAAAAATGAAAGGAGTTTTGCAGCAATAACCTCAACCTCAAAACAACCTCTTGGTGGAGTCAGTACTAATGCTTACTGATGTTTTACCTGGCACCCCAAGGGTAGTTCTTCCAGGTTTTAATAAAATTCAAGAGCATCTGCAAAGGCACAAAGCATGCAAAACCCATGGAATGATTTTCTATATTTATTCCTGTTACTCTACCTGTTACTGCCCAAAACATGCCAGGCTCTGTTAATTTTTTCATTAGTGCAAAACATTGTCTGTGTAAGAAGTTTGTCAAGATATTATTATAAAGCTCACTACATTTAAGAGTCCTTCTGTGAACAGTAGTGAAGTAATGAAGTAATGAACCAAATTCCTGGGCTGCTATTTCCACTCTGCACAGAAAGAAATATTTATTACTTAAGATGTCTTTAATGGTCCAGCTTTCCAGGCTAGAAAGAGGTCGAGGGAGGAAGGCATAATTACATTTTGGACTTGAACTTGTTCAAGTAGTTCTGAGTCACTTCAGGCAAGAGGAAAAGACAAGGCTTCATTGAAAAGGGAGCTCTGGACTCTTGCAGTGCAGGTTGTCAGAAGTGCCAGCCCTCCGCATCAGGGCAAACATGCTTATCAGCAGGCCTTGCAGTCCAGTTTTCTGATTATCTCCACAACTTATATAACATTCTGATGCTTCATAGTATTCCAAGTATCAAGATTTCCTTCCCTCATGCAAGGACAGAAGCTGAAGAAGAGATGTTATATGTGGAGACCTCAGGACACTCACTCTAATACTGGTATGTGCTAAGAGGATTACTTCATTTAACTAGTAGGATTTTCTAGTTCTTTGATGTAATTTGAGGAACTTCTAAATGGAAAAGTGACTGTTTGTTTGAATGATGATTTTAATATAATTATGCAGTATCAAAAAGAGAAATCCTTGGAAATCATTTTTCAAGCAGGCTTTTGTTTTAAAAGCTCCATAAAAGATTTTTCTCTCTCTGTCCCTTCAGATTAAGAAGCCTTCTGGCACTTGAGATTGGATCTTAAATTTATCCCATCACTTCTCCTTTTAGCCACAGCTTTTGCATTAAGAGCCAGTTGCCCACTTGAGAGATCTGAATGGTATCAGATACACACCTGTTTCATCAGTAAGGCACAAGTAATTGCTATTTGAGTGTGTTATCTTTTCCTTGGGGGTTGTTTCCCTTATCTGCCCATTGACTGGAATATCTGTGATTTCTGACAGCAAAATGATTATCCCTCTTGTAGTTGAGACTAAAACGAGGTACACTGAGTATATCCTCCTCCCTGTCTCCCCCAGGAAGTCAAACAACCTTCCTTTCTTTCTGTCCACTCTGAAAACTCCCAATATCTCAACATAAAATTCCCATCTTCTCTGTACCAGGTGTACCAGGTGTCTGAGACTTAAACAGAGCCTTGCATACAAGAATTTCCTACCCTAAATTCAGTAAATAACTTCCTTTTTTCCCATCGCAGCTGCATTTCCATATCCTGAATAAGGATTGCATAGATTTTGGTTAGGACTAAACGTGATGATCCTTTTTTGCTCTAAATTCTACTTGTTATTTTAAAAAGAAGGGAGCATGGAAGTATCTTACAGGCAGCTTAAATAAACCCTCTTTTGCATGTTCTTCCCTATAAGATTTGGCAGCTTATTCAAGTGTGATTAAGCAACTGCATTTCTCAGAAATCAGTTAAAAAGTAATTTCTTAGAGTGCAAACCAGCTGCCTATGGGCACTCTCACTTCTCAAGTAGTTCAGCACTTTCTGTATTCGCTGTAACGAGCATGAACAAGTATCACTCAGAGCTTAAGCAGGGAGTTAGCACAACCCCAGGGGTTCTCCCCAGATGATAATACTGGAGGTAGCAAATAATGCAGCAAGTCAAAGGTATTTGTGTAAAGGATGGATGAGATGATATTTTTATTCTTACATGCAAACTTCTTTCTGTTTCTGTCTCTCTCTCTCTCTCTTTTTTTTTTTTTCTCTTTTTATGCAACTGAATCACAGAATCACAGAATCACGGAAGGTCCGGGTTGGAAGGGACCTCAAGGATCATGAATCTCCAACCTCCCTGCTACAGGCAGGGCCACCAACCTCCCCATTTAATACTAGACCAGGCTGCCCAGGGCCCCATCCAATGTGGCCTGGAACACCTCCAGGGATGGGGCATCCACAGCCTCTCTGGGCAGCTGTTCCAGCACCTCACCACTCTCTCTGTCAAGAACTTCCCCCTGACCTAAATCTTAACCTAACTAAATCTTCCTTTCCTCAACTTAAAACCATTTCCCCTTGTCCTATTGCTACCTACCCTTTAAAAGAGATGAACATACAACAGAAAATTAAATCAAACTCAATTATTGTATAAAATTATTGTATTGTATTTCCTTTCCACACTTGACACATATGCACACAAAAAGTAATCTGTCATCCTCGGAAAAAACACAAGAAAGTTAATACTGAGGTGTAAGAGTTAACAAACACTGTCTGGGGGAGATGCACAAACTACTCTAGACTGAGCTTTGTATTTCAAAAGCAAAGTTAAAAGCTTCTAATCAATGCTGTATGGTAAAGATATGGAAATAAGATGTGGAAAGTTGGGGGTTGGACTATAGATGTCTTTTCCAACCTCTACAATTCTGTGATTCTGTACAAAAGTATGTACAGAGGCTTGAATATATTTTGAATAAGCAGATCTATAATACACAGATACAAGCTTTCCTTTTTTCTAACTTTTACTCAGCAGTAGGCAATTAGCAAAAGTACAGGCTGCTTATAGTTAGGTATAGATCTCTGTGCTAGGTATTAGGTTGCTGTAGCAGGAGATACAACATGATCTATTCCAGGTGAGTGCAGAGCACTTTGTAGTTGGAACTAGCTTGAGTAAAAAGAAAAAAAAAAAAAAAAAAGAGAAATAAAGTAAAATCTGACAAATTAAGATCCAGAGGAAGGAGAGAGCAATCTTCAAGAAATAAAAGGAACAATTTTTTCAAGTGATTTTGTAGCTATGTGTTGCAAAGTACTAAAAAGGAGAAAGGTTATCTCATTTTTGTGTATGGAGAACAGAAAACTAATTTTCCAGTTGCTACGCAACTTCCAACAGTATTCCTGCCCCAGTCTGATCACTCTTAGGAGTAGATAAAAGAACTGGGATTTCTAATACTGCTGTTAATAAAAAAATAAACGAGGAATTTGAGAGTTTTCTATGTTAGTGCACTGGTATGACCAGTTATAAGGTGACCCTGAAATAGTCAATATATTCTTTCTTTTTTTGCTTCTAAACAATGGCAGGAAATGCATGTTTTGACTTCTCAAGGATTAGATCACAACTCTTCACTGTATGCCATGCTGTATTTTTTTTGTACTGTAGATAACTTCATTTTCAGATGATTGTCATCCCTGATTTGGTCAAAAGCTTAGGGCAATTTTATTTCTAATCTCATCAATCCACAAACTCAGAAAATACTGAATTAGAACAGCATGTCCTGTCTAATTAGCCTATGATAACCTGCCTATGATAACATTTACAATAAAAAAGACAAATTCTAAGTGCTGAATTCAGTGTGGAAAACTTTTCTGTCTAAGGTATCTATGTCTAACTGTAAGTTTTCACACTTTCCTTGCTTAATTATTCATTATGAGGTCACCGTATATGAAATCAGTTGCTAGGTATAATGGAGAAAGGGCTTCTCCAAGTGATTATTTTGATGATTAATTTCATTTTGGCTTCAGTTAAACAATAGGAAATCACAATAGGAAATCACAAATAAACAATAAATTTCACCTATCTCAATGAACAAGAGCTTCAAGCAAACTTGACATAAGAATGTATAAATGAATTTTAGTTGTCTACCTGGGGATACAGATTTTGTGTGTTGACAAGAACTTCTATTGATTTGACTGTAAGGAATTATATGCTGAGTTAGAGCTTGTCGTTTTCTCATCTTCCTCATTTCTTCTGCTTTCTTGGTAAAATGAAGTATTTGTGGGTTTTAGAATTTAGGTGTCCTGATTGAGAGTGGGAGATAGTCTGGCTTCAGATTTTTTTTTTCTTCTTCTTCTTTTCCACACATAAAAATCAGGATGGGAGTGTAGGAAGCAACATCATAAAATGGTAAATATCTGAGGTGGTACAAATCACATCCTGCAGGAATTGAGCGAGTTGAGCTCTGTCCACGCATTGCAGACAATATGCTGAGCAATGAGTCTCAAATTGAGACTTCAAGAAAGCCTAAATTTACTTCTTTCAAGATCAGATCTCAGTATGAACATAAAGAGAGAATGGAAAGTTGTTCTCATTACTGCAGCCACAAGTAATACCAGTTTGTATTAGAGGGATTAGGATTTTCAATATAAAAAAGAAAAAAAAAATAGGTCATTATCAGCTCGTTAACCAAGGAATGATAAGTGAATCTGTAAAAGAAAAGGGAATTTCTCATGGACAAAAAGCAAAGAAAGAAATTAAGAAATGAAGGAATTGTAAAAAAGCCAAAGGCAAGGGAAGCCAATAATCTAAAAAGCTGGAAAACTTTCCCAATTATTACCCAAGATAAAAGCAAAAGACTCAAAGCTAATTGGCCATTCTCTGTATGATTTGCTGCCAAGAATGTAGAATTTCCTAATTGTCAATTGCCATAAAAAGTGAATAAGATAACAGGCACACAATTCAAGGTCACTTGTCCTCCAAAAATGAGATGCCTCTTTGTCCCATACACAGGTCATTGATGCCTGAAGTATTGACAAGGACTTTATTTTGAAATTAATTCAAAATGTGCTTAATCTGCAAAAAATTCTTAATTTTTGAGATAAAAGACCACTACCTTCATAATGATATGCCAATGATGAAGTTAGATGCAAGAAGTAATATTCTCTATATGGGTTCTCTCCCATCTTCTCCATTGTTCACTATTGCATTAGAATGACTATTACTGGAATTTCTAATATGGTGATTTAAATAAGTAGGCATAGTTGCCCAATTCTAGGAAAGCATCTGTTCTTTTCAGTGAAGAAGCCAAACAGTTCTCCCATTGGGATATAATCTGAATTACTAATGTATCGGGCCATTTCCTTTAGAAGCACTAGATTTACTAATGCAAAAAATGGAAGATGATGCCATAGTTTCATCATCTGTGAACATCTGGACAAGAAAATAATATTGTTTTTTTGTGTGAAAAATGAAGAGATGGGATGCATTAACGATGATGGGTTTTCATTATTTTCTAGAAAGAAAGTGAATGGCATTAACGTTTTTGGAAGTTAAGGACTAATCATGAAGCCAGTCTGAATTGCCAACTACAGTAAATTATAAGAAGTCATTGTCAGCAATGATCAAATGGCAGATGTAAAAGTATTCAGGCTTCATTACTAGATATAAGTCCTGTAAAAATCTGTGGTACAAAAGACAGCTTAGATATAAGAGTTCAAATGGCTTCATAAAATAGTTTCATCTATGTGTTTTTCTAAATAGAGCTATTGTGGCTGCTGACAAGGAAACCCATAAGGCAAAGATAGCTTTACATAATCTCTTGTTCCCCAATCAGTTACATGTACTGTAATTGCTTAATTTATTATGATTTTTATTCATTCTCATAATTTTTTGTATTGAATGCCTCAAGCAGACCACTCTGAACTGCAGTAACTGTTTCTAACTTTCTATTGTAGCAAGTGAACTTATTTCATGAAGTTACCATGTTCCATGTTTTTTGCTTACGTTGTAGAGAAAGGAGAAGTATGAATAAAATTCACATTTTTTAACAGTATCTCCAAACATAATTGGAGCTGAGGCTGTCTAGGAATTAATTATCTCCATTATTTCACTGTCTGTACATGAATCCTGGTCACATGGAAGAATGTACCATCTACTATACTGCAGGACTATACGTCAACTGCAACACAGCAAATCAACCTGCTGCCATTTATGTAAGTTTAGGATACCATCAAATATGTCTGGAAAATCAGTCTTTAGTTTCATTTTTAAAAAGTCTTTTGAGTGTCAGAGCTCAATTCAGATATGAATACATGTGCTAACTCAAGGTAGGTGAGGATCTGTCATTTCCCTTGATGCCTCCACCTTTAACTTTCTATCATCTTGACAGTGGAAGCTCATTTGCAGGAGAAGGATAAAAAAGACAAATCTGTTGCTTGACACCTCGTGATTTCTTTTATGGGTGATGAGTTTCAGTTACCAGCAAGGTTCAAAGTTACCGAGCAATGAAAGGATAAAGGGCACAGTAACTTCAGGCTAACCAGGAATAAAACAAACACGTCAAGTCAGCAAAAAAAAGCTAAACAGTGTGACACTTTTTAATTTGACGATTCTATGCATTTAAGTAGACGTGCATGTATTTTATTTTATGGATAATTAAATTTTGACAAAATAAGAGACCAACAAGACAATATAAGAATAAAAATCCAACAGCACTTCTGACTTCAGAGTAGGGTATGTCTCACTTTTCTCTTACGCCAAGTATTGTCAAGTTACTGTTAAATTTTTTTTTCCAAATTTTTATTTCTCTTCTTTCTCCTTATCTTCATAGACAATCTTTTCTGTTTTATTACTATGGCTTCCTTCTTCTTATAGTTCCCTTTAACTTTTGGGTACTCCTCCAGTGATTCTGTTTGGAAAATGTTGCTGTTTAACATGAAAAGTATATATTAATATTTATAATGCAAATACATAAAGACCTAGATGTGCATACAAAACCATTATCCTCTGGCTTAGACTAAGAAACTGAAATCAAGCTGTTCATATGACCTATCTCTACCTTAGTATAAGATCAATTGCCCAGGTTGTGCAAAACCCGGATCCGATGTCCTTTTCTACCTGAGGGAATGTGAGCCTGTATTTAGTGCAAAAGTAATAATTTTAAAAACACCAATTTATATGCCTGTAGGAGTTTACTTATTTATTTATTTGCTTGTTTATTTATCCTTAACTCTCTGTTGAAATTCTACTAGCTTTTGAAGTAGAATAATGCTACATTTGGTTTGCATTTCACTTTGTCAGGTACTGCCTTGTTTTACTGTCTCCAGATAGTTTTACTAGCAATATATGATGCGATCTTTAAATCAAGTGTAGTCTTAACGTGATTACCCCTCAGATGTAAAGCATCTAAATTTCCCTGACTCGTCTGTAAGTTGTTATGCCTCTGTCTCTAGAAATATGAGACTGTGAAACTACTATTCAGCTTTTTTTATTACCTTCCTTTGCAAAGATTCCCTCTCTGCAGCATGTACTGCCCAGATTCCCCATTCTTCTACAGAGGGAACAGAGGAAAACCTTTCCAACCTTCTACAACGATTTTTCTGGCTGTGATGGTGACCCCAAGTATGATGACTTCTCCCTATCCTGAGGTTGGTTGAGTCACCATCCCTGAATGTTTTTAAAATCGTTTGGATGTGGTGCTCAGGGACATGATTTAGCCAAGGGTTGTTAGAGTAGTATGATTAGGTCGTAGTTGGACTTGATGATCTTTAAGGTTTTTTCCAACCTGAGTGATTCTATGATTCTATTCTATTATTCTATAATGGGAACTCCTGGCACTGATGACAGGTGTCTTAGCCTTTTATTTGAAGGGCTTAACTCCATCCAGTCACCCACTCTCATTCTCATTGCTAGGGAAGAGTGTGTTGCGTGAGATCACATCAAAATGCAATACTCATCTCAGGTTACATGCAAATGTTACATTTTAGTTAATATCTGGAGTAACCATCAAATATCTGAATTGTTGCACTGAGGGACATGGTGGTGATGGGATGATGGTTGGACTAGATGATCTCGGAGCTCTTTTCTATCTTTAATTGTTCTATGATTCTGTGATTCTGTGACTTTTACACAGTTTGAGAGTGATAGGACAAAGGGGAATGGCTTTAAACTAAATTTATCTAAGGTTAGATGTTAGGAAAAACTTTTTTTACTCAGAAGGTGATGAGACTCTGGAACAGGCTGCCCAGAGAGGCTGTGAATGACCCACTCTGGATGCAGTCAAGGCCAGGTTGGTTGTGATGCTGAGCAGCCTAATCAACTGTTGGAAACCCTGACCATGGCAGGGGGTCTGGAACTACATTAATATTTAAGGTCCATTCCAACCTAAGCGAGTCTATAATTCTATGATTCTTTTAATCTTTTTTTTAGTCTTTTTCTCTTTCTTTTACTTTCTTTTCTGTTTTTCTTGTCTGCTTCTTTCTTTCCTTTCCTTTCCATTTAAAATAATCTAAATTATCTGCTTTTAGTAGATAAATATTTAAAGTGATGTAACGCATTATTTACACTTCAGTGTTTCTTGTAAGAGTTGAATGTTGATTTGC
Organism: Meleagris gallopavo; assembly: GCF_905368555.1. Classification (NCBI taxonomy): domain Eukaryota; kingdom Metazoa; phylum Chordata; class Aves; order Galliformes; family Phasianidae; genus Meleagris; species Meleagris gallopavo. The sequence goes on from NC_139435.1 coordinate 72,271,128, forward strand.
TTTTTTTTTTTAAATTGACAGATAAGCCCAATATAATTTTTCCCATGGTGCTCAGTGAAATTTTTAAAAGAATATGATAGAAACATCCAATTACAGTATCTTCCATGGTGATTATAGAATATTGAAAATTATTAACTATAATACTGCTTATGATATTGCCGTAATAATTACAATACAGAAAACAGCAGTTATTCTTCTTTTGCAGATTGACACCAGCAGCGTTCTTTGCTTAGTTCTCTAAACAGTTTGCTTAAACAGCTATTTGTGGATGCTCTGAATAATACATGAAAATAGAGAATGTTTCCAATAGCACTCAACAAACACCTTTTTGCATGACGGTTAGCAAACACTGGAAGGAGACCATATTAAATCTATCAGCCGCACAGTGTTTCTAAAATGGATTCCATTGTCTGTGAAGAAAAAACGATGAAGAAATATGAAGAAAACCACCACCAACAAAAATTTAATGAACATTTGAAGGCTTGAGACGTACTAGACTATCACTGCTCTCTTTCTACCATATTTCTTTTCTTTGCTTAGAAAACTATCAGCAATTTTCTGATCCTACAAGGGCTAGCTATATCAGTTGTAAAAGAGCTCTGTGGGATGGATGCATTACAGACAAGACCCTCATCACACCTCTCAAATTCCCATTTTCACCTGTTCATGTGGTATTTACCCACAGCTTGTAAACACTGAGTTTCTTTGCTGTGTGAAGAAGACTCAGAATCAGCATGAACCTGGCTTTTTTTTTTTTTTTTTCCCCTAGTTCTATTTTAAAACATGGTGCTTTACAAAGAGAGAGATCCTGCTAGGTAAGATTTACCAGGTCATGTTTAGAGAGGAAAGAAAATAGGAGAAAGATACCACAGGCTTGAAGACAAGAATCTTGGGGGATATAAGTGAATAAAATGGAGAATAAAAACAACAGATCTTAGAAGTTTTAAAGAGAGAAATATTTCATCTTTCCTTAAGATACATACTTTCCAATTTATTTTTGCAAGCTAGGAGACAAATACTCATCTCTTTTAATTTCACAGAAAGACACATAAATTTGGGCAGTTAAATAGAAAATATTCCAAATACAGAGACTCAATTTTCAAAACTCAACATGTAGTATGCATTCTGTCACTGATATTTATAATACAATTTTTGTTCATGGAACTCAAACTGTGCACTTTTGTAGATATTTTACTTGGTTTGGAGCTTGTAGATTGTGTGTCAATGAGAGGAACTGTATGTTAATATTTAGGAAGAAAAACTTCTGAAATGGTTTTCCAACATTTCAAATGAATTAATTCTACAAATCTTTTGATTTTTGGTCAGCAATTTCATCAGCTTTATAAAGGACAGTGTGATGAAGCCATACTGAAGTTGTAGATTATGAATTTTCTTAGTGAAATGTATGTAGAAAGCATTTGGAGAAATGCTGTTATCATAGAAACACAGAATGGCTTGATTTGGAAGGGACCCCAAGGATCATCAATCCAACCCACCTGCCGCAGACAGTGCCACCAACCTGCAGTTAATCTGTATAACTTAGAAAAAATAGGAATTTTCCTTAATGGCGCTAGGAAATTGGTGTTGAATTACAAACTACCATTAAAGTCAATGGAGAAATTTTATTCAAAGTAAAAAAACAGTAAACAATCCATCTTGAATGGTAAGTAAATTCCACTAGTAAGAGACAGAGATTGCTTCACATAGCATTTGCGTACAAGGAAAGTATATTCTTTGGATACTAGTATTAAAGTGACACATGCCTGAGTTCTGTACCTGTTAGTAAATAAAATACTAAATTAACAAAGTAATTTATCTGAATGGCAACTAGTTGAAGTAATGCTAATCTTGATGTCTGAAAACTGAATAGACTGGAGTACAAAATTTATTATCATGTAGGATATTTGTACATTGATCAGTTGTCTTTCTCTATGGATTTTATGTCTGTGTGTCACATTTTATATGTCTGTATGTCACAGAGATTTATTTGGAAGCTCTTACATGTCGAAACAGTGAAAGTTTAAGGGTGCATTAGATAATCTCTTGAAATATTGCAACAAAAGTTTTTCTCCTGAAAGGCTGTTTGAACTGTTATACACTGCTGCTGCTAACTGCTATACACTGCTGCTGATAGCTCAAAAATAAACAAATCTGTATTAATTTTTTTTAGAAAAAAAAAAAGGAGATAAATTATTGTGCATTTCTACCCTATGTAATGAAGGTATAATTGTATGTTTACGTATAAATAAAAACATTTCTTCCAGTACAATTTCACTCTTTATCTTAGACAGTGTATATAGTAGGATAACAGCATTCTTGAAAAGGACATTGATCTTAGAATTGTATTTCACCTCATATTCATGAGACAGCAGAACTAAATATTAAGTATATACAACAGGAAGGATTTCTAAGTAAGGTTTTCCTCCTAGATCCATATTTCCAGGGTTATATCTGAAGGTAGAAATACTAGATTTTTGATGTGGCATTCTGATCTGTCCATATGTTTTAGGATTTTTCTTTTCTTTGACATTGTGACTTGACTGTGAAGCAGATACAGAAATCAAACAAAATCCCTGGCTATGGTAAATGTCCCATATTTTTCTGAGCTGACTAAAGAAATACCCACTAAGATATAACATGAAATCAAGTTGAAGGGAATCTTAGAAATGAAGATTACTAGCAAACTAAACAAAGAACTTTTTATTCCTATTAAGATTAAAACTCTAAGCTGACAAACTAAGTCAGAACAAAAAATTTAAAAATCTAACAAGACTGTTGACAAGGTAAAGCTTAACAAAAAGAATGAAAAACTGAAATAGAGAACTTAAAGATAATGTGAATTTCCCATTCCATGTAGATTCCACTTGGAAGCTATTAACAATGGTAGACCAGTCAGAATATTTGGATAGATTACTTACAATTCTTTCCTGTCTTCAGTGTGAATAAAACAATTTCATCAAAGTTTATAGAAGGCTAATTGTATGAGCCAGTAGCACATTCTCCAGAATCTCAGTCAACCACTTCTTATATCGGAGAAGACCAAATTAAAAACAAACAAACAAGCAAAAAACAATAAAGGCATAGAATGGGTTGGGTTGGAAGGGGCTTCAGTGATCGTCAAGTTCCAAACACCACCATCACAGGCAGGGCTGACAGTCAGTAGATCAAGTATTAGATCAGACTGCCCAAGACACCATCCAATCTGGACTTAAATACTTTCAGGGATGGCATGTCTACAACATCACATGTTCCAGCACCTAACCACTCTCTCAGTAAAAAACTTCCCCCTGACATCTAGACTAAATCTCTCTTCTCTTTCCTAGGCTAAATAAGCCCAATTCCTTCAGTCTACGAGAGGTGTTCCAGCCTTCTGATCATCTCCGTGGCCCTCCTCTGGGCCTCTCCAAAAGCTTCACATCCTTCCCCTCTTCTGATGGAACCCAGGATAACATTGGCTTTCCAGGCTGCATGTGCACACTGCTACCTCATGTTAAGTTTTTCATCAACCTTATCTACTACACAGTCCACCCTTCAGATTCATACCTTTTCAATTTATAGATGAGAACATGGTGTGGGACCACATCAAATGCCTTGCACAGTTTCAGATAGATGACATCAGTTGACTTTCCTTTGTTCACCATTGCTGTCACTCTATCATTGAATGCCACTAGATTGGTCAGGCAAGACCTTTCCTTGGTGAAGCCATGCTGGTTATCACAGATCACCCACTCACTCCTCACGTTTCTTAACTTCTCTTCTGGGAAGATCTTCTGAGGCACAGAGATGAAGCTCAGTGGCCTGTAGTTTCCCAGATCCTCCTCCTGTTTTTTTTCCTTTTTTTCCAGTCCCCAGGGACTTTGCTAACAGCACTGAAATTTGTGGGAAATACTGATCCTGAACACAAATGTTTGTTATGTGACTGAATTAGCAAGGACTTTTCAGAAAATAAACTGAGTAAATATGGAAGCTCACATCATGAATTTTATAGCATTTTCCCAGATGGTAATTGGACTTGCAGAGGGGTTCTTCTTCATAGAATAATCTGTCTTGTCATCATCATTACTTACTTGTCTCCAGAAAAAAGGAAACTGAAGTAGCAAAATTCTCATGAAACATGTAAAGTATAAAGATGCTTCAATTATCTTAAATTTTATTTTTTTTTCCTTGGAGATTCACTCAGTTCTACCAATCTGATGATGAGTAATGTAACTGGAGAAAGAAGGTCATTACAAGGGAATAGAGCCTGTTTATTTTGTCTCCAACTATTAGGACAAGATATTTCCTTCAGTGGATTTTTCAGGATTTTTCAAGGGTTAGCATTTCTATGTCTTAGCTTTTATTTTTTCCCCACCCCCCTCACCCCCTTTTTTTTCTTTCCTTTTTCTTTTTTTCCCTTTTTTCCTTTTTTTCCTGCCTATTCTCTCTCTTTTTCCTGATCCATGATCAACTTGATCTAGAAAAGCCGTGTCAATACCTTCTAATATATTTTGGGAGCTGGTGTGTATAACCACTAGAAGAGAGGGTCTTTAACAATCACATAAATGCTATAAACATAATAAATTTATTCAAAGAAGCTTAAAAAATGTACACTAGAGCCAAAAGTGCCCACAGGCTTTGTTCTACCTAATGAAGTTCAATAAGGACAAATGCAAAGTACAGCACTTGGGCAGGGGCAATCCCAGGTATTTATATAAATTGGGCAAAGAACCCCTTGAGAGCAGCCCTGCGGAGAAGGACTTGGGTGGACGAGAAGCTGGACATGAGCCAACAGTGTGTGTTTGCAGCCTGGGAGGCCAACTGTGTTCTGGGCTGCATTAAAAAATGAGTGGCCAGCAGGGAGAGGGAGGTGATTGTCCCCCTCTGCCCAGCTCTTGTGAAGCCCCATCCGCAGTGTTGCATCCAGGCCTGGGGCCCCAGTACAGGAAGGACATGGAGCTCTTGGAGCGGGTCCAGAGGAGGGCACTGAGATGATCAGAGGGCTGGAGCACCTCTCTTATGTGGAAGGTTGAGGGAACTGGGATTGTTTAGCTTGGAGAAGAGAAATCTGCAGGGAGACCTCATTGTGGCCTTCCAGTATTTGAAGGGAGTATAAACAGGAGGGGGAATGGCTGTTTACAAGGGTGGATAGTGATAGGACAAGAGGAATGGTTTTAAACTGAGACAGGGGAGTTTAGGTTAGATATTAGGAGGAAATTTTTCACACAGAGTTTGGTAATACACTGGAACAGGTTTCCCAAGGAGGCTGTGGATGCCCCATCCCTGGAGGCATTCAAGGCCAGGCTGGATGTGGCTCTGGGCAGCCTGGTCTGCTGGTTGGCAACCCTGCACACAGCAGAGGGGTTGGAACTGGATGATCACTGTGGTCCTTTTCAACCCAGGCCATTCTATGATTCTATGATTCTACACTATATGCCATGTACTCCACAGATATTTCTCTAAACTGTACTGCGTAAATGGTCCTGCCTAAATGGTAGCAAGACCCTGGCTGCAACCTGTCCTGTATTTCATCTCATAGTCTTATAACGTCGACTGCTTACTGCTTAGAACTGAGCTGTATTGGGCTGTGTACAAACCCCTCTCTACTTGTGCCTAGAAAGAAGTGTGAAGGTCTGAGAGCAGCCCTGTGCACTCTCCCTACCAGGAAGGGTTAAGGCAACGAGACAAGCTCAGAGAGCTACCTACAAAAGACAGCTTCTCTTTCTCCTGGTTCTGCTGGCACTGAAGATCACAGCCTCTGGGCTCTGCTTCAGGTCACAGGTCCAAATGTCTAATGCTGAATGGTAGGATACACACTTTAACCCCGTGGAATCTGAAGAAAGGCTTACAGCCTTTGAAAATTTACTGGCATTTCATTAAGAGCAGTGAGAAAAGAGCTTCCATAAAGTTAGGTTAAGATGCAGTGTCATATTTTTAAGCTTGAAAAATTAAGGAAACTGTCCAGCTGAAAGAGCTTTGCATCATATACCAAAAGGTTTTTAAAACAAAAGTTTTGTTGTAAAAAATCTATTGCCACATTTCTGTAAGAGCTTTTTAGATTTATATACTCTAGCTTTTCTAATAGAAAACATAGTTGTAAACCATGCCATGCCAATAACATTTGGAAATTGGTATTGCACATAAAACTTTGTAAGCTTTGTACCTCTAATACTTCTATGCAGATGGATCATAGAATCATAGAATCATAGAATGGCCTCAGTTAAAAAGGGCCACAGTGATCATCGAGTTTCAACCCCCTGCTATGTGCAGAGTTGCCAACCAGCTGAACAGGTTGCCCAGGGCCACATCCAGCCTGGCCCTGAATGCCTGCAGGGATGGGGCATCCACAACCTCCTTGGGCAACCTGTTGGATATAATCTAACTGCCCATACTAGAAAAACTCTTAAGATCTCACAAGAATCAGCTACAGCTAAGGCTGAATTTTTTGGAGCTTTTCTACATTTACAAACTTATTTTTATATAATTATCTTCTTATGATACAAGAGGAATTACATCACTATTTATTTTCACTTTTATGAGTCTCTTCTTATGTATATTTTGCCTCATCATGCTGTATAGGAATTAATTATGTCTTAGTAACTACCAACTCTACTATCCACTGTGCAGTAAAATTGAAGTTTTCTCAACAGCAGCTGCACTGACTATGAGAAGAGTGAGCAAAGGTAGGTGGAAAAAATGATAGGCATAAGTGCAAAAATCGAAAAGAAATAGCCAGAAGTCACCAAGTCCAAAGGGAAAACCAGTAGGGTGAAAAAGTGAGGTTCTGCCATGTAAAAGGTACACCTTACACCAAAAACAGAACCAGTTTACGTGTTCTGATTGACAAGGAATGACAATTAGAGAATTGCCTTTAGTGTACAGTGGCCAATTATTCTTCTGAGTCCTTTGGTATCTTGTTTTACTTGGCTCAATTTCTTCTTTCATTTTGAGCATTTCCACCAAGACAATTGAACCTGTATATCTTACTTTGGCAAAGACACTTTCTACCAAGAATTGCTCTGGTAGCACAAGAATGCAATACCATAGGAGTGCAGAAACCTACCTTGTGTAGGCAACTTTTGGTTGAGCTAGTGTTATTCACTTCTTACTACATTTGGCACTGGTTTTCAGTTGATTTATGTGTTCTGTATATCAGCAAGTATCCAGTTGGTGACCTGGATTTTCAATGACATTTCATGACTATTTGAAGAGAATGTAGTTGCTGGAGCTTTTTAATTCTATGAAGAGTTTAAAATTATGTACTAGAGACATAGGTATGCAGTTTCTTTTTTATAATTATACCACTGTTATTTCATATTCTTTTTAAATCACTGGAGAGAATCATAGAATCATAGAATTGCTCAAATTGGAAAAGACCTTAAAGACCATTAAGTCCAACCACAGCCTAACCATACTATCCTAACTCTAACAAGCAACCCTCCTCTACATCATGTGCCTGAGCATCACATCTGAAAGGTTTTTAAACACATTCAGGAATGGTGACTCAACCACGTCCTTGGAGAGCCTATTCCTGTACTTAATAACCCTTTCTGAAAAAGTTTTTCCTCATATGCAACCTAAACAGATCCTACATTTAAAATCTTGCTCCAAAACCCTGGATCAAAGAAATACTATTTGTGACAACATTAGGGAAGAGAAATCCCCATCCCTAGTTGTGATTTGTCATTGAGGGTTGAAAGCTCTAAAAATTCTTAAGTGAATACTGCCTTGCTAGAAGGAGTTTTAGAAATCTCTGTGAGGTACCAGATTGTTGTATTTTATATGTTTAAGAGTGATACTGACAGAGAATAGGACAGAAGGAAAGAGAAATATCAGTTCAGCAAGTGGTGATATCCTTTTCTTCATGCTGTGTAAAATTGAAGGTTATGGAGCTCGAAGAACTCTATTATCTGTCATTAGGCAGATGTAATCCATCTTGTGGAGTATACAATAGGGAGACATTATCAATACCTATCTCTAAGAAGTGATACAGAATAATCTGTATTTCTTTCGTTCACACAGCAGTAAACAAACTAAAACCATAAAGAAAAGAGAACAGCTATTGCTCTCCACTGTTGTTAAAAAAGGAAAAAAAAAAGATAATGTCTTCTTAGAGGCAGTTTAAGAAAAAATCCCAAGTGAGCCACATTCTTCACAATGACTGTATCAGAAACTCAGATTTCTGGTGATCAAGAAGGCGAACGGCATCCTGGCTTGAATCAGGAATGGTGTGGTGACAGGACTGGGGAACTCATTCTGCCCCTGTACTTGGCATTGGTGAGGCCTCATCTCGAGTACTACGCTCAGTTTTGGCACCTCAATACAGAAAGGACATGGAGGTGCTGCAGCAGGTCCAAAGAAGGCAACAAGGCTTGTAAAGGGCTTGGAGAATGTGCCCTACAAAGAGTGACTGAAGGAACTGGGGCTATTTAGCCTGAGGAAAAGGGGGCTGAGGGGAGACCTTATTGCTCTCTTCCAATACCTGAAAGGTCCTTACAGCAGAGCGGGGCTGGTCTCTTCTCTGGTGACAAGTGACAGGATGAGGGGAAATGGCCTCAAGTTGTGCCAGAGTAAGTTTAGGTTGGATATCAAGAAACACTTCTTTACAGAAAGGGTTGTTAATCCCTGGAATAGACTCCCCAGGGAGGTGGTTGAGTCACCATTCCTGGATGTGTTTAAAAACCATTTGGATGTGGTGCTCAGGGATATGATTTAGTGGAGGGCTGTTAGAGTTAGGGTAGTGTGGTTAGGTCGTGGTTGGACTTGATGATCTTTAAGATCTTTTCTAACCTGAGCAATTTTATGATTCTATGATTTACTTTGATTTCTGTCAACCAAAGAATCTATGCATAAATTCATATTATATTTTCGTTGTTCTTAGATCCTTGAATATAGAATCTGCCTGTCATGGTTCATCAAGCCAGTGTCTCACAGCTGTTTCCTTAAATACTTCACTACTTGCTGCTCTAGCAAAAAATAATGATTTTTAACAGGCTTTTTTGTTTGTTTGTTAAAAAAAAAACAAAAACTATATTACATTCCTTTCATTGTCTTATAGTGCTGAATGTCTTAAGAGTTTAGTGAATTAATCTGCAATTTGGAACACAGACTACTATTAGAAAATCCTCACTCCCTCACTTCATTTTACTAGAGAGGTTTGTGGATTCAAAGTAACTATGTGAATATAGAAGGTGATGGAGAGAAGATAGAGATAGCTAAGTCAGTAATGCGAGAAAAGAATTTCAGATAGAAGTGACTTTTCTTTTTACTAGGAAACTGAATAATTCTAAATGTTTTATACCTCAATTAAACTTTTTCTTATTGAATGTATGCAATTCATTAAGATATATTTTCCATGTGCCATAAAACAAAAATGGAAGGAAATTAAAGGTAATGTCAATTGAGCAATATTTTTTTTATTTTCCATGAATTCTTTAACATTTTCTAACAATCAGATTTAAATAAAAGTAATTTGTATTCATAAAATGTTTTAGCATCACCAAATGAACTTTGTTTCTGAAAGATGACATTTCTCTGGAAAGTTCATCTAATTCTTTTCAGTTTAATGCTCAGTTAATCGACAGGTACACATATAGCACACATAATAGGCATAAAATGCCTGCACCTATTTTGGTAATAATTAGCATCTTCTGACAGTCTTTTAAGACTGTTTTTCACATACTCCATAATTTGCTTATAATAGCTTAGAATGATGTATTAGTTTTACACTATGACATTGTACTGTGATTATTTAAATATTCCAATACTGAAATATTTAAAAGTCCAGTACAAGGAATAGAATGTCTGAGCACAACTAAATATGAAAGCAAAAAAAGCAGTAAAAAGAAAAGGTAAATAAAAAAGAAAATAAATAATAAGTACTAATGACGTCAGGTCATTATATCAAAAGTTATAAACAGACCAATAATATAAATAAAAATAAATTCTTAATTATGCGTATAAAGTACGAGTGCCATTCATAACAGCCTCAACAAGCTAAACATACAGACACTTTGCTCCATTCTGTTTCTTTGTTGGCATTTGGTAGAGATGTGTGTGGATGTGGAGTAAGGAAAATGTCAACTTGACATTCATGGAAGACTTCACCATGCATATAGGTTGCTCTGAAAGTAATGTCTCCTATTTGTTTCCAGGGAAACTACAATAGATACAACAAAAAGCATCAGAACACTATGTGATAAAGCAAATTCCCATGCTTGTTTTCAACACAGTCATCACCACTATCCACATATTTTCACCAGCAATGAATAAGAGGCTGCTTGCCATGCTTGTAATAGTCGATACCAGCAGAATGACACACTGCTTCACAACCACTATGATGGTGTTGTCACTAGGAAAATTGTGCTCGTGCAGTCCATCTTTCATCAGCCTGAATAGATGGAAATCTGAAGGCACCAAATGCAGACTGTAAAATGGCTGTGACAGGACAGTCCAGCCAAGATTGGGAATATACTCCACAGTTTTCAACTGGCATGAGGCTGGTGATACCATGTTTCAAGAAGGTTGTCTTTGTCTGTGGCCTAAGTCTGGGAGTCTGAGCCTTCAGCTTAGTCAGCATTGTGATGGAGTGGTCTGAGTTGAAGGCTTGTCCAGTTTCTAGGAAATCTGAAAGGATCATCCCCTTTCCTATTCCAAAAGACAGAATACATCAGTTTACCTGCTGACCTTTCATAGAATCACAAAATGGTTTGGATTGAAGGGGACCTTTAAGATCACCTAGATACCTTCTTCTAGACCAGGTTGCTCACAGCCCCAACCAGCCTGACCTCAAGTGCATCCATGGAGGGGCATTCACACTCTCTCTGGGCAGCCTGTTCCTGTGTCTCACCATCCTCACAGTAAAGACTTTTTTCCTAATATAGATGAGGAATGTGCATGTCACCATTCCAAGAACTACCATTTTGACTCCTGCTCATAATGGTAATACTATATCTTGTCACCAGTAATGATGTTATCCAGAAAACTGGAGTAGTTAAAAAAGGCTTTTAAAGGGGGGAAAATTAGGGAAGACACCATTGCAGACAATTCAGCAGAGTACCTCTGACTCTGGGATCAGTTGACAGGGTGAGCCTCTTCCTCCCCATTGGGATGCCTGTTGCACATGATTTGCACACTTGGTTATGCTGAGTGCTTCCCTGGGAAACTTAGTAATATTAGAACTTAGTTATTTAATAATTTAGAATGTTTGTAGCCAACCTGTATTATTCTGAGTTCTTTGTACATGCTTTGAAGAATGTGAATTTACTATTGGCAACCCAAAAGAACCTGTAGTTTGTTCCTGATGAACTGCATTATTCACTAAGTCAGCTATATGAGCTGTGATAGGGAATGGACACAATTCCTTCCCTGAAAGAGGCCTGTGAGTTCTGACTGAATTCCACTAGGTGAGTAATGTGGAGGTCAGGAACAAGTTGACTGAATGCCACTAGGTGAGCTGGGCAGTGAGAATCCATAGCCATGACAGTTCATATATTGAACATTATTGTACTTACAGTGACAAATCGGGCATCACTCAGAATGTTGCCTTTTAATGTGACAAACATTATGGACCAACATAATAAAATCAGAGGCATTACTTTCAGAGCAGTCCTTGTAAATGATAAAGCACTCATTGAACTCCATGGCTAGCTTTGATTATGGGACTGGAATAGACAACACTGAGGTTTTGCAAAGATTCATTAAGCTTCTCACCTCCAAGAAAACTCTTGCTTCTATCACTGCAAAACATTTATGGAGAATTTGGAGAAAAGAGTTTCTGCTATTCAAATATAGGAAAATATCCATCAAAACTGTGGGGAATAAAGAGAAAGGAGGGATATATTTGAAGTGACTGCTATGTATTCACGTAGACATTAAAAAGATATGTCACGATTTTAATATGACTGAAAGAAGAACCTGAAGTGAAAGGTCTACGAGTTTTCAGTGGAAAAAGAGAGACAGGACATCATCTAGCTTTGCAGATGACTTTATTTAAAGATAAGGGCAGAACAGGAGAAATGAGAATGAAAACAGAATCACAATGGAAAGGGGTAGATAAAGAAAGGAAGTTAAAGGGTTAATAGAGGAAGGCAAAGCAGATATAGGGGAGCCAGCACCAAATATTGAGTTAACTTGATTCCAGAATCTAAAGGTTGAGATGAGGTGGGAGAAAATTCTGACTCCATAAGAAGAGAAAATAAAGGATTTGAAAGTTAGTAAAGTAACCACTTGTGGAAGTTATGAAAGGAGTCTTTAATGGCTTTAAGGTGGCTTAAAACCAAGGAAATTGAGGATGACTGAAAAAAAAATACAAACTGAAGTTGGCACAGAACCATATATTGATGGTTAGAGAGGTGGTTGGGGCTGAAAGTCTGAGTCTGATTTTGGAAAACTGGAAACCCAAACCTGAGAGAAAAAGAGATGAAAAGGAGAAAACAGAAAAATGCTGAAAATAAAAGAAAAATCAAACCAAAGTCGATATCAGAAAATTAGATTATAGAAAATAGATACAGTTGTTCTTCATTTAAAAATAATAAGAAATTTCTGAAAACTGTTTCTGAACACTCAGATGATCCAAAGTTATTTCAGTTTTTACAGCGAATTATGGAAGTTGAAAGAGCATGCTGTCTTTATAGCACAATAGTAATAGTGAAATAAAGGATGTAAGAGATCTTGTAAGCAATGTTGAATAATACTTGTATGTCTTTTATAAGGGCTAGTCCTAATTTGATGGAGTACTGATGAATTTTAGCTAACAAGTATTTTTGTTGGATTCATAGGCATCCACTAATCTTTGGTTCCCAGCTCTAATCCAAAGGTAACCTTAAGAGTTGTATCTATAAAATCTAGAAACTGAAGAGCAGGAGCAAGATTTCCTTTAATTTAATAATCTTTGTAGAGTTCAAGAAAAGACAGGAGACTGCAAATATACATTAAGTGAGTACTGTTTGTGTCTTGAAGAAACTCAAATCTCCAGTACAGCTTGTTAAAAAAATAAAAAATTTTCTTATCAACTATAAAGATAATGATTGTAACATTTAAAAGTAAATGTTTACATGAGATAAACAAATCTATTTAAATGTGTTTTGTACTAATTCATTAATGTGATTATACAAATAATATATATTTGTGTTTACATGCATGTATAGTTTCTGGTGATGTAGAGCATAGTACCAGTTGAAGTTTTCATTTCAGCCATCATCCCATTGATGAATAGAAAATAAGTACTTAGGTATAGACTAGAAACATATTTTTCTTTTCAATCCCTGCAATTATTGTCAGAAGCATAAAATTCCTCTATTTTTTTCAGGCCATTTTAATGGATGTACTGCATTGTGTATATTGCATATAAGGTAATGATGGAACCTTGTCAGTACCTTCAGGTAGTACCAGAGGTGAATTATCTGTGAATAAGAAACGTATCCATTTACTGCAAACAACTTTTCTGATCATCCAGGAATTGTTTAAAAAATCATTATTGAAATCATTTTTTATGATCTAAAGATAACAGTTAGCAGTATTCTTCAATTCAGGTATAATGTATCTGTTTTTATTTGGCATTTTTAATGAAACTAACTAATGTTAGATTTTTGATCACTAGACAAATTTTATATGGATTAATTCAGGTCTGAAGTAATGATTCTGTTCCCATCACAAGATCTTCTATTAGAAATATTATTTGCTTGTGATGATTGCAAGCTTTTACTCATATTCATAACATAGAAAGGATGAGGGCAGGGGAGAGAGATCATAGCACAAAGGCATCTCTTGGGAAATCATTAAAGAGTCTTAGTCGAAGAGACAATGAGATAATGCCATTTTGTATGTATAAGCCTAAACTGTCCTTCATTATGAAAGATAACTATCATTTTAGAATAAACTTGCTGCCATCTTCTTCAAATGCTGGCTCCTTTTTTCATATATTTACACTTAAGCTATCATGATTTCCAGTTATGGTAATGTGAAAGCCAAATTACATTCTTCCTTAAAATTCCAGTTCATCTCAGAAGCTTTCCCAACCATGAATTTAAAAGTTACATGCTAATATTTATTATTTAATATGTGTTACTTCTGTGAATTATCTATGGAAATAACAACAACATGCCATATTTTATAGAAATTATCAAAATAGCATAACATTTCATTGCATGTATTTTCAGTCAAATACTAAACTCAGAAATGTTTGGGAAATACTTGATCATTTTAGCTAATGATGTTTGAGAAATCAAAATATTGCAGAGCTCAGCCCTTTGACTCCGGTGGAAGAAGGGACAGGTAATTCAAGGAGAATACAAAGAAGTTGTTAGGATGTGCAGGGAGAAAATCAGAAAGACAAAAGCCCAGCTTGAACTTTACTTGTCCATTGGGGTAAAAGAGAACAAAACACTTTTTTTTTTTTTTTTTTTAACAAATTTTTTAACAATAAGAGGAGGGCTAAGGAGAATCTCCATCCTTTATTGTATGCAGTGAGAAATGTGACCACTAAGGACAAGGAAAAGGCTGAGGTTCTCAATGCTTTCTTTCTATCTGTCTTTAAAAGTCAGCCCAGTTATCCTTGGGGTACTCTACCCCCTGACATGAAAGTCTGGGATGGGGAGCAGAATAAACTCACCGTAATTTGAGTGGAAACAGTTATAAATCCACTATTCTACCTGGGTTGACTCATGTCTATGGAGCGAGACAGGATCCACCTGAGAGTGCTGAGTAAGCTGGAAGAGATGATAGGCAAGACTCCTTCCATCATCTATCAGCTTTGCAGGTTAGCCACAAAGATCTCAGAAGACTCTAGACTTGCCAGTGTAACTCCCATCTACAAGAAGGGTCTTAAGGAGAATCCAAGGAACTAGAGGCCTGTCAGCCTGATCTCAGTGCCAAGTAAATTTATGAGTTTATGATAATAGGTGTCCATACCAAAAGCAAATCTCAGTACTCTACAACTCTCAATGTTTGTTTCGTGTTATTTTCTTTATTCACCACCATGAGAAAATTCAAAGCTATTAGCTCTACTGAGTATTCATAGGCATTTGATAGACAGTTGAAGAGAAAGGACTGCTAAGTCTTTAAGCATTGTGAATAAAATACATATTTGAAAACCATATCCATGTTATTTAATGGTGTTATTTTACACTGAATTGATCATAACTAGGGTTAAAATTTACTTCTAGCAGATTTGATGAATAGATTTGATTTTACCAGGAATGCAGCTGGATCAATAGAAGGTGATTAAAATTAATGAAGCTTTGAAAACCTTGAAAGTCTCTGCTAAAGAGAGAATGTTTAAACTTGATGAGCTTTAAAGTCTAAATAGAGCTAAATGGAGCACTCACCAAACCACAAACATTTTAAAAAATTGAATTCCATTCCCAGCTTGCTTCTTCAGTATTTTAGACAATGCAACCTTTTTCCCTAGTAGATTTCTCTCTAAAATAAAATAAGCAAATTCCTGGAACGAAGCATTCAGTTTTCAGGGTATCGTTTCATCCTGTTAACTAAGTACAACAAACAGTGAGAAGTTTACAAGCTCTTCTTCTTCCTTGCAAGTCTTACAAGGGTGACAGACTGATGGGTGAGAGACTGATGGTATGACTTTTGATGATTCACCACTCTTTGACTTCAGTGGAGTGTTTAATCATCATCGGCCTACACACATCTAGACTGGGTGCATCTTAACACTATACTGCTGATAAGGTTAGATCAAACAATTACACTATGTTTGCGTAAACAGTATAAATCAGTTTTGAACTTCAAAAGTACTATTCCTTGCGAACTCTTTAAGCAGAGTAAAACTTCTTCTATGGAGCTTGAGCTTTCACCTACCTGAGTCACCAACTGAGTAAAGACAAATGTCTTGGTATTCATCATTATGACATGGGGCTAAAATCAAGTCCTGAGCAGGAGTATCTTTTAGTCCTGAAATAATCCAGTTATTTGCAAAAGCCAAAATAAAATAAATAAACTACATAAACTAATTATGTTCTCTCTTAACCGCCCAGTCTTAGAATGATAGTACAGTTTGATTTTGAAGGGACCTTTAAGATTCACTTCCAACACTCCTACTACAGATAAGGTCATATTCCATTTAACAAAGCTGTCCAAAACTCCATCCAACATGGCTTCAGAGACTTCAACACTTCTTATGGGCCAAGCTGTCAGCTTTGACACTGTAGGTCTTCCTTACCTATTTTATTCATTTGATCTTTTATATTTAGCAGTTATTCTTTTCTCATCTGCTTATTCAGAAATTAAAAATGTACTTTCTTCTGTACTGTCTTACTATCCAGTCTTTTCTTAGAAAAGTCACAAGATTATTCCTGTTAAATGGCAATATCATGCCATGACCAAGGATAATGGAAGTTTGGTGGCCACTTTTATTGCTTGAAGGACCGACTGAAAGTGTGATGTATTCTGTACTTTGCCAGTATTATCTAAGAATACAATACAAAAACATCAAAAAAGGGAAATTTTAGGAGTATATCAAAACATAAAACATATCTACATACCTTATTATACTTCAAAAAGCTTGTCAGAACTAATTATTTAATGCCCTCAGGAAAGATGCTGGTCTGAGACTGTCCTGGAGATTTCATTTCTGCTTTTCAGCGCTGACAGTACTTGACTGGATTTAAAAGTATAGATCATGAATTCTGGGGAAAAAAAAAATAACACTAGAAAATCATCTGCTATATAGATGACATTGAAATGCACAGGAATGAACAAAAAACCAGTATGCTGGAGTCTGAAGTCAAATTTGTGACACATGTGACATGTTCATGAAGAGCATCTCATCCTGAGGAGTCTGGTTTACAGACAATTGTTTTCACTCTTTGCATACTGCATACAGCAGAGTAACCATGTACCATGTATATAAAAAAGATGCATTCTGTTCTTCTTTTCCTACTGTGACTAATTATGGATTAATAAAATCCAGTATAATTTCATTTATTTTCCTTTAAAAAAGTGTTTCAGGCTCTAAGATCTGGGCTGCTTTGGCAGGGAAAAATTTGAATATCAGAATGGTTCTGATAAAAATTAATTCTACAGTTCTGAATCTCAAGCATTAAATGAGAATAAAGTAGGTTTGAATTTTATCTGACCATTATTGTTGTTGCATCCAGAAAAATCCTCCCAGATTTGAAGACATATGTACAATCCTTTACAAATACGGGTTTGATTCCAATTTTGGATGTAGTGACCCAACCATAATCTATCTTGTTAATATGAAAATTAGGATGAAGCCTTGAAGACGTCTTTCACAAGCAAACTAATTGAATAAGAATGCCTGGCACTGCTTTTCTTCCTGCTTTAAAAAAAAAAAAAAAGCATGCTGTGACTCTTCCATTTTTCTCTCAAAAATTCTGCCCAAAGTCCTGTGTAAGTACATCTTGAGCCTGATGTAGTGCACCTTCGTATTTCTCATAGTCTTGAATATTTGCTTTAAAATCCTTTTAGTGAGTAGGAGATTGGACCAGTGTTCTGGTTCTATTACAATTCCTTACCATGACACCATGCAGCAAGCTGTTTTAGTGATGGAACATAGTGCTGAGAAGCTGCATTTCCTGCCATGAGAGTGTCTATTTACATGAGTTCCAGCTCTCCAAGAAGAAGATACACTGAGAAGAGAAACTACAGTCCCCAGAAGTCTCCAATATTCCCGACATGGTTTCTGTCTCTGGGTAAAGGAGGAAGAATACCATGGCAACAGGGGAGATCTCTCTCTGGCTTCTGATAGCACAGTGAGCCCATTTGTTTATTATCTGTATCTCCTTTTTGTATCATGCTGTCTTACATTCTTTTATCATCTGTAGTAATTACTTCCTTATCTTGTTCATGTCCTTCATACTTCTTCCCCCCAAGAAGAGGGAAGAGTGGGGAGGGGAAGCTGTGGTGATAGAATCAATTAAACCATGACAACCAGCTTTCTGAACTATCGGAAGGTCCAACAAAGTCTTTATCACTAATGCAAACTTCAGGATTACATCTGGAAACCAGACTCTGAAGTTTTGCAACAATCACTCTCATTGGAAGAATTGCTCTCTAATATCTAATCTAAATCTACCTTTCTTCAGTTTCAAAGAGTAACTCCTTTTCCTATCACTACAGTCTCCGATAAAGAGTCCCTCTCCATCTTTTCTATACGTCCCCTTTGAGTATCAGAAAACTGCTGTAAGGTCTCTCAAGAACTCTTCTATTCTTTAGGCTAAATAACCCCAAATTTTTCAGCATTTCTTCATAGGAGAGGTACTCCAGCCTTCTGTTTATCTTTGTATCTCCTTTGGAACTGCCCTTATATTTCTTTCCTGTGCTGTAGGTCCTTGGGCTGAACACTGTACTCACAAATTCTCACAAATGCAGTGTAGAGGTGGAGAATCACCACTTTTTTTCTTGCAATTCAGCATACAATTGGCTTTCTGATCTCCAAGCTTCCAACTACCAGTTCATGTCCAATTTTTCAACCACTACTATTACCAAGTTCTTCTCTGCCATGTGACTCTCAATCTAGTCACTGCCCAAATTGTGTTTACTGCTGGGAGTGCTCTCACTCATATACAGCACCTGGCAACTTCTCCACTTCTCATGCCTGCTCAAGTACCTCTGGATGGATCCCATCCTTATATCAGCAGCACCACTCAGCTTGGTGTCATCTGCAAACTTATTGAGGAAATACTCAATCCTACTGTGTTGTACAAAGTTACTAAGAAGTACTAGTCCTAGTACAGATGCCTGAGTGACACCACTCACTGCTGTCCTGTATTTTTAATTGAAGCTGAATCCTAATTAATAAGGAAATGGGTATTAAATTATTTAACTTCTTGCAAATGTGCATGCTGTATTACATTTTTCAAGATTTATTGTAGCTTCTGTTAGATTTTCTCACTAGATCTAAGCATATCCATTTTGAAGTAAATCATTAAGATAATGTTTTGTTGGAAAAGGTGAATTTATTATTGATTGATATAGAGTTACTATTGATTATGAATTCACATTTCCTTCAGAGATTCATCCTGAAAGATAAAAGAGTTTAAGGAACACAAAGCTCAGCTGTATGACTCAGTGTGAATTCATTACAAGGAACTTTATGTTACCAGCAGAAATGTAGTATTTTTATATTAAAATCCTTTTCAGTTTAGGGAGAAGCATTATGGTGCTAAGTTGGTACATGTAAAATCTTTAGTCAGTGTTCTGAATTAACGTCTTCAGAGGCACTGAAATCTGTTGCACTACATTACAAGAAGGTCTGTAATTCAAAATCACAATTTGAAGCTAAAGGATAGCAATGGAGATAATAAATGTATTTCTCAATTTTCATTAAATAAAAAATGAAAGGTACTGAACACAATTTTCACCATTTGATTAAAATATGAATCATAATAATGACTTTCTAGAGATGTTCTTAATTTATACGTCACTAACTGCAATCAGATTAGCCTTTTAAAATGTAATCTGTGTTGTGGGAATTTTATAGAGCTTTATGATATGTGAGATTATGATACAAAGTAACTGCTCACAAACTATTTTGATGTTTCCAACATATTTCTTTAAGATGAATGTTTGATGTTTTCTTCAATTTGTAAAAATCTTTTGTAGGTTTTTATTTAGAATACCACATATTATTCTGTTGTATTCGTTTAGTCTAAAGGATATAGAGTTTTCAGGATTCCAGAAAAATAATAGTAATAATAATTAGATAAATAAACAGATAAACAAAAAGATTTTCAAATACTTCAATAAACATCTCTCTAAAATTTTTCTGACCAGACAAAAACATACAGTGACAGACCAACCATGAAATTGTTACTGACTAGGAGGTTCATACACGTGTACAGAAATAGGGAAATCTTCTGTCAGAGACAGCTGTTGACAAAAACAAACAAACAAACACACAAACAAAAACAAGTATCCTTGTGAAAATATAGGAACTGGCTACTTACCTTCAGATCAGGTGTGACTCTACCATTCATTTTCATAGAATCATAGAATCATAGAATTGCTCGGGTTGGAAAAGACCTTAAAGATCATCAAGTCCAACCACAACCTAACCAAACTACCCTAATTCTAACAACCCTCTGCTAAATCACCACATCCAGTGATTAAACACATTCAGGGATGGTGCTCAACCACCTCCCCAGGGAGCCTATTCATGAAAATCTAGGTATTATTGTGTTTGCTTGTGTGATTCAGCAGAGTGTTTACTCTGCTAGAACTTCCACTGTAAATCATTTATTTCTGGGATTTTATATCTAAAATATTCCTTTGGACTGAAAATTGCTATTTCAGACTAATGTGTTTCTGTATTAAAAGGAGCAGTGCAATTTGAAGACAGTCAAATAATTTGTGTGAGTTATAAAACGACAACAGATATTTAGATGTTTTAAACTAATATACTTGAACTTGCTTTCAACTTCCATAATTACAACATTTAAATAAACATATGTATTGAAATGGTTTTACTTATGAATCAATAAGGCTAACGATAGTAGTGATCAGAAATTCTTCATTAGTATTGATTAAAAAAAAAATCACAGCAATAAAAACATTTACTATTGCTTATCTTCAAAAACAAGCCTTCATGTTGAACAACATATTTTATGTGGGGCAAATATCAATGGGAGGATAATGGGACTAGACTGACTATAATGGACTAGATTGAGCTATTCTGGTCTAATAAGCGTATCTTTCCACTTATGCTCAACATAAGCATGGTAAATTTTTAAGTGTGATGAATGTGATGAAATGTGATGAATTGCTGATGCCAGGATTGAAGATTACCTGGACTGCAGTGTCCATTCAATAGTGAAGTTCACACTTCTGAGGAGTATCAAAGAGACAAAGAATAAAATTGAGATACTAAATTTTAGGAAAGGCAACTTCCACCTCTTCAGGGACTTGGTCAACAAAACCCCCTGGGAATTCATCCTCAAGGACAAGGGAGCAGAGCAGTGCTGGCAGATCTGTAAGGAAGCTTTCCTAAGTGCACAAGAGCTCTCCGTTCCCAGGTGCAGGAAGTCAGGAAAGGAAGCTAAGAAAGACATTTGCATGGCTGAACCTGCTGGTCAAATTGAAGAGAAAGAAGAAAATGCACAGGATTGGAAGCAGGGACAGGTAATCTGGGAGGAGTATAGGAATGATGGCAGGCTGTGTAGGATGGGGTCAGGCAGGCCAGGGCCCAGCTGGAACTGGGCTTGTTAAGGGATTCAAAGAACAAGAAATGCTTCTATGGGCATATCAATCAGTAAAGGAAAGTCCAAGAGGAGATATTCCCCCTAAAACCAGGCAGGCTGGTAACAGTGGGCAAGGAGAAAGCTGAGTTACTCAACAAATTTTTTCCTCAGTACTCACTGGTAACTGGTCTTCACGCCTCTCAAGTAGATGAATCTGAAGGTGGGGACTTAGCAAACAGTGTCCCTCCCATGGTAAGTGAAGATCAGGTTCATGACCATCTGAGGAACCTGAATACCCTGTAAGTCTATGAGTCTCAAAGTGGTAAGTCCCAAAGATGTGAGAGAACTGGCTGATGAAACTGCTGATCTGCTCTCAGTGATATTTGAATAGTCATCAGGTGAAATCCCTGGAGACTGTAATAAAAGCAATGTCACGCCCATTCTTAAGAAACATAGAAAGGATGACCCAAGAAACTACTGGCCTGTCAGTCTCACATCTGTGCTAGGAATATCATGGAACAGGTTCCCCGAAAGCGATGCTAAGGCACATGGAAGAGAGGGAGGTGATACAGGACAACTAGCATGCCTTCACCAGGAGAAGGATGTCCTGCCTGACCAACCTAGTGGCCTTCTGTGATGATATAACTGCACTAATGGACGAGAGAAGAGCCAGTGGTGTAATACGTCAGGAGTTCATGGTCCCCCACAACATCCTCTCTAAATTGGAATGATATGGATTTGATGGGTGGCCTGTTTAATGGACAAGGAACTGATTACTAGATTATACTCAGAGAGTGGTGGTCAGTGAATTGCTCAATGTCTGACTGGAGATTGGTGATGAGCGACGTCTCTCATGGTCAGTACTAGGACCAGTGCTGTTTAATAACTTATTGATGATCTGAACAAGCGGATTGAGAGTACCCACAGTTTGTAGATGACAGCAAGGTGGGAGGTAGTGTCAAACTGCTTGACAGGAGGAAGGCCCTGCAGAGGGATCTGAGTAGGCTGGATTAGTGGGCTGAGGTCAGCTGTGTGACCTGTAACAAAACCAAATGCTGGGTGCTACATTTTGTTCACAAAAAACCCCATGCATCACTACAGTGGTTTTAAAGCTGTGCAAAGGAAAAGGATCAGGGAGTGATAGGTGACAGCCACCTGAACCTGAGCCAGCAGTGTGCCTAGTTAGCAAAGAGGGCCAATGGCATCCTGGTTTATATCACAAATAGTGTTGCCAGCAGGAGCAGGGATCCTGCCCCTGTACTCAATTCTGGTGAAACAACACCTCAAATACTGTGTTTGATTTTGGGCCTGTCACTACAAGAAAAGCATTGTGGCTCCCGAGCATGTCCAGAGAAAGGCAATGAAGCTGATGAGGGGTCTGGAACACAGGTTTAATGAGGAGCAGCTGAGAGAAATGGGATTGTTTAGTCTGGAGAAGAGGAGGCTTAAAGGAGACCTTATTGCTCTCTATAACTATCTGAAAGGAGGTTGTGGTGAGGTGAGGGTTGGCCTCTTTTCCCAATTAAATAGCAACAGGATATGATGTAAAGCACCACTTAGTGCTTTAAGTTGCATCAGAGGAGATTCAGGCTATTTCTTCTCAGAAAGAGCGTTTAGGTTTTAGAATGGGCTGATGAGGGAGGGGCTAGAGTCATCACCCATGGAGATTTTCAAGAAAAGGGAGGATGTCACACTGAGTGACAAGGTGCCATAGCATAGTGACATGTTAATGTTTGGACTAGGTGATCTTAGTGGTCATTCCAACCTTGATCATTTCATGGTTCTATGAAAGTCGCTGTCTCAGAAGTCCTTGAGGGCCTGTAGGTAGATATAATTTTAAAACTGTATCACATCATAATACTAATGATGATGATTAAAAAAAGACAAAACTTAATATTGCAAAAGAATATTACTACAAGTGACCACTCATGAAACATCATTAGACCAATGCTTAAAAAGAGTATTTTCTTCTTTTGAAAGATAATATGTCAGACAGTATAGGAGAAAGATGTGAAACTGATATCACCACTTAAAATGCAACGTAGCTTCTTCTCCCTAACTCCATCCTCCTTACCCTGATTTCTTGTATAAATGTTATCAATTGTCACTGAGTAAATGCTTTCATTTTTCAGTAACTGATCACTGAAAAATGTATTTGAGGGGATCTTTATGCAAATTCTATGTGTTATTTCCACAGTGACCATTCATTTTTCTGTTGGCAAATTACAATTTTTAATAAAAAAAATTATTCTTTTTTATTTTATTCTCTTGCTATTTATCTTCATTGTTTTCTTATTTGAAAAGTCAATTGTTTGTTTTTTTTTTTGTTGTTTGTTTGCGGGTTTTTTTGCACTAAAAATACTGGGGAGATCTATTCAAAATCACCCCCAATACTCCAAATGGAATAATGAACACCAAAACAGTGTTTGTAAAGTGTAAGCAGCAGGTAATTTATAGATAAGGATGAAACATTAACTGTGTCCTCCAGAACTCAGGCAAAGCAAGATGTTGTCTTTGATGTTCTCTCAGAGCATCCCAGTTGTGCTTAACCGATTCAGGAACATAAGGATTCTGAATCCCTCATCTTTAGGGTGTCATGTCTCACTCTTCTTTTAATATGATTAATATTAATAGAAGAAGACAGAAGACGACAGAGCCACTGGGCTTCTATAATCTGTCTGCCCTGAATTCTAGCCCTAGCAAAATGAAAGCTTGAATAAGTAGATTCTTAGAAGGGTTAGAGGGCAGTTGTCAACACAGTATACAGCATAATGATTTAGACACAAGTGGGGTGAAAGAACTGGTACGCGTAA
Source organism: Meleagris gallopavo (assembly GCF_905368555.1). Taxonomy (NCBI): domain Eukaryota; kingdom Metazoa; phylum Chordata; class Aves; order Galliformes; family Phasianidae; genus Meleagris; species Meleagris gallopavo. The sequence continues at coordinate 72,295,075 of NC_139435.1, forward strand.
ATTTTACTTTTGAAGTTTCAGAGCAGATGCAGCACAAATTAATGCTTTGTACCCTGGTGGGAAAATAATCTGAAAATGAACTGCAAAACAAGTCTGTTTTTCAGGTTCAGTTAAAACATGAATGTATGTGCCTGTATGCATCTTTCTCTGTCAGTTATTCTTTTCTTTCTGGGCACCTTAGCCTCAGTGCACTTAAAAAGAGTACTAAAGTCATGTAAATACTGATCTCTGCAGTGAATGCTGGAAGAGCAGTTCTTGAATGCTCACATGAAATTTAATTCATTCACAACTTTTTTTTTTAATTTGAAGTCATACCTGCTTTTATTGACATGTCAATTGCCTGGATTGTCTTCCAGAAAACAGATATTAAAAATATATATATATATTAATTTCATAATAACCTTTAAATCATAAACAGTAGATATGAAAACTTAAAACTTTGAGACCTGAGTAGGCCAAGGGAAAAAGAGTGCTAGGAAAGAGGGAAAGAGAATCTTGCATTTGGTGTGACAAAACTATCAAAAATGGAAGAAAAATTTCAGTCATATAACCTGGACAGCTAATATGATGATTTTAGCAATGTTACCTGCTGTAACAGCTCTGCGAAGTCTTTCACACCCAAAATACACTTGGAAATCCTCTTTGTAACATTACTGAAAGGGAGTGAAAAAATAGTCATTCATGGTCAATCCACAGTCAAATTCTTTGTTTTATCATGAGGCAAACGGAGATCTCAACAGTAATATGTGATCATTTAAAAGTAACCACACTAGCATGCTTTCAAGGTTCATTTTTGTGTAGGTCACATAGAGGATGCACAAAAAGAAGTCCACTTATCCTCATGTCCACAGTAATCTGAGCAGGTGAGTAGGATGCCCATTAACCTTTACCACTGAAATCCCAGTAGCTTGCCAGATGGTATTTCAGCCAACATAAAGACTTTGCTAATGTTCCTCCAGCAGCTTTGTCTTCTACCTTCTCATACCCATCATCTGCTCTGCTCTCAGCCAGAGACACAACATGAAGCAAATCAGCTAACTGATAGCACATAATTAATGAGAAAAGATAGAATTAATTGCATTTCTTTCACCTCTGTAGTGGTGCAGAATGCTAATACTTTTTTTTTTTTCTTCTGAATAAATAATCTCTAGAAAATAGACATCTGCTCTGCTTCTAACAGCAACAAGTAACAGAAGACAGTTTGGATAATTTCTTTGTTTTATCATGAAAACTCCTCTGCTAGGATGCTAGATGTCAAAGACTGACAACTACAACACTACCCAGCTATTCAGTGTTGGAAGATCCAGTTCTGCTTTCTAAAAATGTCTTGCAAGTATTTGATTTAATAGGGTTGTAATTCTCCTTCCTTTTAGGTATGTACCAAAGCACTCAGTATGAGATCATCTCTCATCCTACAATTCCATCTAGCAATCTTGATAGGAAATTAGCTGGTCTCAACTAGGTCCTTTTGACCTCTACTCTGACATTTAAAATACTAAAAAAAAAACCCTCAAAATCATCAAATGTGCTCTCTGTAAGAACTATTCAGTTTATTTTGAATGTAATCCACAATAAATTCCAAGGCCACGCTGTCTTACCTGTTTGTACCAATATATCCTCTATGTCTCTGTTGTGTTCCATACATGCAAGAATCACTTCTATTAAACCTTGCTATTGTCCAAAATAGCTGAAGACCCCAAATTAGCCTTTCTTGCATGTGCAAAATGTTTGATAGAAGAACTGAATTTATGCACTGCTCGGGATAGTAGGCCTCAAGCTTTGAAAGCTGTGGAACAACTTCTTGAGGTATTAGTTTGAAATTTCTTAATCCTTAAGGCAGTCAGAAACAGAATTAAAGTTCCACCCGAGATAATATGGACAACACAGTAATTTATCCCTTTTTCTTTCTTTTAATGAAAGAATGGTACTAGGAGAACATCGCAATTGATAAATAGTCTTTTAATGGGACCACTTCTGTCTGCATAATTAGGAAAGCCAGCAATTTTTTTTTAATTATTCTTTTAATAAAAAGAATGATAATATCTTTCTCCTAAGGTTTACTGGAATTTTTGAAGCAATTAGTCATTTCGTATTTTGCTAGAATTTTTAATCAACAGCTGAAATGTCAGAAGAATTAAATATAGTAGTTTGTAAGAGATACGGAAATTGCCAGGTAAATACCAACCTATAACTTTAAACATTACATCTGTCCCCTGCTCCTCCCTCCCCCCTCCCAAAAAAAAAAAAAAAACAACACTGATTACATCACATTTGATAGGTATAAAGGAATTTTGAATATACTAATTGGAAATACTACTGTGTTTGCATTTATTCAGGCAATATTGCTTCTTGAAGTCATCCTGATGACTGCCCATATCCAGTCACATGTTTACACGAGCAAGTATATAGCCATATCTCCCTATCAAGAAATGTCCATATGAGCTGAAATTAAATCATATGTTACCTCTTATTATAGAGACTAATCTAATAGTAGAGAAGCTGGAGTAGTTTACTACAATTGCATTTATTGGTAATTTAATTGCAAGTGTATCATATATAGAACAAAGAGAGTTATTTTTTCCAGTTATCAGGCATGTACAACAAACCGCTCATTAGCAAAACATAAAGTCAAACACAAATTGTTTAGGTATTTGTTTAGGACCAGATAAAGAGTAGTTATTGAAGAAAATGTATTTTCTTGCAAACTGGTAAATATCGATAGCTGTTCTTCATCATATATTTTATATTAGTATGATTTTTTAACTGTTTGCTAACAGGAATGCACCTAACATCTTCCATAAGAAATTAGTTATATTTTCCTGTAGAAATTTGAGTTGGAGAACATTTGTTGTTATTGCCAAACTACTATTCACTATCTGGTTTTTTTGTTGTTGTTGTTTTTTGTTTGTTTGTTTTTAATAGATGCACACTTAAATATATTTTGTAATTAACACTGTGTGATGGATATCTCCACAAACCCCACTCACACCCCCCAGGACCTCTTTATCTTCTCTGATGATTTAAAAAAGAGGTGAGATGTTCACCCCCTCCTTGGAAGGAAATATGAATTGTTAATGATTGCAAAGAAGAATTGCAGATAATCTGCACATTCTTATTGCTCTATTTGATTCAGCTAGAAGCACTTACAGTGGGGAAACTGAAATACCCACCTGTACTATGGGGGCAAAAAAATCAGTATTCTTGAGTTTGAATTGATGCAAAAGCAATGTGAAAGGATGAACTGTTTGTGTGAAAGTAATCAATATTCACATGCAAATGAAGCCCCTGAAGTTTATGAAGCGGTTTGCTGCATAAATGGCTCACTCTGGAATAATCATGTGAAGGTTCCCATCTAGTTTATTCTGCCACAGAATAAAATTGAACGCTTTCTTTCTCACTGCATTTTTTTATCACTAAAGATATGAAGAAAATATGGCAGGAATAAGAAAGGGGTTTGGAAACTCTTGTAACTGAAAATATATCTTGTCCCAGATTTAGAAGTCTTGTTAAATAAAACTCAAGGTTATGTTAAGCACTTTGCAACTCCACTTTCCAAAAGTCTCTTTGATGTTTTACCAGTATGTATGTGTATGAAGTCAGTAGAATGATGTAGATCAGTAGTCAAGGGAAATTACAAAGAATTTTTCGAGCACTTTTGGAAAGTTTTTTCTAGAGCTTTGTTCTTGTGTTACTTCGCAACGACTGGATGCAAAATAAGAACACTGCCTTTTGTTTTGAAAATTTTTTTTAAAGGAACATAATGCAAGGGATTCATCACATTGAAAAACACGTGCAATTATACAGTCCTGTTTATTTGTTTATTTGTTTTTATTCAGTTTTGATATTTATTCTTTGTTTTGGTTCAAACCTATGCACAGAGAGTGTTGAAAAATTCACTTACAAAGGCAAAGGGAAATCCCTTTTAATTGTGTCTTTCACATCTAGAACAGTTTGCTGGAAGGCAACAAAATTTTTCATCTGAAGATTAGTTTAGATGGTTTTAATTAACTGAAAAATATACATTGTTGAGTGGACTTCACTACTTTAGATATCTAACTGTCCTATTAAAATGCTACTCCTTTCATAAGGACCCTTATGAATCTGTCTAAATATAAAAGCTGCACATTACTATTCCTTCACAGGGAATCACAGTTTATTGCAGAACAGAAAGCAAACGTTCACTTTGAAGCAGGTGGTTTAACCATTAAAGTTGAATTTTAAGGCTCCAGTCCAGCACCAGCTGTGTGTGACAGGGTTTGGAAACTTCAGAGGAGGGAGGCACGAGCTTAGAAACTCCAAGTACCTATTCTTTTAACATTACAAGTTCATGGTTGGTTTTTGTTTTGTTTTGTTTTGTTTTGTGTTTTTTTTTTTTCCAGAGTTAAAAGCAGGATAAGATCATAGAATCATAGAATTATAGAATGGTTTGGATTGGAAGAGACCTTCAAGATCAACTAGTTCCAACCCCCTGCTACAGGCAGGGACACTTCCCTCTAGACCAGGTTGCTCACAGCTCCATCCAGCCTGGCCTTGAGTGCTTCCAGGGAGGGGACATTCACAGCCTCTCTGGGCAACTTGTTCCAGTGTCTCACCACTCTCACAGGAAAGAATTTCTTCCTAAATATTTAGCTTAAATCTCCCCTCTTCCAATTTAAAACCATTTCCCATCATCCTGTCACTACCTGCCCTTATAAAAAGTCCCTCCCCAGCTTTCCTGTAGGCCCCTTTCAGGTACTGGATGGCTGCTACATGGTCCCTCTGGAGCCTTCTCTTCTGCCAGCTGAAGAGCCCCAGCTGTCTGAGCCTGTCCCAGTAGACAAGGTGTTCCAGCTCTCTGATCATCTTTGAGGCCCTTCTCTGGACCTGTATCAATAGGTTGATGTCATTCTTACGCTGGTCGCTCCAGAAGTAGATGCAGTACTCCAGGTGGAGTCTCATGGGAAGAGAGCAGAGGGGCAGAATCACCTCCCTCGACCTGCTGGTCACAATTCTCTTGATGCAGCCCAGGGTACAGTTGGCCTTCTGGGCAGAAAGGACACATTGCCAGCTCATGTTGAGTCTTTCATCAACTGACACTCCCAAATCCTTCTTCATAGGGCTGAATGATGATGATTAAATGAGATAGCTTGACTTCCTGGAAAGCTGTCCATATGAAAGCTGGCCATGTTGCACTACAAACATATATCATTTGTTCCAGTTTGCTTCCATTATTATTCAGACATCCTTTATGCAGGAGCAGAAAACATTCCTTCCTTAGGCACTCGGAGATGGAGTGAAGAACGTAAGGTACAGATGTGAAACTGGTGAGAGCTGCTCAGAAGGAAAAAACTGAATCTGTTCTCATCTAATGCTTGCAGTTGTCCTCAATCAGTATCCTCATTGAGAATGGTCAGATTCTGGTGGACTTATTATTAAAGTATAAGCTATTAATTAGTAAGCCTCCAGTTCTTGAAGCTTATGTTGTTGTTGTTGTTGCTGTTATGTCATGTTGTTGTTGTTGTTATGTCTCTCCAAGTAAATTTGTTATAATAATTCTCCAATTCATGCACTTCTATGTTAGATACTATGGTAAATATCCTGGATGGTTTTCTATGTGTTCTTCCAATTGTCTCTTTTTTCTTTCTTTCTTTCTTTTTTTAAATTTCCCGTATGGATTTGATATACAAAATACTAAAACTCTCCTTGTTTTGCAATGTAATCACAATTGAAATGAGTAAAAGACAAATTCCAGATGAGTCCGTAAAGCTGTAAGGTATTTCCAAAGAGTGAAGGTGCTTTTCAGTTTATCCTAGTAAGTCAAACAAAATTTTTCATGCTTCCCAGAATCACTACTTACCATCATGCTTTATTTTCATTAATTTCTGAAAAGCTAGGTTTTGAGACCTACAATTTCTTCCTGGGTGAATCTGCTCCCACAGCAAGTGCGGCAAAGCTTTTGTGAAAAGCTGGGACTTGCTATTCTTTAGTGTCAGACCCCTCAACCCTGACAAACTTATATACAGAGATTAATAGTCTCTTACTTCTTTTACATACAGTTATATAGAATACTGCATTCTTTGAATAAACCTGAAAGTGAAACCTTCACTACAAATTGAGGTCTGTACTTGTTTCTGCTAATCATAACTGATGCACTTCCAAGATAGTTGTGCAGCTAGAGAATGCAACCAAACAGTACATCAGATAATTCATTTTGGCCTCAAGGATGTGTTTAAGTCTGCTCTTGAAAACAAGTACATGCTCATTGAAATACAGCATAACACATATACTAGGGCTTTTGGCAGGTCAATATCTCCTACAGAAAGATGGCAGAGCAGAAGGATTCACTTAATCTGAATAAATGTTTGCTCAGTACACGGTGCTGTTTTCCAAGTGGGAATGTTCCATACCCTAAATTTCCTCTCATTCAGACTAATTCAAGTTCACACTATGGATTCTGCATTAAAACAATTACTAATTAGATATTTGCAAACTCTTCAATATTACGTTTAGTCTTCTGGACTAAGACTTCTGAGAGTCCCAGTACAGCAGAGGAATTGAAAGCTAGCTGCTCTGGAGAACTTCAGAAGTATTTTCCAAGGATTCATCTGCTTTCACATATGCAGAGGACTTCGTAGGAGAGCAAGACTTTATAAGTATAAAGATTGGCAAACTTATTGTAACAATGATGATCAGTTTTTGTCTTTCCTTTATAATTGCAAGCAGTTTTCATGCCTTCCATTTCTAACTAAAACAATAGAATCAGATCTTTCATTAAGATCAGTCATGCACTCATAGCATATGACAAAGACAAGGATGACAAACAAAGATACAGATCTTTTGGAAGTTTTAAGAGGAGATGGTTCCTTTTTTATTCCTCCATGCTGTCTCCTCGCCCCAGATAGTACATTACTGAGGAGAACCATTCCCTTATGTAGTTGTTGCTGCACAATTATACTGTGTTCACCAGAATCCAGATCTGAGATGATATCTTGTTTTTCACTCACATTTCTGTTTTTTTTCCTCTTAGCCTTTATATTTTTTCCTAAGCAGATAATGAAAGAAAAATTCCTCAAATGGAAATTTGAAACCCAAATTATATTTGCAAATAAAACAATACCTTCTCCTTATTTTCCTTTTTTTTTTTTTCTGTGTGTATGTGTCTGCTTTATGTATACAGACAAGTTATCGTAACTACTGACCTCCAAAGTAGATTATTTTCATAGAATTTTGTCTGATTATGGGAAGAAGCAGGTTGTCTCTAGTTGTTCCCTGTCTGAGTCACCTTGGTTAACCAAAGTATTTAGTCTCCTGAATCCCATTAGAAGGGAGACTTACTTCAGTAAGCAAAGCAGCATATGTTCAGTGTATGCTTTATAGCGCTCATGGGATCTATGTTATAATAAAATTATAACAAACAGTCCCCTAGATTCCACATTTCCTATGGATCTTATCTATAAAATCTAAATTTCTTGATAAAACAGAGTGAAAATATTTATTGCTTCTAAACATAGGGCTTATTTTAGCGTTAAACCTCATACTCTAGATGTACTTCTGGGTGTTTTAACAAAATCTACAGGATGGAAAGAGTTATTGGCACAGGTGGCTGGAAAAAGACAACTATGTCTGTCAAAGATTAGTCAGTAGTTCAAATTACATTGCACCTAGTTTTAGTTCTCACTGTCTTATGACAGCTATAAAGTCAATATTGGCACAGCACGGATACTTTAAAACTAATGTGAGCTCTTGTGTGGATAAAGAATCACTAAAATATTCTCAATTAAAAAGAATTACTTCTGTTCCATTGTGAATTGTCACAGGGCTTTGTGAAGTTACTGAATAAATCTACTAACTACTCAAACAAAATGAAGTTATATTTGTAGGAGAGTTGAAGATGAGAAGCAGATACTTACAGGAAAAAAGGGATTTCCGTGTTCCAAAGTAGAAAATGTGATGACCGACAGTAGAATCATATCATAGAATCATATAACTAAACTGTTACCAAAAAGAAGTAAAAAATTATATATAAATTATGTCTTTCTTTTTTTTCAAACAACAATTATACAAAGCCATTAACACTGTTTTCTATTTATTTGCCATTATATTTATTCCACTAGAAAAAAGTTATTTCTTAGGCCTCTATTGGCTTCAGATACCAAACCCTATCATTTCACAGATGCATCTCTTTTTTAAACAGTCCCTGCTGTGACGAGCTTCATCTACAACACTCAAGTAACTACAGAAAAGCCAGATTCTAGTCTGGAAGTGTTTATACATGAGAAGATTCAGCATCTAACTCTCTGTCATGTGATATTGTCAAGTTAGGAAACTTGATCATTCTTATTGTATTCACTTGTGGTCCCAGTTTTGTTTCTTCCCTTTAATCATAATGTTTATAAAGCAGTGAAGAAACTCATCAAAATTGATTAGTATTTTTGCCATGGTAATACAATCTTTTTGAAAAATTAAACAATATAAATTAACTGAAGGCTACTATTGGAAAATTAGTAGTTATACATTTCTGAGTATTTGCCTTATACATTTATAATTTATTTCTCACTCTTGTGTGAGTGCACCGTGGCCAGGAATTAACATAATTTATATTAATTATTTGCTGCTCTGATGTGTAAATCAAATAATAGTTGTTCTATTTTTCTTGCTATTGTTGTTTTAATAACTGTATTTTTATTGGCTTATTTACCTTAAATTATACAAGGATTGCTCCAGAGTAATGCCTTCTATTTTATTACGCTGGCCCATGATGTCATTGGCAGATATCAGTGGTATGGCAGTAGACATAGAACCTTCCCAGCAGTACTCTATTACATTTTGTTGCCATGTGACAGATGACAGCAAAAGGGCAGCTGGACAGAGTGGAAGTGTATATGAAGCAAAAGTGTGGAATTGAATTACTCCATGCAGAAAAAAATCCACCTATGGACATTCATTGACATTTGCTGAACGTTTATGTTGACCAGCCAGAGGATGCTAGCACAGTGAGGTGGTGTGTGGCGTGTTTTAGTGATGTGAAAAATAAAGGACATTCTGGATGGCCATGCACAGCTGACATACCACAAAAGAGAACATCTTGATCAACTCAAGCATGCAAATAGGCAGATTTCAACCAAGGAACTCTGGTTGTAACCAGATACAGAGCTGAATATTGGCTTGAATGCACTGTAAACAATGATAGCAACAATGGAATATCACAAAGTTTGCATTAGGTGGGTCTCACAAATTCTCACACAGGAACAGAAGGAACACCATATGCAAGTTTGTCTGAACCCACTGAACCAACCCAGGGCCTGAGAAGAAGACAGCCTTTCTCCTGCAATAAAATAATGCCAGGCCCCGTACCAGTTTGAAGGCTGTGGAGCACATTGTCAATTCGGGCTGGGTCATCCTACCACACCTGTCATGTATTCCGGATTTACAGCCTCCTGACTTCCACCTGTTGAAGGTAGTGAGAGATGGACTGCATGGGCAACATTCGCCTGGCAACAACACTGTCATAGTATCTGTGAAACAGTGTGTAACCTTCAGTGATAGTCACTTTTCCATGTACTGCTCTCTGAGTCATGGTTAAACAGGAGACATTACATTCAAAGCAATATACATATTTCTTGCTGCAGGTTATAGCAGATTTATATAACTGTCCAGGAGAAAAAAAGTATTTTGTATACTCTGTACTTACTTGGAAGAGCACCTTCTTATATATCTGTACCGAAATGATCTCAGCATGTACTCCTTATTTTGTTACGATTGTTTTCTGATTCTTTACAGATTGTTCCTAAATCTGGACTATAGGATTTCCAAATGTTAACTTGGTGAACTTTGTCTGCTTGACAGATTAATTTAATTTGTCTTTTTCGGTGGCCTTTTGACTTGCAGTCATCTGCATTCTCTCCATGCTTTATTTCATTTTTTTTAACTGGAAAGCACTTTGGAATGTTTGTCATTCTAAGAACAACATAAATATTAATGTATTGATAGTATTAGAGCTTTTTGAGCCTATTTTTTATTTCATGAGTTTTAGGAGCTACAAAATCTACTGACTATGCAGAAAATATAGTGTAATGGCCTTTCTGAAATACACTGAATGAGATAAAACATATGAATTATTAATATCATTGAAGTCAGTGCTTTCTACCTTATAGACAAATTTTCTGTGCCAATCTGAGATTTTCTTTCTAACACTGTTGCAGAGTTTATGTCTGAGCATATGCTCCTTGTTACATCCTAAAAATAGTGGTATGAATACATTTTATATGCAGTGTTGTCATTTAGGATGCACTTTGAACTTCCCAAAACTACAGGGAACATGGAGGGAGGCATTCATATGGGACTACAATTCCTCCTAGCAAGCACCCTATACCATAGAAGGGCAACTTCAGACTCCGACAGAGACAAGGGGTGCATACTTCACAGATGTCCTGAATCATTTTATTCCTCTTTATTTTCTGTGACTTGTTGATTTTATTGATTTACTTTTTTTAAGGGATATTCTGCCATTTGGGCTCAGAAACTATACTATAATCTCTGAGTCTCATTTATCGCAACACGGGAGGGAAGCCATCAGAATCTGTTCATCTGCAGCAAAGCATCTAATACAAACTAATGAAAATAAATGGAGCTCCACATAAAGTCTACTCTCACATCTTAACTCATGCAGCTGTTTTCAAAATCATGACTGTTTCTCTGTAAGTACTCTGACTCTTAGATCATGAGCTAAGATAAGCTTTCCTATAAAAAATCAAACTCCTAGGGCTAATGTTCCATATTGAAGACAGGTTGCAGAATTGCAGGTTTGGTTCTGTTCTCCACTGGTTCAGCTGCAGCCAACTATACCCACTTTTTCAGTGCCTCTGTTTCTTGAACCTTGCTCTCTGCCCTACTGCCTCAGGGAATGTCTTTTACAACAGTCTCTCACAAGCTTTACTTTCTCTTCCACACTTTGGTATGTCTGATCAAGGCAGAATACACCCAGCATGCTCATGCATAGCATTTTTACATATCCACCTGCACTCACAATCATGGTCAAAACTTACAAAAACAACACAAAAACTGGATAACCAAATAGAAACCAGGTTATTTAATTTGTTGACCTTCAGAATGTAGAGTAAAATTCATCTCCTAACTGATACTGATACCATAAGTGATACTGGGATTAATCTGACTGCAATAGTCTATTTATATTTTAATCTCTAAACATTCTCTTAAAATTTGTTAAGTACTTTTTGAGCACTTGTTTTTGAACTCAATAAATAGATATATACCTCTAACTCCCTTCAGGGTCAGAATATGACCTACCTCTGAGTCAAAGCTGCATCACTATTGTGTAGAACCTGAGACAAATGGCAAGAAGTGTACAGCAGGATGGGAAACCTAAGAAGTAGAATTATACAATTACTTCTCTACTTCTCTTGTTTATTTTAAATAGAAAACAAATGATGTCAGGAAGGCAAAGAACCTGGAAAACTGCAGATATTTTGTATATTTAAAATACAAAACATCTTTATTTTTAATTTTTCATGGAATCAGGTAGCTGGGCACAGCAATGAAATCAACCTTTCTTTTTTTCAGTTGTTGTGCTTGTTTATTTGTTATAATGCCCAAAGCTGGAAGCCAGCTGCAGCCTGGCTTTCAAAGCTTCCTTCGATCATGACTGGTATTTTATTCATTCTAGAAAAAAAACTGGATGGCTAGTTAAGCAGTGGAACTGTTGTGATCTAGGTTTTTTTATCTGAAAGTTCTTTATGGGGGAAAAAAGTTAAAAACATAAAATCTCCCATTTCCTCCCCTCCCCCAAACCTCACCCCCACTTACACACACACACACTGTAGTCCTCAAACTATTCATCTATAAATTACAGAATCTTAGAATTATAGAATGGTTAGGGTTGGAAGTGACCTTTAAGATCAACTAGTTCCAACCCCCTGCTACAGGCAGGGACACCTCCCTCTAGACCAGGTTGCTCACAGCTCCATCCAGCCTGGCCTTGAGTGCTTCCAGGGAGGGGACATCCACAGCCTCTCTGGGCAACTTGTTCCAGTGTCACCAGTCTCACAGGAAAGAATTTCTTCCTAATATCTAGTCTAAATCTACCCTCTTCCAGTATAAAGACTTTTCTCATCATCCTGTCACTACCTGCCCTTATAAAAAGTTCCTCTCCAGCTTTCCTGTAGGCCCCGTTTCAGGTAATGGAAAATTACTGTATGGTCCCTCTTCAGGATTCTCTTCTCCCAGCTGCAGAGGCCCAGCTCTCTCAGCCTGTCCTCATAGGGGAGTTTTTCCAGCTCTCTGATCATCTTCATGGCCATCCTCTGGACCTGCTCCAGCAGCTCCATGTTCTTCTTGTGTTGAGGCCCCACAACTGGACACAGTACTCCAGGTAGAGTCTTATGAAAGCAGAGCAGAGGGGCAGAATCACCTCCCTCTACCTGCTGGTCACACTTCTCTTGATGCAATCCAGGATATGGTTGGCCTTCTGGGCAGAAAGCACACATTGCCAGCTCAGGTTGAGTCTTTCATCAACCAACACACCAAATCCTTCTTCTCAGGGCTGCTCTCAAGCCATTCTCCACACATATCTGTGGTCGGGATTGCCCCAGTGCAGGTGCAGAACATTGCACTTGGCCTTGATGAACTTCCCGAGTTTGGCATGGCCCCACCTCTCAAACCTGTCAAGGTCCCTCTGGATGGCATTCCTTCCCTCTAGCATGTCAGCTGCTCCACTCAGCTTGGTGCCATCTGCAAAGATGCTGAGGGTGCACTTGATTCCACTGTCCATGTCACCTACAAAGATGTTAAATAACACCAGTCCCAACACTGATCCCTGAGGAACACCACTTGTCACTGCCACTCATAAAACTATGTTTTGACAACGTTTAGAGCATGTGCAAAATATTACATCTGATGGTCAAACCTATGTGGAGGTTTATTTGTTTTACTTCCTCTCTTTCTCTCCCTTTCTCTCTCTCTTTTTATTTCTGAGTTGCTAGCAAATTAATGGAATAGACCTTATGTGATGAGAAATGCACAAAAGATACCCAGTTATAGAAAAGTCCGTATTTATCTACTTTCTAATAAAAGAGTGTTAACTTTGTTAAGTGTTACCTTTAATCTGAGTTATCTGTGATGGAGTTGACAGACAGGAAATATTTTGCGTTTGTATGTTGCCTTAAAAGAAGTGTCTTTTTAGGAATCTTTACAGGACATAAATTTCAAATCCAGAACCTGAAATACTTTGTGATTTAACATGGAACATATCCTAATAACTGAAGGTTAGAAGCAATCCAGACACTAAAACATCCCTTGTCTGTGCAAAAGCACTAAATCATGTTCCCATAAATCCTGTTTTTAGGACAACAACACAACTTTTTACTGTGAAGTTGTTTTCACTGAGTATATCTTGATTTCTCTCTGTTTCAAACATTCAGAGAATCTATAATGAGTTGAATCTCAACAAGAAAGTTGAGTAAAGATGATGAATGATCTTTAGATTTCTCATTTTTCTACCAAATTTTACGAACTTTTTAATTGAGATTATTAATAGACTTTTTATTGAAGATAATTTGTAAGTTATGATGACATTTTTCTTACTTCCTCTTGAACTTTCACTATGAATACAATTGAAGTGGTTACATCAGTGTTTCACTAGTTTTTCTGCCAACTGCATTAATTTCATCCCACTGTTCTAGAACTTTCTAAGCTCAAATTTTCTGACATTGTTACCTAGAAATAAAGCCCTTTGTCTCAAAATTAAAACCACATTGCTCCTTCACTTGTTTTGGAAGAGAAGAAAGCGTTAGTACTTAGTTTGTCAGGGAAACTGTGCAGTGGTACATACGCATTGTGGGCAGTACTTGGTGTGGGTGGTACTTGGGCTCAGGTGGGTGGTAGTTATAGGGGGTGGTTCTGGGTGGTACTTGGATGGGTCACGGGTTCACGGGGCGGTTGTGTGTCACGGTGTATAGGTAGTTGTGGTGCAGCATTAAATGGGCACTTGAGCTGTACCCTCATGGCGTGTGTCTCTCTTGACCCTGTGCCAGGTAGGGTGCAGATGAGAGGGGGCTGATAGGGTGTTGTTAGCTGGGCTGGAATTGCATGGAGGTTAGCAACACGCATGGTGTATCCCAAGATTTATTCTCAGGTCTTGTGCTCACTCATGACACACATGCAGATCCTGTAGGCTAATTCCAGAGAAAATACAGACAAGTATTACTGGTAATACTGGTTTCTCACAGATTTTCATGCCATATGGTGCTGCTGTACTACTGCTCATACTTCTTTACTTCCAATAGCTTCAGGTTTGACAGAGGTTATTTTTCCTTTTCATCATTTTTATATTGTCTTGAGAAGTAAAAATGCTGTCTTTTCTTCGTCATTCAAGATGTATTATCCATTTAATTAAATGAAGTGTTCACAATCTGACCTTTTTCCCAAATTCTTGTCGGTACAGACAACAATTTCAATCTCATTTGGATGGTTGGAGAGAAACATTTAATTGTGCGGAATGTTACTTTGGGGTGTAAGAGAGAATACTGAGAAGAAGTTAAGTTGGGAAATAAATACATCAAGAGGAGAAATATGAGACTAATGAGCTGAAAGGCTAGGGAGGGTGGACAAATCTCTATCTGCCTATCTGCGGTTAGGCAGAGACAGAAATTGGAAAATATACTGGTGATGAAAGGTAGTGGAAGCCCATCAGTTGTACACAGATGTGGATTTGACTTAATTTTTTTGTTGTGCTCTTGACCATTTATTACGATAATTGCTTTGTAGAAAGAAACCAAAATAGTGGGGTCCGCTGTCATTTGCCTATAGAAATTCTAGTATATCTCCACTATTGGAGTGTACATGTCCAACTCCAGCACTCCACAGGGAGTATACAACTGTGGCCTACCACCTTAGCATTGCAAATTGTTTTTGTTTTTGTTTTTGTTTCTCCTAGAGCTGATCTAGACAGGAGTAATTGTGAGAACGAAGTTTTGCCTGATGCGTAAAACTGTTGTGGAAATACTTTGCTAAGAATTTTTTAGTCCTCTCTAAACAGCCTGCATAAGACTTTACAATAATTTTGCTTTTCTTTAGAAAATATTGACTCTAAAGACTGTAAGAATTAATGCCAGCAGCACATTGCAGGGATACTTCATTCTACACTGATGAGTGTTGGATGATCAGACATTCTAGAAGGATAGGATGCTATTTTCTCAAAAAACATAATGCTTACTTTTTCTGAAGCGGAACGAGCAGGGCTGAGCAGTGGGTCAAATTGCATTCTCACTACCTGTATTGGCCTTGTGCTTGACCACCGAAACAGATTTCACCTGAAATGCTCTGCCTTGCATCAATAAGTGATAAGTTGGACTTCTTTTTCCAGATAAATGCTTCTCTTGTGTAGTTTTGCACAATGTTCAAGTACTAGCCTTATTAAAATCTGAATGGTGGAGAGTTGTGGGGACAAAGGTGTGAGAATAAGGTTTCCCAAGTTTTGGAATGAAACTACATGAAATTAACAGAACTTCAGATTAATTGAAAACACTAGATTATGTGCAGTGTCAAATTTGAGAAGTACAACCTGTTCTGCCTTTTTGGTAGAGCCTTTTGTACTGTACTTCCTGGAGAAATAGCAAAAAAATGAAGTAGTGTATACCCTTATTAACATTCTTGTTGCAGTACAAAGACTTCTAGGATTGAGGCCAAGATAATTACACATGTGTAATTTTGTCTTTCAAGAGCTGCTCTCAGTTCTAGCACAAATGTCAGCAAAGTTTATTTTCTTTCAAAACAGAATTTGTCTTCTAGCAGAGGACTTATAGAGTTCGGTGTTGGTAGCTGTGAGACAGGAGGCTCTGTAGATCTCTAGGGTCTTTGATTCTTGCTGTGTGCCAAATGCTTTTGAAAGAAGCAAAGTTTCTACGTCACTCAACAATCTGAAACTGATGCCAAGAGTAGTGGCAAAACAATCAGCCAGTAAAATAACCCTCACCCAGGTTCTGTCTTTTCATTCAACTGCTGGCTGCTATTTAAGAAGATCTTTTCAAAGAATTCCTCAAGGAACTCTAAAGCAATACTTAAATATATCTTTTTCCACTTGCAAATGACTATGGAGCACGATGTAGAATTTTCCCACATCATTATATGTTCAACTTCTCATTCAATTTCATTGAAAAAGCAATACTTCTGAACTTCACATAAAGATTTTCAGATAAATGTTTCCCATCAGACATAACTGATTTCCTTATAACTATCTTGACCTAATCTTTATGCTTCTTGATTATGCCTTTAGGAATTCTCTATAGGACAATATTTCAAGTGAAGGTCAGTTCAACAGCATTAGATATTTTATTTTTAAATATATGATTGGAATGGTAAACTATTTAATAACAGGAGTATAGTCCTCTGCAGCGTGGCTTTTCTAAGAGGCATTATGGAGTCTGACTTTGTTCTTCTCAAAATAATCTAAATTATGAACTACCTGTATTCATAGTGCTCTCTAAATATGTATTTCTGAATCTGTGAATATCTATCTACTTATACACACGCATACACAGTCCTACAGTCTTCTATGGGAAGCCATGTATAAAAAATGACCTTAATTTGTCCTCCTCCAATCAATTTATATTGTCATATACATAATAATGAATTGTAGAGTTATTTGGCTTTATCTTCAGCATATGTATACTGCAATGGTCTCAGTAATGGCAAGCTGGGGATGTAAACCATTGTAGATAGATGTGTATGCTCTGTATAGTTATGTATGATGCATTGTGCAAAGACATACTAGAGATGTAGTGATGCTGTGCATATTAAAGTCACTGTGCCTGGAAAAAAATAGACTGGGAAAAGGGTACAGATAAAATGTGGTCTTGCTGGAAATGAAGAAATTAATTTGATGGATTGTATGCAGGGCACTACCAGGGCATATTATAAAATGTACTCCGAGGTTTTGAAATGGGCAAAATTTATAAAGGAAATGATAATTGCTAAACAACTGCAAACTTTTCTAATGCATCTTCCAATAAATCTGCATAACAATGCAGTAGGGAAATAGATTATTCTGAATAAATTTAATGAATTTTACAAATGGTTGTATTTAGATGTGCTATAATACAAAGATATCCCAGTCTGTCTGAACAAGAGGGAATGTCACATTTTTTTCAATTAAAAAAAATATGCTTTTACTATTGTTCTGTTGCTTAGCTCAGTACCATCTGATAGGAATACATCATACTCCCAGATTATTTTGTTCTTTCTGCATTCTATTTTTTCCTATTCTATTTAATTTTATTGAAGTATAACTCCTTCAGCTTTATTTTATGACTACTTACCCCAACTTTAGCAATGAAACAATCAATACTGCCCTCTGAAAAAATGCATTTTCTTAAAGATATGTATATGCATGGAGATTTTTTAAACATTGTCTTCACACTGTGTTTTTTTTTTTTACAAGATTAATCTATGCTCATGAGGCAGAAATGAAAATGAAAAGAGATCCTGGCATTTGTCAACACGTCTTGGTTTTTGAATAAAGGTTATTTGACACTGTTTAGGGCCACTGAATTATTGCAGATTATATGAAATTTACTTCTGCATGAGTTCTGATCCTACAACAGTGTAATACCCTGGCTGTACTTTGCAAATGCATAGAGGAAGGTTCATAACTTATGTGAGAAGGTCAGGATCAAAGATTTAGGATGGTAAGAATCCAAAATGAAATTGGGTCTCAAATGTATAAACACATGCACATATATCCCTTGCCTGTGCAGTCCAGCTTGTCGTAAATAACTGCAGGCCTGTTCCGTTTAGAAACCCTCCAATCCCTTGTTGTGTTTTTTGCTCTACAGCATTTAGTTCCCTGAAAGGGTAGAGAAAAATATCAGAGTAGACAATGAGAAGTGTGGAAATTATATAAAGATATGGAAAGATATAATACCAAGGAAAGTGGAAGAATATTATAGTATGGAGGTACAGGTGACAATACAAATCACAAATGGTAATCTTAGTATTTTAAAAGTTTTCTTATTTCTGCTAATAATTTTGTATGCAATCTTCAGTAAAATATAAAAGATCATAGAAGTCACTGGAAGCCTGTGAGGCTGCATTGAATGCTCTGAAGCCAGTAAAATTTGGTTCTATTAGGTTAAATGTTAGAAGTAAATGCTAGAGCTGAGAGTATGGATCAGAAGGTCAGTAATTAGAAGTCAGGAGAGAGCCTGTTTAAGAAAAAAGAGGAAGCAAGTCTTTGAGTATTTCAGATAATCAGCAACTTGGCCAAGATTCATGGAACCTGTAGAAAACTAAAATGTACTTGCAATTACAGATTTGATAAGATATAGAACCTGCTTGCTTTGTCACCCCACTGTTAGATGAGCTGTACAGAATTTTGCTACTTTGAGATAGAAGCAAATAGCAAGAACTGTATGAATTCCTTCACAAACAGCCAAAGATTTTTAGTAGTAGGACATTCTAAGCCTGATATCTGCAGAATGAAAGCAAAACATAACATTGCTCTACTAAATTCCACTCTTGGTAGAAATCTAAATTAAGAAAACCAAGCTGGCAAAAAAAAAAAAAAAAAAAAAAAAAAAAAACCAGCACCTGTCACTGTTGTAAGAACTTTCCATGACAGAAATTTTCACCTTATTTTTGTGTCATCAGCACTGATAGAGTGTTTCTGTTCACAACCAAAGGCACATGCTGCACGGACTTCAAATACCACTTTCTGATTGTGTATTGCTTAGCTTCAGCCAACTGCATTAACAATTCTTTTGAAGTAATTGCTTTTGCTCAACAGAGCTCCTTTTTGGATAGGACTCATACAGTTTTGCAAGGTTTAGAATTTGTACCAAATATTAAGTCATGGAACTGCATGTTGGCCTAGTAAGGGAATTGAGACAGACTTACAGAACATCTGAAACTGCTTACTTGGAACTTCTTCATAAGTTTATTGTTCCTTTTCAGGATGTGCTGCTCACAATGCCTGGGTCTGAAACAAGAGAGTTGGTACTGCTATAGATTTTCTCTATACTTGTAACACGAAACTCTTATGGAGGTGCTTAAAGGAAGGGAGAAGATAGGGAAGACTTTTGTCTCATAGACAAGAGAATTCAAACAAAATACCTTCCATAAATTATCTTCTTAAAACTGTTGTCATAATGCAGTTATGCAGATGAGGAGCCACAATCCTATTGCTGATGCATATACATACTGGATCAGAGAGGTATTAAAAGAACATTCATTCCCTCCTGCACTTCCCCCCTCCCACCATCCTCCCAAACACACAAAGCCATACAGATGAATTCAGGGAATGTGAAAGAGCATGAGAAATTCCCATTGGAACTATTCCCAATACACTGCATAAATAAAAGATGGAGAAGTTTTGGGGTTTGTTTTTTCGCCTCCATTTTGCATAGTATGCTGAGTGTGGGGAGTGGAGCATTTCTGAGGCAGTCAGCAACATCTCTTCTTTCCTTATTTCTGTCTTGTCTCCCCTTTCAGACCCACCAGCTTTCTCTCCTCTCACTCTTCCACAAAAGACTTCCAGCAGAGAGCAGCTGGTGCCTCGTTTTGGCTGCTTTCCCCAGACTCTGGGGGCTTTCAATGGAAATCAATGGTTGCTTATTTTCCCTTGTACTGTGTTTTTCATGTGTGGACTGACATGTCCTCAACCACAGTGACCCATTCTGCTGAGCTTTTTCCATTCAGATGTGCCTCTTTACAAATAGCGGAAATTAGTAGAGGGCTAGTGTCAAACCGCTTGTCACATCTTGTTTTCAATCTGTTTAAATCAGGTTTATAGTGTCCTATTCAGAAGCCTAGACTGCTTTTGAGCGCACACAATGCATTTCAGGCGTTCCATGAGGCGATAAATACAGAACTCCACATTGCTATTAAAAAATAATCAAAACGATTAGTCTTTTGAAATTTTTGAAGTAACTTATTTGCTGGGAATTTGTTGTCTTAATTGTGCTGCATCACTTGTTCATAGGTATTCATCTCCATCAGATGTAAAATCTTTCCTAGTTGATCTGTCAGTGTTGCAGTCGTATCGTGAATAAGTTCTCCTATTGATTTAGCAGTAATGAATGAATGAGTGAGTGAATGAATAATCAAAGAATTTCTAGAAGGGATGCAGTAAGCCTGAGCCACAGGTATTCTCTTAGGCTCATAGAGGCATCTGTAAAATACAGTTTTGTTTTATATCTCCATCTAATGGGCAGTCATGTTAGAAGATCAATGAGGAAGAATACAGCTAGAGTTACACTAAATTTTATGTGTTAATTTAGAATGAGGGAGGAATTTTTCTAAAGTGTTTGTAACCTTGAAAATTTATGGAAATATAAGTTTTCACAAAATAAGGATTCTATTGTTTTTCAACTTGGCAATATGCTAAATGACATCTTACTATCTTGCATAAGTGTGAAGACAACTCTAGCAAGCATTAAGAAATCTTAAAAAGAGACTATAATTTTACCTCAACTCAATTTTGAATGTCTTCGTACTTGCCAAGTATATAATCCTTGATGAGTACAAATGCTTTGTGTGTTCAATGGTGTTTGGTTGCCAAACAATAAAGCTACTGAAATAACGTATGCAAATGTTTTACACTATTTTTTAAGAACATTCAGAGGTTTAGGACTACTGCTACAAACACTACTCACTGCATGGTCCAAGGCAACTGCTGCTATGTGCTTTTGGGAACTTTCAATATATTACCTTAGGAACAGTTGTTTGAATTTCAATATATGTTTATTCGAATGCATGACTTTCCCTTTTCTTTAAAAAGATGATAACATGAAAATCAAAAGGTAGTAGTAGTGCCCTCCAAAATCTCAGTGCAGTAATTAGAGGAAAGCTCAAAAAATATTAAATATTTTCTAAAGCACAGTGCCCTAAACTGTTGAGAATTCTTCTGCAATTTCCAGTATTCATTGACCATCAAGCTGGTAGAAAAAAAAAAAACTGACTGCAAGGAGTAAATACCACTAAGAAGTTCTTTCTGTTAAATGATCTTCAGAAGTTAATACAACCAGCAGTGGCCTGGAAGATGATCTTAGAGCTCTTCAGCTGTGGAGACATTAGGATAGCAATTTCCTGTGAACAGAATTCTTACTCCGTGTATGCATGCCTATTATATTTGTTCTGAGCACAGAAATTGCACAGTGAGCTATCTCTTCTCCTTTCCCAGAAGAAACTGCTTTTGCAGGTCTGAAAGTTACAGAGAAAACGTTAGTTGGGAAAGATGTATTTACCAGTACTGGCTTTAAAATGTCTCATTAAAAGTCATCTTAAAAGATCATTAAAATGACCTTGACAATCTGGTAGGTTAACTATGGACTAGAGAACAAAACAAATACCACACAGCTTAGAGGAGGAGACAGAAATTTTTAAATATCTTCTGAGGTCAGTTGTTATCTCATCTCCCAAGTCTCCTGTATAAGTGTAATGGCCAAACTCCATTAATCAGTGGTCTGACTTATATTTAGAAAAGCTTTTCTCATGCTTTCCATACATGACATTTTAAATTACAGCCTGAATTCATCAAGACCACTCCATTGTTTCAGATGAACTAGATACAAAGCCAAGAACTAACATATCACATCTTTCAAATGTATGTTGATATATATATTCACATATATTCACACGGATATTCGATCCCAGAGTTTAGTATAATGTCTCCACTTAATTTTCCTATTATAATTTTCAGTAGGACTCAAAAAGCTCATTTTATTCTTTACATTTTAATAAGTGTTTACTATTTCTTACTTTGACTGTGGACCAAAATGTGAAAATTTGATCTCTCATTCTGGCAGATTGGCCATAGAAGTTTAGAAATTGGAATTCTATGCAACAAAATTGGCTTTTAAAATGAAAATTCTCCCCTTTTCTGAATACTTACATTCTTGCATTCTTTGTACAGCTATAAATTCACTTTTGGCAATTGTTGCCAAATTTTGAGAACATCTATATTTCGATTTTGAGCAGAATTTAGCTTTTTTCACTGTTTTTTAACAAATCTCTTTTAATTACTTATTCCAAGATATTTTTATATGTATATATGTATGCATATATATATGTTACTTATCCCAGGAGCATGGTGAACGAAGTGGGCAAACAGTGTATGGTAGGTCAGTAAGAGCATGGGTTGGCAGTTCATGCAGGCAGGGTGATGGGGTGGTCAGAGTATCTCCACACCTGGGAGGCCAACTCACCGTCAGCTTCTTCCATGACAACAAATCTAGCCATAGTCTCCATTAGGCACAATGCTCTTGCCAAAAAGACTGTGGCTACACAGACTGAGCCTGCCCAGAATTGCAGCAGTTGAAAAAGGTAGGGAGTGCCTGAGCCTGCTGCTGCCATTAAAGGATGAAAGAGATACCACCTCTGTGAGGTGTGAGTGGGTGGACAATCTGCTCAGTGTGGTAGCAGAGCTCAAGGAGGAGGTGAAGAGATTAAGGACCATCGGGGAATGTGAGCTGGAGGTAGGCCAGTGAAGTAATTCCCTGACATATCTATAAGAAAGGCACTGGAGTGATACACCCCAATTAATGCTGGACCCCCTGCCATGCCACCACAGAGCAGAGGGAGGAGGCTTAAGAGATGGACATGAATGGAAACAGACCTCTGCTCAATGACACAGGAAAACTCCGTACCTATCTACCTCACCTTCCCAGGTGCCCTTTAGCAATAGGTTTGAGGCTTTGGAACTTGTAGGAGAGGTAACTGAGGAAGCAGTAGAAGGTCCATCAAGAATATTGTCTAGAGTGAGGCAGTCAACTCTGTGCCTCAGGACTGCCTTCATCAAGAAGGAAAAAATGGTAACTGTCATGACATTATGATGTGGAATACTGATAGCAAAAATCACCAAACCATTACAGTGACTCAATTCTGAGGGGAACAGAGGGCCACATATATTAGACCCTATGAGAAAGTGTGCTTCTTCCCCAGAGTCTGCATCAGTGACAGTACCAGAAAACTTCCTAGCCTGGTTTGCCCTTCTGATTCTTTACTAATAGTTCAGGCTAGCAGCAATGAGATTGCTGAAAGATGACTTAGGGCTATCAAAAGGGACTTCAAGGGATTAAGTTGTGAGTGGATGGAACGGAAGTAGAGGTAGTGTTCTCCATCCCCTCAGTGGTAGGGAGGGATATTGAGAGGATCAGGAAAATACATCTGATAAACACATGTCTGAGAGGCTGGTACGACTGTAGGAATTTTGGTTTTTTAGACCATGAGGCAATTTACTTGTCAGCTGGCCTGATGACTGAAGATGGGTCTTATCTGACTCAAAGAGGGAATCAGATCCTACCCTGCAGGAGCAGGCAAGGTTCATTCAGAAGGCTTTATAAACTAGATATACTGGAGAAAGGAGATGAAATGTTTGGTTTGCTTGAGATGAGCCTGGGGGAACAATGCCAGGGTTGGAGGTGAGGGCAGTGGCTAAGCTGAAGTGCATCTACACCTTGCATGCACAGGCAACAGGAGAAGCTGGAAACTATCCTGCAGCAGGCAAACTATTACTTAGTTGACAGTATTGAAACACAGTGAGATCACTCCCACAGATGGAGTGATGCAATGGATGGGTATAAGCTCTTCAGAAGAGTTTGACAAGGAAGGAGAGACAGTGGCCTGGCTCCTTATGGAAAGTGTTTCAATATCAAAGAGTTTGAGGATAGGAATTATAAGGTCAAGTCCCTCTGTGTAAGGATCAGAGGAAATCAGATTCCCTTATATATGCTGGAAGTGCAGTACAGCCCAGAGGAAGCAGTCTGGGAGGTTCCTGGAGTGTATGGAAGACAAGTTTCTGTCACAGCTTGTAAGTGAGCCTTGGAGGGGGGAGGCCTTACTAGACGTGCTGTTCATGAACAAAGAAGAACTGTGGGAGATGTGGAGATAAGGAGCTGTCCTATGCTGATTGACCATGAAATGTTAGAGTTCTCAATCCTTGGTGGAGCCAGGGGAAGATCAGCAAAACTGTTCCTTTGGACTTCTGGAGGGCAGAATTTGAACTGTTGAGGACACTGGCAGGGAGAGTCCCTTGGAAGCCAGTCATGAAGGGCTGGACACTCCTCAAGAAATAAATCTTAGAGGCACAGGCACAGACTGTCCCTTTGTGCCATAAGATAAGTCAGTGGGGAAGAAGACAAATATGGATGAATGGAGAGCTTTTGCTGAGACTCTGTGAGAAAAAAAATTTGTTTCCTGTGGAAGAAGAGATGGGCAACTCAGGGAGAAGTACAAGGAAGTTGGTAGCATATGCAGGGACAAAATCAGCAAGTTGAGCATAAGCTCAACTTAACTAGCATGATAAAGAACAACAAAATTTTAAGCAATTCTATGATTCTATGATTAAAAATGTTTTTAGAAATATATTAACAGTAAGGGAAGGGTTAAGGAGAATCTCCATCCTTTACTGGATGTGGCGGGGAGAGTGACCACTGATGATAAGAAAAAGGCTGATGTTCTCAATGCCTTCTTTACTTTTGTCTTTAATAGTCAGACCAATTATCCTCAGGGTACTCAGCCTCCTGGCATGGAAGAAAGCGGAAAGCAGAATAATGCCTCCACAATTTAGGTAGAAACACTTCGAGACCTGCTACTCCACCTGGACTGTTTCAAGTCCTTGGGGCCAGATAGGATAAACCTGAGGATGCTGAGGGAGATGATCAAGGTGAATGCCGAACTGCTTTCCACTATCTGTCAGGAATCCTGGTCAACCTGAAAGATCTCAGAAGACTGGAGACTAGCTAATGTGATGCCCATGCATAAGGAGGATGATAAGGAAGATCTGAGGAACTACAGGCCTGTTAGCCTGACCTCAGTGCCAGGGAAGATTATGGGGAAGATCATCTTAGGTGCAATCACACAGCATGTGCAGGACAACTGGGGGATCAGGATGAATGATGGATGAAGGAAAGGCTGTTGACATAGTCTGTCTAGACTTCAGCAGAGCCTTCAACAGTGTCTGCTGCACTATTCTCCTGGCAGACGACAAGAAGCTGACAGAACATGGCTTGGACAGGTATATGTTTTGCTGGTAAAGAAAACTGTCTGGGCCCAAAGATGGGCTAGTGGAGTTAAACCCAACTGGAGACCGGACACAAGTGGTGTTCCCCAGGGGTCAGTACTGGGACTTGTCCTGTTTCACTGATGATTTGGATGAAGGAATTAAGTGCACCCTCAGTAAGTTTGTAGACAACACCAAGTTATGGGGAAGATGTCAATCTGCCTGTGTCTCAGTTTGTCTCACTTCAGCGTAGTTTCATGATGGGAGTGAAGTGCCCGACAGATCCATACCCCAGGAAAGGCAGGGGAGGAAGGGCAAAATTAGGGAGGTGGGTCTAGACAAGTAAAACAGCAGCAGAGAGAAAAGGGAAATACGTAATTTACTATACATAATAGCAGTATGTGAGATAATAGAATATAATGCAGTATGATTGGAATTGAGGTTAATAAATCAAATAAAATGAGAGAGTGTTTCTGAAAACAAAGTCCTTACCCTAATGCTGTAGGTGAGATAACCAGGGAGCATAGAGAGCAAAGAGAGCAAAAGAGTCAATCTCTTGAGTCCCAGTCTATTTTATCTTTCCTCCAAACGGAAACCAGAAACAGAAAAATGAAGTCTTCTGGATTTATAGTTCATTTTTCTCTTCTGAGACCAAGAGATTGGAAATATCAACAACCCATGGAATTGCAGCATTAACTCTTTGACTCCCAGTGCAGTGCATGATGTTATGATAATAATACTGATGAAAAACCACAAAACCATGATAGCCTGAGCATAGTAAGGCCCTTCAGAGGGATCTGGACAGGCTAGATTGCTGAGCTGAGGCTAAAGGGATGAAGCTCAACAAGACCAAGTGTAGAGTCCCGCACTTTGGCCACAACAACCTCTTGCAAGGCTTGGGGCAGTGTGACTGGAAGACTGTTTGGACAGGATGATGTTCATAGAATCACAGAATCACAGAATTGTAGGGGTTGGAAGGGACCTCTAGAGATCATCGAGACCAACCCCCCTGCCAAAGCAGGTTCCCTACACCAGGTCGCACAGGTAGGCGTCCAGGCGAGACTTGAATATCTCCAGAGAAGGAGACTCCACAACCTCCCTGGGCAGCCTGTTCCAGTGCTCCGTCACCTCACCGTGAAGAAGTTCTTATGCACATTCGTGCGAAACTTCCTGTGCTGCAGCTGATGTCCGTTTCCCCTCGTCCTGTCTCCACGTACCACTGAAAAGAGACTGGCCTCACCGCTATGGCCACCACACCTCAGGTATTTATAAACCTGGATCAGGTCCCCTCTCAGTCGTCTTTTCTCAAGGCTAAACAGACCCAGTTCACTTAGCCTTTCTTCATAGGGGAGATGCTCCAGGCCCTTCACCATCTTTGTGGCCCTCCGCTGGACTCTTTCCAAGAGATCCCTGTCTTTTTTGTACTGGGAGCCCAGAACTGGACACACTATTCTAGATGAGGCCTTACCAGGGCAGAGTAGAGGGGGAGGATCATCTCCCTCGACCTGCTGGACACGCTCTTCTTAATGCACCCCAGAATGCCATTGGCCTTTTTGGCCACGAGGGCACACTGCTGGCTCATGGCCAACCTGTCGTCCACCAGGACGCCCAGGTCCCTCTCTGCGGAGCTCCTCTCTAGCAGCTCATCCCCCAGCCTATATTGGTGCATGCAATTATTCCTCCCTAGGTGTAAGACCCTACACTTGCTATGTTGGTGGACACTTGGCTGAACATGAGCCAGCAGTGTCCCGTTAGCATCCTGGTTTATAATAGAAATAGCATTGCCACCAGGAGCAGCAATGTGATCCTGCCCCTGTACTCGGCTCTGGTGAGGCTGCACCTCAAGTACTGTGTTTGGTTTTAAGACCTTCACTACAAAAAATACATCATGGCTCTACAGCATTTCCAGAAAAGGGCAGTGAAGCTGGTGAGGGATCTGGAACACAGGTCTTACAAGAAGCGACTCAGGTAACTGGAATTATTTAGTCTGGAGAAGAGGCTTAGAGGAGACATTATTGCTCTCCACAACTGTCTGAAAGGAGGTTGTGATGACAGGACCAGAGAAAATGCACCTTTGCTGCTTTATGTTGTACTAGGGGAGGTTCAGGATGGATATTAGAAAGAAATCTCTGAAAGTGTGATTAGGTGCTGGAATGAGCTGCTGAAGGAGATGGTAGTCACCAACTCCGGTGGTTTTCAAGAAGAGAGTAAATGTTGGTATAGCAAAAGGTTGGCAGAGGGACTAGATTATCTTAGTGGTCGTTTCCAATCATCATGATTTTATGTTTCTATTTCAAAAATAAAAGTGTATCCAATCAGAACAATTCATAATAATTCATAAAAGCATAGAATATAGAATCTTTTGAGTTGCAAGAGAGCCTTAAAGATCATATAGTCCAATTACCTTGCAATGAACAAGGATATTTATAGCTAGATCAGATTGCTCAGAGCCCCATCAAGCTTGAACTTGAATATCTGCAGGGATGGGGCTTCCACAACCTCTCTGGGCAACCTGTTCCATTGCCTTATTACCCTAACTGTAAAAAACTTTTTCATAATGTCCAATCTAAATCTCCCCTCTTTTAGTTTGAAACCATTTCCCCCTGTCCTATTGCCATAGACCCTGCTAAAGTGTCAGTCTCCTTCCTTCCTATAGCCTCCCTTTAGATATTGAAAGGCTGCCAGCAGGTTTCTGATGGCTCCCTGGAGCCTTCTCTTCTGCAGACTGAGCAGCCCCAGCTCTCTCACCTGTCCTCATAGGAGAGGTGCTCCAACCTTGGGATTATTTTTGTGGCCCTCCTCTGGACACACTCCAACAGGTGTGTGTTCCTCCTGTTGCAAGGACTCCATATCTAAATGCAGTACTCCAGGTGAGGTCTCAGCAGTGCAGAGTAGAGGGGCAAGTTCCAAGTGATCTTTTGGTGCAGTCCAGGATATGGTTGGTTTTCTGGGCTGCAAGGGCACCCTGCTGGATCATGTCCAGCTTTCCATCCACCAGAACCCCCAGGTCCTTTTTGACAGGGCTTTGCTCTATCCTTACATCTTGCTGGCTTGTGCTGTGTTGGATTGTCACAACCCAATATTCAGAATTCCATATTTTTCATTCAAAAGGGACACTTCCAATGATGTGTCATTCAAAATTTTCATCTGCAAATGAAATTTCTACACTTAGAAAGCAGTTGGCTAGTAAAATATGAAGTTGTGAAGTCAGTGTCTTGCTTTTCAGAGTCTGATTCTAGATAATCATGGAGTAACTGTCAGTATGATTATTGATGTTAATGGGAACCCTTTAAAACAGAAGTGAAGTCCACCTAACTACACAAACTCAAAAAAAGAAGAAGAAGAGAAAAAAAAGAGCTCTTTGAGAACTGTGAGAAATATACTGTCTTCTGTTGGTGCTTCTATAGATGATGCATGTGAGAAAACATCTTTAAGACTCCTGCATTAGACTCGTTCTTGAGCTTATCCAAATAATGTCCCAGGAAATCTAATCTAACACTGGTGAAGATAATCTGTCCTGTTATTTTTCCTTGTAGTTATGATTTTTGCACTTTCTTCTGGCATAAGAGACAAAATATGATGTTATACAATAACATGTGGTATAATATGTAATTACATACACTTATTGCTACTTAATTTAAATAAATTGAAATTATTTGAGCATATCCTTTGTGATGCCGGTGGTGATTTTGAACTTCAAGACAATGTGTGTAGTCTGACAAGCTTGCTCATGTATCTTTATTCTAAAAAAATGATCTGCAAACTAGGTTAGCAGTATATGAAACAGCCTGTTTTTAGTACTGAAAACTACTCTTCTCATTCTATGATGAACTGGCTCTCAATTTAGTGGCATCCCTAACATGAAGCAGCAGTGCCCCATAGCACTGATGAGCAATCCTTTGGGGGCTCTCAAACTGTCAAAAGCAGGATCAAAAACTGCTTTTGCTATTGTTGCTGTTGTTAGTTTTTCCTCTTTCTGTTTTGTCAGTATCATGGCATTAAGTCTTATTTATCTGCTTGTCCTGTGCTTCTTGGCCGTGCGTATTTCAAAGCAACTGAAAGTTTTTTTAATTAGCCCTTTGCATGCGCTGTAATAAATCCATCAGTTGTTAGATAGGTGCTGAGATACTCCTTTGTCAAAAAAATTCAAAACATTGATATAAAAGTCATCGTTTTAACAGAAAAGGAGAATCTTAGCAAAAGTCTTTGTCTGACTGTGAAATGCTTACCATGCAAGTCAGGCTTAAAGTGTCCTAGTTAGTATCTGACACTCAGAATCCTGAGTTTGGATTAGGGCTTGTTGCACTAATGGCAGGTCTAGAAAAGCTGTTGTTTCAAATACAACTCTTATTTCATATGCATGTGTATTTCATATGCAGCAGTATGCTGGCTTGGTGTCCTGCTGTGGAGTGCTCTATTACGCTGCAAAAACAATTTCAGTGAGTTATACTGTTTGGACAACAGAATTTATTGACCCATCTTCACAGGCACTGGTTGAAAAGAAAGCTAGATGGTGCAGTTACTTTGCCTTCTGTGGCAGCAATAAAAAAATGTGAGGGTGATGGATCCTTACCAACATATCTAATAACAGCTGAGAAAAACTCACCTACATATATTCCTTGAATTTTTTTAAAGGTTACAGGCTCAAAACTAGCAAAAATAGAGGACCACCATTGAAAGTGATTCTGATGTACAAATGTTATTTACGTGAACTAAGTATTGAAGAAATCATAGTAAGACCTACATCTAAAAACATTATCAGAAGTAGAACCACCAGGATTTCTATTCCTGATGGACCTAGTCATATCAAAATTCTGGCGAAGACTAGAAATGAAATAGCATCATGCATTCTTCTTTAGTTGAATTCTTTTGGGTTCTATTCCTTCAATGTTTATCAAAACACCACTTTTCAGCAGCTCTTCTGAGAATAGCAGCATTCAATTTTAGTTCACAAAGTTAGTGTGATACTGTTGGACTAGACCTGGGGCAGGAGGAGGGAAGGAGACTGGTAGACAAAATCCATCATCCAAGAGAGAGTAAAGACAAGTTTTTCATCTTATACTCCATAAGTATTTTTTCTGAAATGAAATTATATTTTTATTTCATAACTTTCATGGACCAGACAATGGAAGAAAGAAAATATAACATCAAAACAAATCATAGGTGCAGCTATTTCCTTCTTCTTTTAACAGTCACCTGAACTCTGGGATGTTCAGATGCTGACTCTTCTCTGTTAACTCCACAGAATATGTTTTGTTTGTTTGTTTGTTTGTTTGTTTTCTCAACATTTCTTTGAGGTAGCAATATTTGTGTATGAACTTATCTGCATGTTCATTTCCTGGACTGCAACCTCATATAAATATGCTTTGGGATTTTACCTAAAAAATTCTCTCTAATTTACAATTGCTATGGGTACCGCTTAAGAAATTTCCAAAAGCAAGATGCAAGTGAGAAACAGAGATATCCATTGTGCTAATTTCTGGATACAGTATTTAAATTATGAAGTAAAAATGTTTTTTTTTTCTCTCCTCTCCTCTCCTCTCCTCTCCTCTCCTCTCCTCTCCTCTCTCCCCTCCTCTCCTCTCCTCTCCTCTCCTCCTCTCCTCTCCTCTCCTCTCCTCTCCTCTCCTCTCCTCTCCTCTCCTCTCTCCTCCTCTCCTCTCCTCTCCTCTCTCTCTTTCCTCTCCCATTCTCTTCCCCTTCCCCTTCTTTTCTTTTACTTTCTTTGTTTGCTTTTATTTGCTTTCGATTTGTTTTTCTTTTGTTTTTCTTTGCTAAACAGTTTATCTTTCCAGTAAAGTAAATAATAGCATGTTATCTAGAAACTTAGGGAAAGATGAGCTTAAAAAATTTTAATAACACTGCCTATATATGGGATAATCTCCCTAAATTTTAAATTCCCATATTTGAGCTACTGCTTTAGATTCCTCTGAGAGCAAATTGAGAGAAATTGACCTTTCTTAAGAATTATTTATCTTACCTATTTCAGACATCTGCCTTAGGATGAGAGAAATTGCATTCTAGAGATATCAATCTCTCTCCATTGACTGTAAATTGTACGCAGGTCATTAACCTAGTAGTAGGTGTCTGTAACACCTAAACTTCTAATACAGAAAAAAAAAATCATACATCTGAAGTTCAAGGACTTGAATCCCACTTCATATTTCAGTTCTAGAAATGTTCTTGCCATCTCAGCTTAGAAAAAACACAGCTGTTGTGTACAGTGCCTCTCTTTTAAGCTGACTGTATCATCACTCATGTCTTCTTGTTCTCTCTTTATCTATATAGCTGTCAACTACAGGTAGAAGGCTTGTGCTTACGAGTAATGTTTGAAATTCAGATATATAGCTGAATCTGTGCCAGGACTGAAATGTAACGTAGGGTCATATCGGACATTTTAACACAGAACACTGTTAAACTGAGGTTAATGTCCCAAATGTCAACACACAAAACAATATGAATGTAACCTTTTCTTTGACCTTTGGTATTTTACTCTATCTGAGTTGAACAATAATATCTAAACTGGAGAAAATGTCACTGAGTAGATAAATTAAAATCATTTGTAGGAATAAACTACATCACAGAACATAAAGGTTGGGATTAGATGTGTGAATTCCTAGCCTGAGAATTTTATGAGAGTCAGAACTGGAGAGCCATCCTTCCTACTGCCACTTACTGAAATGAACAGATCGGAATTAGACTGCAAGTACAGTTTATGTCAATTTGATTGGATCAGATTACAGAAGACTGAAAGAAGACTAAAGTTTGAAGGAATTACAGAAAGATCCACACTGAATGTTCTATTCTGAAACTGTCAAGTGCCTTTTCACAGGGAGAATTCTGTATTTTTTAAAAAAGTAACAACATCTGGGAAAATACTTAGGATCATGACATTAAATTTCCAAATTGAGGCAGAGTACGAACACTCACTGAGGAAAAAAAATCTCTCCATGAGTAATGATTTAAGCTAATAGCTCCTGAAAATTGCTTGCTTTGATATATAATGAGAGGTTGCTAACTACATTGTTTTCATATACTATTGATTACTTCATTAAAATGAGAGACTATACATTTGTATTTTGTAAGCTGAAAATGAAATCCAGATACATGTGTTCAAGCTGTTTTCTGGATGCTGCTGATTTTTAGCAGAGGTGGAGCATATGGTTTCTAGAGGTGAATGTGCCAATGAAATAAATATATTAATGCCTTTTTGTTTGTTTGTTTGTTTACAGTATAGCTCTGATAGGAATTACTGTTGTATTTTTTATAAACTTGGAAATATTCTTTATGATTAAAGGTCACCTCATTTAGATTCATCAAGACTCCTTCCCAGACACTGTAGTGGAACTGAAAGATGAGTGAGGACAGACTGACATGTAACATGATGCCCATGAAAGATTTCTCCTCTAATGGCAAGAATCACGTTCAGACTCTTCAGGGAGAACAGGTGAATGTACAAACAGTCCCTTAGGAAAGACATGGTACTTTGAGTTCTGTGTTTTATCAGATAGTCATGTAGCACCACAGACAGCTATCGGGAAATGGGAGTATGGCCCTACTCTGACTCCTTGCTCTTGACTCCTTCCAGACTTTGTCTCCCTCACAGTTTTTAATCTCGTTTGTCTGATTTCCAGTTTACCATGGTGTTAACGACCATACATTCATTCCAGCACATCTCCAGATAAGAAAGGCAGAAATATATGAAGAGGAATTTTGCCAGTAGTATTTGGAAGAAATGCTGGAAGTCCTTTCTGGGTTGGAAATTTGCTACAAAGAATGTATTTCTGTAAAAATCTCTGTCAGGAGAGAAGGTAAGAATTTTGGTCCACGACATTCAACATCTTAAATGGAATATAAAATGACAGTTACAAAGGTACAAAGGAATACACTGAGACACGCAGTTAACAATGTCTTGAAAGACAAACTCTTTTTTCTACATAAGTAAGTGCACTATGATAGTGCCCTATTACTAACTCCTAGAAACAGAATCATCAAAGTTGGAAAAAACCTCCAAGATCATCTAGTCCAACTGTCTATCTTCCCCACTGAACCATGTCCCTCAGTACAACATCTAAACATTTCTTGAACATCTCTGAGGGTGGTGACTTAACCACCTCCCTGGGCTGCCCATTCCAGAGCCTAACCACAATTTTGGAGAAGAAATCTTTCCTAATATTTAACTGAATCTCCCCTGGCACAACTTGAGGACATTCCCTCTAGTCCTATTGCTAGTTATGCTGGAGAAGAAGCCAATCTCCACTTTTCCACAGCCTTCTTTCCAGTAGTTGTAGAGGGTAAAAAGGTCTCCCCTGAGACTCCTTTACTCCAGATGAACAATACCAGTTCCCTCAGCCACTCCCCATAAAACATGTGCTCCAGACCCCTCACAGCTTCACTGCCCTTCTCTGAATATGCTCCAGGGCCTCAATGTCTTTCTTGTAGAGCGGGGCTCAAAGCTGAACACTGTACTCGAGGTGCAACCTCACCAGATCTGAGGACAGAGGGGCAACATTCTCCCTAGTTCTGCTGGCAGTGCTATTTCTGATATAAACCAGAATGCCATTGGCCCTCTTGGCCATCTGGACGCAGCTGGATCACGCTCAGACAAGTGTTGACCAACAACCTCAGGTCCATTTATTCCACACATCCCAACCACTCATTCAACTCTGTGTAATTCAATATAATGAGCACAGTACTTCAGCATTACTCTTTAAAATCTTAGTAAACAGAATTTCTGTGGCTCCCTTTTTAATTTTTTTTTAAATGCCTCCTGTTAGTTTGTTTCTTAAACATATTACAATAACCTATTTACAAAATTTAATTGGAAGGCAAATGCATCTAATTTTGTCTACACGTAATTTGTCCAGTAATTGTACAGAGAAATGCAACTGAGTTGTTTTGTACTCATAATTCTGAGCTCAGTTTAAACGTACCTTCTTGTTTAAGACCCCAGTTTTCAGCTTAATAAGTATTAATGAAATGGTATAGAGCCAAGGTTAATGAGCTATTTTATGGATTTTACTTTGGTTTGTGCACAGTACCGCCAATGAAATAATAATTAAAAAAAAAAAAAAAAAATCCTCAAATGAAGAGCCTGAATCTGTAGAAGAGAAGAAAGACGTGGAAGTGGCAAGACTCAACTACAGAAATACTGCAAGACATAAGATAAATTGGAGTTCTATTTCATGAAGAGCTCCATCTATAATATGTTAAAATCTGCAGCCATATTCCCTCTGTTACAGCCCTTGTAGGCAACCTATTGAAGTATGCTCAGAAAAGTAGTGTTGGGATAGCAAGATAACATAACCCCTATGTTATCCTGAGTGCACATTGTAGCATCAATGATCAAATCTATCTCTACACTATCAGATTCATCTCTTGACTTTCTGTCAGATTACATAATTCCGAAATAATGATAGTTCTTAACTAATGTGAGTGCTCCTCATATTGGTGCATGTTTTGATAGGGTCACTGTAGGACTGTACTACCACTGCAGGTAGAACAAAAGTTTGCAGAATATGCTAGAAATAGCTGGACAGTTCTGATTGCCTCAATTTGTTGTTTAAGATTGCTGGCATTTTCAAAGGACTGAGACTTTTGAGTAGTATTTCACATTTTTCTTTTTTACCTCAAGGCATGGAATTATTGTTTATAAATGAAAGTTGGTATGTTGATGCCATCATGTTTCTCCAGGATTGGAGGCAAGTGATCCCTTTTCTATGTATCAGGAAAAGGAAAAAAGTGACAAAGCTCATGAAATAAAAGCTAGAATGTTTTTCTTCTGATCCAGTAATAAACATGTGCCCATTTTATAGTGTTATGTGATAGTTTATTACGATATCATTTAGATTTTGATTCAGATCTCTCCTCAGAAAGGTGTCTCGAATTTGGATCTAATTTCCTCATACTGTACTTGAAAATCTTTTTACTCATGCACTCTCTTCCTGCTGTTAATCTGTTGCTGTAAAGTGCAGTAGAATAAAAGAAAGATGAAGACACCCTTACTTGAGAATACCTTTGTGTTTCATTGCTGTCTTCAGGAATGCAAGGCTTGGTTTCCTCTTTCTGACCTAGATGTGGTTGAATAAAGCTGACAGGTCTAAACTTAAGTTCTCAAGAGTTAGATTTGATCTAAGATTTCTAACATAGGTCTTCATAAAAAAGATTGAAATCAACTCTGAAAATTGATAGAACACTGGAGCTGTTGTTGGTATTTCATATTGTTTTATACACACATGCAGTGGTTTCAGAACTCCAGAGAATTTACTACAGAAGCTGATAGGTTATTTAAATAACCTCATGTAGGCTGCAGAGCCACTGTATAAGCCCAGGAAATTACATATGAAATGGAAATCAGAGCTTTTACTGTTGTGATTATGCTGTTTCTACACTTTAGTACTTTTCTTCCTTTTCCTAAACCTCATTTTGATGTCATATTAATACAGAAAATATCTGTTTATGGGCTGTAGTCAAATTCTGAGGCTGACTGGTATCACTAATACTAGAGTCTACATTCAAACACTGCAACTGATTTGGAAATATCTGTCACCCTTCTTTTTTAGTAAAAGAAGCTTGAAAGTCTAACAGAGCAGTTTTTTAGAGTGCTAACTATATATGAGATGAGTTACACACTCACTGTCTGAGTACTGGATTTAGGAACATAAGATAGCAATTGGTACTCATGTTCTGAATAGCATGCTTAAAACCACACAAGAAATTTTGGAAGAGAGGTTGTCAACATAAAGCAGATATTGTAATAAATAATCTAGAGGTTGAGCATGACTGTGGAGGATAATGGTATATGCTTTCATAATTGTTTACACATTTGCCTGGAAATATTATCATCCTAAAAGAATATAATTCCTTTTAATATTGTTACTATTTTACTCAGCTCTTAATTGAATTATTATGTCCGTGAGTTCTGTGCATTAAAGCTAATATCAATATATTGAAAACTTAGAAGTAATAAATTTGAAATTGATAAACACTTTATGTTCTATAGTTTATAAAGTCTAATTTCAAGTTGCTATTTCTAGCCACTAGTAGCAGCATTTTACTGATATCCTTAACCATGTTCAGCTGAAAGCAGAGTAAGCAAGAACTGAGCTGCCACAGGGAAAGGGCCAATCAAAGGCTTGCATAAGAGGAGTTGAATTGAATTTATTATTTTTATTATTTATACTCTTATGTTTACAGTTCGATTTCACCTGAAACTGAATCCTGTAGTCTTTGTGGTAGAGAGCTTACAAAAGAAAATATGAGGTAACATAGTGACGTTACAGACCAACTAATTGCAGAAAATTGCAGATTATTAAGATGCCAGCTGGTGGATAAGACTTTGAGTAGATAGTTTGCTGCACTTGTTATTTGCTTGCCGGCCAGTAGCACCTCAGTACCAATACTGTAAAGCATCAGATCACAGGTAAGGTCAGCATTGCACTCAAACCACAGTTTTGACCATTTCACTTTTACTGTTTCCAGATTTGGATAACAAGTTTATTCTAACTTGTTAGAATTAACTATTCATTTTTCTTGCACAGACATATAGAAAAGGCAATAATAATAATAAGAATAATAATAATAATTGGGCTTCCTGCATATCTCCTTTAATAGCTTTTTGCTATTTTCTGCCTCTTCTACCAGGCTTCAAAAGTAGGCCTATAGAACACACTCAAAATAACATTTCCTGATTTTTATCCTCTGTTTTTGTGATATCTAAAATTAATTCATTGACAAACATGCCACAGTATCAAAAATTTTATAGGAGGCCTTTTGCGCTTATAATTGAACATTACATGTTTGGGCAGTGTGAATTTATTACACAAGGGGCAATTTGATTTTTATTAGAACAATAGCTAGGGCTTGAAGACCACCCTTGTAAGGCCCCATGTGTCTTTACACTCCAGTGGGTTCATTGTTAGAGAAGCAGAATAGGATGGAGCATGGGATGGGACAGGAGCAGGGGGATGAGGAAGCAGTGCAGAACTCAAGCAGTAAGCATGGCAGAAACGAATACTCGAACTTTGAAACAAAATCAGAATGTAATCTCACTTTTTCTGAATTAGAAATAAATGAAATGGTAGAATAAACAAGAAAATAAAATAATCAACTAAAACAAAGTGATCTTCTATTTCTGAAGATGTCACAAACACTTTTTTTTTGGCATTCTCTTTTCTGTAGATTTTAAAACTCAACGAATCACTGCAGTTATTAATATCTCTACGTATACATGCATACTTATACAGTATGTGCTGTGCACCACCAAAATGTGCCATAGAAGTTTCACAGATGTGAATCCCTCCTCGAGTGCCTACCCCATACATTCTCCATCTTCCCTTTGCTCTTGATCATCTGTTAAGTGCCGCAGGCTAGGAAATGAAACACTTCCTTATGGTACCTCCATACTGACCTCTACATTCATCTGTTCTACACCATTTCATAGAATCGTATCACAGAATCACAAAATGGCTTGGGTTGGACCATTAAGCTCCAATTCCCCAACACAAGCAGGGCCATCAACCCCCACATTTAATACCAGAACAGGCTGCCCAGGGCCCCATCCAACCTGGCCTTGAACACATCCACAGATGGGGCATCCACAGCCTCTCTGTGTATCCTGTTCCAGCACCACACTAATTTGCTGGTAAAGAACTTTCCCTTGATATACAACTTAAATCTTCTCCCCTTCAACTTAAAACCATTTCCCCTTGTCCTGCTGTTATCTACTCTTGTAAAGAGTTGACTCCCCTCCTGTTTGTAGGCTCCCTTTAGGTACTGAAAGGCTGCAATGAGGTCACCCCGCAGCCTTCTCCAGGTTCAACATTTCCAGCTTTTTGAATCTCCTTAAAAATAATGAGTATTTTAGTTTATTCTTTATGATTGAGAACATTTCTCTGAAACTGGTTTTCCATTTAATACCCTTGCTTTTCATATTTTCATGACGCTAAAAAATTGAATGAAATGTGAGCTTTAAACAGTGCAGTCATTGTAAGAGACTTTGTCAGCTGCACTAGTTTCCATTCCTATCAGCTCAGAAATCTTTAGACTTTTTCCTTGATTTATGAACTTCGCTATTTCCTTACCTATATTTTCTGAGTGAAAGCAGAATTCCTTTGTTTCAGTAGGATATAGTTGCTGTTCTGATTTACTTATTGAGGTTTTTTTTTTTTTTTACTTTTCATCTAACTGGTGAAAGGACTTCTTGTTCTTCCCCTCTCTCAAGTTCTTATTGCACATACATAAGGTTATTCGAGAAGCCAATAGTAGCATGCTGTATTTCTAAATCAATCCTTGTGTTCAAAACAAATATTGTCTATGATCTTACATAGTTCAGACTTCGACTTGTTTGATCACCACTCAATGTCAATTTTTTTTTGCATTATGCTGTGTCACTGTTTCTGCCTGGTTTTGTGACCCACAAACTCATCCCCTGGCAAAACGGAGGGAGATGGGACAAGGTAGGGAGATGGGTCTGGACAAAGGATAACAGTGGCAATGAGTTAAGGAAAAACTCAATTTACTAAATATAGTAGAAGAATGTGAGATAACACAGTATAATATAATATGATTGGAATTGAAGCTGTTAAAATAAAATGTGAAAGAAGATTTCCAAAACTAGAGTCCTTACTCTATTGCTGTAGGCAAAATGATCAGGGAGCAAAGAGAAAAGAGGGCAGCCTTGTGACTCCCAGCCAGTTTTATTTTTCCCTCCAAATGGAAAACAAAAATGGAAAAATGAAGTCTTCTGGAAGTTGTAGTTCATACTTCTCTTCTGAGAGCAAGAGACTGGAAATTTAGACAATCCAGAGAACTGCATCATTAACTCTTTTCCTCCCAGTGTATGCATGATATTATGATACGGAATATCAAGGATAAACCATTAAACAATGACATGCTGTTTGATGGACTGAGGGATTAAATCAATTTCTTTCTTTCTTTTTTCTTTTCTCTCTCTTTTTTTTTTTTTTCTCAAATGAACAATACTGCGAATATAATTCTGACTTTTTTTTTTTTTTTTGTACAGGAAATGTTGCAGTCTACTACTGAACTACATTAACAATAAAATCACTGGTCCCCCGTGGACTGGTTTTAGGTTAGTACTTGAAATGTAGATCAGAGAACGTAAACTAAAATGAAAAATTACTTTTTCATGTCTGTGGTAAAGGACAGCCGACTTACTAGTTTAACAGCGAGTATTTTACTGCTGACTTTGGCTTTACTTTGCGTAGTAGCACAATTGTAATGCCATCCAGCAGAGGGCTGATGTTCTACAAGTGTATTTTTTAATACTATTTAAAATATGGCAGTATGTGATTTACATGACAAAAG
Source organism: Meleagris gallopavo (assembly GCF_905368555.1). Lineage (NCBI taxonomy): Eukaryota > Metazoa > Chordata > Aves > Galliformes > Phasianidae > Meleagris > Meleagris gallopavo. Next base: position 72,334,391 of record NC_139435.1, read on the forward strand.
GCAAAATATCACTGGTTATCCTTACTTCAGGAATAAAGGGGAGGGCTGGGAATTGTCATTGTTACTGAGATTTCAAGCAAGCCATCAATAATTTATTATATTAAGATTGTGTTGTGCCTCAGTTAATTGCATTCCTGTAGATTCACCAAAAATGAAGGAATCCTCTTATTACTCACCTTCCAGTGTTAAGACCAGTGGACAGTTTTCTTCAGCATACTCTATCCAAAGACCTCTTTGTAACTTGACTTTTAAATAAGTAATAAATCCCAGTAAGATTTAGGATATTAAAACATAGCATTTCTTTGATATATAACTTCAGTTTTCATTATCTTTTACCAGGTATTTCTATTGTCAAAACTACATTGCTTCAATTTTTATTGAAGTCTTCTTTTTTACTGAAGTTTTCTGCATTTGTTTGCATTGTTCTCTCTACACAATGGGTGTCCAGCATTCTGGCTTGCCTGGGCCAGACTGCATGATGAATTCTCTTGAATTACATATGAAATGTACTTTAAAACATTAAAAAATGTGTTTAATATATACAAGTAAAAAATTGTATGGGTTTTTAAATATTTTTTATTAATTTTTTTTTTTTAAGAGAGCAGCAAAAGCATAGAAGTAGTGGGATATTTGACCCTACAAAACTAGTGCATCAGTTTGGCTCATTTGAAGTAGTTTCAATTCTTAGTAAGTTCTCAAGGTGTCTGTCAGACAGTTTTTATGAAATTCTACTTTTCCTGGAGTTCATCCTTGAAAGTAATTTTCGCAAATCTGCATCCTGCCAAAAAGCAATGATGTGAATAAGGAGTGACAGTGAAGAGAGGGATACTCTTCTCTGATAAAAAAGGGCTTACAAAAGTCTATTAAAGAGACATGAACAAATTTTAATTTGAGTTGAATATCTGATTGCAATTCTCTACATTCCTTTCAAAAATTTGCAGGTAAATATATTTGTTGCAACTGAAAATGGATGTACAAATATGCAAAGAAACTGATATTTTCCACAATCTTGAAACCTATTTTCAAATTATTTAACTAAACAGAAAGCAAACATGCATACATTTTACTATTCAGAGGACTGCATTTAACCAGTGTATCAAAATGCATGCCATTTATTTGCCATGACTTAAGCTTGCCATAACTTAAGTTTCATTTTAAGTACTATTATGGTTTGAAAAAGATAAGTTGATTTTCACTGTGAAGATGCACGTTTAACTCATTAAAATGAGTGGTCAAATTGACCAAAAATGTCAAATCCATGAACCATTATGATCTTCATTTTCTAGCACAAATTTTCCTTTTGACTCCATAAATTACTTCATTTCATTTTGCAAATTACAAAATCTTTTTAGCATTTTACCCTGACTAAGCCACTTTCCTTCAGAAAAGTAAAATATATCCCCATGATCAGCATCCATACTTTTAAGAAACTCCTGGAATTGGCAATCACTCAATCCCTTAGATGCTAAGAAATTGACAACTTTGATGATGACTTGTAAGATATTATCAATTTTTAAAGCTTTTGCATAAGGATTTTCTTGATGTACAATTCAATGACATTTCATCAAACATGAGTTGCTGGTAGCAAATGCATCGTCTTCTATTAATTTTAAAAGTCTCTCTTTTTCAACGGTGACCAGGACATCATTAGTAGCTATAGAAGGTATGCTGATGAAGGTTAAAGAAAATCTCTTTAATGTAAATTTTACCACTTCATACAAATCAAGGGAATCAGCCGTATCTTTTCATGACACCAAAGAAGGCATTTCTTCAGTGACATTACATTCATTATCAATACCTCTAATATAAATGGGAAGTTAAGCTGTATCTCTAACAACAGTAAATTCATCTATCACCAAAGCACCTTGTTTCTTCAGTTTGCTTAGCTGTAGTTTGGTGAAAATAATTAATTTTAGAAAAATCAATTTTTGTACGTGAATAAATCATATCTGTTGTGCACTCCATACATTGCTAAATAAATTCACCATTAGTAAATGGTTTGATTTTTTTTTTCCAGTTTTGCTACCACATAGCCAGCTTTCATAATAGAGTCCTCTTGAGTTCTAACGCCTTTTTTTTTTTTTAAATTGGTTGAGATGAAAACTTTTTTCAGTTCTGCTATTTTGTCTTCATGAAGCATTTGGTATGCATGAAACTTGGCAGCGTGTTTTTGCGTATAATGTAAATTTATCTCTGAAAACTGACATGCTTTCCTTCCAAACTGAGTGCCATATAGTTGTACCTACAGAAAAAGTACTTGTCCATCCATTTTTCATTGAAAGCTCTTTCTTTATCCACTATTTCTCATTGTAGGGCCTGGCTGGGCTGTTTGGTGTGGAAGAGCTACTACCATGATGGCACAGCAGGGAGCAGGCTACTTTATACCGTGCCGCATGTGGCCTGTGGGCTGCAAGCTGGACATGCCTGGTCTACATAAAGTTTCATCAATGTCAACAGAAATCCTTGTATGTGTTACTCAATATATAACAAACAGAAACTGGCTTGTCAGCCAAAACATCCAACAGACTGGGACTTATCTGTGGAATCACATAATACGTGAATATCTCTGGTAATACAGAAAGAATAGAGACATTTCATAGTCAGTATTTCAAACAGTTTGCATAGAAAGTTCTGTTTTAATTCCCCTATAATTTAGGCTTGTAAGATTGGTCTGGCTTGAAAATTACCAAGTGTATTTCAGATGTAAACTGCTATATGACAATTAGCCTAGAAACAGAGGTTATCTCAATTTGCATAGTAATGAATCGTTCTTTATCAAGATACGTCAAATCAATCGGAAGAGACTAATGAGATTTCATGGGAACCAACTGCTGACATTCTCCTTTATTTTAAAACAATCTTGGTAGCTGAAAATGTTGAATAAAACTGGACCCAATACAGATATCACAGGAATATTGCCACCCACAGGCCCCCAGCTAGACTCTGCACCACTGATCACAGCCTTCTGAGCTCTACCAGTCAGCCAGTTCACAATCCACATCACTGTACACTCCTCTATCCCACACTTATTAAGTTTTCCTACTAGGTAAAATAGTGTCTAAAACCTTGCTGAAGTCAGGGTACGCTACAGCCATTGCTGTCTGCTCATCTTCCCAACTAATCACAACATCACAGAAGGCTACCAGATTATAAAAGCATGATTTCCCCGTGGTGAATCCATGGCGACTACTCTTTCTAACCCTCTTTTCTTCCACCTGCTTGGAGATGACATCCAGAATACTCTACTCCATCACTTACCCAGGGACAGAGGAGTTGTTCTTGTTGCCCATTTTGAAGACTAGAATAACATTATCTTTTCTACAAACTTCAGGCAACTCTCCCATTCTCCATAACCTTTCAAAGATGAAAGAGAGTGGCTTGGCAGTCGCTTCTGCCAGCTCTCTCTGCACTCATGGGTGCATCCTCTCAGGGTGCATAGATCTGAGCACATCGCTTTTGCATTTTCTATCTCTGACTAGATCCTTCTTGACCATTTGTAAAAGACAAAACTGTTTGGCTCTTTTTGTCTCAAAGTTTGCTTTGTGAGGCCTTTCTTGTGATAAGGCTCTGATAGCTGCAAATTATCTAGGGTGGCAAGTGGTGGGTGTCACCGTGCCACAATACCTCTGCTTATGATTATAAAGATAAGCAGAAGTGGGAAAAGCAGACTTTTAAAAGAGTGTGGCTTGAAGGAGCTGACCACTGCAAAAGGCAATAATGCTTGTACATCACTCCCTGCTGACTTATCTGTTGGGACAGGTATGTGACACGAACAGAGAAAAAAGAAGGAAAAAAAATGAGAAATGAGGGATAAAAGGCTCTCACTAAAGTAAGGACTTTGGAGGAGAACTCCCATATAGACCTCTGACAGAGGAACTCCCTGAGAGGAAAAACCCCTTTGGAGGAAACCCCTCAGGGTCTTCTTGCTTCAAAGCTTCCTGCCATTCTCCCACCCCCCACAGTGACTGGATAAGTTCCTGAGATCAACAGACATACTATGAACCTCGCTGGACCAACAATGGTAACTATCTCTCTCTTGCTCTCTACAAAAACTCCTTGCTTTTATCTCCTTTCTATCACCCATCTTCCATTCCCTATATCACTAAACAACTAGGATTTGTAATGAACTGGTTGGGTTAACATTTTACCCATTTTGTCTTAATCTCGCCATCGGGTATATATAGATTAAAAGAATCTCCTCTCCCTCCTATAAATTGGAGTGATAGACCACTGGGAATTCTTCCCTTCTCAAGACTCTCTCTATTATCTCCAGAGACCAGAATTACCAAAGGACAGTCTTTGTAGTAAAGGTTGAAGCAAAGAAGCTTTCATTAACTCTGTCTTCTCAATGTCCTCGATTATCAGGACACCCAACTCATTCAGTAGAGGACTCACATTTTCCCTAGTCTTCCTTTTACTACTGACATACTTAGAAAAAGCTTTTCTTTTTGTCCTTTATTTCTTTCACTAGATTTAATTCTTTATGGGCCTTAGCCTTTCTCATCACAATCCTGCAAATCCTGACAACATTTCAATATTCCTTCCAAGTGACCAGACACATTTTCAATATTTCATAGGCTTTCCTCATCCATTTGAATTTTTCCATGAGCTCCTTGCTCATCCATATGGGTCTTCTGGCACCCTTGCCCAATTTCTTTCTCTTAAGGATGCACTGATCTTTACCTTGGTAGAAGTAGTGCTTGAATGTCAACCAGCTCTCTTGGGCATCCCCTACCTCCCAGAGCTCTAACTCATGGGATGCCTCTAAGTTGGTTTTGAAGAAGTCAAAGTTGGCTTTCAAAAGCGGTTTTTAATCATGTTTGAGTAAATTCTTCAAAGGAGAGTATGATGTGTGACTTAAAGAGATTAAATAATGAAAGCATATCAAATGTAGCCAAAGGAAATTTTTACAGTCGTGTTTCCATAGAATACATTAAAGTGGCTCAAAGGCATGAAAATTTGTAAAATAGTCCCAAGCTGCAGATTGGAAATGCCACTGATCTAACTGATATGAATGATTCTTTTTTTCTTAGTAAATGATAAATATATTATTTTGCTTCATTTGCATTTAAGTGTTACAGTTTAAGTAGATTTTTTTCCATTGCTGTTGCTGTTGCTGTTGCTTAGTCATTCTCATCTAATAAGCTATTACCTAATAGATCTGTCTAATCCTTCAATGAGATATTAGTGCTATTCAGCTGTTGTGTGTATGCGTGTGAACTTTAACACTGTGTGGCTTGTTGTGCTGTTTTGATTTTTCATGGAGATCCTCATTTCTGGTGTTTGAAAAATCTGTAGTATTGTTTTAGATTGGTCTGTCTTTCTTTATGTGTTAAGTGCCTTTATATCATTAAACTATCTGTTATACTATACATATGAGTCCAAAACACAGTATTGCATATCTTAAACAGTCAGAATCAATTTCTAGCACTGTGAAGTACCATCCAGGAATGGTGTAACACAAAATAAAAGCCACAATCAAAACGAATCTTCTAAGACAAATTTCTATAATGCTTCTGTAAATCCTGTAGTCTTCCCCATGTAACAAAAAGCATCAGAAAAATAATGATATTTTCTAAAAGGGTCGAAGCTCTCTATATTTTTGCACAAGATATCTTTTATCTGACTCCATTGTTTCATATGTTCTTTTAAACTGTATTTAGAGGGATTCAGTAGAGTTGCATTCCAAAATCTTCATGTAACTGTAAGAAGTGATGCTTTTGTCATGTGCATGAGAAACATCTTTTGAAGTAGAGAGCCATCTTAGAGTCAAAGGAAGATCTGGGATATTACAACATGGGACACATGTAATGTAGGATGCATAAATCGGCTGTGAAGTTATAGAATAAGCTATGCCAAGGGCATAACAAGTACTAAGGACTGATATGTATTTTTTTGTTGTTTTGTTATGTGTTTTGAGGGGTTATTTTGGTTTCATTTCTGTTGTTTGTTTGTTTACTTTTTTTTCTTTTAAAATAAAAATACTGGCTTGTACAGTACAACAAAGTGTGAGATCAGTGATTGAATGGAAGTAGTGTTATGAGTCCCTTTGGGGCCATAACTGGGAATTAATAAATCCTGTACAAAATCATGCCTTTTCTGAAGTCTCAAAATTTCAAATATTTAAAATATTTAAAAACAAGATTTTAGCTACCAGGAGACACAGATACACCAGAATTCACAGAACCTTGAGGCAATCTCATGTGCTTACAATATTTGCCTCAGAGTCAATATATTCAGTAACATAAGAGAGGGACAAAGGACCAAAAAATAAAATAAAGAATTGTAGGGATTTGAACTCATTATTTTTTTGTGTGTAGTCTATGACAATAGCGTGCTACTAGAGTTTCTAAACGATGTGGTTCTATCAGGGCCTATACTATAAGTAGTTGGTGGAGAATGGGAGTCTTTGTAGTGACTTTAAGTATCAATTAAGTGGATACCTAAGCATGTATTTTCCTTATGCATTGTTTTTTCACTGATTTATGACCATTGGTAGGGGACAGTAGATAGCCAGAGAATTGATGGCCCAATTTTCTGTCTCATCTCTTGTGCCATAAAAATCTTAAATCTTCTGAAAGAGTTGAAAAAGGAATGAAGGTTTGTTCTGCAAAATTATCAGAAAAATCTTTGCAGGAAAAATAGTCCAGAAATCTTGTCCAAGAATTCTCTACTGCTTATTTTGTGATTAGATTCAAATAGAAACATCTATTCCTTTAATTTCTTTTTGTTTCATTAATGGTCACTCAGTGGAATCTACACTCGAGTGTGTTTATGGAATATACATTTTCTGGTATTCAGTTTGTGTATGTACATTGGTCTGCATTACCTGCCTGTGTCTTTGACATGCAGACAGAAGAATTCCTCACTGAGATGCATCCCATTAAGCCAGTCAAGTAATCATAGAATCATAGAATTTGCTCCAGTCAAAAAAGACCTTAAAGATCATCAAGTCCAAACACGACCTAATCATACTACCCTAACTCTGACAACCCTCCACTAAATCATGTCCCTGAGCACCACATCCAAATGGTTTTTAAAAACATCCAGGGATGGTGACTCAACCACCTCCCTGAGGAGCCTATTCCAGTGCTTAACAACCCTTTCTGTAAAGAAGCGTTTCCTGATATCCAACCTAAACTTGAGGCCATTTCCCTTTGTTCTGTCACCTGTCACCAGTGAGAGAGACCAAACTTGCTCTCGCTGTAAGCACCTTTCAGGTAGTGGAAGAGAGCAATAAGGTCTCCCTTCAGCCTCCTTTTCCCCAGACTGAACAGCTCCAGTTCCTTCAGTCACTCCTCATAGAGCACATTCTCCAAGCCCTTCACAAGCCTTGTTGCCCTTCTTTGGACCTGCTCCAGCACCTCCATGTCCGTTCTGTACTGAGGTGCCCAAAACTGAACACAGTACTCACCAATGACCTCACAGTAAGACCTCACCAATGCCAAGTACAGGCAAGGACTTCCCCAAGTCCTGGTCACCACACCGCTCCTGACACAAGCCAGAATGCCATTGGTCTTCTTGGCCACCTGGGCTCATATTCAGCCCAGGTGTCCATCAGTACACCAAGGTCCTTTTCCATCAGGCAGCTTTCCAGCCACTCCTCCCCAAGCCTGTAGTGGTGCCTGGGGTTGCTGTGACCAAAATGCAGGACCTGACACTTGGCCCTGTTGAAACTCACACAGCTAACCTTGGCCCATCAATCCAGTCTATCCAGGTCCCTCTGTAGTGCCTTTCTCTCCTCAGGCAGATCAACACTCCCTCCCAATTTGGTGTTGTCTGCAAACTTACTGAGGGTGCACCCAATCTCCTTATCAAGATCATTAATAAATATGTTAAATAGAAGCAGCCCCAGTACCAAGGCCTGGGGAACACTGCTTGTGACCAGCAGCCAACTGGATTTAACTCCATTGGCCACAACTCTTTGGGCCCAGCCATCCAGACAGCATTTCACCCAGCAGAGCATACACCCATCCAAACCACTGGCAGTGAGCTTCTCCATGAGGATGTTGTGGGGGACAGTGTCAAAGGCTTTACTGAAGTCCAGGTAGACCACATTGACAGCCTTACCTTCATGCACTGAGCAGGTCACTTTGTTAAAGAACGAAATCAGGTTTATTAAACAGGACCTACCATTCATAAACCCAAACTGACTGGGCCTAATCCCCTGGTTGACCATTAATTGGTCCATGATGGCTCCCGAGATTATCTACTCCATAATCTTCCCTGGCATTGAGGTGAGACTGATAGGTCTGTTGCTACTAGGATCATCTTTCTGGCCCTTTTAGAAGATGGGTGTCACATTTGCCAGAGTCCAGTCTGCCGGGACATCCCCAGTTAGCCAGGAGTGCTAAGAATAATGGAAAGTGGCTTGGCAACCACATCTCTCAGCACTCTAGCGTGCAATCCATCCAGCCCCATTCACTTGTGAGCATACAGCTTTTGGAGCAGGTCCAAAAACCATCTCATCATGGATTATGCAGGGTCTATTCTGTTCTTTGTCCATATCTACTAGTGCAAGGGGCTGTGTGCTAAGGGAATAACAAGTCTTACTATTAAAGACTGAGGCAAAGAAGACATTAAGAGATATGAAAGACAAGCCTTGCATGTCTGCATGCCCACATACAGATGTGATACCACAAAACGAAGAATGTCTCCATCAGCCCATCCACACAAACTGGCACTTTATGACCACATAATTACAAAGTTTGAACCAGATGAGTGCCATGAATACTCAGAAAGGAACGGAAAGAACACATATGCAAGTTTGTCAGCATCTACTGAACCAACATGGATCTGAAGGTGACAGTTTCCTCATTTGCATCATTACCGATGATGAGATGCTATGTTACCACAATGAGCTGCAGTCAAAATGGCAGCCTGTGGACTGGTGACATAGGAGTTCCCTATCAAAAAATGTTTAAGAGGCAGCCTTCAGTAGTAAAGTGATGTGCACTGTCCTTCGGGATAGGAAATGGGTGATCTTTTGTATTTCCTGGAACCCAGACAAATAATAAACTCAGACTAATATATTGTAATGAGGAAGGATCAAACTTCCAGAGTGAGGCCAGAGAAGAAGACAACCCTTTTCTTGCAACACAATAATGCCAGGCCACATACCAGTTTGAAGTCTATGGAACACACTGCCAGTCTTGGCTGGCCTGTTCTACCACAGCAAGCATGTATTCAGGATTTGTCACATCCTGACTTTCATCTGTTCAGGCTGATGAAAGATGGACCATATAGGCAACATTTTCCTTGTAACACCAGCTTCATAGCACTTGTAAAAGTGGATCACCTTCACTGGTGCAGATTCTTACAAGCATGGCACACAGGCTCTTGTTCACCAGCAAAAATGCAAACGGTAACTATGTTGAAAAACTGTTTTACAGCTGAGAATTTGCTCTAAATAGTCTTATTGTGCTCTATCTGTTGCAGTTTCCATGGGAATAAATAGGAGGCATTACTTTCAGAGCAACATATCTTCCTGATTTAGTATGTTTAAATTAGGTAATTCATTTTAGCATAAATGCATGGGTGGTTCAACTCTCTGTATGAAATGCAGAAAATACTTTATTGTAGCTATTTGGTATATTGCAGGTTAGCCTGTACAGTTTAAAATTTTGAATCCCTCTCAGGGAAATTCTTATTTGAATTCTACATAAGAAGAGTATAATTAGCTTGACTTGATACTTTGTCCTCTACATTTTGCAAAGAGAAATCGCTAGCAAACAAGTAAAGAAAAGAGAATGCTTTCTCTTGCCTGTTAACTTGCTGGCAAGTATTGCATTATCATGTTCTGTGATTCATACATCACTTCTTATTTAGAAAATCCCAAATGGGTACTGAGTTTGAAGGATTTTAACAAATCCAGCAGTAAAAAGAATAATACCTTCCCTAAGAGTGGATGATGATTGTATTTCAGCAAAGCTTACCAATACAGAACAGAGATTTCTGAACCTGTGCTACTTTTCTCCATTTTGAAAAGCAAACAGAATGCATCTTTTCATTCTTGGACAGATTGCTCTATACCCTAATTATAGTCATTCTTGTTCTTATTTGTCTTGGTATGGCAGAGCTAATTGCAAGTACCCTGCTATCCCTTCCGACGCATTATCTGTCAGTGTTCAACTTCTGGACCTCATCTTCTCATCCATAAATATGATTGGTACAATTTGATTCATCTTTGTACTTAGCATGTATCTATGAGAAAACACAGGAGGCTTCCTCACATTCTTAAGAGGGAGAGAAAGGAAGGAAGAAGGGCATCCTGGTTAGGAGAAATGGAAGATAAACAAAGTGCCTGACCAATGGATATTTTATCCAATAGTGGCATTAGCTGACTCAGAAGATGACAATAATATGAACTATATGGAAAAAACACATCATCAGCCATTGTTGCCAGCATTTTAACAAAAGTAATTTACTTCAGGCTTCAAAAGTTCTGACCTGTACATCAGACAGCAAGGATTAAGCTGCAGTTAAATCAACTCCTTTTTTTCTTTACTTCTTTTTTTCCCCCTTTCTTTGAAACTATAAAGCAATATTCCGATCATGTAGAACCATAGAATCACAGAATGGCCTGGGTTGGAAGGGACCTCAAGGATCATGAAGCTCCAACCCTCCCACCACAGGCAGGGCCACCAGCCTCAAGATTTAATATCAGACCAGGCTGCCCAGGGCCCCATGCAATCTGGCCTTGAACATCTCCACAGATGGGGCATCCACAATCTCTCTGGGCAGCTGTTCCAGCACCTCAACACTCTCTCTGTAAAGAACTTCCCACTGACATCCAACTTAAATCTTCCCTCCCTCAACTTAAAGCCATTTCCCCTTGTCCTGCTGTTATCTACCCTTTCAAAGAGCTGATTCCCCTCCTGTTTGTAGGCTCCTTTTAGGTACTGGAAGGCTAGAGTGATGTCATCTGCAGCCTTCTTTTCTCCAGGCTGAACAAGCCCAGCTCCCTCAGCCTGTCATTGTAGGGGAGAAAGGTATGTTCAAGGTATGTTAAAAACTAGAAAATTGATGGCTTGTTTACTTTTCAGATCTTTTACCTCTTATTTTTTCATTTTAATGAATGTTGAGATTCTCACTTTTTAACATAATCTCCAGAACCTGGGACTTAATCTTTAGTCCTCCCAGAACAGTTGAGACTACATAAATATGAAAAGAACTGGAGGTACAGCTGCAGAATCTTAAAATCTGGAAGAAATGCCTGAACTGTAAAGGATTCAGCAGGAACAAGAACTGCTAATAAATTTTGGCTCTGGGATACTTAATAAAAAAGTAAAAATAAATTACATGCAAAACTTAAGAAAGCTTTCTTTCTTAGAACAGAAAGAAATAAAAGACAGAATTTACATAAGATTGAACGATGAGTCTTATTACTAATGGCAAGTACATACTTTTATCTTTAAAATAGCATTGTTTATTGTTAACCATTGAGAGAATGTTGTTCTGTTAATATTAAGTCATAATATTAATTTTTATTTGATTTCCACACAAGCCTCCTGTACGAGTACTGGTGTCAAAAGTAACATGTCTTAGTTTGAAACAGTCTTAACATACAGCTGATGTCAGCTGTGAAAAGCTGGGATAAATAAATGTAATTTTACTTAATAGATGAAAGCAAAAGAAATAGACATATCACCTCATATTTCCTTTGCTATCACTTTTTATTTATTTGTATTAAGTAAATATACTGCTTTTATTCCACAATGTATTTTATTCCTTGCTTGCTAGCAGAAGAAAAGTATTTAAAAAAAAAGACAGAGAAATATCACTGTAATTCATTCTACTTCTCCACTTAAAATCTTTGAAAAGAAAGCTTACAACTGTTTACATATGCCACAAGTTCAAGACAATTTCTGGAACATGCAGGCTGTAATTTTGTCTTCACCCACTTAACTTCAGAGTTCGGGGTACCTTTGAAGTGATCCTTGAACTTGTGCTTAAACTATAGACTTTAAGTGCTGTAAATCTGCATTCAAATCCAAAACAGTATCAAATACAACAGCTTGCAAGCAGATGAATTCAAGCAGCAAGCTGAGTAATTGGGCAGCAATGGTGTGCTCAAAGCAGTGGAATTGCTGCTGCAGTAACAGCAGTTTCATGCTGGCTCTTGCTTTCTGCTTATCAGCGCCGTAGGCTGAGCTATGCTCCTCTCTTCTGTATCTTTTGGAATTGATTTGATGGACTTTCATAGCCTGTTTTCTGAAGCATGCACTTTGCAGGCATCAGAGTAGTTTGCTAGTCCAATACATTTAAATTAGTATTTAACTAGTTTTCTTAGACTACTGTGAAAAGTTAGAGTAAAGGTGAGACCCTTGAATTGAACACTGTGTGCAAGGGCTTGTTCTCTGTTTTTACCCCTTCTTTTCCCCCTTATTCCTTGCTTTCCTGTCCCTCCACCCACCTAATGAAACCTTTTCAGAATACCTTATGTCATTTTCAGCAAAAGCCTTTTGGAAAACCAGTTAAACACAAGTCTTTAAGTCTTTTAGCATTTTGAAAAGCTCTCTGTAGATGAGAAGTGGGATTTAAAGGGTTTTTCTTGTAGAGTCATTTTTTTTTTGAATTCTTGACATTTTTTCTTTACTTCCCCTTTTCTTCTTCCATGTGATTTGAAACAAACAAACAAAAATACCCTTCAGTCTAATCTTTACCTTCCATATGCCTCGTATGAAAATGTTAAAATATGTTTGAGGATTTTTGTTTGTTTGAGTTCTGGTGTTGAACTCCTGGACCTTGCCATGCCAGCAAAGCACCAAAGCAAGGGCTGGGAGAACACAGCCCTAGTGATTCTTGCCACTCAGTGCTTCCATCTGATATATGCTAGCCAGCCTTATGGAATTCTCTTTAGCTCTCATGAAGTAGTAAGGTGCTGAAATACACAATACATTCTAGAAGATCCACTTCTAAGCTGAGCTAGTGCAGTTTTGTTGAGCACCTACTATCATCTACTTAAAACACTATGAGCAATCAATTTAAATTTTTTATTGTCACAGGGATCTGAAAATTTAGTAAGCAATTACCAGAGTCCGTTGCTCTGCTTTTAATTTCTTAATACTGCTCAATTTCAGACCTTGAAGCAATACTGCTCTCCAGAATATTTAATTGAATGAGTTTGTAAGTTAGACTGTCTTTTAACTGTACTCCTCCACTGATCTATTCAGTGATTGATATGGTGTTTTCTTGTCAAATGAGGAAAAAGTGAATCAGAAGTCTGGCCACACCTATAAGGTGCAGCAAAGCATATCACATGTTGCCCCCTCCCAAGTTACTTTTGATTGTTGCATTGTGCTGCTTTTCATCTGCATGTATGAGGAAGAAAAAGTCCTTCCATGATTTGTAAAATCATAAAATGCAGTTTTCTGTAGTTCCATATGTATCTCACTGATCATACAAGAGAATATCCTGAGCAACTAGGTCTACATAGCTGAATTATTTCAGTTTCCTTTCCTTTCCATTTCTTTTTTTTTTTTTTTTTCCTGAGAATTCCCTTTCTTTCTCCAGTCTTTTTCTAATTCAGTACTGACTGAAAAAAAATAAAAATAAAAATAAAAATAAAAATAAAAATAAAAACACTACTTCTCTTATTTCTATTTCTATGTTTCATCAAGTAAACTAGCAAAATGTCCCAAATGTGGATATATTAAATTCTAACTGACTGAAACTACGGTTTCAGGATAGAGAAAAATTTCTTTGTGTGTTTTCTTGAAAATTGCATCTTGGTATATTAAAGTTAATATATGAAATAGTTTTTTTAGAGTTGAGTAACCTAAAATTAAACTGAAACTTTCCAATATATCTTAGGAATTGTCTACTCATCTAAAATACTTTATTAAAACAACATACTGTTGTATTCAAGTGGAATTTATTTTTTTCCCTATATTTACATTTTACTCCAGAGATGAAACTGTAATTCTGACTTCCAGAACATGTTTTTTCTCATATAGTGCCTGGAACACTTTCTCTATCCCATACCTTCCTACTTTTCTTCTGAGAAAGTCCTCTCTGATGAGTCAGCTATTGCCTAATAATCCTTGTGTTTCTCCCAAAATAATTTCTCATTTATTTTGGTCTGTTAGAAAAGTTCTTGCGAAAAATCTGTACAATTTTTACCATTCTTTCCATGAGCTGTTTTCTTCACTGCTTGAAATCATTACAACACACACCATATTTGGAGTTTCTTCATACAGTTCTTACGAAAACTCTGTGCATGGAGAAATGGAGGTGCTTTAAGGATAAGCTACCCTCTGTTTGTTCTCCTTCACTTAGGTGTCTTTTCCCCAGTACTTCCTGGTTGAGAAAAAACCTAGATCTCCTGTCTTTTAGTTTAAAACCATTCCTCCTTATCCTATCACTGTCAGACTAATAATTCACTCCCCTCCTGGTTCTACGATCCCTTCAAGGACTGGAAGGCCACAGTGAAGCCTCTTCTCTTCTCCAAGCTAAACAAGCCCAGTTCCCTCAACCTTTCCTCATAGGAGAGATGCTCCAGCCCTCTGATCATCTTGTTGCCTTCCTCTGGACCTGCTCGAAGAGCTCCACATCCTTCCTGTGCTGGGGGCCCCAGGCCTGGACGCAGCGCTGCAGATGGGGCCTCACAAGAGCTGAGCAGAGGGGGACAATCACCTCTCTCTCCTGCTTTTGGAATGCAGCCCAGATGCTGGGCTGCAAAACAATTCTCAAATCTGTGACAAAACTGTCATGCATGACAGTAGTAGAAACAAGCAGAATTTGCTATCTAATAGGAGAAATCTTATCTTTATTCTGTATTTATTTCACCTCTGCTTCTAATATTAAACTATCCTGAAAGAGTAAATGAGTAAGCCAGAGAAGTCATCTCATAATATCATGCATAATATAAGCAGGTATCCATTTATGAGTGGAAAATAAATGAGAGTTTGCTCTGTTATCTGTACTTATTTTCAGGCCGTATGCTTTTGTTTACAGTAATACATTCGTCCACAGTCCAGGGTGAGATGACTGTGGAATAGAAGAAATGTTTTCATTCTTATTGAAATGGCCAATATCCACTTGAAAAATGCACTTACAGTCTGGAAAAACAGAACACAACACGCTCTTCAGAATGGTGGCCATTGTTACAGCAGACAGAGTCCTCACTGTCCTGGTTTGCACTCGAGCTGAAATAACAGAAATGCATCTGATTAGTTTCAACATTTAACTTTCTAATTCTCTGTTTTTGACTATGTTTTCTAACCTCAAGAATGTGCTGAATATTAAAGTCCTAATAATTTAAGGCTAATCTCACAGTAGACTATTATTTCAGGCTCATATGTTATACAGCTGAGATTGAATTTTCTAAGTCCAGCAAAAATAATGTTAAATATGAAGCAGCATTTTATGGCACAAAAAGCACATGAAGACCATTTATCTAATACTCATCACACATATGTTCATGGAAACACTTCCCCATACACATTTGTTAATCAAAAAAGAAAGCCCCAGAACTTATATAATTTTGGCAAGATTTGTTCAAACTGCGTTTTTTTTTTTTCTTGAAAGATGAAACCTGTTTAGATTATAGATGACGAGCATTAATCTACTTCTGAACCATCCTCTTGCTAACTTGTGATTCTACAAATGTCTCCTTCACATATATTACAGGGACCAAGCCATTGTGTTTTTAATTTTTTCAGATTTTGCTTCAAATCAAAATTTAGAATCTTTCCTTTTACTTGCAGGTTTCATCCTATTTTAAGATAGTATGAATTTGTCTTAAATTAGTTTACACAATGTGCTCAAACAGCTTCTATCCATCTATTATCTAACTGCTGGAAGCAAATCAATATATCAAATTTATCTTTGATATATATATATCAAAATATATCTTTTTGATATATTGTGATATTTTGTGCACAGCAGCCTAATTTCTGGAAACAGAGGAATACATTAACTCTTCCACACTAGCATGTGAAAAAAACAGGCTTCTGGAAGAAAATGTTATTACACTTAGTTTGACTTTGTCGTGGTGGACAGAGCACTGTTTTACCAGGTAGTCTTCTATACTCTTAGTATCTGCTTTTGAAAAATAATTTTATCAGTAATAATGGTGTAACAAATCACCAGCTCTTTTAGATGCAGTTGGCAAGCATAACATTTCTGAATGTAAACTAATCATTATGTTAGAAAACATCTTAGGAGTGTGTTCATCAATGTGACAAGGACATAAAAAGAAAAATGTGTATTTTCTACTGTGCTATGCTGAAACTTGACCAAAACCTAAACACAATTATTTTTTTTTCCTCTGCAAATAACGCTTTCATCTAGCATTTAAATATTTTGAAATAGTTTTTGAAATAATTATTTTCTGAAGATTAGGAAAGCTTGAGCATAATTATATATATAATATATATATTATATATATATTATTATATATATTATATATATTATAATATAATATGTAAATATATAGAACAAATATATATATGTGTTATATATATATTTCAAGACAATAGAGAACTGGCATTCTTCCTTTTCCTTAAGGCTTACATATTATGCAGGTTTAGCATCTTACCTTCATAATCTGTCTTTTGGAGTATAACCAAGACTGTTTGAGTAAGGAAGATTTTATTCCATTTTTTTTCACTGTATAGCAGACATTAAGCCTCGTGACTAGAAAATGACATTCAATCTACTTGCTACTCAAGAAAAAAAATATAACAATTAGAAGAATTGAGACTTTTGCCATGCAGAGTACATTCCTCTTTAGCAAGGAAGTTATAAAATTGAGGTTTAACATCATTCTGTCCTGCACTTGAAAACTTCATTAAGTTGAACCTGGTTTACATTGAGTATGTATACATAAAAGGATATTGATCTATGTAGAATATCCTGTACTCTTCTGCAATTCAGAACTGTTTATAACAGAGCACTGTAAATATACCTCAGTAGATGTTACATATATTTCTGGCACAGATGTTAACTAACACATTCTAGCTGTGGACAGAGATAATCAATTAAGGAATAAACATATCTCACATGATTTAACTTCCAATTCCCATTGAAAGGGAAAGAGAAATAGCATTTGTTGACTCTGCTTCTCTGAACAGGAAAAATTAGAACAGATATATTCTAAACTGAAGTTTTCTGTGGAAGAGTTGCTGCCTGGTGTAATGATGTATTTATAAATGAATATGGAGTTAATTTCTAGTGTGTATTTGTACTATATTGTGCTCACTTTTTAATCAAACGTATTCAACTTCTGAAAACTCCCTAGAGTGTTTAGTTTGAATTGAACTGAATAGGCTTAGACAAGTTACTTTTCCCAGGAGCTGCTTCTTAATTAATAGATTCTCAACCTGTTTGCAATAATCAAAATAAGTAGGAAAAGAATCTTCTGGTTTGCTTAAATATTTTTTAATAATAAAATTTACTTCTGTTTTGTTTTAAGTTTTTTTATAATACAGATTTTTGTCACCTCTGACTTGTGGTTGAGTTAACCATACAGATGTGAAAGTTTCATTCCCAGATTTTGACTAGTTCAAATAAACAAGTAAGAAGCAGAGGTGAAAACAAAGAAGGCAGCTGGTGTTTCTTTAAACCTGATCAAAAATTTGGTTCAACATTCAGGTAAAGATTTGGTAGCTGAGTCGAATAAAGACTAAGACACCATTTTCTCTTTGTAGGTATATTGCTCACTAAGATAATTATTTAAAAGCTGGGAGATCTGTGCATATGATACAAAGAGGAAAGAAATAAAGGAAAAAAGGAAGAAAAAAAGAAAGAAAGAAAGGAAGAAAGGAGGGAAAAAATGTAAGAGAAAAAGGAAAGATTTAATTGCAGAAACACCTAAAATAGTCTTGTGACTGCATATTGCATGTTCTCTCACTTTAGTGATATTCATTTATCACTTTAGAATAAATTAATTAGTAATTCTGTCTATATTGAGTTTGCATGCATTGTTTAACCATTAAGTGTAATCCATTCCAAATGTCTTGTCTGGGATATACAACTTTTTCATGAGCGCAGTAGACCCTAGACTGCATGCTTTTATCATTAAAATATTGGTCTGGCTAAAGTGCAATGTACTAAGCAGAAACAACTGTGTCTTAGTGTGTGGGAAGAGGTAATGGTGAGTGAGTCACCAATGAGCTTATCAGACTCCTTGATAGAAACTATCACTATGAAACCTTGGGATACTGGAGTGTAAAACAGGTACCTTTGCATCTAAGGGTAAACAGGAGGTTCTTACTGACTGCATTGTTAATCTTGTCACAGTTGAGAAATGTTTCATCCTTTATCACTCTTGTTTGGGAGAAGCTGGAGCCAATTAACTGACTAGACGAACTATTAGAGGAACAAGAACTTCTTTTTTGTAAGTGAATGGTATATAAGATGTATGTTGAAAACAATAAAGGAGAACAATTCTGATGGCACAAGAAACTGCGAGAGCTCTCTAACTCTACTGAGCACTGACATCTTAGACCTTATCTAAAGGAGGGAGGCAAATTTGATTTTTATTATGTCTGGTTAAGCATTTAAACTCTTTTGGTCTTTCCAGAGCCTTGTTAAGTTTGCAAAACATATGTGATTTCAAAGTTTAAACCTGTAAATTTCCTTGAAAGTCCAATACAGCTTACACAAAGTTGCTTCAGTAGCTCAGAATCCTGTTTATTCATGACTGCATGATAAATGATAGTCATGACTGCAGATAAATGAAATTACAGTGACATAAGTGATGTGATTTCTGTCTGTTCCTCTTCTGACAAACTGTTCTGAAATCCCAAAGATAACACATATCGAGTTCTACACCAAATATTAGAGCATTGTCTATGTGAGTACTCCGGTGTATAATGATAAATGAGTTAGTGAAATAAGATGCAAGGACTGCAAAGTGTTTCCCTGATGCACTATTAGGAAAGGAAATATAGTGCCCATCAGGAAACAAGCTGCTTCCAGGGACCTGTGATTCCGGACCAACCCGAACAGGAGCTCACACACAGCAGCTCAGACAGTCACTCATTATGCCATACTGACATAAATGAAATGTTTCTGTCTTGTTCTAAGCACTGAAGTTCCACAGCAATATTTCAAAGCTAAAGTGAGTGTATTTTTTTCTTATTTTTCTTTGGAAAAATGCTAAGAGCAGTGGTAGTATGGAATCCTATTGCCAGCAGTGAATGCACCTTGCAGAGTGTTTGGATATAGCCTGCTTTATTGCTTCCCCATTACTGTGTATTCAGTGTATGATTTCTTCTGTGAACAGGAAGTGCAGGGCCACAAATTAAAAATACAATCCATTCTTAATAGAGGAATATTGTCACTGAGTAACCACAGTATGATGATTTCTGAGGAACTGTAGAACACAGTTAAGCAGGAAGCATAACCAAAAAAATAAAAGAGTAACATAAAAATCCGCACCTACAGAGCTGATCCCCTTTCACAGGTTTCACAGGTGTTATGAGTGTGGCAGTGCCAAAAAAATATTGCCCACACAATCCATTTTTCATCAGCCTGAACGGACGGAAGTCAGAAGGCAGCAAATCCTGAATATACGGTGGCTGTGGTAAAACAGGCCAGCCAGCCAGGACTGGCAGTGTGCTCCATAGACTTCAAACTGGTATGTGGCCTGGCGTTATCGTGTTGCAAGAAAAGTGTTGTGTTCTTCTCTGGCCTCACTCTGGAATTTTGATCCTTCAGCTTGGTCAGCAGTGCAATACAGTGCTCTGAGTTAATGGTTTCTTTGGGTTTCAAGATCACCTGTTTCCTATCCCGAAGGACAGTGTACATCACTTTACTACTGAAGGCTGCCTCTTAAGCATTTTTTGATAGGGAACTTCCATGTCACCAGTCCACAGGCTGCCATTTTGACTGCAGCTCATTGTGGTGACATAGCATCTCATCATCGGTAATGATGCAAATGAGGAAACTGTCACCTTCAGATGTTGGTTCAGTAGATGCTGACAAACTTGCATATGTGATCTTTCCGTTCCTTTCTGAGTATTCATGGCACTCATCTGGTTCAAACTTTGTAATTATGTGGTCATAAAGTGCCAGTTTGTGTGGATGGGCTGATGGAGACATTCTTCGTTTTGTGGTATCACATCTGTATGTGGGCATGCAGACATGCATGGCTTATCTTTCACATCTCTGTCACCACCGCTGAAATGCACCTCCTCAGTGTGATAACATCCACTGTTTGGTCTTCATACATGTTCAGCATATGTCAGTGAATGTCAGTGGGGACAGTTTTTTCTTCATGGAGGAATTCGCTGACGCACCTTTGCTTCATCCACTCTTCCACATCAGAAGTCATTTTGTCGGCCTACCCCTCTGTTGCCATCTGTTTCAGGGCAATAAAGCATCGTGGAACATTGGTGGGAAAGTTCATACTCTGCTGCCATACCACCAACATTCACCTCTGATGCCATGGGCCAACATAATGAAACAGGAGGAATTACTTTTAGGGATCTCTCATAGATATCACCTAGTCTAATTTCGCACTTAAACAGGCTCTCAGCTCAGAGGTTTGGATTTATTTGGCTGAGGTAAAAGTTTTTAGGAGTGTAGTATGATGAAACAGGTGACAACAGTGGAATAGCTAGAAATGGAAATCTCTCTGGTGTAAAAACATAGAAAGAAAATAGAACTGTCCCCTAGGACAGTGATGTTGAAATAACAACTGTCAGACTGGTGCCTGCTTTCATACCTTCTACTCACATCTTCACAATGACAGAGATTCTTATGGTTTTTGTTCCTTCTCCTTCCTTTTCACGTGATAATTTTATTATTGCTTAAAAGTATCTTTACTGTATACTAGCAATAAGGTACCTTGTCAAGAGTGGTGTCTCACTAATGTAACTCAAGTTCTACAAATCATACATCTCTGAATTAGGTTGACAACAAACTTTAGGAAAAATATAGCATAAATAGGTCTGGTTCCCAAAGCAATTGGAAGCTCTAGATTAAAATGAGTTATGAATGCTCATTTTTAGTAACAACACTATCTTTAAACACTTTAAATGTAGATGAACGTTAATAGCTATTTCCAGACAAGAAATATGAAAAAATGAAATTGATATTGTAATAAGTCTTTGGTTTTCTTATCCAATAGATCCATTGCTGAGAATCTTGTACTCAAGCAAGACAGCATTAGTTTTGTCTGACAGTTTTTTCATTGGTTGCACTGCTAGAAAACAAAATATAAATCAAAGATACTCAAGATTAGCATGATATAACTATTGCCAAAATATCACTTTATAACATCATCTTTGGCTTGTACTAAAAAATACTTCAAAATACTTTTCAATAGGCAGTTTTTTGACATCTTAAGATGTATGACATGTAGTTCTCATCCAGCTCTCCTGAATTCTGAATTTAGTTATGCAATTCAGTACACTGTTCTTAAGTATCCTTATTCAACTCAGTTTCATATAGTTTCATGAGGTGTTTCACTCTGAATAGTAGCTATGTCAAAATTATTTATTCGCCTACCAAATTTTCATAGAATTATAGAATGACTTAGGTTGGAGGAGACTTAAATGTTATCTACTTCCAAACCCCTGACACGGATAGAACTGCCAGCCACTACATCAGGTTGCTCAAGGACCCATCAAACCTGGTCTTGATTGCCTCCATAAATGGGGTATACACAACTCCTCTGGGCATCATGTTCTAGGGCCTCACCACCCCTTGAGTAAAATATTTCTTCCGAAACTCTAACCTAAATCTCCCCCTTCTTTTAGTTTAAAGCCATTCCTCCTTATCCTATCACTGTCAGACTGTGTAATAATTCAGTCCCCCTTCTGGTTCTAAAATCCCTTCAAGTACTGAAAGGCCACAGAGAGGTTGCCCCAGAGCCTTCTTTTTGCCAAGCTAAATAAGTTACGTTCCCTCAAACTTTCCTCGTAGGATAAGTGCTACCACCCTCTGATCATCTTCGTGGCCCTTCTCTGGATCTGCTTCAACAGCTCCACATTCTTTTAGATCCCATAGTACTCCAGACAGGGCACTCAAGGTCAGAGTAGAGGGGGAAAATAACCTCCCTCAGCCTGATGACCACTCCTCTTTTGATGCAGACCAGGATGTAGTTTACCATCCAGTCTGTAAGAGCACACTGCTGGCTCATGTCCAGTTGTTCATCCATCAGGACAGCCAACTCCTCTTCCACAGGATTACTGTCAAGGTGTTCTTCTCCCAGTCTGTATTCATAACTGGGATTGCCTTCACTCAAGTGCAACACCTTGCAATTGGCCTTGTTAAACCTTTAGGTTCTCTTAAACCCACTTTTTGAGCCTGGTCCCCCTGGACAGTGTCCTCTACTTCTGTTATATTAATTGCACCACTCAGCTTGATGTCAACAGCAAACCTGCTGAGGGTACACTCAATTCCATCATCTATGTTGTTGATTAAGTTGGAAATCTTACTGTAGGTGCTGCCTGGTGAATAGGTGATCGTACTGCTGTAAGAAGCACTGCTGTTGGACAGAGCCTGCAGCTGAGGGCTGTACCCTGGGATACAACTGGTGGTAAACTTTGGACTGGCACTTGATTAAGGTGAAGACCACCAATTTCAAGACAAAAACCGAGGGGACACCACTCAAAACCAGCCTTCATGTGCACATGGGTCCACTGGCAACAATCCACTGGCTACAAACTTCCATCTAATTCTTTATCCACCTAATACTACAACTTTCAAATCCAGATCTCCCCAGTTTAGAGATAGGGATGTGATGTGGGATCATGTCAAAGGTTTTGAACAAGTTCAGGTAGATCACATCATTTACCCTCCTTTTTTTCACCAGTGTCATCTCTCCTTCATAGAAAGCCACCAGAGTGATCAGGCACAAAATGCACTTGATGTAGCCATGCTGGCTGTCCAGGATCACCTCCTCATATTGTGTGTGCCTTAAGCTCTCTTCCAGGATGATCTACTCCATGATCTTCCCAGCCACAGACATGAGGTTCATCAGCCTGTAGTTCTCCAGATTTTCCTTTCTCTCTTTCCTGAAGATGGGAATGATGTTTTCTTTTTCCTGTCACTGTGGAGTTTGTCTGATGGAGAGTAGGTCAGCCAATTCCTTCAGGACTCTGAGATGCAAGTCATCTGGCCCCATAGACTTCTAAACACTAAGTCATATAAGATAATCTCAAACTTGTGCCTATCTTACACTGAGAGGAATTTTTCTCCTCTAGCCCCTGCTTAGAAGTCATCACAAATTCAGAGTTTCAGCTTAAGACTAAAAAAATTGTTCCCTAAGCAAAACTAATGAAAACTGCTTCCTTAGGAATTTGCTTCCTCCCTTCCTTAATACATTAGTAAGTCCAACCACTGTTTATCATCCCTTCACTTGCAGGGACTCTGTCCTTGTAGATCTTCTTATTTCTGAGGTAACTATGTGTTGGCTGCCCAGTCAATGCATTTGCAATGTTTAGCTATCTTGCAGAGTGAGTTACATGGCCAGCTGGCTGCTTCCAAACAAACCATATAATGGATATGGTTTTTTTTTAGTGTCATCTACGACATTTATGTGAGTGTCTCTCCTCTGTTTTTCTGTTATCTGTCATAAAACCTGTAGAAAACTTTCACAGGAGAATTCTTTCAACCAGCTGAAATTGGTCAACAAGATTAAAGAAATTATGGACAGCGTGATCACATATGACTTGGTCTAACAGGAAACCAAACGGATATTTTATTAATTTACTTAATGTATTAAATGTAATTGATTCTATTGTTGGACTTGTTCAGTTACCTAAAATATATATCAGGAATATTGTAAGGCTATACTCAATTCCATCTGTCACTACTAAGAAAGACGATGTTTCCTCATGTTTATTTAATTGGTACTTTCATCTCTCTAGTTGTAGCATTTATCAGTTTGTTTAAAGGCTTCACAAACTATCTCACAAATGTAGTCCCATTTTATTCTTATTCACCTTAAATGCTAGTGGAAAGTTCTTGGTGTAATTGGATTCTTTGACAAAGATATAACTCTTCATCTGTCATTTTTCTAGCTGCTCTTTCTCCTCCATGCAAAATGTAGATTTTATTTTAAAAAGTCCTTTTCAGTTCTCTCTATCCTGCCAATAATCTCACTCACTCCAAATTCCTTATTTGATACATCATGTTGTCAACTTCCTGTTAAATTCACAGATGTGTTTAGTATTTTAGTGTGTTGGGAAGAAGCTCTCCACAAACCTTCACAGAGCTATTATCTATCTATTTCACCTTTTGAAACAATTTTTTAAGACTTCTCCACAGGGTTTATGCAAAATTTGATAGCAGGGTACTATACAAGTCAGTCAGACTGATTAGTCTTATTTTCCCTGTTTCCTTGTGTTCTCCATTCTATACATATATGTTATCTTCTACTGTGCCTGTAAAATACTAGTGTCAGACAGCACCCTTTCTCTCTCTGTGTCCTAGTGATTTCTCACTCTCTGCCAAGGGAACTTGGATATTTCAGCAAGATTAATGTTTTTTGCAAATAAGTGACTACTGGCAAGCTTAAAATGTATATATAATTATATGATGTATAACAGCAAGTGTTTTCTATCCAAGTTAAATAAAGTTCTGTAGAAATTTCCAGTTTGCATCTTACCTGGTATTCATTCATTTCAGCCTCTACTGCTCTCTCCAGGACATAAGTTTAAATGGAAACACTGCTGTGTAATCTGAAATGTTGCTTCCATTATTACAGCACCAAAACTGGCCTCTGTCTCATTTGTACCTGCGAATCACATGTATAGTAAGTTTTGGGTGCGGAGGGTGATGCTGTAATTGGTTGGTTGGATGGCCATTGTTTTGTTTTTAATAATTGGCTCCAGCACTCCTTTAGCTGTGGCTGGGATGGATGACTCCTTGAATCTGTTCTCATTTGCAGCTGCCAACCATCATACTAAGGCAATAGAGCTGGGGAATGCAAGAAGCAGCACGAGGAAACCAAGGCCAGATTTTCTTTATTCTGGCCTCCAGCAGACCTGTTTTGCTTTCTTCTCAATAACTGTGAATAACACAGTGCAAATGAGCTGCAGCAAACTCAGAGATCTGGGCTGCTGTTCACTATTTGTCAGAAACTAACAAGGCTGCAAGTAAGCCGATTCATAAAGAAACAGGTGACTTCTATTATTTTTCCCTTCTCTCTAGTATTTTGAGTGCCTAAGAAGAGTTTTGGCAATAAGGCTACATTTGAAATATGTTTTTCTTCACATGACATAGCTGCAACAGTTGAGATTTGGTTGCTTGTTTTTCTTATTCCAAAGTAGTATCATGTGCTACAATTACAAAATGAATATAAAGACTGCTAACTTAACCACAGCTGCAGTTCATCTTGAAGATCCAATACCAGGAAGGGGTTTGAATGCTTTAATAAACTGTGAAAGCAAAGCTAGAAGGAGATTGCTTGTATCCCCAGACACAAAAATATCTTAATATTAAACAGGGAAAATACATTTGCAGAAATGTATTTTGTGTTACACTCTGAAAATTATTGTTAGCAAAGAGATTATATAAAGAGATTAGATTTATTTAAGTTCTATGAAATTGCTGCAGGTCTGTGCTAGTATTTGGTTCCTCAGCACTCTCTGACCTGAAAAATTGAAGTCCTGCAAGTATTTGTTCAATATGAGTAGCAGTATAGAGTATAAATCAATTATAGTACTGTTACTGACATAGATCACTTAGCCTAACACTAAATTCTCTGTAGATTTGTAGGTGTTTTGTGAGCTTATTTAGTTTTTCATTATATAGGATTCTCATTTGATCACAAAAATCCAAATTCAGGCTTCAACTTTATTTACTTATGTGGGATTTTAGATTAGTAGATTTAGATAAAATAACAGCAGAAAAAAGTTCATCTTTAAGAAGCTGAAGTTCATAAGGGTGCACAGTAAGATTTTTCAAGGCTTCTTGCCAATTAGATCTCATTTCATGAGAGGATAAAACACCTGAAAGTTTTATGCAGCCTGATTAAAGCAGAAGTTCCAAGTCCTATTGAGAAGATGAAAGAAAATAAGCCGCCTCTAAAGCCATTTTGATCCCATCTGTCTAAAAGTAAGAAAAACCACACAGTGAATCTTATCATGGAAACATTTTCGGGAACCATTTTTAAGATTAATTTTATGAAAAATAAACTATTTTAAAATAACTACTTTATTATGCTTCTCATTTCTTTTTGTAGTAAGCTTTTGGATTTCCATTGAGTTTTCCAATCAAAATGAGTAAAAACTATTCTTGCTTCTTTCACAATTCTTATTCTCTTCAGGAATTGAGAGGAACAGCATTTAGACGAGTTCATTATTGAAAAATATTATTTTTACTCATTAGGAGTTACAATGATAAAAGCTTCATGATCCAAGCGTTAGAAAATCTAGAAGTTTAAAACATCAGACTTTCATCATCAGCACTTGAACATTATTCTTATTGTAATCCCAAATTTTTTGGCTGATAGTTCCAAAAAGCATAAATGTGGGTTCTTATGTCTCAAACTCTTTTTAATACTATCCATCTAATGAAAGTACTAGCATATTCTCACAGGGTACTTCCAAGACTTACACAAAGTTCCTGAAGCAAAAGAAAAGCTTAGAATTTGATCTAAGGATCAAATTATCTAACAAAAATAGTTCAAACTATGCTCTCTTTAAGATTTGTTGATGTTCGCAAACCTTTTTTGAGGACTAGACCAGCACTTAAGCAAACACAGCTCTGAATTTCTCCCTCTGAAAGTTCATTTTGTAGAAGGTAAGAATTCGGTCTGCATCTAGGCTGAGCAGAGGAAACATGCTGCTTTTATAATATAGTTTTATGGAAACACAAGAATAGGAGCATTGGGAAAAAAAAAAAGGCAAATAGAGTGCTAGGAATTATTCAGAAAGCAATACGGAAGAGAAGGCATTATTATGATATCTCATGAATTCATCATGCAACTGTACTTCAACATGATTCCATTTCTGCAATATTCTCTTTGAAATGTGAAAAAAAAAAAAAAGGATTGAGAAAATGCTGAGAAGGTTATCAGGGATGATCAAAGTTAAAGAATAGCATTTATATAAGGAATAACTAAGTAGACAAGGAGTCTTCAGCCTGGGAAAGAAATGAATGAGGAGAGATAGAGCAAGTCTATAAAATCATGAGTGGAATGAAAATAACCATTTCATTTATTTTTCAGGAGATCAACTAGGGTGAATGAAAAGAAATAAACTAAGAAAAATAAAAGAATCACAGAATCACAGAATCACAGAATTGTAGTGGCTAGAAGAGACCTTTGGAGATCATCTAATCTACTTCCCCTGCTACAGCTGATATCCTAGAGTAGCTTACACAGAAAAGCATCCGTGTGGATTTTGAATATTGCTGGTGAAGTAGACACTACAATATTTCTGAGCAGCTTGTGTCAATGCTCTGCCACCCTCAAAGTAAAGAAGTCTTTCCTCGTGTCCTGATGGAACATCCTATGTTCCAGTTTGTGCCTCTTGCCTCTTACACCAATCACGAAAAGATCCTGGCCCCATCTATGTGATTACTACTCATAAGGTACTTATAAGTATCAATAAGATCCCCCCTCTAGGTCTTCCTTCCTCCAGGTTGGACAGTCCCAAGTATCTCAGTGTTTCCTCACAAGGGAGATACTCCTGGCCCCTAATTGTCTTTGCAGCTTTGCACTGGACTCTCTCCAGAAATTCCATCTTACTTCAGATAGGGATCTTAGAAATGGACACAGTACTCCAGATGTGGCTAGAGGGAAAGGGAGGATCCCCTCCCTCAGTCTGCAGGCCAAACTCTTCTTCATGCACACCAGGATACCATTGGCCTTCTTGGCCTCAAGGGCATGCTACTGGCTCACACTCAAGCCATTTACACCAGGATAACTTCTCTGCAGAGTTTTTTTCCAGCAGGTCAGCTCCTAACCTGTACTAACACAAATGACCACTCCTCCCCAGATGTAGGACTCTACACTTGCCCTTGTTGAACATCATAATGTTCCTCTCCACCCAACTCCCCTGTCTGTCCAGGTCTCACAGAATAGAAGCACAGTCTTCCAGTGTGTCAGCCACTCCTCCTGGCTTCATATCATCAGCAAACTTGCTGAGGGTGCATTCTGTTCCTTCATCCAGATCATAGATGAAAATGTTGAACAAAACCAGACCCAATACAGACCCCTAGAGAATATTGCTAGTCACGGGCCCCCAGCTAGACTCTGCACCACTAATTACAGCCTTCTGAGCTCTACCAGTCAGCCAGTTCACAATCCACATCACTGTACACTCCTCTATCCCACACTTATTAAGTTTTCCTACTAGGTAAAATAGTGTCTAAAACCTTGCTGAAGTCAGGGTACGCTACAGCCATTGCTGTCTGCTCATCTTCCCAACTAATCACAACATCACAGAAGGCTACCAGATTATAAAAGCATGATTTTCCCTTGGTGAATCTATGGTGACTACTCCTGGTAACCTTTTCCTTTTCAGGGACAGAAGCAAGGCTGACTGGCCTGTAGTTTCTCAGGTTTTCCTTCTTGCTGTTTTTAAAAATGGAGCGACACTTGCTTTTCTCCAGTCCCCAGGCTCCTCTCCCATTTTTCTTTCAAACATGACAAAGTCACTGAGCAATCATTTCTGCCAGCTTCTTCAGCACTCACGGTTGCATCTCGTCAGAGCCCATGGATTTGTGTGCATCAGGTTTGCCTAGACTATCTCTGACCAGATCCTTCTCGACCACGAGAAAGTCTCCCTTTCCCCTGACCATCTCTCTTATCTGCAGGATCTGGAATTCCCAAGAGCCAGTTTTAGCTGTAAAGAGTGAAGCAAAATATACTCCTCAGGATGTTTTATATGCTCAAACCTTTCATGGGGTCATAACTGCTAGCTGTTAAGACATATATAAAGAAGTATCTCCTGTACCTGTGCTCTGAGAAGATATTCAGGGCAAGACAAAACGTTGCTCTCACTCAGTAAAGTTATTGATTTATACATGTACACTCTATGTATGTGCAAGAGAGAGACTGAATTTAGGTGCACAAATATATTTTGGCTCCATACAATTTTGCCACTTTTTAAAGCATCTTGGAAAGTCTCCTACTTTAGAAGATTATCATGCAGAAAAAAAAAGAAAGAAAGCTACCTACTTATTGCACATTAGCACCTTACAATTGTTAAATCACTAAACCACTTATTTAAAGTAGCATATTTCTCGGATCAGCAGTTTTATTTGACTGAGATCTGTCAGAATCTGTAATAAGTGAACTGTCTCTTTTCAAATAGAAAATAGAAAATATCAGATAGTAAACGTAAAACATTTTATAGGATAAAGTTTATCTATCAGTTCTTCTGTCCCTAAAGTAATCAAAGATCTTCATGAGAATGAGGACTTGTGTTTGCCTACTTTGTATAAAAAAATGCTACCACCCACATGCACTTTCCCAAGATCACTGCAAGACTTACAACGTTTCCCAACATAAACAGATATAATCCTTAACAATTGCAGTTTTATTTAAAATGCACTCATTCTATGTGTATTCTTTGGATTTTTCCTTTAACTTTGGGCCAGATGGTGCCAGCAGGAGCTTGTAATGTGAAGCATGTGAAGCTGTTCTCACAAATAAGGAACTTTTGAAGACATTGCCCTTCGGTGAACTGCTGCAATATCAAGGGTTACTGAAGCTTTTTTTTTTTTTTTTTTTTTTTAATAGAAGCAAGATTTGTTTTGTTGGTGTTGAATGGAGTGAGAATACAGATTTCTTCTATTTTCCAGGTCTGCACATAAAGATGTTACTTATTATCACCCGCCTCTGTAAGAATGTCAGAATAGAACAAGTCTTATTGTATATGACACAGACTCCCTCAAGCATTGACAGCATTTCATTTAACTTCTCTTCATTTAAGCTGTTTGATACCCACTGGAGGACTTACCATGTGAAATAAGCACAAAAGCAAGTAAATTCAGCAAATAAATGGAGTTCGGCTTTTTTGTCTGCATTCTTGCATCATAGCCATTCAGACTTTCATAATTACAGTAGTGAAAGAAGCGAGTTTGGGGGAATGAGTCATTGTCTTCAGTAGGTGCAATAGTTACAGCCACAGGCAAATGTCATAATTTAAGTAAGGTTTCACCACTCTTGCACCATGAAAAAAAAGCAGCTTTACACACTCTGTGGTATATACTGAAGAAACTGGAAAGATTGCAATTAGAAAGATTTCTCTGCGATGAAATACAACAAACTCAATTTTTCTTTTTATCTTAGACCAATGATGCTATGTCTGGTAGAACTGAAAATAAGATTTTAGCTCTGTGAGACATCTGATACTTTGATATTAGTTTTCTTTCCTAAGGAAAACCTGAGCTGAAAAATTTTCCAGAGAATAAACATTTCCAGGAAAGGTTTATTCAGCAGTGAAGATATTTTTCATTTTGAAATGGTTCAGACTTACTTTACATCTACCTAAGCCAGAAATGTGCCTTATAGGAAAAAAAAAACACAGCTGTCTTATACTTTAAAAATTGGACTTCTCAGCTGCTGGGGAAGTGTACTTTATCCGAGAGCTGTCCTCTGCAAGTAAATGTGTCTGATGTATCATGAAAATTATAGACTATCTAAGCTGAAGTATTGTGAAGTACTCATACTGTACTACTTTAATGAGGCCCTAAAACTGCTTAAGAAGAAAGAAAAGTGCATTCAGTGCATCCAAGCTGAGATGTGTTGAGATGGGTATACCAAACTGAAATAAATTTTGCTACTGAAGACAATATGACAGTACACTTTCCCATGAATTTCATTATTTGGAAAACCTGAATTTTATTTTTTTTTAAATATATATATAACTCTGTTAAATTTGGAGAGCTTAATCAATGTCATATGTTAAATAGCAATGAGTATGAGCCATAGCAACTTAAGATACAATTTTCCAATTTCTCTGTTTTAACTCATAAATTGCATGAAGTTCTGTGGATTTCACATGTTTTATGGTGTAAAATTACACCTTCTACTTGAAAAAATATTGAAGAATTGCATCTTAATTTATTCCACAATGCAGTTTTCACTGAATAAAACACATAAGACACCCTGTGAGATGACACAAGCATTAGCTAAATATTTTACTTAATACTTTCAGCTGTACCAATTGGCAGAAAGTAATTTTGCTTGGAGAACAGCCACGTTTTCTGTGGTTACTGCCTCTGTTTCTTTATTCTTAAGGTCAGTGGTTATAGAGAAGTAATCTACAGTTATTGTTAAAACTTCCCCTATCCTAAATTTCAGGTTGTTTGGACACTTCCCACTTCTTCTATCTTCAGTATTTCAAAAATGCATAGATTTGACGAAAGTAGTTTTAACTCTCTTGTTGCCTATATTTATGTTTTCAGTGTGTTTAATTGTATTTAACTAGCATTTTTATTGACTTCTATGTTTATAAACACTTTTGTTTTTCACGAGTTGATGGAACTATTTCCACACATTTCAAACTTTCTTCATTTGACTGAATAAAAGAATGATCAATGCTTTACAAGTCAGAGAAATAATCTGTTTAAAAAATGTTGCATATCCTTATCTACACAATGGAAGAAAATATTTTTAAAACTACAATGTTGAAAATTATATTTGCAGTGAGTCTCTACGCATGTACAGTTCAAGGTACTATTTTCATCTTGTCCAGATCAGAAGTAGATTTTGATTGCAGCACTTAATAAGATAAAATACTTTACTTGTCGTTCAGTAGGCCCGTTTTAGAAGAGGAACAGAATCCAGATGGTAGTGTAGTAATCTAACTAGTAAACCATCCATTCACTACACATATTTTTTACTCATTTATTAAATATTAGAGATTCTTTGAGTCTCGGGCCTTATTTCTAGGTAATAACAGGAAGCTGGTCAAAAAACTTGTTTTATCAGCTTTCATTTTTTGTTTGCTAAAGGCTATTATTTTATTAGTGTTAATGGAAGCTTTATTCGATAAGCAGAAAGCTAGACACTATACAACCAAATACTTCAATTTTAATATGTGAGATATATAAAAATTCTTATTTCCTCTCTCAAGTCCCCACTCATATAGCCTTCCCTTAACTCTTTCTTTGGCTAAGGATTTAATTTGCATCATACGTGAGACAAAGTAGTATAAACATTATACAAGTTTTGCAGTTAATATGCATAAATTTAATTATCATCCTGGATAATAACAATCAGTGCCTGAATCATAGTAAGATACACTTACTCAAATTTTAAAAATGTTAATGCTGGAGTAGTAGGAGATTCACATTGTGACAGATACCTCATTCAGCCATTGGCAGGTCATTTTAGCCAGACAAATAAAACTGTCAAATCTGTTTTCCAGTTAGTGAATAATTACATTACAGATGGATGTCTAAAAGGATTAACAAAGTCCATATATTTTACCAATATTACAACAATATAGAAATCGATTCATCTGTAGAGAATCTTTTACTGATGAATTAATGATGTAGTTGATGATGTTTTTAGTTCAGTTTCAAACTTATTTGGAGCTCAAAGTCTTTCCTCAACAGTAAAAGGATACCTCTAGTAAATTCAGAGGGAAATAATTTACTTACTGATTTACAATACTCTCTAGATTTAATAATAATAGAAATCCTGTAACCTTCAGTTCATACTGTCTCCCAAATGCCAAGTCTTTCAACTATAATATTCCAATCATAGAATCACAGAATAGTTTGTATTGTAAGGGACCTTTAATATCACCTCTTTCCAACCCACTTCCCTCTAGATCAGGTTGCTCACAGCCCCATCCAGCCTGGCCTTGAGTGCTTCCAGCCTCACTGGGCAACCTGTTCCAGTGTCTCACCATCCACACAGTAAAGAATTTCTCCCTGATATCTAATTTAAAATCATTTCCCCTACACCAATAATCTGGTATGGTATGAGTATTGGACACCTCATCTTCCTTTCAATTTCTCAAGTATTTTTGTACACAAACTAAGCTCTAGTATTGAAGTAAACAAACATAGTTGCTATTATTATTTTTGTTTGCAATGAATGTTGTTTGAAAATTAGGTTATAGTTCATTATTTCCATTCCTACAAATATGTTTTGGATAAACCAACTGAGAAGTTGTTCCTTCCTGTCTTGTGGTCTCAGAACAAAACTTTCCAAGGCTTCATATTATGTTTAATAAATCCTTTATTTTTCTCTAAAAATTATTTTTTTAACTTGCAAATACTTTTTTCATGATAGCATATTTATTTAATAATAAACTTTCAATAACGTTTTCCATTTTTTACCCTGTAAAGATATTGAATTAAAGGACAGATTGTATGTGAAAATGAATCTTGTTCTAAATGAACTTTATTTTGTATATAAGCTCAAAAGTGTGAACTGTCTAAATAAATAAGTGTAGTGATGAGGTTTATTGTTATTATTATTATTATTACAACAGCTATACTAAAAATAAAAAATAAAAAAAAAGAATGATTTATAAAGCATTTAAACAAAGCAGTTAAAGGATGTCTAAATATTATGAGTTAATAATCCTTCAGTAATCCTATATAGCATCATTTTTATTAGAGCAAATTAAAAAACAGAAGAAAACAAAATAAAAATGTTACCAGTCAGTCTTGTTCTGACTGAGGGACTTGTGAGTTGATCATCAGGTACATCCAGTATTACCTCAGGAATACTTATGAAAATTCATGAACTACCATTAACATGAGTTTTAAGTACTAGCTAATCAGACAGGAGGTCTCTTGTGATGCTTAACATATCCAAGATAATAAGTAGTTATAGCTAAAACAAGCAGTGAAGAGGATCCACATGTTGTTGCTGTTGTAGCCCTAGATCTGCTCAAATAGAAGGGATTGTATAAAAAATACAGACAAGGCCATCCAGAGTGCTATATCTCATCTCTAATGACTATGGCAGCACATAATGATCGGATATTAAAACAGATAATAAAACAAGTCCTTCTCATCTCCCACTGTAGCACAGCAGTGACAGAAAGTACTAGTGATCTTCAAGAAAAAATATTGCCTCTTTTGTGGTGTTATTTGCACGTAGAAACATCATTGCTTTATTATTCAGATGCAGATATGCTTCTGGTATTTTTCTTCAGGAAATATCTTGTAGAGCTCAGGAAAATGATAAGCAGGCCTAATGGAATGGGGGACTTTATAAACTGAAGAAAAAGGCTTAGTGAAGAAGTTCTGTTGTGCAGGCTAAATGGTAGTTATTTCACAATTTCTTCTGAAAATATTCATTTCTATATTGAAGTTAATGGATGTAGGGTTTGTTGTAATGGGGCCTACAATGTATTTTATATAATGCAATCAAGTCTTCCTATAATCTGAAACTCCCAGTTCTGAAAGACTTCAGATAGATTAGAACTATAATTAGGTAAACACAAACTTAATTTGATAGTGAGAACAGTAATTATTTCATCTCTTTCAAGTTTATGGTATACTAGTATATCACTACATTTTGCACATACATAATATAAAGTGAGATTTAAACTGTATGCTTCATTTACAGTAGGTATTCATTTTGAATGGCAGATATTCTCTGATTACCAAAATGAAGAAAATTTGAAGACTGTGAATCAAATACTTGATGGAGAATCTGTAGTTACAGTTCTGTCAAGAGAATTCTGAATGGAAGTATATAACTCAAAATAAATTCCTAAAAAAAAAACAATTAATTAATCTAAAATCTAGAAGATAAATTTAGATTTTACACCAACGCGCCAGTATTATGAAAAGGTACCACATTCAGTTTACTACAAAATACTTGGAAAGTCAAACTTATCCAAGCTTACTGCAAGATTGACCATGTTGTACATATGGGTGCAGTATGGGGTAAGATAACCAGTTTGGGTTCTGTCACAACTGTCACAACTGGTATTTCCATCTCTGGGGAACAGAGTTGAATCCACTTGGCTTTGTAAATACCTAATTGAAAATCATTAATGTTGAAATCTGAATTTAAAGGAAAGACTAAAATTACTAACTGAAAGGTGAGGAAATTAAAGCTGCAGCAGCAGAAGAAAGTTGATACTGTT
Organism: Meleagris gallopavo; assembly: GCF_905368555.1. Lineage (NCBI taxonomy): Eukaryota > Metazoa > Chordata > Aves > Galliformes > Phasianidae > Meleagris > Meleagris gallopavo. Next base: position 72,369,370 of record NC_139435.1, read on the forward strand.
TTCTGGTCTTACCAGGAAACACCAGAACAGTCACATTGCTCTAGCATTCTGATTATAGAAATTGTACAGAGCAAACATTTTTGTTTTAAAAGACCTGTGCTCTTCCTTTGGCTGGTAACATGATCCAGCTCTTTTGAACAAGGGCTGTGAATGAAAGGCTAAGTCTGGGTAACTGGAAATACTACCTATCAGCCATGCAATTGTCCTCTAGGAACGCTCTCGTGCAATCTAAGAGTAGACAAGAAATGTACTGAGATATATTTAGTAAAGTTTCCACATCATTAACCGCTTATTTTGAGTAATAATAAGTAATCAAGGGAGCTGATAAACATGGCAGTTCTTGAGTATCCCTTGAGAAATTTTTATTATTGGGGTTCTGCTTCATTATACAGCTGGCTTCAATAGGTCCTAGAGGAGCTGCCTGTATTTTCTTGTTTTAGAGATCTATTTTTCCAAATGTTACCAGTAATTTTGGTGCTCAAGCCTAGAACATGTGACTGGTGCATGAGTAAATACTCTCATAGAGAATATAGGTATTTGCTAGAGTACTTCTCTCTCTTCAGTCTCAGCGCAGAAAACAGAATCACTCTCTCAGGTTCATTGTGTTCTTCTAATGATTCTTCTATTCCGATATAATTCCAAAAGAAGAAATGGAGACTAATAAATTCCTCACGATCTTTGTTCCATGCTACAAAACAAAGGCTATTTCATCTTCCTGAGTTTGTGGATACAGATAGCATTGAGTTTTCAACTCCTCTCTTTGCTCATTGCCTCAAAAACTTTTAAATGATTATAAAAATATGGTCCAACAAAGCCTTGACTGCTATTTAATCCTTTGAGAACATGCTTCAGACATCCTAAGTATTTTCTGAGACCTAAATTGTTGCTTCTCGATTTAGAGACTTCAATACCTGGATAAGAAATATAACCAGTGTTTATTGCATTTTCTTTGTTATGAATAACAGTATGTAACATGCAAAAAAAGTTGCAGCATACCTGTGAAGAGATGAATCAGCTGCAGGAGTGCAGACAAGGACAAATCACTCTCAAGAGAAATAGCAAATTGTGGTAAAATCACTTGAGCTCCTGCTGTCTGACATGATGAATCCAAATTGTTCTTAGCATCCCTATATAGTGACAGAATCAGTATCAGTCATCTTTGCTGTTAACCATGTTAATCATGAGAGGTGATCTCATGCAGTTCAGTTCCATAGAAAGCAGAACCAGTATGGGAAGTGAGCCCTGTGAACAATTCTTCTGAGATTTCTAAGTGAAAAACTACTTAGGCATTGTGATTCAAAATTTCAGAAAATAGATGCATAAAGGCAGTGCAAAATTTGAAAATAGTCCACTGCATCCCTGAAATAGAAGAAAGGATTCTTGCAGTCTCACATGGGGAAAGTTCTTCATTTTCATTTAATTTCCATTGTTTTCAAAATTAATAAGGATCTGAAGAGTCTAACAGAAAAGTGCAGCATTCTTTATTTGTATTTTAATACTTGCATTAGATTTAGAACACTGAAAAGAAAAAACTTGATAACTAATTTTGTTCAACAGTAGGAAATTTAGTATTCCAGTTACTTATCTAATTGTAAGTCCATGTGGAGATTGATTGAATATTCTTTCTAAAGTATATAATTTATATCAATGTTAACTTATTTCCTAATTGCTTTTTTTTCTGTGAGGGTGAACTGGCCCATTTTGAAGTGGTACTGTCAACAGGAAGAGTAAGACAAAGGGAAAATAATGAATTAAACTTCATGTTTACCCATGAAATAGTGAATACTTGTAACTGGAATGTGATCTGTTGAGTGAAACTATGAACAAACTATTGTCTAAATATTCTGTCTCTCCAGATACAGAAAAAAGGACATAGGCTTGTCTTACAGATGGATGAAAGCCATCACCTGCAGCTGTGACAATATGGATAAAATGTGGTGCATACCATTAAAATCAGACTTGGATGTAAGGTGAGAAATCACAACACAAAATCATACATATCTAAAAAATTAGTCCCTTCACAACATTTTTTAGGTTCAAGTGGTCTTTCATAGCAGAGATTCTACCTCCTACTTAAGTAATTCATTATTATGTCAGTTATAACAGTTGAGACATCGTTCAGACTGTCAGCTACGTACAAACTTTTATGCTTCATGATTCAGTGCATGTTCAATAAGTTTGCAGATCACACCAAGACCTATGTTGTGGTCAGTGTGCTGGAAAAAAGGGATGCCATCCAGAAGATCCTTGAGAATGCTTGAGAAATGGGCTCACGTGAACCTTGTGAAGTTAACAACAATAAGTGTAAGGTCCTGTACCTGGACTGGAGCAACTGGAAATGTGGCTTAAACTCAATGTAACCACCACTAACAGGATCTAGAGGGCAAGATGTGTGAGAAGTATCTGAGGTCACTTGGTTCATTCAGCCCAGAGAACTGGAGACTAATGGGAAGCCTCATGAAAGCATACAGCTTCCTCACAGAGGAGCAGTAAGTGGATTATGAGCAGCCTTGAGGAGAAGGAACATGAGACAGCAAACTGCAGCCTAGCAGGCCGACCATATCCTGGGTTCCACCAAAAAGACTTTTTCTTGATGGGGAAGTGATTCTCCCTCACTTGTCACTCTTCTAAGACACCGCTTGGAGTCCTGCATCACACTGTTTTAGCATGTACAGAGGAGGACCATGAAGATTGTCTGAGTGCTGAAACACCTATCCTATGTAGAAAGGCATAGAAAAGAGAATGCTCTGGAGAGATGTTATAGCAATATCTAAAGGAGGCCTCCAGGAAAGGGGAGGAGAGAATCTTTTTCAGGGATTATAGTGACAGTACAAGGGATAATGTTTTTTAATAAGGAAGGATGGGTTTAAATTAGATATTAGAAAGATATTATTCATGATGAGAGTGGTGAGGCACTGGAACATCTTATCCAGAGAAGCTGTGGATACTGCATCCCTGGAAATGTTCAAGTCCAGGCTGGATGGGTGTTTGAGCAATCTGAACTAGTGGAAGGTGTTCCTGATGAGACGTGGGGAGGTGGAACTAAATGATATTTATTATACTCTAAGTGACGTATCACCAGCACAGAGAAGAGAGGCAGGATCACCCAGCTTGATCTGCTGACCCCACTACTTTCAATGAATCCCAGGCCACAGATGGCTTTTTTGGACTTCGAGGGCACACTTCAGCTCATGACAAGCTTCCCATCCACCACTACCACCCGGTCCTTTTTGTCAGGGCTGTGTTCCATTGCTTCAGCCCCCAGCTTGTATTAAGTGGATGTTGCCAAAACCCATGTCCATGACCTTGTGCTCGGATTCACTAAACCTCATGAAGTTCACCTGGGCCCACTGCTCAGCCTGTCTAGGTCGTTCTGGATACCACACCACCTCTCTGGCATGTCAGCTGCACCACACATCCACAAACTTGCTGAGGGTACACTCGATTTCACGATCATTGTCATTGATGGAGACATTAAACAGCACCAGTTCCATTACTGACCCCTGAGAGACACCAGTCATCACTGATCTCTATCTGCAATTGATCCATTGAGCCATTGACTACCAGTTGTATACGACAGTCAGACACTTCAAAACAACATATGTTGAAGAAGGAAACAATACTTCTATATAAACTAGAATAGCTTTTGTTGGTTTGTGTTATTTTTTCATTTCTACATAGAAGACTTTCACAAGTTTTAGCTTTATATGCATTCATCCTACCTGCAATTAATCATTCAGATGAACAACCTGATACGAGTGAACTATTACATAAGGCTAATGCCAGCTGATTGACCTTCACTGGGGCAAAGTGGTTCAAAGTAGGTTTAATTTCTTTACCTATATTTCCCATTAAAATTGGCTAGATTTCTTGGACAAGTAATGAAGTCATCGTAACCAAAGAAGTCATTTTATCAGTGCATACACACAGAATTTCTGCTGAAATAATGGAACTTCCTTGCATTAAGATCTGGAACGATTGAATCCACTTTTCTGAAAGCTAAATATTTTGCTTAAGGCTAAACATAAATAATAATTATATCTCTGTAAATAATAATTTTATAATTATTCCATCCTGTTTCAGTGGAGGTTACTACCTACTCTGGATGTACAACCAAGAATCCCACATGTGATATTGCCTTTGCAGAAGCCAAGATTTGCTAATTCCCACTATTGCTTTGAAGATGTAGGGGAACTAAGCCAAACAGTGGGGCATAATTCTATTTAAATCTGTGAAGTGTTTTCTTCACAGTCTGAAGTTATTTGCATAGAAAATTAATAGTCAATTACAGTCAGTGTCCACCTGTATTTGTATATCAGAGATGTTTCTGTACTGTATTTACAACTACTAGTACTTATTATAAAAGTTCTACTGTAAAGCCAGAAATAGTCTGTATAGAGTGACTCAGCAGACTCAATTCATTTTCAAGACCTCAACTGTAACAAAAATTACCTGGAGTAATCAAAACAATGAAGCTGCCTATGTCTTTGTTTCATAAGCATGAAATAGTAATAGAAAATCCATACAGCGGAAAATCAGAGTTCTAATAACACTCTGTTTGTTATGTCTCTATTGTTTCATCCCTGCTTCTACTTATGCTTTATCTGCAGACTGCTTTTCCAGATGGAAAAATAAACCTGATATTTCCCTGGCTTCTGGTACTCTTTCACTATGCTTGATTCTTGTACAGACTTTAGAAAAAAGAATGAACCTTTTTCTGACTTTCTGTTCGGGGTTGGAGGCCTGCCTAGATTTTCCATTCAATAAATAATGTCGCTTGGCATGTGGTAAGAATCAGTGACAAGACTAAAAAAGTTCTGCTTCAATTACAATCGCAGAATTTTCATTTTCAGACACTCACAATATAGGTATATACATATGCCTAAGTGTATAAATACCCTTATTCTGATGTGTATCTCTGTGTGCCAATATACGAAGAGAAACATCAAGCTGAAGAACAAGGTTTTGCTTTGGTATGTAACAATACAATTACTGCCTCTGCACTTATCTGAAACAATATTTGTAAAGTACTCTAAGATGGGATCCAGTTGCTTAAACATGGGAGTCTATTTGAGACGCCATAAATCATTCCATCTGTCCTCCAAGCAGCCACTTCAGAGCAATGTGGGTCTTGTGTCACATATGCCAAACTCAGAGAAGCATCTGAATATGACCTCTGAAATGGCTCTAGCATGGATGCCTGTTACAACCAACTAAATTCAGCTCCTGGATTCTGATTTTCTCCACAAATCAGTAGTTTTAATAGTGTAGGATAAAATTATCCATTGTTTATGATGTACAAATTTTTGTTATTTGGATAGAAGTAAAGGAATTTTGCTGTCTGATATGATTATTTATGCTGATTTCTAAGATTTATTCCTTAACTTCTGTTACTCTGTAGAAAAGCTATTTGTAAGGAAAAGTCAGAGGAAATAAATATTTCATTTAGTTCTTTGGGGATGAACATTTTCTTTACTGTCAGTCTCTGGTATGAGCTTGAGTGCATACAACCATGCTGTTGTTTTTGTGTTTCTTGGAATAGCTTCTAGCCCCTACTTCAAGATTTGGCCTTTTGTAGCCCATCAGGACAGTAAACCTGTGCTTTTTGGGCAACGGCGGATGTCTTATCACATACATACTGTGTGTGATGACATACACTGCAACCACGGTCCCACTCACCATTTAGCTTTATCCTGTTGATTGATCAGCTTTAAAACAGCCGTACCATCTTTGCAACTTCTGTTCATTAAACTTCTTCGGTTGTCTTTTGTTATATTTTCTTTGTTATCTTTTCTCATTTTTGTTGTTGTTGCTGTTTGTTAGTCCTTATTTCAGCTGAGATAGAGTTGATTTTCCTCATTGCTTGGTATGATGTTACGTCCTAGTTTCAGGAGAAAAAACAGTGTTGATCACATAAATGTCTTAGCTGATGCAGAGCAGTACTGCATAGAACCAAAGACACTGTGGCACAAGGAGATGCTAGGGAACAGAACCAGGACAGATGACCTAAAATGAACAAAGGGATGTCTCATACTAAAAGAAATTATGTGAAATAAACTGTAAAACTCAGGGGATTTGGCTGAATGGCCTTACCACTGCAGAAGGACTGGCTGGGCATTAGTTGGGAAATAGTGAGCAACTGAGTTGTCAATCATTTTTTCTTGTGTATATCTATGTGTATATATGCATATGTATGCACATATATGTGAGGATTGCTCTGAAAGTAATACCTCCTATTTTATCACATTCTCAGCATTGGCTTTGGGCCCCTCACTACTGGAAAGACATTGAGGCCCTGGAGCACGTCCAGAGAAGGGCAACAAAACTGTTGAGGAGTAGTCTGGAGCACAAATCTTGTGATGAGCAGCTGAGGGAACTGGGACTGTTTAGGAGAAGGGGAAATTCATGGGAGATCTTATCACTCTCTACAACTGACTAAAAGGAGGATGTAGTGAGGTGGAGGTCAGCCTCTTTCTATCACTAGGTAACTACAGATGGAATGAGATATAATGGCTTTAAGTTGCACCAGGAGATGTTCGGGAAAAAATTCATTTTACCTACAGTGGTGAGGTGTTGGAACAGGCTGACCAAGGAGGTGGTGGAGTCACCATCCCTGGAGGTTTTGAAGAAAAAGGTAAATGTGGCACTGAGGGATATGATTTTGTGGCATGGTGGTGCTAGGTTGATGGTTGGACTAGATGACTTAATGGCCTTTTTCATCTTCAAGGGTTCTATCATTATATCATTCTGTGTTGGATGTCAATGGTATGGCAGTAGAAGTTAAACCTTTCCATTAATATCCACTATATTTTGTTGCTGTGCAACAAGTGGCAGCAAAGGGGCAGTCTAGCAAGATAGTGTCTGACGTGGAAGTGCTTATGAAGCAAAAGTGCGGAACTGAATTCCTCCATGCAGAAAAAATGACACCTATTGACAGTCACCAACACTTGCTGAATGCTTGTGGGGAACAGATAATGGATATGAGAACAGTGATGTGCTGGGTGGTACACTTTAACAGTGGCAGCAACAGTGACTGTATAACCGCCATTGGTGCAGATTTTTATGAGCACGGAATTCAGACTCTTCAAGAGTGTCAAAAACACAAAGCTAATGGTGGTAACTATTGAATTGTGTTTTGTAGCTGAGAATTTGCTCTATCAAATATTGTATCAAATTGTATCTACTGAAGTTGCTGTGAAAATAAATAGGTGGCATTACTTTTGGAGCAACCTAAGTGTATGATTAACATTACTATTATTTCACTCTTCTTTTTCTGTCTTACTAATTAGTTTTTAACTCAATCTATGAGTTCTACTTCCTTTTCTTTTTTCTTTTTCTTTCTAATTCTCTCCCCATCCCCTTCCCCATGGGAACGAGTAGAGTCATTGAAAGGCTGCCTAACAGGTTAACCCACAACATTTGTACATGCAATTTTTCCTTCCTTCAAAGCCTTATCTGAACTGCTTCACCATGAAGATAAAGTAAAATAAATCTTTTTGTTTTATGCTGCTTTCACAACATGTACTTATAGATATTATGCCTTGCATGGAGGTCTTTCCTCTGCCATCTCTCCTGGGGTACCTCCAATCTCCTCTGCTGAACTGAGACACCTGGCCAAGGACGGCTTGTATGGCTTCTTACCAAGTTGCATTGGCTGACACAACTCACAAATCCTTCTTAAAAAGAGGTCTTGTTTCTTCATGAGACAGTAAAACATTATTTATTGTGACTGCTGTTCAGGTGGGCTTGATATTACTCTAACTTTGGTCTGTAATAAATAGTCACTGCAGCAGGTTTCCATGATCATCTGGACTGTCATGTAGATAAAACAGAATTGCATCACAGGACCAGCATAAGTTTAAACAGATTCGTACCGCTTGTAGCAATTTAAAAATACAACCAACACTGCCAAGCTGTCTTTTGAAGGTACTTACAGGGGTTCAGGACAAAGCCAGGTGGGAATAAATTCATTTTCTGCATCCTGAGTCTGCAAATCTGAAGCTGCATCAGCTTCTTTGGAAGCATTATCTTCCAGGACAGTGCTCTGACCTTAGGTGCTGGGCAGCAGGAGAGAGCTGGCCTACAAAAATATATTTTGCTGTTGAGAAAAAGGAATAACTTAAAACCTCATCACTAATCAGTAAATTGTTATAAAATTTATGAGGCAAGAAAAAAGAGGGTTGGAGTTGAGGCTTCTAGAACCAGTTTTATGTACTATACACAGTTATTTCATATACGGATAAAGAAATTGAAGCATTAGTCAAAGTGCAATAGTAGTAAATAAGATGAAGAAAACCAGTGCTGTTCTCACAACTGCTAATAGGGTGTCATATTAATAAATATGAGGAAATAATTTCTGAAATACTTTCATAATTGTAACATATAGAAAGATTATGGCAAATCTTCTTGCACTCACTATGTTCAGTCCCCGCAATAAAATTGAAGAGAGTGATATTCCACAAATGTAATGAGGCTGCCCAGTATCAGCTGTCCAAATTCTGCCTGAAATTATACTGTTGCTGTTCATCATAAGTAAATTACAGCTATAGTCATTGGAAAGAAGCAGAGAAATTTCTTTGGAATGGAAGCCAAAGTTGCAGGTTACTCTATAAAGTTCTCACTGCACCTCAGGGTAGCAGTCAAAAATTTTCACAGACCCCTCTTTTTGGTGCATACAATTACAAGCATGCAGTGTTTCATCAGTTTGCTTTCTTCTTACTGGGAAAGGCTGAAAAGTTTAGCACAGATGTCTTGGAAAGAAATGTAGGAAAAGGCATTAATTAATGGAGACAGAAGCACGTGAAGTTATACAGCAAGAATAGAAGGAAAACAAACTTACCAAGGCATAATATTCAAGTCAGTATCTCTAGCATGAGTGCAAAATTCTGAAAGTATAAGCTCAGAAAATGTTCAACCTGCACTTTGGAGATCTAATACTTTGACGACATATTGAAAAATTACAGCCACCAATTGATGCAGTGGCTAAAGAAATTACTGTGTGGCATTATGTGCTATCCAAAAAAAGCCCTTTGTAAATATACTTTAAATTAGTTCGCTGAATTTAATAAACAGTAACACTAAAATGCTGAGTGACTGTAAGATCAGCTAATATCACTGACAAAAACAGCTTTCCCCCCAATATTCTTTGTTCTGTTTTGCTGGGTTTTGTTTGTTGTCATCACTGTGGTGTTGGGTTGTTTTAATAATACAACTCTATCAGTCTATGTGCATTAACGAACTGTTTTAAGAATAGATTGTTTGTCTGGATAAATGTTCCACTGCACAGCACCAAGGAAACTGCTGGCCTGGTTCCCAGTCCTACTGATGGAGGGGTACTGTGCATCTATACTGTTTTCTGTATGTCTCCCAGCTAAGCTTTGACTGGAATAAACACTGGGGGGAAATGCAACAGTCCAAATAAAATAATAACTCTCACACCCAAAAAAAGGAAGAGAAAAATGGAAGAGAGAGCAATTAAGGAGAGGCTAGAGCTCAAGCAAAGCAACTTTAGAATTAGAAATTCTGCATTAAAAAGAGGATATTTTGGACTTGCTGGTGTCATTGTCAAAAATCCAGTGTGACCGAATGGGTTTTTTCTGTCTCTGTTTCCTGAGAAGCATATCCTTTTACTTCCTCCACAGCTCCAGAAAAAGCTTGTCTGCTGTGGAACCGTGATAGTATATCTGTGGGAAGAGTGTAGGAGTCTTTTTTTTCTATTTATACTCTTTCTATGCGTGTAGCATTAGTAGAGATGGTTGGATACCATCTCCATACTTCTGGTTTTAAGTAAGTCAAGGACTTGGTTGCACACTTACACGTTAAACATGAGAGGAGGGGAAAGAAAAATATATTTGGAGGAGCCTAAATCTTTCTTCTTCAGTACCTATTATGTAAAAGTGAGAATGCACATTTAATGCAATACCATATAAAAGTTACTGTGGTAACAATAGAAGAAAAACATCTTTAATTACTAATGTAGCACAAATAATATTTCTTAATAAGTGCACATACTCATTAAGTACCACGGTAGTTTTGTAAACTATATTACTCGCTGGATTCACACTGTTCTTTCCATGGAGCTGAAATTATTGTAGGTATGTACTGTGTCCAAAATCATCTTATCCATACTGATGTATTCACAGACAGCAGTTTACAGAACAAATAAGAGATTCTTCATTGACTACTTTTGATCTCACCCGGATACATGGCAAAACCTGTCCATCGTAGAAAATCTGCAGATATCCAGGAAACAACATGAAAGCTGAAAAGGGCCTACAGGAAAGCTGAGAGGTGGGCTTCTTAAATGGGCATGTAGTGCCAGGATGAGGGGAAATGGTTTTAAAAGAGAATAGATTTAGACTAGATATTAGGAAGAAATTCTTTACTGTGAGGGTGGTGAGACACTGGAACAGGTTGCCCAGAGAGGTTGTGGATGCCCTCTCCCTGGAAGCACTCAAGGCTAGGCTGGATGGGGCTCTGAGCAACCTGGAGGGATGTGTCCCTGCCTATAGCAGGGGGTTGGAACTAGGTGATCTTAAAGGTCCCTTCCAACCCAAACCATTGTGTGATTTTATGATTCTATGACTTTTTGCAAAACTGGAAAGTCTAATGGGAAAAGAACGTGTCTTCTGTTTTAAAACGAAAAAGCTTTACCTCTTCCAGATTTCTATCACCACTCCCAAGAGCTACCAATACACAAACATCAGTTCATTGGGTGGTTCTGTTCAAGTGAACAACTTGCTGCATTATCAATTTTTTTTTCAACAGAGTGAATAATATTTGCATCATGCTTGACTAACTTACTATCAAAATATTAGCTTGATATTACTCTGTACTGTATAAGCAGCTTACTCTTGTATCTGTGTAGTGCAGCAGCAGTATAATGTAAGCACTGAGTTCTGTCTCACATAGCATTTTGCTAAGCTAGTACAGTGGGAAGAAACTTGCTAAGACATATAAGGTATTAAAATATTAATATTTAATATTGATATGCAGAATATATGAATGTTAATCTTAGCCACTGTTGTTCCTAGATACTACCTTGGGGCATTAGAAAATAGTATGTTTCTGATTAATCCAAGACTCATGCCACACAGAACATGTGCAGCGTCCTGATAAGTTGAAAAAGTATGTTTTGCCATGTGAACATATTAGGAGTCTAAACCATTTTGAACTGATCCTAGCTTTGAGGTTTCAATACTAATTGAGTTTTCTAATTGCGTGAAGAACAAATCTCTTCCTATTGACTCTACTGGAATTTATTAGCAATTGCTAGAACACTTTCAAAGTCTTTAAATCCGAGTTATTAATTGTGGCTTTCCTCTATTTGTAAGGAGGCCAGAGTGTAATTTGTCTTTTATATTACCAAAGTCAAATGAGACTTTTGGGGTGTCAGCCTCCCCAGGCCACAGGGCTGCTTTGATGTTACTCTGTTACTCTTACACTGATGTGGAAATATCAGTTTTTCTGGTGGGGGGAATTAGCTCATATATTCTGTCTGGAAGGTCGCCATGTGGAACTTGTTAGTTAAATTGACTTTCTTGCTGCCATGGTTTTCTGGGTAATAACAGAAGATCCAAGACCAGATCTAGTTCACTTAGTCATTTGAGAGCAGACTAGAAATTTCTGAAGACGTGAGGGAAGAAAGCAGTTCTGGGTGCTTTGCTTTTTACAGATCGTTACTGCTGCAATATAACTTTTCCACATGGAATATTCTAACTTCTAATGACAGACTTCTAAGAAGTAATTAAGTATTTAAAGCATTTCTGAATGCGTCTAGAGAATACTACACATGCAAAATAGTGTTTCTGTAAGACTATCTGCAAATTTGGGTCTGAATTTAACAATGAAACCAACTATATCTGTATATTAGCCCACGGTGTTGCCAAGGCAGCATTTCACATAGAAATTCAACCTTTAATGCTCTTCTCTGCAAACTAGATAGCTGCTGAGAATTTCTAGTTGTTTTGGTAAAGAAGCATTCTAAGTCAGCTGAGAAATGCTTAAGATGAAGTTAGCCAAATAGTTTAGGCTGGAAATTTGTAGGTGAAATATGGAAATAATATTCATGTTATTATAGAGTACTTGGTATTAATAATGAAATGCAGATATGTCATAAAATTTGCATGTTAATAGGCAAAAAACAGGCATATAAGTGAAGATCTGTTTAATATAAGGGATGCTCTTGGAGTAATGTCTCCTAGTTTATTTAATGTTCTTGGCCCATGGCAGCTGGTTGTGTGGGAGCAGAGGTTGAACCCCTTTGCCAGCATTCCATTTCATTTTGTTGCCATGTGACAGAAACAGAAGAGAGGCAGTCTGACAAAATGGCTTCTGAGATGGAAAATGCATATGAAGAAAAGGTGTGGAAATGAATTCCTCCACTTAGAAAAAAAACCTGAAACTACTGACATTCATCAGAGCTTGCTGAGTGGAGACCAAACTGTGTGATGTGAGTACAGTGAAGTGGGTGACAACAGGGACATGAAAGACAAAACATGTTCTGGACAGCCATGCATAGCCGCTACACCATGAAATGAAGAACATTTCTATCTGATCATCTGTGCAAATCACAGAATGATAAGGGTTGGAAGGGACCACTGAAGAATCCAGCCCCTCTGCTATAGCAGGTTCTCCACAGTACCTCATACAGAAAAGTGTCCAGGTGGATATTGAACATCTCTGGGGAAAGAGATTCCACAATCTCTCTAGGTAACTTGTTTCAGAGCTCCAGCCTCACAAGTAAAGAGGGTTTTTTGCATGTTTGTATTGAACACCTTGGGTACCAGTTTTTGCCTACTTCCCCTTGTTTTTTTGCTGCACATTTCTTAAAAAAGCCTGGACACATCCACTTGACTAATGCACTTTAGATATTTATAAACATTGATGAAAATGATGAGTCTTCTCCACACTGAGAGACCCATGTCTCTCAGTCTTTCCTCATATGGGAGATGCTCCAGGGCTTTAATCATCTTTGTGGCCCTCCACTGGACTGTCTCTAGAAGTTCTTAATCTTTCTTGAGCTGAGGAGCCCAGAACTGGAATCAGCAATCTAATTGTGTCTTCCCCAGGGTAGAGCAGAGGAGGAGAATTGCTTCTCTTGATGCCTCTGGCCACGTTCTTTTTAATGCACCATAGAATACTTTTGGCCTTCTTGGCTACAAGAGCATACTGCTGGCTCATGGTCTATCTGTTGTCCACAGGACACATAGGGCCTTCTTTGCAGAGCTCCTCTCCAGCAAATCATCCCCTAATTTGTACTGATGCATGCAGTCATTCCTTCCCAGGTGCAAGACTCTACACTTGCTCTTGTTGAACCTCATAAGGTTCCTCTCTGCCCAACTTTCTAATCTATCCACATCTTTTTGAACAGCATCACAACCTTCCAATGTGTCAGACACTCCTCTCAGCTTTATATCATCAGCAGACTTGCTAGTGTGGGCTCTATCCCTTCATTCTGATCACTGACAAAGATGTTGAAAAAGACTGAACATCCAGAACAGATCCTGGGGGAACACTGGATGCTACAGATGTCCAATTCTCTGCTTGAAGGAATCTTATAAGTATGCGGGGGACCAAATTTTTACATAAACCTATAGTGATAGGACAAGGGGGAATGGCTTTAGATGAAAAGAGGGGAGATTTAGATTATATCTTAGGATGAAATATGGAACAGTGGAACAGATCTCACAGAGAGGTTGCCCCATCTTTGGAGGTGTATAAGACCTGATTGTATGGGATCTTGGTCAACCTTAGCATTCATCATTACATCCCCACATGCCCTGTCAAGCGTTCATGTCAAAGTGGCCAGACACTTTTTCTACATTTTGTAGACTTTCTTTTTGCCTTTGAGCATATCCATAAGAACACTGATCACCCATACAGGCCTCCTGACACCTTTCCCTGATTTCTTACTCCTGGGGATGCACTATCTTGTGCTTGGAAGAGGTGGTTAAGTGTCAATCCATTCTCTTGGGCCTTCTTATCTTCCAGCTCTCTAGTCCATGGGATACCTCCAAGTACGTCCTTGAAGAGATTAAAGCTGGCTCTCCCAAAGTCCAGGATTGCAATCCTACTTACTTCTTTGCTTCTTTCACACAAGATCCTGAACTCCACTATGAAAAGAAATCGGCAGATTACAAGCAAGGGACTGTATATGGAGCTGAATATCAGCTTTAATTCATTGGAAACAAAAATGACAATGTTGCAATATCATAAAGTTTGCAGCAAGTGGTTACCATGAATGCTCACGTTGGAATAGAAAGAACACATTATGCAAGTTTGCTATGACTTATTAAGCCAACACAAGGTTGAAGGTAACATTTTCCTTATGATTACCAGTAATGAGATGTAGTATCAGCACTACAAGCAAGAGTGAAAATAGAGTAGTCCATGGGGTGGTGATTTGTGAATTTCCCATCAAATAAGAAATTTGACTCAGACCACTCATCCACTCAGACCACTTCATTGCAACTTTGACTATTGAAAGTTGAAATATTTCTAGAATTAGGCCAGAGAAGAAGACAACCTTTCTCTTGTAACACAGTAGGCCCCATATCAGTTGGAAGGGCATGAAACACCTTGCCAACGTTGGCTCAACTGTCTGACCAGGCTTGCCGTATAATCCAGATTTGGTGCATTCTGACTTCCATCTGTTCAGGCCAATTAAAGATGGACTGCATGGGCAAAATTTTCCTAGAAATAACACCATCTTAGCAGTTGTGAAACAGTGGGTTACCTCCTCTGGTGCAGAAATTGTGCTTGCAAAAATTAAGAGCACAGCATGTAGGCTCTTGCTCACCACTGGAAAAAATGCATAGCTTATTGTGGTGATCATGTTGAAAATTGTGAAAATTTTTAGTTGAGAATCTATTCTATCAAACTGTGTTACTCTGCTTTATGTGTCTGTTGTAGGTACCATGGAAATAAACAGGAGGAATTACTTTCAGAGTGACCTATGCACAAAGTGTATTGTGTCTGCATATAATTAACATGAACATATAAGAATTTGTGTTGCAATTAGTATGGAACCTAACTACAGAAGTTGTTGCATATATGATGCTCTTGTCTGTTTACAGGCATAAGTGATGAAACTTCTCATTTACTTCTGCATACAGGTATGGGAGAAACAGTCACAGAGTAAAAATATTCTTGTCTTCACACGGGAATATATAGGGAATATTTAAATGAAATCAAAAAATTTTACCAACAGGAGTATGATCTGCTGAAAAGACAATCTGAACTTAAACATGTGCAAAAGAGCAACAATGCCAACCAAAAATGCAAACACACATCCTGAAATTAGCAGCAGTGCCAATGTTTTTGCCAGTAAAACACAGCACACTATGAGTTTAAAAGCTAAAAAGGAGTAATTAATAAAGAATATTTACTAAACAATAAATGTAATGAATACCAGTTTGTTGTTGTTGTTGCTGTTTTTGCTTTTTTCTTAAAGAATATGAGGACAAATAGCACTCTGTCACTATGTTGTTAAAGGAAAATTGAACACTGCTTGAGAAACTAGATTGACTTGAGCAACTTGCTCTTGGTGTCCCTTTTTGAGCAGAGAGGTTGGACCACATGACTTCCAGAGGTCCCTTCAAATCGGAACCATTTTTTTATCTCTATTCCTATGATTCTGTGACTTGGAAGGTGAGTAATGTAGATGTAAACAAATTCCAGGAAGAGAGAACCAGTATTAAAAAATTGCTGAGAGGAGATCTGCCTTGGAAAGTGTTACAACTGATGCAGTTTTATTTAGATATAATGTAAAGTATGCATGTTATGTATGTTTATGGTTGGTTTTGTTTTGATGGTGGGGTTTTTTTTAGATTTATAATTTAAAATTATTTTTTTCTTTATAATAAAGTGGAAATATGACCTCCGTTGCATACATGACATGACAACAGATTTAAGGCTCTCTGGGTAGGAAATCTGGCAGATGTTCAAGGATTCGTCTCATTTACTCCCAAAGTTATGAAAAGACAAATAGGTGAACACTATCTCTCAACGTGATGAGTCACAGCTCATATTCAGTTTTCATGTAAAAAATGGGGTCTTAGAAGAATCTCCTAATGAAACAGAAATAAATTCAGGATGTATCACAAGATCTATCTGTTGAAGAAAGTGATAATGAAATTGAGGGAGGCATATCCTCCTTCTGACTCGAAGGATATGAGGTTGTGATGAAGATAGAAGCCAGCCAAAATCATCACAGATGTCATTTCAAAGAACTGGAAGACAAACAAGGGATGGTGGAAAGTACAAACGCCTTAAATCCCAAAATTGTGAAGAAGGGTGGGACAGGAGAGAGAAGGGGATAGAACTGAAGTTTTCTTTAGAATCAGATAACACATATCTGTAGAGCTGGGAAATTAGAGTGACTATAAGCAGTAGAAATCTTCTCTCTTATATAAGAGGTTAAAAACTCACTGTTAAAAACTCACTGATTGGCTCTATTTGCAACCTCCTTTTAAATGCGACTTAAAATGTTGTTTAAACATGAATAACAGAGAACTTTGTTATGTTTTATATCAAAATTAAGTTGAAATCATTAAAAACAAGAAAAAGTATATTCTGAAGTTTGTTGTTTAAAAGAAAATAAAGTGTAAATATTTCCTTGTCATGTTCCTAATTAATATCAAAAGTAAATACATGATTTTAGAGGCAAAATGAATCATAATTAAAATTTATGATGTGGTAGTGAAACCCAAACACTGCAGGGTAGTCAGGTATTATGTAGTAGCTAAGTGACTGAGTTTGCTCACTCTTACGTATACAATTTACAGACATTGTATTTTTAGTTAAATTTCAGTGGAAGAGATTTAAAGCAAGCTGAATTTCACCACAACCGAGAAAGACTAAGATGTTCAAAAAGAAATGCTGATGGCTCAGGCAGTGAATTAAGCATGCACTGGTCACATGCCCCAGTCCAAATGAAATGCAATGTTTCCACTAGAATGGAATGAGCGTTTTGATAAATTAACTAAAATGTTTTGCTCAATGTTAATCCTGATTACCAAGGAGTGGCAAATTTTGCACAGCTCTGACTTGTTGTGATGATTCCTGCTTGTTGTACAAGAATCAGATGAAGCCTCAGAAGAGATTAACCCCTTCCCAGGTATTCACTAGAGTAATGGACAATTTCATGACCCTTTGGAAAACAGATGACTATTGTCTTAGTTTCAGCTGGGACAGAAATATTTTCTTCAGGATGTCTGGTATGATTTTAGTTCTTGGAAGAAAACAATGTTGATAACACACCAGTGTTTATAGTTGCTGCTAAGCAGTGCTGTACAAAGCAAAAGGCCCAAAGAGCTGGCAAAAAACAGAATCAGGAGAGCTGATTTACACTGGTCAAAGTAACATTCTGTACCATATGACTTCAAATGGAAGGAGTTTTGAAGGGGGTGGGAGTTCACTTCTCCCTTCCATTGCTTGGAGGGCAAGATGGGCATTGGTCAGGAGATAGTGAGAAATTGCTTGTGCATCACTGTTATATACATTTTTTTATTCATATATTTGTTTGCCATAATCATTATCCTTTCCCTTTTCTTTATCTTTGTAAACAGATTTATCTCAACTCAGAAGTTCACTTTGTGTTTTTTTTTTTTTTGTTCTTTTTCCCATCCCACTGGGAAACAGGAAGTGATTGAAGGACAGCTTAGTGCTCAGCCACCAACCAGTTTAAACTGCAACAACTATTAAAATGCTTGTTTTTTCAGACATTACCCATAAGGAGTGAATCTTTCTGAATTTTTTATTGATTCCTTAAAAAGAAAATCTGTATCTCAGAAAAGAAGCAGTTTCCCAGTGCTATCTACTACTATCAGACAGCTGGGAAGTTTTACACAACAGAGAATGGTTGCTCAGTAATATTCCTGTAACAATCACCAAGACTCAGAGCCTCCATTCCAGGTAGACAAATGGTCATTGTAGATATATACTTAAATCTCTTAAGCCATTTTTCAAAGCTATGAAAGCTGTCCTCCCATATCCATGAAGAATTTCACTCTTAGCTTTTTTTTTTTTATTTATTCTTTAAATGGTGGTCACCAAGTTTGAGTCTGTTCTGTGTTACTCTGGACCTGGTCAAGCCGTTGAAGATTCAGAGGGAGAAAAAACAATTTTCTGATATTTTAGTCTCTCAAATTGGGCCAAACCAATTCATAAGCAACCAAAAGTCTAGTACAAAATGTCAGTAAATATTACTTTTTTCACTTTACTTAGGTGGCCAGTACTTAGCCTATTACTTTTGTTTGTTTGTTTTATGTTTTTTAAAGTAATCTTGGCACCGATACCACCTGCACTCTGGATCCCAATCAATTTCACCACCTTATGGCAATTGTTAAAACCTCTCTGCAAAGTTCAACAGGCACTTGTTACGGTTGTTTCTGTTTTCGTTTTGCTGTTGTTGCTTCTTTTCTTTAATAAATGTATTCTATACATATATATGTGTATATACATATTTTTTTATTATTATTATTATTTTCTGAGAAAGTAAATAGAGGGCAGTCTTTGAAACTACTATTCAGAAAGACTCTGAAATTATTAATTAAAGGCAGTGATACAACCGTGGAAATTCAGTGAAGTGGCATTCCATCTCAGCTGAGCTCTAAAGAGACGTAGCTCAGGAAACTGGTTTTCTGCAATATCTCATTTCTTTGAATCCTGCACTGGCTTTGCATTCTTGCAGTCTGATGTCCTGACCAGCTCTGATATCTTCCATGCCAAATTCATCCTTCCACAAAAAGAAAGAAAAGTTGGCACAAATAGAGCTGTTTTTTCTTGCTATTCACCTGCTGTCTGTTTCAGTATGTGTTAACTATGTCCAGGAAAAAAAGTCATTTCTGTCATTTGACTGAATGTTATGCAGTGTGGGAAATAAAATTCTGTTTCATATACCTGTGATGGTTTGCTGTGTCTCCACTGTTACCACTGCCTTTTACTATTTGGAACACAAGAGTAGCTGAGAGGTGTTATTTTTTCATTTTCCACTGTAAAGTACCCTGAGTGCCCTCACAGAACTGGGTGAAACTGTAGAGCATCTGTACCCATTGAACCTATGAAATGTTCTGACTTTGATGAGCTTTGCAGACTTTGACCTATTTTTTTTTAAGGAAAACAGAAGATTGTTAAAGATGTGTAAAACATTGTTCAATCCTCATGCATTTCAAGTCTCATTTTCACTCTTTTTTTGCCCTCCATCTAGCTCATGTAAAATGATCTGATCTTGAGAAATTATTTATTTACATATATAATCCCATACATTTAATCCCATACGTTTATTTATTTGCCCTTTTCCTCCTCCTTTGTGTGTGTGTGTGTGTGTGTGTTTTGACTTTAGCAAACAGATAGTCTCATGTGTGTGGCAATTCCTCCTTGACTTCTCACTTCTTCCATCTCAGCACACCTTCCCACATAAAAATAAAGACATTGCACTGCTGTTGTAGTGATGATCTAACCACCAAAAATGAACACTGTCAGTCTAAATCTCCATCTGGGGATGCATGATGATAAGCTGTATTTCTTTGTTTTTTGCATCCTTTCCTTCAGTCTCTAC
The DNA here is from genome assembly GCF_905368555.1 of Meleagris gallopavo. NCBI lineage: Eukaryota > Metazoa > Chordata > Aves > Galliformes > Phasianidae > Meleagris > Meleagris gallopavo. Next base: position 72,388,931 of record NC_139435.1, read on the forward strand.
AGATGTTGCCTTTAGATCTTGCTTCTGGTAATTGCATCCACACTTGAAATTTGCTCTTGCACATCTGCTTCTCTAAAGCTTATTTTAATCTTAGTGATTTCATAGCTATGGTTGTTACTGATATTTTCTTTAACTTCATAAGGCAAAAATTCAAGTGGTATCAATTAGTACTAGTCTCTGACTTCAGTAGATCTATATCGAGTTGTTACCACAGATTTGGCCTGACACTACTTTGGCTTTGGGACATGTTCCTCTGAGAATTCTTTAATTAACACCAAATTTTCATCAATCCTCTCTCCCCTCTTTCTGCTAATTGCTACTACTGTTGTGCATGCAGACTAGGAATTTATCTGTGAATTGAGCCTTGCTCTGAATGACCTCTAATGTATGTGTGACTTTTTACTGAGGACAAAGTATTACGCATAAAGAAAGATGCTCAATCTTCTCAGATGTGTTTAATGTCTCAATAAAACACATGTTGCAATATGTTTTTATTTTTGTTCTCACTTTCCAATAATCAGACTCTTCACCAAAGTCAACCACCGTAAAAATAAAAAGGCAGTAGAAAATATGAAGGCAGTCAAAATTAACAAAGAGAACAATCCGTTTATTCTATGACATTATTTCTTCATGCTTTAATGTTTTTGAAATTTTGAGCTCTCCTGAAAAAAAAAAAAAAAAAAAAAAAAAAGACATTTTTAAGCATTCTTCTTGACTACAGTATGTGAAATGTTGAAATAATGGCAGCTCAAGCTATAATTTTGTCCTTGGGAAATCAGTTTTTGTAGTTTGCATCATAAGCTTTTTGAGTGCATGAAATAATCATTTAATGATTTCTGTAACCCTATCTTACTGCTTCTAATGATAAAATGTGAATAATAACTGAAGACTTGCACATACACTGAGTCTGATATGAGCAAGTATCCTGGTAAATATCCTTTTGTAACATTGATCTTTCTTTCGTATTATGAATTCATTCATAACTTTATTCTCCATTTTCCATGTAAAAGTTATTATCTTTTCTCATTTTTCCTTTTCTTCTTTCCTTTTCTTTCTATTAACAAGACTTGTGTCAATATGCTTGCCCACTGTTTAAAGATGGATGACCACCCACTATGCTAATTAAATTTAGTGTAAACTTAGCAGACCCTCTTTAAATTATTGTTACTTCAAAAGTCCTTAACTGTATGCCCCCAAAAAAGAAAATTTAAGATGTAAACTGTTTTAGATTTAAGAGTTTGACGTCATTTCAGCTTACAAAATTTGGAAAACCCTAATGAAGAGATCTGATGTTATATGGAATTATTTGATGTTTATGTAAAATAGCAATTTCTCAAATGCAGTTTGCTGCATTTATTACTTCTTCTCAAAATGGAATGATATCAACATTTGTGGTGGCCTTACTATGGGGACTACCATTTGTGGTGAATTTAGAGAAATACTGAGCTCTGTAGAGGCCCAATTACTCCTAGTTTCTTAGGTTACATGTATTTTCAGAACAATCTACTTTTATTTTCAGGTAGGAAGCAAAAGAGTTAGAATAGACCCTTCAGGTCATTCCCTTCTTTCTATTTTGTCAGAATGGGATCTTTTTGGATCTTTCTTCTTGCAGTACATTTGACTGTCTACCTTGATTTAGTGAAACTACAACCTCTTTCATGTAGGCAGCATGTTTAGAAAGCATGTAGAGGCCACAGAACTGTAGGCCACAATCACAAGTAGCAGAAGAAAACTCCTAGATAGTGACAGAGAAGAAACTTCAGTGCAAAAATTCAGTGAGAAAAATAATGTTTTCTAATGAATCAAAAGGTGTTGGGCTTTTTGGAGGTTTTTTTGTGTTTTTTTTTCATTAAGACCTCATTATTTTCCAGCTACCTTCACCACCTTCACTAAAAAACAATAGATTCAAATTCATGGAAACATTAAACGCATGTCAGTTTTGTCAAGCTGTGCTAGCAAGAGAAAGAAAGCTCCAAAAAATGTTTACTTTCAATCTTTTCAAAATAAAAGTAGGTGTTATCTCAGTTGGGGAAAAAAGAAAAAGAAAAAAAAAAACAAAACTTCTTTTTACAATTACACTGCTTTAAATAAAGTTTGAAATAGAAATTTAAGAAGAAAATCTTAAAAGCAAAGGAAAAATTTTACTTTAATCCAAAAACATATTTCCAACTGCTGCTCATAGAACCATGATAAAACAAGATGACCAGCTGTTAAAGTAGCTCTGGCAAAAAACTTCTTCAGTAAGGAATCCCATTGCAGAGACTACCATGCAAGGTCTCACTGTTCCTTCCTTCCAAACACAGCTGATATATTCCATAGAATTGCAATCCACTCAGCTTGTGAAGGGCAGGGAAGGGCTGCTACTCATTCACATGAAGAAGACTGCATATTCTTCACCCTAGAGATATGCAGCCACCTTTAAGTGTCCTCTAGTAAATCAGTTCGTGTTACTAACAAAACCATACCAAATGACTATGCTTAAACAAAAGAAAACCTAATATTCTGCCCAAATGTACTCTTCATTTTTAAATGACATTCTGTATTTATTACCTCTCTTTCTCTAAACATTTACTATGGATTTGCATTTAATATTTTTCAAATATCTGTATATGAGTACTATTTTCTCCCTAATTAGTGGAAAAGTAAACATTTGACTTTTGTTAACCTCTCTTTATAGAGCAGTCCTTATATCTTGATTATTATTTTTTTTTCTCACTCTCTTCTTTGCTAGAATCAGTTTCTAAGATGCTTCCGTTGCCTTCGTGTTCATCTGTACCTAGTAAGTATATGGAAAGTTCATTATGGTAGTGAATGCCTCTGGTGGACTTCAGGGAAAATTACAGGTGAATAATATTATCTTTTCCTCCCTCTGATGAGATCAAAGGCACTATGTTGGCAAGTCAAATTTCTTGTCAGTTTTCAGTTTTAAGACCAACTCATAGAGCTTTTGCACTGAGCTTCAAAATGCTTTCTCTCCTATTCTCAAATTCATTATCTGCTCTTCTCTGAAAAGGGTCTAGAAATTGTTTCCATCCTTTTCTGCTCTTGAGATGAGCTGGTCATTTTCAGATCACTATTTGCTTTGATGTCCAACAGACCCTACTACATTAGATATCTATAAATCTCTTTAAGGATCACAGAAACACAAAATCATAGGGGTTGGAAAGGATCTCTAGAGATCATCAAGTCCAACTCCCAAGTGGATATACATCTATAGGAGGAGAGTCTTAAACCAAAATCTATCAAGCTACTAATTTTGCAAGAAGTAAAATACAAGTGGAATTTAGAGGTTATGGATTTTGCACAGTTTACTGGCTCTAGTATTTATCCTGAATTCCAGTGAAAGCTTAAAAATATTTTTAATAATTGCTAAAAACTGTGAAGAGTGAAGAGCATCTAAATAATTGTCAAAACATGCTATGTGATTTGATTTTTGATTTTTCAGAATAGTCCTATATATTCAAAAAACAGACAAAGAGAGAAAGGCAAATGGAGATCATACAGGGATTCTGTAATGGCTGCACACAGGAAACTTCTATGGGATTTGTCACACCTTCAACACATGTATTAAAATAGGAGCATATTGCAGCTCAGTTTTTACTTTGGTTAGCATAGAAACAGAACTTGATTTTTTTCCAGACAACAGTGAGTGACCCAGACACAAGCACATGAATCTTATTTCTCCACTCTACAAATCAACCCCTCAAGCAGGTGCAGAGGCTTCACATACTGCCAGATGGTAGACCTTGCATTACAAAAAAAAATTGTCTCTGTTTTGTGAAGTATGTAGAAGTAAAACAAAGCTGGAAATACCAGCAAAGCTGAGGCATTGGCTGAAAAATCAATGACTAATTCAGAGGCATTAACATCTCCTCAACAGAAATGAGCACTAACTACTGTGGCACATACACTGGTTTCAGAAGGGGAATGCTTGTTGAAAGGACCTTTCTAACACTGACCATACCACATGCCAGATTGTATGGCTCTGATCTATTTCATTTGAAACTGTTATGTGCACTATGTCAATACTTTGGCACAGGAAAAGATTTCTGATGAGTTATAATCCTGAAGCTATGCCCAAGAGCAGCTCCAAAAGTAATGCCTCCTGTTTTATGATGTTGTCCCAAGAAAATCTGAGATTGATAATTTGGCAGTAGAGGTTGAACCTTTTCATCAGTATTCTGTTACATGTTGTTGCCAGAGGGGCAGTCTGACAAAATGTCATCTGACGCAGAAGTGACATGCATCAAAAGTATGGAATTGAATTCCTCCACACAGAAAAAACTGCATTCACTGACATTCATTGACTCTAGCTGAATATTTTTGGAGACAGAACAGTAGATGTGAGGAGGTGGGTGGTGCATTTCAGCAGTGAAAACAATGAGAGTGGAACACCCCTGGTAGTGCAGAATTTTAAGAGCACAGAATGCAGACTCTTGCTTATAGCAGGCAAAAACATGCACAACTAATGGTTGTGACTGTTTCAAAAAATAGTGTTTTCTAGCTGAGAATTTTCTCTATCACAGTGCTATTATGCTCATTGTAACTGCTGTAAGAGTCATTACTTTCCAAGTGACTGACATATAATATATTTGTACTCATGATATATATTTGCACTGGCAAGAAATCATAATAACCTACTTGTTAAACGTTGTCATCTACCCTTAGCTGCCCTGTTCCATGGTGTACTGCATCTGATTCAGAGCTGAGGAATGTTCCTCTGCCATGAAATCTTGTCAACAAGAAAATGATCCACTCCAACAGCTCCTCATCTTTCTTGCGCTCGTGTACCCAGACCTGGACATCGCACTCCACACGGGGCTTCAGAAGGGCATTGTGGAGGGTGAGAAGAGCGAAGAAATCACCTCCCTCACCCTGATGGTCATCCTTCTGTTGATGCAACCCAGCATGCTGTTGGTCTTACAGGCTGCTTTTTGTCCACTGGGACTCCTCAAATCCTTCTCTACAGGTCTCCTCTCAAGGAGCTCATCTCTCAGACTGAACGCATATCTGTAATTGTCACAACTCAAGTGCAACACCTTGCATTTGACCTCACTGAACCTTCTTTTGGTTCTCATTGTCTCACTTTTCAAACCTGTCCAGATCCCTCTCAATGGCATCACTTCCTTCTGTTGCATCAACTGCACCACTCAGTTTGGTGTCATCAGTAAACTTGCAGGGAATGCACTCAGTCCCACTGTTTAGGTCATTGATAAAAATGTAGAAGAGCACTGCTCCCAAGACTGACTCCTGGGCATGCCATATCTGCCTGGCCTCTACCTGGAGAAAGAGCCATTGACCACAACCCTCTGGCTGTGACCAGCAACCCATTATTCTGTGTTCTCAAGTATGAATAATGTTTCATCTGCAGAGACAGCCCATTCCAGTAGTGCAGGCTTCTCTGGCTATTTAACACCAGGAACAATTTCAAAAGTAGTCTGCTAGCCACTGATCTAATTGCCATAGCTGAGAATAAATATAATTTAAGACATGATACAGATGTTTGGAGACCACAGACACTAGAATATGTTTCCACAATCTTCTGGAAGTTTAGAAGTTATGCATTAACATCACTGATGAAATTAGTGAGATAAATTCTTCTCAGTAGGACTCAATACATGTGCATTTCCTGAATTTTAGTCAGTTTCTGCAAACTAGAGTGCAGAAAATAAAAGCATCTCTGTTCATTCCCTGTTGTGCTGAAACATAAATCCCAGTGAAAATGAGTTGTTTACAATATCTTCTTTTATTGTAAACAACAAATCTCTTCTTGTCAATGAATGTTCCTTGTTTTTCAGCAACAGTATTAGTCTGAAATGTAAGGCAAAAGAACTTGAAGAGGACGCATACCTTGCCTCTCTACTCTGATGTAGGATTAGATGTACATAAGCAGATTCTTGCTTAATCTGTTTTTGAACACTTTAAATGTGTGTTTTTACACAGCCACTTTGGGCAGTCATTTGTGGTATTAATTTTCCTTACAGTTAGAAAGCTTCTTCTAATATCTCACTTCAATCTTCTTTGCTACAAATTAAGCTGATTAACAGTTGTCCTACCCCCAGAATAATATCACTCTAAATATAGCATTAAACATAACCCACTTTAAAATTTCACATGAAGCAAGTATGGCAGGCAGAAATATTTTTCTAATGCATTCACCAAATTAACTAGCCATTGAAATAAAAATGGTTTCATTGTAATTTGCTATGTGACATAAGGGAATTATTCAGGAAATAAGACTTATTTAATATGTTACCAATTTTTTTCTTTGTTCCAGAAAAAAAAAAAAAAAACCCTCTTTTTCACAAGCTGTCTACACAAATATGTTTTTGTTTTTATTTTCTTTAGTTGTATTTAATTTTTGAAAGAAAATAGCATAAAGATGTTGGAGTGCATTTTCAATCAACAGAATTTTCTTGCACTGAAGACGACCCAGAGAAAGGAAATTTAAAGTTCTGGTCATGGAACCAGAATACACACATAAATGTAACTCACACTGGAACAAAAGCTGACAATGAAACATAATGCTAAACAACATTAGAATACTAGAGGGCCTGCTGAATAAGTACAGGCTATTAAGGAGGCAGCAAAATTTACCTTCTTGTGTTACTCTGTCATGTCTGAAGAGGAATCTCTACATATATATACTCTATTGCAATTTACAGGTCTGTAAGGTCTGTAAGTTGTATATAGCCCTTCCAAATGTAAAAGGTAGACATGCTTTATTACTCCATCCTATTTTAGACAACTTTGGGTGACACAGCAGCTGCTCCGCAGGACACCATGTTTTTATCTATAGAACTGTGGCTTTTGGAGTAATATGCCAGTAATGTCATTTTGGTGGGATTTACTGGTGACATGACAGATTTATGGCTGGAAACAGATGTTCCTTGTTCTTTAATAGCTGTAGAAGTGTTCTGTCTATTGCTGAAACTGCAAAATTATCTCCACATTGTGAGGAATTAGAACCATTATTATTAGACATACATATTATTTGTGTGATGTTTCTGCTTTTTAAATGTTGAAACAATTGAAAATCAGTATCAGTTTGGAAACTTTCTCTTGAAAAGTTTTTTTCAGAAAAGAAAAAGAAAGAAGAAAAGAAAGACAAAAGGAAAGAGAAAGAAGGAAAAGGAGGAGATAAGGGAGAGAGAAGAAAGAGAGAAAGGGAAGGCAGGAAAGAAGAAGGGAAGGAAGCAAGGAACGAGGGAATCATAGAATCATAAAGTCATAGAATCACAGAATGGCCTGGGTTGAAAAGGACCACAATGATCATCCAGTTCCAACCCCTGCTATGTGCAGGGTCACCAACCAGCAGACCAGGCTGCCCAGAGCCACATCCAGCCTGGCCTTGAATGCCTCCACGGATGAGGCATCCACAACCTCCTTGGGCAACCTGTTCCAGTGCATCACCACCCTCTGGGTGAAAAACTTCCTCCTAATATCCAACCTAAATTTCCCCTGTCTCAGTTTAAAACCATTAGCCCTTGTCCTATCACTATCCACCCTTGTTAACAGCCATTCCCCCTCCTGTTTATACGCTCCCTTCAAATACTGGAAGGCCACAATGAGGTCTCCCCAGAGCCTTCTCTTCTCCAAGCTAAACAAGACCAGTTCCCTCAATCTTTCCTCACAGGAGAGGTGCTCCAGCCCTCTGATCATCTCAGTGCCCTCCTCTGGACCCGCTCCAAGAGCTCCACGTCCTTCCTGTGCTGGGGGCCCTAGGCTTGGATGCAGCACTGCAGATGGGACCTCACAAGAGCCGAGGGGGACAATCATCTCCCTCTCCCTGGTGGCCACCCCTTTTTTTAATGCAGCCCAGAACACAGTTGGACTTCCGGGCTGCAAGCGCACACTGCTGGCTCATGTCCAGCTTCTCGTCCACCAGGACCCCCAAGTCCTTCTCTGCAGGGCTGTTTTCAAGGGATTCTTTGCCCAGTCTGTATAAACACATGGGATAGCCCCAGCCCATATGCAGCACTCTGCAATTGGCCTTGTTGAATCTCATTAGGTTTTCTTGGGCCCACTTCTCCAGCCTGTCCAGGTCCCTCTGAATGGCTTCCCTTCCTTCCAGTGTATCGACTGCACTGCTCAGCTTGGTGTCATCTGCAGACTTGCTGACGGTGCACTTGATTTCATCATCTATATCATTAGTAAAGATGTTGAAGAACAGTGGTCCCAAAACTGAGCCTTGGACATGACTTGTGATCGGCCTCCAACTGGATGTAGAACTATTGATCATAAAATCAAGTACAGGGGAAGGAGAAGGGAAGGAGGGAAGGAGGGAAGGAGGGAAGGAGGGAAGGAGGGAAGGAAGGAGGGAAGAAAGAAAGGAAGGAAGGAAGGAAGGAGAGAAGGAAGGAAGGAAGGAAGGAAGGAAGGAAGGAAGGAAGGAAGGAAGGAAGGAAGGAAGGAAGGAAGGAAGGAAGGAAGGAAGGAAGGAAGGAAGGAAGGAAGGAAGGAAGGAAGGAAGGAAGGAAGGAAGGAAGGAAGGAAGGAAGGAAGGAAGGAAGGAAGGAAAGAAGAAGATATGCTAAAGTTATATTCTTTTCATTTCTTTTTTTTACTTTTTCTGAGCTATCAGTCTTTAATCCATCCTGGAAAAGACAAAGGTGAAATAATTCCTGCACCAAAGTTCTAACTACATTTTACCTAATTCACTGTTAAAATATAACAATATATAAAATATAAACTACTTCTTTTTCACTGAGGGGATGATAGTTCTCTCAATTGTTTCATAACAAACTGTAAGAAACAAAGATTATTTGCTGCATCGGAAGAGAAGTAATAGATAAATATACTGAATAGCAGTTTTAATGCTTTCTTTCCTCAAGAAGGATCTGGTAGCAGAGGGAGAGATGATTTTCTCTTGAGATAACTGTTTTTTGGGGAGGAGGCTCCTTCATTTTCCTTTGTTTACTCTACATGTTCTCTATATTTGAAAGAAAATAAAACTCTTTCCACCAGTTGAATTTTCTGCAAAAATCCATAAATTTATCCTCTGTGCTTTCTTGCAGTGATAAATTCTGCACTCTCAGGTGAAACAATTGCCTAGGAAAAGAATGTACAAACAAGCCTCAGTCATATCATCCTTGTTTTTCTCAAAAAGGAAACAAATTTTGCACTACATGTAATGTAGTGCCTCCTCTGGCTGGTGTGTTTACTCAGTGTTTCAGAAAAATGCTAATAAGACCAAGGCCTCATAAATCCAAGTGAGTCCACCTAAACAATTCCAAGATCAGTGAAGACTTGAACTTGCATTTTGAGGCTGAAATAATGACTGTTTGATTATCTTAGTGAAATAGTCATTTCTCTTTAAGGATGTATTCAAGCAGCAGATTTCCTTATGCTAACAATGTCCATCAGAGGTGTCATCTTGGCATGAAGGACCTGGGGGTCCTAGAAACTGGACCTGCATTTTGCTGAGGAATCATAAATTGTGCAGAGTTTAGCAGAAATTGGGATAGATGCTTCTCACCTACGCTATGACAATTTTGATGTAGTCAGCGGGTTGTACTTGCTTGTAACATCAGTGAGACATCTGTTATAATTATTGTCTTCAGTTAAAATCAGGCTACCTAGGGTTAGCTTTAATGGTTGAACATCATATGAAGGAGGTTGGGAGTGAAGAACTAGCTTAGTGAACTATTTGCCAGACATATTTTTGGAACAGACAGCAGAACACATAAATTGGAGCAATGGGAAACTGCAGCAGATGGTCAAAGAAGAATAATACCTTTAAAATGTGAGAAGCAGCATTACCTCTGCTCAAAAGGAGACTGACTTGACCCGTGACCCCAATGGTAAGGTGGTGAGCTTTAAGTGTAAGTCCTTTCTCTTTATTACTTAGAAAATCAAGATTTTCTTCTTAAAGGTTAAATTCCATCTCAGATTTAAAATCTGGTCCTGCTTAGTTTGGAGAAAGTTCCAAGAATACTCACTGTGACCTTCTAGTACTTGAAAAGAACTTCTAAACAGGAGGGAAAATGACTTTTTAAGCAGTCTGATTGTGATAGAACAAGGGGGAATGGCTTTAAACTAAGAGAGCTGCTCCAAAAAATGTTTCTGAGAATATCTTTTATCAATTAGATAGGGGGGAGATTTCAGATAGAGATAAGTTGGTAATTCTTTAATCATTGTGGTGAAACATTGGCAGAAGTCGCCCAGAGAGGTTATGGGTGCCTCATCTCTGGATCTGTTGAAGGACAGATTGGATGGAATTCTGGGCTACCTGATCTACTTGGCAACCCTATCCATAGCTGGATGTTGGGACTGGATGATATTTGAAGTCCCTTCCTACTTAAGCCATTCTATGATTTTATGAGTCTATAGTTCTACAATTGGCTAGTTGATGAACATTTTAGCATCAGCGGTATCCTCATTTATTTATACCTTATATGCGTACATTTGAAAATTGATTACACACATGAAACAGAAAATGATTTTTTTTTGAATATTTTATATGCTAGAGTAGAAATTGTTTAATTTAGAATTGTAGAATCATTGAATCCTTAGAGTTTGAAGGGATTTTGAAGGCCATCTAGTCCAACTGTCCTGCAATGCACAGGAACACCACAACTAAATCAGGTTGCCCAGGGTCTTATCCAGCCTCTCCTTGAAAGTCTCCAGGGATGGAACATCAACCCCATCTCTGGGTAGTCTGTTCCAATGCCTCACTTCCCTCACTGTAAAAGATTTTTTCCTTTTACCTAAATTAAATCTACCCTCTTTGAGTTTGAAGCCATTTCCCTTTGTCCTGCCACCACAGACCCTGCTAAAGAGTTTGTCCCCTTCTTTCTTGTAGCTCCCTTTTTCATTTTGTTGGAGCTTTTTTTCTTATATTTTAAGATGTTGTTAGGTCTTATGTATTTATTTACTTACACACTGCCACACTTCTCTGCTCTGTATAAAGTTTTCCAGTCTTGTATTTCAATAATCAATTTTTATCATTTTAACTCTGTAAATATTAACGAGTTTAGATCACATAAACAGATCCAGAAAACCATCTTCCATTTCCTCCTAAACTAAAGAAAAGTATTTTCCGTTTTAATAAATGTGCTTAATCTTCTTGGTGGAAGGCAATCTGGAACATGTGTGTCCTATGACCATCACACGGAATGACAGTCTGGTTCTGGTTTAATACTGTTGAGCTCATCTAAGCTCAATTCCAAATCTTTCACGCATGTGAACACAACATGCCATCAGCTCTATTCCAGCTACACCACACTCACATGCAGGTCATTCTGAAAGTAATGACACTTCTTTATTTCCATGGAAACTACAAAAGATACAAAGAGCACAATGACATTATTTGATAAACTGTCAGCTACAGAATACAATTTTTCAATATAGTCAGCACCATTAGCTCTGCATTTTCACCTGTGATAAACAAGAGCATGCACATTGTGCTTATAAACCATTAAAATATGGTTTATCATTCATGTCACTTGTGACCACTGCAAGCACTGATGCCATTGGGTGCATTTTTTTCTGCATGGAGGAATTAAATTCCACACATTTGATTTATATGTATTTCCATGTTAGAGGCCATTCTGTCATACTGTGTCTCTGCTGCCATCTGTTGCATAGCATCAAAATGTAATGGAATACTGGTGGGAAGGTTCAACCTCTGCTGCCATACTACCAACATCTGCCTCTGCTGTTATGGGCCAACGTCATAAAATAGGAGGCATTACTTTTAGAGCAGCAGCCCTTGTATTTTCCTTTACCAAAGATATATATTTTATCAAAAACTATTTAATAAACACTTCTTTTTCTCCACACTCTCATTCTTGATGTCTCCAGAATAATTTATACTGATTTTCTTTATTTTACTTACTGAAAAATTCTCAGAAATTCCATCAGGATAATGGAGTTAATAAAGACCTTTGGAATTGGTTTATATGGTTACACGGGCATCCATGAGGATCTCTTCATGAGTTAATTAACTACAGTCTATTGTTTAAGTACATTATTAGGTACTATAGGTGTGATTTTATTCAATCTTTTCTGAGATTTGGAGGAGGGGTTTAGTTGTGTTGTTTGGGAGATGTTTTGGTGGGTTGGTTGGTTGATTTTAGAGTTAATCACCAAACCTAGCTCCGGTGCACTCTTTTCCAGTGAAATATCCATAAGCTATTGGAAATACAGCTGCAGGGTACTCACTGGCCAAAGCCCTAGTTAGGTCTACCATCTCTCTGAAACTAGAATTATAGAATAATAGGTTGGAAAATACTTTCAAAATGATCCAGTCCATGCTTCTTCCTACCACCAATATTTCCTCACTAAACCATGTCCCTAAACATTTCTTGAGTACCTCCAGGGATGGTGACTCAACCACCTCCCTGCACATCTCATTCCAATTCAACCCAATGAAAAAAGGAGGCTATCTAGGAAACACATTAGCATCCTGTATTTTAAGTTGTTTGTCTTATTATTAGCCAACAGAAATAATCCAAAAGAGACAAATTCACAGCCAGATTACACTTTTCAAATTTAACAGTGTTCTAATCTATGAAATTAACCTTATATTTAAGAATAACTAACTAATAACTAACTAGAGATTTGTTTGTGTTAGTAAGAATAACTCTTTTAGTAGTGTTTCTAAGAGGAAGCTTCATGAATGGCTAGATATAAAATAACGTGTTTTTCCTTATCTTGTGGTGTTATTATGTCATTCATTATTTATGAAGCAATTAGGTGTCTGTACATTTTTTCAGCTTTAACACTCAGGTTAGCTTGAAACAATTATTGACTTATCAAAATTCAAACCAGAAATGATATGCTGCTTTTAGAATATGACAAGTTTGAGAGTAGAGGTAGTACGTGACTTACTGATGCTCAGAAATAGAACAGGATGAGAAATTATTTTCTCAAAAATTTGCTGAAGATTTCCAAATGAATGCAGCCATAATATCATCACAGTTGGCAAAGATGAAAGTCACTACCTGAAAAGTGGTCATCTTATTGAGCAAATACAAATTCTGCTAAAGATGTTAATACATTGTTTTTCTATGTTGTTGCAGGATCATTCTTCAACAATTCATTCTGAATTGTCATAGAGCTTCAGTTGTTTTTCTTTCCTAACATGATTCAAAGTGGCATTTTTGAGAAATGGTAGAAATTAAAACTAATCTGTTTATAAAACCAGTTTTAAAAGTAAGAAGTTTGTTATCAGTATAACAGCTGGAGATGTGGTATCTCAGAAACTCTCCATCAAAAGAAAAGGTTGAAATGGCAAAATCTGATCAGCACCAGTACTACTTTTATATATATATATATAAGTATTTATATAAGTATATAGTATATATATATATATTGAACATATTATGTTCAATACAAATATTTATGCTGTTTAATAAAATTCAAATTAAAAAATGGTACAAAAATCTCTGCTAATATTGACTCATAACAACCTAATTATCAATTTCATTAAGGCACGTGGAATAAAGAAGTAATGTATGCTAAATGCACAGAGATTAGGAAAGCTGATTAGCTATAAAATGCAGAAGCACAAAAACATGAAATATACGGACATGAATGTAAAAGTTCTTTACACATATGAAGGACTTCGCCCTTTTCAGCATCAGACTGCGACAGCCTAATGATAGAAAAAAAATTAGTAAAAGGTAGTAGTTTTTTAATAAATACACTTAAATAGCCCATCTAAACTGTAGTAATAGGAAAAAAAACAGGTGTGTATTTTTTCAGCTGTTTGATACAAGAAAGGACAATGATACCTTGCTTTATTTTTCAGTCAAACTGTACTCACATAGTAACAGTATCAACCTTTTTGAGCTTAAATGCAGACATACATTTTTGCTAGACACGGATTAGAATGAATTAGAAAATTATAAGTGCAATATTGACTAGTTAGAAAATGAAATAAAAACAGGAAGGCAATGGGCTATATGGAAGCATCCAGGAGAGAAGTGATGTAGAGTGCTTGCTTATATGCAGGGTGAGGAATGTATCAATTTCAGGAATATAAAAGTCACGACCTCACGCAGCTTCAGGGAGATGTTATCTGATTGAAAAGATCATCAGCGTTTTCTTTAATAAAATGTTTTCACATGAATAGTGTTTCCGACTAACTAGGCATTGCTTGCATGTGTATTTGAATTCTTAAGTGAATATCATAATTCCCAGGCCACAAACAAGAAAATGAGGGAATCTTTTTTTTTTTTTAAGGTGAGGCATTGGCAGGTAAACACTGTGAATGATCCAGAAGCAAATATTCATCCATTTTATGAATTAGTTAAAATAACAACCTGGATGTTAAACATACATTGCAACTTCCATGTTTTGTTAAATAAGTGTTTCTTAAATAACCAGTTAACAACTGAAACTTCAGTTGAGGGAAATGTCATGATTTCACATGCTACAGTGGGGTGAATAATCGTAAACACGTTTTCCTTCTACCTCTGTCTGTTCTTATCTGCCTCTGCCTTTTTCTTTTTCACAAAAACACAGACAGGAATTTTATTAATCATTAGAAAGATTCTTAATATTCACTTTTTGTATCTTTGTATTCAAGGATATTCAACTTTTTTTTTTTTTTATGTATCAATAGACTTATTTTTTGTTGAAATTACTGTACAGATACTACCTCATGAAATACTTAGGTTTATGAACTGACAGATATGAACTGGCCTTTGGAAAACAACATAGACATTACTATTGTCTGTGGAATAAATATGAAGTAATATATATATTTTTGGACTATTTTATAAAATCGGGAATGAAATATCACAGCACAACTTGCCAGATAGAGCATAGGGATAAAATGACAGAGCAAGACCTGGAGTCTCAAAAAATCCGCTTTTAATCCCAAGACAGTGTTTTTTATTTTGAAAAGCTGTTTTTGAAATAGACTTGGGAAAGGATTCACATCAGAAGCGTTACAATCCCATTTTACCCTGTGAAGAATACAAGAATGCTAACCAGGCTGTGACACAACTGGAACTGAATTTGGCAAGGAGTATGATGAGTAATAAAAGCAACTGCAATGTTATACTCTTGATGAAAGTATCCTTCTGGGCAAAATCTTCAGCATACAGTTAGACAAGTATATAATAAAATGAGTGAACTGGACAATGGTGGCCCTTCCTGTGGCAGAGACACTGGAACTTGATGATCCTTGGGGTCCCTTCCAACCCAAGCCATTCTGTGATTCTATGATGGGTGATGAGTCAGACTGAAAGGGTTCTAATAAAGGAGGTTACATCAGGCTGACAGCCATTCAGTAGTGGGACTTCTTAGGACTCCATTTTAGAGACGTTTCTCTTCAAATTTTTGGATAGAGGACTCAACTGCATACTAAGTTTGCAGATGATACTAAGCTGGGAGGATCTGTTGATTCCCTCAAGGGTAGGGATGCAATGATTGGGCAGTCACCGATTGTATGAAACTTAACAAGAGTCAAAAGGGCCAACCATATACCCTGCATCACACCTAGCACAGCCAGTCAAGGGAAGGGGTTGTTCTACTCTACTCTGTGCTGATGCAGCCTGCCCTTGAGCATCTCATGCAGTTTTGGGCACTGTAATATGAGAAGGACATAAAACTATTAGAGAATATCCAAAAGAGGGCTATAGATTTGATTCAAGCATCTAGAGGGCAAGATATGTGAGGAATGGCTGAGGTCCCTTGATTTGTTCAGGCCAGAGGAGAAGATAGAGGGGCAGAGCTGATCTCTTTGGTGACAGCAATAGGACACAAGGGAACAGCACAGAGCCATATCAGGGGAAGATCTGGCTGAGTATTAGGAAGAAGTTCTTCCCCAGAGGGCTGTTGGGCACTGGAACAGGCTCTCCAGGGCAGTGGTCAGGGTACCAAACCTGCCAGTGTTCAAAAAGTATTTGTATAACAATGTCAGACAAATAGCTAAATATCAGGGTAGTCCTTTGTGGATCCAAGACATAGAGTCCTTCCAACTCATTATATTCTGAAATACCAGAAAGTATTTCTGCCTGCTTTTACTTAAAACTTTTTCTCTTAGTTAAATCTCATTTCACAAGTTATGTGTTACCCTTTACCAGAAATCAAGTTTAATTTCCATTTCCAGAAAGCATGTCCAAAAAGATACTTCTTTTTCCTTGAAATTGAGTTCACATCATTTTATGGGTTATAAAATATCCAGGAAAAGACTAGAATTTGGAAAAATGGTGTTTCCAGTTAACTTTCCTGTTGCACGTTGATCTTTGTCAATTGAGGTCAAAACATTTACTGCCAATTTCAGTGAATAGCAGCAGATGGCCACAGCTGATTGTCTCCTGCTCAGTTTAAAATTGAATGAGATGATGTTGGCCAGCAATGGAATGAAATTACATGAATTCTGACTCTTCTTTTGCCTAAAGGATTATTTATTTACATGTGAGGTAGGAGAAAAATCTCAAAGCATTCTGGATTTCTTTTGGCACTTTCAGACTTCCCTTATCTTTAATTAATAGGCTTGATTTTATTCTCTATGTCTAACTGGAGAGAACTGTGGTTTAATTCTTCCAGAGTAGACAGTTACAAAACACTCCACCTATTACTGCTGTAGAGTTGCCTACTAACATCTATGGTTTCAAAGCTGGGGTAGATCAGGAGATTACTTTTATTTTGTACCCAAATCTCAGTTGTTGCTAAATCCGTTTGGGACTTATTTCAAGTTACTGATCCACATCCTTACAGCTCTTTCTGGTAATATCTCTCTCTTTCCAGATCAAAGAGTATTTGGCTTTCAGTTCATTGTGCAGAATTAGAAGGGAGAAGCATTCTGTTGAGAGAGCCCTTGAATATGGGATTCACTGCAACTAAAATCCATCCAAGCCAGTCTCATTTCCTGTAGGGCAGGATAAAAGGCTCATCTCCTTGTTCTGCATCCCCAAGCTTGGATTGCAGACTGCTCCTAGTGATACTGTTTTGAGCACTATCTTGTTTTGTTCCATTTTTAAAACAAGCTGGCACAATATAGGGACATGTACTTAATTTTACTTTCCATATAACAAAAAATTTTGGTGATAGTTATCATAGAAAGAACAAGAAAAGAATAATTTTCGCAATTTCTGCTTAATCTGAAAGCTAATTAGTAACGCTGATAAAGATCTGACATATTCATATAAGAGTAGTAATTAAGCATTTGTCACAATTGTTGATGAAAAATGAGTGCTTGAAAACAGAATAAATTCTTCAGCTGTAAATAACAATCAAAAAAACATCAAGTGCAGAGATTACAATAAGATAAAGATGATCTTTGTAGGATTACTATGACAATTATGTCATTCTCTGCATATCAGAGAATGATTGAAATCAGATTGAAATAATCAGTCAAGGAGAGGTCAAGGAGAGGAGCATTTAAAAGAAAAGCTAGGCACTTTTACAGAAAGACATCGAGAGAAAGTAGGGAAGAAACAAATTATTAGATGAAGAGAGGAGATGACATAGACTATACAAAGAGCCCTGGCTTTGTTCTGTGTTCATGGGCCCAAAATTCTCTTGCCATATTTGATTGTCATCAATGAAACCGCTTCCTCACAATTACCATATGTATTTGGAAGCTAGCCACCCTCCTTGTTTAACCACAATACATGCTTTGGAAATTCCATTTAAATGTCAAAACTGTCTGTTCAAATTGAATTGTTTCTATTTAACTGTTTGCTTCTGTCAAAGTCAACTTCCAGCACCAAAATATGCTGCTGATTTTTCTAATTTTTAACCTCTTGCTCTCTATCTCTTACAGTTTGTAGTGTTTAAATACATTTCATCTATGATATGTGATTGTCTCACACACGCATACACATCAGCATTAATAGAAGAAAAGGGGAAAAGGGGGTTGGAATTCTGAAGAGTATTGCAAATGTTCCTGAATTCTGTATTTAAAGTCAATTAATGGTATAGCCTTGAATTATTTCATCTAGTAAGACAGTGATACATAAAGTCTTCTCACCAGTCCAGTCCTTGGATCATCTAACTCCATTATTCATGATGACAAAGATGTCACAATACTTTCATCTGTCCCTCTCAGACGTCTGGCCTGTAACTATTTTAGCTATCCTTAAAGCTTCAAGGAGGGCAGACACAAGTGAGTTGCTTATATTTTTGCAGATCTAACAAAAATATTCAAATTAACTAAAAAGATACTTGGGCTCTTTTAAGTGATCTTCTCATATTCATGCAAATATTTTAAAACTACGTCAAATTTTGAATGAGTTTGTCAGCTGTTCTTCAGCACCCATTAAATCATCTGCATGCATCTTACTGGAAAGCTTTTCAGATCCTTATCTGTTAATAGTGGAATAAACAGCTGGTGCCAAAGCTACACCATGTGACAGTTTCTCGTAGCGACACAAGTGCTTGTAGAATCATAGAATGGCCTGAGTTGGAAGGGACCTTTAGGATCATCTAATTCCAACCCCTGCTATAGGCAGGAACACCTCCCTCTAGACCAGGTTGCTCACAGCTCCGTCCAGCCTGGCCTTGAGAGCTTCCAGGGAGGGGGCATCTACAGACTCTCTGGGCCATGTGCTCCAGTGTCTCACCACCCTCACAGGAAAGAATTTCTTCCTAACATCTAGTCTAAATCTACACTCTTTCAGGTTAAAACTATTTCCCCTCATCCTGTTAGTGCCTGCCCACATAAAAAGCCCTCCCCCCAGCTTTTCTGTAGGCCCCCTTCAGGTATGCTGATATAATAATGAATGAAAAATGAAAATATTAATTGATGTTATACAGCATAGCAGAGAGGATGTAAGGAGTTGCCATTTGTATGTATCACGCAGTTCTGGTCTGGTTTACCAGGGCAGTGTCATTTATTTACACTTATTGTTACGGATGACCATAGTTGAAGTAGCGCCAGTCAATCAGATACCTGTGACTAACTTCTTGTGTCCATAGCAATCTTCACTCCATTGTTCCAGTTTGTTTTGGCATACTGCCAAGGTTTCAATAACTTAGGACTGCAGAGTAATGTAACGCATACGCCATATTTTGCTTCTTTAGTTTTACCATTTTCCTGCTGAAGATTTTTTGGTTCAAGTTATATTGTGCTTGTTCTAACTCTGTTCCCTACTAATACTTTCATAAGCTGTATCTCCTCATAAGTCTCCTCAGCCTCCTCTTCAGCATTTTCTTTTCTCTATTCATGTCACAGTACAAGATGAACTACGGATACTTCAACATCAGAACATTTAAAGCATCCAGAAAACATGTCTGCTTTATTCCATCTTCCTTTTTCTCTTGTCTTTAAAGCCCTAATCTCTGTAGTTCTTACTTTACCTGCTTTTATTTCCACAATTTTGCTCAGTTTTAATCCCAGAGGCTTTATTTTTATCCTTTATGTGTCAATTATCTCGCAATCCTGTGCTCCCCTTCTTCTTCTTCCTTTCCATGCTTGTGTACCTTCAGTACTATGAATCCAGTGAATCCTTTATTGGCCTTCATCGTTATGTCCTACTGCTTTCTCAAATCTGTCACAACCAGCCTTTAGTTCTTTCTCATCATATCTGATCCTCAGATAACCACCATCTCTGTACCAGCTGCCTCTCGTTCCACTCCCAGCCTGCCTATTTGCCTTCAGACCACAGATAGTATTTCTGATGCTTCCACAGTTGTAAATTCTTCTCACTTCAGCCTCAGTGTCACATAAACAGATCTCATATTTTCTCAAACTGTTTACTTTTTCTTTCATAGCACTTCTGGACAGCAGTTTATTACTCAGGTGCATTGTCAGAAAGATTGTTTCCCTAGAAACAATGCTGAGTTCTAACTCCTGAGGTATACATGAATGCAAGCATCTCAGTATCACTGCAGAGCTGCATCAACAATTCCAACTTTATTTTCATCACTCTCAGTAAGTCCTGAGTTTATCCATAAACATACATTATAAATGCCTCTACAGGCAATATTTTCATGACCACTCCTTCAGCCTTCTTCTTTGTTCAGAACTAGGAACTTGGTCTTTCATTTCAAAACTTTTTGCTGCAGATCACCACTTATCTTTCAGTTGTTCTTTTTCATACTTCCACCAGCAGTTGTCAGTTACATGGAAAAAACTATGTGTGTTGTTTTTGTTTTTTTTAATTTTCATAAATATCTTCATAAACCTATCTTTTGATGCCTGCATATCACTTGTAAATTGTTACCAGTCATCTCTCCATCCTGAAAGCATGCCTGAAAACATGTCACCCTACTTTTGTCTTTATCTGTTTCATTTTATTTAGATGGGATGAAACTGTGAGGTCTCTTGTTTTCATTCATCGTAAGTATCATAATTTCCTTGCCAAAGCTCCATGCGAAATTTTGAAACTGCTGAAATCAGGACTTTCCCCCATAATGTAAAAGTAGCAGAATTTCTTTTTCATAGATTTAACTTTCTACAAATGGACTTCAGAAGACAGAAATAGTCACAAAATGGTTAGTGAAAAAGACAAGATTATATGATATTGCAATCCTGAAATTAATTGAAATAGTTCACTACCAACCTCTCTCTTGGGCATAACCAATAATGCTTTTAACCTTCATCCTGAACTAGGTTTGTTTCTTTTCACTTGTTTTATTTTTAAACTTCCCCATAGATGTTTCGGGGTTTGTATTCAGGACACATCCTCCTGTGTCCATTTCATAATGATGAGCTCACATTACACTTTATCTTCAGTAAAAATTAGGGCTATCTGATAGTACTACCTTTGGGATAAGAGCAGACAACTCACTGTTTTTTCTGAATTCCTTTTCTCAGCATTTTCTTTCATTCTTTTCACTCATTTTAGCCTTTTTGTCTAGCTGTCAAGTTTATTGTCTAGAGGCTTCACCTTACTGACATAGGATTCTTTAAAACATTAGCATTAGTAACAATTGAGCTTTTTTTATACTTAAAAGAAATTGCCCTTTGAATTGCCGATATATATGGTTCCTCCATTTTTAAGTGTCAGAGATCTGTTATTACTGCATCTTGGACAGCTGACATAAGTGAGGAAAAATGATCAGCAATAATTTCGCGCTGTCATGAAGCATTATGTGGAAGTCTCTGTCCATTTAATCCATCAACAGTATCATAAGTGACCAAATTTTCTTCATAGAAAAAAAGATGTCCTGAGGCTAGCATGTCTGTTGTTCGTAAAATCTGCTCCTTTTCTTGTGTTTTCATTAGAGTACTTAGCTCTTTATTTTTTTCAGCTGCATAGCAAGTGGCACTGAAATTAAGATATATATTTTATTACAAGGTACTGCCTGAACTCAGTTTGCATAATTCAAGATGGTTTCTGTACAGTAACTCTACAGCCTTGCTGCAGAGCTTTAACAAGACTTTAGAGAGAAAACTTAAAGTAACAGAGTTCCTGTTTTCTCACACTGTATTTGTGTATGATATCTTAGCAATATCATAGCAATAACTTCCTGCCTGATTTAGGCTTTTCTGTGTACAAAGCTTTTACAATACAAGAGGGGAGAACTGGGTGATGTAACACCAAAAAAAAATGAGACTGCTTTCCTTTGCCAGGGGCACTACTTCTAAAAATGGAAAAATCTCTTTGGAAACATTCTATTTTCCAACTGCTTAGAGTCATTCAATTGAAAAAAAAAAAAAAAACAAAAAAAAAAAAACAAAAAAAACCCCAGCATTTAGTGCCAATTTAGATGCCTTCAGGTATCTAAGATGTCTGTAGAGAAATATAGTACGACACAGGATGACTGGGAGTCCTCCATCCTTCTGGAGCAGCACCACAAGTCCAAAAGCAATTAGCTCACTATCAATTTCTAAATGGTACTAGAAGCTATGTGTACGCAGCTGAATTGCTCCCATGGGATATACACTGCTTTAAACATGAGAAGCCTCTGGCCTATACACAGTGCTTTACTGCCTGACTTACAGAACTGCACAGTTTAGCAACAATAGATTTTTCATGACAAACACCGTGAAAAGAGATTGACTGGAAGCACTGTGTTTCCTGTAGATGGGGTTGAAGTTGCATACAGAGCATTATGAAGGGACACATCTCTTTCCTGGGAGTAAGTAAGTCTTTTGTAGACCTGTAACCTCAACTGTGTAAAGTAAAAATGCTGATTCCGTCAGATGCAATCTTCTATTAAAGCACTTCACTGCTGCTCCGTCTTCAAAGCTAAAACTGCATATTCCATATTTTATATTCTACCATCAAAAATTTTGACAATTCACCAAATATGGGGAACAGGCAAAGCAAGATTATACGTTAATTCACAGTTTAATACTGTGAACCAAACTATCAAACCTGTGAGTACATAAGAAGTGGAGAATTACCACGTGTAAGAGACAGTACCTAGGCATGTTTGTAAGCTAGTACAGGATCAATGGAGATAACAAAAAAAAATACATATTCTTTGGAATCACCAGACTATTTGCATCTATAATGGGAGAATATTGATGGACAGTAAGATTTAACTCAGATGAAAGGAATACTTTGTTGGCTGCTCCCTTTATTATCAGACCAGTCTATGGCTGAAAACATCCAAATGCATTACAATTTCTAGAAGAGATTTACAAGAATATAAACTCCACTCTTATTTTGAGTTAGGAAGTAACATGTTTCATGTTTCTTTTAGAAATCTTTGTTGCATGCTTGTGTCCAGTTGTTACTGAACTCTGTATTCTTTGTCCTTTCATTTACATTGTTCTTTCCTCATTTCCATTAAAACTACAGTTTAAAAGAGGGAAGAAAAAGAAAGAAGAAAATAAAGGAAAAGAAAAAAGTCTGATTTTTCTTTCTTTTTATGAACCATATAATTCCTTTATTGATTTTTTTTTTTTTTAATTAGGCACTAACACTGTACTGAGGAGAAAAATCTAATAGTTTTTCTATGACCAGATCTAGCACAGTGAGAGGTTCTTATTTCAACATCTTGTCAACTTAGTGACTTTCATGCCACATGCAGGTGTGAGTAGAGGATTAGGCTGCTAATGCTAGAAGTAAACATAAATAGAATTAATGCAGAGACTAAGCAAGGTCAAATAAATAAATCTTCAAACGAGATTGGATTACTTGAAAGTTTTACTGTGGTAATTATGTATTAGATCTCCCCAACCTTACAGATTAACCTCTCTCTTTTCCTTCCTCTTCTGTCTTTGCAATTGCAAGTGATACAATGTTTTTTCTCCTGATAAGGAAACAGAAGGATCTTAGCAGTTAAGATAAATACAGGAAAATATTTTATCTCCTGTACTGGAAAACATCAATCCACATTTTCTGAAGTCTCTTGAGTAGATCCCAACTCTTAGAAGTAATACTTTATCAAAAGACAGTATTAGCTTCTATGTAACCTTATAATAGATTTGTATTTACTTCAAGTAACAGATTTGAAAAAAGTGCAATCAGGGATAGACAACATACAGTGTCTCTGTAGTATGACAGGACTACCAAGCAGAAAATGTTCTGGGCAGTCATAGAATCATAGAATCATGGGAGCTTAACTCTGAAAATTCATATGCAAGAATGCTTCTTTGCTCTTTACTCAGGGAGTGGGAAATTCAGGTTAGGAGAATGACTATCTATTAGGAAAATCAGTTATTACTTTTTGTGGAGTACTTTGTGATCAAAATGTGGCATTGTTGAAAGGTATTTTGAGTATATAATTGTCGTATCCTTCCAGAGTGTTTGTGCAAGAAGCCAGGTAGAGAGAAATTCAGTTCTAAAAGTACAGACTGTATAAGCAGAATGCCCTATTGCATACAAATTAAAGAGATTTAAAGTAATTTGTATACTAGATCTGAACTATCATTTCCCCTACCATGCAGGAATACATAAAAGCACATCCACTGGTCTTTTAATCCATCAATATTATTAATCATTTCAAGCGCCTCATTGGCAGTCTGGGTTGAAATAGCAATAAGAAATATTTTAGCAGTAACATGCAATTAGTAAATGGTGATCTAACAATTGTGTTGATTATGTGGTATCATCTACATGCCATCTAGTTTTGTTAGATTGTCCCTAACATTAAATTAACAGTCCATATGAAATCATTGCAAACACTTTAACGTATGTATCTTCAAATCAACCAAGCCAAGGAAAATCCTTATACAGCTTCCTTGGGAGAGAGGTTCCTTACAGCTCAACTTCTTAAGAACCAAATGCATGAACGTTAGACATCAGACACTATGTTGAGGGACATGGTTTAGTGAGAATTACTGGTGATTGGTGGACTGGATGACCTTGTAGGTCTTTTCCAACCTTGGTAATTCTATGATTCTATGATTCTATGAAAAATATCCTAAATATAAAAGGATCTATCTCCCTAATTAAAGAAGATGGAAAAACACATATGGCAAAACATAAAGTGCTTTGTAATTCTTTCTAATGATATGCCCCTTGCCGTACTATACACAGCAGGCCTATGTTTGTCATGGCCTTTCTGCCTTGTGCATGCTGGTAAATGAAGGATAAGAACCACTGGTACGGGCTAAGTCTTCTGTACCAACATAAAGTCAGAGCACAGCAGAAATACATGTTTGGAAGCAATATCTGGAAAGCACTTTCAATTTATTGAACCTCTTAACTTGGTAGATACAAAGACAAAGAACTGTATAATATCAGTGAATTTGTAATGCTATTGGAAAAAGTAAACTTTATACCATCTTTCTTTTAATTATCCTAAAAACAGATGCTTATCTTACAGCCAAATAACCAATATTATCGACTTCAATGTAAGGTCCTAACAGAGACAAGGCATGAGTAATTTTATCCTTTTTGGCACCACTGTGCTACTAGGTGAGGTAACATCGCTTTGGCAGGGGGGTTGGACTTGATGATTTCTGGAGGTCCCTTCCAACCCCTACAATTCTGTGATTCTGTGATTCTGTGATTTCAGCCTAACCTCCTCTAGTTACATCATTAATTCCAAAACAGAACTGTACTTCCTTTAGTATTTGACAGAAAGATAGCTAATACATCTAGTTACCTCACTGTTTAACAAAAAAAGAATTTTATTTTATTTTTTTCTGACAGTGAAGACAGCCTAAGTCTACACAGTAAGACAGATGGGGCTAGTTGTGCGAGTGAACAGGATTTGGTTCCGTATGGCTCTAATTCAGAGAAACCATAAGCAGAATTGAGCAAAATAGCAGGAGGTGGGAAAAAAAAACATGAGAGGGACATTTGGAATAGAAAGAATGAGTATCAGTAGAAGAGCAGGTTTATAAGCTAATATTAATTTTGGAAGATTTTCTGCCAACAGATGCATCTTGCTAAACGACTGTTTTCTTTATTGCAATAACAGACGCATGTAATTGTACCCTGAGAAAATGGCATTGGCTATCATCAATCCCATATGCTTTTTGTTTTAAGGTAAAAAAAATAATAAAAAAAATTAAAAAAAAGTAGTTATGCTCCAGCTATTCTGCCAGTGTTAGTCCATTTACAATGCAGAGCTGTTTCTTTTTAATTTGAAAGGTATAACCTGAAATGCTACCTGATTTAAATTTCAAATTCACAGATCACTATTACCTTTTACTGTAGTGAACATATGTTCTGTGGAGCACCTTAAAAAAAAAAAAAAGTCAGTAAAATGTCAAAATTAAATCCTCATAGGAAACG
The DNA here is from genome assembly GCF_905368555.1 of Meleagris gallopavo. Classification (NCBI taxonomy): domain Eukaryota; kingdom Metazoa; phylum Chordata; class Aves; order Galliformes; family Phasianidae; genus Meleagris; species Meleagris gallopavo. Next base: position 72,414,475 of record NC_139435.1, read on the forward strand.
CCAGGGCCCTAACTCTTTCCAAAATATTGAAGATTACTTTTAGTTTTGCTGTAATCCCTTCATACTTTGTCACCTTTACTTTGCAATACTGACTGCTTTCAGAATTTGTGTTCACACAATTTTAAAGAGTCAGAGGTAAAGTATAATTGCAACACTGATATGGATTTACTTTTGCTATGTGCTTCTGCACATCAGTGTAGACAGTATCTTGTTTAAGCATAAAAAGACTCATACTTGTCACTGCTGTCATATTTGTAATTAAATGTCTCCTGACAGTTAGCAAAGATCACGGTTCAAGAAATAATCTAATTGTCAGTATCTCACTTTTCAGAGATATATGCAGGTGTGGTATAAAAATAAAACTGTTAGCTATAAGCACTTGTGTCCAAATTCGTACTTCTAGACTGCATGTTTCTGAAAAGACCCAAGATTTCTACTGATGAGCAGTAGATCAGAGTCAGTTCCTCAGGGTTTGGTACAGGTATTTCAGGTCTCAAAGCTATGAATAATTTCACAGCTTGAGCTGAAGTATCTTATCTCTTACTGAAACACTCAGGCTCAAAGCTGTGCTTTGTTTCAAAGTTCTCATTGTTTATAGAACCAGTCTGATCAATGTGTTTGTATGCTGGAAATGACTCAGGGTTTCAGCATTCTTCGTTTAAAGAGAAAACTGGCACGGTTTTGAGTGCAGATCCATGGCTTCCTCCTTAACACCACAGCCTGCTTTAGCTGATAGCAGACTGGTGCTCAAATCGGCATCATCATCAGACCTTTCCTAGTCTTTTCAGATAGGTTAGAAAAATAGCACGGGAAATGTGGAAGACTTTCTGAAGGAATAGCAGAAGGATCAAAGAGTTTCTCTCTTTGGCCCAGCGATACGCGTGTGCCGTGCGGAGCTGCCCGAATATTGCATGCTCATCCCATCTGGAAGGTTTCCAAGAACAGGCTTGGATTTTGTTTGGAACAAGGACATTCTAGCATATGAGGCATCTTCACAATGCTTTCCTCCTAATAGATAACATTTAAGTATTTCCAAGTGAACATTCCTTTTAAATTCTTCTCTGTCCAGATCAACATGTGGATTTGCATGACCACCATCACATACAGATCACTGGTAACAGAAGGCCTGCTCTTGCTCCCACTTCACTGAAAGCAGAGTTCAGCCTCTAATTTAGCAGAACCTACATTGCCAACTCAAAGTGTCTCTTCTGGCTCAGTTCCCCGTATATTCCTCTTTGTTTGTTTTAATCTTGGCATGATTGTTATGTGTTTTTATAGTTCTATAAGCTGTATTTTCACTTCCTGAAGTTTCCCTTCAGTGGTGAAATAAAGATGGAACTCTCTCTTTCTTATTCTGAGACACTGCGTCATCATCTTTCTTCACAGTTTTGTCCCACTGCAAAACTGTAATTGTAATTGTCCTTTCGTATCAATTACATCCTGTTGAGTTGTCATGGGGATCACAGTCCAAATGTAATTTGATTCTAGGTTTATTAGGTACAGGCACACTGCTGTTTAGATAATGTAAAAGATCAAAATAGTGTATAAGGATGCTAATGATGAGGCATCACTCCAATTATTCTGCTGGTAATCTTTCCCTGCCCTAGATTATCCCTTAATTTTCCTCCTGACCACACCAAACAGTTGTGCCACTGGAAGGAGAGGGTAGTATGGAACTAACAAGAAGTGACAGAACAGAAGCAGGGATGTTTCTGTCAGTGATTGACAGTGGATAATACTGTTCCACCGTGACACCTTAACACTAAACATAGTAAGATAACCATTAATTAGAATCAAATTGCATAGTAGCAAATGTAGGCAAATAAGTTACCAAAGTCCTGTGACATGATACAAAGAGGCATATGAACAGGTGTAGCAAAGAAGATTTTTTTATAAAGTGTCAGGCCTTATTCCCATTTTGAAGTTGCTTTTTATACAGAGAGATTCAAACAGAAAGCAAAGCTGCCCCATTCAGTCATGTATAACCTGCTGTCAGGCTTCCCATTGTTATTAATCATCATGTCATCATTCTGTGTGCATAGCATTTTAATTCCTTCCTTTTTTTTTTCTTTTTTTTTTTTTTTTCATTTTCAAGGGAATCTGATTTACTTTCTTCTGCTTCTTCAAGTCTCTCTGATCCATCACTACTTTTTTTAAAAACAAGCAATGCTCAAAAGCAATGAATGATATGCACAACATCTAGGAGTGTTTGGTATTTGAGTGTAAGATTGTTCTGATAAGCAGCCAGTTGGAAATTTTTATCTGAAGAAGTCCTGACCCTCCTTTTTTTAATATTTCCTGACAAAGAGAGCATGAAAACAAATCAGGCCAATAAAACAGGCTTTTCTTTAGAAACCATTGGCCTCCACCTCTGTCACCTCATCACCTATTTATATCTGCTTCAAGCAAACATTGTAGAGAAGATCACATTTTGAAGCAGTTGCTCAGAGTGGTTTATGGCTTTAGATTGAAGGTCAGAAATTACCTCTCATTTACAAGAAATGCCATTTGTTATTCTAATAGACATCAGTTTTGATGTCACTGAAAAACTGAAACTAAAGTTTGGCTATGGATAGTGTGCTATGGTTGGTACTTTTCATTAGAGTTGTATATCACTCTGATGGGAAAGGCTGCCATGGATCTGGATATACAACCAGCAACAGCAGTACATTCACTAGTGAACACTGCGTGGGCTCCTTTAGTCCAACTGCTTTGGCTCATTAGTCCAAGGCACTGGCTAAGAAGCATCAGATGCATGGAGCATTGCAGCATTCCTCTTTTATCCAGAGTTCGTGGGGAAGGAGTTTAGTATATAATATTTGTTACTCTCTTTCTTCTTCCCTAATCTCTTTCCTGAAAGTTAGTGCTCTCATTCCTCATTAGGATGAAACATTGTCAGAGAAACTGCTCAGCTGTATTTTCTAGATGCATGATGAATGTATTTAATATTTATCCCCCATACAAGAGTGTGAGTGCTTTTCAGGTTGCTGCTCACTGTGATGGTGGAGGGAGGGGGGGTGAAGTTGTAGGGAGAGAGTGAAGCTGTGATGAAGCCTTCCAGCTACACAGCACGTTGGCAGACTGAGGAGAGACTGAGGAGAGAAGCAAAGATCAGGCTGGGGGATGAGCTGCTGGAGAGGAGCTCTGCAGAGAGGGACCTGGGCGTCCTGGTGGACGACAGGTTGGCCATGAGCCAGCAGTGTGCCCTCGTGGCCAAAAAGGCCAATGGCATTCTGGAGTGCATTAAAAAGAGCGTGTCCAGCAGGTCGAGGGAGGTGATCCTCCCCCTCTACTCTGCCCTGGTAAGGCCTCATCTGGAGTACTGTGTCCAGTTCTGGGCTCCCCAGTACAAAAAAGACAGGGATCTCTTGGAAAGAGTCCAGCGGAGGGCCACAAAGATGGTGAAGGGCCTGGAGCATCTCCCCTATGAAGAAAGGCTAAGTAAACTGGGTCTGTTTAGCCTTGAGAAAAGAAGACTGAGAGGGGACCTGATCCAGGTTTATAAATATCTGAGGTGTGGCGGCCATAGTGGTGAGGCCAGTCTCTTTTCAGTGGTACGTGGAGACAGGACGAGGGGAAACGGACATCAGCTGCAGCACAGGAAGTTTCGCACGAATGTGCGTAAGAACTTCTTCACGGTGAGGGTGACGGAGCACTGGAACAGGCTGCCCAGGGAGGTTGTGGAGTCTCCTTCTCTGGAGATATTCAAGTCTCGCCTGGACGCCTACCTGTGCGACGTGGTGTAGGGAACCTGCTTTGGCAGGGGGGTTGGTCTCGATGATCTCTAGAGGTCCCTTCCAACCCCTACAATTCTGTGATTCTGTGATTCTGTGATTCTGTGATTCTGTGATTCTGTGAAAGATGAGTCCAGCCAGTTCTTCAGCTTCCCTGTGTGTCTCTGCAGGGCTAGTGGCACAACCAGAAAGGCCCTGAGGGACTGGTCTCAGTTACAATGCTCTGCCAAGCATGTCCTTTTTCACAGCTGCATTGGAGGTGGCTCAGACAGATCAAGTCAAATCATCTGTTGAAGTCGCAGCTGTCTCCTAATCTGCTAGCAACAGCACGCCCAGTTCCAGTTACGTTTGTGTCTCTAGGGTCGCAGTGCCTCCTCTTGGACTGGCAATGCGCTCTTCTCCTCCCAGACAAAACATCAAGACCACTTCAGCCTGGACATCAACATCCCTGCCTTGCTTTCAGGCAGCTCCTAGCAGCGTGCTCATCTCTCAGCCTATCCTGTTGCACCTGGCATGGTGCTGCCCAGACTCCACTGCACCCCTCACTGCATGACACAGTGAGTCTCCAGACAAAGGGATCTACAGGAAGTGATTTTGCAGCTCTTTTGCACGGTCCCTTTGCTGGAGAACTCTCTATTAATTAGAAGTAAAGCTTGCGGATTGTTTTTTACATAGCCTTAGTCTTTCCTACTACAAGACACTGAGAAGCACAAATTTCCCCCTCCCTTTTCCCAATGTGTTTCTTGTAGAACGGTAGAGCAATTAATAAGGTCTAATGTGTTAATGGGAGGCTGGAACCAAATTCTCTCCTCATAAAAGGTCTTAATCAACATGTCAGACATGTCAGGAGTTGAGTCTGCATAGAATTCCTTCCACAATCCTTCCCCAGTGTTTTCTAATGCAAATAGCCCCCAAAGCCTATTTGGTTTCCTGCATGAGTAATGCCATTCAGGACTGGCCTTGATTCCTCTCAACAAAAAGAAAAAATGGCTCATATGCCCAGATAAATGTATACCACATTAATGGACAAAAGGCATAATTTCCAAAATATCCTGTGTCAGTTTTGCAAGCATTTCAGCCATAAAAAAAGGATGTAATTATACACACACATTGACGGCTATTAATCTCAGACTCTGCCTTCTAAGAATAAAAAAATAAAGTTAAAAAGAAAAAAACCTCCCTAGAAATGCAAAGCTGTTTATATGTGACCACAGAGTTTTCAAGATTAGTTAAGGCCAGAAAAATACTCTAATTTCACTGAAGCACATGGGAGTGTTTATAAATCAGACACACTCTGAAAAAGAACTTATGAATGTATGGAAAGGTAAACTCTGGCCATTTGCTGTGCAATAAAATGAACTGTTGGCCAGATAGTGGAATCATAAAACACTAGCTCTATTTTCCTAGATATTTCCAGAAAAGGAAATATAAAAATAATAATATAAAAACTTTTTTTTCAACTAGATTTTCAAATTTTATATTCTAAATAGTTTCAGCCAGTTGGCAAAATCTCTTTAGGAGAGGGAAAAAAAAAAAAAAAAAAAAAAAAAACTGAATTGTGCCTTTCTTCCTCACAGAGTTTTCTCAGTGATTTAGACAGAATGACTGATGCTGGTTAGGTAAGATGTAGAATAATTAGCACAAGCTGCCTGGGTCAGGCCCCTGGAGATCACAGGGTTCAAGAGAAACAGGACTGTGCCCCCTTTATAATCAAAGGGTAGCATTCATTCCCGATCATACTGTAGATGAGGAGTGTTTGTAGGCAGTTTTAACAGTACCTGGTCTTGACTCAAAACTGAGGGTCTTTTGAATTAGACTTTTGAACTGAATTTGAACTTAGGCTAGCAAATCTGATTCATTTAAAACAATAGCTTATTTAAACTACCAACCAAATCATGAGCAGTAATAACTGCATGGTTTACTGTAGCTCTAACACTTGGAGAAATTGTATTGTAATTCATTTCAGTAAATTCATCATTCTGTTGCAGAAGTGTGGCTGCCACATCTCTACTAGAGCACACACGTCTGGCACTCTGAAACAATAAAGCCATTAAGGCTGTGTGTTTGAAGGGTACTGGGCTGACTTCAGACACTCTCAACTGAAGCAATCCTGGCTGGAAGTCTCACAGTGCTTTCCATACACTGCATCTCTTCTGTGACTATTTTCAGCCTGCTTACGAATTGACTGCATGCACCAACTCACCTATTCAGCAGGTGTCAGCTTAGAGTGAGGATCATTTGTTTTAGTGCAATCTAAATTAATCTGCAGTAGTATTAACTGAGAGAGGGAATATAAGCAAGGAATCTCTGCTTGTTATATATTAGTCATTCAAACAACGACAAAGAATTTTAAACATCTATTTAAGAAAATCACTAGAAAAGAGAAGATACAGTATTTTGCTAAAGGGATGTCAGATCTCTGATGCCAACTTTAGATAAAAAAAAAAAAGGTGTTTTTTGTTTGTTCATGCAAATATGTTTTATGACTTTTTTTTACATCTAGCTTTTTATTTAATATTTTCTAAAATGTAAGAGGTTCATGCTGTAACTTTTGGAATTAATTGGGAGGGGCAAGTCAATTCTTTGTAGCATCACAACTTTAGGTTTCAAATTTTAAGATCTGGAATTCCACCTATCAAAGGGTCATAAAGTTTTAGCACTGAGAAAGCTACACGTAATCCAGCTTCTCATTTTTCTCATTACTGAAGTCCAAGGAGGAAAACCGTGGTCATGTCAAACAAAATATTTATTCATCAATGAAAGCAGTGAGGAACTAGAGATATTGATCTCTCCCATAAATCTTTGTTTTTCAATAAAAAGCCTCACTTTTCCACAGGAATTGTAGCTATTTTAGCAAGGGGGCTGAAACTAGATGATCATGATGGTCCTTTTCAACCCAGGCCACTCTATGATTCTATGATTCTATGATTCTATTTTATGTTTACTATCCCACATAAAAGCAGTCTTAGCGGAGCAGCTTCCTGTACAAGCTCACAATAGCTTTTTGCAGGGAGTGTTAAGACTTTGGCCTCTTGAGGCTGCAAAAACTCTCCACATCTAATTTGAAATCCACTATAATGAATGGAAAGACTTCTTTCAGTTATGCAAAGCCTGAAGCTGCAAGGGATGGAGCATGGGATCTAGAGGTCTTCTGTATCAGAGTCATCTTTCTGCGTAAATCACTGCGAAGAGCACCCATGGTTCAGTTATTTATGAGTGTAAGAGATACAGCAGTAAAGTGGGTCGGTCAGTTATGCTCTAATTTTTGTGTCAGTCACCACTGGCCATCAGCAGCTCCTGCAGGCTTCCTCCTGCATATTCCTCATCATACTCGCTTCAGGCATTGCTCAGGCCATAGATTCAGGAGGAGAATAGCACAGGATGAAGTACTTTATTTACACTTCAATAATAAAAAAGTGTAGCTGAGTGGAGGGGGACAACACTTCTGGCAGCTTTTGACATACTTGTTTTGACAAATGCTACCAAGACAGCAGGCAAACTGCTGACTGGAAAATATATTCCATTCAAAGCAAAGTAAAGGTAACAAAGGTTGTGGAGGACAATAGCTGAAACGCCTGCTCTAGCGCTATGGAACATAAAAGATTTTGACAGGAAAAAATGTTGAGGATCACATCTTGTTCACATTTATTCTAGGAAAATTCCACAGACTTTTAGAGGGATAAAACCAGGGATATTTTCCAGGGAAATGTTCCATGGTTCTATAATACAAGATTTCAGTAAGCAACGTTCCATTTCAGTAGATATTAAACTCATCCTTTAGGAGAGAGTAGAGAGTATAAATGATTTTTTTTTTCTTAATAAATTCATTTTTTTCTGATTTTCTATAAAATGATGAAACACCAATAGGAAGCCATCATATGTGTATGTCAACATAGACAAGACCTGACACTGTGTTTTGATTCAAGCCATCTATATGCCTTTTAAATGGAAGAAAAACATATACATACTTTCAAAATATTACAATAACTCTTGAGATGAAAGTTTGCCAGCTCAGCCCTGTAAAGTTCCCTCAACTCCCATTGAAGTCAAAGGAGCACGTGCATAAACACTTTCCAGAAGAGAGATGTTTTCCTGAATTAGTCATAATGAGAATAAATTAATTTTGGTCTACTTCCCAGTACTCCCCTAGAGCCATAGTTTTTACATTTTCCTCCCTGTTTTAGACTGAGTGAGATGTTGTGCCTGGATTTTTTGAGCTATAATGTTTTTGCAGTCATAAAAACCTATTTCTGATGGCTGCCACCTCCCGCCTTGCCAGACCAGTCCTACAGAAAGGAAAAATAATAACTGTGCAACAACACTGCAGGAAATATTCCCAAGGGACTACATGCACATGCAAGTAAGTCAGCCTGAGAATGTAAATGCCTCACTGTAATTTTTTTAACCACTGTGCACCAGTTATAAGGCAGTAAGTTTAATTCATTAACAAAGATACAGCATTCCTGAAATGAATGACTCCTAGAATGAACTGTATACTGCCAGCTTGCCGTAGGAACTAAATAACATGATTTGTTTTTCTACGTCATTTGGATAACCTAGAATGATCAGAATTATGTGTGGTAATAAACTCCTCCTATCACTGTGGAAATGACATTACAAAAGCAATTCTGACCTGTAGTTTCTTTCATGGATTCTGCAGTTACTGTCACTATATTTCTAATTACCCTCGTGGTCATCAAACTATCATTATTTCAGAGTAGTTATGGAGACAGTGCACAATCATCTGAATCATCTTGTTTTCCTCATCCACTAATTAAGGGATCAGATCAAACAAACAAACAAACAAACAAAATACACAAACCACTATGTGAGAAGCACCATGCATTGAAGAGATAATTAGAAATAGTATGTGCCACTTGATCATTTTGATGAATATGAAAGCATGTAAGCAAACAATTAAAAAAAATAAAAGTTATTATCACTTTAGAGCACTCATCTGTAATTTAAAAAATGGTGTAGAGTAAAAAATTTGTACAACAAGGCAAACAGCTCTATAACCTATAACCTCTGTAACTCTAACCTGACCCAAACTTTAACTCCTGTTATTGTCCTTACTTTACATGCCTCCTTCAAATCAGAGGAGAGATGGAGGTCTTGGGTGTTCAGGCAGTAGCTGCTGGAAATTTCAGTTTGATTCCAGATCCTTCTTTTCCATTCCTGAGTGTAAATGCCACTTCACATGGCTGCTTGGAGAGCAGTGATTATTCTTGTAGTGTTAGGCATTAGAGACCAGCTTCTTCTCTCCAGAGGTACAGAGGGCATGCAGACCCCAAGCTGAACAAGGATAGTTCTTTGGGACCTATAGAAGCTGATAAAAGCTGATATGTACCTCAAGCCAGAAAAGAATAAGCTGCTAGTTCGTTTTTGCCAAAGACTGCTAAGGAAGGACAGATGTCCAGACTGCTAACACCTATTTGAGAATTAAGAGATTCAGCTGAGGATGGTTCAAGGGGGGACTGTCAGCTTCACAAGACGGCTGTCACCTTGATAGATATCCTACTGAAAAGTGCCTCGGTGTTGTGCTGAAGATCACATTCTCCAGGACTTTTCAGTACTTCAGAAGAAGATGATCAACAGGTGTTTGTTTTCTCCTAGAAATGGATTGTCCCACCTATTATTTGGAGAGGAAGTCCTACCTCAGAGGGATGATGGAGGCCCAGAAAGGACACAGTCAGCTAGTACCTGTGTGGAATAAAACACTCAGGAGAGACTTTGGCGTGAACATGTAGCAGGATGAAATAATAGTAGCAAGAAAAAACAGAAGTGGCCAATAGACAGGATAGCTGAGTTGCTTTTTTAAAAGGCACAAGCTTCCCATGTGGTCAGCTTTTGGGCTTTTCTATCTCACGCCTTACCTCCTCCCAGTTACTATCTCCTTCCATCACTCCACTTCTCTTTGCTGGGCTTTTTCATCTGGAAGGAAACGTGATGCCTAGCACTGACCAGTGAATCCCAGGACCTCATACTGTCTCTCACCCTGCAGCCAAACAACTCAGCTGGTAGCCTGGGAGATGACACGGCAATGTCAACAATCCTTCCATTACTGGTACATGCAAATATTAACACTTAGTATGGGTTATATGTTACAGAAATACGTTATGTCTGTGAAGTCTATAATAGTAGATTTGCAGTTCCAAATTCCATGCTTTAGGTACCAGGACGAGTAAATTCAGTATTCACAAGATTAAGATAATTATATATCAGTTCTATTTAGAAAGCTGTGTTACACCTGCAGCTTAGCTGTATGTTCATGGCCTGACTTAATGCAGCTTCTTTCAAACATTCATCCTGCAACCTGTGCTTCTTCATTCAAATTTCTTAAAGGCTGCTATGGCCACCTTAATTACTGGAAGTTATTAGAATGCATAGTTGTCACTTCCCAACAGTTCTGTTTTATGAGAAGCAGTCCTCTAGTGTTGGAGTTTTCAATTCTTTTAAATGATTGAAATTATTGGGCATCCTTAATTTTTTTCTTTTTTTTTTTCTTTTCTTTTTTTTTTTTTTTTTTTGGTTTCTTGCTGGCACTTCCCTTGATAATCACACAGAGTAGGCTTTTCATGAGGAAACGACAAAATATTTTTTTCAGGATTGTTTTTTTGTTTTGTTTTATATTTAAAAAATGGGGAAAATATCAAATTAATTTTACGTGTGCGTGTATGTGTACGTGTGTGTTTATATGTATGTAGCCCACCCCCAAACCTCAGTGATTCCTGGAAACTAGAGGGACTCCTCGTGTTAGGAATCTCTGTTTTAATTTTATCAGCAGTAATAGCTGGCTTTTTAGGAGAAATTCCTACCAAGAAAGAAAAGGTTAAACAATTTGGTCTTGGTTCTTGTCTACACCAATATATTATGTTGTCCTCTGTCTTCAAAAGCAGCGTGGGTTTTTTTGTGTCCTTCAGGAGAGGAATTATCCTTGAGAGGGAGGTGATTAAATCACTTCAGTAGTATCTTCCTCCTCCTCTGTCCTGAGCCCTATTAAGAAAAATTCTGTTCCTGGCAGCACTACCATGTTGTACGAAACCAGCAAGGCTGAATGCTGATGTCTTAAATTAGAACAGAATTACACTTCCTTCATTTATGTCAGCTTCCTAGCAGTCCCTGGATCAAAAGTTCAGAGCACTAACTGGGCTGTGAAGTCTTCTTTCTGCTTTGAGCATCTCTTTGCATTTGCTGAGCAGACTTTTCATCTCAGTGAAGCACACCTCCAGAGAAGCCAGTGAAATTACATCTGTGAGACACAAAGCAGGGTATTTGCATGTTGTGTGTGAACTTGTTTTATTGGCTGCACGTCTATAACAGGTTAAGACTGTAGAACCAACATTCCTGAAGATGATTTTATTTACTTGTGCTTATACGAGTACATATATTTGAAACATTTATAGAAACAGCTATGAGGAAAAATATTATGTAGTTAGTATCTATCCACATGGAGAATTTATGGTTACTGGGGCTTTTTTTTAGAATATACTAAATATTTTCCAGCTTAATCACTCACAGATAGTAATGATAATATATGAGTGCAAATACACATTGCCATTTAATAAATGAATTTACAGAGCTTCAGTGGAGTTCCTGTTGAGCTTCACGTGCAACATTTCCTGAGTTACATCATCTGCAACAACATGTAACTTGCTCACAGTTTTTCTTTAGCTCCCTTCCACCAAGACATGGGTTTTAGCCTCTGTTTTCCTTTGTGGAATTAAAAACATGAATTTGGAAAAAAATCCTGTTACTGGAAAATGTGATAATGAATCTTGACTTTGCAGTATCCTACTGAGTATATTAATACTAATACTTGTTCACTGTAGAATATCATACAATGGCCATTATAGTTTTCATAAGATTCAGTCTAATCATATGGTCTCTGATTTTTCAAATATGGCAGAATATTAGTGCCAATTGCCCTGTTACTGTAACTTATTTCATTCTGTTCAGGAGTTAAATTTTGTACTTCTTTATCAAACGACACTTTCTATTATATTTGAGAGAACAGCAGGACATGTAGGAAGTGGCTCTGATTTCTGAAAATAATCTGTATTTGCATGAAATATAATTTTCTTTTGAAGTCTCTGATGTTACAGACCTTGTGTGAACTTTACATAGTTCAGAAAATTAATTTCAGAGGACAGCTTAAATGTAATTAGGCATGACTGATGTGATTTAGTTCAGAAAAAAGAAGGCTAAGGGGAGACGCCATCACTCTCCACAACTGTCTGAAAGCAGGTTACTGCAAGAAGGGTGCTGATCTCTTTTCTCAGGAGAAAAGTGATAAGATGTGAGGAAATGCTGTGCCAGAGGAGTTTTAGAACAGGCATAAGGAAGAATTTATACACAGACTGGACAGTCAGGCATTGGAGTAGGGTGCCCAGGGATGGAAGTCCCCATCCCTGGTAAGAGATGTGTTGGTGTGGCACTAAGGGACATGGTTCAGCAATGGAATTTGTCAGGTTGGATTGATAGCTGGACTTGGTGATCTTGAAGGTCTTTTCCAACCTATGAAAGTCTATGTAAGTTGCTCCAGAAGTAACGCCTGGAAGTAAAAGATACAAAGAGCACAATAACACCCTTTGATAGAGCAAATCTCAGCTACAAAACACCAGTTTTCAACAGTCATCACCATCAGTTCTGCATTTTCATCAGAGATTAACTGGAGTCTGCATGCCACATTCATAACCATCTGCATCAGCAAAGGTGACCACTGTTGCTGTCACCACTGCTGAAACACACTACCACCACCTCACTGTGTTCATTTCCACTGACTGGTCAACATAAACATTCAGCAAGCACAATAAATGTCAATGGTTGTTTTTTTTTCTGCATGGAGGGATTCAATTCCACACCATTACTTCATACGCCTCCCATGTCAGATATTTTCTCAGACTGCCACTCTGCCGCCATCTATTGCACAGAAACAAAATGTAATGGAGTTTCAGCAGGAAGGCTCAGCCTCACTGCCATATCACCAAAATCTGCCTCCGACTTTGTGAGCCGACATAATTAAATAGGAGGCATTAGTTTGAGAGCAGCCTTCATATTGTTCTATATTCAAACATTTAAAAAGTTAAATATAAATGGGATTTCTTGGTTTTATAATCAAGGTTGCATATTTGTGATCTGTAAATAAGTCATAGCATACATGTCACTCCATTTTCTGATTTATAATAAAAGAATTCAAAGATAAAAACTTCTATATGCCCCATCAGAGTGTTAAACAGCCTACCAATTCAGTAATCCAAAAATTAGCCTGAACTTGTATTTTGCCCAGGGTAGAGCCAAAATCATGAAAAAAAAATCTGATTCTCCACCTACTGCACACCAAAATGAGAAGTTCACTGATAGAAAATTTCCCCAAAATTGGACACATGTTTAAGACTTGGTGAGTTTTTCAGCTTCCAGAAAGTAAAAGTAGGTGAGAGAGAGTTTAAAAAATAAAAATCTTAAAATTTTACCTTATATTTATTAAAACAATATGATAGCATTCACAAGTAAAATGGAAAACTATTCTCTTGGAGCTGGATCACCTTGTGTGCCTCTTTAGCATAGATCATATGCCTCTGAGGCTCAGAAAATTTTTAAAAAAAAAAAAAAGAAATCTTAAAAAAAAAACAGGTTAATCTCAGAAATCTTTAGTTTAATGCAATTATTTTGGTTGGACTTACCCCAACTATGACTTCACATATGCATTTCACTAATTGATACTGCCTAATGTGCAGTGATAGGTTACATATTTTAATAAAACTGGTGGTAAGGTGGTAGAGAAACTTCTGGCTAATTTGAATCCTCACTGCTCAAGTAGAATTTTGTTTAAGTGTTAGTTCTTCCATATCTCTTTTCTCTCTTGGGTAACAAAGTGCATTATAAAAGAAAGTACAAGACACATGCTCTCAACCTTTCTAACTGAAATAAGTTGGTAGATCCCAAGCATAGCATATATTGGATGAATAAGCTGAGTTTATACACTTACATTAACCTCACAAGAGGATGACTTTCTCCAGCACATTAGACAGAAGGCAAATGGTTAAATTCCTTTTATCCTTTGCCAGATCATCTGCAGCTGCTGCTTGTAATCCCACATATGCATTTAAATGCTATTGGGAGAGGCCTTTCAGATTATGGGTTTATCTAATTGATTCCAGGTGTTTTATTCCCTTCAGGGTGGGCAAAATAAGGAGAGTGGCAGGAAAACAGCACAAGTTTCTACCGTATAGACTTTAAACTGTGGAAAGCTCATTGCCTGGAGGTAAACATTACGCTGCCAGGATTTCATAGACTTCTGGAGCTACTTGGTTGTAGGGAGTCCTAATTTTCTGCTAGAAAGCCCATTCCTGATTGCGTGTGCTGTACATATTTGCTGCAAAGGAGGGTATAGGCATAAGTCTGTGTGTGGCCATGGAAGTTTGGATGCCAGAGGAACTGCTGAGAGAAATTGGGCCTGTGTGGAAACCGTAGGCTGGCCTGAATTTTCTCTGTAGAATTCTAGCAAAAGAATAAGAAATGCTGTTCTGACACAGTATTCCTTTTGCTTGTATTGTGGAGGCTATGTGATAACTTCAAAGACAGATAGACTCTTGATTGGCTCCTGGCAGTGCTCCAGCAATGCAAGTTCTAAGCCTGTGCCCTGGTGTACTTTAGGTACCCAAAGTCATAATAGAGGAGTCTGTTTAATTTCTCTCCTTGAACTGCTCTGTATATGTACTGATCTCTACAGGCTTTAGCCTGACTTTTTGGTATGCAGCAAGAAGCTGAAAATAGAATGTAAATTACTCAAATTGACCAAAAGTCTGAGGATGCAATTGGAAGAAAAGGTCGAAACAGGGATGACATTAAAAGAAGCAGCCAAGTGTAAGTCTGATATAGTTTTAAGTGAAGACATACTGTGCATTTTTTCCCAAGCTCAAACTTGCATTAAGAGAACTAAGCACTGTAGGTATACAGGGTGCTCATATCACTGATTTTTTTTTTTTTTAAGGTAAAGAGGAGAAATGAAAAATGAGCAATAAATTGTTACTGTCACTTATGTCCTCTTGCACTTTGAGTGTCCTTGAGGACCTTAAGAATGTTTCAGAGAGGACATAAAACAGTTCCTAAACTTACTATAAATAACTTAGGCAAGTGCTTGGGGGAATTGGAAGATTTGTCAGTATTCATGTACACTTGCATTCCTGGAAGTTGATGCAAAATCATTAATAGAGTAGAAAATTCCACATCTACTATAGGAAGGCTTAGATAGCTAATTTAGAATAGAGAACTGACCCCTAGGTGAAGATGTTCAATATATAAACACATGACTTCATTTTTATAAAGTGCTCTAAACTCTGTGCTTTGTGTTGGATTGATAGGCTCTAGTGCCTATCAACCCTAAGGAAAAATATGCATCATTATAAAAACAGAAATATATCTTCAGTGCACAGTCAAATTTGTGCTCAGGAATTTGCATGTTTGCAATGCCAGAGATTTATTTGGCAAAACATAGACTCAAACATCAATTTCAAATACAGAAAAAGATTTCTCGAGCTGCTTCCACATGTGTCATTAGGACATGCTGCTGCAATGATGAGTGTGTTTGGACAATTGTTACAAGAAAAGACCTTTTCCTTTCATGCATAGAGGATGGAGGGATCCACTGGATACCAGAAATGGATTTAATCTATGATGGTAGATAGGATACCTGGAAATCAATGCCAGGGAAAACGTATTGCAGTCCTAAAATAAGATGCAAAATAATGTATTTGGAATTTTGAATCCTGTAATCGGAAAAATTATGTGATGTCACTTCTGTAAACCTTCGTCTGAGAACAAAATGTCATGTAGTAATAAATGTCAAGTCATTGACATGTGCCAGTTTACACTTTTACTCTTCCCAGTCAAGAATTTTGGATTTTCTTGTAGAATATTTTAATGTTTGTTGATGTATATATCGTTCTCACAAATTCTGTCTTGCAGCTTGATAAATAACATGAATGTCCAGAGAGATATGAACTACATCCTTACAAAAAATGTAGCATGAAAGAAGAATCAACTTCTTTAAAATATTATTTAAAAAAAATAAAATGTTGAAGCTTTAATATATGTATTTTACAGTTTTGTGAAATAAACTGTAGTGGAGAACAGAGATGCTCAGTATATTGCAAGCTTTTATATGTCTGCAACTGGTTGGATAGCTTTCATGCCTGTGGTTGTTGTGGAGTCCTACGAGCCACTTGCTCAGTGAAGAATGCCACTACAAACAGCCCTCTCTGATGATTTTCTTTTTGGGTCAGTTCTTTCATCACTAATTTTCCTCTTGGCATCTTTCTTACTGTGTGTTCAGTGTACTAGTCAAACAAATGTAGTGTCATAGCCATCATAAAAAGCTATCAAACATCCCAGACTGAACAAATTATTCTGCACCTGCCAAATTCTGGGTGATTGTTATTTTGATACATTGTGGATTAAAACAAAATTCATCAACAGAGTGGTTTAGGAGGAAATAAAAATCCTTATCTTCTAAGGAGACAGCTACACTGGGAGATGAGATTTCTGTGCTGTGATTTAATTTAAAAAGAGCATTGTCTTATTCTCTCACTGCTGAATTTTAAGTCAGATGGTCTTCTGAAGAGATAGAAGTAGTAGCATAGGTAATAAAGCTAGCATGGCTGTTCTCATACAGTTATTTCTGCACCTTAATTCTTATACTGGGATTGAGGCCTTCCCCATGATTTGCACTGTCCACATACCCAGTAAACTGATAGTCCAACTGCACGAAGATGGTTGCTATCTGCGTAGAGCAAGAAGCACGGGAATTCAAAGAAACATTATCGAAAGATTTAGATTTAACAGGTCTTTTCTTTCCTCTTTCCTGTGCTTCACATCAGCACTACTTTCTACCCTATTTTTACTCAGAGTCCCAAATTCTAATCAGCGTCACTCCTGCTGAAAAATGGAATGTGATTTCCACTGGCGATGATAAATCCACCTGTGCTGCAGAATTGATATGACACACTTCCATCTTCTGTGAACATTTGCTGCTCCATTATAGAACTCTGAATCTGACATTTAAAAAGCAATGGGTCCTCGTTTATTGGTTTTCTTGTACATGTGAATGTATGTATTCTTATACATGTGAATGTTTGCTGTGGATTTCTTTGACTTGCATGCAGTAATCTAATGATTAATAAATGTCTGTCTTTGTGGGATTAGAGCAAAATTTGTGTGCAACAGAAATACTACTAGTAGAAATGTATTTGTTTACAGTAAAATGAGAATCCTTGCTTGTATTTGTATTTCATTCCTTTCCCGCTGTTACACCAGTGTTCCAAATGGGATGGATGTTGGATGTCCATAAATCCTAAGCCAGTGGTCCAGAAAACAATGGGGCACGTAGCAGTGGTAGTGGGCCTGTTTTCTGGCTGCAAACGCAGTTCCATTTCTAGAGCAGTTCACGAAAGTCTGAATGGCATAGCGAGTCCTCTGAAGCATGGACCTGTAATTCTGTGGCAGCTGGCTTTCCTCAGTGGAACTGCAAACTGGAAATGGGGCTTTCAGGTTTGCCTATGGGGTGTAGGATATAGTTATGTGAGTTTTGCCTTATGTTATAATGAACAGGGAAATCCTCATTCTATCAGACAATGAAGGATGGGTGTTCTGTTGTAAGATAGTTTGCCCGAATTATCAGTGAAGTTAAAAAGATGAAAATGGAATATTTAGAAATCTGTTGTCTATGATTGCTTTGAACTGATTTAGTGGAACAGCGAAACACATCCTATTTAGCTATTACAACATTCAGTTATATTTCAAAAACATGAAAGGTAACGAGTCTTGTATTTCTCCTTTGGACCTGGAAATTGAAATAAAAGAACTTTGTGTTGTTATTATTGTTCTGCATGGCTGGGATCACTTACAGTTGAAGCTTAATGTTGATGAATAGGTTAAGCACAGCTGAAAATTAGCTCTCCTCCCCAAGAGCTTATTTGACTAAAGATATTTCTCAGATTTTTAAAGGTAAACTAATTTTCTTCAGCATTTGAACAAACGATCACAGGTTCTTAGGAACAGCCAGTGAAAACAAGGCTTTGTTCTTTCATTTTTTCTCATTAGTTTTTCTCTCTTGCAGCTTGGCAAATGTGTCAGTTAGGTTTTCTCTGACATCAGACTCAGAAGTGTTCCCGTGTATTGTGCCAAATTTTTCACGGTTGGTATATCTTTGTAAGACAGAAACACAGCATAACAGTTCTATTTTTAAATAGCACAGATTTTTGCAGTGTTACCAAAAAAAAAAAAAAAAAAAATTTGCACAAGTTTTGTGCTCAATTGTGTTAATTACATGAATGTTTCTAAAACAAATTCCACTTCTTACATACAATATGTATGCATGTGTGTTGTCTTTAACTCCTCTTTATCGATTCCTTCCTATTTTGCAGTTGACTACAGCTAAAGATCTTTCTCTAGGATTTATATCTAGACCTTTCGTTGGCTAGAGCAGAATTTCCACTATAATGAAGCTGGCTATGAACTGGAAACTGAGCCTCAAGTGCATCTAATAATAATAAGGCTGGTTTCGTGATCCTGAGAGAAGCAAACCCACTATTTCTAGTGCAACTGCGAATAAAGTTACTCATAGTGCAGTTAAAGTTGTCTGTTTCTCTGTAGCCATTATTTTTCAGAAGCAATTGTCTCCATTTTTTTTTATAAATAGAACACATTTTTGTGTTTGCAACTTGAATACTCAGAAGAGAGTGAGCTGCATTTTGATTATTGCCATCTGATCAGGAGATGTATTGCAAATATTTTAGAAAACATTTCTCCTCTTCCTTTCTCCTAAGACTGACAAAGTTGATGCGTGACTGGGAAATCTATTCATGTGTGAAGAAATTCCCTATGCCAACCTGTTAGACAGCAGACAGTACCATTTCAGAAGCACAAACATCAAATGTACCCTCCTGGAGTTTAAGCTTTCTTCTCTAAATCCTTGACTAAATTGAGTTGCAGATAGTTGTGTTTTAGACTGAACTTTCGAGGTTACTGGGAAACCCCATTGACTGAATCAGACTCCATAAGCATAAGATTCCCAATCTGCATTATGTCTTTTTCTAGTACCTGTGAAATTCTGTAGGTGCTCAGTTGAGATCAGTGCTTAAATCAGTGATACTTGATTCTGGAAGTAGACTACCCCAGAAACAGTACAATGCTAATGCATCTATCAATCTGATTGATCTTCATTTCTTGATCTCCACTTGTGAATTTTGCTTGCTTCAGCACCATGGAGCCAATTTCTATGGTTTCTGTTACAGCTTGAAATATGAGGTACTATGCCCAATTATTCCAGAACACTATTCTTACAGGATCATAGAATCATTACAATTGGAAAAGACCACTAAGATAATCTACTCTTTAGTTGTCCAGCCTTTTGGTTTGCCTCAGCCATACTGAGTGAAGAGGAATTGTCGTCGGCCACATATGTGCAGGTTACTCCAAAAGTAATCCCTCCTATTTATTTCTATGGAAATTGCAACAGATACAATGAGCACAGTAACACTATTTGATAGAGCAAATTCTTAGCTACAAAACATGATTTTTCAATATAGTCACCACCATTAGCTTTGCATTTTCATCACTGATGAACAGGAGCTTTCATGCCATGCCCATAAAAGCCTGCATCTGCGGAGGTGATTCACTGTTGCTGCTGCCACTGCCTCACTGTGCTCATATCCATTGTTTGGTGTCCATTAACATTCAACAAACATTGATGGATGTCAGTGGGTGCCATTTTTTCTTCATGGAGGAATTCATTTCCACACCTTTGCTATATATACACTTCCATGTCAGGCACAAATTTGTCAGACTGCCGCTCTGCTGCCATCTGTGGCATGACAACATGTAATAGAATAGTGGTGAGAACATTCAGCCCCTACTGCCATGCCACCAACATCCACTGTAATAAAATAGGAGGCATTACTTTTGGAGCTCCCCTTTTAAAATATATACTATTGTTAACATATTTAAGTTACAAAACATTTAAATTTGTATTACATTTTATTAAAAAAAAAAGAAAAAGAGAGAGCAATGCAATCATAAAACTAACGAGATATGTAACTTTTTCGTATGAAGCTAACACTAGTGGGATATGTGACTTTTTTGTATGTTCAGTGGCTGCAGTTCTTAGTGAGTTCTCAAGGTGTACATCAGAGACTTTTGATGAAATTTCATTTTTCCTGTGCTTCATCCTTGAAAGGCTGTTCTCAAATGTACATGCTGTCAAAAAGTAATGATATGAATAAAGTGTTTTTGATTTTTGAGTTCAATGCCTGATTGTAAGTCTGTACATTCCACTTTAAATTTTCAGGAATCTATACTGATAGAAAATGGAGTCAAGCATATATTTAAAAAAAAATGTGGGTTTTTTTTCAATCTTGAAACTTGTTCTTAAATTCCTTATCACAATGGAGAGCACAGCTCCATATCTTTTGCTGCTCACAGGACTTTGTTTAATCAAGGTATCAAAATGCATAAAATTATTTGCCATAACTTGAGTTAGCACTGTTCCCTCTCCTTGTCCTGCTTTCAGTCCAGTTAGTGTTAACAGCACACCAATGTTTGGTCATTCCTGAGCAATGGGTGAGTGCTGGCCACTGCCATGATGGCACAGGGCAAGGGGTGGGCTATATTTCTAGCTGTGCTGGGCTGTTGGTTGGACATGCCTACCTTAGCCATTCTGGATCTCTTGCACATCACTCAGATGTCTAAATCTATTACTCTTCAGATATAACTAATTAAGCTAATGAATCTCACATGGTAGATGAACAACTTTGATAGTTCAAATGTTAGCTAGTGTCTTTCAACATTTTGACTCAGTCTAGGGCCTAAAAGAAAATGAAGATCTGCTGCCTAGAATAGAGAATGAAGCATTTCAGTCGGAACCACTGAGACATTCTGTGTTTCAGATGCTAATCTCTAGATTGGGTTGCTGTCAAAGCTACAGTTTTTCCTAGGATTTGAGTTTGATATTTTGTTCCTGTAGAGAAAGCTTTGTTATTGAGGACCAAAGTATCTTTGAAAAAGACACTCATATCAGTGTACTTCTGTCTATGGTGTTGATGAGGAACATATTTTGCTCCTGGTAGAATGTTGCATACTACTTTAGCTTTATTTCTTTTTAATTCCTAACAAGGAAAAATGATCTTTAAATACTGCAAAATGAAGCTATTCATGATGTCTTAATGTTATGTGTTTTTGTAAGGTCTGCAGAGGTTATGTTTTATTTCTTCTAACTATGCATGAGTAGCATGGAGTAACTCCCACGCTAATGATATCATTGTGAAGCCAGAAAAGTCGTGATATACCAACAAGAATTTCAGTTCTTTCCATTCAGAAATCTTACAAGGGTACTTTTTTCATTACTTTCTTCACAACCCTTCTGCGTCCCAAGGGCTGTTAATTGAGCCCATCGGATGCTGCAACATTTCCTACTTCTGGCAACCTCAAAACATGCCTGTGCATGAAGGTTATTTTTTCATGTTTAATGAGGTAATATAATTATACTGGAATTTCTAGTGTTTGGCATAGTGTTAAAGAGTCATCTTATCTGATGTTGTAAATTATCTGCATTGGCAAAAGTAAATATTTTCTCAAACGTTTCAGTCCCCCAAGAGTAAATTTGAAGCTGCCTAGTCTTCACATGTACTTGAATGTGATTTATGATTGCTTCCTGAAGCCCTCTACAAAATTCTTCCCATAGAGACAAAAATGTTGCTTCTGCCATGTGTCTTGACTAAGCCACATAATTATAGTCCCCTGGATGACACTAGATAGCCAATAACATTTATCTTATTACCTAGTAATGGACACTAGATTTTCCAGTACGTGCATGTATCACATGGTAAGAAAAATATGATGGAAATGACAGCATTGGACTGAGTTTGTATGAGAGGTGCATCCAAATCCCAAGAGGGGAATCAGCCTGGGGACAGGAGGGTGCAGCTGACTACTCTACACAGAGCCCACACAAAGGGTGAAAGTGAAGAGTGGTAGCCCATGCAAACAGATGAGCTTTATTCAGGTTTTATTTCCCCATCAGCCAGACAAGGCATTTTGGAATACAGATACTGGTTTCTCCTAAGACTCTTGTACATCCTCCAATTGAAGATACAAATTATTTGTTGTGCCTAAAAATTGTTTGTGTCTGTGGCCTTGGTTTTCAAAAACTAAATGACGTGTTACAAGCATAAGCCAGCTCACAGATTTAAAAGGTGTAAAATGAACAAGGCGCGTACTGGGTAAGTGTAGTTGTAGAAGTGGGATTAGCAGTTCCCATTTGTCAAATTAGTTTCTTTCACAGACATTTCCTTAGAGACATTCAAACGTGAATTAATATAAATTGTGACCAACCACTTCTTACATAAGTCATAGTAACATATCCCCTCTTCCATTAGGGCAGCAGAGATGCTTGTAGTATGGAAATTTCTCCTTGATTTTTTCCAGGTTCTCATAACTGAACGGGAACAAGCAAGTTCTCAAACATCATAAAATAAGTAATAATAAGAATCATTAAAGCAGAAGTATAGGCATTGCAAAGAGCATCAAGAATAGGGAGACACATGGATTACAGGCACTCAGAGAGTTAATAGGCACCAGGAAGAGAGGTGGCATGCATGTTTGAACGTAGCTACTGTGCCATTGCCTCTATAAATTGTTCTCTTAATAAGGAACATGCAAGCTGTCATGTTGTTACTTAGAATGTGACACAAATAAATGTAGATTGAAGAAAACAGGAAACATACTAGGTCTAAGCAGAAGACTTTTCTAATATGAACCTGATCCAGCAGATCAGAGTCAGAAGTTGGAGTGTGTCCTTCCATTTGCCAGCCTTGGTAAACAGCCTCAGTACATATTTCATATAATGACTCCACATATGAAACACTGACAGGAAAGAAGATTCTGTTTTAAAGATAGTTTCTGCATTCCTTGGGTACATTCTAAATATTGAAGAGGGAACTGAGCACTTTGTTTGCTGAATTATGCTGCCTCTCCATAAATTTCAACAAAAAGTAGACTTTGAAAAACATCAACTTTTCATTTTTAAGGAGTCTTAGGAATTTATGTACTTTACAGAAAGAGTAAACTTGACAGGGTATACTGCTTCATATATTTGAATTTCAAGAGTATTAAATTATCAGAAAGAAACGAAAGAACAAAAAGTCACAGGACCCTCTGGATTTGTAAGCCTCTGATACTCCTTACTAAGTACCACGATTTTAATTTAATGCTTAAATCTAAACAACTCCAGAAATTAAAGAGAATAATAAACAAAGTAGAGTGAAGGACATCTGCAGTCCTGAAACATTGCTTTTTTCTCTTTCAAAAGAACCTTCCTTCCCTTGCACAGCCATAATTTGAAGAGAAGTTCAGTTTGCAGCAGTAGATGTCAGGGGATGGAAAGCCAATGGAGGAGGGTGGGGGTATCTAAGCACAGCACTACCATGGTTGCATCTTGTCTGCCTTTCTGCTTCTGACAGATGTGCACCTCCATCTCTCTCTGTCAAAGTTTGGCAGTCAGCATGAGGATTCAGCAGTTCCTGGCATTTCAGCCAATTATAAGGGTATGAGAGAGGTGACCATGAGAGACTGATCTTTGCCTCTTGAGCCCTAGACATACAGGATCAGGGTTACCAAAGTTTGTATTCCCACTCCTCCATATGGAACAGTGTCCAGTGACACTACTGGGTAGTATTATACAGAGCTTCCAAGTCTTTTTATGTTGTTGTTGCCCAGTAGACCACAGGCTTTTGTCCATTCTACTGGGAAGTCTTTCTTAGCACTTTTTCTGGCTCCAGTATCAGGGCATATGGGATTTCTTCACACTAAGTGATTTGTGCAAGTTAAGAGCTAGCCCTGGCACCAACATGTCTAAACAGTCTTTAGTCTCCTTGACTTTTCTCATCATTTAGATTATGCAAATTCAGGTTCCACAGGCTTTCTTTAGAGCCACAAATTTATGCAAATATTTTTTTTTCTTTTCTGGGAGCTAGCTGCTTGGTTTTAGTATCCGAGTTTCTCAGATCTTCCATTCATCTTTTGCAATTCATTCTGAGAACTTCTTGGGGCTGCCTTGTAATCGTTAACTGCATTGCTACAGCCACTACACAAATACCATTATGGGCAAAAGCAAATCCAAATGCTAATCCAGTGTGCAACCTCAAGATGCCAGTACTGTTTTTGAAAAATTTCTAAATGCTTCAGAGCTGCCATCCTTTCTTTTATTTAATTAATTAATTGTGTGGGGCTGTGGCTAGTGATGAGTTTCTTTTGCAAAGTCTTCCATGTATTATTTTTTGGGGATAAGAGTGTAGCATTTGAACATTTTTTAACACAGTTTAAACAAAGATTCTGCCTTACAATTGAGAAAGAGCACAGACGTGGTAGGCACAAACACTAACATAGTTTTCCACATAGATCGTATTTTGCTGCAGAAAAGTTGACTCAGTAATTTCACTGTTTAAGATGTCAACATGGGAAAGCTTATGAAGTGGGTCTAAATGATTTTTTCCCCATTCATGTTTTGTGCTCCATCAAGGACTTATTATCCTCAGGAGCTCACAGTTCATTCAGAGGCAATATAACAGTATCAATTATACTGCAGAGGGAGCAAGCCTCAGTGGAGATTTTTGTAAGCTTTATTCTTACTTTACTAGAGGCAAGAATGCGCTTGCACTATTTTCTGTAATTCGCTGCTTTCTTATTCATGTATGTCAGCTTTGAATAGTCTTGAATTATAGAGTTTTGCTGCTTCTTTTTGCTTCTTTTTGATGTAATATATTAGGAGATATTTCAAAGACAATTGTAGAAATTGTACTCTGAAAATTCTATTAAGTTTTTGTAAGTGAATAAGGCCAGCAGAGACAGGTCACTTATTTATCTTCTAGTGGACCCCAGTGGAGGGCAAAAGTAAGAGAGGAATAGCTGTGTGATCCACATTTGCCACAAAATAGAATCACAGAATCACAGAATGGCCTGGGTTGGAAGGGACCTCAAGGATCATGAAGCTCCAAGCCCCCTGCCACATGCAGGGCCACCAACATCCTCATTTAATACTAGACCAGGCTGCCCAGGGCCCCATCCAATCTGGCCTTGAACACCTCCAGGGACGGGGCATCCACAGCCTCTCTGGGCATCCTGTTCCATCATCTCACCACTCTCTCTGTAAAGAACTTCCACCAGATATCCAACCTAGTTAAATCCCACATTCTACAAAGCAGGGGTTCTGAAGGAATTCTGCCAGAGATGCCCTAGTGACCATCTGCCATCAGTACAACATAACTTGCAGAGTGGGTGAGTACTCACAGTTATTTATACCTTCAGGAAACTAAGGAAATGTTGAGTTCTGCTAGCTGCTAGGAAAATCAATGAGATCTATGTTGCATACCTCGTAACATGCTCTAGTAAAGCTAATCCTTTTCAGAAAGTCAGTTCCACTCTCATTTAAAATGGACACCTATGATTAATGCCCTTTTCTGAACACTTCGATTTCACTATGACCTATCTCTCCCCATCTGTTAGATGAGGAAAATAACAAAACTTAATTCTGGTTATAAGGATAAAGCCAGTGCTGGCAAAGCTCTTGGATAATGTAATGAGGAGAATTATAGAAAAATCCATGAGGAAAATAATGATTCTGCACTGAGTACAAGAATTGAGCAGCATATAATAATAAAGCAAGGTTGATGACTACCTACCAATTCAGTGATAGTAGTCCATACTGTGAACTGAGAAAGACAGAATGTTTCAACCAAGAAGATGGTGTTGTATTACATTGTAAGAAAATATGTAAAGACAGAAGGTAGTTGGCAAAAAAAGTGTTATTTAAGATCTCCAGAAGCTCTGACTTCAGGAATGAGAAATCCAGCCTGGGATACAGTATGAGTTTTTCCAAGTGCAGTGGCGAAATATGGTGTCACTGGAAGGTCCACAAGTTGGTATTTCAAAGTGAGTGGAAAATAGAAACCTCGATAGAGCAGAAATCTTGAATTCACAGAAAAATTTCAAGCCTTTGTCAT
The DNA here is from genome assembly GCF_905368555.1 of Meleagris gallopavo. Taxonomy (NCBI): domain Eukaryota; kingdom Metazoa; phylum Chordata; class Aves; order Galliformes; family Phasianidae; genus Meleagris; species Meleagris gallopavo. The sequence goes on from NC_139435.1 coordinate 72,440,261, forward strand.
TGCCTTTTGGTGGTCGTGTTTGGAGAGAATGTGCATCACCTATCACAGTAAATGGACCATGAACTTGAAAGAAATTCTGTCTTTGGAACTGATTGTACCACTTCGAGTTTCACTCAGTAAAAGAGATGAAAAGATTATAGGGAAGGAATAAAAGTAGCCCTTCTTTCTTTTGAGATTCGTCTTTAACCATCAGTCACGGTTAAAAATGAAAGCGTATATAAATGGTTTGATTATATGTAACTTAAAATAAACAGCCTTTCAAACAGTAGTAAGAGGAGGTGAACAAGGCAGAGAGCCGTGCCTATGTCAGTTCTATCTCCTGACATCAGCAAAGGCATAACTAGCAAGAGGATGGGAGGGAAAGGCCTCAAGCTGAGCAAAGTCTAGGTTGGATATCAGGAAAAATTTCTTCTCTGAAAGGATTTTCAGGCACTGGAATGGGTTGCCCAGGTGGACTCAACATCCCTGGAGGTGTTCAAGAAACATTTAGATGTCGTACTGAGGGACATGGTTTAGTGGGAAATACTGATGGTGAGTGAATGGTTGGACTGGATCATCTAGGAGGTCTTTTCCAACCTCAGTAGTTCTATTCTTTGACTGTATTACAGGGAACTTCTCCCTGTTGAAACTCCAATTGCATTCATACTGCATTACTTCTCAAGCAGGAGGAGATATAAAATTGTCACTTTCAGCAGGGAGGAACAAAGGGCAGAAGAGCAATGGTGATTGGAGGCAATAGAGTTAAATTCTTTTTTCAAGAGGCATGCTACGAGTACTGCCATTTGCTTCAGCAAGTCATGATGCCACAAACCTTTCAACTTTCTGAATATATTATTTCAACCACTGTAACCACTGATGTTTTCATGAGGCAGAAATTTGTCCTCTGGAGCTGAGTTTAAACTGTGGTCCTTTTGATATCCACATACAATGCCTACCTGAAAAAGAAAGAGAAGAACAGGGAGGAACATAGTGTGCCCACATTCCCCTTCCCCTTCTATACATGCATACAAAATTGACTGTGTGGAACAAACTAACATTCTCAAAAAGAAAGCTCATAAACGCAAAATTTTGTTCCATTCAACCAGAAGAAAAACTTGTTCCTGACCTCAGACTTGGGAAATGTGCAAGTCTGCACATTTTAGCAAACATCATTTTCATTGAGGTATAAGCCAGAAAGGGTATATAGTTTATCTTTTATGTCCAAATAACACTGATGAGAGCCTCACAAATATACAGAAGAGACAAAAGACCCCAAGGTTTCAGTATATAGATGAACTCGTTATCTCGTGAATTGAATATCAGTCATTCTAGTCTATTTTTGAGACATTTTAAACAAAATTTTATGCTTTCAAGTGTTTTCTGCTTAGAGAACTCAAAACCAGCTGTATATTTTTAATAATATATGCACTCAATTGTTCCCAAATGGAAGTGAATTAGTTTTGTCCCTTGAAAATAATCAAGGCCTTAAAAGACCATTTCTGTCACTGCTGATCCTTCCTGGCAATATTCTCCTGCCTAAATGCTCTGCTATCACTGTTGTATCTTATGCCAGTGGTTATCAAACTTTATTCCTGGTTTTTGAGACATAAGAAATGCTCAGCGAGAGAATCCTGAGCTTTGAAATAAGTTGAGCTATGTGCTTTTAAGTTATTAATTTGTGAAACTCATATTTTCTCATTTAGCATTCATTTTTTGAAGTAGTTCCTTTTATTGACACTTTTTTTGCCATCACTTTTTTTAACATAAGATTAAAATACATTTGTTTTCTTGCCTGTAATCAAAATACTTGTATCTATTTGGAACCTACATTTAGAAGCACTGATCCTCAAGAAGAGGCTCAAGTCACAATTGACAGACAATGCCAAGAGGGTTTCTTTCATTTGTTTCTTCTGGTTTCTTAGTTCAGAGGTCAAACCTTCATTAGTACCAAAGACAGAGGGAATCGGCTCTTTTGCATAGTTGCATGGAAGCCATTTGTTTATACCTGAATTCAAAGGGTGCCTTTACCTCTCTCAAAAGGATTATGCCCAGCTCCATACCAGGATGGAGCCTTTTCTCCTTTGGAGAAATACATTTGCACTGGAAAGGAGGGTGCACCTTTTGCCTCCCCTGCAAAGTAAATAACTGGAATTCCAAGAGCACAAATTGTCCCTTTTCCCTGCCACACAGGTACAGACATTCAGATCAACTTCACTGTTCAGGAGCACAGCAAGGGCAGGAACATGCAGCATATAAAAACCTCTCAGAGCACATTCTCCAGATCATGGCAATGTGAACAACATTTTATTTAGCTTGAGCCTAATGTGCACATATTGTTACAAAATATGACACTGTCTACCTGAGTCGAAGCACCACTTTAGGGTTCCCTTATTGAACCTGGTGAAAAGGAATTAAACAGTTAGAAGGTTCATTTGATATTGTGTTACTTTATTATACTATAAATGAAAATGTTATATTCTCAACTTTGCAAACATTTTAGGGAACCATCTATTGTGTGCAAGCTGGCAAATTGTTTGGCTCAGCATGTGGGGGCAATGAGTTTATCTCAGCATCACTGATTGAATTGGTGGTTTGAGACTGATTAGTCTGAGCAATACATTTGCAGATTTGAATGAAATAAGTGATTTGTGACTTAGGGAGAGGGAGCAACATCAATAATGCAATTCCCTAAAGCAAAAACAAGTTAATACAGAGGCAGCGAACTTATCCTAGACTTTTTTATCAGACTGTACAATGGATAAAAAACAATACTAATAAAGTTGAAGTGACTGTATTAAAAAAAAAAAAAAGCAATTCAAGCAATTCAGGGATGTGACATAATATTAAAGTGAGATTTCTTGCTCAAGAGAAGATAACATACAAGTCTTTTTATACTGCAATCAAAAAATGCTGTTATATATTATGCAGCAAAATTCACTTGCCTGTGTTATTAATGAATTAGAACATCTTTGACAATGGGATTAAAATGTGAAAAAGGTACTGATAAGAAAGAAGACGTGTTAATTAATGGTATGCCTTCCTTGGAATATATTGCTTTTCTGCATCAGCATTATAAATAATTGAGTAACCTCTTGAGGCAACCATCCAGAGAATGTTTGTAACAGCACTAACTTTAAAAAAAATATCTCAGTAAGTGGGTATAGTAAGTGGAGTGGGAAGGTGCAATTGTTAGCCAAAGGTCAAGAAACCTAGATACTACACAGGGTTCAGATCTTCTGCTCTACTTTATCAAAATTCATATCGTTATTATAGAAACTTGTGTTGCTAGGAGATTAAAAAACATTTGACCTCCTTGTCCTTCCAACATACAGTTTTTGATTTAAAATGCCAAAATATCTTTGGCTATTAAATAAAATTACCCTAGAAAGGTTATTAGTTAAGTTAAATCTTGCTCACTTGCATAGGTCACACACAGTCATTTCCTACTCATTTACATACTGCTGTAACTATGTTCTTCCAGACATCAAACAGTTAAATTATACTTACACATATATTTATATACTGATGCAAAACATCAAGGACTGTAATGCTGAATTATAGAACTGGGCACTGTGCACAAAGAACAAAAATAACAATTTCAGAAATGTTTACGTAAAGGATGTGTGACTTTGTTTCATCAGAGGAAACAAAGCCCAAGAAATTGGTTTGCTACTCATCATCCGCACTGTTCATAGTAACCTTCCTTTTTAGTCAATTTTCTGTAAGTGTAACAGACGAACAAGGTCTTAAGGATATGGAGTTCCAATCTATTTAACACATTTGACATCTCAGTTGTGACTTTAATACTGCCCTCACAAGTTTTAGTGAGGAAGGTAGGAAAAAGAGCCATATCCATCTTGTCTGACAACTGCCTGCTGGCTGTGATGACTGCTTGGATCTAGCCCAACCAGTGCTTCCCCTCACTCAGTTGATGTGCTAAGGAAGGTGTAGGAAGGGCCATGTGAAAGGAGGCTTGCCTTTATGGGTATCGGAGGTAACACAGTGAACATCCCATGTAAGCCATGGTAAAGCTGGGAATGAGTGGAAGTATGGGGTATGAAAACACCTCTTTGTCAATTCTTTTCTTACTAACAGTTTTGCTCTGTCTTACTCTTGTTTTATATATTAAAGAGGTGATATATATATATATCATGTTTTATATAGAGATAGGTTATTTCCACATGTGGAAAAACTAGCTGAATTCAGGAATTAAGGAGATGGGGAAGTGAAAATGAAAAGAGGGTATCAGAAGGCTTTCTAGTTGTTACAGAGAAGAGTATGACCACATTCTCATGGGTAGGAATTGAAGGTGGAGCACTTGGCACAGCAGAACAGCAGATTAAGCAGCTCCCTCGTCAGTCCAGAATAACAGAAGGGAATCACAGGATGACAGGGCAGGAGAGAAGACAAAGAAAATAGACTGTACAAGAGAACAGGAAAAACTGGACATGCTGTTGTAAAGAAGCTGCAGTGGAGACTTCTCTCTTTTGATGAGGTCTCAAATCTACTCCACTGGAGCACAATGGAGTGATTCGCCTCCAAGAACTGTCATAGGAAATCTGATAATCCTATTGCAGATAAACTTCAACTGCTGATACTACTGTTTCCACTCCTACTTGGGCAACATCCAGCAAAATGACACACGCTGAAGAAAAGCTCAGTAATAGTTGTTTGCCAGCTCAAGAAACCTGAGGCTCTTGGGCATTACAAAGAGATTGCTTTACCTTTCTGTGCCATCTCCTACAGAAGGAAAAGATACAGTTTGAAAAGACCAAAGATTGTTTCAGCACAACAAAGAGTTGAAGTGCTGTTGGTTACTGCATTATAGCTGCGTGTTTCACCCACAGAAGATAGGTGTGCAAATAGTGCAGATGACTTCAGCAGAGGTTTCACAGAAAAGCAAAGGGGGAACAATAAATAGGTGGCATCTTGGTCTACCTAAGTACAAAATCATGAATGTGGCAATCAGTTTTAGCGCTGATTAATTTATTGGAATTGTTCACCTTCTTAAGATAAGCATATGTCTGCATGCTATGCTGCCTGAGGTATATTTAAGCTGTTCAGTGCATTCTCAGTTACCCTGCTTACACTGATTAAAATGATTAGTCATTTGAGTGAAACAAGGCTTTGCCAAGTGGAGAAATAAGCTGGAACAAAGTGAGAGTAAAAGCTTGGGAAGTTTATTTTTGAGTAGCAGACAGTTAGTTTGCCCAGTATCTCTCAGAACACCCTATGACCAACCACAATAAAAATCACTGCAGGATAACTGGTCACCAGTGTTCCAATCTGCGAAATTTTTCTGCAGTCTGGCCCCTATGTCTCAGGTATTTTTGTCTTGAGAATGTGTTAAAGGGAAGCTAATAAAGAGTTAAGAAGCCTTTGTCTTCTCTTCAGCCTGTCTTTCTGATTTATTTCTTTCCAGTGTTTCTACAGATTGTTTTGGGAAGGTGAAAAGCGTTGTTTTTTTCTGGTGTACCAGGAGTCCAGAATACTAGCTTCTTTCCAGGCACTCCAGGAAGTCACACTGAGTGAATTACTGTAAAATGTGAAATTGGTGTGACAAGTATATTTTACACTCCCCTTGAATCAGATGGATGAGTGCAAATTAAACTCTGCAATAACCTGCTCAAAACAGTTAGCATATCATCAATATCTGAATGTTTAAGCTGATTGCAGTATGAAAAATACAGGAATTTTACCTATTTGAACCATACACCAATAGAGCAAAATAATTTTTTTTTTTTTTTTGTCATTGTTAAAAATCAGAGACTTTCAGTCCTTCTATTAGAATGATGTTGAGCCCCTAAGGAATGCTACATAATATATGACGTTAGGTTTCAAAATCACTCAAGACTATGGCAAAGAGGGGAGGAAGGAGTGTCTGAAAGGAATTTTTTCCTGAGTATACAAGGCACTGTGACCTAGCACAAGGAATGGGGAATTTACTTTTATTCTGTCACTGATTAGTTACACAAACAATAGGTTATTTCCCTCAGTTTCCCATGTGATGTTGGGCAACTGTGATCTCTTGTCAGCCTGTCAGTGACTAAAAACTGTAGGCTGATGTTGTTCTTTTACCTGTCCTATGTTAGTTTTGCTAATTAGTGTTGTCTATCCAGTCTGTGAAGCTTGCAATGTACTTTTTTTGGCACTCCAAATGCTTTTTTTTTTTTTTTTTTGAGATTATCACCCAAATGGCAGTGATAACAGTCTACGTGTCTACGTGCAACTGCCCATCCAGCCATGGCCTTTTCCAAAGGAGTGCTGTCTCCTCTGCTGGTAGAGTTTCATGTCAGAAATTACCACAGATAAGGTAGAATGGAAAAGCTGGCAATAGCATCACTGCCTCCTTCCTGCAGGGTCTGCTAGGTGACTGTGGAGTATTCCCAGACATCCCTCTGTGCAGAATCAGTGTTTTGTTTAGCTTTCTGTCTCCCATGGCTGTACCTCCGTGCCTCATGGCACCCCTAAGAAGAAAGGTCTGGCACATCTCAGCTCTGTTTTGCGCAGTCATGGCTAACCACAGAGGTTCTTGGGACTCTGGGATTTCAGTAGAGCACACACTGCACACTGTGGGAATCTGCTGTATCAGACAGTCTCTTTTCAGGAAAAACCTGTTAGGCAGCATTTGTTCTTTATCTGCCTCAAGTTCAAGGCATGCCCTGGGATGCTATGGAAGAGTGTTCTAGCTATCGCTATGTCATCATATTTAGGAAAAAGGGGACATTTTTAAAAATGACTAGTAAAATTTTAGGAAAATGCAGGATGTATGTTGCATGCTATACAGTGAAATTTCACTCGTGTGTAAAACAATAATGATGAGAAAGCAGCCATGAAAAATGATTGAAGCAGCAACTTCTAAATCTACCCTTGTACTTTAATAATGCAGGAGACAACTACAGCACACTACAGGGTTCATAGATGCCATTGCACACTATTTCAAATGTCATGTTTGAATGCCTCCTAATTGTTGGTTTAGCTGTCATAAACTATGGGGAATGTTGACTGAAGGTCTCATGGCAAAGGAGGATAGGGGCATTGTGTCTTAAGTTGCCTAGGGCATAGGGAACAAAGACTTCCTTGTTTCAAGCAGCATAAACTCATCAAGACCACATTGTTTCAAGTTGGGCTTTTCTCTGGGATCAGAAATGCTTAGAATGAGTGAAAGCACAAAAAGGCGAGTGATTTACAGCTCAGTGAGGAAAAAAAAAAACATACCTTAAATGCAGTAATAAACTGAACAACAAAACGTCTTTTTTTGAAAATTTTTCTTCCATGCTCATGCATATGTGATGACTGTTGTCTTTGCTTTCTTTAAGGAGACCGAATTTTTATCACTACCAAGTTGGGCTTTATCTGGGGGACATGGGGGTGGGAGGGGGTGGAAAGTTTTGTTCTTTAGTTTTCTGTTGTGCTGGTTTTTGTTTGTTCGGGTGTGTTTTGGTGGGGTTTTTTTGCTTGTTGTTTTTTGGGGGGAGCATCTGGATTTGTTGCATTTTCATGGAATCATAGAATGGCCTGGGTTGAAAAGGACCACAGTGCTCATCTAGTTTCAACCCTCTGCTATGTGCAGGGTCACCAACCAGCAGACCAGGCTGCCCAGAGCCACATCCAGCCTGGCCTTGAATGCCTCCAGGAATGGGGCATCCACAACCTTCTTGGGCAACCTGTTCCAGTGCATCACCACCCTCTTTGTGAAAAACTTCCTCCTAATATCTAACCTAACCTTCCCCTGTCTCAGTTTAAATCCATTCCCCCTTGTCCTATCACTACCCACCCTCATAAACAGCCGTTTCGTTCTGTTTTACTTTGTGAAAATAAAATTGACAGAACAGCATAACACAACCTCTTGATCTGAATCCTGCAATGGAAGAGGGAAAGCATCGCACGTTGCTCATTCATGTCCCTTTCTGCTGTAATTAAGAAGTTAATTCTACATGTGGCTTAGTTTTCAAAATAAATTTCTGCTCTGTTGAACACTTATTTCAAAACATGCAAAATTCCAACCAGAAGGTTTAGCAACTTCAGCTGTAAATTTCTCAGAACACTGATGGCTTTTTGGCATTTGCCACATGGTGCAGAGATATAGTGTCCCTACTGACGCTTTGTTCTCTGTGCAGCACTGTAGTTGCATGGCGCATGCTGCTCCCAGGTTCCAACCCACACACTTTCAGCCCTTTTAGTGCACATTCAGCGTTTCTCACAGTTAGGCATCGCCTGTCCTCATTGCAGCAGCTTTCAGGGACGGACTTTGACAGGGGATATTTGAAAGGAGACATCTGTCCTTAAAACTTCAGTCAAAATGAAAGTCTTGCCTGTTGCGGGGGACAAATTATGTGCAATACCATCAGCAACAGCATTAAACCAATTCACTACAGTTGCTTGTGGAGGTCGACTGAAGCAAGATTGCATTTATCTTCTGTCTGTGGAAACCATCTGCTTGCTTTGGAAGGGAATCTACAGATAACATGGCGAGATGCAGCTCGCCTGTGCTGAGACTTACCAGAGGGCTCATGCTGCACGCATGTCTCTACAGGCCAAATCCAATCCAGCCTTCAAGTTCAAACTTCTTCATCTGAAACTTATTGTGACTCCAGAAAATAAAATATTCCTCTGACTTTTCTGTGCAGCCTTTTCTCATAGTGGTATGCATGTGTGAATGCATTGCTTAATGGATATATTATTTCATGTTCGTAGGTATGAACTCTCTTTACAGTATTACTACATTAAAGTTGTAGAAGTCTTCAGGTTTTATGAACCTTTATTTCATTTTCTGCTCTGCTTCTCTTTGTTGGGTCATTTGTTGGCAATCTGAGCCTACAAGATAGTACAATGCTTATTCATTCCAACATTTTTGCTATAGATAGGGCACGTACAACTATGGCCAGTGTAAATTAAGTGCAGCTTCTTGCACAGAGTTTGCAGTGTGGAAGAAAAGGCCTTTTAGAGGACTGCAGGGAAGAAAAGGGGCTAGCCCATAACACAGTTTATGGAAGGTTTCATGAATGGGATTAATTTTTAAGGCTACTAAAAATGTGTAAACATATTGATCTGGTATCTCCTATAGATACTCCCTTCTCGGTCACAGAAGCCTTCTCACGGTGCCTAGTTTCTCTGTTTAATACATACTGCTGGGGGACAGCCAGTTGTTTGCTTTATTGCATTCCTGAACTGATAGTGCTGAATGATTGAAAATATATTTTACCGAAGAAAGAAATTCACTTTGTAGAACTGGTTCTGGGAAGGGTGCAGCCCATGTTTGCCTTCCCTTGGTAGTGTCACTGCTGGCTGCTCACTGAGAGCCACCAGCCAAGCAGAGAAGATCCACAGCTGCTTTGCAGCATACAGATACCTCCAAAGGCCACCAAAGCTGTACAAATTTGTCTTTTCTTCAGGCCTCCCAGCAGCTGGAAGAAAGACATTCTTTGCAGTGGCGTGGGTGGCCGGCATCACCTGAGGATTTGATTTTGAAGGCAGAGTTCTCAGGGTCTGGATTTATGGTTCCCACGTGCTCTTCTGCTAGTTTAAAGTTGCTTCAGTATAGCCAATATTCTGTATCTCCATTTGTGGCTTTCTGTACCTTTTAAGATGAAGACTACTCCCTATCGGACCAAGCTGATTAAAAGCCACCTTGGGTTACACCTTCTTTTTTTATCTCACGTATTCATATGCAGGTCAGTCACAGCCAGCTCACCATATTTCCTCTGAAGCTGTGATCATAAAAGAGTTTTGAGTTTTATTCACCCTCCCCTCACCAACCACCACCTGTTTCTGCCTCAGAAAACAGGCTTATTGTGAACACTTCAAACCACAAATGAGAGCACAGGGAAAAGGATCATTTGATTTATTGTAGGGCCGCAGTGAGATTTCTTTCAAGCCCTAATAAACAGGCTTCTCAAAGATCTGAAAAATTATATCCAGGGCCAGGACCTCTGTTTACCCATTAGACTCTTAACCCACTTATGAAAGCCTGGACTTAAAAGAAAACAATTCCTTTCTGAGGTCATGGCCCTTCGTGGTGGGCTTAGTGTCCAGCACAAGGAATGGTCTGTGTGGTCAGTGTTGCAAGCCATGTGGGTAGCTGTAGAAACTGCGAGACTGTGGGAGTAGTGTAGGAGTAGTTTGTGGCTGTATGGAAGAAATAATAGCTGATAGTTGATGTTGGCAGTACTGGGAGCTGAGAGTGGGAGCGGGGAATGAAAAAGGCAATTCTCTAAAGGATTCCCCACTGAAGACGTCATCAGCAAAGTCTGCCAGAAGAAGTGTGTCAGGGATGAAGAGACTATGTCAGTAACAGCATCAAGCAGTAACACTAGGCCCCAGTAATAGGCTGGGAGTTTCACTCGGGTGTTTTCTTCCAGGTGCTGAGAAGATGTAGGAAGCCTCAGAAGGAACTGTGCATTTGCATGCTGTCAAGCCTGCACCACAGCACTGGGTGCCTCAGGAGGCTCCTGCTTCCCGATATAACATCCATCTCTCTATTCTTAGCCACATCTCTTCACATTGATCTCTGACGCTTGTGAGGCCAGGAGAAGGACCTGCTGGTTGGAAGAACCCACCAGTTCTTCAGCACCAAGACCAGCCCTCCAGGCATGCACCTGGAACTGGTCCTAAAATCCTACATAGCAGGAGTGGCTTCAAACACTTCTCCTTGTGCCAGGGGGGAAGGGAAGGGAAAAGGGGAAGGGAGGGCATGGAATGAAGTATTGGTGGGAAGGTTCAACTTTTACTGCCATACCACCAACATCTTCCTCTGATGTCATGGGCCAACTTAATAAAGTAGGAGGCATCACTTTTAGAGCTCCCTCTTAAAATATATACTAAATGTAATTTACTAAATGTAAATAAATAACAAAACATTTACATTTTTAATATTTGTTATTAAAACATAGGGAAGGAGATCAACACAATTATAAAACTAGTGGAATACGTGACCTTGTTTTTGTGAAACTAACACATCGGTTAGGTTTAATGGAAGAGGTTGCAGTACTTGGTGAATCTCAAGGTGTTCATCAGAGATTTTTGATGAAATTTCATTTGTCCTATGCTTCATCCTTCAGAACAGTTGCTCACAAATGTACATACTGCCAAAAAGTGATGGCGTGAGTAAAGCTTATTTTTGAGTTGAATGTCTGATTGTGACTCTGTTTATCACCTGTCTACTTCAACATTATATGTTGATTACTGTAGCTTGGGGCTAAGAAGAAACAGTTAATATTCACAGTAGTGACAGCACTGGGAAAAGTTACTCAGACAAGACCTCTGTGCTGCAGGAACAGCCTTTCAGGGAACTTTTTTGTACCTTTTATTTATCTGGGTGGTGGAAAACAAGCAGTCAAATGTATTTAAAAATACTGCACAGACATGCTTAAGGTGACCAATTAATTGCAGAGGGATCAGAAGAACATATTAGATGGCAATTTTCCACCCAACTTTTCTTTTTGCTTCTTAATGCAGAGTGAGAAAAGTTGGCATTCAGAAATGATCCATCAGCTTCATTTTGGGGAAAACTGTTTTGGTAAAGGAGCTGTGGTCGCATTCCAATCCTCAAAATATTTGTATAAACACTGCAACTTTTTAACATTACACAAAGGCTTTTTCAAAGTAAAAATAAATAAAATGGTGCAATATGCCATTTTGGGAATTTAAAAACAATTATGTTTGTAAAGCAAATGCTGAACTATGAAATGCTATTTGAAAGATGTCAACTTTGCTGAAGTGCTGGTTTCCGGGGCGACTGTTTGATTTAGACTTTCTGACTAGATTTGCTCTGCAGTACTTTCATGCTATTAGCCTCTTTTGCACTCTGCAGTCACAGCCTCTTCAGTACCTATTAGTCTCTTATCCTTCCTAAAGTGCTCAGTAGTAAGTCAAAGTAAATGGGTAGGGAGAAATGGCCTTAAATATTTTACTGAGCAAACCTGGTTATAACCAGCCTCCTGTCACGCAGCATTGGCTCTTGAAGCGTATTTCATTAATTCCTCAGTACGTCCTGTGATATCCTCTCTGCTCATCATAGGATAAAGTTCATTTCCTTCACACTTTTTTTGGAGCTCTTTGAGGTGGTCTTCCTTTTTGTTTCCAGATGTACCAACAGTGTTGTGCTTCTAAGCAAAATGTGGTTTAAATTTCCCTTCCACTCAGGAAATGAGCAAAGCAATCCATGACTATGCTCATGTAAAGCACATCATTTGTCTCTCAAGTGCTTGCAATCGAGTTGGGAAAAGAAACAGAGCACTGGCTGCCTTTAACAAGGAAACTTTCCTATTTCCAGCCTAAGACCCATTATGGGACTGGAGACATTCTCCAAAATGACTTCAAAATATGTTATTTGAAATTGTGGCAGCTGCATCAGAAGATTAAGTTAAAAGAGCAGGAATATCTGAGGGAGGTGGAAATTGCTTTAGTGCTTCCTGCCACTTGCAAACATTTAGTCTTCAAATACAAAAGCAAACGTGATTTCATCTTAAAGTTCAGATACGGTCAGAAACTGTGTCAATATAGTACTATCCTTCCATTCCACTGGCTGGGTAATGCTCTGCCAAGGCTGTGCCAACAGAGATGTCCTTTACCTGCTTGAGATGAAAGAGGCTGGGGAGCTGCTGGATGTGGGAGCACAGCCATCCCAGGCACTAAGGATCCTGCATCTGCTACGACCTCATGAACATCAGACGTTGATGAATTACTTTCTAACCCAGTAACCTGGCCAAACCTGTTTGAAACCCAGACAGCCTGGATCAGACTGGAACATCAGGAAAATTATTTTAATTTTCTTTTCTTTAGCACGTGTATCTGAGCACCTCATTCATAACTGGATATTACTCACCCCAGAGAAGGAGGAAACCCTAATTTTCCTACAGCAAGAACAGGATGGTTTCTTAGAGGAGTATGTTCAAAGTCATATTTAGATAAATTCACCATGTCAATAAACAAAGGGAAAACACTGATGATGATACTTACTGCCTACTAGACTGAGTTTTTCTTCTTGCCATCCTCTGTACATGTATACATGTATATGCCATCCTGCACATGTATACTTACGGTCCACCATGGTTGTCTGTCACTGTTTTGGATTTACATGCTGGAAGAAGAGGTAGAAGACTTTTGTTTGAACAAAGAAACAAACAATAAATCCTTGGCTTTAGGTCCAGTGGCCTGAAGCCAAAACGACTAAAATAAAATATTACTCCACATGTTTTGGGTTAGCATGGAAGCCCACACGTAAGGAAAAAAAAAAAAAAAAAAAAAAACACCAAAAAACAAAAAAACTGTCCCTTCAAAGTCACCTGTTTTTGATAGCATGCAGTGCTTATCTACTGTGATTAGCAGGGCCAGTGCTGGCAGCTTTTTCTCTCATGGTTTGTACCATCACTTAATCTAGACCAATATCTTAGGACTACAGATGTCATTAAAGCCAGAATAAGTGATCAGGCTACACTGAACAGCCTTCAGACCTGGGAAGTATGTGTGAGTTTCACCTGAAACACATTTGGTACATTGTGAATGTGAGTGTCTCGCTGGGGAAAGCTTTGAGGGTGCAACTTTTCACTGAGAAAAAGCATCAAAACCTCAAAAGTAACAAGAGAACAGAATCCAGCATCTGGGACAGAATGTGTTGCTGCATTTTGAAATGCATTTCTGGTCACCACTGCCTGTAACTCTGCTGGGATGGAAGTGCCCAGAGGAGTCCTCTGGAGCATCAGGGGTCTTTTCTATTCAGAACAGTTTAAAACAGCACTATTCCCAATATAATTCTGGAAAAAAAAGGTAATGAAGTATTGTAAAATTTTAGGATGTAATCTCCATTGACCAAAATCATTCTAAAAACAAACAAAAATTCAAGTTGTATGATGTTCTTGTCCTGACTTAAACGTGAATCAAACAGCCAAAGTGAAATTGAGTACAATTTTATGATTAAAAAAAATAGAGGTAATTAATGAAAATCACAAGATTTATATAAGATACAAATTATTAAGTTCTATGCAATTAGAAAAACAGAATCCTTCCTGTAAATCACTCTAAGGTTTGAGGGCAATACCCACTTCCTCTAATCTATCACCATTCCCTTGACCTCCCTTTGCTTGATAAAAAGTAAATTGGGCAAGGATGTGCGCTCCTACCATGATCAGATGATCTGAATTGCCCTTGGCATATCTACTGAGCAAATGCTAGTCCTTCTCATTACTCTTCTTCAGGAGGGCAGTTTTCAACATATTTCCTGATTTTGAAGCAAGCTATGTAGCTATTTATTTCTTAAAACGAATAGATACAGTTCATTTAAACCATTATATCTGTCAAACAAAAGAGGGGTGTTGACAGTGCATAGTTACACCTTGGTACAATTTACTTTAGTGCATGGGCCATGAATGATAAATTCAAATTATTCCTTACCACTAAAATGCCTCCTGGACTGTATTTCAAGCAGCTAGGTTATAGAAAACAAATCTCAGCTTCCCTCTGAAAATTTTCATCTGCGTAGTAATAGAGAAAGACACAAGGGTAGAAGAGAAAGCTTAGGGACACACCGTTGTGGCCTTCCAGTACTTGAAGGGAGCATATAAACAGGAGGGGGAATAGCTGTTTATGAGGGTGGATGGTGATAGGACAAAGGCGAATGGCTTTAAACTGAGACAGGCGAAATTTAGGTTGGATATTAGGGGGAAGTTTTTCACAAAGAGGGTGGTGATGCACTGGAACAGGTTGCCCAAAGAGGTTGTGGATACCCCATCCCTGGAGGCATTCAAGGCCAGGCTGGATGTGGCTCTGGGCAACCTGGTCTGGTGGTTGGCGACTCTGCACATAGCAGGAGGGTTGAAACTAGATGAGCACTGTGGTCTCCTTTTCAACCCAGGCCATTCTATGATATTAATCCCTTTCACAGTACCCCAAAATATTTAACGATTAGCTACCAGACCACATTTTACAGTATGTGGAAGGGGAAATAGCATGTAAAAAGAGGTTTTGCATAGTTGCAAGATATATGCATCACTAAAATAAGATATTACATTAAAGTTCTTAAGATATATATATATAAGCTATACAGCTTGGACGGTTCTCAAATGAGATGTATTTTAGAATACCGATACTTCCAAAACTTAAAATGCAAGCAACTGGCAGATGGGCATACTTAGACTATATAAGGGCTATTCCAGAAGTAATACTTCCTATTTTATTATGTTGGCTCACAACATCAGAGGTGGATGTCGGTGATATGGCAGTAGGGGCTGAACCTTCCCACCTGTATTCTGTTGCATTTTGTTGCCATGTGACGGATGGCAGCAGAGGGGTAGTCTGACAGAATGGTGTCTGATGTGGAAGTGTGGATGAAGCAAAGGTGTGGAACTGAATTCCTCCACGCAGAAAAAAATGGCACCCACTGACTTTCATCGACACTTGCTGAATGTTTATGGAGACCAAACAGGAGATGTGAGCACAGTGTTGTGGTGGGTGATGCATTTCAGCAGTGGCAGCTATTGCTGGTCATCTTTGCTGGTGCAATTGTTTATGAGCAAAGCATGTAGGTTCTTGTTCGTCACTGGCAAAAATGTATTCTTAGTGGTGATAACCATATTGAAATCTAGTGTTTTGTAGCTGGGAATTTGCACTACGTGTAGTGTTATTATACTCTGTATCTGTTGTGGCTTCCATGGAAATAAACAGGAGGCATTACTTTTGGAGTGACCCTTGGAGACTAGGACAGAAGTAATCATAATCAAATGCACTCAGAGGTATACAGTTTAATTAACTCTGAGACTCATAAAATTCCCTTAAAAAGTAAACACGATGGTTTTGACCTTCAAAATGTGTGGAACTAGCCAGGCAAACACCATCCAAACCTCCTCAAAATTGCATTTGCGTTCCACAGGCTTTAAATCAGTCAGTGGCTTAGTTTTATTATTTTTAACTTTGCATATTTGATTTTAGCATTTAACCAGCCATGTTTTTAAAGAGACTTGTCAGAAGACCAAATTGGTCAACTGATCATTTGAATCTTTATTGCATATGGTAAGTTCTGAGTCAGATTGTTTTCTTTTAATTAGAGAAGTGGTTATAGTAAGCAGACTAAATGTTAACTTAGTTTAATTGTACTCTGCATACGTCCTCATTCTCTCAGTGAAGTGGATGGTATTGATTTGCTTCAACTCCTCTTTGCTCAGAGACACATGATTTTCCTGTGCAGGAGCAAATACGTTGCATCTTAATCTTTTTTGACAGGCTGCTTTCTCCACTGAGAGCACGTCTCAGACCACAGAGAACATCTGTCCATTGGAGAATACTCTGCAAGGAAGCATGCATGTGCCCTGCAATTCCTGGTCTTTGTTGATATACAGGACTCTGTTCTGTGAGGAAATATATTTCTCTGTGATTTGTAATACCAAGTCTGTTCTCTTGGCCTCTCAAAATGAATTTGTGAAAGCCTAAAGCTTTTGTTGGTTGCCTCAAATAATTAACTTCCATTGCCCACCCATACTCCTGAAGGAACACAGAGGTAGGAAATACATTAAGCTTCACTACTCTTACTCCTGTATACCATTTCATCCAGTAAGGGCAAGGAAACTGCTTGAAAAAGTTTATCTGAATTTTGTCTATCCTTGACAAGATGCATAGAAATTATGCATATCTGAAGTTCTGACTGAGTTTGGCATACACATGAAGAATACTCCTCATGCTCAAGAAAAGTATTATACCTCCTGGAACATGTTAACCATAGGAATAAAGAGCATTGTTTGCTCTCAGATACCAGAGATCTAGCACTTTTCAAGACTGTAAGGTACACAGAGATCTGATGAAATGCAGTGATTTTTCCTGAGCCTGTGAAGGTACTTTTTCAATAAATACAAAGCTTATGAATCAGAAAGTTGTCCCATTTTTGTTTAATAGCTAGGTGATTTTGCATGGAGATAGAGACAACTCTGTTCCTATTGTACTTGGTCTTTTTCTGTTCCGTACTAGACAGAAAGAAAAGGACTCCTCCTACCTTTAGATTTAAATCACTATTATCTAACCTTCATCAACTTTTTTTATCTCACAGCTTGTAGAGAAGTAAATAGAAAGTTTAATTTAAACAGAGCTCAAACAAGTTGAACAAGCAGCCTCTGAAATAAGAAGTAAAGCACTTGGCTACCTGGTCTCCATGGAAGTACATATACATATATATATGGGAGTTTACTAGCTGCACATTTGTTCCCTGATTGTAATAGAAACCTGGAGAGAATGTGTTAAAAATAATTTTAAAAATCAAATATAGGTAGTATTCAGATCAAACAAATC